>NC_080390.1:30795253-32190563 GCF_028751815.1 Salvia miltiorrhiza | reverse complement strand
GCAGACTCTGAAGCTACTGTGGTTATGGGAATTGATAGCACATCACAAGCCATCTTTGATAGGATCTTATACTTCATCCTATGCATCTTCCACCATCCAATTGCATCAAACTGAGTCGGCTCATTCCATTCTTCAACTGCCTCCTCAAAGTACAAATCAAAGTCCGACTTCATTTGATCAACACTAGTAACAGTTTTCCTAAAGCTTTCATATTTGCTTTGGCTTCTACTTGTACTAGATTTCACACTACTAACACCACTAACATTGCTAGAACTTCCTGTTTGAGCATCACTAGCATTTCTCACAATATTAGTAGTACTAGTACTAACTCTATAAGCCTCTACATATTCAGCATACAAGTTTCGCAATGTCTCAAAAACTGTTACTTTAAGTTCAATCCCTTCCACGCCAGAATAGCAATTGTCAGCACACCACTCAATATACTTCATTTTGTTTCTAGGATCTAAAACAGCCGCTATAGAAATCAATAAATTACAAGATCCCCAATACTTATCAAACTTCAACTTCATCTTTTCAAGCATTTTTTCCATAAATGTAGCTGTGGTACCTGAATCTTTATCTAAACTCTCATAAGTCAATAGTGACTTTATGTGAACAAGTTTGACCAAGAAAAGATTGGCTGTCGGGTACTCAGAACCTGCATTAAATGTGATGATATAATTGACATTAGTAATTACACAATATATTATGAGTGCAAAGTAAATATATTAATACCTGAGATGAGTTCAGTGATCTCATGAAAATCTTCAAGGAAAGAACAAACAATGCGCACTTTCTCCCATTCCTCATCACTCGGCAATGTAGTATATGAAGGATCCCTTTGTTGATATCTTGGAAAAACGGCTTTGAACTCCAAAGCACATGACAACATAAAATATGTTGCATTCCATCTTGTTACACAATCCAAGACAAGCTTCTTCGAAGATAATTCCAACTGCTTTGCAATTTCACCGAACATGATCACACGTGCCTCTGATGCTGCCACATACTTCACACTTTCACGCACTTTGGAGATCACATCCTGAATAGAAGATAATCCATCTTTGACCAAAAGATTAAGAATGTGCGCACAACATCTCACGTGAAATATTTGACCACCAAGAGGTAAAGTGTGTCTGAACAAGAGATTTTCTTTCAATATCCGAACAGCTACATCATTGTTGGAAGCATTATCCACAGTGATTGTCCAAACTTTTTCCTCAATACCCCACTCTCGAAAGCATCTTTGCAGCACATCACTAATCACGACTCCCGTATGTGGTGGTGGAATATCACAAAAGTTCAAAGTGCGCTTTTGTAAATTCCAATTTGAATCCACATAGTGACCCGTGACAACCATATATGAAATATTTTGATCTGATGTCCAAAGGTCTGTAGTCACACTTACTCTACTAACACCTTTCAATTCGTTCATCAATCTCTTCTTCTCCAACTCATAAGAGGCCCAACAATCCTTCTTTGCTGTTGCACGACTAATCTTATTATATAGGGGAAAATAGCAAAACATATTGGATTGGTCTGAAAATTTACAGAAACCTTCATATTACTTCCTAGTACTTTCGTACAAAGTTTCATAAATTTTGGAAAATCTGAAGTCACAATATAATAGTAAAACAGAAAGTTCATCACAGTTAAACTATTACGTACTTGCTCTCAAAGTTCAGCAGCAGCGAGCGTCGACCGACGGTGAGCAGCGAGCGTCGACCGACCGTGAGCAGCGAACGGCGGCGGTGATGGTTTGAGAACCTTGATAAGCTGAAAGATCGTGGGTATGGTGAATGGCGGCAAGAAGGGTTTGAAAATATGGAATGATGGAAAATGGAAAGACCTAATTACTGATCGTGAATTGATTACTGATGGAAAAATGGAAAACGGAAAGACGCATGGAAAACGGAAAGACGCATCGTGAATTAATTACTGATCGTTAATAATTTCCATGTCTTTGTTTTTGCTTTAATATAGACTATATTGCATGCATTATAAATACAATGATAGAATGATATAATATATTTATATTAATTTATTACTGTATATTAATTATGATATTATATACTAGATATATATTTATTTTATATATTATATAGTATTATAATATGATGATAAAGTATACATGTTACTTATATAATTTCAACATGTAATGATATATATATAGATATAGACTATAATACATAAATTATAGTAGATAATTTGATTATATAGTATATATATGTTGTATTGTATTATATAATAATTTTTGATGTATTAGAATTTAAAAAATATGTATAAAATAAAAAAGAATAATGATAATATCGACTAAGCGACGCTCATTCAAAGTATACAACATAACATGTATGATATATATAGATATAGATATAGACTATAACACATAAATTATAGTAGATGATTTGATTATATAGTATATATATTGTATTGTATAATGTCAATGCATGAAATTATTAAATGATATAAAAATGAACAAAGTAACAATGCTCGATTGTTCATTTTATTCATTTATTTCGAGTTAAAATAAAAATGAACAAATTGAGTTTTGATTTCTTCAATTTGATAAATTAGTGATTTCAATAATAATTTTTTATGTATTAATTAAAAATTTAAAAATATGTATTAAATAAGAAAGAATAATGATAATATCGACTAAATATAAGTGACGCTCATTCAAAGTATACAACATATATAACATGCATGATATATATAGATATGGACTACAACACATAAATTATAGTGCATGATTTGATTATATAGTATATATATTATATTATATAATATCAATGTATGATATTATATTATTAAACGATATAACAATGAACAAAGTAACAAAGCTCGATTGTTCTTTTAATTCGTTTATTTGGAGTTAAGGTAAAAATGAACAAATTGATTTTTTATTTTTGCAATTTGATAAATTAGTAATTTCAATAATGATTTTTGATGTATTAGAATTAAAAAATATATGTATAAAATAAAAAGAATAATTATAATATCGACTAAATGTAAGCGGTGCTCATTCAAAGTATACGGCATAACATTTATCCTTATACACACATGACACATACATCTATAATATATTTGAAATCAATTGTGTGACTATAATAAAATTGAAGGTTTATTAGTAAATTATGTTTTTCTTTTTATAAAATTGTGAAATTTGACTAATTATGAAAGTTATATTTAATTAAAGATGTTTCAATGCATTGTCACGGAGCATGGTTGCAAATGCTAGCTACATATTATAAATATAGACATAGACATTGAGTATATTAATATATGTATATATATATATATATATATATTAATTTATTTCTTACGTAATATACATAAATTCATTTTTTTTGTAATATATAAGAATTTATTAAGTTTAAAGTTTACAACAATTGCTATGTGTAGTTCAATGGCAATGGAAGTTTATTTAGTGCTATTATGCCTTGAAGTCAAGGGTTCGAACCTTGTCTCATACAAAAAATTTTATTTGTCTTTCTTGAAGTATAAGCTCGATTGTGGGCTCGATTATGGGCTCGATTGTAGGCTCGCGAACACAGCTCGATTGTGGGCTCGCGAACATGTTCGATTATCAACGAATCCGAACATGTTCGCGAGCCTAACGAGCCGAGCACTACAAAGCTCGGGCTCGGCTCGATAAAATTATCGAGCTCGATTTTAGGCTCGAGCTCGGCTCGTTTATTATCGAACCGAGCTTCGAACGAGCTTTTTTCGAGCCGAGCTCCGAATAGCTCGCGAATAGCTCTGTTCGTTTACAGCCCTAAGTGTCATTGGTGTCATATACTCTCTCTTATGTAGTTTTACACGAATGATATTTATGGTCATATTGCTGTCATATATTCTCTCTTATGTAGTTTTGCACCGAATGGTACTTATTGCCATATTAGTGTCATTAGTGTCTAACCTGTGCGCAAATTCGAATATGATCCGCCCTAATTAAGGGCAAAATAGTCTTAAAATGTAAAAAAATGGCTAAAATTTGTGTTTTTTAGATGGGTAGCCAAATATTGTGTTTTATTGTTCAAAATTACAATCTCAAAATGGTACTCTTTAAATTATATACAAAAGAGATAAAGATATCTTCCTCATTAATTATTTTTTTTATTTAAATATATTGTCTCAATCTTAGTTTCTTGATCATGAAAATTTTCAAGTGTTATTTTTTATCAAACTTCAATAAAATTAGTGAAAGCAAAAGGAAATTTGAGTTGAATCATTTATTGTCTAACCGTATTTGATCCTCTATGTAACATTGATATACAGGTGAATGACATGTCAATCTTTTATAAAACTCGGGGGAGGCAAAAGCTCTGCGCAAGACAGAGGGAGCGATTTGATGGAGAGGAGTACCAAAATAATTACAAACATCTTTTATAAAACTCGGGGGAGGAAAACGAAGCCCCTCGTCTACTTGCCCCTACCAGAGGATAATTTTAGTTTTTGACATGTCATTGAAGAACTCTATCGGGGTACCAGGAATTTCAAAATGAAGATTGGGGGATTCCTCAGCCTCCTTTTCAATTTGTCCAGTTGGTCACGAGTCATGACAGAGTTGGGGATTGTTTCGGATGACATGATCGTACAAGTTCTAAAAGTCTAAAGTAATCACACCAAGATCGGAAAGCACAAAGGGGAAAAATCAAAGGTTTAGGGCAGTACCTAAAATCAAGGGTTCGGGGAATAAACACGAACAAGGACGAGCACTTGGTAGGGATTGCAGATGGACAACGACGAAATAGCGGTAATAGCTTCAATGACAAGCCGATGAAGAGAAAAAAGAAATCGTTAAAACAAGCCGAAAATTTCCAGAAATTCGAGAAAAAATGAGAAACGAAGAACAAACGGTTTAAATTACCTGATAAGTGGAGGGAAGGTTAGACGTTTCGAATTTCCCTTTTTATCGGAACCGAAGGGGTTTTATTAAAACGAGGATAAAAATGATTACCTGGAAAAAAGCTGCCACTTTTTCAGTAAAATCGGCGCGTCCGACTACGAAAAAACGGTCAGACTGAATAACAGATCTGACATATGGTCAAACTCTGGAAATGATCGTTTGACCATACCATGGGGAGAGTAGCTATTAGCTTTTAAGGCAGTTCTGGCATATGGTCAAAACTCTGGAAAGGATCGTTTGACCATACCAGAAGGAGAGTAGCTATTAGCTTTTAAAGCAGTTTTGACATATGGTCAAACTCTGGAAATGATCATTTGACCATACCAGGGGGAGAGTAGCGATTAGCGATTAGCTTTTAAAGCAGTTATGACATATGGTCAAAACTCTGGAAATGATCGTTTGACCATACCAGAGGGAGAGTAGCTATTAGCTTTTAAAGTAGTTCTGACATATGTTCAAAACTCTGGAAAGGTTCGTTTGACCATACCAGGGGGAGAGTAGCTGATAAGGGGTGAAATACGTATCTCTTTAAGATCATGTCATGTGGCTTACCTTAACTGAACATACATTAGAAGAGAGTCGTGGTGTTGAAGAACGCTCAGCTCCATATCAGGCCTGGATCGGGTTAAGAATAGGTTGAGTCAAATCAGAGTGCGCCGGACCAGAGTATATTCAACCAGAGTAAGACAGAGTCAGAGAAGGAGCCCGACGACAGACCAAAGGAATAATTACCAGGGGAAAGGCTCTATGGCAGAGTAGAGAGGCAACGCCCGAGATGATGATATTAGACAATATCCCGACAAGGAGTCTGACATCCCCTTTTTTTCCGAATATTTCGCCTATATCTAGTTAGTTAGTGCGCATAGCGCGCGTGTTAGCATAGAATTACTATTTACCCTTCTTGTAACCTCTATAACTCTTGTTGGGAAATTAATGAAATATCCTAGCCCTAATTTTGATGATACCAAAACTCTTAGATTTTCTTTGTAATAGACTAGAACCTTTCGAACTCAAGTGTTAGACTGTTGTCCTGAAGACTACTCGACTAAAGACAGCATGTGAAAAGACCAAAGTCAAATACTGATGTATTAAATGGACGAAGATCTCACTGAAGATTCAGTTATGACTGAATAACTAATGCTGGCCACGTGGAATTAGAGGACTGATACATAAGTCAAATATCAGTTGACATTCTTCCTCGGACTGAAGATTTTAAGTTAAAAGGAATTCACGTACACTCAAAGTACAGCTGCATTAAATGCAAAGATTTTGAAGATCGTCATTTCCTGCAGAGCATTCCTTTTTTGGTGCAAACTTTTCAGAGGCACCATGCTCCTGCACCTAGAGACAATGTTCATCACCAAATCAGGAACCTCGAAGATTGAAGCCTCAGCCAAATTCAAATCTCTCTCAGAACGGCCGAATTCTTGAAGACCATCTTGCCAACGGATCTATTCAAGACTTCGCCTATAAATATAGCTCGAGGATCATCTACAATCTTCACCGATTCAAACGCTCAAGCTGAAACTCTGCCGAAATTGCAACTCAGCCTATTCATTGCTATTCAAAGTTTGAATCGAAGAAGATAATACTCAAAGTTCAAATCAGTTTACTGATTACCCAAATTCTCTTACATACTTAGGAAAATTCCTTGTAAGATCCTTATAGCCTAAGTCCCCGATTACAGAGAGCATGTTGTCTGTAATCTAGTTGGTATTTCGAACCCTTTTCAAATGAGCGAAAAGAGAGTTCGAGACAGTGGTCTAAACTCAAGAGTTCTTAGCCCCCACAAGCAAGACAAGTGTAGTCCTTGCAACTGCGAGCTGAGAAGGTGACGAGAAGTCCAATCCAGAGTATTAGCACTGAAATCTTGTTTCAGTTGAAGGTTTGCTATGCACCCGTAAGCGCAATCCCAGAGTGATTGTCAGTGTGATCAACTGACCGTGGACGTAGGAACTTATTTCGAACCACGTAAAAACCTTGTGTTGTTTATCGCTTTCAGTATTTACCTTTCTTATTTGTGCTCAAACCAGTTATCTCACTGAAACTAATAAATCGCAAAGTGAAGCTTAAAATTTGACAAATTGTTAATCACAAAGGTTATTTCTTAAGTTTATTTTTCGTTGTTGGTGTTATTAGTCTAACTGATAAATCCTTGGATAATCAGTAAGACTCATAACACTCATCTGATTTCAAAATCTAGACTGAAGTCTTACGTGGATTATCAGTTAAAGCTTTGTGCCTAACTGAAATAAAAATACTGAAGTTATTTCAGTATCAGTCTACACCCTTGTTTCAACTGGAAACTTTATCTTAAACTGTTGACTTCAATCCACTTCTTTCAGTATCAGTCGATACTCTTTTAGTCATATCAAAAGAATTTTTGAAAAATAGCCTACTGGTGTATTCCCCCCATACCATACACCGGTTCAGTAGCCCTCCGGGACCCAACAACTCTTAAGCGTATTCCTCGATATCATTTTGAAAGATGAATTAAGCCTCTTCCCAAATTTTCTAAAACCAATATGATCCACTATCAATAGAGGGTACTCATGTATGACCACCATACTAACCAAGTCCCACCTTGAAGTCTCTTGATCAAACTTGACAGGCTTTTCCATATCCTTCAATTCCAAAATAGTGGTCCCATCAACTTCAGTCTTAACATTCAATTTTGTTTGACCAAATCCAAGCCGTAAGTGCCGTTTTGGACATACGAGATTTACATGCTTAAGTAGATGGGAAGTTCCAGAGCCACCATTGTAAGACAATGTAGTCGTGCAGTAGTTGCATTTTGCGTTTTGAACACCATTCACCATTATTAGCTTGAAATGGTCCCAAACTTTAGAAGTAAGTTTCTTGGCCCTTTTACCATCTTCTACTTTCACTTCCGTGGTCCCAACGACTTTAGCATTGGTCGAATCATCTTCAAGTGCAATCACATTCATAGGTTGTTCAACAAAGCCTTCTTCTACCAATTTATTTTCACTTTCCTACAAAAATAAAAAATGGCATGCCAAGTCAAAAACCATAATCCAAGTCATAGATTTCAAATCTAACAAATGGCTGAATCTGTCAAAAACCATAATCCAAGTAATTTCATGAGCAATTCAGACAAAAACCATAATCCAAGTCATAAATTTCGAATCTAACAAATGACTGAATCTGTCAAAAACCATAATCCAAGTCATTTCATGAGCAATTCAGTCTAAATCTGTCAAAAATTGGCATGTTTACGAATCTAACAAACTCATTCACATATTTTTGAATGGCATATTTTCAAATCTAACAAATTCAGTCCCAACAAATTTCAGTCCAAGTCATAGAATCAAAACAATTTATAATTATTAATAAATATTTAAAATTCAATAAACACATAGCTACAAGTAGCAAGTAAATCAACACTAGTAATTAAAAGTAAAGCTCGTTACCTCAAAGTTTGATTATGTACGCTCCATTGTTGATCAATCAAGTGTGAGGAAATAGCCATGTATCCCTTTTTCTGGAAGCAGTCCACATGTCAGTGGATAGTGCAACTCTTCCATCTGTGGAATCGAACAGAGCTTTCAAAGAACTCTTGGCATCATCATATGTCTTCATAACATCACTATTGTTAGGAAATTAATGAAATATCATAGCCCTAGTTTTGATGATACCAAAACTCTTAGATTTTCTTTGTAATAGACTATAACCTTTCGAACTCAAGTGTTAGAGTTCATGTTATCTAGTTAGACTGTTGTCCTGAAGCTCGACTGAAGACAGCATGTGAAAAGACCAAAGTCAAATACTGATGTATTAAATGGACGAAGATCTCACTGAAGATTGAGTTATGAGTGAATAACTAATGCTGGCCACGTGGAATTAGCGGCGAATGGTGAAGCCGCTGAACTCGCAACGTTGGCGCCGGCCGACGAGAAGGATGGAGATGGAGAAGCATGATGGGCAGCCGCCGACGAACTATTACGAAAAGGAGATGGTCAGATGGGATGGGCAGGGAGGGAGGCAAACTCAAATGTTGGAGAAACTAGGGTTTCTAAGTTTTAATTTCTAAATCACTTTTCAAAGAATAGAATTTGTGTATTGTTTTAAAATTTTAATATATTTAATATTATTAATAAAATAAATATAAAATATAAATAATATATATTTAAAAAATGGGTCCACGGGTCAGATCTGGATCGGATTCAGATCTAAAATTTTCAGATCCAAATCCATATCAGTTTTATAAATTGAGATCAGATCCGGCCTAGATTCGTCGGGCCCAAAAAGTTGAGATCCGGACCTGAAAAACGGATCTGGATCCACGGATCTGGGCCGGGTCCAATATCCATTGCCATATCTATTTCTACATAACCCATAATCAATTCAACCACAACCACTCATTTTCATTCAACACATTATCTACAACCTTGTCTTATAACTCGTATCATTCACAAGTGATGCTTTCTTGTGGGACAAAGGATGTAATAAAAATGGTCATTGACGCATAAACACATAATTTTGGACAAATTCTAGTTTTTAACACGAATTTTAAAAAGTGTCAAAAGATACACCAACTTAACGATTAGAGTAATTTTAACACGAATTTTATTTCTGGCAAATTAAAGTTGATTTGGATGAATTCACTCTGAATTTTGAATGAATTAACTCTAAAATCAATTTCAAAATTAACGATATGAATTAAACCCAAACCTAACTCAAAACTTTTCATATTTCGAATGACCTTAGCAGCAAATAGAAAAAAATTCACACCTCCTATATTGGGCAACAATAATAGTGTCATACGAGATTAGCAATTGACCTCAATGTCAACATCTCGGCTTGATATCTGTCCAATTTGAACAAAGAAAAACATTATATTTTTAAAGAAACGATGACGTTAAGATTATGTGTTCACGATAACATTTTTTGTAATTAAACGTCCGATTTATTCACAATCAACATCCCGACGTACTATATCAGTTCAATTCGGGAAAAAATCGAATTTGTGTTAAAATTATTACAATCGTAAGGTAGTGTATCTCTTATACTTTTAAAAGTTCAGATCAAAAATCAATTTTTTTTCAAATTCGATGTATTTATGTGAAAGTTAAGTATATCCATAAACAATATGGCTGCATGATTGAAAAATACAATGTATATTTTATATTAATTACAAAACATAATATCAATACTCAAATTACAGGTGTGCATGTGTTAATTTAATATTTAGCGCTCGTTTCGTAGGCTCGAACAAATATGATGGGATAAATAAAGTCAAGCTAATTAGTCTAGAATTTCATGAGATTAATATTTTTACTTGGTGTTTGGTACGACATACATGAGCTTGGGATAAGTTGATAACTTGTTTGGTAGGCATTCTTCAATGTTAGATTAATATAGGATATTACGCATTTGACCCTCTGTTTATTATGAATCGTGAGGGTAAATGAGTAACTCATAAATTTAATGCAAGTATTTTAGAAAATTGGATTAATTATTTGGGGTGTTGGCCGGTTCCACACGCTAGCATCAATAGTGATTTAGCGTCGGGCTTTGGCATAACTTTGAATCATGGCTACTAAGTATATGGGCTAAAGATTATTAATCTATTTGCTATTTTCAGAGCTACCAAATGGGCGCTTAGTATGATCAATAATGCTAAGATAAAAGATTTCAGTTTTGAGCCAAAATATAAGTTTCATTTATTAAAATAAAAATAAAAATAATGATATTACTGACCGACTCCTCAATAAGAAAGTAAAATGACTAAGAGGGTGTTTGGCTGAGCTTATAAGCTCCTCAAAACAGCTGATAAGCTGTTTAGGAGCTTATAAACTCATTCAAAATGTTTGGCAAAATAAGCTCCCCAAAAAATAAGTTCTTCTACCCCAACTTATTTTTTATAATCTCATATGCAACAATCATTTTACAAATATTTTTCAACTATAATTTTATTATTTTCATCATATATTATTCAAGTTCATTTTATTTGATTTTCTCTCTCTAAAAAAATATTTTCTCTCTCTAGTAAAAAAATTCTCTCTTTAGCTTATAAGCTCAATTATCCAAACACTTTGACAACTTATAAGCTCTTAAAAATTACATCTTATAAGAGCACCCACAATGGGGGCTCAATAGCCGGTGCGAGCCCCCATTTATTGCACCTCTCCCCAATGCCGCACCGGCGGTGCAATAAGGCGAAGCACTGTGGCGCTCTGGGTGCAAGGCCGCGCGCGTGTCTTCAAGCCTGTAAAATAAAAGAAAAAAAAAAGAAAATTGCAAAATGAAAAATTTGAGAGCCATTGGGGGACAGCCGTTGCTCAACTGCTGTTTTCCCTTTATTTATTTTTTAATTCAATATTCATCTATATATACCCCAACCCCAATTCATTCTTCATTCATATATCCTACTCAATTCACTTTTTTCCTTCCCCTTTTTTCTTCAAAAAAATGTCATCATCCACTAATTCTTCAAATCATTCTTCCTCAAATTCTTCATCAATCGAAGAAATTCATGTCGATCCTGCACAACTTCCTCCTTTTCCCGGCCCTACTCTACATCCCGATTTATTTTTTATGAGATGTGCTATGAATTTCATGCAAGTGGCGAGTTCTTATCGTTTCGAGCCTCCTCCGTTACCGAAGAAGAAGCGGAGAGTTGTTGTCCGTGGTCGTGAAGGTGGAGCCGAGCGCCTCCATCGTGATTATTTTGCTCGTGATCCCGTTTATGGGCCACAATTCTTCCGACGTCGTTTTCGCATTAGCCGGTCATTATTTCTACGCATTGTGAATGCGCTAGAAGTCGATCCTTACTTTCAACAACGTCCCGATGCTTGTGGCCGCTTCGACTTCTCTCCGATCCAGAAGTGCACGGCCGCAATTCGACAATTGGCGTACGGCACTGCTGCTGATTGTTGTGATGAATACCTCTGTATAGGAGAGACGACAGGGTTGACGTGCCTGAAGAAATTTTGTAAAGCCATTATTCGTATTTTTAGCGGCACTTATTTGAGGAGGCCAACAACTGTCGATGTTCAACGACTCACTGCAATGCACGAAGCCAAACATGGATTCCCGGGAATGTTGGGGAGCCTAGACTGCATGCATTGGGGATGGAAGAATTGCCCCGTGGCTTGGCACGGCGCGTACACTATAGGGGATCAAGGCGAGCCAACAATTATACTAGAGGCCGTTGCTTCACAAGATTTGTGGATCTGGCACGCCTTCTTCAGAGTCGCTGGCTCAAACAACGA
Source organism: Salvia miltiorrhiza (assembly GCF_028751815.1). Lineage (NCBI taxonomy): Eukaryota > Viridiplantae > Streptophyta > Magnoliopsida > Lamiales > Lamiaceae > Salvia > Salvia miltiorrhiza. The sequence goes on along the minus strand of NC_080390.1, from coordinate 32,178,419 downwards.
CATCAACGTACTCCACCAGTCCACGCTGTTCAATGACGTTTTATCGGGCACTGAAGCGGCGGTGCACTTCGTCGCCAACAATGCTCACCACACTAGAGGCTACTACTTAACTGACGACATCTATCCTGATTGGCCGGTGTTCATCAAAAGCTTCCAGTTTCCAAACGATGAGAAAAAGCGGATGTTTAAGTTGATGCAAGAAGCTGTAAGGAATGATGTGGAACGAGCTTTCGGTGTTCTTCAGGCTCGTTGGGGTATTATCAAAGGTTCGTCTCGTCTATGGAAGCAGGAGCACATGAGCGCTATCATGTTTACGTGCATCATATTGCACAATATGATAATCGATGATGAAAGAGAAACCGGTGCAACTTTTGATGGAGACGGCGGTGAGGGATCAAGTTCCCTTCCTCAGACACAGTTCAATTCCGAAGCACCACCGGAATTCGCCGCCTATATGGCCCAGAGTGCAAGTTTGAAGGATAGTCGACTGCACGCTCGTCTCCGTGATGATTTAGTCGATCATATATGGGCACGCTTTGGTCCCGTCGACCAATAGCTCGTAGATTTAATTATTTCAAAAATAATGTAATATTTTACTCCCTCCGTCCCAATAAAAGTGGCCACATTTCCTTTTTGGGTGTCCCATTAAAAGTGGCCACTTTCCAAATAAGGTAATTATTTGGCTTAATTAAGTCCATTAACTTAAGTCTTAATCCTTCTTTAATTTAACCTATCAGCACTATTAAGTTAAGTCTGGAGTAATCATTTCGTCTCACTCCTCTCTCTCTACCTCACCGCGGCGGACCTCCCCTCCCCCCCCCTTCTTCTCCGGCGAGTATCAGACGACACCAGCGCTGGCGTCGGTCACCGCCCCCGACCTCCTCACCCTGGCCTCTGCTCTCTCACTCTTGCCCCACCCCTGAACTCCCTGTCCATCGCCTCTACTTTCTTCCTCTCGCCACCCCGTGGCCGCCGCTGCCTAGATCTGAGGTGGCGTGGTTGATGGCGGCGAGGCGTAGATCGTTGATGTCACCGCCGCTCGTTCTGGGTTTTCCTCGAATCGGAGGGCCGCGAGGGCGGCGCGGGTTCGCTCTTTGCCGCCGCGGCCGATTTGGGGGCTAGGGCTTTTGATGGGAGCCGACGCTCGCCTGTGAAGGTGAAGGAGCGGTGGCCGGTGCTCCTGAATCTAAGGGTGGTGGTGGTTTGGGAGCCGGCAGATTCCTTTTTATTTTCGTTTTTTTGTTCTGGTTTGGGGAAGTGTAAGAGGGATGTTGATTCAATTCAAAGAGAGGTTTGTGGTGGTTGTTGGCAGATCGGTGGTCGCCGGCGACGGAGAGTTGGTTTGTGGTGGTTGTTGGCAGATCGGTGGTCGCCGGCCACCGTCGCCATCGTCTGACGGTGCAGTGAGAAGGAGAAGAAGTCAGATGGAGGAAGTAATTATCTCATTAAACTTGGTGGACCACACTCAATTAACTCATAACAATAAGTTTCTTAATCTCCGTGCCCAAATAAAAGTGGCCACTTTTATTGGGACGGAGGGAGTAATATTTTTCATTTTTTTAAATTTGTAATGTTTAGGTTTTTAATATTAATGAAATTTAAGTTATTAAATTTAAAAGTTGTCGATTTTTTAATTAAAAACAAGAATAACAGTAAATAGAAAATAAAAATTAAATTTAGAGAGCAAGGGTGGGCTCTCCCATTGTGGAGAGTGGGTGCAATAGAAGTGGGGACCATAATTATACACCCACTTTGGCTCACCATTGTGGATGCTCTAAGCTCTTGAAGCATTTTATAAACTCCAAGAGCTTATAAGCTCTTTAAAATAAGCTTAGCCCCCAAATACCTTTAAATGAGATTACCATTGGGGCGTGCCCCTAAATTAGTGTAATACTCCTAAAATTTACTGAAACCCTTATTTTTATCTGCTGAAGAACAGATCTTATCGCCCTATTTTATGTATTTGGGAAAACATAAAAACAGAAGGCGCAAGCACTTGCACCCACCTTCTCTATCGCCTCCCTCATTAGCGGGCGCCCGCACTTCTGTTTCTCATCCCATTCATTCATTCTTCATATATTGATCCGTCTTGGTATTTTTTTCCCAATTCAAGTATACATAAAAGGTAATAATAAGGTTACTGTTTCCCTAATTCGAGATATGCGTGTATACATATATATATATATATATATATAATTTCTTCTTGATTGGTAGCTCGTTGTGCTTTCGTATCGCGTTTGAATTAGTGAGAAAATTGTGGGAAAATTAAAAAATTATTGGTATTTGTTAAGATTTTTATTTAAGTTTTTCTGGGGATGGTTCCTTGCAATGTTTGGAAATGGGCGAGAATGCTACTTATTACTTAATTATGCCTTTTTTTTGGTAGTGTAATGTGAAAAGGTTCCAGCTTTATTGATCATGTTTATTGTGTGGTTTTTTTGTTGGATTATAAATGGCATTGCTGCTTTAGTCGCATTCGGGAGAAATGTACTCATGGTGAATGCTGGAATCTACATTATTCGGGGATTTGCATACACACACACATTCGCATGTACTTACACACACACACACATTCAATATATTGAGATAATGAGATTGCAGTTCTACATTGGCTAACTTAGCCTGCTCAAACAAACTACCTGCATATTCCAGATTAGTTTCTGCAGTTCAAAGTTGGCATAGATAGTTTTAATGAGGGGTGTATTGAATAATGGATTTATGATTCATCAAAAGAAAAAGCACCTGGGGCTGTAAATTAAAATTTAATGAAATAAGTATTTTTGATTTAGTGAACTTCTTGTCTAACAGGTCTGTGCTTTTCAGCAAACAAGTTCCGATGTATGCAAGGACACTAAAGTATAGAAACCAATGGAATTATGTGGTTCAACGCAGCAAATATTTTTGTAGCTCTAGTTATTATACTGGACAATATCTGAGCACTGCAGCAAGAGCCAGTAGCTTGGTCGAGAGATATGTGTCAAATTCTTCTCCATTATCAGGGTTTTCATCCAAGAGATGGTGTAGAAGATCAAGTTCGAGGCCAGATGTTGGTTGGATAAATTCGTCGCTGAGATTTTATAGTTCCGAAGGCGATGGAAGGAATGCAAGTGAGGATAAGCGTGTTCCTGACAAAGATGTGGTGGAATGTGAAAAGGAAAAGATTCCCAAGGAAAATATCGCGGACAATGCCAGGCATTGTGATGCGCATGCTCGCCTTGGGGAGCATGATCAAAGGGAGTGGCTTAAAAATGAAAAGATTTCTATGGATAATAAAAAGAAGGAGTCCCCCTTTCTAACTCGACGAGAAAGATTTAGAAACGAGTTCCTGCGAAGGATTACTCCATGGGAAAAGATAACAGTCTCATGGGATAATTTCCCTTACTATATCCCGTACATGCTATCCCTGATTCTATATTGTTTTAGTTGCATATGATAGTTACTTGGTAGTACTTAAAGTTCTTGTTCTTGCAGTGAACACACTAAAAACCTTCTCGTGGAATGCACAGCCTCCCATCTGAAACATAAGAAATTGACTACAGACTATGGGGGCCGTTTGACTTCTGCTAGTGGGAGAATTCTGCTTCGGAGCATTCCAGGTGAATTTTTGAGGCTCTAGTCAGTTTTTCTCATTTTAAGCATATGCTTCCTGGAAAGATGTCAACCAAGTTACAACTTTTGTTTCTATCTGTTATGACTAAGAATAATACTTGGTTTGAAGGTACGGAGCTATACCGGGAAAGGTTGGTGAGAGCAGTTGCTCGGGATTTACAAGTACCAGTATTGGTCCTTGATAGCAGCATTTTAGCTCCATATGTGAGTTTGTAATTTCATTTCCTTCCATATTTTTGGCCCACCAATCATATTTCTAGAATCTTGTATTATAGATGTATACCCCCTCCCCTTTGCATACGTTTTTGATTCTTTTTTTTGTGTGTGTGTGTGTGTGCTCCTCCTGTTTTACTAGTGATAAGGTTTGGCAGCTAAAAACAAAGTTTTCATACTTTGCAAAGGAATTCCTCCAATGCTCTCTTGTGGTTGATTTTCAGGATTTCAACGAAGATGAAAGTGAGTCAGACGAGGAGAACGAGTGTACGTCAGAGTCTGAGGTTGAGGATGAAAACGATGCAAGCAATGAGGAGGATTATACCAGCAGCGGCGAGGCTAGAACTGATGGAAGTGATGATGAAGTTGATATTAATGTCTCAGCTGAAAATTTGAGAAAGCTTCTCCCATGCAGTATTGAAGAGTTTGAGAAGGTGAGGCCTTTTTATTTATGAAGTATTGAGCTGTATTAGGGCTCATAAGGAGAATGAAAGGGGGGAATAAGAAGATAACAATGCCGTGTTTTCACCTGATGATTATCTATAGAACTTAATAAGCAGCTTTCATATTTAGCACACATTAATGATGGTGTGCCTGATCAAGAAACTTCTCAATTTCTATTATATGCTATTGAATAAGTGGGATAATCCATCCATTCACCTGAAATTGTTGGAAATTAGGTCGCATAAGTAATAGATGTAGTTTGGATCTCCATGAGGAGATGTGAATCTCTATAACTTATACTCCCTCCGTCCGCCAAGATTATGGCAATTTGCTTGGGCACGGGATTTAATAAAATTGGTGATGATTTTGATGTAGTGGAGAAAGGGTCCCACCACTTTATGAGATGAGTGGTTGAGATTGAGTTTTGAGTGGTTTTTTTGTAAATAAAGAGTGTTAGTAAGGATAAAATATTAAAGAGGATGGTGGGACCATTGCCATAAAAGGAAAGTGATATAATCTTAGCGGACGCCCGATATAGTAATTGTGACATAATCTTGGCGGACGGAGGGAGTATATATATATATATGTGTGTGTGTGTGTATTAATAGTTTGTGATCTTTGTATTGCAGAGTGTTTCTGGTGAATCTGAAAGCTCCTCCATATCTTCAAAGCCAGAAACTTCAGAAACATCTAATATGGCCAGCCATAAACTAAAGAAAGGTAACATACCTTTTGGTGCTACCAAATTAATTGTAAGCACAACTGTACAAATTTATGTTACTGCTGGAGGTGTCTTGAAAGATCCAACTTGAGTACACAATCTCTCGGGCACGGGCACAATTAACAGAAAATTTCTAGCTACATTTTGTCTTTCTACACCATGACATTGCATATGAGCTTGCATATTCAGGTGATGGCCTCATTCTTGTTAAGAGCTTGGTAATTCTTCTTCTTACTCTTCGTTCTTAATCTGCTCCTTTCCTCTCTTACATTACATCATTAAAGACCATTTTGCGATTTCTGCAAATAGAAGTTTGGGCATGCGCAGCCAACTCAATCACTTGAATTATAGATGAAGGGGATCATAGTTTTTTCTTTTATCGTGTAATGAAAGTCTCCATACGATTGTCTTTTACTTTAGCCTGCAAATTATTTCACATATTTTTTCATTACAATCTTCTCGTTATAAGCTGTCAGTTCTTCCTGTGATACATCATATTATTCTTTCACCAGGGGATCGAGTGAAGTACATTGGACCATCCACTACCATTGAAGCAAACAATAGGTAATTGTCTTCACATGATATTTGTCAAGAAACTTAGCTTTTGGCCTTTTCAATCAAGAATGTGAACAAATGTGAACATTGTTAACTTGATTGCTTATGAAACTTGTTGCTGGATGTGCTTCAATGGTGTTATTTACTTTAGATATTTTTTTGTTGCATTTCCGATGTTCATCACTGAGGCCGGTTCTTTCAGTTTGTTTTATTGAATTCCAAATTTCCTTATTAATATGGTACCCTATACATCATGTATCATGTAGAATCAATTATTGCAAATTCAATATGACAAATTTATTGTTTTTGTTGTTATCCACTTTCCCTTGTCATTACATCTCTTGTATAAGTTTTACTGGTTGTATTGCTCACTATAATTGCTCCCTCTTGTTTTCTGTAGATCCTTCCATCCTTTTTATTGGTTGTATTGAGAGAATTCATTTTAGTGTCTAAGAAACTGAAGGAGCAAGCTTAGAAATTCTTCCATGCTGCACTTGACAAGAAAACAAATACCATCCACCACAATTGATTTCCTATAATCAATCCTCTATAAGAAAACTTTGAGACCCCATTACCATCTTTTAGAAGTATGCCTCAAGTTCAGGAAAGGTCAGAAAAAATGTCGATTCCTTCAAAAGTAATCATGAAGAGCATATTATAAGAGTCAGATATAATAAATCATTAGAGGATGCAGCTGGGATCCAGTTGAATAATTTTAATGTTATTCTAGCTCAAGTTATTAAGGCATGCTTTTGAATTTTAGGATATAGAGTTACTACATATAATACATTCTTGTATTAGGCTGTACCAAATGATGTGCATGTTCTTGCTTCGGATTATTTTTTCCACTGTCTTCAGTTTCATACTGGATTAAGTTTTTAATGTGGGAAAATTTCTCTATCAAAAGCCTGTATTATTGTAATGCTGAAGAGTCAGATTAAAGCTAGTTTCGGCTAAACCAATAGCATATATATCCTTTTGACCTTCCAAATACTTTAGAATCCAAGATTCGTCACTGGAAAGAGGGAACCTGACTATAAAGAAATGTAATCTGGGAATTGAGGATCTTTCCAGCTTTATAGTTCTTCTTGCTCATTCCGGCTGTCAGAGTGGGGGTAGTGGTTGGGGGTTGGGGTGTTCCTCATTTACATACGAGACTCAGAAAAGCGCATTTGGCCATAATCTTTCAACTTGTCTGCACCTTATCATTGACATATCCAATTCGTCACAGGATTGTATTGGGGAAGATACAAACATCGGATGGTCCAACAAATGCTTATACTATTATTCGTAGCAGGTGGGTTGGTAAGTTGTTCAAATGCATGTGGAGTAGCTACTAATCTCGTGTCCTAAAATAGAATGTTTGTTGAATTTCTGGAACAGCTAATTGAAACATGTACTCATCTAGCTGTTTGGCATGCATTCTTTTGTTTCCTCATCAGTGCCTTTGCTGATAGTTTCTAGTTTCCACTACGTTTGCAGTTTCATTTTCCTTGATTTGGTGGATTTTTCAAAAAACTATATCTTTTCAGGATCTTGTCTAGCGGTCAACGAGGAGAGGTTTATGAAGTGAATGAAGACCAAGTAGCCGTTGTATTTGGTATTAGTTGCCAGAGAACAGAGGAAATAAAGGAAGCAAAAAGTGCTGAAGCTACTGCAAAACCTTCAGTGTGTTGGCTTAATGGTATGTATTACTTACTGAATGCCACTGTTAGAGCCTAGAACACTAGTTTTATTGTATTTTATATATACTTTCAAATACCTTCAGTATGATGATATATTGTAGTAGTTCTCTTCTATGATGTTTGCACAATATGAAACCATGATGAAACCCCTTTCATCATCTTCAAATTGCAGTGAAGGTCCTCGAACCTGATCTTAATTCTCAAACACATGACAGCTATATTGCAATGGAGGTGCTTTGTGAGGTACAAGATTTAGATGACCATAAGAAAACTATGTTTCGAAAAAATTTCATATATGGGGTTCTTTTAGTTTCCGGAATGACATTTTTGCATGATTAATGCAGATTTTGGAGTCGCAACAGCCACTTGTGGTCTACTTTCCAGATTCTTCTCTCTGGCTGTCAAGGGCAGTCCCGAAGTCGGATCGGAAAGAGTTTGTTAGTAAGATGCAAGAGATGTTCGACAAATTATCAGGTCCTCTGGTCTTGATTTGTGGACAAAATAAATTGGAAACAGAATCAAACTCAAAAGAGAAGGACAAATTTGTAAGTTCCAATTTGTGATAAACAGATTCTACTTGTGCCTTCTTATGCTCAGCAGGGCATGATCATTTGTTGCTCCTATTGCTCAGCAAGGCAAAAGCCTCTTGACCTTTCTTTTGGTTTTTGACAGACAATGATACTTCCAAACTTGGGCCGTCTTGCTAAGTTGGTAACTCTCACTAGCATTAAAACTTTTTAATATTCATTTGCTCTCCAAAGCTTTGTTTAACAGTATTAGACTTAACAGGACTATACTATTCTTGATATTATCTCAGATATTTGGTGTTTCTTTCTCAGCCTCTTTTGAAGAGACTGGCAGAGGGATTAAGACCTTCTAAACGGTCTGCAGAGGATGACTTATATAAGCTATTCGCTAACGTGATGTGTTTAGATCTGCCGAAGGTACTTCTTTATAATATCATTATCGTTTAAAAATTTATTTCATTTTGGATGTTGGTAGGAAGTGATTGCGGGATGTTTCTTGATGATCACAGGAGGAAGATCTCTTGAGGATTTTAAACAAACAGATTGAGGAAGACAAGAAAATAGTAATATCACGAAGCAACTTGAGCGAATTGCACAAGGTACATTTGCAATTGCGTTGCAGACTTATCTGTTCTTGCGTTGCAGACTTGTGACTGCAGTTGCGTTGCAGTCACGTGTTGACATACTTTATTTTGTTTGGTTTCCATTCTGCCAACAGAGCTGCTTGTTTTTTGTCTCTTTAATTAAGAGCTTGTGTCTGTTTATTTCAGGTTCTTGAGGAACACAACTTATCATGCATAGACTTGTTACATCTAAAAACAGATGGTGTTGTATTGTCAAAACAGAGTAAGAAACTTATTTGTAGATCTGTGTTTAAATGTAAATTAGTATGCTAAAATTAGAACTCCTGCATGCTAATAGATTTGATCTAAAGATCTTGTTCAGTTCTTCTGAATTTATGTCTTAGTTACAGCATCTATGTTTAGAATTCTCTTGTATCAAAGTGGTCTGAGGAATTTTCTAAAAAAAAAAGTGGTCTGAAAAGGACAGGTTTCTTATGTAGAGTGATTCTTTTGTTGCCCTACTCGTCCTGGTGCATTATGGAATTATTTAACTGGTAAAGTATCTCTGGGATGAAAATTGGTAGGATGCTTTTACTTTGTGAATAAGTGGCGTGCTTCATCTAAATGATGATATGGGATGACATCAACGTTAACCGCCATGAATGATGAATTAACTCAGATACCAACAAGAAGTGTTGTAACATATGAGTCATGAGCCCCATAGTAAAATATGTCAAACTTCAGTTTATTCTTGTTTCTTTTGCTTTGAATAGTGAAGCCTTTGAGATCATGGTGCGGTAGATGGTGCATTATTCATGTTAAAAATGATGGAGAAGATTAAACTTATCAAAATTACTATTCTTCTATTCAATTTTCTTATGGCTGCATGTTATCTTTTTCTTTTCAATGAATTTCAGAAGCAGAGAAGGTGGTGGGCTGGGCCAAAAGTCATTACCTTTCGTCATGTCTCCTTCCTTCAGTCAAGGGGGATCAGTTGCAGGTTCCTCGTGAAAGGTAACTATCCCTCTGCTTGTGGTTTTCTGAGAACCAGCTTTTATCCCTATCATGTTGATTGCTGTAATTTGTCTTGTGTAGCCTTGAACTTGCAATTTTGAGGTTAATGGAGCAGGAAACAGCTTCGAAGAAGCCGTCCCAAAATTTGAAGGTTTTTGCTTACTTTTATCATGATTGACTTTGCATCTTTTCTATTATATTGAAGCAATACTTATTGCAGAATCTTGCTAAGGATGAGTACGAGACCAACTTTGTTTCAGCAGTGGTTCCTCCCGGAGAGATTGGTGTGAAATTTGATGATGTGGGTGCACTTGAAGACGTGAAGAAGGCACTAAATGAACTTGTGATTCTGCCTATGCGGAGACCTGAGCTTTTCTCCAGTGGAAATTTGCTGCGGGTTGGTTACTGTTACACATATTTGCGATTTTCAATTCAGTTTCCCCTTCACAGTTGTAAATGTTCTTTTCCAGCCTTGCAAAGGGATATTACTTTTTGGTCCCCCTGGAACTGGAAAAACCCTTCTGGCGAAGGCCCTTGCAACAGAAGCTGGTGCAAATTTCATTAGCATTACTGGTTCAACACTTACATCTAAGGTAAGTGAAATAATATCCAAGTGCTTTTTGAACTTATCCTCCGTTGTTATTCCTTAGTCAGAAAGATAGTTTGTTTGTGGTCTTCATGCATGGTTCATGCGCCTCTGAAATTTAATTTGACTTCTAGTGGATGTAATAGCAAGTAATCTGTTCAAGATTGTTGCAACTGTAACCAATTTAACAGCGTATTAAATTTTATCTTTTTGGGTATCCATTTGCTGCACCAAGAAAATGTGAAAAGTAATACTTCTCATGGTTGTTAGTGAGCATCACAGTCATCTCTTTGTGCATTTGTAATGGCAGAGCTCTCTCAGCCATCTTTTCTTTGTAGAGTCCCTAATGGGTGGGGAATATGATCAAATTAATAGTTGCTTCATGAGTCTCAATTTTCAATCCATAAAGAATTAAAGGTTGTCTCACTATCTGACTTGGCTAGACATCAGACTATTGTCTTGTATATTTTCTCTATTATTCTATGGGATTCCTCATTCCATTGTACTCTGTTTTTTAATCATAATCAATAATTTTTTTTTGTTTCTTAGAAAAAGAATTCTCTGATTACCTAGATCCCTGGTCTATTATGTTGCATCTAAAACCACGTGTTGTACACAATGTGAATTTGCAGCACTAAAATATGTGAACAAGATATTAAAGTAAGATCATGAATTGAATGATGGTACTTGAACATGGCTGAAAGGGGGAAATCAACATCATACTAAGTAGGATGCATGCTTGAACTTTATGACAAGTAATAAACAGTATTATCCTTTATCCTAAGACCTTGAAAAGCAGAACAGTGATGAACTCACATAGTGCATATATCTGTTTATTCTTAAAGCTTCCACCAGCGAATCCATATATATTGGTTAATAGTTTTTGCTTGCCTTTTGATGCAGTGGTTTGGCGATGCTGAAAAACTTACTCGAGCGCTTTTCTCCTTTGCCAGCAAGCTGGCTCCTGTTATAATTTTCATTGATGAGGTGAGACCTCTTCCGTCTTTTTTACTTCCTTGTGGACTATATGCTAAGCGAATAGTTCAAGTCACTGAAACCTTGCTCATGCTACTTCATTCAGTATCTTTCAGTGCAATTTCATAAGAATGATATTTGGAATGATGAAATCTGACAGCAGATTAGTGCATCTTTGCAACTGAGACAGTCCTGCATTGGCTTCATTACTATCGTTCCCCATGTGCTGAGTGCAGGTTGACAGCTTACTTGGTGCCCGTGGCGGTGCTTTTGAGCATGAGGCAACTAGAAGAATGCGTAATGAATTTATGGCAGCTTGGGATGGCTTGAGGTCAAAAGACAGCCAGAGAATCCTTGTACTTGGTGCTACAAATAGGCCATTTGACCTGGATGATGCTGTCATTCGTCGTTTGCCAAGAAGGTAAATTTTTGCACCGAGTAAAATTTTCCTCTATGTCAATTACCAAATATCTGTTTCATGTCTATTGCTCATACGAAAAACTAAGAAGTCTAAGATTCATGAACTGCCACTCTGATGTGATATGTTTGCTGGACATTAGGATTTATGTCGACCTGCCAGATGCTGATAATCGTCATAAAATACTCAAGATAATTCTAGCTCGAGAAAATCTAGAAACTGGGTTTCCCTTGGAACAACTTGCAAATTCTACTGAAGGTTATTCCGGGAGCGACCTAAAGGTGATGACAGAGTTTCATACTTTGCAAAATAGAGTTTATTGCTACTTATTCTTAACTACTTTTCGCATTTTATATTACAGAACCTCTGTATTGCTGCAGCATACAGACCTGTCCAAGAGTTGCTGGAAGAAGAAATCAAGGTGAACAAATACAAAATCTTATGATTTTTCTGCTTCAACATTGCATTGCAGTGACAACTGATAACCCTTCAGTCTGTTGGTTGTAGTCACGAAGCCCTTTACAATCAACTCATTAAAGCGAACATAGTGCATTATAAACTACCTTATCCTATTATAAGGTTCCTTATCTATGTCAGTTGTTTATGCATGCACATGGAAAACATTATAGCTTTAGGTCTTCCATGCTGTGACGTCATTACAATGTTACTCACGTCATAAAAGGATATAATGGTAGGAAGGTTTAGGAACATTTTAATTGAACATTGGGTCCAAGCATCTTGGGGAGACGAAATGCATGATTATAGATGTAATGACTGTCACTGTAAATGTTGCTCAAAAGTTCTCTTGAAGGATAAAGACAGGAACTCATGAGTCCTCCAGGAAAATAAGTAGGGTTCACAAGTGTCTTTTATTCGCTCTCATATCAGAATACACGTTTCGTTTCTTTCCAACTTGACTATACCTTTGTTCTTAGCATCCATGATGATCTCCTTGCAGGGTGGCAAAATTGATGGAGTTCCAGTTTTAAGACCGCTCAGGTTGGAGGATTTTACTCACGCTAAAACCAAGGTAAAATCCACCCAAGTTATGCTAAGGCTTTGGATGCCCTCATAATGTTATTAGGACTGTACCTAAACGAATGCTTTTTCATATCGTTCTAGAAGAGGGACGAGCTTATAAAACGAGTGTTCCTTCCAAAGCCTTTATGTTTACTTCTCGGTGTAAGGAAATCTGAACTAATATTATATCGGATTTTATAACTGTTTTTTAGGTGGGACCGTCAGTTGCCTTCGATGCAGCCACTATGAATGAGTTGCGAAAGTGGAATGAACAATATGGCGAAGGCGGAAGCAGGAAAAAGTCGCCATTTGGTTTTTGATACTACCATCAACCGGACCTGGACAACCGTTTTTCCCCGTAGGAAGTTAGAAGATGCAAAAAGTTGTACCTTTAAGGTAAAAATAGCTTTTTGCCCTCCTCAGAGAGAGAGAGAGAGAGAGAGAGAGAGAGCTTTTTGCGGACAGAAGCTTCGGTACATAACTTTATGTGGTAGATCCCATTGTAGGCATAGAGGCAGAAAGGGGAACAGGCTAATTTGTCGTTGTATCTTTAGCAATTCTAACTTAGTAATCTTTTTTTCTCTCTTTCTAAATTATAAATGATTATAGTTATAAATTCTTAAAGTTTCAGTTGATTTTGGGTAGTCGTATCATTTATACCACACTTTGTTTTTATTTTATTTTATTTTGATTGCTTATTACAATGGGGATTATTCTACCCGACTGATCTACTCTTGATGTTGGAATTGTTCTTCGTCTCTTTCTTAATAATATTGTAATTTGTGCAGAGGCTATTTGCCCGTTCGTTTATGAACTTGTTGGAATTTCATATACTTTTACTTCTGATAATCAAGATTGTTTTTCATTCTCGATTTTATATCATAAATAAGCGTGTCTTGATAAATACTAACCCCCCTCGTTTATGAATAACTTTCTACTTTTCTATTTTATGATATTCACAAAAAAATTCCTATATATTTTTAGATTTCATTTACCACTTATAATACTCTATTTACCTTTACTTTTCATTTTTTTCCATCATTACAATCTTTTTCACCACTTTCAATGTATAACAATTTTTTCTTCACTCTCAATACACTTAATTTTTTCTTAAAATCCATGTCACTTTCTCATAGAAAATTTTTTCATAGACGGAAGGAGTAAGATAGTATGAAATTAAATAGTGCAATGACTTGCTTTATGGGTAAATTGTTTCTTTTCCTCTTTTGACTTATAGTACATGTTTTGGTTGTTGCTTGTTTATATTGTTGGATTTATATATCGAAAGCAAGACATTTTAAGTTTCTATATATTGTGACTAGTTTACTACTCCCCTCGTCTGATCGTTCATTACTGCTCGATATAGTTATTAAGAAAAAAAAAAGCAATTAAATGATAAAAGTGATACTAGAAAATAGTGGAGCCTATAACTATTGTGTGAGAAGGTGATTTCCTTTTTTGGAATAGGCCATTATCAATGAGACATACAAAAAAAAAGTGAGTCATTATTTATGGGAAGAATGGAGTACTATTGATTCTCTTATTTGAAACATTTACAATTATATATGTATCTCCAATTATTTCATTATATAAGTAGATTATATGATGTGATGTAGACCACAAATAATCATATGATTTGATTAACTTTTATGGGATAATAATATTATATCACAGTTCAGATAGTTTGAGGATGAATTATCCGTTTCAGTTGCATAATAAGAAATAAATGAATTATGAGCATAAAAAGTAAGTGACTTATCTTGGTTATTTATTTATGCTGGTATACTAACACATATTAAGGATTTGAGATGTGTTCTTCTTAACTGATCAAAGAAGAAGAATTATAGATCTCGGTGATTGTCGGTAACCTTGTTTTGGATGAAGTTACAAGTGTGTATGTGTGTTTCTATGTCACTTTAATTTACAATGGGTGAAAGTTAGTTTGAACTCATGATTTTCTGTATTTTGGATGACATCAATTCATGTATAATATTTGGTAACTTGTATTAGGATACAATAATCGTTTAAGGTGATAATATACCATTGAAAAACTTAAAAGGATTATTGTAGTAACCCTGCATGATGATTAAATTTAAGTTCAATAATAAAATCAAGTGTTATTACTCAAAAAATTAAATAAGATATTAATTGATTAAGTTCAAATAAAATAATAAAGTTGAGTGATATTATTCAATGAACTAAATAAGATATTGGTGAATGATGAATGCATAAGTGAGCCAAACCCAAGTTATAGATCAGTAGAGGAAAGGGGGAAATAAACCTAATATGAGATTAAGAATGAATAAAAGGAACGAAGAGGAAAATAATGTGTTTGTCTGACGTGAAAATAACTTGAAATCCTATGGACTGACCCGAAAATAATGTGTTTGTCTGATCATATATTATACTTTTATTTAGAGGGATAAAAGTAAACACAACCTTATAGTTACAAATTCTTAAAGTTTCAGTTGATTTTGGGTAGTTGTATCTTTTATATCACACCTTTATTTTTATTTTATTTTGATTGCTTATTACAATGGGGATTATTCTACGCGATTGATCTACTCTTGATGTTGGCGTTGGATCCTGAGAAGACTCATTTTTCTATGGGTTTTAATGTTATTAAAACGTTAATTTTATAGGAAATTGAGTGTTTAATAGTTGTTTTGTGCTTAAATTGCTTTATCTTGTGAAATGTGATACATGCTCGTATTTTGATGAAATCTATAGAAATACTAAAGCTGAATTTGAAAATATGGTCTTAATGAAAGTTGTAGCTAGATCATCTCGATACAAGTTCGTGAGAGCAAACAGATTGCAAATCAACATTCGTATGAGGGAGATTTGATCGAAAGAATAAAGCGCGCGTAACAGTGAAGAAACAACAATCGGAAAACGGCGATCGTCGATTCCTGAGGTCCGATCGCAGATTCGTTTACCTTTTTGCGCGAAAAACGTATTTTTTACTTTATTTTTTAGTTTTGTACTGTGTTTTTCCCATGTGCTTATATATAGGTCCTTTTTTTTAACCTATTAGACACCTCTCTTTACCTCTTTTCATATTTTTCAGTTTTAGCTATAAAATTTTATAGCTTTCACAGATTAGATTTATTTTCTGCAAGATTCAAGATTCAAGTTGTTCATTCACGATTCTTTCCGGATTTTATTTATTTTAGTCTTTTTAATTGTTTTTCTTTTAATTATGTTTTTACTTTCTTTTATGATGTTTTTTTTTTTAGGGTTTGTATGTAGTTGATTGAATTTATGTGATTGATTTATTGATACCTTTTTGCCTTTCAGATTTACAATTCATGGTGTTTTTTTTCTTGTGGATTATCTGGCCAATAATTCGTATGCCTAGTTATTCACTTTGAGAACCAGCGGAGATAACTGTTTAACAAATTAAGGAATGTGTGATATGATTTTAACCTTGAGACCCAGCGGAGATAGGTAGATCATAGAGATCTATTTTTATGTGCTTTTGGGAGTTAGTAGATTTTCTTGAGACCTAGCGGAGATAGAGAATCTACTAACCAACTATCATAAACTGCTCTAGCGAGAGTGTATGATTATTTATGTGATCTCTCATCAGCACTGGATTAAATTGGTAATTAGGATTAATAGGTAAATTGTGTAGATTTAATTGATGAAATTGCATTCCCTAGGATCAGTCTTCTATTTTCTGAATTTTTATCTGATTTTATTTGTTCTATTTTGAGTCTAGTTTTTTGTTTATCATCATATTTTTGTGTGTGCCTGGATATTGCAGTAGTATTTATTAGGAATATTCATAGTATTTTCGTTTATCAGTCCATGTGGATACGATACTCGATTTGCTATTTATGCTACAATTGCTCTGTATTAGTTGCGATATTTTTATTGCTATGAATTGACCATAAATTCATACATCATACTCTCTCAATCCATAAAAAATAATCCTAGAAAGAGACGGCACGAGTTTTAATAAAAATATATATTTTTTTAATTATGTGTGAAGAAATGATCCACTTAAAAGGTAGTGTTAATAATGATAATTAATTGTATTGTGAGTAGAGAATATGATCCGCCATGTGATAGATAGTTTACAAAAATAGAAAGGGACTAATTTTATGGACATCCCAAAAAATGGACTATTTTTTATGGACGGATGAAGTAGTTGAATTTTGATTTTTTCTTTTCATATATTATGAAATTGTAAAATACACATACTTTGATATTTTTTTTATTTTTTTTTTCAAATTTTAGTTTTGCCCAAATTAAAATTGAGATGATAAAATTAAAAGGGTTGATACCATTTATTGTCCCATTATTTAACATTTTCTTAAGAATGTTCCATTGTAAAGGCACTAAAAAAAAATCATACCCAACATTATAAAACAATATTTGTTTGTCCCGTAAAATTTCGCCCGATGACATGGACACATAAAATGATGTGACAATACAAATTTTTAAAAAAAATTAAAACTCACACTTTTTTGTATTTTATATATACTTTTCGGATATTATAAGTTACACTTTATTTTTAATGGTTCTCAAATTGTTTGAGTGCAAGTTTCGGGAGAAGAGAGTGGAAGCACCCAACTTCGGACGTTCTTAGACCTTTTTGTGTTTCTAGTCAATCATGCCATGTTCATGTAGAAGCTTGGGTCAAGGAGCCCTTTTTTTTAAGTAGCTCTATTCATTCAATTTTGGTATTATGACTTAAACTGGGTTGATATGCTCTACGGAGGAACCTATTAGTTTTGATGCCTCACTGCATTAAACATTTCTAGTTTTTTATGATCTTTCTGTTAATTTCTTCTAGTTCTAATTGAAGTTTGTGTAAATATCTACCAATTGTGATGTCTCATTTAAGATCTCTTGCCAAGGAAACTGGGAGTAGCTTATGATAAATTAGTTTTAGTTGAAGTTGAATGACGAAAATGACTATAGGATAAAATTTATGTGGTAACACTGTTGAAAACTTGATTATTCTTGCAGTAAACGCCAGTAATATATGATAAGTTGAACTATTCTAATAATAATAATAACAACAACAAAATATATGGTAAGTTGATACTGTTGTGCACTAGGAAATTTCAGTCTTGTCTCCAGATGTATATGAAGTCCGCTCTGTTCTTTGTCTCTTTAATATTACTTGGTGACCTAAAGGAACAGAGGCTGGGCAACAAAATGGTGTATTACTTATTAGTTAAATTTTGTTGTCCTTCTCTGAGATGACTTACATCGTCAGTTTAGCTTATAAGATTTCGTCATTTGTTTTAATACTGTATTTTATAGGTTTGTGATGTTTGCACAATATGAAACCATGATGAAACCCTAACCCCTCCACCCCGCCATCATCTTCAAATTGCAGTGAATGTTCTCGAATCAAATCTTCATTCTCAAACACATTACAACTATATTGCAATGGAGGTGCTATAGGTACAAGATTTAGATGACCATAAGAAAACTATGTTTCGAAAAAATTTCATATATAGGGTTCTTTTAGTTTCCAGAATGACATTTTTGCATGATTATGGAGTTGCAAAATTCATTTCGAGATTTTTCTCTCTGGTTATCAAGGGCAGTCTCGAAGTCGTATGGGAATGAGTTTGTTAGTAAGAAAACACCTCGTCTTTGTCTTAAAATCAGATGTCCCTCCCTCCTATGAAGTTATTTGGGGGGTGAAGAGAGTATAAGAATTAATTATCCGGTTACATGAAAAGACCAGGCGACTATAAAATGATCATAATCCAATCCTAGTAAAGGTCCAGCCCAAACTAACTAAACATGATGCTGAGTGCTACAACAAAACACTTTCATACATCCTTCCATCCTATTAAAATGAGTGTGTTTTATAATACTCTGCATTAAATCATGCAAACATGAAGCAACTCTAGATATCTATCCCATGCTTAATGAAATGGTTTGTCTGCCCTTGAATAAAATTCATGATTTGAGTTCTCACATCTTGAGTTTTGTGGTTGGGATAATACTTCAACATGAACTTTTCGCAGGTCTCGTTCCAAGAATTTATCGAATCTGGCTGCACTGATAAAAATCAATTCTTTGCTCTATCTTTCAGCGTACAGGGGAAGCATCACAACTTCAACTGATTTTTGGTGAGCTCAAGCAACAGAAATGTTTGCATTGATGTGCAAAATTCCCTAATAAACTTCAGTACATCCTCATTTGACATCCCCGTAGAATAATGGCAGCATATTTGATTGATTTAGTTTCAGATCATAATTCCTAGCTATAGTAGGAAGCACTATAGCTAATGTAGTTGTCCCAACAGTAGGTCGAGAAAAATCTCCCATGACACACTGAGGTATGTCTACCATTTTGACGTGCTCAACCGAATCTGACTCTTCTTATTTGAGATCCTCTTGATAAACAGACTATTCGGAAGAGCAAGAATATGTCTCAACTTCTTCCTCCAGACTTGCAAGAACTTCCCATGATCTGTTAATATTATCAATGTAAGGCGCTAATTTGCTCTTCAAATTTCGACGCCCTAACATGCACAACACTGAACATACAAATCAAGGTACCAGAGGAAAGAAGGGAACAAAACACAAAATAAGGAAAATAAAATAAAAGGAAACATAGAAAACTACGTAATACAAATTAATCACCTAAAGCTTTTCCCGGCAACGATGCCAAATTTTGTTTTAACTTAAAACACCTAAGTTGACTCGCAAGAGAATGAGATCAATTATAGCGTAGTAAGCTAACCCAAGTCGAATCTTAGGGAAAGCTAAATAGGGACACAAATTGTATTACACACATAGAAAAAGAAAAGAATTAAACCTAAACATTCTAATCACGTGTTGGAAGAACACAAAACTTAAATCTATTGCTAAATAAAAGGTAATTACAGAAACATACTAAGTTTTAATCCAAACATTAAGAAGAGAACAATAAGGAAATAAGAAACGAAACATACATAATGTTCACGCTAATTCTAGTACCTAAATTCAGAATTAAAAGAACCCTAAATAATTCATTCACATGAAATGCTACGCTAATGACAAACATAATGGAATAACTTCACTAAAGGAGAAATCACAATTCCAACTAATAATTCACGTAGTTCACAGGAAAGGGAAAAAACACTTACAACCTTTTGAAATTAAATGACACGATAATGAAAGTTCAAATGCGTCGATCTTCAATTCAAAAAGTAAAGAATATTAATAATACGATCATAGATTCTTATTCTCTATAGAATAGGGGTATGCGTCCATATAGTTATCTGTGAATTGAAGGTTGTCATTCTAATATTAATTATAAAAAAGGTAAAACAAGGTTGCCGAGCTTTTACAAATCGAGGTTGCTGAGCCCTTTAATCAACGCACGAATACCTCATGTATTAGGGCCGACAACCTCATTTCATCCCACTGTATGTATGTGATTAAGAGGGAGTTGTGCTTTAATTCAAAAAATATGTTTTTTACCAATCATTTTCTGTCAATTGTATAAAAATTTATTCAAAAGGTACTCATGTCATTTTTAAGAGCATCCACATTGGTTTGTCAATACTTTACTCATCCATGTTCCGGGACCAGTTATGAGTCAAATGTTGCATTGGCTTAACTCATTATATTAACTCGTATGAATTAGTTTTGATTTTTGAATTTTTGATTTAATTTAAATGACACAAATTGAATATGACAATTCCTTAAATTAAAATTACATTAATTTAAAATTACTAAAATTTAAAATACATAAAACTAAATGATATAAATTTAAAATTACATAAATTTTAAAAAGGCTGAAGGAGCCGGTGTTTACTGTTGGGGGCAGATTTTTGATTTTTTTAATAAGGCGCGTGTATATTGCGATTGAGCCGAGCTCGTTCCATTAAGTCAGGATCACTTGCATCAGTTGACTCATAGGTTCGACTGACTCAATGTGAATGTATGAGATTGTGTAAGATATTTGTCTTGTAAGTACAAAAGTGATGTAGACATGAAGGTTAATTTAAGTAATTTAAATAAATTTTTTTTATATAATAATGAATATTTTTAATTTTAAATACAATGGGAAGGTTAATTTAAGTAATTTAAATATAGAAACAAATTTTAAATGTGCACATTTTTAATTTCCTCTCAATTATAATTTCTTTTGAAATGTAAAAGAAATTATATTTCAAATGAGTACAAGGGGTACTCAATCCCAGAAGAAATACAGAACAAACGGAAAAAAATATAGCACCAGAAAACAGTACAAAATTAGTAGAGTTTTGCCGAAAAACATCTAGTTGGATCGACAAACCATTGGATGTGTAGAAGAAGTTTTCGGGCTTCATCGCCTTAATCTATCTTCAAGTGCAAAGAATAATATCTTCCACCATCCTAGCAGTATCAGGAACTTCTTTAGAGAAGACTCTTTTGTTTCTAACTTTCCAGATCTTCCAACAAACACATTGCCATATAATATTAAACATTGTCTTTCCCACTTTGTTTCCACCCATCTCAACAAATTCAAAGAAATGATGCAAAATCGAAGATAAGGAGGCTAAGGGAATTTTCAGCCAACTGCAAATAGAGTTTCAAATCATA
Source organism: Salvia miltiorrhiza (assembly GCF_028751815.1). Lineage (NCBI taxonomy): Eukaryota > Viridiplantae > Streptophyta > Magnoliopsida > Lamiales > Lamiaceae > Salvia > Salvia miltiorrhiza. The sequence goes on along the minus strand of NC_080390.1, from coordinate 32,157,540 downwards.
CAAAAAAAAAAAAATAAAAAAAATACAGTAGCATGATATGAGTAGTAAGCTCCACTTGAACAGAACACAACGAACAAAAATGGTTATCGTTCTGCAGATAAATTCTTCTTTTCACCAAGTTTATCTCTCAATTATAGTTGTGTTTTGGATCATTTTTTTTTCTTTTCATAATGTTTCCGTGCGATACGGGTGAAGCGGTAGTATAAGTACGAGATGAGATCCAGTGTCCCACAATCTTATGTGTGCCACTGTATCCCATGCTTATATCTATTATTTTAAAAAATATTTTTTATAAAAATAAAATTTATTATAATACTATGAAATATATTGAAGTTTTATTTTGAAAAATTAATTTTTTTAAAAAGTATATACCATGACTTTGAATTTATCAACCTATTATTAGCTAATAAAAGTGAAATTAAATGATAAAAAATAATTATATACCCTAAATTGATGGAATAAACTCTAGTTAATAATCACAAAATTAAATTAAAGCATATAAAGTTGAAATTGAAGAAAATATACATAAGAAATTAAATAAAATTGAAAGTAGGACACAAAGTGGACATAAAGTGTGGTACAGTGAATCCCATTCCGTATAAGTACAAAGCCGCCTTCGTTTTTGGGCAAAACCGTAAATCTCGATTTTACCCCTTGTTCGAACAACATTTTTCAGGAAACTCCCCGAAAACCCGTTTTGAAATTTACTAAAATCGCCCTCGTCTCGCTCCTCAGATCTCACCTTCAAAGCTCAAACTCCCAAGCTAACAGTAACAGCCACAGCCCATCACAGACGCCTTGCTCCACCGCTCCCAGATTTCAATTTGGATGGCTGTTCCTCGCAGAAAAGGCAAGTTAGTCTTCGCGTTAACTGTTTCTTTGCTCCTAGCAGCAGATTTATTTTGTTTTCCTCGTCTTTGTTGCGTTGTTCTTGCATCATCAGAATCCGACCCCTCTGTAAATTCTAACTCAGTAATCGAAACAGACTACAAAAATGACATCCAATTTAAGCAAAATGACATCCCTTTTACGGAAACTTGCGTTGATTACGATTTGGTAAGGAAACAGCAGCTCCAATTGGAGAAATTTCAAGAATTAGTTAAAAACCTCACGCAACTTGTTGATAGGTTAGAATCCCGCTTTTCTGATGATCCGGGAAGTAAAAGGATGCCGTCTTTATCTTCATATGATGATGATGAAAAGAGCGATTCTGAGAAAATTAAGGATTCTGGTAAAGGAGAGATGAGAGGAGGAGGTGGGATGAAGTCGGGGCCGTTGTTAGTGACTAAGTATAACACGTTTTGGGCGGAGAGGTTTCAGTTTGTATCTGCAGTTAAGTTGAGGTCGAGCCCATCTTGTGTTAATGTGTTGCCTAATAAGGATTTTGAGGGTTTGAGCAAGTATTTTGCTGTTGGGGATGATAAGGGGAAGTTGTATCTGTTTCTGAGGAGTGGGGAGGTTGCCTTGGAGTTCGACGCCTTCTCGGAGGCGGACAAGCCCTCTCCGATCTCTGCTATTGTGTCTTACTTGTCGGTTTACAAGAACGAGACCATGATTGTCACGGGCCATGTCAATGGAGCTATTGTAATGCATAGGGTTTGGGAGACGTTTAGTGGTGATGAATGGAGCTCGCTTCATGTGGAGCGAGTTGGGAGGTTTGAGATGCCGGAGTCTTGGGGTTTGCGGATTAGCATGATGGAAGTGCACCATGTTGGTAGGAGGAGGTACATTTTGGCAACGGATGAGGGTGGGAAGATCATGGTCTTCAAGGAGGATGGGATGCTATACGGAACCGCCACTCCTAGTAAAAAACCGATTGCATTCTTGAAGCAAAGGCTGTTGTTTCTCATGGAGACTGGGGCGGGGTCGTTGGATTTGAGAACCATGAAGCTGAAGGAGACGGAATGTGAGGGTTTGAACAGCTCTCTTGCAAAGAGTTATGTTTTTGATGCCATGGACCGCTCCAAGGCCTATGGGCTGACAAAGGAAGGGGACTTGGTTCAAACGTTGTTGCTAGGTGACGTGATGAACTTCAAGTGTCGGGTGAGGTCAAAGAGGAAGCTGGACATGGACGAGCCTCTGGCCTTGCAGGCGATCAAGGGCTACTTGCTGATTGCCAACAGGGAGAAGGTTTACGTGTATAATGTGTCGTCTCAGCACTATGTTCGTGCTGGCGGGCTGAGGCTCTTGTTCTCTGCCGGCCTTGATGAGATCATAGCGCCTTTCCTAAACCAGCAACATGGCGATGTGAACATGGAGGAGAGAATGGGCGAGCCCATGATCACCAGCGACCATGAGAAGCTCGTGATCATCAGTCTTGGAAACGGATACGTTGCCATGTATCGTTCCAATCTCCCCGTGTTCAAGAACGAGTTCAACAGCATCTTGTGGACGAGCCCTGTTCTGTTTTTCATCCTCTTCCTCTTTGGGGCCTGGCAGTGCTTCGCCAACAAGAAGGAGGCACTCACCTCTTGGGGCCCCGACGATCCATTCACTTCAGCATCTGTCACGAGTGGAGCTCCGTTAGGTTCAGCCACTGGCGACAGATCCTTCACGGATTCTTCAAGAAACTCCGAAATCATGGAGCTAAGAGGCAGTGGCCTGAGAGGCTCCTCTAGGTATGTCTCCCCACCACGGTATTCTGGTGGAGCGCCCAATCCGTACAGGCCAGGTGGGTCTGATACGGATTCTAGACCTGCTGCCAATCATTACAGGCCTAGTGCTGATACGGATTCTAGGCCTGCAACGAATCATTACCGGCCTAGTCCCGATACAGATGCTAGATCTTCGCCCGTTGACCCCCGTTTCAGAACAGCAGAGCTGAAGTATCGGGGGTCGAACGTCGAGGCTTCAGCTGTTCCAAAGAGAAGGGACAGCCTCTTTGTAAATAGCCAAGTTGTGGATGATAGCAACTGAGGTTTTCACTATTACCATATTCTACACTCATATAACTGTGTCTACCCTCTGCACTTGGCTGTACTTGTCATTTTCTTGCATTATATCAAAGAACTAATAATTGCATTATATCCACAGCTCATCTGACTGCTCTACTCCATCTTCAAAATGCTGCATTTCTCGTAAATACTTGCTACTTTTAAGGCTATTTTTATTCCTTCTAAATCCCAAAAAGTTAATCTAGATTTCCCCTTCTATGATTTGGATATTGGAAGCCCTCATTTCTTTTACCTTTGTTTGATGCTTTTGCCATTTCAAGCTGGTTCATTGAAGCATTTACTTTGAATTATAGGATAGAAAGATGAAACTTATGATTGATTATTTGAACTTTGAAGGATCCAATGATCAAATAAGTTAAAAAAAATAATCGATCCGTCAAAATAACCTGTGGATTAACTTATATTATTAATTCTGGTAAATGGAGATAGTGCCTCCTTGGGTTTCGTCGAATTTTTCATTAGTGGTTAGTAGGTTTAATTGCTTCTGAAATCATGAAATTTGTTCATAATTTATGTTTTTCCAATGAACTTTAATTTGTAAAACTAATACTATCAACTTGACACAGTTTTTTTTTTTTTTTCGTAAACTTTAGTCTGTAACACTTAAAATATAACTGTCCCCCAAAATGAAAATTTGCCAAATTAATCTCTTAGTGGAGTGGAGTTAGAGCAGTGTCATGACATGTGTAGGTTAAGAATAGAATTTTTTTAGCATATTGCTTTGCCACAACATTCTAGAATTTAGATTTGGCCGGATTTCCATTTTAGGTGAAATTTGTACTGCGCTGCAAAAAGTTTATGTTATTAGAGATACATATTGAAATTTATAGGAAAAAGTAAATGATGGAAAAAAAGGTCATGATTTTAGAAGCAATAAGAACCGAAGAAGCAATTAACGTTATGACTACACTCAAACTAACACCACAAGATTATGAAGAGTATCATAAGATTAGGGATGACAATGGATCTTGGACCCGGTCCACATCTGTGGATTCAGATCTTTTTTTTCGGATCTGGACCATGTAATAATTGGATCCGGCAGATTTGGACTGGATCTGGATTAGTTTGCAAATTTCCGGATCTGGATCTGGAGTAAGTTGGTTAAGACCAAGATCCGATCCAGATTCGATCCATAGACCCGGTTATATATAAATATATACTATTTTTATTTTTATCTAAACCTAATAAACTAATAGTATTCTTGTTCAACTGTTTGAAAATTAAGATTTCTGTCATTCTGATTGTCTTTAAGTGCAGCGAAAACAATTTTCTTTCATATATTAGACTTGTTTTTCTTGTCATTTGAAATTGTTGAAGTTAGTGATGGATTAAAAGCAAGACCTCGTAACATAGAAAAAGCTAAAGTATTATAAATCGTGTGTTTTGTTTCAGTATTTGGATTATTATGTTCTTATTTATTTAGTATTCTTTTTTTCATGAATTATGGTATATTTTTTTTTCCAATGATCGTTGAAATTTTAAGGAATTATTATGATTTTTATTTTGATGTTTAGTTAATTTAAAATTTATTTTAGAAGACAAAAGAATATGGATCTGGACCCGAGACCCTGTGGATCTTATGAATCTGGACCTGAATCCCATTTTTTTGGATCCAATGGATCTGAACCGGATCTGGACCTAAGTAACAAATTCTGGATCTGGATCTGGACCAAGCAGGATTCGGTCCAGATCCGGCCCATTGCCATCCTCATCAAAAAAGGCCATGAGGCCTAGCTAAGCGGTAAAGCTTTAGCTAGTAAAGCTGATGAGGCATCTAAAAATTCTCATTTGTAAAAGGTTTTGGATTCATTCCCGTCTACGTGCGGATAGTTTTTCCACCTTTGTGCGGGTAGTGGTATTGCCTGTATGCGGTTATATTTTCACCTTTGTGTTGTGTAGAGATCTCGTTTGCGTGTGAGTTGCTTATTTGATTATATAATAAATACCTCTTGTAATTCTAAAAAAAATTATGAAAAAAGACCTTGCATTGAAAACGTGAGCAATTTATGTCATGTGTACATAGCGTTCATTGTGAGTGATATACAATGGATTGATAGAACATAATATGATTAGTATTTGAAGGACACTATGATTAAAATAGTTTTAAATTAATTAATTTATAAAATATATGATAGAATAGTTTGGATTATTTTTATGTCTTTATCTATCTATCTTATCACTTGAGTAAACGTTAATATTTTATACGTATCGGCATGAAATTTTGAAATACATATATTGTTGTTGGTATGTTTAGTTTCGTATTTCAGTATTTGGGCTCTCCTAATTTACTCGCCACGATAAACACGAACATAAATGTTCCATAAAAGTGGCTAGTTGTGTTTGCTTGAGGTCATACGAAAATTTTAACTCTAAATCATATTTTATTTAGTATATAAAAATGCTATTTACACGATAGCCTAAAAAGATTTTATCAATTCACAATCTCGAAGAGCTATTAAATGAAATAATATTATTAGAGAACCTCAAAATCTTTAGGTGGCAAATCGTTTTTCATATTCTAAATAGTCACTTTCATATATATGAAAATTTGGACACAAGAGACAAACATTAAAATCAGCAAATCTTGATCAGCCGCCATTAGTAAGTAGAACAACTTGTTCACGGGCGACAAAGAAATGGACTGGTGGTCGGGTTGTACCTCGTGCATCGTCACATGGACCCCTAACAAAAATTGACATCATCCATTAATTAAATCATTATTTTCTTGGATTTTTTTTTTTCATAATCAATTAACCATCGCACATTGCAATTCGATAACATAAAGAAAGGGCGCATTTGGGGATCAAATTTTCTCCCTTGTGCACGGAAGATTCTTCATTAATATTTGAATGTGTCTGTCGTATTCCTTTCATGGTGTTTTTTCTTTTGGATTTTCGTCATAAATTTTTTGATAATACATAGGCTTTAGTTGGCATCTCTGTGCTTTCAAGATTTTTTAAGTATTTTCTTTTTCCTCTTCAACAAATTTCCATTTCAATTGTTATGTTCAGTAGGGGAGTCGATTTAGCGGTTTACATAGCTTTGCTAGTTTCTCTATACTTCTTAAGATGTAAAGATTTGAAAATGAGATTATTCGTCCTGATACTTGGATATCACATTGTGGCTTAAAATAATTGTGTGCCTAGTGTATATACATGTAATATCTAATGACAAGGTTGGTTTCTTGGGATTTGATTAAAAGAACCCCTATATATCTATCGATATATAGAGATGGAAATGAATCTTTAGAGGGTGTTTGGCTGAGCTTATAAGCTCCTCAAAACAGCTTATAAGCTATTTAGGAGTTTATAAGTTTCTCCAAAGTATTTGGCAAAATAAATTCTCAAACAGCTTATAAACTTCAAAAATAAGCTCCCCAAAAAATAAGTTCATCTACCCCAACTTATTTTTTTATAATTTCATATGCAACAATCATTTTACAAATATTTTTCAACTATAATTTATTATTTTCATTATATATCATTCAAGTTCATTTTTCTTCGATTTTCTCTCTCTAGCTTATAAGCTCAATTATCCAAACACTTTGACAACTTATAAGCTCTTAAAAATTACATCTTATAAGGTCCAAGCGCTTATAAGCTCTTTAAAATAAGCTTAGCCAAACACCCTCTCAATATAACCATCAATAAACCGACGATTTTCCGACATTAAAATCGTAGACAAATTTATTTGGAGAATTGTACGTAGTAGTGAGCGGATAAAAAGGATTGTGTCTTAGATTTCATTTTTATTTTTTTTGGATATGTCAATAGTTTTGAAAGATGATGGAATTTATGTTTGTTTGTCGAGTCGCCCTCGCGCATGCCTATTCACAACTAACTATTTGTCTCCACCACCACTCCTCAATAAATAGTGTGGTTTTTATTGTTAATAAATAGTGTATATGAATACAGTATTATCAAATCAATTGACCAAAGCAAATTTAAGCAAACACCTTGATAATTTATCTTTCGTTTTTTTTTTTTTGAGAATTTCGAAATATTAAGGACAATGGTGAATTCCTAATTGTTGAAATAACATCCTGTAAATTAAATTTGTGGATCATGGTGAGATTGGATATCATAAAATTGTCCTTTTCTGAATATGGATTAAAAGTTGTGAACTTATTATATTCATGACTTCATGTTCCCTCAAGACGGTTACCAAATTAAAGATTTGCTGGATTCATTAAGCTTTTTTATTTATATCGGATATATAATAATCTGTGAATTTTATTATGATATCGCAACGAAATTTGTGGACATTTGTTTTCTCTCCCACTAGTCTTATAAGCACGTGGGAAAGCGTGCCGGACGTAATTAATCATTTTAATTGTTGTCGTTAGCACGTAGGCGTTCACATGCAGGGCAAAACAAAACGAGGGATTACCACTAATCCAAAATCAAATCTTCTATAATCGTAATTAATCCCGTTCACATTATAAAATACTTTTGCAGTTAACCAATAGCTGAAGCTTTCATTAGTCATATGATTGCATCATTAATATCTGCAAATGAATTTGGTCTAGCTAGCTTTGGGACCCACATCAGGAGAGAATGTGAGTGCGTCAGCATGCCGTCAGTTTGACTGCACATTTTCCTAAGTTGGATTCATGTGGACTAATAATGATCTTAATTATCATTGAACAGAATATAGTTATAAATTTACAAATAAATTAATTTGTTACTTTTGTATGTATAATTGTTACTTAATTTAATTCATTGATATTGTCACTTTTATTTAGAAACATTTATCACTTTTACAATTATTATTTTTAATCATAATTCTCTTTTATGCATTTTAATAATTATTATTTTTAATCATAAGAGTTTGTCAATTTTATTTGGAATATTGTTACTTTTATTATGAATTATTGTCATTCTTATTTATAAAAATTATCACTTTTAATCATAACAACGTTACTTTTAAGAATAAAAAATATTACTTAATTTTATTTATAACAATTAACACTTCATGTAACAGACCATCAGTCAGGGTTTAGATCGAATTCTTGATCGGGTCCGGGCCGATCCCACCAGTGGGCATATTATGGTTGAGCACACTAACATTAATTTGTGTTTGGGAAAAGTCGTGATCCTTAAAAATTGATCCAAATTTTAAATTATGGGGAAATATATAGTAACATATAGTGAAATTTATATGTATATATATACATATAGATATTTATTTAAAAGTTCATTACAAAAGAGTTGATAGAAGCAAAAGCAAATGCTAATTGAGGTTATTGTTATTGATATTGTCATGTTCGTCGAGAGGCCAATGGTGCCCGCTCATGGTTTAGCGAATTTCGCTGCTAGTATTGATGATGTAATGATCTGAAAATCCGGCTTCTCGACTTAGCTTTAAGTTAATTGTTCATCGAAATTTAATTTAAGCTCCCGTTTTTCCTATAAAAAAAAAGCTAATTAATCGTAGCTGCTTATACTTTGGCAATGTACGTACCTATATATATCTATATTATCTTTTATCTGATAAATATATGTGTTAATAGGGAAAAATGCCCCCTTCTTATAAAAACTTGTAAAATTGCCCACTTTTATTTATGAAAGTGGGCAATTTTACAAGTTTTTATAAGGATGTGGGCATTTTCACTATATATATGTGTTAGTATTATATTTATACACATTTAAACACCTTCTCAAAGTTCATTTTCTGAAATCCCGAATTTGTCACAAGATTACTGAAAAGCAGCCCCTTATAACTAAAAATCAAGGAAACTAACACTACATTTTTCAAAAACCTTCTTTATACGCATTTATCCAATCAAAACTCTGGATTAACAAAACTACTTTAAAGATCTAAAAAAGAAAGAAAAATAATTTTTTTTCCATGATCACCTTTAGCATCTATGGAGGGACCTCCTTAAACTTCAATGGTCCTTAACGATTTTGGCGCACAAGACATACATTTGATCTCTCTCTCTCTCTCTGTCTCTCGTTATAGATATACTGATATATAATTATATATATCTTCTTGGAGATAGTGCAATTTGTTATCTCTTTCTTTGGTTGCCTGAGATGCAAGGACAACCTTGCACGAGAAGAAAGGTAGCACAATTTATTTCCTTACTAAAGATTTAAGGAAAATTAAACTTTTTATTGTCTTGTTATTTAAATCAATGAAAAAGAAACAAAAAAGAGGTTTTCAATTTAAAGGAATCATTTACCTAGCTTCAGCTACAAGATCTATATACATATTGTGTTTCACATTCCTTCGACATTAGGAATAAGGCATCTGTTTTATTTCAAAAATTTGAAAGTTTCTATGTTTTGGAGATGTGACGTTTTATTTTTAATAAAAGAATCCATAAATTGCGTATGTACGTAATTCATTATCATTGTCTTGAATAAGTTTTTTTATATGCCATTTATTAGAGCAAAAAGAAAAATGTAAAATGTGAAGTCAATCGACAATTATAAATATTTTCTTTCTAAATATATATATATATATATATATATATATATATATATATGGGTTAGGTTCTATTGAGATTTTAAATATTTTGAGATTAATGAACATATAAATAAATTCTTTGAACCTAACCAATATAGCTGATGAACATATGAATCTATTTAATTTGTCAAAAAAACACGCCACCTGCAGGGATTGAACTCCAGACCAACGTGCGTTCATAAAGATTAATTGACAAGTTCATCAAAATGTACTAACTTGTTCACACCTTTGGACGAAATCCCAAAATCTCAAAATATTTGAAATCTCAATTGAACCTCTCTCTCTCTCTCTCTCTATATATATATATATATATATATATATATATATATATATATATATATCACCGCTCACGTTTAGCATTCATTAGCATTATCTTTTTTGTTTTAGGCATTTATTTTTATTCTAATACTTCATAAATTGTTATTAAAATCATTAATTTTATAAATTACATACAAATCAAAGTTCGATTTGTCCATATTCCTTTTAACTTCACATAATTAATAAAAAGAACAAATTGGACTTTGATTTTTATGTAATTTATAAAATTAATGATATCAATAATAATTTATGAAGTATTAGAATAAAAATAAATATCTAGGATACGTAGCATAAGATTTATATATATGCTAGTAACTTCACATACAAGAAAAGATAACGCTAGTAAATGCTAAACGTGAATGATGCTCACATAAGGAGCTCACCTAGGATACGTAGCATAAGATTTATATATATGCAAATTCCATATTGAAACAAGCAAGTTCATATTTTGGCTAAAGAAAAAAGTGAAAAAAGTTATGTACCCCTATGATTGAATCAGGCATAGAAAAATGAAAGTGGAAAAAATAATTGCCGTATGATTAAATTGGAGTTAGAAATGATTGATATGAACTGGTTTATGTCAGTGTACAATAAAATTTAAAGAAACAGTGTATCGCTTTTTTAGCCACTTCATTATACATTAGTCGCAATTTTTTAAAAAAAATAGCTAGATCTGTAAATTAATAAAATAAAATAATGTATCTTGAGTATCCAATGCAATATATAATGCAATATATATATGCTGGCATAGCTAGCTAGGATAAATCTATGTGATGGCTTTTGGTTTTATAAAATAATTCATCAGCTAGATTGAATTTTGGATTCAGTTTGGCTCCATCAGGATATTTGTATAAAAGTTAATAATTTAAACTTTATTTACTTTTACACTATATTCGTAACATGGCTCGATCAAGTTATTTGATAATTTATACTAGAAATCATTACTTAATTTGAGTTGTTGAATCTGAGTGATAAAGTTAACTTAAAATAAAGAAAGATTTCTGACAATTCTCTTTCTCTCTCATTCTCTCTATGTATATTTGTTATATGGATATATATATAGATGAACTTTTATTCAAGTAAATTCCAAATTAACTAACGTGCTAAAATTTGTAAGGAGACAAGAGACAACTCAATTAGTTAATGCGAAGAATTTGTGAGTTGACTTAGATTCCTTAATGCATTCTACTTTTGTCGGTCTTGTTTAGAGTAAAATTAACAACTCTATAAGAAGTTACACGTAGCTCAAATTAATTTTTAATTGAATTGTAAAAATCGATTTTGTTCTGCTTATTAGAATTTTGTTTGTTAGACTTGCTGTAAGCCTGGCCTCAAGTTGTTAATTAAAGTTAGAAACGTAGTTTAGTAAATTATTTAAATAATCCAATAATTGTCATATCAGCAAAACCATGATGAATTTAATTATGTGGAAATGTGCAACACATTTAAGCAGCCAACGAGATTAACGAACTACTCCCTCCGTCCGCCAAAATTATGTAAAATTGTTTGGGCACGGGATTTAATAAAATTGGTGATGATTTTGATCTAGTGGAGAAAGGGTCCCACCACTTTATGAGATGTGTGGTTGAGATTGAGTTTTGAGTGGGTTTTTTGTAAATAAAGAGTGTTAGTAAGGATAAAATATTAAAGAAGATGGTGGGACCATTGCCATAAAAGAAAAGTGACATAATCTTGGCGGACGCCAAATATAGTAATTTTTACATAATCTTGGCGGACGGAGGGAGTATAACACAAAAGTAATACTCCATGGACAAACATGCCATAGCCACAAATCATTCTAATAATAATTACCTAGCTATTTCCAGATAAAACAAGTACATTCTAGATAGCATTTCTCCCTTCAAATTCCGCAATTAATCAGTTTAATTTTATAACATGTAGCTAGCCCACGTTTTTAATTATCTCATGAATTGAGTTAAGGTCTTAATACCTCTCTTATATATAAAAAAAAATGTTTCAAACCTTGATTTACGATAGAGTTGAAGATTGCATGTATTTAGGTATATAGAAAAAATATGTAGTTGATGCATATATAGTTAGTAGTACAAAAAGGACGAAATCTCCGTGGCTAATTTGGCGTTTGGTTGTCACAGCACCGAATTTATTTGGTGTGATTCAAAAATCAATATGTATATTCACATTTTAAAAATTGTTTTATTAATATATAGGGGCAAAGATTGTGGAGAATAAGACACGTGGAGAATTTATCCTTTGCTTGCGAAGAGAGTGAGGTCGGGACCCGCTTTGGAGTGCGCTTTCGGTAGTTATGTAGTTCTTCTGTTGTGTTTGTGTCTTTCTCTCTCTCTCTCTAATTCTTTATCTTGGACCCAAAAATTCTCTTGTCACGTCAGACATAGACTTGTAAATAGCCGTGATTTCTGACGCCCCCATTCCAGATTTATGAGCATCGCAGCCGTTGATTGTTTCTGGCGTGGGGCCCGCCCCTTACCGACGAGTGAGAGCAGCAGCAGCAGTCAGTGTTGCCACCCCCACCCCCGCCCCCTCGCTCGCTTTTTCTTCCTTCTTATTCACAATCAACCCCCACTCCTCCATTCGCTATTCTCTCTCTCTCTCCTACAACTCCAACTGCTGGAACGTTTCTTCATAGTATATGGGCATTACCTCTCTGCAAGTCTGCATGGATTCATCTGACTGGTTGCAGGTAATGCCATGCCATGCATCCTACATACTCCAAATATTCATTGGAATTTCCCCTTCATACATCAACATGACATGTTATGCTAATGCTTCATTTTCAATTCTTCTACTCACGTACATCACTCTCATTCTATCACATTGTGAGTTTGTGAAGAAAAGGGATAAAATTAGTGCAGTTTTAATTCCTCAATGAATGCATGAATTTTATTTCCTGCTCAACCAATTTCACTAGAAAACCACACAAATAAACTCAAAATGCATTTGTGAAAGCAGGGCACAATTTCCGAGGAGGGCGGCACAGGCATGGAGTCGTCGTCCCCAATGACGACCCCGACCGGCGACGACATGCTGGCATGCAGCCGCCCCCTGATGGAGCGGCGCCTCCGCCCCCAGCACGAGCAGTCCCTCAAGTGCCCCCGCTGCGACTCCACCCACACCAAATTCTGCTACTACAACAACTACAGCCTTTCCCAGCCCCGCTACTTTTGCAAGACCTGCCGCCGCTACTGGACTAAAGGCGGCACCCTCCGCAACATCCCTGTCGGCGGCGGCTGCCGCAAGAACAACAAGAAATCCTCCTCCTCCTCCTCCAAGAAAGCCGATAACAACTCCCCCGCCCAGCCCAGCGTCGGCATGTCTATGTCTCCCCAGATGTCCTACGCCCCCACCGACCTCCACCTCGCCTTCCCCGACCAGCTCCACTTCCATGCATCCGCCGGCTTGTACGGTACAACCCCGACCTACATGCTCGACAATAACCCCACCCCTATCGATTTCATGGACAATAAATACGAGGCCCTTTTGGGCGGCCACGATAGCTACATCAACGGCGGGGGAATGGCGGCGCCGCCGCTCAACGCTGCCCTTTTCTCCCCTTTCGGATTTGATCAGAATCAGACGGTGCTCGAGAGGCTGATGCTGCCGTACGATAACAACACCCAGAACGACGTCGTTGAGACGAAGCCGAACGCCAAGATTCTGTCGCTGGAGTGGCACGATCACCAGCAGCAGCAGCAGCAGCAGGCTTGCAATTCGGATGTGGGCAAGGATTCCTTCGGGTACACTTTCGGGTCGTGGACCGGGTTGATGAATGCGTACGGGTCGTCCGCAACCAATCCCTTAGTTTAAATTACTTGTTAATTAATTATATACTATAACCTAAGTGTTGTTCTTCAATTAGGGTTTCCTCATGGCATGATCATATATCAATCAAATTAAATGAGAGGATTGATTAACTAGGCTAGAATATTGGTAACTTCACCGAGTTTTTCTTTTTTATATTTTGGAGGTTTTAAAGTTTAATATCTGGGTTATGTACTTTTTTTATTTTCCCACTGTTTTAATTTAATTTTTGTAGCTGAGTGTGAATGGGGAATGTGGAAATCTTTGAGTATGATTAATTTATTATGGTGTTGATTTTATGGATTATGAACAGTGGTAGAAGAAAATTCAAAGATAAATTTGGGATTTGGTGAAAGTTGGAGGAAGCTAGATGATAAGATGGTGTACTTTTTACATGAATATGTAAAAGAATGTTTTTGGATTAGTAAGTTAGTGTGTACTTTGATTTTCGAAGATACATACTCATTTCGAGTCGACTACTTAGGGAACTGGGAAAGTATAACCTGAAAGTGCACTTATTATATACACTTAATTCTTACTTTCGATTATTAAAGATTTCAATTCAAACTCATTGGCGATACTCCTCCTCGCTCGTTAAAGAAAATTCTACAACAGAATATTATATATATTTTAAATAATGATGAAAATATATTACTTTTTTTGTTTATAAAGAGTGTAATATTTTTAATGGACGTAAATTTTAAAAAAATTGATAGACGTGTGTTAAGTAAAAATGATTGATTGTGGGCATATAAAAATGAGTGATTATAGTTAAAAAGAGAAAGTAAAATTACGTCCCGAAAATAAAAATGTTATACTATTTGTGGACGCACAATCGAATAATTGTGTTACACTCTTTATGAACGGATGAAGTATAATCATAGTCTAAAAATAGGTAAAAAAAAATTAAAAAATTGTGATGTCCCAAAAATAAAAAATAAATTCTTTCATGGAGGACAAAGGTAGTATTTAATAAACATTACTTAAAATTTTAAATTATACCTATTCTATAAAATGTCTCAAACTTCTAGAAATAATTATTTAAATTAGAATTATATCAGTTTAGTTTGTATACAAAAAAAATTCCTCGTTCATTCTTTTTTTTTTTTTTTTTTTTTTTTTCTGTTGATAAATTACGTAAGTAAATAAAAAAATTTAAAGACCGCGTGACAAAAGACTCAAACCCAGGACCTTAAGTCTTGAACATAACATAAGAGTTCATTCTTTGCTTCCACGACTCGTTGAATGCCACGATGTAATTTTAAATTTTTTTTATAACCGACATAACATAAAATGGCGTTATTTGTACCATACTAATTAATTATTTTTCTAAATAAACCGTTACAATGATTTTCTTGTCTAACAATGGCATCAATAACTTGAACGTCTTCCCCAAAAACTCATACAACCTTTCTCTCACATCCCAAAATCTCAGCCACCTTCTCCACCGGCGACATACTTGGACCGTCTCGAAGAAGAAGGCGATCCTTTTCACTCCCACCTGCTCACACAAGAGTTGTTCAAAATATGATGTATATATTTGATCAATTAAAATTCTTCAAAATTATGATGAATTTTACATATGTATATTTGTTATTCATTGCACGAAGCAACCGACTAGTTTCCGATTCCCATCCATCTATAGATATAAATATAATCAATTCACGGTATTAAATACTATCATAGAACGTGTACCTTATTTGTTCCTTTTGTAATTAGACTAAAAAAAGTTAACACTAACAATGAATCAAGCCATGCATGTCACTAATCAGATGACTAATCAAAACGAAGAATGTAGGAGTAAACTATTCTTCTGATGTGTCTATTTGTATCCATCACATGTTGTATGCATAAGTGATCAAACTACACTGGTAAGCATTCATCAAGAACAAGAATTTATCCAACTAATATTTCAATAAATTAAATTACTGCAACTCACAGATTTTTGAGGGTTGATAGTGGAGAGGGAAGAGCAGCAAACTACAAGTTCAAAAAACACTAGCAGCAGAAAAAACCTTCCCTGCTCTCAACCCCCCAAAAAACTGTGGAAATTGGCTATAGCCACACAACAAGGATTATTCAAAACTCACACTTACTAAGAGGAGCCTGCCACAGAGCTGATTTTGTCCAGAAAAGCTTTGATCTCCTTCTCCAGCTTGGCTCTCGTCTCTGGAGCGAGACTGTCGCCTGCTTTCTCCAAAGTCGCCTTCATCATCTCCACGTTCTGCTTGATAAACGAGATATCAGGTGCAGGCGCCTCCCCAACCTTGGTTCGGTTCTTGCATGCGCCCACAGCCATGGGCACAAAGGTTTGCAGCTGCAGATTAGTTTTCTTCTTCATCTTTGGGGGCTCTGGCATGCAGCTGTCCAGACTGAAATTGAGGAGTGACTCTCCAAATGTGTGGCTTTTCTCCAAACTTCGAAATGCAAATCTAGCATCGGAGCTTCTCTCGTATACAATCTTGACACTATCATCACTTGAAGACTCGAGCTCAGATTCCTTCAACAATCCAAATCTGCAAAATGTGGCTACCAACGATTCTTTGGAAGGTGCGCTTCCCGGGGCAAAGTTCAGAAGGACACTGCCGCCACCCGATTCACCACTGTCGTATTTATTTCGCTTCTTTTTCTGAGGTTCGCCTTCAGGCGGGATATGACCCCCCTCGCACGTGACCGTTCCCAAGGGGTTCGTATCTAACACGTTACCATTCAAATCCGGAATACTTGAAGCTACCTGACTAGTAGTCTTATCCTTTCTCTTTCGTTTCCTACCTTCGGGCTTACCAGCAGAAAGAAAGCTTCCCATCTGAAGTGAGTGCTGAATAAATGAGCTCATTGTAACAGGTTCCGGTGCTCGGGCTGTAAATTCCCCATTTAGACATTGATGAATGCCAGTCACCCCATTATTTGGTAGCGGAGTGTTTTGGAAGGTCGGTGGCACGTCCTTGGATGATGAAACGGGGGCGAAGTTTATGTGGTGAAGACAATTTATGGTAGGAGAGTCTAACCCTTCCTTCTTCAGTTCTGGTAAAGGGTGAAGACCATTTATGGTAGGAGAGACTAACCCTTCCTTCTTCTGTTCTGGTAAAGGATTAACTAGACTCATAGTAGGCCTTCCAACCCCTCCAACCGGTACGTGATCAACGGGAAAGCTTGGATGGTTTCCATTCAAATCTGGCAATACAGGAATCGAGTTTGTATCAGTTAGCCCAGGAGTTGATCCAACACTCTTCTGGGGAGTTTTGCAGGCTTTGAATAGACTCGAGCAAGCCTGCTGGAAGCTAATCATCCACGAGCTTTTTGGGTAAATGTTTGGGAGAGGATTTCTCGGGTAAATATTTGGGAGAGGATTTTGTACAGACTCCAAGCCTGCTGGTATGATTTTTTCTTTCTCTTTGTTAGTCTCCATATACACGCCACTCTCTTTTGCTAGCAGACTTTCTGTTTTTGGGAATTTGTCGGCATTTTCTAGACTGCCTGGTGCAAGGTTCGCTTCTTGGTTCTCAGATTCTTTCCCAACCCGAATGCCTTCCATCTGTTCTACAGAATCTGTCACTTGTTCCTTCTTTTTCCTACCCCTCTTTCGAACAACATTTTCTTTCACTTTCTGATTACCATCTACGGCATTCTCTACACTCTCTTTGGCGGATGCAGCGTCCACTCTCTGTTTTTTTCCTTTTTTCAACACTTTACTTCCTTCCATCTGCTGGTCAGCTTCAGCATCAACCTTGGAGGTAATATCAGCATCTAGAAATGTAAATGTTCTGAAACTACAATAGAATCTCTTTAGAGAATCAGAATACTTACTTCTGCTGATATAAGAACAATCACGAGCTGAAAAAGAGAGTTCAGCCAGCAATTCGGCTGAACAAGCACCAATGTCATCTGCTTTGCTGACTATATGACGTTCCTTAGAAGGTTTCTTTGTACCTCTTTTCCGTGAATCCATGCCACTGCAACCACCCTCTAGACCGGAACTTTGCGCCAGATCCTCTTTTTCCCGTCCCTTGATCACATCCACGTAAGGATAAGATAAATATCTGCTCTTCTTCCTTTCCCGTGATTCCATGCCTTTAGCTGAGGATGTCAATTTATCATCAGG
The DNA here is from genome assembly GCF_028751815.1 of Salvia miltiorrhiza. Taxonomy (NCBI): domain Eukaryota; kingdom Viridiplantae; phylum Streptophyta; class Magnoliopsida; order Lamiales; family Lamiaceae; genus Salvia; species Salvia miltiorrhiza. Next base: position 32,139,891 of record NC_080390.1, on the reverse strand, counting down.
ATTCTTCCTCTTCCTATACTTCCTGGTTCTAGTAAGATTGCCATAGTGGGTTTCCACAGAGTTTTTACAATCTCCAGACGTATTCGTATGGTTTTCATCTCTCACGTCTGACCTGAGCAGGTGCAGAGGCAACTCAAAATGGCCAATGGAACGATAGAATGGTGACAAACGATTCTTCATGACCATCAACTCAATTTTACCAGGTACATGCATAGATCGTGCGAGATCCCTGATCTCTGCAACAAATGTTGGAGGCTGGAACTGAGATAACGACACAACATCAAACTTGCATGATTTCTCCAATGACATAAAATTTTCTTCTTCATTTCTCAAGGACCACTTGGAATCAAGCGGTTGACTATCCTTTGAAAAGCATGGGCAAGTCATGTTCAACTGTACACGCAACCCAATCTCACATATAGCCTTCTCAACTGAACTAAAAAAGTTTCTGGAGTTATTTTGCACCGATATCCGTTCGAAGTACTCAACAAAAGGCCTTAAGTCTGCATTGTCACACCAAACAAAACTTGAAGTGCCGTAGTATTTAACAAGGCAGCTGCCCTTTTTTTCACACTTTGCCATATCATTCGGAGCAGTGGAAGGATAACATACCATACCTGGCCACCATGACTTGGATCGGGTTTTAAGCCATACTAGATCACCATTATCAAACGTGTGTTCTTGTTCACCAATAATGTCTTCTTCCCCTTCATACTTGGAGCTCAAATCTGTATCACCAGTAGAGAGGGTGCAATTTTCTTCGGGCGAGAAATCTTGCTTGATGTCGCTCTCTCCAGACTTGCATTCCACGGGGTCATCCCAATCATCATCAGAAATTCCATCCAAGGGACCAAAAACTTCCACAAACAAATTAATGCTATTTCCAGAAACTTCTATCTTTGTTGGCGAACCGGGTTCATGAGGGTGCAACACATCATCACACTTCTCCATGGGCGCCTCAATCTCCCCATCATGAAAAGGTTCATCACAAAGTAAAGTGTCCCCAAATTTCCCCACAGATTCCTTAACCTTGGCACTCTGATCGCCACCATTCCCATTAAATGACAACTCCTCTTTGAACACCGGAAAATCATTATCGTACACATCATTGGCCTGCAATGAGGCCATCAGCTTTTCATCGGGATAACCGTACACGGACCCTTCTTTCATCCTATCGTATCCAGCAACACCATCAACCATAGATACATCAACACTCCCATCACCAAATAGTCTTGCTAACTCAACATTGCTTAATTCATTTCTACTACTACAAGCATCAGGCACACACTTCTCATTTAAATCACTTAAGCAACCAACAAGGCTCCCATCTTCACGGACTTCATTAGAAAAGATTTCATTCTGACTCAATTTCGACTCCAAGAAACCATCTTTTAGGGTTTCTGCGTTCTTCCTACTTTCCATTTCAAGAATGTGCCACAAAGATTACACCTTTTTTCCATATAATCAAACACCCATCAAATTCAAAGCTGTTATAAGAAAGAAAACTCAAGTCAAATAGGTTCCCATTATTTTTTACTACTCAAAAAGTCAAAGATCCCCAAAATTTACAGGAATATAAAAACACAAGCACATGCAATTTTCCAAGAAAATTAGGCATAATACGTATGAAGAGAAACCCACCAAATTAAATAAAACACACCACGAAAAGACTACTACTAGCAAATTAACAACACAAATGAAGAAGAAACAACAAAAAAAATGATAGAATGACGAAGAATGAAGGTCTAGCACAATAACCTGCAGCAAAATGTGGAGAATCTATATTTTGCCGAAATAGGTAATGGGTTGAGAGAGAAGGAGGTTTAGGAGAGAGAGAGAAGAGTGATTAGTGACTGTTTGTGGGAGTAACTGGAAACATTGAAGACGACGGCAAAATATTTGGAAAAAGAGGCATTCAAAAAAGTGTGCGTTACACGTGTGTATGCGCGCGTAGGGATCTATGAGTGTGCGCACATCTGTGGCAAGGCCGCAAGGGTAATTACCATTTTCTTACTTTTCAAAATATTACTCTCTCGATTCCCATAAATATACATAATTGAGCATAGCACCAATTTCAATAAAAAATTATTTAAAGTATTGACAATAAAGAAAGAATTATGCATTAAGAATTTTGTTAAGTAAATTATAAATAAATAATTATAAATCATAAGAATAAAATTATAAAAATTACGTGTAATAATATGTGTAATGTAATGTTCAAAAATAAATATACATAAATTTGGAAATATACTAAATAAAGATATACATAAACATGAGAAATGAAGGGAGTAGTATTTAGGGCTATAAACAAACCAAGCTGCTCGCGAATTATTCGGAGCTCAGTTCGGAAAAAGCTCGTTCAAATTCGTTTAGAAAAGCTCGATAAATAATCAAACCAAACTTGAGCTTAGTAGTATTCGGCTCGTTAGCTCGTGAACATGTTCGTCAAATGATTCAACTTGAAAAATATAAATTATTAGTAGATACAACTTATATTTATCCACTAAAATTAATAATAATTATATTAAATCTTTAATTAATTTTATTTGTTATAAGAAAATAATTAATATATTTATTATTTTGAATATAAATATAAATTTAGAAAGTTCGTATAGGCTCGATTATGCTCGTGAGCCTCAAAGTATTCGGTAAGTAAAGTTCGGGATTCGATTCGATACTAAACAAATCAAACTTGAGCACACCATTATTCGGTTCGACTCAGTTCGATTACACCCCTACGTAGTATTCAATTAAATATAAATACAATTTTTTGTTTTTTGAAAACAAAATATGAATACAGCTATTCTTATACTTTTAGGTTTTAGAGCATCCCAGAGCATCTTAAAGGGCTCTTAAATGATACCCATTATTTGTGAGTCCATTCTCTATATTAGGACTCTCTATATTTGTTTCTTAATTTTTTTAATATATATTTTAATTAATTTAAATATTAAATTTAACAACATAAATTTCATTAAAATTAAAACTAAATATTACATTATTTAAAAAAAGTGCAATAATTACAAAAATATTACAATAACTTTCAAAAAATAAATTCTACGAAAACAGCGTCGTAAAATAGTTCCCCGTAAAAGGGATGGGGGCAAAGTAATCCCGATAAACTTGTTTACTATCGGCTTTACGATTGCGGTGAATATATACTTTCTTGGCAATTTCTCTCTCCTCCTTACACACTTAGTGCGTATTTTCGCACAGCAGTATAGGGCTCGCCCGAGCCGGATGCGCACCCAAATTCCGCGAGTTACATATGCTCTTAAAGCATTAGTTATTATTTATTTTTATATTAGTGTTAATGGCCTATAAAACCACAAACTTTGGACATATTTTGATTTTAACCTCTAACAAAAGATTTCTTCAGTAAAACCATGAACTTTGAGCATATTCTAGTTTTAACCTCTAACAAAAGGTTCTGCCTGTAAAACCACAAACTTTTAGTTGTTTATGATTTTAACTATGGAACAATATACAATCACATACATAGATTTAATTAGGATATATTCTACGTGATTATAATTAGAGTAGATTTAATTTATTCATTTTTTAAGTATGAAATAAAAATATTTATTAATCACATCAACTAGTTATAAGCCACGGAAGATTAAAATGCTACATATGTGACCGGATACTGGTCATGTAGTTAAAATAAGAAATAATAAAAAATTCATGATTTTACAGGCATAATCTTTTATTAGAAGTTAAAATCAGAATATACCAAAAGTTCGTGATTTTACAGGCAAAATCGTTTTAAGATATTAAAATAAGAATATGTCCAAAATTCGTAGTTTCAAAAGTTGCTATCTTTTTCCTTTTTCTTTTATATTAAACCTCAATTTCATCATCATGGGCCATTATCCCTTTATATTATCATAAGTGAAAAACATAACATTCATAATAAAATATATAATCATCTAACCTGAAAAGGGAAGGAGGCTAAATATAAAAGTTGACTCCAACGTATTAATTTCATATAAATGATAAAAAAGAAATTATTATTAAGTATTTCCTCGGTCAACGAAATAAATTCCTACTTATTCTTAAAAAATTATCCATAAAATAAAATTTTGCTTTGCTTTTGTACAATTATATCCTCCCTTATTTTAAATATTTACCTCCGTTATTTTAAATATTTACTATCATTTATCACTAATGGACCCACCCCACAACACTTTTATCACTTTTATATTCTATATTTACTATCATTTGCCACGTACTAAGGGACCTATCCCACAACACCTTTATAACTTTGTCTATTATCATTTTATTTCACTCACGACATCTTTATTAGCTTTCTTAGTCTCTGTGTTGAGCATGAAATGATAGTTTATTTCGTGGACGGAGGGAGTACAATTTTTAGATTATCATAATATCGTGTCAATAAAAAATGTATTCCCTCCATCTACGAAATAAACTCTCATTTCATGCTCAACATGAAGACTAAGAAAGTTGATAAAAGTATTGTGAGTGAAATAAAATGATAATGGATAAAAATTATAAAGGTGTCGTGGGGTAGGTCCCTTGGTGGTAAATGATAGTAAATATAAAATAGAAAAGTGATAAAAGTGTTGTGAGGTGGGTCCATTAATGATAAAGGGTAGTAAATATTAAAATTAAGGAATGATATAATTGTACAAAAAGCAGAGTAAAAATTTATTTTATGGACAAATTTTTAAAAATAAGTAAGAGTTTATTTCGTGGACCGACTCGGTCGGACCTAATGAGTACTTAATAATAATTTCTTTTTGTCATTTATATGAAATTAAAGGATGCAAATTTTAATAAATACTTGAAAATTGTGTATAAAATATATGAGAGCGTTCATGAAAATTGAGTGGGAAAAGAAATCCACTAAAGTTGATGTGTTAAATGGTTCAGTATTGTATAAAGATATTAAATGTAAATGAGGTTTAAAATATAAGAAATAATTTATAAAAAATATATATTATATACAATTTTTATGGATGGACGAAAATAGTAATAAACATACAATTTTGAGGAATGAGATTCAGTGTACCACACTTTATGTTCCACTTTGTGTCCCACTTTCAATTTTATTTAATTTCTTATATATATTTTCTTCAATTTCAACTTTATATGTTTTAGTTTAATTTTGTGATTATTAACTAGGGTTTATTCCATCAATCTAGGGTATATAATTATTTTTTATCATTTAATTTCACTTCTATTAGCTAATAATAAGTTGATAAATTCAAAGTCATGGTATATACTTTTTAAAAAAATTATTTTTTTGAAATAAAAATTAAATATAATTCATAGTATTATAATAAATTTTATTTTTATAAAAAATATTTTTAAAATAATAAATATAAATATGAGACACAGTGGCACACATAAAATTGTGGGACACTGAATCTCATCTCTTAAAACGAAATGAGTATAATAATCAAATAATCATGTAAAGTTAATCAGTCATTCGTCCATAAATCGCAATATCTTAAAACTCAAACATGTTTTAACTGCGCATTTCTTTAGTCGTAATTGTTTTTTATTTTGCATTCAAGGTAAATCATCATCTTAATGGTTAGGAAAGTAGGTATAAATGCTTAATTTGATATCAAATTTAACCATACAATACAAAGATTCTATTTTTCTTAGATCAAGGCACGTGCAAGAATAAAATATGCCAATTGAACTTAAAGATTTCGTACGCATAATATTCTCAATCAAGAGATAAAAACGTATGTCTATAAAATAATTCTAGCACTTCTACTTTAATACTCCATCATAAAAATATGAACAATTGAGAGTTATATAAATCTTAAGAAATATTAGTTGGAAGTTATAGTGAGTGGAAAATGGGTCCCATTGTAAGAGTAATGAGTTAATTGAGGAAAAATATTGATGGGCCATGATGATTTTTTTGTGAATAAGTATAAAAATAAGGGATAAAAAATAGGGGGATAATATACAAAAATGAAAATGTTCATATTTTTATGAAACATTTAAAAATGACAAAATGTTCATGTTTTTGTGAGAAGGGTTAAATGCATGTAATATCATGAACTTAGGTCGAATTCCAAATTTAGCACGACTTTAAAAAGTTCCAATTAATATGGCTACCTTTGCTCCGTGTTCAATTTTAGCACCGATTTGTTTTCCGGCAGAACCACGTGGCAATGACGTGTCTTCCGGCAGACACGTCATAATTTTGTACTCAAGAGAGAGAGAGAGAGAGAAAGGGCTGAGGGCGGCGGCGACGTTCAGTGAGGAAGAAGAGAAGTTGCCGGAATCGCGAAAGGGGAGTCGCCGTTCGGAATTGGAGCCAGTGAGGTAAGGGTTTTCAGTGAGGAAGAAGGGGAGTCGCCGGAATCGCGTCGCGACCGGAAATTTTGGAATTGGGGGTAGGGTTTGCAAAGCAGATGGCGGCGGCGGCGTTCAGTGAGGAAGAAGAGAAGTCGCCGGAATCGCGTCTGCGAGCAGAGGCGGCGGCGCTCGTCGCCGTTGAAAGAGGAGGAGGTGAGAGGCGTCACGGTGGAGAAGGCGGAGCGGTGGAAGATGTGGGGGTCGAGGCGGCGGGAGAGAGAGAGAGAGAGAGAGAGAGAGTTTGGCTCGCCGACCGGAAGCTTGTGCCGGCAAGCCATGTCAATGACACGTAGGATCGAAGCATGTGCCGGCAAGCCACGTCAAATTAATGTGCTAAAATTGAACACGGAGCAAAGGTAGCCATATTAATTGGAACTTTTTAAAGTCATGCTAAATTTGGAATTCGGCCTAAGTTCATGATATTACATGCATTTAACCCTTGTGAGAATGAGAGAGTATTAAAGAGTTATTGATACAGGCTATGAAATAAAGGAAATAACTCTAGCACTTCTGCTTTAATATTAAAGAGTCGTTGATACAGGCTATGAAATAAAGGGCAAGTGTGGTCTTTTTGCCATATGATCAAACCCCTAACTCATTATTCACACTAGCTCTCTCCCCATATATTTTACATGATATACTCGCTCATTTATGATAAGTGTGATTTTTTTGTCATTTTCGACCGTTTACAATAAATGTGGTTTTTCCATTTTACGACTTATATCTTTGTACATTTACCACATTCACACACAATATTTATAAAAAAAATTATCTCACAAATTATGTACCCCCTCAATCCCATTAGAATAGGCACAATTCTTTTGGGTACGAAAATTAAGAAACTTACCTTTGAGGGAAAAAATGGTGTGGTCACACCAATTAAGTATTTAAAGTACATTATTAATCTCCCAAAATAGAAAATGAGCATTTTCTAGTGGAACATCCCAAAATAAAAAACGAGCCTATTAGTGGGACGGAGGTAGTATTAACTACCTTAAAAATCAACTTTGATGAGATTCTTTATCCACTTTATATACATCTCTCAATATTATCTTAAAACATGTGCCCTCTCATTCACACCACTTATTGTGGACGGAGGGAGTAATATTTAATATAATGTCAGATCAAAATATCTTTTACTATATAATATTTTAATATAATGTTTGATCGAATTTTTTTTACTACACTCCCTTCATCCCATCTATATTGAGTCTTATACCTTTTCGGATTGTCCCAACTATCTTCAATCGTTTCTTTTTTTGTCAAAAAATTAAATATTTTAATACACTCACAAATTAAACCTCTTATTTTTTGTTAATCAACCCCATTAATGAATTGGGCTCCTCTTTCCTAACTCATTATTCACTCAAATCTTCCCTACTCCATCTCTCTGAATCAACCACTCTCTCACCTCAAGCCCTCAATCAATGGGTGCATGCGCCGTCCCCTTCTTCGTATAACGCTCTGACTCACTCTTTCTAGATAAATACTCCCCCACATCCTCGATAACAGAAACATAATCCCCTGCCACCCCTCGCTACGATGATGGATTTGAGCGGTGGGCTCAGAAAACCTTTCTCCCCTCAAAACTATAGTGCAATCCATATTGAATCCAAGGTGGGCTTCAACCTTTCACAGTTGTGACATCTTTGATGAGGAAGCGAATCTCTCTTACCTGAGCCTGGGCTCGTTGGCAGCGTGGAGAAAGCCAAGTTGGAGGCCAGTTGTGATAGCTAGAAACTAAATTATTTATTGTGAATGATTTAAAATTCAAAGATGTGAGGTTTTTTTAAAAAAATATTTTTATATATTGAAGCTTATGATTAGTCCAGTCGCACCCCTAGTTAGAAGAATGATTTTGAAATTAAAATCGAACTTTAGAAATAAAACTTACATGCACAAATAAATAAAATTTTTAAATGTTTATATAATTGATTGGGCGTATTTATTTTATACGCATATTTTGAATGTTTTTGGTTGATTTTAATACATAGTTCCTGCTCATTATTATTTTTTGGAGTTAATTGTGGAACTAATAAATCTTTTTGATGATTTTTGATAGTTTTTGGAGAAGAGTTTATTAAGTCGTGGAGCTGTAAAGAGAAAGATGTGCGCGTATGCTGAGCGGTGTGCCCATACCGCCTGAATATCCAAATTATTTTGTACTGAGTTGGCGAGCCTTTGACTTTGTGTTTTAGGCTGACTTTATTCTTTTTTGTATTGGGCTTTAATTTGCTAGAGTCTGTGCGCGCCTATTTCCTTTTGCTTTAGATTTAGCTTTAACTTATTATATAAGCTAGGAAACTTATAAGACTACCCCCAACCGTGACATTTGGGGAGAGTCATGCTATGCTAATAAGACAAAACAAGTTGATAAAAAAAATTGGAAAGTCACCAAAATTGCTCGACCTGGGGGATCTGCCGCCCCAAGTCGCGCATTTCCATTTTTTCACTTTCCATGCCACATGTCAAATTTTAACTGGTGGATTAAATATTTGGATAAATAAAATTTTATAATGTTTTATCTTTATAAAAAATATATTAAAATTATATTAAATTTTTTCTTATTTTTAGCTCTATAAATAGAGCCTAATTTCACTATATTTTCACACCCAAACAAAAACTCTCTTTTTCTTCATTTCATTATATTTCCATTATGGATCCAAATTATCCCAATTCTTATTATCCAAATTCTCAAAATCACCAAAACTCCCAAGATTATCCTAATCCTCAAGATTCTGCAAATTTTTCATCTTATCCGACTCCTCCTTTTTTTTCCAAATTTCGAAAATCAACCAAATTCTCAATTTTATGAATCTCAATTTTCTCCAAGTTTATGTCAAATTCCTACCTCTCAAAGAATTTCCACATCAGAAAATGTCTCTCGTAATTTATTTATGGGTGTTCAACGCCCAAACAAAAATCAGAAAGGGACAAAAGTAGCTTGGTGTGTGAAGGAAGATGTTGCCCTTATGTCATCTTGGATCTATGCTAGCGAAGATAACGTTCGAGGAAAAAATCAAATAGGGGAATCGCTTTGGGCACGTGTTCATAAATTGTATCACATGCAGTGATTTCGTCCAGCGGAGATTTCGCATGCAAAAATCGCTATTCATTCGAATAGTGGAAGCTGTTACTGCTAATGATGAGTTTTTCCAACAGAGACGAGATGCCACCGGCAGAGTAGGTCTTTCATCATTGCAGAAATGTACTGGAGCCATGAAGGTGTTGGCGTATGGGACATCTTCCGATGTTGTCGATGAGTATCTATGAATGAGTTCATCTTCTACAAGAGATGTTTAGTCCATTTTGTGGAAGGTGTTATGTCCTGCTTCGGTGGTACGTATCTCAGAAGGCCTAATGAACAAGATTTGGCAAGGCTGCTCTATGTTGGAGAACAACGTGGTTTCTCAGCCATGATTGGCAGTATTGATTGCATGCATTGGGAGTGGAAAAATTGTCCTAATGCATGGGCCGGCCAATATACTGGGAGAAGTGGAAAACCAACGATCATTTTGGAAACTGTTGCTTCATACGACTTGTGGATATAGCATGCGTTCTTTGGAACACCAGGTTCGTGTAATGATATTAATGTACTCCATCGATCTCCTGTTTTTAATGATGTCTTAGAAGGTCGAGCATCAAAGGTTAATTACGTAGTGAATGTCGTCATTATGATATGGCATATTATTTAACTGATGGTATATACCCTTCATGGGCTGTATTTGTCAAGTTAATTACTTCCCCACAGATCCACAAACACAAGTTGTTAGCTCAACGCCAAGAGTCTGTCCGAAAAGATGTTGAGCGAGCATTTGGAGTTCTACAAGCTCGATTTGCATTTCTACGACGCCCATGTCTTGTTTGGGACAAAGTTTTGATGGGAAAAATTATGATGGCTTGTATCATCATGCATAATATGATAGTCGAGGATGAAAGAGATACCTACCAAAATTATTATGATCCAACAGAATTTTTTATGGATACACCTACAAGAGTACAAACAGAAGATGACGAACATTTTCGCTATTCTACTGAATGTATTGCGAGCTTGTCTACTCATATGACTAATAGAGATCAACTTCGCAATAGAGAAGCTCGCAGGACTCTTCAAGGTGATTTGATTGAGCACATATGGGAAAAATTTGGCACTGACAATTAAATATGTAATTTGTATTTTTAAATTTCACGTATTGTACTTTGATATATTTAATTTCAGTTGTGTGTTTAATTCTTGTAATCTTCCTTTGCGATTGAGTTAAATATCAATTATAATAAATGACAATGTTTAATTATAATATAATTACAATTTTTTTAAAAAAATTATTTTATTTATTATATACTCCCTTCGTCCACGAAAGAACTTCCTATCTTTCTTTTTTGGGACGTCCACAAAAGAACTTCTTACCTATTTTTGGACCATACCCCACTATTTATAATCATCTTACTTTTCACTTTTCACAACTCCCAATATTAATTATAACACCTTTTCACCACTCCCAATACACTCAACTATCTTTTATCCACTCTCAATACACTCAACAATATTTTTTTTTAAAACCCGTGCCACTTCCTCCTAGTAAGTTCTTTCATGGACGGAGGGAGTATAATAAATAAATATTTAATTTTAATTTATATTTTATTTTAGATATTAAGATAATTTAAAAATAAAGTGAAAAGAAAAAATATGTAGGTTGGGTTGGTTCACCATTGTGAGTAAAAATTATGTTAGGTTGTGGGTTGTGTAGGTGGAAGAGAGATAAATGAATATTTTAATAAAAAGTGAAGTAATGTTGGGTTGAGTGAGTGTCACGACTGTGGGTAGTCTAACAATTGATACACATACAACTCTGGAGACCAGCAGCTGGGACGCAACTTTAGAGATTAATTCAAATTTTTATTGTTCATCTTTTCTTCGCAATTTTTTATTTGTTTTTTTTATTATTTATTTTATTTATGAGTTTTAGCTAATTCGTTTATTCCAGAAACGATTAAGGAAGCACTAGCAAGATTATTCTGTGAGATCTAATTTGTTATTATACATTATTTTATGCTTGTATTTGCGATTCTCCGTGTTTATCGTTATTAATTATGTTAATCCATTAGGTATTGCGAAATATTTAATGGGTTAGAATTTATTATACAGCCAATTGAATCAGCCATACGTAATTGTGGTTTAGGTTTGATTAGTGGTAAATTGGCACATTAGGGTCAAGGGAAAAGAATTCTTAATTCAATAATCATGCGTAAGAGTTTATTGGTTTTGAATCAGGTTTCTCTAGAAATTAGTGTTGTCGACTCATTAAATCTATAGAGCGTCTCTTACGGTTGTCAGTCGATTAGGGTAGTAATTAGTGAAGCATCTTCCTGATTACCGAATAATTAAGGAAAAATAAGATCACGTCAGAAGCGTCTTCGGTGGTTATAACTGGTTTGCTTGCATGAATTGAAGTTATATTTGCATCAATGATCAGAATAATTAAGTTAGAGTGGACTTAATTGATTGCTAGAATTCTTTATTAATTGTTGAATTTTTCCATTTATTCTTTAGGATTAAAACCATTGCAATTCTTTTGGATTTTATTTATTTATTTTTATATTTAGTATTTTTATATTTTCCCCATAAATTTCATTTGTTGAGTTACTTTGCAGATTGAATTTTAGGAGAATTCTCGCCGATCCTATGGGAGACGATTTTGCTTACTACTGTCTGCGCAGTATGGGCATACCGGCTGACTGTCGGATATTTTTGGTGTAAAACAACGCACCAATAATTATTTGTAGTAAAAAGATAAATAAATAAATAAATAAATAGCTTGGTTTTTAAAATATAAAATAAGGAATCAACATGCATACACATAAACACACATATTTATAGGAGTATTATAACATGAAATAAGATCGATATACGTTGAATACATATAACATATGTAATATTGTACTCCCTCCGTCCACGAAATGAGTATCCATATTTTTTTTCATTCGTCTACGAAATGAGTACTCATTTTCCTTTTTGGCATGTGTATCTCACAAAACTCTTTAATTAATACACTAAAAAAGGTGAGACCCTTATTTTATTCATACTACACTCAATATATTTCTTAAAACTCGTGCCGTCCACAAATGAGTACTCATTTCGTGGACGGAGGGAGTATAAAGCAACAAACTTATTAGGGAGTATGCATCTTTTGTTTACAGGTTTCAGTAGACGAAGTCTACGTCTACTGAATATGCATGAAGAGAAGAAGTTCAATGATTAATGACCAATTGATAAAAGAAGTTTCAATATAGGTCATTCAAAGAAGATCAGTAGAGGACTGATGTGTGTGTTTTAGTTACTTAGTTTAGTGTGTGTTTCACCATGATTTTATATGATTTTACATGGTTTGTGACATTTTGGCGCAGAAATTAGATGGATTGGAGATGGATGCTCGTGGATGGAAGAAGTTGGTGAAAGTCGAGAATTATGGAAGAAGTTGATTGATTTTGGAGAAAATTAGAGATTGGACTTGGATTAATTAGTTTAGATTTAATTATACCCAAAACTCTTATTTAAATTATTTTGGGTTGTGTTTTATTAAAGGGCCGAAGCCCATTTGTTGGGATAATTATGCGGCTACCTTAGGATTAAGGGTAATTTTATATGTAGCCTCCAAATTTATCACTACAGCCCCTCGTTAAAAAATATAACTAAACTATTAACAAATATCCATTTTTACCCCCACAGCCTCAAATTTAACTTTTAATAATTAATTCCAAATGTTAGGAAAACTACAACATAAACGCTTCTCTTCCAATAAGAAAAGAAAGAACATAAAGAAAATTTGGGTGAATGGGTACTGCCGAGCTAGAGAGACGAAGGGGGGCGGCTGGACGCCATCCTCGGGCACTACATGTGCCACAGCGGTCGATGGAGAGGAAGCAGGAGCGACATCGACGCTAGATTAGGAAAAGGGAGACAGCGGTTGGGTGGTGCTGCTATCTACGCGTAGGTGGCGGTGGCGGCCGTTCCTGCCGGCCGAAAGAGAGAGGGTGAAGGGCGTTGACATGACGGCTACTCGCGGAGTAGCGAGGCGGTTCATGGCTGAGCGGCGAGGGGCGGCAGACGACGAGGGGCAATGAATTCCAGCAGAGGGTCAAAAAGGGAGAGAGATATTAAGGGAGAAACATGGTGTCGACCTCCATCAACGGCGGCGCCGTCGATGCGACGACAGCGAAGAGGCTGAGAAAGAGAATGTATCTTTTTTTTTTTTTTTTTTTTGAGACGAAGAAAGAGAATGTATCTTAAGCTAACTACAACAAATGTATAGCCCCCTTCCAAAAAATTGAAGCAGACTTCGCCACGCTATCCTCCTTCTCCTTGCCAGTGGCGCCGCCTCCACCTCCCGACTATCTGATCTGACGATTAAATCAAATTGAAGTCACAGTTTTCCTTTTTTTTTTTCTTTTGTTTCTCCCTTCAAATGTGGGGGCTATACAATTTCTTTTAGGAAACGTGGCTATGCATATTTGTTGTAGTAATGTTTGTGGGATTAGTTATTGAAATTTCAAATTTAGAGATGTAGGGGTAAAAATGTATATTTATTAATATTTTAATTATATTTTTTTAATAAGGGGCTATGATAAGAAATTTGGGGGCTATGTATAAAATTACCCTAGGATTAATTTCCTTTAGTTCTAATCTCCCACCCAGCCGCATATATATATTAGAATTAGGTTAGGATTAGGAGTGGACTTGAGATACATTCACTTTTACATATTTGACAGCCGCAACATTGGAATTTTGATTAGCATAGTTGACTTTTGTTTTTTCCATGCAATCTTTAATTCCCATGCAATTTGCTCTTACGTCTTTAGCATTTGATTCATAGCTTGTTAGATTAAATTTTTGTTCTTAATTTCGAGAATTGCGGCTGGACTTTGATTGAGGCAGACGACATCTGGACAAATTGGTTCAAGTTTGATTTAATTTCTTGCAATTTATTTTCTCAGCTTTATTCGCATATTTCAGTATGTTTATTTTTATTTATTTGATTGTTTTTATTTTAAGCATGATTAGCTAAATCTTTAATTCGGCGATAATAATGAAACTCTAATTTAATAATCTGTGAGACCTAATTGGTTTAAAATTGATTCCTATTGATTCCGATTAATTCCTAGGTTTCAAGATAATTTTGATTTTATTTAAGCCTGATCAACTTAAGTTTAATTGGATTATAGTCAATTAGTTCCTGCCAATCCGTAATTGTTGGAATTGGACTAATTAGTGATACAACTACCGTGTTCGTAGGGGGAATTAATTGGTATATTAATTATTACTAGCGTCTCTAGGATAATTGATATAAATTGGGTTCCTTCATTTTAATGCTATTAGAATATTAAATCTAGGTTTGACGTCTCCAGCTAGGTTATATTTTAATAAGAGAAATAAGCAGGTCTGGCGTCTCCAGCTGTTTATCGACCCAGTAAGTAGGAATTGGGGTACGTCCGTTGCGTTTCACGGTATCCTATAACTGGTTGGTTGATAGGGATTGATTAATTATTGCGTCGAAGATCAGAGTTGAATTAGAGTGGATTTATTTGAGCCAAATTACCCTTTTTATTGATTTACTTCAAGCATATTTTATTTAATTATTTCTGCGTTCTTAGTTTAATTAACTCCTCTTAAATTTAAGGCGTGGTGGCATCACCGTTTTTATAGATTTAGGGATTTGAATGAATTTTAACTGCTCTCTGTGGGATCGACCCTGCTTACCATTGTATTAATTTATTTTGGTAATTCCGCAGGAATTATTTTGGTGGTTGGCGACGTACACCAAGGACGCAAAGTAGTTGAGTTTGTTTAAATCTCAAATATTTGGGGTTATAGATGTTATGACCGTACATGTGAAATTTGAATTTTTTTAGTTATTCTTTATCAAGGGAATTATGCCTACATTTTTGTAAATATTTGGCACAACTTTTTTTGGATAAATTTGAAAGGCAACGCATCTTTATTTATATTTATATTTGCATTGTTTAATTTTTTAATAGTAGCATCAAGTGCAACAAAAATGTGATAAAAAAAAAGATTAATTAAATTTATTAAGAAATTCAGATTAAAACAAACTGTTCAGATTATTGAAAAAATATTTGACTTAAAATTAGAATAAAATCATTATTTATACACAAATTGTTGGGAACCTTGTGGAATATCCTAACCCTTGTTTTGATGATACCAAAATTCATAGGTCTTAAATGTAATAGACTAGAATCGTTTTGAACTCAAGTGTTAGAGTTCGTTTCTAGTTTAGTTGCGGTGTCGAAGAATGAAGACTGAAGACTGGAGTTACCAACTGAAGTGTCAGTTGAAGACTGATTATTTAATGCGCGCCATAGACTGATACTAAAGTCAAGTATCAGTTGAACATTCCTCCTAGGACTGATCTTCCAATGTTCAGAGGAAGCCACGTACGCTCAAGTACAGCCGCATTAAATGCAGAGATATCTCAATATCTTATCTCTGCTGAGGTCATTCCTATCTGGTGGCTACTTTTCAGAGATGTCACATCTCCTGTCATTCAAAGAGAGCCGTTTCCACACAGACAAGGAACCTCGAAGATTGAAGCCTCAGCCAAAATTCGAATTGCTCTCCAACGGAAGAAATCTTGAAGACGATTTACGCCAACGGATCTATTCAAGAGTTCTCCTACAAATAGCGCTCGAGGATCACTTCAATCTTCACCGATTCAACGACATAAGCTGAAGCTCTACCGAAATAACTACTCAGCCTAAAGCTTAACCGCTCAAAGCTTGAATCGAAGAAGAGAACTCCAAAGCCAAAATCAGTCACTGCTGATTACATAAATTCTCTTAGACCCTAGGCATATATTCTGTGTACCCAGAAGCCAAAGGTCAAACTTGCTTCAAAGAACTTGTTATTTGTAAGTATAGTTGGCACTCGTTTAAACCTCTCCCCCATAAGAGTGTTTGAGTGACTCGGAGATTCAGGAAGGTACTCTGAACTCTGAAAGGGAAGTCTGAGCACGAGGTGTGCTTAGCAGGGAAATCCTACGCGAGTTGTGTAGGTGCTGAAATCCTATACGAGGTGTGTAGGTAGGGAAACCCTACGCGAGGTGTGTAGGTGCTGAAGAGAGTTTATCTTCAGTTTACGGTTTGCAGTGCACCAGGAAAGCACTTGCGGAGTGGATTGTTGGTCTGATCAACCAGCCGTGGATGTAGGAAAGAGTTTTTCCGAACCACGTAAAAGTCTCTGTGTTATTTACAGCTTTCAGTTTTACATTCTTAACTGTGCTATTTCAATTGATAAAACTGAACACTGACTAACAACTAGAGAAACCCTAATCCAACTATCTGCTCCACTGAGGCTATTCGAAACTAAGTTTAATTTCCGCTGCGTATGATATCAATCTGACTTACTATCCTCTGATAGTAAGGAAGAAAGATATCACCTTCATATTTGCAAACACGACTGAAGCCCTTACGTGGATCAGTTAAGTTCTAGTGACTTAACTGATAACTCGTTACTGAAGAGTTTTCAGTATCAGTCGTCAACCCTGTTGGTCAAAACTAATTTCGGTTAAACAGGTGTCTGGTTTGCATGAAAAGTTTCTTTTCTATCTCTGACTGAGATCCCTCTGATTGAGGTTGGTAGATAGACTAAAAATAGCCTATAGGTGTATTCCCCCCCCATACACCTATTCGAGACCCCACGGACCTAACAATTGGTATCAGAGCAGGTTGTTCGCAAGAACTATCTGTCTCTGACTAGTTCCTACTTGAACTAGATCCTTTCTTAAAGGTCTCGAAGAAGTTTTACTCTTTCTTATTTTTGTGCTTGCTACTTGCTCTATCTGCTGTTATCTGTTCTCTCTTTTTTGATGGAGACTAACCACAGCAGATTATCTTCTCTACCTATGTTTAGTATTGAAAAATACGACATATGGAAGTTTCGGCTTGAAAGCTTCCTCACCGCCCAACATTGTAGAATGTGGGAAGTCATCACCAGCGGTTCGATCATCATCACCAAAACTGTAAAAAGGGTTCCTAATGACATCCATCAGGAACCTTACGATGAGGACCAGCCCAAGTCAAAGGCAGACTTCACCACAGAAGAAAGGAAGCAAGATGAGTTAGACAACCTCGCCAAAAGCATCATCTCCGGCACCTTTCCTGACAAGCATGTCATGAAGATCATCAAGTGCAGAACAGCAAAGGAGATGTGGGACATTCTGGAAAGAATGTGCGTAGGTTCTGAGGAAATCAAGGAGAATAAGCTATCCATAGCTTGTCAGAAATTCGACTCCTTCCTCATGCTCAAGAATGAATCTGTCGAGGAAATGGAACAAAGATTCAATCTTATATTGAATGAAGTTCAATCCATTTCCAAAGACAAATACACTCAACGAGAAATCAACCTGAAGATTCTTCGAGCACTGCCACGTGGAGAATGGCAGATCTACTCAGTCGCTCATCAGCATAAGCCAGGATTCAGTCAGCTCCCGACAAACAAGCTTTTCTCCGATCTCATGGCAAATGAGTTCGATCTTCTGAGAAATCTTGGTAACAAGAAGGCTGGAGGATCAGACGAAGATGGTCCATCAACCTCAAGAGGAGTTGCACTGAAGGCCTCGACCAGAGAAGGCAAGAAGCAGATCAAGGAGCCAACGGAACTTAACCCTGAGGACTTCTTCAGTCAATATGCCCTATTGACTGACAGATTCAACAAGATGGAGTCCAAGTTCCGGAAGTACAGAAGGTTCCACAAGCAGCACTACAAGGGAAAAGAAAAAGAAGGGGACTCCAGACATTCCACAGATCGAAGCGGAGAAAGGAAGTCAGCCGCTTACGACATCAAAGAATTGGAATGTTTTGGATGTAGAAAGAAAGGGCACTTTCGACATGAATGCCCTGAATTGACTCCAGCTGAGCGCAGGGAACTGAAAGCGAAGAAAGATCGTAGATCTTCGAAGAAGAAAGCAATGGTTGCTGATGATGCTGATACTTCCAACGACACATCAGAATCATCCGACTACGATAGTTCCAGCTCAGATGATGAGAGCCGAGCCCTGATGGCCAACGAATCAGAAAGTGTAGCCGACAACAGCTACGACAATGGAATGAATGGCCCAGAGGTAAAATCTCTCACAAAAACTCCATATACTGATAACTTCCTGATGCTTTCAGGAGACCACTCAGAATCTGGAGATAGCTCATCCGTTGAAACTGACGAGTTTGATCAACTCCTGACTGATCACTGTCAGCTGAGGAAAATGTTCGAAGATCTCCTCAAGCAGAATCAGAAAATGGACAAGGAGATCAATGATGAACGAGCTAAACATCAGACAATCATCTACTTTCCGGATGAAACTTGTCTTGATCAGCTAATCATGGAGAACAGCCGACTGGAAGAAGAGCTCAAAGTCTCCAATTCAGAATGTGAAAGAGCATCTCATGAAATCAAGAGGCTCAATCACAAGCTGGAAGAAACAGTCAAGAACTGCATGATGCAGTCTCCCATGATGAGCAACTTTCCATCGAAAGGACTGGTCAACAGCATCGGAGGAAAGGTTGCAGCTGCCAAAGGAAAGAATATCATGATCATCTCTAAGAATGATCCTTCTGAAATCACAACCTCAGAAGAATCAAGAGACCATGATATGGATGAAGTTCACAAGCGCAGACTGATGGCCAGATCAAATGTTCCACCTCCAAGAAGCTACAGACGATCTAAGGAGGATCCCAACCAGATCATCTTATTGAAAAGGCTGGAAAGCAGATTTCAGTCAAAGATCCGGGAAGAAACATCAGGAGCCAAGAAGAATCTTCCTCATCAATCCAGGGGGAAGAAAGGCCACATCAGTCAGAAACTGACATCCTCAGTTCAGTTTCAGAAGGAACAACATCCATGGAGATCAAGCAATGCTGAGTCCAGTCGAGCCATGCCAATTCCTCGACGACAAGCCACTGGACGTCAGACAAATCTCCATAAGTCTGCAAAGACTAAAGTATCTCAAGGAAGATACTTCGCCGAGCAAAGAAGACCTCAACCACTCATCAGACAGAACTGCTACAAGAGTGAGGCCTTCAAAAGGATTTCTCAACAGAAGAATGCTCACGTGCCACCTGAAGCGCCAACGACATCGATCAGACATCCAACAAAGCGCAAAAGATCAGCCAGACCAATTCTGAAGCAGATTTGGGTTCCAAAGGGAACTCGAACTAACATTGAAGGACCCAAAGTTTGATTGGGTGCCTGAAGCAACTCTTCCTTGCAGGTCAATGTCAGGAAACATAAAAAGAAGGAAGAGGCCAAAGCTTCAATCAGAACGTGGTATCTGGATAGTGGCTGTTCGAAGCATATGACGGGCTACAAAGAATATCTATCCCAGTATGTTGAGAAAGTTGGATCCAAAGTTGCATTCGGAGACAACTCGATTGGAGAAACAAAAGGCTACGGTGTGCTCAACATGGGTAACGCCAGTATCAGTAATGTTAGCTTTGTTTCTGGTCTTAAACATAATCTGTTGTCTGTGAGTCAATTTTGTGACAGTGGTTTCACAGTGAAAATCAAAAAGGATGAATTCACTGTTAGAAACAATCAGAATAAGGTGGTTCTGAAGGGATTCAGACAAGGGAGTCTCTACGTCGTTTCTTGGGAAGACAGCCCACCAGAAACGTGCCTCATCAGCAAGAGCAGCTCGGAGCTCAATTGGCTATGGCACAAGAGACTCAACCATCTCAACTTCAAGACGATCAACAAACTTGCTAAACATCAACTGGTAGAAGGTCTTCCTTCTATTGTATTCCAGAAGAAGCAAGAATGTGAAGCATGCCTCAGAGGAAAGCAGACGCGGACGTCATTCAAGTCAAAGACAGGACACTCCTCTGGAAGGATTCTGCATCTACTTCACATGGATCTGTTTGGCCCGATCACTCCAAGAAGCTACAACGGTAGGAAGTACACCTTGGTAGTTGTGGATGATTATTCACGACATACTTGGGTTATCTTTCTCTTCAAAAAGAAGGAGACACTGGAGGAACTGCCAAAGCTGCTGAGAAGACTGAGCGTTGAAAAGGAAGTCAACATCATCAGCATCAGATCAGATCGTGGGACTGAATTCCTCAATACTATCATTCGTGAGTATTGTGATAAACAAGGAATCAGTCATCAAACTTCTGCAGCAAGAACTCCACAGCAGAATGGAGTTTCAGAAAGAAGAAACCGGTCTCTAAAGGAAGCAGCCAGGACGATGCTAGCCGAGTCAAAACTCCCCTTGAAGTTTTGGGCCGAAGCAGTCAACAACGCATGCTACACGCAGAATCGCTCCTTCCTCACTCAGAGACATGGAAGAACTCCATACGAGTTATGGAAGAACAGAAAGCCATCGATTGCCTACTTTCATGCTTTCGGTTCTAAGTGTTTCATACACAACAATGATAAGAAGAGGTTGAACACCTTCGATAGCAAGGCTGATCCAGGAGTCTTCCTTGGATACTCTGGAACAGAACGTTCAAGCAAAGCCTATCGAGTGTTCAATACTCAAACTCTTTGTGTAGAAGAAACACCTCATGTGATCTTTGATGAGTCTACAGATGGTTTCAGGGAACAAGATGCTGAAAAGGGTGTTCAGATCGCTGAAGGTTCCAAAGCTGAAATCCACACTGTCGAGCCCTCTACTGTCTTGGTGTGGGGACCTGGCAAAGATGAAGATACTGAGATGCTTCAGTATCAGAAGATCATCCAACGGTCTGAAGTCCAGACTGGAGCCAATACAGATGGCATCAGTCAAGGGGGAACTCCAGTTGCTGAAGTTCAAGTTGAACGCGCAGAAGCCGCCCCAGCTCAACTCACCCCTGCTCCAGAAGGTGCTCAACATCCCAGAGCTATTCTGACCGAAGAAGCTCCACCATCCCCTGAAGAGATCAAGAAGTATCGAAGATGGTTTGAACTCCACTCTAAGGAGAACATCATTGGAGAATCATCAGATGGCGTCAAGACTCGGAGATCAATGTGCAACCTCGTCTTCGACATCAACCAGAACTGCATCAACGAAGATAAGAATTTCAGCTGTTTCTTATCAACTACAGAGCCCAAGGATATTGAAGAAGCTCTGAAGTCCACTGAATGGGTCATCGCAATGATAGAGGAACTCAATGAATTCAACCGGAATTCAGTTTAGGAGCTTGTGGATCGACCAGACGATGCAAAGGTGATTGGCTTGAAATGGATTTTCAAGAACAAGGAAGACAAAGAAGGAAACGTTGTGAGAAACAAAGCAAGGCTTGTGGCTAAAGGATACAGTCAAGAAGAAGGAATCGACTACGACGAGACATTCGCCCCAATTGCCAGATTGGAAGCAGTCAGACTCTTCTTAGCCTTCGCAGCTCACAAAGGTTTCAAGGTACACCAAATGGATGTCAAGTGTGCATTTCTTAATAGAGTGCTCACAGATGAAGTCTATGTAGAACAACCTCCCGGATTTGAGGTTGCTGGACCAGAAAAGGTGTACAAGCTGAAGAAAGCGCTCTATGGGTTGAAGCAAGCACCAAGAGCGTGGTATGATACTCTCTCTGAGTATCTGATTGAACAAGGCTTCAAAAAGGGATATGTGGACAGAACCTTGTTCACTCTCAAAGAAGGAGAAGATCTCTTGCTTGTTCAAATTTATGTCGATGACATAATCTTCGGATCCAAATCCGAACGCATGTGTAATAAGTTTCCTGACATCATGACGAACAAATTCCAAATGTCCATGATGGGAGAAATGAATTTCTTTCTCGGATTGCAAGTCAAGCAGACCAAAGAAGGAATACTGATCAGCCAGTCCAAGTATGCCAAGGAGCTGATAGCTAAGTTCGGTATTCAACACATGAAATCAGTCAAGATCCCAATGAACACAAACTGGAAAGTTGATCCAGGTTCAGAAAGAAGCTCTGTCTCTTCGAAGAAGTACAGAGAAATCATTGGATCTTTGCTGTATTTGACTGCGAGCAGACCAGATATCGCATTTGCAGTCGGGGTTTGTGCAAGATATCAATCAGATCCTAAGGAAGCTCATTTGGATGCAGCTAAGCGGATTCTGAGATATCTCAAGGGCACACCCAATTTAGGATTGTGGTACCCAGCAGACGACGACATCAAGCTCACCGGATTTTTAGACTCCGACTTCGGTGGATGCAAGCTTGATCGCAAGTCAACCTCCGGAACATGTCAATTCCTAGGCAACAAGCTCATCTCTTGGTTTTCAAAGAAGCAGACTTCAGTCGCCACCTCTACAACTGAAGCTGAATATGTTGCTGCTGGAAGCTGCTGCTCACAAATCTTGTGGTTAGTCCATCAACTAAAGGACTATGGGATCGAGGAAAAGGAAGTTCCTATCTATTGCGACAGCTCCAGTGCTATTGCAATCTCCCAGAATCCAGTTCATCACACCAGAGTCAAACATATTGAGATTCGACATCACTTCATTCGTGATCATGTCGAAAAGAAGAATATCTCTGTGGAATGGATTTCCACTGCTATTCAGAGAGCGGACCTGCTGACCAAGGCTCTTCCAGAAGAGAGGTTCAATGATCTATGTGCAAAGATCGGCCTCATCAACCCTGAAGAGTGATGCTGTGTTTGAAGATTTTCTCAAACAGTCTTGCTGACTGGTGGTCAACCAACTGCTGCTTCTACGATCGCCGACGTGGAATGCAATGAAGTCCGAATACTCATCTGAAGAAGAAGTCATCCTGATGATTCAACCAGGATCACGTGGTATCAACTGACTACTATGTTCAGTTGATCAGTAAATATTTTAAATGCTTACCTTTTCAAAAATCAGTTATTTCAGTTTAGAGCTTTAAGTGTTTAGTTCAAAACCTTTTCTCTAACTGATCAGTTTCTTTCAAAAACTTTAACTGATTGTTGGAATTGTTGGAAAATGGAAAATCCGAAAAGGACAAGATTTTTATAAAGAGAAAATTTGTTTTGATTGAACTTGTCCTGATCTTTTTGCCAAAAATCCTTCCAACCTTTTTGCCTCTGCAATAAAATTTCTAGAAACGCTCATTGACATGACATGTGTAATGATGCTTTTCAAAGTCCCTCGCAGTGACGGCGGACGCGAAATTTTTCTTCAATTGCAATTTAGGCACAGTTTTCGAAAAACCTTTTCATCTTCTACATGGTTCACATCTTGTCTATTATACACCATGCTGTCTTCATGATTTTTCTGCATCAACTAACAACTCTCCACAGCCTTCACTGTGAGAAAAAGTTTCAATTTTTTTTCCAAAGTTGCAGAGAAAAATTGTTCCGACTAAAGGAGAAATCTATGACTGCAAAGTCATGGAGTGGAAGAATGACACTCATAGTCTTGGTCTTCACCGGACCCTTCCACTGGATCACAACGTCTCTCCGACGTCAAAGTTTGCTCTACCCTCACTTGTATCCAGCGAAGCAAGTGTCTTCTTTCCTCATGCCCGGTGCATTGGTTTGTAGTACCTGTCTGAAAAAGGACAGACTTCATCGTCTTCACCAAAAAGCTTCTTGCTCTTTGTGGAGAACCGATGCGGAGCAACAACAATGAGCTGGAACTCATTGTCAACCGGCGCTATGTCAACAGGGAGACCCTCACAATCTTCTCTGTTTTGACAACCCCTCATCTCTCAAAACCTTTGTTTCTCTTCTTTTTCCTCGTCATCTGTTTCTTCTTCCTAACCTCCTTCTAAGCCTTCGCCTTCTTCATCCCCCATGACCCCAATATCTTCCTCCTGCGAACTTACCTTCGCATGGTCTTCGCTTCCTTCTTAGGTTCGTCCTTCTTTTTGATGTTGCCAAAAAGGGGGAAAGTTACACAATCTTATGAACTTAAGTCGGTCAAGAAACATGATCATCCTTTCATCCGATGATCATGAGGAAGATTAACCAGAGGAGAAGAGACCTCAATTCAACGGAAAACAAGTGAGAGTGGAACAAGCTTAGGAACATGAAGACACGAAGACAGAAGATGAAGATCAAGAAGTTCAAGGCGCAGCCAAGCAGACTGCTGGAGTCCATGGTTTATCCATGATGTTTTTTTGTTTTTCCTATTACTCCAATGTAAGTCTTGCTCTGTACCTCGACTGATGGCTTATCAGTCCTTTTTTAATGAAATGAACTTCTTATTGATCTCACCCTGAAGACAATGACTCTTTGTCCAGGCTCTGATTTATAGTTTTTCTGTCTTCTTTAAAGTTCTGTGTTTAGAACTGTTTTCGTTCTTGCTCTAAGTATAAGTTGTTTAGGTTCTATTGTTAAGGGGGAACTGTTTTCTCTCCTTGTCTAGAACTTGTACTGAGAGCTCAGTCTTTTTATTGTCTAGAACTGCTGTGTGGTTTTGGCATCATCAAAAATGGGGAAATTGTTGGGAACCTTGTGGAATATCCTAACCCTTGTTTTGATGATACCAAAATTCATAGGTCTTAAATGTAATAGAGTAGAATCGTTTTGAACTCAAGTGTTAGAGTTCGTTTCTAGTTTAGTTGCGGTGTCGAAGACTGAAGACTGAAGAATGAAGACTGAAGACTGAAGACTGGAGTTACCAACTGAAGTGTCAGTTGAAGAATCAGTTGAAGACTGATTATTTAATGCGCGCCATAGACTGATACTAAAGTCAAGTATCAGTTGAACATTCCTCCTAGGACTGATCTTCCAATGTTCAGAGGAAGCCACGTACGCTCAAGTACAGCCGCATTAAATGCAGAGATATCTCAATATCTTATCTCTGCAAAGGTCATTCCTATCTGGTGGCTACTTTTCAGAGATGTCACATCTCCTGTCCTTCAAAGAGAGCCGTTTCCACACAGACAAGGAACCTCGAAGATTGAAGCCTCAGCCAAAATTCGAATTGCTCTCCAACGGAAGAAATCTTGAAGACGATTTACGCCAACGAATCTATTCAAGAGTTCTCCTACAAATAGCGCTCGAGGATCACTTCAATCTTCACCGATTCAACGACATAAGCTGAAGCTCTACCGAAATAGCTACTCAGCCTAAAGCTTAACCGCTCAAAGCTTGAATCGAAGAAGAGAATTCCAAAGCCAAAATCAGTCACTGCTGATTACATACATTCTCTTAGACCCTAGGCATATATTCTGTGTACCCAGAAGCCAAAGGTCAAACTTGCTTCAAAGAACTTGTTCTTTGTAAGTATAGTTGGCACTCGTTTAAACCTCTCCCCCATAAGAGTGTTTGAGTGACTCGGAGATTCAGGAAGGTACTCTGAACTCTGAAAGGGAAGTCTGAGCACGAGGTGTGCTTAGCAGGGAAATCCTACGCGAGTTGTGTAGGTGCTGAAATCCTATACGAGGTGTGTAGGTAGGGAAACCCTACGCGAGGTGTGTAAGTGCTGAAGAGAGTTTATCTTCAGTTTACGGTTTGCAGTGCACCAGGAAAGCACTTGCGGAGTGGATTGTTGGTCTGATCAACCAGCCGTGGATGTAGGAAAGAGTTTTTCCGAACCACGTAAAAGTCTCTGTGTTATTTACAGCTTTCAGTTTTACATTCTTAACTGTGCTATTTCAATTGATAAAACTGAACACTGACTAACAACTAGAGAAACCCTAATCCAACTATCTGCTCCACTGAGGCTATTCGAAACTAAGTTTAATTTCCGCTGCGTATGATATCAATCTGACTCACTATCCTCTGATAGTAAGGAAGAAAGATATCACCTTCATATTTGCAAACACGACTGAAGCCCTTACGTGGATCAGTTAAGTTCTAGTGACTTAACTGATAACTCTTTACTGAAGAGCTTTCAGTATCAGTCGTCAACCCTGTTGGTCAAAACTAATTTCGGTTAAACAGGTGTCTGGTTTGCATGAAAAGTTTCTTTTCTATCTCTGACTGAGATTCCTCTGATTGAGGTTGGTAGATAGACTAAAAATAGCCTATAGGTGTATTCCCCCCCATACACCTATTCGAGACCCCCCGGACCTAACACAAATTATTCTTTTACTAAATTAGAAATGACTTAAAACACTAAATACAAGCTCCTTAAATCTCATGCCAAAAAAAAAAAAATACCTCAAGATAGTTGAGAGCAAAGGAGTATAGCACTTTAATATTCTCTTCGTCCCATTTATAACATCCCAGTTTCTTTATTGGACGTCCATTTATAATGTCTCAACCCAAAAAATGAAATAAATTACTTTATCTACTCTCTCTCTCTCTCT
Source organism: Salvia miltiorrhiza (assembly GCF_028751815.1). NCBI lineage: Eukaryota > Viridiplantae > Streptophyta > Magnoliopsida > Lamiales > Lamiaceae > Salvia > Salvia miltiorrhiza. Next base: position 32,113,344 of record NC_080390.1, on the reverse strand, counting down.
CTCTCTCTCTCTCTCTCTCTCTCTCTCTCTTTCTCATCATTTACTTTATCTCTCTTTTACTTTTTCACTACTATTTATATATCTCTTCTTATTTACTTTATCTTCTTTTATTTTATCTACATTTTATTAACTTGCGTGCCCCATTTTTTTGAACATTATAATTGGGATGGAGGAAGTATAATACTCCATCCGTCCCAACTAAGTTGATCAATTTCTTTATGTGAAATAAATAATAAGTAAATAAATATCTAATCTTACCAAACACACTTAAAACACTAGTTCCTTAAATCTCGTGCCGAAAGTAAATTGACGGATTGAAAGATACCCATAGATGAAATCGAAACTTTGCCTTAAAGTTGAGGTTATTTCCCAGATGTCCGAGCTCGATCCCCGGACGGACGAGAATAGTAGAGAAAGGATGTTTGCCTACTATAACCAATAGCCAAAGGTGCTTGGGAATTCCTTTCCCAACGAATATCCACAAGGAAGCTAGCAAGTATCCGTCAGTCATCGTTGGAACCGCAACAGATTCTATTTGTAGAAAGTGATCGGCTTGAAAGGATACTTTTAAAGGATTGAGCCGAATTTCACAAAAAAATCAACTACTCTTCATCAAGTTGATTCTCGAGTTGACTCTTCCAAAGACCAGGGTGTTCAAACGAACTCTTCTATCCATGTGATGGGTAGCTTTGGGAGTCATGGTCACATCATTCATTTTTCTACCTGTCGCGCTCGCGTCATTCGCTGGCCAGTCGGGAGGATAGTACAGTACATTCCAACTCACATGCTTCCCAAACCAAGACTCGGGGGCAACAGCGCGACTGCTTGGGTCTGGATCATCCGGAACTACATCTAAATCTCTGACTATGGCGACTAGGACTCTCTTTGGATCACGATTTCAAAATGCCTGGATCGCCCAGTTGTTGGTACACTAACCGTTCTCCCAGCAGTTAGCTTGCCATACTTACCGTTGCCGCCCGTTGGCCTGCGATTCTACTTTCCGAGATAACAGGCGGTTAGTTACCTATATGCGTTGGAAGTCTTCGTCCGCTTTATCGAGCTCTGAAACCTGCCTTCCTTGCCTTACCGACTTAAAGCAGTTAAAGACTAAGAAGAGCGAGGGTACTTGTTTTTTCTTTCTTCCCGACTTTCTGACCGAGAGAGCAGGGGAATCTTATTTCTTGGGTAGAACTCCCAACTATATTTAAAGGGTGCTCTACTCCCCAGTTCAATCCCAATCCATCTTCTTCCGTACATAAGCATGAGTGATTTCTTGGTTGATTAGGTTTGGAATCTATCTGTTCCTATTTAAGATGAAAGTTGAGGATAGTTGGCTGAACCAGTAAGTAAAGGTACTAGTCTGGGCAGCGGATGATGTATCGGTCCTATCTGGGCTGACTGAAGCATTCTTGGTTGCTTACCACTTTCGCTCTGATTCTACCTCGCAACTCCATCCATCATTGTCCTGAAGCCGGTCCTATTTGATTAGGAAGCCCTCCTTTGCCTTGAGGTTTGTTTTGCTTTCCTTCCTTGTGAGAGTAGTGCTTTCGGACATGGGAGGGGAAAGACATCAGAGAACTAGCTGCCCGAGGAATGACCTTTGCTTTAACTCGTCTACTTGCCTTTGACCTTGAATAACCAGAAGAGATCGATCAAATTGAATATATAATAGGGATTTTTGAAGAAAAGAGAATTCGATTCAAGCTTTACCCACTCATTCCGAAACTCACTACCTTATTAGGGCCTAAGCCGACTTCCGGAGCCATGGGAAAAGATGCTTCTAAAGCTCATTCTCTTTCCTTCGATTGTTCTTCCTTTTGCCACAATGTCTTTCTGATACCTAATAAAAGATGAGGGGAATGTGGGGTGTCGAAAATCCAGTTTCTCTTATAGAAAACGTCATCCAAAGGCACATTTTTTAACCAAATGAACAATAGACGGACCAGTCTATCGAAAAAGAGATCATTGAGTTTGGTGAAAGTTCGCGAGGATTTATTTAAGATCTGACTTCGAGAGAAGGGAATTAGTTATCTCCTGCCAAACTATTTGGATAAAGCGAAGCCAATTGCACTTTACTTTATCGGATAGGTTTTCCTCTCTTAACTCTACCGGATGCTTGTACCGATCATGCGAAAGTACCAAGCTAATCTCTAAGGATTGGTTTGGGATAGTTGAGAAGTGTAGTTTACTGTCTAGCTTAAGAGGGTTAGAACATGCATAGACTACTTGCATGTCGAGCAGATCTAATCACAAGGAGTTGGGGCATGCCTTAGAAGCTATGGCTCAGTTCATTGTAGAGTAAAGGCTAAGTGCATATGGCACGAAAAAGAAATCTGATTTCAGTAAGAGTTAAAGTAATCTTCTCTCTTTGTCTACTTTATTTTATCTTCCATTTTCCATTATTAGCTTTCTTTATTCGCCTTTTGGGCCAAATTCAAAAACATATAACAGTTTGGGGATCACATTGGCCATTCGCACTTAAGTTGCTTTCGTCCGATCTTATGGTTTGTAGTTTGATTATCACTGATCAACTTAGTTGGGACAGAGGGAGTATTTGATTGAATGCTTTAAAATATCTGTAATACATAATTCATTGTTAAATACTCCTTCCGTCCACTCACGAGTATGACATTTTTGCCATTTTTGACATCCACAAAAAATATGTCACTCATCTTTTTAGGACATAACCCTACATCTTTTCCTTATCATTTATCCTTACAAATACCTCTTATTTATGAGAAAATTATCTCTTATTCAATCTCAACCACTCATTTCATACAATATTAAGACCCTTTCTCTACATAAAAATCATCAACCATTTTACTAAAACTCGTATCCAGCCAAAATGACATACTTATGACGGACGAAAAGAGTATGCTATGTTAAAATTATACTCCCTCCGTCCCACCGAAAGTGGTGCGTATTCCTTTTTGGGCTGTCCCACCGAAAGTGGTGCATTTTATTTTTTGGTAATAATTTACACTACAAACAATGTGGCCCCACACACCTTTACACTACAATCTTATTCTCCTTAAATTCCGTGTCCAAAAAAAGTGCATCACTTTCGGTGGGACGGAGGGAGTATATAATTAATAACTATTATAATTATGCTGTGTATTAATGTATACCACCTCAAAAGTAATATGGGACTCACACAAAATTATATAATATTTTTAAACTTTTAATTTATAAAAAGGGGTTAAGGTGCAGATTAGCCCCTGAAGTATAAGCCCCTATAGCGTATTGCTCCCCTTACTCACTGTATGTGCAAATAGGCCCTTGTAGTCCGAATAATCATACATTTGAACCATTCTGACCTAACGTCGTCCGTGTCCGTTAGTCAAACTTTTTTTTTTAATTCAAATCCCTTCCTCCGGCGAGGCCAGCGCCCTTCCTCCGGCGTCCGGTGCCTCTCGAGAACGGCCAAGCAGCAGAACCGACCGTCGAAGTCGCGCTGCCAGAATCCGGCCGTCGAAGCCGCGACACTAGGAGCAGCAGCTACTCTGACTCCCAAACCTACAGCAACATCCAATCCAACCTCTCTCTCCTCACCCTCCCCTCCATCTGCCTTCGTTTTCTCATTTGGATTTGCAGCGGACTGGTTTTGAGATTCTTGCTCACCGGTTCTTGACTCTTGAGAGGGCAGATTGGATCTTAGTCCCAGTCCCCCATTGGCGTCATCTGCGTCTCCGACGCCCTCCTCCGCCGCATCCTCTCCCTCCCCACCCCGCGCCCATTCCACACCCTAATCTTCTTCGACATGCACTAGCTCATCTCCAAGCCCGAGCTCTCATTCCCCACAATCAAATCTGAATTCGCCCTTGTTTCCGCTTCTTTCCAATCTAATAACCCTGATTTCAAATCCAAACTCTTCTTCTTTGAAATCGAATCCCAGGAATTCCAATCCTCCTTCGCCCTTTCGGCATTAACTCCCTCCCCCACATCCGCCTCATCCCGTCGTCCGCATCCGACGCCAAGACAGATTCCGTTCAAATGGACGCTGCCGATTACTTGAGACTGGCCGACTCCATGGTCGAATTCATCGAATCCAGAGCTAAGCTCACCGTCGGCTCCATTTTTTAAATTAAAATAATTTCTATTAGAATTAAAAATTTTAAAAAAAGTTTGACTAACAAACACGGACGACGTTAGGTCAAAAGAGTTTAAATGTATGATTTTTCAGACTATAGGAGCCTATTTGCATACATAGTGAGTAAGGGGAGCAATATGCTATAGGGGCCTATACTTTAGGGGCTAATCTGCTCCTTAACCCTATAAAAAATTATACTCTCTCCGTCCCACGAATCTTAACACGTATTCCTTTTTGGGTCGTCCCACGAATCTTGACATATTTCTAAATAAGGTAATAATTATCACTTTTATTATCTTCTATTTCCACTTTATCACTTTTATACTTTATTAACTACACACTTAAAACATTAATCTACAACTCCTTAATTCCCGTGCCGAAACTAAACGTGTCAAGATTCGTGCGACGGAGAAAGTATACTATTTTGTATTAAATAAGATATTATCGTGTCATAACGATACACATACCAAACAATCTCTAAAGGTGCAAAGGCAAAGTCTATAATCCATTTACAAGAGGTGAAAAATAAATGTTGTTGAGAGTTAGCGAAATCCAACAATCTACATATGTGTGAATATGATTGGCGAGTGTGAGAAAAAAATAAATATGAGCGGAAGATGGTGGGTTAGAGGTAGGTAGCTGGTTCAAATCTACATACGCAGTCATATATATTTCCGTTGATGAGCTTCGCTGCCAAACGCTGGTTCTTCACCATCGCCAGCTGCATATTAATACAGTTAGTATTATTAAGCTTCACCAAATCCAAATTCCCAACGGACTGAAACTCACCTTGAGAGCGTCGCATTTGAACTTTGCGTTGAAGTTGGTATGCAGAGCTCGTCCCATCCCTTCTAGAACAATCTATTACATAAAAGTTTCACTCAACTAAAGATCAACAAAATTTCATTCCTACACTTTTACCCTTGTTATTATTAGTATAATAGTAATTCACAACCACAAAACTCATTAGTCGTGACTTGATCATATTTTACATGCAATAATTCACAACCGCAAAGTTTTTTAGTCGTGAATTAACCTTATTTTGCCTACATTCACAACCACGAAGCTTCTCAATAATGAATTAAGGACACCATAATACTTTAATTAAAAAAGGGTTATTAGCATCATAATATACAAACTTTGGGTGTATTTTAATTTTCCACACGAACTTTCAAAGCTGTCAATAAATATATGAACTTTAACACTATTGTAATTTTACCACAATTTTATTTTCGCCCAAACAGAATCTAAAGCGACAATCCAATCAAAACGTCACTTTGACTGAAAATTTAACCCCTCCGAAAAAAAAAAATCAAATTTAATTTTCCTAATCCACATCACCTCATCTCTCTCTCAAACACCACTATTTTCGAAAGGATCTCCAAACTAGGATTTTCAAAAGTGAAGTGGAGAAAGGAGGCGGTCAGCAGGTTTGTCCTAGGCCGCAACAGTGCTATGGAAAATTTGGTGGGAGAGCGGAAAAAGAAATTTGGGGGATTTTTCTTTAAGGGTGCGTCCTCTTTGGTTGTAAATTTATCATGAGAAAAGGAAGGATAAACAAAATTTCACCCTTTAAATCCTTCCTTTCTTTTCCCACATTTCCTACTTGACCCTTACTCATTCCTCATTTATTATCCCTCCTTTGTAGTGTAAATGAGGAATGAGTAAGGGTCACGCAGGAAATGTGGGAAAAGAAAGGAAGGATTTAAAGGGTGAAATTTTGTTTATCTTTCATTTTCCCATGATAAATTTACAATCAAAGAGAACGCACCCTGAGATTAAATTGTTTGCTCTTAAGATTTGATGAGGGGGAGACTAAAAAAAGAGATTTGAAGGGGAGAGTATATATTGTTGCTGCCACTTTTGAGATCATGAAGCTCAAAGAGAGAGAGAGATGGGAATGCACAAGAGAAGCTTCGTTACTTGTATCTGCCATTTCCTAAGTTTATGAAAGCTCAACGCAGGCTAGAGAGAGAGAAAGATGAGGTTGATTAACAAATTGAATTTTCTTTTTTTCATAATCAAAATGATGTCATTTTGATTGAAGTAGTGCCACCGGATTGCCATGCCAGATTCAATTTGGACAAAAATATAAATTGTAGTAAAATTACAATAGTGCTAAAGTTGATGTATTTATTGACACTTTTCAAAGTTTGTATGTAAAACCAAAATACACCCTAAGTTCGTGCATTTAAACGCCAATAACTCTTAAAAAATGGCTATTTATATCCTTTTCTTATACTCCCTCCGTCCACGAAATGAGTACCCATTTGTGGACGGCACGGGTTTTAAGAAATGTATGGAGTGTAGTGTGAATAGTTTAAGTGTTCCACTTTTTGAGTGTATTAATTAAAGAGATGTGTGGGGCACACTTGCCAAAAAGGGAAATGGGTACTCATTTCGTGGACGGACGAAAAAGGAAATATGGGTACTCATTTCGTGGACGGAGGGAGTATATCTTTGTGGCTGTTTTTATCTTTATGAAATGAAAACGGGTATTTTGATGTATTAAGTTTAAAAGTGATGTTGACAAAAAGAGTGTACGAGTTACCAGGTCAGCATCCTTGGCAGCAGCAGCCAACTCCGAGCTCACTTGTCGCAGGTCTATGCACGGACTTCCACACCCGTTTTCGACCACCATCAACGGTACTGACAACGAGCTTTCTCTAGGGCTATCTTGGACGTTGATCATCGCATCCACGAGCAGCCCCCCGGCTTCAGCCGCCCCTCGGAGAATGTCACAGTGCTGTTGAGAATCGAGTCAGTCTTACTCTGGACATGTAAAACAAGGTATCTTGTGTGAGACAAACCTTAGCAGCCTCAGCAACGATTTCAGGTAGCTCCATTGCAGTAACGTCGTTCAGGGCGGGAAGAGAATTGGCGACCAGCACTACCTGCAAAAAGAACAAAAGTTAAACGAAATTCAAACAAATGAAAGAGTAAGCTGATAAAATACCCATTTTAAGATAATAAAGATACAAACTAGCCACTAATATAAAAAGAAAAATGATAGCCACTCTCACTATTTTACCCCTTAATTTACGACCTAAAATAGGTTTAGTCGTGAATCGCTCTTTAAATAGGGCTATTTACAACCAAGAATAGGTTTGGTCGTGAAATTAGTGTCGAATTCGTCAATTAAGCGCAAAATCCTACTTTAAGCCAAAAAGTGGCTTATTTTTTTTATATCTTGGCTATTTTCATATATTAACTCAAACGTGAAATGTATTATCATTTGGAAGATAAAATTTACTTCAGTCCCTCGTCGGAGAAGTTCCCTTGCAAGTGGAAGCATTCCCAAGACAACATCAGCACCGGAGTTGTCTACAAAAAGCAATGCTCTTTTATATTTGTGAGGCTTCTTTTCTGCAGAACCGAACATTCTCTCTTTGAAAATATCAAAATCATCCACCTGAATATGCATAAACCAAAACATAGAAGGGAATCCAAATCAGAAATTTTATGACATGAATACTATCCTGTGTCTCAGGAGAAAATAAAATAAATACAGTTACACCAACCCGCCAAGGTCTTTGCATCTTGTCGCGACTCATTCTATATATTTCAATAATTGTGCCCTTATGGTAGAGTTCAACACAAGCACGAGATCCCCAGTCGAAGATGTTTGCTGCAAGTACTCCTTCAATTAAAGTTAGCAATCTCGACTCCTGCAGACAAGAAAATACTTTCCAAATATAGCGAGGAATAAAAAAAAAAAAAAAACCAAAATAACTTATATACAGAAAATATAGATTCCTTAAACATGAAGATGGCCTGTCAATTTGTTTTAGGATGTGACTAAGATTTGGCAAGCTGATACAGATAATGGGCAACCTTTATTGCTAAAAGTGTATTTACGCTCATACCATGATTAATATCCAAGTGAAATGGAATTCAGGCAAAGAGAGACTATGCTAAACTCTTGAACTTTGAGCAGTGGGAAGCTATTTATGTGTACCTCATTCATACTGTCGAGTTCCATTAACAGATCTTGCAGAACTGCAAGTGATGCCTCGTTTTCCCTGTCAAAAAAGATGGAACCAGAAGATGATAACAATAAGTGATGTCAAGACCACTTAGAGTTTAACGATGGACCATAAGTGATGTCGAGATATGACAAGTTTCAGTTTCAAGCAACTGAATTATAAATAGAAACATATGTTTATTTACATAATTGTGTCTTGCAATAAAAATTATCTAATATCACATGAATCAAAATTAGAAGGTAGTTATTTACCTCTGTTTAATGCTTCGGTAGGCATCATGGAAGTGAAACTCCCTCAAGCACTCTTCTCTTAACTCCAAGAGGTTGGCCAGCCCCAACTTTCCATATGCTGCTGGCTCCTCCATCAACCTATTAGGCATTTAAGAGATAGTAGGAAGAGAAAATGCGAATAGAAGTTCTCGTGGATATAAGAAAAGGCCCGATTATTATAAAACTCAAGTAATGAACAAAACTGCACCTTGCGAGGTGAGCAGAGAAGGCACGAGCAAATGCATCACCCCTTCGCTTCGCGTCATCAGTACCACCTTCACTAGCCACAGCCTGCACTCACACCGAGCTCCCTTGATAATTTAAGCCATACTTGATATATTATTAAAACAAGGATCATGATTTCTTTTTCAGCATATCACAAAAGTATTTCTTCAGGATAATGATTGGATTTGAAATCATAATGCGTGCAGCAGTATTCCAATTCCAATGAAGGTCTTGGAGACATCTCATGGAGGTGAAAGTAAAGATAGAGAACTTAGAAAATTAACGTTGAAATCCAGATGGTCAAGAAGTTGAGACTTCATAGACGTGGTTTCTATCTTGCAATTAGAGGATGATTTTAAAAACCCGAATTTGGATGTTACTTGGACTGGACAAATAAACTAAGTTCTGAGGTATTATACATCATTTGTAGTTGGATCATCGGTGTAAGCACGCAATGCTTCTACAATTAAGGCTGGGCAAGAAATTAAATAAGATTCTAAAAACCTATAGTACCTTATCAACAAGGTCGGGCATATGTTCGGACAGCACAGTGAACCAATACCTACACGAAACAGGACAAAATTAAAAAAAAATTGATCTCAGAAATGATAATTTTAGAAAATTACTTTGCTTGAATATGGGATCTATAAGAATGTCATGAACAAATATATGTATATGACACTTACTCCAGCTCTCCATGATCTGAAAGATCTATAGTGTTGGGCTCATATCTGTAAATGAAGATACATCACGTGAAAAAAGGTAAGATCATTGTTGGTTGTCCATGTTCAGATATTCATAGAAACATATATCATATATATAGATAGATATTCAGTTGCCCATGTTCAAATATTCATAGAAATATATATCATATATGGATAAATAAATAAATAAATATATATATATACATACATATATATATATAGATGTATCCTGAGACTCTTTGAGTGTAGAACAAATGCGTACGACATTAAATGGATAGGGATAGCTTTTGCTAATTCATTTTGAACCACTCATCAAAGAGTCGAATAAGCCAAATAAAAATGCAGCAATCACAATATACATGTAATATAAGGAAGCTCATTTAGTTAGCTCACATTTTCGGATCAGCCAACAAAGGAAACACCTCCAAACTCGGTACAAGATGGAGAACGCCCACGTTCAGTTTGCTAGCGTCGGGGCGTAGGCTATCTCCTCTGGATGATGGAACTTCAAAGCCTCCGAGGCCAGTTGTTCCTGGAGGCAACATCGGAACAGGAGCAGTGATTTCAGTTCCCTTCAGCACAAACTTCTCCATCCACGATATCTGCAATCATATGCTTTGTCACATTTTAACAAGGTTTCTAAGAACTTAAATCCAGAAGTGTAGTTTTTACTGTAACAGAGCTTTATGAATTATTATAGTCAACAAATCTGAGCCACTAAATCGAACATTAATCCTGAGAATATATGCCTTGTTATTGAGGAATCTTTCACTTTAGGGCCAAATTATTTGAAGAAGACAAAAAAGCAGTAAAGAATATATTCTTAATAAATATTAATCATTTACAAGTGGTTGAGTTAACTGACACCTTATTTTCCTTTCTTTGCTTTTAGCCATCAACATATATCCACAGGGCATTGCCATTTCAACAACAGGTAAAGTAATGGAAGGACCCCACTAGTCAGTATTCATTGTCTCACTATACTATTTTACAAATTTATGCACTACAAAGGAATACTTGAACAAATGGAATCAGTCATGAATATAAAAAATATAATAGATATGAAGGAATATGGATAAGTAATTGATAATATGTGTGTGTGTGAGAGAGAGAGATCGCAGCAGAACTCAACAGATTTAAAAAGCAAATTGTAGGAAAAGTAACTAGATAGAATATGTAGCAATATGCCCCACCTTCTCGTTCAGATCTCCTAAAGGTGGACCATGGACATTTCCTCCAATATACGGTGCACCCATTGGGAACCTTTCTACAAACTGATGAACCAAAAGGTCATCCAAGCCATGCTTTTCATAGCTCAGAAATGCACCTAAAGCACCCAGAAACCCTTCATGCCTCAAAAACATTGCTTGTGCTTGTCCTTTAGACCTAAAGAGTGGTAAAACAACAGATGCTTAAAACATTAATAAACAAATACAGTACTCGTTAGATAACTGATCAGGAAGAGAAGACTAATATCTGATGCAAAAATAATAACTCAATGTAAGATAAAAAAATATCTGGAAAATATTTTAAAAATTACCAGAAATGAACAGCAAATGAGATGGTGTCCATGGTGTAGGCATGGCCCCTGATGAAAAACCCTCCAAAAAATATACGCTTAAGTCCAAAACGCAATGCATTTAAGTAAGAGATCTGCAAATAACAGGAATCAAGCGGATGCCGATTGATTGGGTTCGAAAGGAAAGATCAGATGCAACCCCAAAATATGTAATTCTTTAAGCTGCTCATATTTGATACGCAGCCAGTAACTGTGCCTATTTAAAGGAGGAAAACAAGATTGACTAAAATATGTGGTCTATACCGATAAGCTTTGCAACCAAACTTGCCTGGCCTATGTTATAGGAAATCATTCTTAAGAGGGACAGAGATATGTCTTCAGGTCTGTAGTCTTCAATCTCCTTATTTTCAGAAATAGCCTTGCCGAAACTAGAAGCAATAGTCGATGCAGAAAGACCGATCTGTGGAAATTAATGTCAAATAAGTAAACCGAATAAACAAAATCTCGACTGTGGAAGCAACTAACTGTGAGGAAAAATTGCCTTCAAGATAATATATGAATTTGATCAAGGTGCAGATTTCATGTCAGTTCAAACGTTGTAAATATTGGACCAAACTTTATATAGGCCACGAGACTTGCTTATGCGCGGATCTCCGTACCTTGGAGTAATCCATTCCTCCATATATATCCCCAACAAGCATATCAATAGTTCTGTTATCTCCCCGTTGGCTCAGCTCCAAGAGTTCGTCAAAACTAATGAGAGGACAGTAGAATAAAGATTAATCATTAGAGTGCAAAGCAGGGAGTTCAGAAAAGCAAAACACGAACCACCAAATCAAGACAACCTTTTACACTTTGTCAAAAGCTTTCCGAGACCCCAGTATGTGCCACCTCCGACATTTGTTCCACTAACACGCTCAAAAACACCCTCCCCATCAACCTGTAACCCAGTAGCTTGAATTTATAGTAAATCAGTAGTAGAGCTTCTGTATAGTGAAACAAATAGAGTGGATGAAATAAGATAATACCTTGATTATACTGACACCAGATCCTATATTGACGAGAAGATACGGAAACAAGTCATTGGAGTCGAGCTGCACGAACTCTTTCCGGCCCTCCATATGTGTAAAAGCTTCATGTCGGATTGCCTGCATAAAGCACAATAGAGGTGCTGAATCGGAGGCCGATAAACTCAGAACAGAAACGACATATGTAAGAAAGGAAACTGATTTACATATTAACCATTCATGAGGATCAAATCGAGTGCTAAGATACAAGCAAAGGAAATGAAATCGCACCTTGAGCAAAAAATTTGCACCTGAAACTAGGCAATTCATTTCATCCTCTTTCTCTATGCTTATACCAAGCCTTTCCTTGAATAGATCAGCAAATTTGTAGGCCCCACCACCTGTTGCCTTCACCCAACATTTTCAAGTTAATGGGCATAGATGTCCTCGTCATGCATAGCATCAACTTTTATAAGTTATTCTCATAAAAATAAGCCAAGACTCTAACATGTGAACATACTCAACAAAACAGAAAACGAAGTTTAAAAAATCAGCTCTTAAACAGTCTCTTCACCCATAAACCTAAGCATATTCTTCAGTAATTTTTGAGTCCACAGAAGTTCATTCATGGCAGGGGAAGTACAACTAATAACACATCAGAAAGGTAAGTGCAGTCTCGAAGTTTATATAAAAATGAAGTAATATGTTACAGTTCTATGTAGCCCTATCTAATTTTGCACATATAAAGAAAGTCATGGTCAACCAAGCAAACATTTATACACAGCTCAAGTACAAGAAAAGATACTAAAGAGATTTTTTCCATATTTCACCCTATTATATGCAGTATATCATATTTTTGTTACGATGTCCCACATCGGTTCCACATGAAAGTGTGGAATGGTATATAAAAGGGGGTCAACCCCTTACCCTTGACAATGGTTTTGGGTTATGTTAGGGCTCCCTAACTTATATATCTAACAATTTGGTCCGACCTGCCGGATCCGGAAGTTTACGGGAGAGGGCTACCTGGGGAGAGTGCCGCATGGCTCCAGGGGCTCGAAGGCGACCTGCATGGGTCGATCGAAGGCTCCCCAGAGTGAGAGCCATCCGTGGACGTCCGGTCTTAATGGGGGATGAATTGTTACGATGTCCCACATCGGTTCCACATGAAAGTGTGGAATGGTATATAAGAGGGGTTCAACCATTTACCCTTGACCATGGTTTTGGGTTAAGTTAGGGCTCCCTAACTTATATATCTAACAATTTTCTACTAAGACAACATCTTTAACAAACTAGCTTCTAATCACATCAGGGGAGCTCAGGCTTCTGAGTAAAAAAATACCTTAATTACCGTGTTCTCAGTGTTTGCACCCTCAGTTTGCCAACAACGTGAATCCATTCCTGTGAACGAACATCCGAACTCAAAATCCCCATGGAGTTTTGCTATAATTATAAATAGCACTTTAAAATAAAAGTAGGATCTGCTAAATCTTCATGAGATAAGTTAGAAACATACCACCACGATGGAGCTGCTTAGAGTAGATGAAATCCAAGCACTCAGTGATTTTAGACGTCTCAAATTTTACAAAATGCAGCCTCCCACCAAGAATTGGGAAGCTCCTTCTATTGAAATTGGTAATACCCAGTCGTGCCGTGATTATCTTTCTCCTCCTGTCATTGACTGGTTGGTTCTCATGCCTTGAGAAATACACCAACTTAATGAGAGATCCTGCCGATGTCATTTAGATTCCGACTTAACAATGACAGTTATAAGTTTTAATGTAGCATATAACTTAATGGTAATACAACATAATGTAACTTAACATGATATCCTCAAAATCGAGTGACATATGATAGTTTCTCAAATTAGCTACTGGGACACCATCGTGCAACAGTCGTGGATCTCCTCAAAACAATATGAACATTTCAAGTAATTAGGTGTTTGCTACTAGATATGCATAGAATCACATCCACTGTGAAACCAACTACATTCTAATAGTGAATTCCGGAGAATCTTCCAGGAAATCAAACTCAAAAGCTGATATCCAGTCAACTTTCTAGTAATATATATAGAATCTTTTGGAAACAATTTTCAACAGAAATACAGAACTATCTTCCACAATGCAATCACTAGCTGCAGCTAGAAAACCAAGCCACTTCCAATTTACAGATATAGAGTTTAGCACACAAAACACTTATTTGAGTTTTGGATTTATCGCTCTACATTGCCGTTTTTAGCTGGGAACACACACTATGAAGGCTAACAAATCTACACAAACTAAGTAAAACTGTCATCAAAATATCCCCCACCCACCATACAAACTACACATTCACACACGCAATCCAATGCGAGATAAAGAGCTAAAACCAATGAGCACCAAATAAAGAGCTACCTCCAATATCCAAAGCCAAATGCGAGATATCATCAGACTGATTAGGCAGCAGAATGGTGGGATCCTTCTCCTCGAAATTCCCCTGTATGGCGGCTCCACTGAGGTCCAGCTGCGGCCGTGACGACGATCGGTGAATCGAATTTCCAGCCATCGGAGCCATATCCTTGTCTCCCAACTGCTCCTCTTTCTCTAGAACAGAACTGCCTCTATCCTTTTCAGTATCAAAATTGAGTTTGGATATGTCATCAGCAAGATTATCAATATTTAAATTGCCGTCAATCCCAATGCTGAGTTCTTGGTGGTCCTCTCTCTCTCTTAAACTATCCATTGTAATTACGCCAACCGGACTTCCGTCCTAACCCTCAGCTGTTACCTTCTTACTCAAGTCAAAAAGTCCAACCCCTTTTTGATTAAGTCGGTTGTCCTACATTCAAAGTCCATAAAATGGATAATTAAATAATGCCAACTTGAGAGATTTGCAATTAAATTCAAATATCTAATGATTCCAATGAAAATTCAAGAAAACGCAAAACCAGTATGGCCACACGAACAGAATTCTCAAATCGCCTAAAAAAACACAATCTTTTATAAGAAAATTGAAAATACGCGGCTTTTACTGGTGAGGAGTTAGCGTAGGTTGCTAGATAACCGGTGGAGTAAAGACAATAATGGAACCCAATATTGAAAACCTACGAACTAGTGATTGGTTTCCGAGTGAAACAAAAAATAATATGACGATGGAGGCTTCAATTGATCGTTTTCAGCATAAAAATCCAAACTTTTTTAGAACTAGAGCACATGTTCGTAACACCAGTTCTGAAAAATTGAAATTCAGAAATCATAGAAAGATTGGAAATTTACAGAATGATAAATTTGCAATGGTGAAAAATTGGAAGGATTCAAGAAAGTGGGCTGGGGCAAGTTGCTGTCAGCAGTTGTGTTGGATTTGTTCTTGGTTTGGTTGGCGCATTCACTTACCAAGTTGTGGAAATACAGAGACTACTTGTTTCTCGAGTTGAAGTTTGCGAGTGGTGGTGATACAAGAGGATCAAAGTGACTCGTTCAAACTTTTCCAATTTTTTGGATAAACAAGTACGTTAACTCCTGCGATGCACGACGAGTATTAAAATTAAACGATATATTTAAATAAACAAATATAAATATTAAATAGGTACAAAATATAAGCAAAATTATATCTATACATAATATAATTGAGAAAAATAAAATAAAAAGAATATGTTTATGTAAGTAAATATTAATTGGATTGAGATTCTGTAGGATTTTAAAGGATTTCGAAAGTTTAGGTGTATTCAATCCAGACTTTTAAAAGTCCTTTAAAGTCCGAAGGTATTTAATCCAGATTTTATTGAAGTCTTTTAAAATCCAGAGGTATTCAGGTGATATTCAACATTTCATGAATTTTAACAATCCATGGATTCTGATAGATTTGTCAAAAAAAAAAAAAAAAAACAAAGGACGAAATCCGAGCTTCACACTTGAGATTTTGATGGATTCCTCTAAACTCCACGTTGAGTCTATGGATTTCGAAAGTCCTTTAAAATTCATGGACTTTTTAAAGTCCTTTAAAATCCTATTAATAAAAACATTATAAATTAATAAATATATTAATAAAAATATTAGAAATTAATATAAATATTAATAATATTAATAAAAATATTAATTATATATTTAAAATATATATATATATATATATATATATATATATATTCGGTTCGGTCCGGTTTTCGTCGATTTTGGTCTCCCCGGGACCGGGACCGAACCGAAATATTTTCGGTCCAAGAAAATAGGACCGGACCGGACCAATACATAGATCAAAACCGACCCAGACCGAAAAAATCGATCGGTTCGGTCCGATCCAGTCTGTCGGTTTTGGTCCGATTTTGCTCACCCCTACCTTGGCCAAAGCTTCATTAAAATTTTTCTAATGAAAATTCTGTAAAGGAAAAAAGAGTACTTAGTCTAAGAGTAATTATAAGCGTCCAAATTGTATATATGGCAAAAGTGGTTTGCTCTGACTAAATTTCAGGTCTGTTTTTGTGTCTTTGACCTTTTTTTGTTTTGATTTTCATCTTCAGATTTGAATTCTTTAATTTTACTAAACTAATCGCAGTTTTATCGAATTATACTCCATTCGTCCCTGAAATAAGTTCATCTTTTTCTTTTTTTAAACGTCCCCCAAATAAGTTCATCTTTTTTCTTTTCATTTTTGGACAACTACCCCACCACTAATAATATTTTATTTATTCTTACTTTTCACTTTTTCACCACTCTCAATACTAATTACTCCCTCCGTCCACAAATTAATGCCCTACTTGCCTTCAAAAAACTGTCCACAATTTAATGCCCTACTCTGTTTTTTGTACCCTTTTACCCTCCCTTGTTTCATTTAATTACTACCCTTTGCCATATTTAATTCATCCTAATTAAGAATGTGGGTTAATTAGCTGCTCCTTATTTTTAAGTTAATTACGCAGACTCTTTTTTTACTACTCTCCCTACTTGGTTCTAGATTATTCCTATCTAACCTAGGTCTAAGGCTTTCTCTCTCTCCATTCGAAACCCTAGATCTCTCTCAATTGAGTTCTTCGTCTTCCTCGATGGAATCTGAGACGATTGTCGAAGAAACTCCGTTCTCGGAGATGGATGTGTGCGAATCGGAGCCGATTCCGTCGGACTCCGAAGTGGCGCCGTGGTTGCTGCCGGACTCCGAAGCTGCTCGCCTCCCTCTCTCTGAATCTCAGCCGATTCCTCCGGGATCCGAAGCGGCGCCGTGGTTGCTGCCGGACTCCGAAGCTGCTCGCCTCCCTCTCTCTGAATCTCAGCCGATTCCTCCGGGAATCCAAAGCGGCGGCTTCGATCTCTCTGAATCGGCGCCGTTCCTACCGAAATCCGAAGCGGCGACTTCGATCTCTCTCAATCGGCGCCGTTTCTACCAAAATCCGAAGCGGCGACTTCGATCTCTCTGAATCGGCGCCGTTCCTGCCGGAATCCGATGCGGTGAGCTTCCATATCTCTGAATCGGAGTTGTTCCTGTTGGAATCCAAAGTGGCAGCTTTCAAAATCTCTTAATCGGAGCCCAGGCAGCCATTGAAGGCCGGAATCCATCCGCGAAGAAAGGAGTTAGGGCTCATGTCCTTGAGGGTATATCCTTGGGGGCTCTGCATTTGTTTAGAATTCTAAACTTTGTGTTGTTTGGCTGCTTCGAGTTGTTTTGTGAAGTGGGTATTCACTGAATTTTCAAATGATGAGTTTTTTCTTACCTCTATTTCTCAACTGATCTTGATGTGGTGTTCTTAGTTTTGTCTGCGGTTGGTTTTTTTTTTTTTTTTTTTTGATGAAATTTGTTCACTTGGGGGTTTTGGGCGTAGGAATCTTGGATTTGTGGGATTTGATCTGCTGCCCAAAACTTAATCCCGAAAAAATCTTGGTCATTTTAGTTTGACTTGGTTTCTTCAATATTTTCACTTGAGATGTGAAGACGGCAGCAGGAGGGAGAGAGAGAGATCAACGAGAACAGAGACATAGAGAGAGAAAAGAGAATAAATCAACAAAGCAATAGTGATATCCTAATTTAAGATTAGTAAAAGTAATCTAATCTATTAACCACTACCCTTTTATTTCATCCACATCACTTTTTTCAGTTTTCTTAGTCTCCGTGCCCACACCAAAGTGGGGCATTAATTTGTGGACGAAGGGAGTATAATACTTTTTCACCTTTTCACCACTCTCAATACTAATTATAACACATTTTTTTCTACTATCAATACACTTTATCAATTTTTCTTAAAATTCATGCCATCTCCAAAGATGAACTTATTTCATGGACGAAGGGAGTATTACTCAACTTTAGTGAACCTAAATTTATAATTGCTTCATAGTATCTGTTTAAGTGGGTTTCGATGACCTTAAAAAGGAAATCATTAATTCCATCGTTATTATTGGGAAAGCAAGCAAAAGCAATTGAGAGGACATGTCCACGTGGTTGATCCGAAACCATATTCTAAATACTCATCAAGAATCATGATTGACGAGTCGATGGCATGAGTGTTTGGACCAAGGACATCTTTGATTTTAGTGCTCTACTAGTGTACCTCCGCGAATATAATTTTAAACTTGCATAATGTTAAATTAGGTATTAGATTCAATGACAAATTTATGAAAAGGTGAAGAAAATCGAGCTAAGAGCTAAGAACAAAAAAATTGAATGTGCAAAAGATATGGAAAAAAAGATAGGAAATTTACAAATTTCATGTCTTTAAAAAAATTTAAAAATTTAAAAATTTACAAATTTCACGTCTTTAAAACAAAATCATTTTGCCAATAAATTTCCTATTGATATTTTTTAATTAAAATAAACAAAAATACACAATTGAAAATTTAAATATTAGAATTAGGAAAGCACCACATCAATATTGGCATTGACATGTTTTAGATCAACTTAGTCATTATAAGGTAGTGTTAATGGGCAAAAATGCCCTATCCCTTATGTGTTTTTTGAAAAATGCCCTCTCTTATTATAGAAAGCATTCTATGCCCTAAATATGTGAAGTGCCTAATTTATCCTTTGATGTTGATGGGTTTGCTTGGTTTTTTGTGAAAGTCTTACACATTTGACCGATTTGACAGCCATCGGCCATAAAAGTCAACGATTTGACAGCTATCGGTCAAGAGTATATGTGTCCGGCCGGTGGCTAGATCATGTGTCCGGCCGGGCGGACACATGTTTTCACCGGCCAGACACTTGATTTTATCGGTCGGACACATGTCTGACCGATAAAATCATGTGTCCGATCGGCTAGATCATGTGTCCGCCCGGCCGGACACATGTTTTCACCGGCCGGACACATGATCTAGCCGGTCGGACACATGATTTTATCGGTCAGACATGTGTCCGACCGATAAAATCAAGTGTCCGGCCGATGAAAACATGTGTCCGCCCGGCCGGACACATGATCTAGCCACCGGCTGGACACATATACTCTTGACCGATAGCTGTCAAATCGTTGACTTTTATGACCGATGACTGTCAAATCGGTCAAATGTGTAAGACTTTCACATAAAACCAAGCAAACCCATCAAATCAAGGGGTACTTAAAGAATAGGGCATGAAATGCTTTGTATAATAAGAGATGACATTTTTACAAAAAAAGATAAGGAAGTGGGCATTTTAAATTTTCACTCGGTAAGGTAAGCACCACATCAATAATTAAAACTAACTAATCCCACTATATATACACCACACACACACACACACACACACATATATATATATAGGGAAAGGCTAAAATAAGAATGCATATCAAATTTATTATACATATCAAATTTATTCAAACTCTTGACCATGATTCATTCAGAAAAATTATAAATTTATCATGAATTTTCATATCCAAGAGCTAAAAATATTTTCTAATGTATGCAATATACACCTAGACTTATTTAAATCAATATATATACACACACATTATAATTCGTTTACAATAGTCAATTACATACTTAGTTAAGTTCAATTACTTGTCACTTACAATTAAAATAAAATTACATAATTAAGATTAAAACTTATTAAGAAGGATATAAAATTGCACCACTGTTTTCCATAAAGAAAAAAAGTAGAAAAAGAAAAAAAATAAAGATAAGAAAATAAATCAAATTTATAAAACGAAATATTAATTAAAAAATAATTTGAAAGATATTTGAACATGTTACACATTTCCACGAAAGGTAGAAAATATTTATTTTTTTGAATATGGTTAAACTTTAAATGATAACAACTTATTTATTTTAAATTAATTTTTTACATATTATATATCAAATTAAAGATCTTTTTATGATCTTTTATTTAAGATGCATTATGTGTATTATATTCATAATAAAATTATAAAATAAATAGAAAAGAAAATAAGTTTTATATAATGAATGAGAATAAAAAGTAAATGGAGAAGTACTAAGTGTAACCGTTTGAAACTAAAAACTAAACCACTAATTACGTTTTAATAATTACTCAGATTTTTCTCAATTTCAAAATTACCCTTCAAATTAAATTTATTGACATTTACTTTGCTTTATATATATATATATAAAGATTTTGCATATATATAAAACATCCATATCCGTTGGAATATCTAATTTAATCTAAAGATGTAAATTCGTTCAAATTGATTGATAAATGATTACAATTTGATTCTTTCAATAACAATAAAAGTAGGTTACATCTACTGGTGCAATCTCAATCATTGTGGTCAAATTTCTCTCGATGTATAATTGTAGAATTTGATCTCAAATTGACATGTTTCTAAAATTCTCCCCCCCCCCCCCCCCCCCTGAAAGTAATGTTTCTAAAATTCTAGTTTTATAAAAAGTATACAACTTTTTAAAGTATGTAGAATTTTGTGAATTGAACATCCTACATATGTCTATATTTGTGTTCCATCGATTATAAAAAATGAATGAGACATTTTACAATGTACGTGACACTCAAACTACCACTCATTTTACATTAGTGTAACTATCATAAAAATATATTCTTGCATAAAATGGAAATTTGTAACACTTAGGTGCTTTCGCTGCAATAGATTATGATATCTTATACAAATGAAATGAGCCAAACAGGCAATAGAAAATTAGGAGCAAATAGACACGCTTTAGTTTGGGGGGCAAAGGACTAAAAAGATGGTCAAATTATATCGTGTATGAATTCCACCATTAGTCATAAACTTAAGAAAGAAGTTGGACTAAACCAAAAAATAACAAAATAATTTACAAATAGAATAAGAGCACTCATTCAACGCGGAGTATACACTCGTTCATTGACTCCACTTAACCTTATATCATTCGTTCCAACGTTAACCACTCACAAATTACTTAGAAAAAAGAAGATGTCTTCTTGCACAGTTGCACTCTCGAATTCACCGGTTTTCTCTCCATCATCATCGTCATCATCATCTTCATCTCCTCGCCTCGCTTGGCTCAACAAGCCACGTGACAGGATCAGGGCGTTGGCCGGCGGCGAACCATCGCCGCTCTTGAAGAGGAAGAGGCCGGCGAGGCTGGATATTCCGGTGGTTGCGGTGACGGAGAGGGAGGTGGCGGCGGTCCCCGAAGTGGCGGAGGTGGAGGGAGATGGTTATTCAGTTTGTTGCAAGAGAGGGAGGAAGGATGTGATGGAGGATCGATTCTCTGCTGTTCTTCACCAAAATCAGGTAAAATTTTCATTGTGTTTACTAGTATTTTGTAATGATTCTTGATTGATGAAATCTTGGAAACTACGCAAAAAGCAATCTTTTGAAAAGGGGTGGAAAGGAATTCACGTTTTGGGCAATTTGCGCAGGCGTTTTTTGGTGTATTTGATGGACATGGAGGCGCGAGTGCCGCAGAGTTTGCAGCTGAGAATTTGGAGAAGAAGATTATAAATGAGCTGGAAAAAAGCGACGAAATTGAGGCGGCTGTGAAGGGTGGATACTTAGCCACAGATGCCGAATTCCTAAACAAAGATGTTAGAGGTGGAGCGTGTTGTGTGACGGCGCTGATCAAGAACGGCAATCTCGTGGCGTCCAACGCCGGCGACTGCCGCGCAGTTGTCAGCAGAGGCGGCGCCGCGGAGGCCCTCACCTCCGATCACCGCCCCGGCCACCGGGAAGATGAGAGGGAAAGAATCGAGAAGCTGGTAATACACAAGTCCTTTGTAGGCCTCAATTCTTGCAGTTAGTTTTTCCTGTTTCTAACGTTGGTGTGCTGTGTAGGGTGGTTTTGTGGAACGGCGTAACGGCGTTTGGAGAGTCCTAGGATCTCTAGCTGTTTCTAGAAGCATCGGAGATCGATATCTCAAGCAATGGATCACAGCAGAGCCTGAGACTAGAGTCATCAAACTTGAACCAGATCATGAGTTTCTTATCCTAGCTTCTGATGGATTGTGGGATAAGGTAATTTTCTATAATTTATTTTGAAAAAATGATTTTATTTATGATTTTTTTTCTTGTCAATGACTCAAATTGTTGATTGAATGTTATGCAGGTGAATGATCAAGAAGCTGTAGATATTGCTCGCCCTCTTTGCATAGGTGTCGAAAAGCCTCAGCCGTTGGCAGCTTGTAGGAAGCTTGTTGATCTCTCTGTTTCTAGAGGATCTGCTGATGATATTAGTGTCATGATTGTTCATCTTGACAGATTTTGTTAACTTTTAGGACTACCGACTCTAGATCAAGTAGACTTATCTTGTGACATTGTTTTGGATGGAGTTTTCACGATTCATAGTGTACATATATCTTATACATGTAAATGATATGATATTCCGTTATCTATTGCTTTCAAGTTTCAATCATTCTTTCAAGGAATAGTTGCCTCCATTTCACTCTATAGTCTCAACAGAGAAAATCATAAAATCTGCTATTTATTTCTTTCCACAATTGGTGAAGAAGTTGTGGAGTATTTAAATATATAATTTGACTGGAAAAAGAAGGCGTTCAGCAAGGAGAAAGAACCAGAGAGGTTTGAGATTTTAATACAATACGCGCATATATTGCCAAACCCACTGTACATTGAATACATATCGTATTACATCAGAGGCGTATCTGTTTGTAGGTTGTAAATAGCTACAACCATTATTTTGTAAGCCATATAGTTGATAGTATCTGAGCATATCCTCAACCAGAAAGAGGCATCTCGAGAGGGGTAGCCCCACTTGATTTTGAATGCTTTGCCTCGTAATCTTTCACGGCCGCCTTGATTGCATCCTCCGCAAGCATGCTGCAGTGGAGTTTCACCGGAGGCAGAGAAAGATGTTTCGCGATTTCCCTGCGATTCCCATTGAAAACCACAAACTGATTGAGGAACCTATAAATTCTTAAGGGAAATAAGTTTTAAACCAAAATGAAGTATGCAAACAAGGCGTATTTTCAAACAAATGAATACAGCGTATACGTTCTTCCCTGCATTCTTCGTTTATCAGGAAGGGAATGCAAATACAACTTACGTATTCTTGATCGACAGGACTTCTTCCACTGGTCTACCTTTCACCCATTCCGTGGCTGAAAATGGCAAAGTAAAACATAATCTTAGCAATAGCAGCAGTTTGTTAACAAGAAATGTCATGACAACAGGGCAAACAACGAAAAAGATCAAATGTGAAGTGGTTTCATCACTCAAAATCGTGGCTCTTAAACAAATGAAACGTGAAAATGAGAACAGAGCCATCAGATGAATTGGCCTCAACTACTAGCATGAAATGAGAAAAGAGCAAACTTTCAAAAAAAAATAAAAAAATCATTAGTGTATTGCAAAAAACCTCCACAAAGAGCTCAGCAGATAAAATCAAATATCTTAGTTGTTGCAGACACTAACTAAAATGGAAACCCTTATTCTAGAAGGGAGCTTCTCATAGATAAAATGTAAAAACTTTTAGAAATAGTAGCTTTAACAATGAATCGAATCAAGCTTCAACATATCAAACACGACCTAGGGCTAGACAAATCGAATTCTACAGCACTTTATTACCTCGTTTACACAGCATTCAACCCCAAAACAACCAATTTTTACAAATAATATATCACTCAAATCTCAAAAGTTCAGTTCAGTAACACCCTTCAATCCAAACCGTAGCAAATTTACCCTAATTAAAGGAGAAATTGAAACCGACAAACAAAGTAATTACTAATTTGAAACTACTTACCGACAGAGGAGGAGGCGATGGCGGAGCCGCAGCCGAAGGTCTTAAAACAAGCATCGACGATTTTCCCGCTCTCCTCATCGACCTTAATCTGCAATTTCATCACGTCGCCGCACGCCGGCGCTCCGACTAGTCCTGTTCCGACGCCGGAATCGTTTTTATCGAACGCTCCGACGTTCCGCGGGTTGTTGTAGTGGTCCACCACCCTCTCGTGGTACAACCTCAGCGGCGGTCCCGCCGGCGACAGCCGCCAGCCGATAACCCTGCTCGTTGCTTGCCTCAACATTTTGCGATTGATCGAGAAATGGAAGCGAAGTTGGACTTATCGAAAATTGGGAACTTTGGAGCTTCCTTTTTCCATTTTGAGGGAATCGGATTCGTTTTTATAGTTATCTGAGGCGGCGGTGGAGTTACGCGCTTGTGGTGGAACTTTGTGAATGGTTGGCGCCAAACCGCCATGGGTATAATTCTTTATTAGAGTGCGTTCTATTTGATTGTAAATTTATCGTGAAAAAAGAGAGGATAAACAAAATTTCAACATTTAAATTTTTTTTTTCTTTTTCCATATTTCCTACTTATCTTTAGTAATTCCTCTTTTACACTACAAAGAAGGAATAATATTATCACACCATTTTTGTAGGGATAATATTATCCCTTCTTTATAGTGTAAGAGCATGTTTGATAGCTTATTAGAGATAAGCATATACTCACTCCGTCCACGAAAGAACTTCCTATTTTTTCTTTTTGGGACGTCCACGAAAGAACTTTCTACCTATTTTTGGACTATACCCCACCACTTATAATCCTCTTACTTTTCACTTTTCACAACTCCCAATATTAATTATAACACATTTTCACCACTCTCAATACACTCAACTACCTTTTATCCACTCTCAATACACTCAACAATATTTTTTCTTAAAATTCGTGCCACTCCCTCCTAGGAAGTTCTTTCATGGACGGAGAGAGTATTAATTAGATAGGGATAATTAATATAGATATTGTGTGGTTAATTAGTCAATCTTCTATTTGATAGATGATACTTAATATCTATATAACACGAATTGGGTGTTTGATAGAATGGACTAAAATTGGGGAAATGGGGTATTTTTTGTTTGATACTAGTGCATAAGAAGGAGATTATTTGAAGAAATGACCTGAATGCCCTCCAGTAAATCAAAAATGCCCTAATTGTCCTTTAAATTTTTCGTGCCAATTGAAGGAGACTCAAAGGGAGGCTTCTGGTCAACCCCCATCTGGCCTAAGGAGACTCGAAGGGAGGCGACGCGGCGACGACTCTTTGTCGTTCGCCGTCCAGCCGAGTGAATGAGAGCGAGCAAGGAGGGGCCCCTATCTGTCGTTGGAAAAATCCCGATTCATCCCTACATTGTTACTATCTTCAACCAGTGTCAAATCCTCAACATTCTCAAGGCTGCAATGCTTTAACCTTTCTTTCAATTGGAAGCAAATTACATAGCAATCAAGATTAATTAAGCAACTACCTCAATCTAAATTGTACTGCTGATCAAAAGTGATCAGTTTACTTACAGCTTCTTTTGTCCATGACCTGTATATGTTACCTAAAAACAGGGTATCATTGTCTTGGCTTGGTGTCACAGATAGGATGCTGCTGCTGTTGTCGGCGAGCGGCGGAGGCGATGTCAGAGAGGATGAGAAAGGCGATGATGGCGGCGGCTGTCGTTCCGAATAGATAAAGGGAAAGGAAGCGGTGGTTCCGGCGGTAAACTCGCCGGAAATGTAGGGAGGTGGAAGCTAGGGATTTTTGGGAATTTTTTTTTAGAGAGGCAGGTGAGAGGGAAACAGAGGGAGGTGGTACTGTGGCGGTGGTGGCTGGCGGCGACAGAGGCCGCCGAGTTTGAAGGGAAGGGAGACGGCGGCGTGGTTGAGGGAAGGAAAGAGAGAGGAGGATGGTGAGAGAGATGAGGGAGGCCAAAATTGGAAGATGGCAAAATTAATATTATCTACTGTTGACAGAGGTATTAGGGAACTCAGGGGGGGAGGAGGGACACAGTTACTAAGTGTAACAGTATTTTTACTGCAGGCCTTCATTTTTTGCGGGCCACGGCTATAGTGGATATTGCCTATCAAATAGGCAAATAAAGCGAGAAATGTAAACAATCTTGCTTAATATTCCCTATCAAACAGACCCTAAATGAGGAATGAGTAAGGGTCAAGTAGGATATATCGGAAAAGAAAAGAAAGATTTAAAGGGTGAAATTTTGTTTGTACTTCATTTTCTCATGATAAATTTACAACCAAAGAGAACGCACCCTTAGTGAATTTTGTAGTTTATAGCATTAGCATCTATTTTTTTTTTAAGAATTATTGGCGCATAGATACATCAATTTTGAATTAATTTTAATTTTTAATATAATTTTTTTTTAAAAATATATACATTAATTTATTGATTGTATTCCCTTCATCCCCTAAATAACTTCCTAATAGTGGACGACACATTAAAAAAAGTTATTAAATGTATTGATAGTGGAAAAAAATATTGTAATTAGTATTGAAAATGGTGAAAATGTGTTATATTTAGTATTGAAATTTGTGAAATCTTGAAAAGTAAGAATAAATAAAGTATTATTAGTGGTGAGATAATGTCCCGAAATAGATATGAAGTTATATGGGGACGTCCCAAAAATGAAATATAGGAAGTTATTTGGGGGACGGAGGGAATAATAATTTTAACGTACAAATTCTATATTCGGTCAAATTAAAGCTTACTTGGCATGCTGAAATGCTAATGTGAACAAAACGAATTATAGTTATTTTAACACTAATTCAAATTGTCAGATTATACTAAATTATAAGACAACTTTTTTGGTTCGTCTCAAATTGTATCTATGAAAGCAAATAAAATTCATGTTAAAATTACTATAATCAATAAGTTAGTGTATTTTTGACACTTTTAAAGTTTATGTCAAAAATCAGAATTGGTCTAAAGATAGTGTATTTATGAGCCTATTAAATTGTAAACATTTTTTTTTTCGTCTCAAGTTGTATCTATGAAAGCAAATACAATTCGTGTTAAAATTACTACAATTAATAAGTTAGTGTATTTTCTTACACTTTTTAAAGTTTATGTTAAAAATCAGAATTGATCTAAAGATAGTGTATTTTATGAGCCAATAACCTTTTTTAAAATAATAACTAGCATTTGTATCCATAAAATACATGAGAAGTATTTTTATATTTCTTTATATATAAAAAATTAATACCAATTAATTTACCATAGAGACATCACTCTATTTTATCCAAAACCATATAGTAAAATAAAATTCTAGACATACAAATAAAATTGTAGAAATAGTAACATTTCTGATCAAAATACCCTTTAGTATGTAATAGTGTAAAATATACTCTTACGCACTTTTTTCGATCTACACGATTTTGCAAAATCGTATAATGGTGGCGAAAAGTGTGTAACAACATATTTTACATTGTTACACACGTTTTCGCTATTACACATCTTTACTATTATTATTACACATATTTGCAAAAAAATGTGTAACTTTGTAAAATACATTGTTACGTGATTTTCACAATTTTGCGAAATTCAACGTGTAATAATCGTTCAGAGTGGAGATTGTTGGGAATTAACTTAATGAAATATCTTAATCCTAGTTTTGATGATACCAAAATCAATAGGTCTCAATTGTAATAGATTAGAACTGTTTTGAACTCAAGTCTTAGAATTCTTTTTCTAGTTTAGTTGCTGTTCTGAAGACTGAAGAACGAAAGACTGAAGACTAAAGACTGAAGATGCCGACTGAAGTATCAGTCGAAGGATCAGTTTCGACTAATTACTTAATGCATGCCACGTGGATTCAACGGACTGATACTAAAGTCAAGTATCAGTTAAACATTCTTCCTCGGACTGAACGTCCAACGTTCAAAGGAAGTCACACACTCCAAAAGTGCAGCCGCATTAAATGCAGAGATCTCAGGATCGTCCTTTCTCTGCAGAGGCCATTCCTTTTGGTGATTACCTTTTCAGAGATGTCGCATCTCCTGCTCTTCAAAGTAGCCGTTCTCACCAAACAAGGAACCTCGAAGATTGAAGCCTCAGCCCAAGTTCAAATTACTCTCTAACGGAAAAAATCTTGAAGATCATCTTCGCCAATGGATCTATTCAAGACGTCTCCAATAAATAGCGCTCGAGGATCACTTCAATCTTCACTGATTCAACAACATAAGCTGAAACGCTGCCAAATTTGTTACTCAGCTAAACCAAGCCTCTCCAAATTTTGAATCGAAGAAGAGAATCACAAAGCCAAAAATCAGTCACTGCTGATTACATACATTCTCTTAGACCTTAGGCAAATATTGTATATCCAAAGCCTAGGTTAAACTGACTGCAAAGAACTTGTTCTTTGTGGTTTAGTTGGCAAGTTTTCAAACCTCTATTCAACCAACCGAATTGAGTGTTTGTGCCGAAAAGGAGTTGAGACAGGTGTTCTGTCTCCGTGAGGTCCTAGTGCCCAGTGTGTGCTAGGAGTGAGAAATCCAACAAGGTGTGTTGGTACTGAAGATTGGATCTTCAGTCGTCTCGGTTGTGTGCACCTGCAAGCACACGTTCAGGTTTGCTGTGCACCTGTAAGCACGAGCATCGATTTGCAGTGCACCCGTAAGCACTTGCCCAGTGAAGTTGTTGGTCCGATCAACCGAACATGGATGTAGGAAGTGTTTTTCGAACCACGTAAAAATCTCTGTGTTATTTACAGCTTTCAATTATTACCTTTTTACTTGCGCTCGTATATTTTTTAACTGAAAACTGATTAATTGCAAAGAGAAACCTAACGACTGACAACGTGTTTAACTCACAGGCTATTACGAAACAAAAGTTTTCCGCTGCGTGTGTTATCAGTCTAACTGATCTATCATCTGATAGTCAGTAAGATTCATAACATATCTCTGTTTATCAAACTCGACTGAAGCTTTACGTGTATCAATTAAAGTCTTTGACTTAACTGATAACTCCTTACTGAAGAGTATTCAGTATCAGTCGTCAACCCTGTTTTGGTTAAAACTCTTTTTAGTAAACAGGTTGAATCAGTTTGTGTTTGAAGTTCCGTTTTGGTTCATCGAAAAATAATAGCCTATAGGTATATTTCCCCCCCATACACCTATTCGAGACCCTCCGGACCTAATAGAGATCAACACAATAGATAGAGAGAGATAGAGGGGAGAAAAAGATAAAGCGAGTGGTGCAAGACGTAGTGGAAAAAGCCGCAGTGACGGGGGACGGCGATGCATGCAAGGGGAAGAATGACGAGAAGACAAGGAAATGGATACAACAATACATGGTGGTTGCGGGTGGCAATGGTAACGAGTGATGGCGTGGCAACGGGAATGAGGAGAGGGGGGATGATGCGGGTGGCAGTGGTGGTAACGGGCAGAGGCGGTGGCAGTAGGAATAGCCGCCAGCTCATCATTCTGGTCATCTGTAACAAAGTGGTCAATAGTGGCTTCTAACTCGACGAGATCCACCGGGTGATCATTGTCCTTAGCAAACAAAGTCGAGAAATAGTCGACGACGTGTTGTTCAATGATAGCTTGATCCGTCGTCACGACTCCATTAATGGTAAGATGGCTAATACGAAGTATGTTCTTTCTGAATTTAATCATATTATAAAAGAAAGAAGAATTACGATCCCCATCATAAAGCCAGTTAACGCGGCTCTTCTGTTTCAAAAGACTATCCTTACGGGAGAGCGTAATGTTAAGCTTCGCCTGAGCAACAACTTCAGCGTCAAATAGGGCATCGGTGTAACCATCACGTGCAATCTGCCCTTGAATCCCAAGCAAATCCGCCGAAAAATTCTGGATAGTCGTGTTCACATTGCCAAACACGTCTTTGTTCCAACTCTTCAGAACGCCTCTAAGCCGTTTGAGCTTCATCTTAACTCGAAAAATAGGACAATTGGTGTGAACAATTTGCTGCCAAGAATTACTAACCACTTCAAGAAAAGTCGGGTGAGAGGTCCACATAGAAAAGAAACGGAAATGAGAACGGAAAACGGGAACCTCATTCTTGCATTGAAGAATAATAGGATAGTGATCCGAAGTGACTCTTGGGAGAACGTGAGTGTTAACAGAGTTCCAGAAACTAGCAAAATCTTCAGAGAACAAAACTCTATTAAGTACTGATTCCACGTGGTATGGCAAAAAACATCGTCCAAACCATGTATAATAAAGACCGAAAGTAGGAGACTCCACAAAATGTGAACTATCAAAGAATTGCCGAAACTCTTGACAAGAGCGGCGATTAGGAACAGCCGTTCTCAGACGCTCGTGAGTTCCAGTGATAGCATTAAATCCCCCATGAAAATGGTGGGTCCGTGGATGTGGTTAAGTAAATCCACAGTTGACGCCTAGTGGTGTGGCAGTTAGAGCCGTGTACCATCGCCCTCTTAAAGTTTAGATTATTCCAGCTGCATTCCAAAATAACGGACTGAATATATCAAATGAAAGCTCATGTCGTAATCTTTAATTTGATATAGTATATCAAATATTCTATAATTAATCGAATTTCATAATTTTAAAAAATAAATAAAATAGAAAAATAAGAAGATAAAGAAAAAATATACTTTACAAATAAACCTTCAATTTTATCATAATCACAAAATTGCCAGTCCATTTTGAAATTGATTTCAAATTAAAAGTTACTTTTTAATACTCCCTCCGTCCTGCGAATCTTGAGTCAATTTTTTTCGGCACGAAAATTAAGAAAATACTCCCTCCGTCCCAATAATGTTGTCCCATTTCTTTTGGGCACGAAGATTAAGGAGTGTGAAATTAGTGTTCTAAACTAGAAGGTCCCACATGTTTAAGAAGAAATTAAGTATGGCTTAAAATTATCTTGTTTCTTCTTCACCTCCTCCCGACGGCAACATTAGGCGGAGCCACGCCTGCGCCACCTCCTTCCCCTGCGTCGGCACAACCACCAGCCTCATCGCCGCCTCTCTCCATCCGGAACAATGAACAGAATCAAGCAAAAGAACAAGAATAAAAATCAAATCTTTAGCACAAGAACAATTTCTTCAACAAATTTTTGCTAACCAAGAACAGAAAAACCAAGAACAAAATTTTCATCATCTTCATTAACCAAGAACAAAATCTGGAAAAGCCAAGAACAGAAAAGCCAAATTTCTTCAACAAGTTTTCCATCGTCTTCGCTAACCAGGAGAAGGCACCGCGGCGGCAGCCCTATGGCCGTACAGTCGCCGGAATAGAAGGTGTGGCGTTTGGATTTGGGGATTTAGGGCTCGGAGGCGGAGAGAGAGGGGGAAATGGCAGCCCGTCGTTGTTGCTTCACCGAAGGGAAGCTGATGGCGAGGCAAGATAAGAGGGAGTTTAAGGCTTAGATCTGTGCTCGACGGATTTACAGAGGGGAAAGGAGGGAGGCGGCGACGGCGGCGGAACTGTAATACCCCGTTTCCTCGAGCTAAGTTTAGAATAATTTTGAACTCAGATTTAAGATGATTCACGCCGGATTGAGAAAAAGAATTTATTTTTAATTCCAACAAAAATGATTTACAAAAACATTTGTAAATTTAGTTATTGAATTTATATGCATTGCATATTTATTTAATTTAGCATTCAAGTATTTTCACGAGCTTTTAATTAGCAAACCCTGAAGAATTATTACAGTTTTCATAGTACAACTCGGAAGACTTTTTATTTTATTTTATCCCACACCCACCTACTACCCACCTACTACCCACCTACTCCCTTCTTTTGCAACTCAACTTTTAGCCATACTTTCGTTAAGTCAGGCTGTCTTGTCTCCCAACACTGCACTATAACTTAAAGAAATATCCTAAGTAAAAACTCCTCCTCATTCTTGCTGGAACGATTCTGATCCTTTAAACACCAGAAGTAATCAGCCAAGCCAGGCAGAACCAGCAACACAGCCGATCATCTCCTCAAGGTTTTATTTTAAACCTCTTGTATTGTTAATACCATCAAAGTATGTTCTTACCCTTCACAGCACCCAAATCATTTCAGATTTTCAACAGCATAAAAAAACCCATGAGATTCTGTTAAAGATTATACCTTTAATTCATTTGCATAAATTTTATTCGAGTATTATTCAAAGACAAGCAAGGAAAATTCATATAGTATTTTCAGATTATGCACATAAGAGAATGGACAAATGACATTCATGTATTCATACTTTTACATCAGAGCATGTTAGTTTTTAAAAGAAGAGAAGAAAGAAGAGTCTTGAGTTTTGTTGGTGTGTCGAGTCGGGTAGACGAGTGTGGTGGCTGTGTGAATTGAGTCGGGAGGTGGACGGAGGCACGGCACGGCAGCGGCGCTGCTGTCGCCCGGCCACGGTGAGAGAGGGAGCTAGGGCTCGGGCGCCGCTCTTCGCGGTGGGATGTCGGGCCTGTTTCAGCCGAGAGAAGGGAGAACCGAGGGGCAGTGGTTGTCGCCGTTGCTCCGGCGAGCTCCAGCGGCCGTGAGAGCAGTCGAGAGGGAGACGAGCAGCGAGGAGGAGAGAGAACAAGGGGGGGTACAGAGAGCTTGAGGGCTGGGAATCGGCGATGGTGGCAGCGTATGGCTGCTGCTATCGGCCGGAGTTGAGAGAGGGCAGGCGGCGGTCAGCGGTGGCTCCGAGCTGCTGTCTGGCCAGAGCGCGTAGAGAGAGAGAGAGTGAAGCCGAGGGTGCATGTCTTCTGCTGGCTGGGTCAGAACTTGGCGGCGGCGGTCTGGCAGCCGCTGTTCGTCGGAGAGAGATGAGGGAGGCTGCGCTTGGCGGTGGTGGTGCCGCTGCTGCCCAGCCAAGGACGGACGGAGGGGAGTGGACAGAGAGGGAGTTTCAGAGGGCGTTCGGCGGCGGCAGTGAGCTTCGTCTGCTGCTGTTGTTCGCCGGAGATGGGCCTCGGCGGCCGTGAATTCGGGAGAGAGAAGAGAGGCGGTGGGGTTTGGCGTGAACCGTGAGAGGGAGAGAGGGGCGTGCAGTCGAAAATTGAAAGAGAGGAATGACTGAAGTGTGTGTGAGGCGTGATTGATGAGGAAGGGGGAGAAAAGGGTGTTGGGCTAGGGTTGAGCTTTGAATGGTGGGCCGAGTCAGTTGGGCTAGGGCTTGACTTGGGCCGATTTTTTTTTATTTTATTTCTTGGGCCGAGTTTTGTTTATATTTCAGTTGGGCCAATGTTTTTATTTAATGCTTTGGGCCTTTAATTTATTCATTGGGCTGTGCAGCTTCTCCATTTAATTGGACTGCACTATTTTAATTAATTAGACTTATTAAGTTTGATTAATTAATTTTAATTTGCATAATAATATCATATTATTATTATGTGCATATTTTAAGTTATTACTTATTATATGCTAAGCATGACATGAAATTGCATTATATTTTGCAATAAAAGTATTTATGATTTAATTGGTTTTATTTATAATTCCAATTATTAAAGAAAGATGAGTAAGAATATTGTTGGTGTTCTTAACTCAAGAAAAATGTTTTTAATTATTTATTCATTAAATTTTGAAAACCCGGCTAAGTGAATAATAGAATGTTAAGCACTACACCATGACTTAAGTTAGCTTCATGAGACCTATTAAGAATAGAATTTCTTGTAGGCTTTATGAACCAAGGGGATTAGCGCTGCTTTCCCAAGACGAGTTTATGTGATTATGATCTTCAGGCTTTGCCTATCCAGGTGGGCATTACTTTTACTATACGTATATAGAGATCCCCTGCGTGTCGTAGGCCTCTTATACGAATATATGCATGAGATGATTTTAACTGTTAATTTCAGTTTATTATTATGCCCAAATGATAAATGACTCTTATGAAATGAAAATGAAAATGTTTATGAAATGATTGACTGCCAAAAATGTTTATGTTTTTATATGTATCCTATCTGTGTTGGTTCGCCAACTTTAAAGGAAATCCAATTGGGATCCTATGCTAGACAAAGGTCGCTAGCTAGGGTTAACGTGTACACTTATGGAGACCGCGAGTCGCTTGCGACCGGTCTTGGCGTTCGTGGTAAGGAGGCCTCCTTCCCGGCGCGTGACAGAAAGGAACAGATATGGATCATATGAAGGAAAATGATCGGCCGATCGACTTTATGAAAATGAAAGAAATGTTTTAGTAAGCGCAGGTCTTTCAAGAAAACCCCTGTGTGTTACTGTTATGGCAGTTCAATTTATATATATGTTATGCATGAATGTATTTTCGGCTATGCCCACTGAGTATTTTTATACTCAGCCCTGCATGTATTTCTAAATGTGCAGGTTGAGCAGCTGATGGAATGGAATGATGTTGAGCGGGTGTTCCTTTGACATTTCAAGAAATGTAACCTTGAGTATACATCTTCATATGTATATCTCACACGTTTTCCGCTGCAAAACACTTTGATTAGGATAGCTCTATGTTATGAAGTTGTTATACGTGTTATTGGGTAAACCACCTTAATCAGTTCTCATTTATGTGTATGTTTTATAAGTATCCAAATAATCATATATGATCCTAGCATTTTATCTATGAGTGACATTTCCATATACTTTAATGTTAAGTAATTGTTCCTATCCGTTCCCACTCATTAATTTTCATCCCAAGTCATAAGCCCAGCTAAATAATCATTAAAGGTAGCGGGCTGTGACAGAGTGGTATCAGAGCGGTTCGTTCGCTCTGGCCCTAGAAACCTTATTCTAAAGAGTCGAGTTTAGTTTGATTCTTTATACTTACATGGGTTCATATGGCACCGCTCAACACTCCATTGCATCGTGCTCAATCAAGGAAAGAAGGTAACTGCAGTTTCAACGTTTTAAAGATGTTAATGTTCTAAAATGCTTCATGAATATGTTTATGTGAAGAGCATGTTATGATGAAATGTTGAATGTTTTGCCTTTCATGGCATATTTTCGCAGTCTATGATGTTATGATCAGATGAATGATAGAAAAGTGACATATGTTTTCCCAGAGAACATAGATTGCTATAAGATGCATGATCACAATTTCAAAAGAACATAGACTACTAGATTAGTAGGATATCTCTACAATCTAGATTCTTAAGGTAATGATTTAGAAGAATGAAAGAGAACTTAGAACGTCTCAGCTCCCTTAAGAAAATGATGGTTCTTTTGAACTACAAAGAGGAATGAAAAGATATGTACGAGGTAAAGGAAAAGCACAGAATGAAAATACGAGACGAATTCAAGGTAAACGTTGCATCAAAGGTTGAACCATAGTCTCTACGTTCGAATGTTCAAGTGCGACGGAACATCGAATCGACTTTTGCTACACGATAGATTTTAAGAATAGTGTGTTTTGCCTGTGTACGTATGTCTGTGTGTATATGTCTTAAGAGAGGTTTGGGGTTTGAGATCAATAGGATAAGGAACCTTAAGATAAGTTTAGTTGTCATGATGAACTTATGCTTTGTTATGTATAGTATGTTCATGGCTCTCCAAGTTCGGGACGATGTTTCCCGTGTGATTGGGAGGTGATGATGTTGGACCTGGCCAGTCCACATGATCCAAATCTCAGTAGACGTCTTTTGGGTTGAAAACCCATGTGTTTCAACTTTCGGTTGAAAAACCAGATGGGTTATTACTCGAGGTCATTTTGTTCGACCTAGTAGTTAATCATTTCATACCCTCTGGTCATTCTTTTGATTCTCTTGAACAATTTCTACAACACCTTGCTTTGATGTTGTGTTGAGTTTGAGCCTTGCAACTCGTGAGTTGTCATAATAGATTCCCTTGTTTGATAAGACCAAGAAGTGTTAGTCTACCGATGTAGTATACTACCCAAATTATGGCTTCGTATAATTGTGTCTCATTGTAATTAGTTGAGATTATTAGTCTTTGTCCTATAAATGATATCGACCACTCATTATGATAGAAATTCAGAGTTCAAGCTAAGACCGTAATATAGTGTTCGAGTACGAGGACTTAAGTTAATTGGTCTATGATAGTTTTAAGATAGATTCATAAGAAAGTGTTATGCATGTGATAGGTAACAAGAAATGGGTTGATGACCATTTTGGTCTTTGGAAAATAGGATACTCCGTAGATGAGCCCTAGGAATGAGGTAGGAGTAATGAACCGCCGCAAAAGGACGAGGGAACTTATTCTCAAGTAAATCTCATGTATATAAATTGGAATTAGGAATCCAATTGATATGAGGAGAGACCCGAATCTATTCTAGATCGGAAAGTTAAAGTACTAAGGAATAAGTCGATACCTTTAGTAATAGTTCTTTGGAAGCACCATGATCAAGAAGAGGCGACGTGAGAACTCGAGTTTAGCATGAAGGAGAAATACCCAGAATTATTTCCTGTGGTACAAATTTCGGAACGAAATTTCTTTTAAGGGGGATAGTATATCATACCCCGACTTTTAATCCCTGATTAAGGGCTTTATTATTAATAATTAGGGTTCGGCATCCATTAATAATAAAAACTGGTTTGATTTATCTGATGTGATTTGATCGTTATATATGTGTTTTAATGTGCTTAGTTAAAGAAAATTTTTATAAATGTGGTGCATAAGTTTTAATTGGTGAGTTAAGTGTATTTATATGAGCCACATGAATTTTAAATTATGCATGAAGTCATGAATTTTATCTAAATTTGATAGTACATGTAACACCCCGTACTTTTCCCTATGTTGTGAGATAGTGTCTTAACACTATTGAGAGTACTGAGATGTCAGAGAGATTGACTGTCCTATTAAGAAAATAGGAATAATGAGTTGGAAATAGAGTCGAGAAAGAAAGAGTAAAAAAAAAAAAAATCGGTCGGAGAGACGTCTAGTTTGTCTGTGTTTGCCGACTGCTTTGACGTGATATTATGTGAAATTACGTGACTGATTGATTATGTGAGTTTTGTTACGTATGTCATTGTGAGCAAGTTATTATGATTTTTATTTGAGGATATTAGCACTTGAAATTTTAATTAAGTTTCTAAAGCAAGTGCAGTTTATTTTTACCGAGAAATCAAAGAATGCCGGTTAATGAAAATATTTCCAAGCATATATTTTGTTTTAAAATTATTTTTCCTATGAGAGGAATATTATAATTGAGTGAGTGCACTAATATTAATGCTATAATTATTTTATGTGGTCACATGAATAATTATGTATTGGTATTTTATTAATTAGTACATTTCCATAGTTTTTGTGATTTATTTTTGATCACCCTTCTCACACTATTACTTTAATTTCCCTACCATGTGACTAAATACCACAATTTGCCAAGTGTAGAGATTATTGAGAGAGTGTAGAGATTAGAGAGATAGTGTAGAGATTAGAGAGAGAGAGATCAAGGCATTAATTGCCAATATTTCCTTAAGATTACAAAATCCTCTTTAAAGATCACAAGATCATTTACAATCTTGCAAAATCCTCTCTCACTACTCACTCATCATTTTCGACCAACACCTCTCTCCCTCTTTCTCTCACTTTCCTCCATTTTCCTCCATTGAAGAGACCTTCGGAGCTTCCAAAAATTTTACAAAACACCTCAATCCACTCTAAAATCTTCCATAAAAACATCCTAGCTACTTATATTCAAGAGAATCATTGAAGAAGGGCTTCAAAGCTAGAGTGAGAAAGTGTGAGTCTTGGTAAGAATTTGGGTAAGTGATCATGTATTCCATAAATCTTGCTTGAATGATGTTGTATGTGAGTATTCTCGAAAGATTGAAGAAAGAAAATCACCCCTCCCTTGTTCTTAAAAATTTCAAAAAAAAAAAAAAATGGGTCTTTACCCTTCAAAAATTTTCTTTCTCTTTCCTTGATTTTGGGGTAAAAAAATGAGATCTATGTGGTGTTTGTTGATGATTGATGTGTGTTGTGAAAGTATATGCTTTGAGATGTGAAAGTCGATTGAGTTTAGTTTACAAAAAAAATTGGGAAATTGTGAGTCGATGATTAAAATGATGAATTGATGATGTAGATGAGTCCATGAGATGTATATGATGATGATTGATAGAGTAAATTGAGTATATGATGTTAATTGATGATTTTGATATGAGTTAGTTTAATAAAATTAGGGATATGTGTATCTATGCTCTAATTTGTAAATTGATGGGTTATATGTGAGATAAATGGGTTAAGATTGATAGATCCATGTGTGTTTATAAAATTTCAAAGAGTTTAGTTTAATAAAAAATTAGGACTTTTTGCCTATGTGTTATTTAAGTGAATTTATATATTTAAACACATTATCAATGAAAATCAATTAATTGCTATTTTGAAAATTGTAAATACTAAAATAAAAATTTATATATTTTCAAATTCATGTTTTGTTTATTGAAATTATGTCGTGGATATATATATATATATATATATATATATATATATATATAAATAACATGTCTTTCAATTTCGATATTGGTCGTGCATCGCACGAGTGGGCGTATACTAGTTGTTGATTATATGTGAAATTGCTTGAGTTTAGATTACTAGGATTTGGGTATTTTTGAATTATGAGATCAATGTTTGGATTAATGATGTCTATATGCTAATTGGACTTTATAAAGGACTATGGCATGATTAAATTGAGAATTTTGAATGAAATGAAAAGTGTTAGTTTGAGGAAGAAGATGACATACATGTGTATCTATATGTGTATAATGAGTTATATGATGAATGAGATCATGTTTGAATAATTGAGTGATTTTGTGCATGAAAATGAAAAGAGAATTTTAATGATGCGTTCATTGAAACGTTTTACTAGAGATTTGAAGTTATGATGTAAGAAGAGAGTCAAGATTTGAGTATGATGAGCATTATAATGTGCTTGAATGTTTGTGAGTGTTATATGTGTTTAACATGAGCTTTGATGAGTTTCCTTGAAGGAATGTTGAATTGAGTATTTTAAGAGTTTGAGATGTGATTTTGGTGAATTTCGTTGGCCCACTGACCTACTGTGATCGACAGTTTTTCAATGTCAAAAAGCTTTGAAAATTTTATACCAAGTCTCTACATGAGTCTTGAGAACATCGGTAAAATTTCAAGTCATTTGGACTTCGTTTACTATTTTTATAAAATACAAAACCGAAACTGCACATTACTACCGAGAGTTTCAGAGAGCAGGGGAA
This sequence comes from Salvia miltiorrhiza, assembly GCF_028751815.1. Taxonomy (NCBI): domain Eukaryota; kingdom Viridiplantae; phylum Streptophyta; class Magnoliopsida; order Lamiales; family Lamiaceae; genus Salvia; species Salvia miltiorrhiza. The sequence continues at coordinate 32,074,381 of NC_080390.1, read as the reverse complement.
AGAGTCATTCATTTCAGTAGCGTCCTGTGTGATCTAGCTTTCCAAAAGTTTATGGTATTAACCTTATTGTGTTAGCTAGATATCCACAAAATTTGAGCTCAGTTTGACAACATTTACTATTTTTCAAAAATCCAAGTTTTCGATTGCTCAAAACTGCCGAATATGGTAGACTGTAGTAAAACAGTCATATCTCCTACAATACTTGGAGTTTTTGACTCTATTTTTTTTATATGAAAATAGACTCGAAGACCTTTCTTTTGGTATGAGTCTCGAGTCCAGGAGGTGTCGAAGTAAGAACAGGATAGATTTTGAAGTTGAGTCAGTGTAAAAACAGAGCATGTTTTGATAATGTTTGATTGTGTTTTCTTATATGCCTTATGTGATTGTGTTGTCTATGTGTTGAATGAGATTGGACGAGCCTTATATGAGAGATAAATCGAGACTTAGTACCATGATTTTCTTGAAACTTATCCTTGAACTTAAGGATTTGAGATGAGTGGAGAGTTTATATAGAGATGAGTAAAGAGATAGAATATGAGATAGAGCATGAGTTAAGGCTTTATGAGTATGGATTTTTAAAAGGATTAAAATGTTTTAAATCAATTCCTTTTTAATGGAGTTTAAAATGCTTATTTAAGTAATTTATAAATGAATAATGAGAAATGCGTAAAGAAGTTCGTAAATGAATCGCGGCATGAGATTTTCAATTTCCCTAGTAAACTAAGGAGATATTATGAAGGAACAAGCAATGAACGAGACTCTCACCACCGAGTCACTACAACAAATTGGAGAAGGAAAAAGTTCACGCACAAACAAGATATGTACACCACCTCAAGATGGAGGTAAAGAAAAAGGAAATGGAAGGAAAGCACTAGAACTAAACTTAAGGTATAACCCAACCCCAAGGCTAGTAGGCTCAAGTTAAGAGAGTGAATGCTTTGGCTAAAGTGCCAGAAGCTACAGCAAGAATAAAGTTGGAACGCCACCACAATAGAAACTTAGAAACCCCCATTAAATAATCATTTGGAAATGAGAAAATGAGTTTACATGGCAGAAGGAGTGCCATTAATCTTTAAGTGAAAGTTACCAAGATGATGAGAAAAGTTTGATATTAGAATTCCCTAGTCAAATCTAAGAAGGTGACTTAGGACGAAGGAAACAATTAAGGTAGTTCACCACTTTACTAAGATGAAGTGGGTGAAAGAATGTTGTTAGGTCCTGAACTGGTCCAACAGATAATTGAGAAAGTCGACCACATCAAGCAAAGAATCAAAGAAACTCAAGATAGACAAAAGTCTTACGCCGATAAACGCCGATCGGAGTTAGAATTCAATGTTGGGGATCGAGTTTTCCTCAAAGTTTCTCCCTCAAAGGGAGTTATACGTTTCAGAAAGAAGGGCAAGTTACGACCCCGTTATATAGGACTTTTTGAGATCCTAGATAAGATAGGCCCTGTAGCCTATAGGTTGGCATTGCCACCCAGTATTGGAGATTTGCACAATGTGTTTCATGTCTCTCAGTTAAGAAAGTATGTGTTTAATCCAAAGCATTTGATTAAGCCAGATAAAGGAGTCCTAGCCAGGACCTAAGTTATGAAGAGAAATCAGTCCAGATACTTGATCGCAAGGTTCAAGTTTTACGAGGCAATAATATTGTTCTCGTCATGTAGTGGAACCATCACAGGATGGAAAAGGCCACAAAAGAGATGAATGAAACGAATGACTACTATCCCCAGCTAGATTATCAAAGTATGTAATTTCGAGGACGAAATTTTTTTTAAGGAGGGAGGGATGTAATACCCCGTTTCCTCGAGCTAAGTTTAGAATAATTTTGAACTCAGATTTAAGATGATTCACGCCGGATTGAGAAAAAGAATTTATTTTTAATTCCAACAAAAATGATTTACAAAAACATTTGTAAATTTAGTTATTGAATTTATATGCATTGCATATTTATTTAATTTAGCATTCAAGTATTTTCACGAGCTTTTAATTAGCAAACCCTGAAGAATTATTACAGTTTTCATAGTACAACTCGGAAGACTTTTTATTTTATTTTATCCCACACCCACCTACTACCCACCTACTACCCACCTACTCCCTTCTTTTGCAACTCAACTTTTAGCCATACTTTTGTTAAGTCAGGCTGTCTTGTCTCCCAACACTGCACTATAACTTAAAGAAATATCCTAAGTAAAAACTCCTCCTCATTCTTGCTGGAACGATTCTGATCCTTTAAACACCAGAAGTAATCAGCCAAGCCAGGCAGAACCAGCAACACAGCCGATCATCTCCTCAAGTTTTTATTTTAAACCTCTTGTATTGTTAATACCATCAAAGTATGTTCTTACCCTTCACAGCACCCAAATCATTTCAGATTTTCAACAGCATAAAAAAACCCATGAGATTCTGTTAAAGATTATACCTTTAATTCATTTGCATAAATTTTCTTCGAGTATTATTCAAAGACAAGCAAGGAAAATTCATATAGTATTTTCAGATTATGCACATAAGAGAATGGACAAATGACATTCATGTATTCATACTTTTACATCAGAGCATGTTAGTTTTTAAAAGAAGAGAAGAAAGAAGAGTCTTGAGTTTTGTTGGTGTGTCGAGTCGGGTAGACGAGTGTGGTGGCTGTGTGAATTGAGTCGGGAGGTGGACGGAGGCACGGCACGGCAGCGGCGCTGCTGTCGCCCGGCCACAGTGAGAGAGAGGGAGCTAGGGCTCGGGCGCCGCTCTTCGCGGTGGGATGTCGGGCCTGTTTCAGCCGAGAGAAGGGAGAACCGAGGGGCAGTGGTTGTCGCCGTTGCTCCGGCGAGCTCCAGCGGCCGTGAGAGCAGTCGAGAGGGAGACGAGCAGCGAGGAGGAGAGAGAACAAGGGGGGGTACAGAGAGCTTGAGGGCTGGGAATCGGCGATGGTGGCAGCGTATGGCTGCTGCTATCGGCCGGAGTTGAGAGAGGGCAGGCGGCGGTCAGCGGTGGCTCCGAGCTGCTGTCTGGCCAGAGCGCGTAGAGAGAGAGAGAGTGAAGCCGAGGGTGCATGTCTTCTGCTGGCTGGGTCAGAACTTGGCGGCGGCGGTCTGGCAGCCGCTGTTCGTCGGAGAGAGATGAGGGAGGCTGGGCTTGGCGGCGGTGGTGCCGCTGCTGCCCAGCCAAGGACGGACGGAGGGGAGTGGACAGAGAGGGAGTTTCAGAGGGCGTTCGGCGGCGGCAGTGAGCTTCGTCTGCTGCTGTTGTTCGCCGGAGATGGGCCTCGGCGGCCGTGAATTCGGGAGAGAGAAGAGAGGCGGTGGGGTTTGGCGTGAACCGTGAGAGGGAGAGAGGGGCGTGCAGTCGAAAATTGAAAGAGAGGAATGACTGAAGTGTGTGTGAGGCGTGATTGATGAGGAAGGGGGAGAAAAGGGTGTTGGGCTAGGGTTGAGCTTTGAATGGTGGGCCAAGTCAGTTGGGCTAGGGCTTGACTTGGGCCGATTTTTTTTATTTTATTTCTTGGGCCGAGTTTTGTTTATATTTCAGTTGGGCCAATGTTTTTATTTAATGCTTTGGGCCTTTAATTTATTCATTGGGCTGTGCAGCTTCTCCATTTAATTGGACTGCACTATTTTAATTAATTAGACTTATTAAGTTTGATTAATTAATTTTAATTTGCATAATAATATCATATTATTATTATGTGCATATTTTAAGTTATTACTTATTATATGCTAAGCATGACATGAAATTGCATTATATTTTGCAATAAAAGTATTTATGATTTAATTGGTTTTATTTATAATTCCAATTATTAAAGAAAGATGAGTAAGAATATTGTTGGTGTTCTTAACTCAAGAAAAATGTTTTTAATTATTTATTCATTAAATTTTGAAAACCCGGCTAAGTGAATAATAGAATGTTAAGCACTACACCATGACTTAAGTTAGCTTCATGAGACCTATTAAGAATAGAATTTCTTGTAGGCTTTATGAACCAAGGGGATTAGCGCTGCTTTCCCAAGACGAGTTTATGTGATTATGATCTTCAGGCTTTGCCTATCCAGGTGGGCATTACTTTTACTATACGTATATAGAGATCCCCTGCGTGTCGTAGGCCTCTTATACGAATATATGCATGAGATGATTTTAACTGTTAATTTCAGTTTATTATTATGCCCAAATGATAAATGACTCTTATGAAATGAAAATGAAAATGTTTATGAAATGAAAAGTTTATGAAATGATTGACTGCCAAAAATGTATTTGTTTTTATATGTATCATATCTGTGTTGGTTCGCCAACTTTAAAGGAAATCCAATTGGGATCCTATGCTAGACAAAGGTCGCTAGCTAGGGTTAACGTGTACACTTATGGAGACCGCGAGTCGCTTGCGACCGGTCTTGGCGTCCGTGGTAAGGAGGCCTCCTTCCCGGCGCGTGACAGAAAGGAACAGATATGGATCATATGAAGGAAATGATCGGCCGATCGACTTTATGAAAATGAAAGAAATGTTTTAGTAAGCGCAGGTCTTTCAAGAAAACCCCTGTGTGTTACTGTTATGGCAGTTCAATTTATATATATGTTATGCATGAATGTATTTTCGGCTATGCCCACTGAGTATTTTTATACTCAGCCCTGCATGTATTTCTAAATGTGCAGGTTGAGCAGCTGATGGAATGGAATGATGTTGAGCGGGTGTTCCTTTGACATTTCAAGAAATGTAACCTTGAGTATACATCTTCATATGTATATCTCACACGTTTTCCGCTGCAAAACACTTTGATTAGGATAGCTCTATGTTATGAAGTTGTTATACGTGTTATTGGGTAAACCACCTTAATCAGTTCTCATTTATGTGTATGTTTTATAAGTATCCAAATAATCATATATGATCCTAGCATTTTATCTATGAGTGACATTTCCATATACTTTAATGTTAAGTAATTGTTCCTATCCGTTCCCACTCATTAATTTTCATCCCAAGTCATAATCCCGGCTAAATAATCATTAAAGGTAGCGGGCTGTGACAGGAACAGAGGAGGAGAGGCGAAGCACCATGAATGATGGAGGAGAGAAGAGGCGACCTGACGGAGAGAGACGGTGTGAGAAGAGAGGTAAGAGGCAGAGGGCGCTAAAATAAAAAGGCAAAGGCAGAGGCAGAGGCGAGGCGGCGTGAAAGAAGGAAAATTGGATTAGGCGGCGTGAGAAGAGAGGCAGAGGCGAAGCACCATGAATGGTGGATGAGATAAGAGACGACCTGACGGCGAGAAGCGGCGACGAGCCCTAATTCATGGGGGAGCGGATTTACAGAGGGGGAAGGGGGGAGGCAGAGGCGAAGGCGGCGCCGGCGAAACAGAGGGGAAGTGAGCGGCGGCGCCGGTGGATTTGCAGAGGGGAAATGGTGGAGCGAATTTAGAGAGGGAGAATGAGGGAGATGGTAGAGAGAGAGAGAGAGAGAGAGAGAGAGGCGAGTAGATGTAATTTAGAGGGGGGAAGTTTAATTAGAATCATGTTGAAGTGAGAGTTAATTAGCCTTAAAATTTACCTAAAATGGAAATGGGACAAGATTATTGGGACAAACCAAAAAGAAAAGTGGGACAAGATTATTGAGACGGAGTGAGTAGTATTTAGTGTATTAAGTGTGGTAGGTGAAAAGGTGAATAAAGGGAATTTTTTTTTGCCAAAAAAGGAAATGACTCAAGATTTGTGGGACGACAAAAAAAAAAAATGACTCAAGATTCGTGGGACGGAGGTAGTATATTATAAATGACTAAATCATAACCAAATTCTATATATGTACATCAATTTGAAAAATTGTCTAACAAATGATAAACTTTTAAATTCAACTAATTTTGTTATTCCTACTCAATTTAATGTTGACATGGTAACTTGAAAATCCGGCCAAATTGGCCGATGAATAAAAAACCGTGATTTTCGCTTACCAAAATCGTTGAAAATTACTAAAATCTAAGTTAACTTATGATTTGACAAATAAATTATGATGAATTTCGCGCGCCTTGTTAGAAAAATTAGATTAAAATAAATATTTAAAAATTGTAAGATAGATTTTTAAATTAGTTTACAAAATTAAAATTTGGTTAAAGTTCAATAATCTATATACTAATATCCCTTAATAAAAATATTCATTTTATTTTTAATCTTTCAGGATGATAGTCCAGTTGCCAATCAATTCTCCATTTTATAATTAAAAAAATAGAAAGATAAAGAAGAAGACTAAAGCAAAAAAAAAATGTTTTTTTTTGGTAAATGTGGTATCATATTTGAAAGTGATGGGCTTGTTTGAGAATTTAATTCGTTTGTATAGAAAGTTCAAATATTGGGCTTTTTTAACCAAACTTTATCTTTAAAAATTTGTATAATTAATTAGGCTTGAGCTATAACTATAATAAAATAGGCCCATTTACTATGGTTTTTTATCTGTGATGACATCCCACATATTTTTTAAGGTGAAATTCATTTCATTAACTTTTTACCAGAGTTATTTAAGTGTGTGTTTTATTGTGTTGATAGCTTTGTACCACAAAAATAAGAGTGTAAGAACACAAAAATTATGTTAGAGAGTTTGGGCCTTCCTCCTATCTTAAGATCCCATAATCTTCTCATTTTTATTATACAATTTTTTAGAAGGAAAATATATGGTATTAATTAAGATAAATCCTCAAGCACAATATCTTGAATTCTAGAAGAAAAATCTACAGTCCAGTACTGTAGTTGTGGACAATAATTTGCAAACATTGTTAAACTATGAGCTGATTTATTAGTCGAACGAAGCATTGTTGAATTCCGACAAGAATATTGCTCCAAGCAGCTTTCATGATCCGAAACGAGATTCTCTTCTTCCTCTGGGTTCATTAAGATTCGTGCAACCAAACATTAATCCGTAAAAATGTCTACATGTGTGATGTTGTAGTAAATACACACCACAATCCCATTGATAACAAGAATAATTTCTCCATGCAAGGCATTTGTAGAGATGATCGTCTTCTTCAACTTAGCTACTTGAATATGACCTTCATGATCACGCACAATTATTGAAATACCAAAAGAACTTGTAATAAGATTAAACATAACATCAACGTCAACTCTGTTTCTTCAACTATGTTTGTCAACTCTGTATCTGTTTCACGGTCTGCTTAAACATATCTTCTAAAAGAAAATAATTTTATCATCAATAGTGCATAACTTTCATGGATCCTAACAATCTAGATGTCTACCTCAACTCTCAGTGGAGAATTATGAGTTGTGGAAGTTCAAAATCAGAAGCTACTTGAAAGCTCAACATCATATGATGTGGCAAGTAATCATAGAAGTCCAACTGATAAGCTCTCAAGTTGTCACTAGGTTTGTTAATTGATCACTCTATAGAACTTTCTTTTGAGAAAGTCAGCTTACATCAAGTATGCTGATCTAGTCAGCTTTCAGTAAATAGTTCAGTTCTACTTAAGCAATCAAAGCAAGCAAGAAAAAAAAATTGTAATTGGTGTATTCCCTATCCCCACGCACAGTACCATAGTACGTACTTGCTCAATACCTACATATATATATATTTGTTCAGAGTTGAATGTTTGTCTAGATATATTATACTAATCATGCACATATTTGGCTTAACATAGCTTTTTGAGAGATCAGTGCTGGTGCACATAACTGTTCAATTGCTTATTTCATCTCTCTGTTAGTTGTCGTGTCAATGTATGTATGCAACTTTGAGTAACAATGGGCAGCCATCAAATCAAAAAATTAGAAGCATCAAATTTTCTATGGACAAGAGTACTATCTGTTCTCACCAATAAGCACAGTATGTTCTTAACCAGTTGTAGATGTGATGTGGTTTCCCTGTTATTGATCGTATATATAGATGCAAACAAACTAAACTGCATTACCTAAGATGTAGCTTAGATGGTGGTAACGCTCTACTAAAAGTCATTATATCCTTACTGCCTACTTCGTTTTGATTCTTTACCCAATCACTTTACATCAAGCTTGTCAATGTGCTTTATGATGCATTTATGGTGCATTATCAATGTTCTTTTGATTTTTATTTTTCTTTCTAATGTTAGAATTTGGGCATGATAGTAGATTTATTTTCATTTATTTTTATTTAGGTTCTAATCATTTATTTGATTTGATTTATATAAATTTTAGCGTTGAACATGACACGATGAATGCATACGTGACAAGGAGCAAGGAACTTTGATGAAGATAGATGATCACTACTAGAAAAACGCTCATAGATAACGGATTTTATCCGTTATCTATGAGCAAAAAAACCGTTGTGTATAGTGGTGTTATCTATGATACGTATCATAGACAACGGTTAAAAAACCGTTATGTATGTGAGAATAGATAACGGTACGAGACGCTCATACATAACGGTATGAAACCGTTATCTATAATGATTATACATAACGGTTTATACCGTTATGTATGAGGATTTTTCCGTTATGTATTAGATTTTTTTTAATCATAGTTAACAGTTTTTTGCACTTTTTATAACGGTTTTAACCGTTATCTTTGATAGAAATACATAACGATTTTTTGCACTTTTTATAACGGTTTTTTGCACTTTTTATAACGATTCTAACCGTTATCTTTGATAGAAATACATAACGATTTTTTGCACTTTTTATAACCGTTTTTTGCACCTTTTATAACTGTAATATATTTTTTAAAATTTTCCTGTTATTTGTCTCGAAAATTAAATTAATAATTCTAAAACAACAAAATGACATTGACATCGGTAACATATATTATATAACATCCAAAATATTCATACATTATCTCCAGATCACAAAATACTCGTAACTAGGCAGGAGCTTTACAATATATCAGAAAACATCTTGAAAGTTATTTGACAAATCTAATCTAAAAACTTGTTCCTCTTTTGACACTCGTTTGCATTCGTCCTGAAAAAGCAAACAACAAGTAATAATTAGAAAGGCAAACAAGTTTTACTAATGCCATGTAACTTAAACTTCGAAGCAAAGAACTACTGGCTAAGCTATTTTGAACATTTTGTGCTTAGAAACATTGGGTCTAACGAGAAAGAGAATCATGGACCACTTGGCTAGAAGCATGAGCTTCAACAAGATATCAGGGCTCATACCTTGTACTTTTCTTTAATATCAGAAGCTGATACGGCTATTTCTAGCTGAAGTTTTGTCCCTTCCTCAGATGTAAGCAACTGCAGAATTTTTCCACAAATAAGCACAATAAGAATATTGGCCTCACAATTTACCTGAACAAGGCCATGAGGAGCTGCAGCAACAGCAGCATGAGGCATAGACTGGTTAGCAGTTGACATCCTGTAACACCCCGTTATTTCTTAGCTAAATTTAGAAGTATTTTGAACTTAGAAGTCAGGATGATTCACGCCGGATATAAAGAAAATGAATTTATTTTAATTCCAACAAAAGTGTTTTAAAAAAAAAACATTTGTAAATTTAGTTATTAAATTTATGTGCGTCGCATATTTATTTAATTTAGCATTCAAAGTATTTTCACGAGCTTTTATTTAAGCAAACACTGAATGATTATTACAGTTTTCATAGTACAACCTGGAAGACTTTTTATTTTATTTTATTTTATTTTTATTCCCACACCTACTCCCTCACCTAACATACGCCACCTACCCCTCAAAATAAGCTCCCACCTACTCCCTCATTTTTTCAAACTTAACATCACATACCCTCAAAGACCTCTTGCACACTTCACACCATTGGACAAATTCAAAGTTTACTTCAGCTAAAATCTTCTTTCTTTCGTTCACACAAATTATCCTTGCAAGAAAAAGAACTCAAGCTTAAGAGATTACAACATCCAAAACTATTCAAGGTTTAACTCTTTAAACTCCATTATTTGTGTTGCTGCATGTTTAAAGCATTCATTTTTATGTTTCATACTTAAAACATTCGAACTTTTTCCCAAACAGAGAGACACAAACACACATTCATTTCATCATCCCATCGATATATATATATGCATATGTGTATTTCAATATAATAACATGATGTTTATACATAAGAACAATGTGTGAATATATATATATATATATATATATATATATATGTTTACATACAAGGCATGAGTCTGTATTTGAAAGAAAAGAGAAGAAGTAGAACTATGTTTTTCCCTTTTGTTGTTGGTATCGTATGTGTGGTGGGCCGAGTCGAGCGGCGTCGGGATGGCGGCGAGCTCGCTGCCGGCCATCCGGCCAAGGGTAGGAGAGGGAGGCCGCGGCATGGCGGCTCTGCCCGCTGCTGTCGGGCCGAGGACGGAGAGAGAGAGGGTGAGAAGAGCGGCGGCTGTTTCGCTACGGTCGCCGGAGTTGCTGCAAATTGTGGAAAGAATCGGAGGAGGGAGTTAGGGGTTCTGGAGTGGGTCGAGTTTTGTGAGACAAGGGAGAAGGGGCGGCGACCAGCTACTGGTCGTGGCAGCCGGAGTTCAGCGGAGGGAGGCAGAGCTCGGCGGCCATGGCTGCTGTTGCTCGGCCACGGACGGAGGAAGAGAGAGGGAGTCGACGGCGCTCGTCGTCGCTTCCCTGAGTCGCCGGGGTTTGTGGAGTCAGCGGCGGAGTCTTGGGAGAGAGGGAATAAGATCTGCAGTTGTGTCATGTGTGTGCGTGTGATTTGGGGGAGGCGAGGGGTGACCAGCCGGCGGCTTCTCACCGGGAGAGAAGCCGTGGCGGCGGAGCTCGTGAGAGAGAGATCAGCGTGGTGTGTGCGACGGATTTGGTGAGGAACCGTGAGAGAGAGATTTGAGAAGAAGAAAAGAATCAGCGTGGGGTGAGGAAGAAGAAAAGAAGGTGTTGGGCTAGGTTTTGAGTTTTGGGCCGAGTTAGTTGAGTTGTTGGGCTTTTGTGTGGGCCGGTTTTTAATTTATTTATCAGATGGGCCCTATTATTGTTTAATTAACTTGGGATGCCCATTTTATAGTGGGCTGCGAAAATTTTTAAGAAAAAGGGGGAGGTCCTTGATTTAATTATTTTAAATGGGCTGCCCATTATTTATTAATTGAACTATTATTAGTTTGATTAATTTATTTAAAGGATAATTTTTATAATAATATTAAATTATTATTAAGTGCATATTTTAAGTAATTACTTATCATATGCTAAGCATGACATGACATTTCATTTGCATCATGAAATAAAAAGTATTTATGATTTAATTGGTTTTATTTATAATTCCAATTATTAAAGAAAGATGAGTAAGAATATTGTTGGTGTTCTTAACTCAAGATAAATGTTTTCAATTATTTATTCATTAAATTTTGAAAACCCGGCTAAGTGAATCATAGAATATTAAGCACTTCACCATGAATTAAGATTAGCTTCACGAGACCTATTAAGAATAGAATTTCTTGTAGGCTTTGTGACCAGGGGGATTAGCGCTGCTTTCCCAAGACAGGTTTATAAGTGATTATGATCTTCAGGCTTTGCCTAACCAGGTGGGCTTACTTTCCAAATGTATAAAGTATGATTGAGTTATTAAGCTCTAAATGTTTCATTTAAATGCAAATTATTTATTCAATGAAATGAAAACTGTTTATCCAATAAAATGTTTATGTGCACTCTGCTCTGTTTAAGGCTCGCAAAGTTAATCAATTGAGATTCTCTTATGACCTAACACGTTGTTTGAGAATTGTGTACACTCGTTAGCTGACCTGGTGGGTTGATCTCCATCGGGCACTAACTAAGAGGCGTTATAAGGGTGCTTGCTGGATGTGTTCCGAAGCATGTAATGTAAGGGCCTGCCTGGGTAGCGTCCCGAGGTCAATTCAACTTGTCTGAGTTACGTCCTCAGGGCAAGTGCAATGGGAGAAATGGATCCGTCGGTGGCTAAAAGGTCCGGGATCACAGCGAGTAACAGAAAGGGAGTGTGACATGTGCGCACAAATGAAAGAAAATGTTTTAACATGCTTAGAAGTACTTCTTTCAATTTAAAACCTTCTAAGTCATGTCAAGTATGATTGGATAAACTGTCTTTATTAAAATATGAGATGTTTCAGAAAATGCATGTCCACTAAGTACATTAGTACTTAGCCCAAAAATACTTTCAAATGTTTTCAGGTTGGCTGGCCGGTGCTGACGGGACGGAGCTGAGGCTAGGGTTAAATTCCTATTTTAGACTTCCGCTGTAGCAATTACTCATATCAGTCTTTTGTTTTTCCAACTTAAGATCTTCATGTTAAATTTCAAATGATATACCTGACCGAGCTTAGACTATTCACTACTAAATTTATGCCAATGAATGTCGGTTGTCAGAAGCATGAAACAAAACTTGTGATCCAAAGGGGCATAGCCCGACTCTCTATCTTATTATTCGGGTTTTAACAAGGTTGTTCCTTGTTTATTTCTATGAATTAGTTGTACCTCGATTATATTTATTCATTCAAGAATTGGGGTGTGACAGAATGGTATCAGAGCATGAGTTTTCTTTCATGACTCTGATAACCATAAGCTTTTGATGTTAAGTCTAGAATAGTATCTCTAGACTTCTAAGAATGTCAGAAGCCCTCAGCTCGCCGTCACACTGCCGCAACTAAGGTACGATAATAGTTTCAAAAATATATATGTATATTCAAAGTTATGAAAATTTTCATGAAAATGTGCGCCTTATGTTTATGATGTTATGTGAATGCTTTTTGTCGTGTTTGGGACTACCCGAACCCATAACGACTCAATGAATGTATTTCGTGTTTGGGACAACCCGAGCCCTTAACGAATCATTGTATGTATGTATGTATGGTCGAGTTAGATTCCTTGAATCTTTCCGGCATAAGCAAAGTTTTTCATGAAAGGGACATTTAATGTCCATATGACTCAAAATTTCAAAGAAAGCAAATATATGTATGTATGTATGTATGAATGAATGATGAGAAAGCTTTATGTTATCATTTTAGCTTCACTGCCTATATGATTAGAATGATGAGTTCTTTTACAAACCGTTTGAGAACCACCCAAGAATGTCTTAAGAATGTTAGTCGTGATAACACCGCTAGAACGGCATAGAATGGATTTATATGATACCAAAGATTTATGATTGAAGTACTTAGAAGTAAGTGCTTTAAGTTAGAAGTTGACTTAGAGCTTTATAAGAGATAAGAAGTTGACATGATTGGGGGCGAAGCTCCCATTTGACTGAGTGATTCGTTGTGCTGGGTCTGGCCAGCCCACATGACTAAGATCTCGGTGATTGTCAATTAAGATTTTTGATCTCGAGGTAGAGCGTCATCCCAATGTATAGACTCTCACTATGTAGTTGTCACAATAAGATTTTGCTTCCATCACGATAAGCATAATATGATTAGAATGAGTTCGTTTGTCACCAGTTCTCGAGACTATAGACATGGTGTTCTCACAATTAGAAAGATGCGATAACAATCAAGCTATGCAGCCGCACTGATAGTGAAGTCTAGTATCCCAAACTAGATTACCCAGATATGCAATTTCGAGGACGAAATTTTTATAAGGAGGGAGGGATGTAACACCCCGTTATTTCTTAGCTAAATTTAGAAGTATTTTGAACTTAGAAGTCAGGATGATTCACGCCGGATATAAAGAAAATGAATTTATTTTAATTCCAACAAAAGTGTTTTAAAAAAAAAAAACATTTGTAAATTTAGTTATTAAATTTATGTGCGTCGCATATTTATTTAATTTAGCATTCAAAGTATTTTCACGAGCTTTTATTTAAGCAAACACTGAATGATTATTACAGTTTTCATAGTACAACCTGGAAGACTTTTTATTTTATTTTATTTTATTTTATTTTATTTTATTTTTATTCCCACACCTACTCCCTCACCTAACATACGCCACCTACCCCTCAAAATAAGCTCCCACCTACTCCCTCATTTTTTCAAACTTAATATCACATACCCTCAAAGGCCTCTTGCACACTTCACACCATTGGACAAATTCAAAGTTTACTTCAGCTAAAATCTTCTTTCTTTCGTTCACACAAATTATCCTTGCAAGAAAAAGAACTCAAGCTTAAGAGATTACAACATCCAAAACTATTCAAGGTTTAACTCTTTAAACTCCATTATTTGTGTTGCTGCATGTTTAAAGCATTCATTTTTATGTTTCATACTTAAAACATTCGAACTTTTTCCCAAACAGAGAGACACAAACACACATTCATTTCATCATCCCATCGATATATATATATGCATATGTGTATTTCAATATAATAACATGATGTTTATACATAAGAACAATGTGTGAATATATATATATATATATATGTTTACATACAAGGCATGAGTCTGTATTTGAAAGAAAAGAGAAGAAGTAGAACTATGTTTTTCCCTTTTGTTGTTGGTATCGTATGTGTGGTGGGCCGAGTCGAGCGGCGTCGGGATGGCGGCGAGCTCGCTGCCGGCCATCCGGCCAAGGGTAGGAGAGGGAGGCCGCGGCATGGCGGCTCTGCCCGCTGCTGTCGGGCCGAGGACGGAGAGAGAGAGGGTGAGAAGAGCGGCGGCTATTTCGCTACGGTCGCCGGAGTTGCTGCAAATTGTGGAAAGAATCGGAGGAGGGAGTTAGGGGTTCTGGAGTGGGTCGAGTTTTGTGAGACAAGGGAGAAGGGGCGGCGACCAGCTACTGGTCGTGGCAGCCGGAGTTCAGCGGAGGGAGGCAGAGCTCGGCGGCCATGGCTGCTGTTGCTCGGCCACGGACGGAGGAAGAGAGAGGGAGTCGACGGCGCTCGTCGTCGCTTCCCTGAGTCACCGGGGTTTGTGGAGTCAGCGGCGGAGTCTTGGGAGAGAGGGAATAAGATCTGCAGTTGTGTCATGTGTGTGCGTGTGATTTGGGGGAGGCGAGGGGTGACCAGCCGGCGGCTTCTCACCGGGAGAGAAGCCGTGGCGGCGGAGCTCGTGAGAGAGAGATCAGCGTGGTGTGTGCGACGGATTTGGTGAGGAACCGTGAGAGAGAGATTTGAGAAGAAGAAAAGAATCAGCGTGGGGTGAGGAAGAAGAAAAGAAGGTGTTGGGCTAGGTTTTGAGTTTTGGGCCGAGTTAGTTGAGTTGTTGGGCTTTTGTGTGGGCCGGTTTTTAATTTATTTATCAGATGGGCCCTATTATTGTTTAATTAACTTGGGATGCCCATTTTATAGTGGACTGCGAAAATTTTTAAGAAAAAGGGGGAGGTCCTTGATTTAATTATTTTAAATGGGCTGCCCATTATTTATTAATTGAACTATTATTAGTTTGATTAATTTATTTAAAGGATAATTTTTATAATAATATTAAATTATTATTTTTTTTTTTGATCAGTGAAAGAGAAACTTTATTGGCAAAGAAAAGAGAGAACCCAAGGTACCAGAGGTACCAAGAGTATTACAGAAAAGCGAGTTTATGTTCACAAGAACACCAAGAGGAGAAGGGAACATTGACATCCACCAATTGGTTTATTTTGTTCCAACTCCATAATCTACCCTTCAAATCCAAAACGAGCTTCTTAGCATCCCATACCCTACCCTCAAACCTGCTCTCGTTTCTATATTTCCAAATCAGCCACACAATCCCAACCCAAAGAGTAAGAAGTAGTTTTCTCCCTTTCTTCCTTCTAGCGCCAAAGACAAAGGATTTAAAGTGTTGAGTAATACCTTTAGGCTTTGCTGTTTTAATGTCCAGCCATTGAAAAATTCCATCCCAGACCATCTCAACTTTGGGGCAATTCAAAAAGATATGTTCCGCCGTTTCTTCTTGCATCACACATGAGTTACACCATCTCTCTTCGGGACCAATTGCAACATTTCTCCTAAGCAAATTATCACATGTAGGCAATCTGTTAAGCAAGACTATCCATGCTGTCACAGCTGCCTTATGGGGAGTCTTAGCCTTCCAAACTTGAGCTGCGTCGCTACCCGTTTCCGTCAGCTGTCCGTTTTTAGAAGCCGCAATGGTATCATAACCCGTCTTTGTTGAAAAAGCTGCGTCTTTGCCGGGTTTCCACTGCCAGTCGTCTTCCTTCCCTGCACAAGGAGTAATATGAGAGAAAAAAGTCCTCAACTCCTCCCACATCCCTCTTTCCCTATCTCTCAGCTCCCTTCTCCATCCGATCTCCCAAATCCAGTTCCCGTTCTCCCAAAATCCCATCTCTCCCACACATCCTCTTTTGTTACCACATAGATTGAATAATCTAGGGAAGACGAATTTCAAAGGTTTACACCCAACCCACACCTCGTCCCAGAAGCTAATCCTCATCCCATCACCCACCCACCGAGAAATGTTACTAGAGAACCATTTCTCGTCCTTCTCCCCACTCTTCGCAATTAATCTCGTCCACCATCCCTTTCCCCCACCCCTATTCTCCAACCTGCATTCTCCCTCATATTTTAAGTAATTACTTATCATATGCTAAGCATGACATGACATTTCATTTGCATCATGAAATAAAAAGTATTTATGATTTAATTGGTTTTATTTATAATTCCAATTATTAAAGAAAGATGAGTAAGAATATTGTTGGTGTTCTTAACTCAAGATAAATGTTTTCAATTATTTATTCATTAAATTTTGAAAACCCGGCTAAGTGAATCATAGAATATTAAGCACTTCACCATGAATTAAGATTAGCTTCACGAGACCTATTAAGAATAGAATTTCTTGTAGGCTTTGTGACCAGGGGGATTAGCGCTGCTTTCCCAAGACAGGTTTATAAGTGATTATGATCTTCAGGCTTTGCCTAACCAGGTGGGCTTACTTTCCAAATGTATAAAGTATGATTGAGTTATTAAGCTCTAAATGTTTCATTTAAATGCAAATTATTTATTCAATGAAATGAAAACTGTTTATCCAATAAAATGTTTATGTGCACTCTGCTCTGTTTAAGGCTCGCAAAGTTAATCAATTGAGATTCTCTTATGACCTAACACGTTGTTTGAGAATTGTGTACACTCGTTAGCTGACCTGGTGGGTTGATCTCCATCGGGCACTAACTAAGAGGCGTTATAAGGGTGCTTGCTGGATGTGTTCCGAAGCATGTAATGTAAGGGCCTGCCTGGGTAGCGTCCCGAGGTCAATTCAACTTGTCTGAGTTACGTCCTCAGGGCAAGTGCAATGGGAGAAATGGATCCGTCGGTGGCTAAAAGGTCCGGGATCACAGCGAGTAACAGAAAGGGAGTGTTGCATGTGCGCACAAATGAAAGAAAATGTTTTAACATGCTTAGAAGTACTTCTTTCAATTTAAAACCTTCTAAGTCATGTCAAGTATGATTGGATAAACTGTCTTTATTAAAATATGAGATGTTTCAGAAAATGCATGTCCACTAAGTACATTAGTACTTAGCCCAAAAATACTTTCAAATATTTTCAGGTTGGCTGGCCGGTGCTGACGGGACGGAGCTGAGGCTAGGGTTAAATTCCTATTTTAGACTTCCGCTGTAGCAATTACTCATATCAGTCTTTTGTTTTTCCAACTTAAGATCTTCATGTTAAATTTCAAATGATATACCTGACCGAGCTTAGACTATTCACTACTAAATTTATGCCAATGAATGTCGGTTGTCAGAAGCATGAAACAAAACTTGTGATCCAAAGGGGCATAGCCCGACTCTCTATCTTATTATTCGGGTTTTAACAAGGTTGTTCCTTGTTTATTTCTATGAATTAGTTGTACCTCGATTATATTTATTCATTCAAGAATTGGGGTGTGACAGAATGGTATCAGAGCATGAGTTTTCTTTCATGACTCTGATAACCATAAGCTTTTGATGTTAAGTCTAGAATAGTATCTCTAGACTTCTAAGAATGTCAGAAGCCCTCAGCTCGCCGTCACACTGCCGCAACTAAGGTACGATAATAGTTTCAAAAATATATATGTATATTCAAAGTTATGAAAATTTTCATGAAAATGTGCGCCTTATGTTTATGATGTTATGTGAATGCTTTTTGTCGTGTTTGGGACTACCCGAACCCATAACGACTCAATGAATGTATTTCGTGTTTGGGACAACCCGAGCCCTTAACGAATCATTGTATGTATGTATGTATGGTCGAGTTAGATTCCTTGAATCTTTCCGGCATAAGCAAAGTTTTTCATGAAAGGGACATTTAATGTCCATATGACTCAAAATTTCAAAGAAAGCAAATATATGTATGTATGTATGTATGAATGAATGATGAGAAAGCTTTATGTTATCATTTTAGCTTCACTGCCTATATGATTAGAATGATGAGTTCTTTTACAAACCGTTTGAGAACCACCCAAGAATGTCTTAAGAATGTTAGTCGTGATAACACCGCTAGAACGGCATAGAATGGATTTATATGATACCAAAGATTTATGATTGAAGTACTTAGAAGTAAGTGCTTTAAGTTAGAAGTTGACTTAGAGCTTTATAAGAGATAAGAAGTTGACATGATTGGGGGCGAAGCTCCCATTTGACTGAGTGATTCGTTGTGCTGGGTCTGGCCAGCCCACATGACTAAGATCTCGGTGATTGTCAATTAAGATTTTTGATCTCGAGGTAGAGCGTCATCCCAATGTATAGACTCTCACTATGTAGTTGTCACAATAAGATTTTGCTTCCATCACGATAAGCATAATATGATTAGAATGAGTTCGTTTGTCACCAGTTCTCGAGACTATAGACATGGTGTTCTCACAATTAGAAAGATGCGATAACAATCAAGCTATGCAGCCGCACTGATAGTGAAGTCTAGTATCCCAAACTAGATTACCCAGATATGCAATTTCGAGGACGAAATTTTTATAAGGAGGGAGGGATGTAACACCCCGTTATTTCTTAGCTAAATTTAGAAGTATTTTGAACTTAGAAGTCAGGATGATTCACGCCGGATATAAAGAAAATGAATTTATTTTAATTCCAACAAAAGTGTTTTAAAAAAAAAAACATTTGTAAATTTAGTTATTAAATTTATGTGCGTCGCATATTTATTTAATTTAGCATTCAAAGTATTTTCACGAGCTTTTATTTAAGCAAACACTGAATGATTATTACAGTTTTCATAGTACAACCTGGAAGACTTTTTATTTTATTTTATTTTATTTTATTTTATTTTTATTCCCACACCTACTCCCTCACCTAACATACGCCACCTACCCCTCAAAATAAGCTCCCACCTACTCCCTCATTTTTTCAAACTTAATATCACATACCCTCAAAGACCTCTTGCACACTTCACACCATTGGACAAATTCAAAGTTTACTTCAGCTAAAATCTTCTTTCTTTCGTTCACACAAATTATCCTTGCAAGAAAAAGAACTCAAGCTTAAGAGATTACAACATCCAAAACTATTCAAGGTTTAACTCTTTAAACTCCATTATTTGTGTTGCTGCATGTTTAAAGCATTCATTTTTATGTTTCATACTTAAAACATTCGAACTTTTTCCCAAACAGAGAGACACAAACACACATTCATTTCATCATCCCATCGATATATATATATGCATATGTGTATTTCAATATAATAACATGATGTTTATACATAAGAACAATGTGTGAATATATATATATATATATATATATATATGTTTACATACAAGGCATGAGTCTGTATTTGAAAGAAAAGAGAAGAAGTAGAACTATGTTTTTCCCTTTTGTTGTTGGTATCGTATGTGTGGTGGGCCGAGTCGAGCGGCGTCGGGATGGCGGCGAGCTCGCTGCCGGCCATCCGGCCAAGGGTAGGAGAGGGAGGCCGCGGCATGGCGGCTCTGCCCGCTGCTGTCGGGCCGAGGACGGAGAGAGAGAGGGTGAGAAGAGCGGCGGCTGTTTCGCTACGGTCGCCGGAGTTGCTGCAAATTGTGGAAAGAATCGGAGGAGGGAGTTAGGGGTTCTGGAGTGGGTCGAGTTTTGTGAGACAAGGGAGAAGGGGCGGCGACCAGCTACTGGTCGTGGCAGCCGGAGTTCAGCGGAGGGAGGCAGAGCTCGGCGGCCATGGCTGCTGTTGCTCGGCCACGGACGGAGGAAGAGAGAGGGAGTCGACGGCGCTCGTCGTCGCTTCCCTGAGTCGCCGGGGTTTGTGGAGTCAGCGGCGGAGTCTTGGGAGAGAGGGAATAAGATCTGCAGTTGTGTCATGTGTGTGCGTGTGATTTGGGGGAGGCGAGGGGTGACCAGCCGGCGGCTTCTCACCGGGAGAGAAGCCGTGGCGGCGGAGCTCGTGAGAGAGAGATCAGCGTGGTGTGTGCGACGGATTTGGTGAGGAACCGTGAGAGAGAGATTTGAGAAGAAGAAAAGAATCAGCGTGGGGTGAGGAAGAAGAAAAGAAGGTGTTGGGCTAGGTTTTGAGTTTTGGGCCGAGTTAGTTGAGTTGTTGGGCTTTTGTGTGGGCCGGTTTTTAATTTATTTATCAGATGGGCCCTATTATTGTTTAATTAACTTGGGATGCCCATTTTATAGTGGGCTGCGAAAATTTTTAAGAAAAAGGGGGAGGTCCTTGATTTAATTATTTTAAATGGGCTGCCCATTATTTATTAATTGAACTATTATTAGTTTGATTAATTTATTTAAAGGATAATTTTTATAATAATATTAAATTATTATTAAGTGCATATTTTAAGTAATTACTTATCATATGCTAAGCATGACATGACATTTCATTTGCATCATGAAATAAAAAGTATTTATGATTTAATTGGTTTTATTTATAATTCCAATTATTAAAGAAAGATGAGTAAGAATATTGTTGGTGTTCTTAACTCAAGATAAATGTTTTCAATTATTTATTCATTAAATTTTGAAAACCCGGCTAAGTGAATCATAGAATATTAAGCACTTCACCATGAATTAAGATTAGCTTCACGAGACCTATTAAGAATAGAATTTCTTGTAGGCTTTGTGACCAGGGGGATTAGCGCTGCTTTCCCAAGACAGGTTTATAAGTGATTATGATCTTCAGGCTTTGCCTAACCAGGTGGGCTTACTTTCCAAATGTATAAAGTATGATTGAGTTATTAAGCTCTAAATGTTTCATTTAAATGCAAATTATTTATTCAATGAAATGAAAACTGTTTATCCAATAAAATGTTTATGTGCACTCTGCTCTGTTTAAGGCTCGCAAAGTTAATCAATTGAGATTCTCTTATGACCTAACACGTTGTTTGAGAATTGTGTACACTCGTTAGCTGACCTGGTGGGTTGATCTCCATCGGGCACTAACTAAGAGGCGTTATAAGGGTGCTTGCTGGATGTGTTTCGAAGCATGTAATGTAAGGGCCTGCCTGGGTAGCGTCCCGAGGTCAATTCAACTTGTCTGAGTTACGTCCTCAGGGCAAGTGCAATGGGAGAAATGGATCCGTCGGTGGCTAAAAGGTCCGGGATCACAGCGAGTAACAGAAAGGGAGTGTGACATGTGCGCACAAATGAAAGAAAATGTTTTAACATGCTTAGAAGTACTTCTTTCAATTTAAAACCTTCTAAGTCATGTCAAGTATGATTGGATAAACTGTCTTTATTAAAATATGAGATGTTTCAGAAAATGCATGTCCACTAAGTACATTAGTACTTAGCCCAAAAATACTTTCAAATGTTTTCAGGTTGGCTGGCCGGTGCTGACGGGACGGAGCTGAGGCTAGGGTTAAATTCCTATTTTAGACTTCCGCTGTAGCAATTACTCATATCAGTCTTTTGTTTTTCCAACTTAAGATCTTCATGTTAAATTTCAAATGATATACCTGACCGAGCTTAGACTATTCACTACTAAATTTATGCCAATGAATGTCGGTTGTCAGAAGCATGAAACAAAACTTGTGATCCAAAGGGGCATAGCCCGACTCTCTATCTTATTATTCGGGTTTTAACAAGGTTGTTCCTTGTTTATTTCTATGAATTAGTTGCACCTCGATTATATTTATTCATTCAAGAATTGGGGTGTGACACATCCAACCTGCAATCGCACTAGGAGGGGGAGAAACAACAGGCTGGCAAGGCTGCAAAAAGAAAGAAAGGCTAAGGTGCCAATAAATGACAGAGAGAATTAGCAGAGCTAAAGTCCAAATTGTATGCCAAGACCGTTTTGTCACCTCTGGTTGATAGATTAGCATGTAAACTCATGTAATGTCTCAGATAGAAAAGATAGGAAGATTATATTCTTACCTCAATTTGCTCCATGCTTTTACTCTTTTCAAGCTCCCTTGCATAGTTCACGCCTAGCAAGTAGCACACTCCAGTGTTCTGTTCGTCCTACATAATGTTAAAAAATTAACTATCATTAGAAAGAAGAATAACAACTATATGCAACTAGGAGACGGAATGCTGGAGGTCATAGTAAAAAGTACCTGATTCACTTCCATCCTGTTAATCCTAGAATCCTGACAAGAAAGTGTTTAAACTTTAGTTATTGACCCACCAATCAACCATAAAAAAGCATTACTAAATTAGAATAATATCCAAAAAGAGACAAATTGAAGTTACGAGGAGGGGAGAGATTAGTTACCATCATCTGAATTGTACGAGTAACATCCTCGATTTCTAAACTAATCGATGTCATATCACCTCGCAGTACAGACACCTGTTCAAATTTTACAGTCAGTAACTTGACAGGCTCAGGAAAAATAAGCGACAAACATGAGCCACTAACAAGTTACTCATTTTGCCTCACCTCCTCTTTCGTTGCTGTTGTATTATCAGCAACCACATCATATTTACAATCTACTCGGTGAATTTTCAACGACATATCTCTCTCAGTAACCTGCAAAATTAAAGAAAGTTCATGCAGGCACAGAAATGATACAACACTTTATCCAGATCCAATGCATTTAAACTGCATCCCAGGTGAAAATTTGCATAACTTTTATATCCTTTTAAAGCACGGGGAATGATTCAATTATGTAAAAGATCATACTTGCAACATGCAGTCCTTCATCAAAAACCAAAGAAAACTAAGTATCACATTGCAATAACAAATAAAAATACTGAGGAAAATTATGCCATCACCACAATGAAAAGTACTCAGAATTTAAAAGCTTACCGAAATGGAGGAGTAAACATTATCAAGCTGTTTAGCTACAGAAGAACATGCATCATTTAAGCCACCCCTTGTTGCAAACATCATATCAGAAATCTTCCAGCCCTTCAAGTGGATAAATATTTAAAAGTAGTGTCAATCAGCCAAGAAAGTAGAGGTGGTGAAATCTCCATGAAGTACGTAAAATGTTTCCATATGCAACATGACAGTACAAAAAGAAAAGTCACTTAAAAACAATGGTGGGTATAACCATGCATACTTCCAATCCTAACGAGTAAAAAGTTTTTAAGAGATGTATTTATTTATATGCAAACACTACATCGCACAAGATATTCAAGTAACAAAATGCTCAAAGTGGAAATAATATCTCAAGGTCTCAACATATGCTATTAAACGAATGACTGAATACTACTATGTTTACCAAGAGAGCTAAAGGCTCATACCAACAAGAATCTACCAAGGGTTCTCCAGTATAAGCAACAAAGCACCTTTTATTGATCTGTAGTTTAGCATGTAAACTCATGTAATGTCTCAGCTTAATTAAGATTGCATCATTGACAAATTAACCAACAATCAGTTTGCATCAAACACATCCAAACCTAGGTTTCATCCTAGGGGTTGCATGTCAATACAAACAAGCAACCGAAAACCAACTAATAACCCACAATCATAACCCCAAGTAAGCATCACAATGCCTCAGCATCCAAATAAGAAACAATCAGATTGCATCATTGACAAATTAACCAACAATCAGTTTGCATCAAACACATCCAAACCTAGGTTTCATCCTAGGGGTTGCATGTCAATACAAACAAGCAATCGAAAACCAGCAAATAACTCATAATCATAACCGCACATAGTTAGGGTTCATCCAAACCAACAATCACAACCTCAGATTCCAAATAACCAAAACTCAAAGAGTGATAGAACCAAAAATTATCTGAGCTGGATTGAGAGAAACTAGGGCTCGATCTGTGAGCAGAGGAATGACTTTAGCTGTGTTGCGATCTCCGACCAAGGGAGATGCGACAGCGTCAAGCCAGGGCGGCGACCGGCGATTTCAGACAGAAAAGATAGGGTTCGACTTCTTTCCTTCAATTGTGCGCTTCCAGTGAGGGATTAGAGAGGGAAACCGACACAAAGAGAAAAAGAGGGATAGAACGGTGAAAATCAGTCGCCAGATTTTACAGAAGCGGCGCCGGAGTTTCAGAGAATGATTCATCAGCGGCGGCGGCTCAGACCTCTGCAGTTCGCGGAAGAGAAAGGGATAGGGGGCCTCAGCGGCGAGGATGGCGGCGAGGACGGCGGCGCGAATAGCTATGCGGCGGCGAGGACCACCGCCTAGTTTGAAGGGAGTAAGGCGGTAGAAGAGAGAAGGAAGAGGAGAGAACGGTGAGAGAGAGAGAGAGATTTGGGGAGGAGATGAGACGCAGCGAGGGTGGGCGGCAGCGGCGCGACGCAGCAGCGAGGGTGGGCGGCGACGGGCCGGCGCGGGGCAGCGGCGCCGGCGGCGGAGTCGAGAGGGAAGAGAGAGAGTCGAGAGAGACAGGGAGGACGAACAAAACTAGGGCTTCTAGTTTGGGGGGGGGTTAATTTCTAAATTTCCTAAATTTTTTTCTTTTTTTCTTTTTTTCACTTTTAATATTCAATTTTTGGTATTTAGATTTCTAATTTAGATTTTTAATTTACATTTTATATAAGTGTTGATAAAATAAAAAAATGTTATGAATTTTTTATTTTTCAAAGTCTATATCTAGGAATAAATTCAAATTTTAGGATAAATAATTTATTTGTTATTTTTTAATATAATATAAGAATGTAGAAAATTATTTTAAAAAAATTAATAAAAAAAATTATACATAACAGTTTTTAGAGACGCTCATACATAACGGTTCAAAAACCGTTGTAAATAACTCTTATACATAACGGTTCAAAAACCGTTGTAAATTACTGTTATAAAAGATGGTCATAGATAACGGTGGCACAACGGTTTTGTAATACCATTATGTATGCCACTTATAGATAACGCAAAAACATAACGCATTTGTTCAAACCGTTATCTATGCATTTAGACAACAGTACATAGATAACGGATTTTCGCAAAACCGTTATCTATTCCTAAAAGTGCGCTCATACATAACGGTTTTTGAAAAAAACCGTTATCTATTCACTGTTATGTATGTAAACTTTTGTAGTAGTGGATGGTCATGAGGGATTACTAACTTCTATTATGGAGAAATCAGAAGAACTTTGAAGATGCTATTAATGTATTTTGTAGAATGTTGTAGCTTTTTAGATGTTCATTGTGGATGTTGGAGATGTAAAATGATGGATTTTCTTTGTAGATGTTGGATGGTTAATTAGTGTATCAATGTTTAAATGGACATGTTCAATATGTGTAAATTTTTTATTTTAGACAATTTATTGATATTTATAAATTTAAAAACAGGGAAAAATAAATAATATAAGAAATAATATTTTAAATTGTGAAAAGTGCATAGATGACGATAAAAAAATGTCAAGTATATATATATATAGGGGGCGGTTATTCAATAAATCACCCTTATTTTAAGAATTACGAACCAGCAAAAATGCATGAATTTTATGTATAACATGCATGAATAAACTGTATAAAGGCATGAATTGCGAAAAATAATTTTTTGCTACCTTTGGGATTCGAACTCAGGACCATGAATTTATCCAACAAGGTGATGAATCAACCGTAGATCTTGATGATCTAAGGACTGAAAATGGTTCCTAATTTATATTTTAAGAAGCGTTCTTATTTTAGCCTTCCCCTATATATATATATATATATATATATATATGTCAGAAATGCCTAAATACATGACATTTATTAAGTGTCAAATATTATCATAAAAATGTCATGTTTTGTGCTATAAATGACAGTCAGAAATCGACAAGAATAATATTACTAGCGTCATGTATAATATTATACTTGACAGTAAAAAACCGTCAAGTATACTTATATAACCGTCATAAGTACTGAGTATACATGACGATTAATAACCGTCACCTATGATAGGACTATACACTACACCACTATACTAGACAGTTTTCTGATAACATAAATAACAGTTTTTAGCCGTCATGTATATATGAGCGTTTTTGTAGTAGTGTATGCTATCTGTTTATCTCAATTATGCGTTAGATATTACTACTCGTTTAGGTTGCCATACAAAGAATAAAAGAAATTGTCCCTACCAATTAGCCTCCACCGCTGGGGTGGGTGGCTGCCGCTGAGTGGGGGCGAAGAAGAGAGGAAAAGATATGCAAGATCCAGATTCAGACGGAGAATACTGGTTAACAACGTTAATCCATTAATTCCGACCCTTGTTTCTAATCTCTTGTTTATCTCCAAGATAATTGACCTCTAAATCTTTACTATTTCCAAATTTGCTATGTACTAATACTAATGTGCTTGAAAAAATTATGTTTGCATATATCATTTAATTATCTACCATCTTCTATGCCCGTATATATCACTTATTCAGTTAACAAAAGTAGCACGATATGGTGCAGCGAGGAGGGACTATTCTCGTACACAGGAATTTGAATGGTGCACAATCATTTGCAGATATACACCTCCCACCACGAAATTACATTGTTTGAGCTTATGAGTTAAATGATACTCCCTCCGTCCCACGAAGCATAACATAATTTCCTTTTTGATTTGTCCTACGAGGCTTGATCTGTTTCTAAAAATAGCAAAAAATTTGCCCTTTATTCACTTTTTCACTTTTTCACCTACCACACTTAACACACAAAACACCAATTTCTTAATTCTCGTGCCGAAAAGAATTAGGTCATGCTTCATGGGACGGAATGAGTATTTAATTTGGAGGCTATGAATTATAGGGTAAAGTAGTAAATTCTTAAATATTTATTATTATTATTTTAGAGAGAGGGCTGTATCGAATAAAATGGTAGTTATGAGTATAATTATCCTCGATCTAATAGGGAATTAATTATTTCACTAATTAAAAATGAATTGGGCTTCTTTTCTACACGCGTTAGGCTCAAAAACTAAAATGTAGTTGGGTTACTTAAACGAAAATAAAAACTTGGCGCATATCTATTATACTATTCATTATGAAGTAATTGGATTGGACTCATAGGGTGCGGTTATAGTGAGAACCACAATGATCGTGAGAACATAAGAACCAATAAAATTACTGCATCTGCTATACAAATTAATGCATCCGCTATTAAATTTAATGCATCCGAAAAAAATAATTTTTTTGCTCCCTTCAGGATTCGAACCCAGCACCTGCATCCATCCACCAAGATGATGCATCCACCGTAGATCTTGATGATCGAATGGCTTAAAATGGTTATCCGTTCTTATTTTATTAGTAGTTCTTATTTGAACCTATCCCTGGACTCATATCTTTATATATATAAAAAGCAAAGTAAATGTAATTTAATTCAATTGCAAGGATATAATTGGAATTGGAAAAAATTAGGCTAATTTTGTAATTTTATTTATTAATGTAATGCCCATGATTTTAAGAGAAAATGAGACGTGCAGGTTTATATTTATTTATTTATTTTATTTCTCTTTCTTCCTTTTTTCACTCTTCATTTGAAAACAAGTACTTATATATATATGGTTTATTTCATTAATTGTTTTGAATACACACATATATATATGGTTAAAGTTCTTTAAATAATGAGTGTATCTACTTTGATTGAAGTCATTAATCATTTATATAAATTAAATAATATTAAAATAATTATAGATTAAAATCTAGCAACAAATAAATAACGTAAACAGTAAACTAACCAAAACAGGAAAATTAGTGATTACTTATTATGTAGTTAAGTTTTCTAAATATGTTGAAAGTTAATTAAATTAAAAGTTAAATAGAAAAAAAATTATGCATAAGTTACAACATAAAATTTTAAAAATTCAAATTAGAATTAATTGTTCATTTTTAAGAAGGGACTATAATCAATTGTCCTAAAAAAATAAAAAACTAAATCATGAATTTATATTCATTTTGTAATTTCGATCTCACTTTTAAACATTTTTAAATAAAAAATCGAATCTTTCTAAATTTTGCAATTGAGGCTTCTCCAATTTCTTTATTTTTTTATTAATGTATGTATTTTTTTTGTATCTATACAATTATCTTTGATAGGTATTAAATTAAGTTCAAATATCTTTACGTGTTTATTAATATCTCAAAAATATGTGTTGAGATATAGTCTCTCAAGGACCAATATGCTTAATAGCAACAATTTTCATCCCTTAAATTATACATGAAGATTTTTGGTGAAATTATAGTTTTGCTTAATGAATTTTTAGTCTAGAGTTTGAATTTCATAGGTTATTTTTTTTTAATTCATCATTTTCACACCAAATCCATAATGTTATATAACAAATTCATATAAATCTTATTTTATACGATAAATCTGGTTTAATTTGTATAATTATAGAATCTCTCTATATAAGTGATACAATATCTATTATATAGACGCATGTTATATTTTTGTATAAATTACATTGATTATATTAAAATATTAGATCACTTTGCAGAAAATAATTTTGGTATCATTTTATTAGTTTATATTAATATCACAAAATTTATATAGGCACATTTTACGCGAGTTTAATCTCAAATCTCAAATCAATCAATTCATCTATAATTTGAAAAACTTGTCGAACTAAAAAAATCTGTGGCCAACACTCAGCATGCGACGTTGGACGAGAAAGCGGATAATATCTGGAAAAGCAGAAGAGGTCAAATTTGAAGTAAAACCAAGAAACTCTTAGCATCTCACAGAATCTCTCTCTTTTTGGCGCCGGAGTCTCCGTAGAGGGATCAAAAGAGAGAGCGAGAGGATTCGAGAAAGAGCAAAGAACAATCCGGGAAGGTTTCTGTCATTGAGGGGATGAGAGAGACTGATTTATTGGGCTCATAATTTTGGTCTATAATAAATTTATGTGATGGGCTTCTTAATTTTATTAACTCAGCTTCAAAAACATATTATTAAGTTGGACCTTAAATTGAAATTGCAGGTGGGCCTTTGATTATAGGGAAAAGTATCAATTAAGCCCCTGTCGTGGTGGCCCTTTTCACTTCTGGCCCCCTATACTCGAAGGGGTATCAACTAAACCCCTGAACTAAATAAAATTGAATAATTTCACCCCTTGCCCTAACCCCCAGTTTGACGCCGTCTGTGTAATTTAATTATTTAATTTTTTTTAATGCGGGCCCCACACTTACTTAGTACATTGGCGGGCTTCCTAACCGATGGCCATATGAATCGTCTCTTCACCCTCTTCACTCTCAAACCTTCATCCATCGTTGAATCAGGCGATTCCAGAGAAGACGAGCGAGAGGAAGACGAAGCTGTTGTGTCAGGCCACCAAATCACGATCAAGGTAAGCTATCTACTCTGTTTTTGTGGTGGAAACCTCATAAGTTTCAGAGCATGCAATTTTATTTGGATGTCAGAATTTTCTAGGTCTTATTGTTTTCGCACTTGCAATGGTTGAATGTGAACTGGTTTTCTTGTTTTCTTTTTCTTTTTGTTGCAGCATGCGTCGTGTAACCTTCGTTTTTAATTATTGGGGTATTTGGAAGAAGGATTTAGAAACTGCAAAATTGGTTTATGATGGCTATAATTCTGTTGAAATTGACGAAAATGTTGATGACATGAGTCTTGATCGTATATTTGAAGAATTTGCTAAGTGTTATGATAGTAGACCTAAGAGTGTGTATGCTTTGGATGGAGATTATACCATTGAAAAGGGATTAGTGTTACTTAGGAATGATGAGCATTGTAAAAAAGTGTTTGATTATCTTGAGTTGCTTGGAGCTGAGGAGATTCTTTTGTTTGCTGACCATGAAAGAGATCCCCTGCCCCCTGTTACACTTTTACCATTGTTTGATGAGGAAAAGGAAGGTGATCAATTAGAGGATATTCATGGGTTGGAGATCGAAAAGGAGGGTGAGGGGGTTGATGCCGAGATTGGAGAAGATGATGTTGTAGAAGAGGATGATGGTATAGGTGTAAATGAAATAAGTAGTGAGCATGAAGGGGATGAGCATGATCACACTTTTTCTGATCCTTTAGGGATTGGTTCGGACTCTGATTCTAGTACATACAGTGACAATGAGTCAGAGAGTGATGAAGATATAGTGAATGAGGAGTGCATGATAGGATCTGGAGAACAGGGACAGCAAGGGAACTTTGCACTAGGCATGACCTTTGCCGAGGCAAAGGATTGTAGGGAGGCTTTGGCAAGATATTCAGTGACATTTGGTTACAAGCTTAAGTTCATGAAGAATGAACCTAAGCGAGTTAGAGTTGTATGCATCAGTGAAAAGGATTGTCCCTTTGTATTGCTTGCATCGGCTGATGGAGATAAAGAGGGGTTGATCATAAAAACTCTAGTGGCAGAGCACACTTGTGCAAGGCAAAGAGAAGTGCCAAGTGCTTCTAAAAAATACTTGGCAAATTATTTCAAAGATACAATCTACAGGAATCCTAGATTCAGTGCGAAGGATATGCAGGGACATGTTAAAGAGCACCTGAAACTACATGTGAGTATGGGGAAGTGTAAGAGAGCAAAGAGAGCAATAATCACCAAGCTTGGAGGCAGTTACAAGCAGGAATTCAACATGTTGATTGGTTATATTGAGAAGGTGAAGGAGACCAACCCTGGTTCAAAGATGGAGCTTCAGTTGAGCAAGGATGAATTGGCTAACGGTAGGAGGGTCTTTAAGAGACTGTTTGTTATGTTTGATGCCTGCAGGCAGAACTGGAAGGGGGGTTGTAGGCCCCTGATTTCTTTGGATGGTTGTCACCTTAAAGGTGTAACATTTGGTTGCCTTCTAACTGCGGTTGGAAAAGATGGCAATGACGGTGTGATTCCTATTGCTTGGGCAATAGTGAATAAAGAAAACAAACACAATTGGAGCTGGTTTGTGAGTTGGCTGAAACAAGAGCTCCAACTTGGAGATGGTGCAACTGTTACCATAATGAGTGATATGCAAAAGGTACTCTCTATATTAATTGATACATTTTGCTTTGATGGTGCAACTAATACATGGTTTTTTTGCTTGTTTTGCTAGGGGTTGATGGAAGCTGTGAAGGACCAAATTCCAGAGGCAGAGCACAGGTGGTGTGCACGGCACATATACTCCAACTAGAGTAAAAAATGGAGGGGAGAGGAGCTGAAAAAACGATTTTGGATGGCAGCATGGAGCTCATTTCATGAGGAGTTCAAACTCAGTTTGGCCAAGATAAGCTCCATCAAAAAGAGTGCAGCTGAGGACCTCATGCACTACCCTCCTCAGAATTGGTGTCGTGCATATCAATCAACCAGGTGCAGTACTTATATGGTAGACAATAACATTTCCGAGTCCTTTAATTCTAGCATAATGCAGGCTAGGCATAAGCCAATCATAAGTATGTGTGAAGACATGAGAGTCTTAGCCATGTCTAGAATTAGGGATAGAAAGGGAAGTGTTGCCTCGTGGAAATGGGATTGGTCACCAAACTGCATGAAGTTATTTGAAATTGCAAAAACTGAATCTATGTGTTGCAATGTAATATGGAATGGTGAGGATGGGTACGAGATAGGGGAAGGTATGGACAAACACACTGTTTCTCTGGATCAAAAAAGGTGCACTTGTAGGATTTGGGAATTAACTGGTATTCCTTGCTGTCATGCTCTGGCTGCCATGTACTCTTCATCTTTGGATCCCATGAGTGTGATGTCGCACTGGTATCACAAATCAACATTCATGAAGTCATATGAACACTCCATCAAGCCTGTACCAGGTTACAAGTTCTGGAATGTTAGAGAATCTGATGCCATAGAACCTCCACCTGTGGAGAAGAAAATTGGGAGACCGAAGAAGGTAAGAGTCAGAGCAAAACATGAGCCAAGGACGAGCCACAAGTTATCAAAGATAGGACAGAAACAACACTGCAGCATCTGCAAGAGTGAGAGCCACAAGAAGTATAACTGCCCTCAAAGACCAGTTCAGGTATCCTTCTAACATTGAAACAACTAACCTTGAAGTTGGTTATTGATTTGCTCTTATATGTTATAGGTTACACAGGAAACACAAGATTCTATTAACTCTGGAGTTGGCTTGTATATTAACCCTGAAACTGGGAGGACAGTTCTACATGTAAGTCCATCAATTAACCAATTTATTCATTCAATATACACTGTCAAAGAAGTTAACCAATTGATGTGTTGTTTGTAATAGAGTGGCAGCTCACAGTCAGTTGTGATAGATGAGGGAACCCCTCGAGTTGCTGATCCGAACACGAAATTTGCAATACCAAATGAACTTCAGTTGAGGAAAGAAAAGAGAAAGGAACTTCAAACTGGTGGAGAGGGACAGAGTTCAAAAGCAAGGAAGATTGCCTCCAATCCATTCAAGCCTCCAAGAGGCAAAGGAAAACAGGCGCAGGTTCAAGCAATCCTCAGGAGGTCACCGCGAGGAAAAAATGTGAATTCAACTGCTGGATCAACCAGTTGAATTGGCATTTCGGATGATTGATCTACTGGTGTTTTTTGTTTTTGATGGCTTCAACAAACACTTGTGTTGGCAATGAACAAAAACTTGTGTTTTTTATTTATGGTTTTTCTGTTTTCAAACTTGTAATGCCTAGACTTCAGTTGAATTGGCAATGAATGTTGTTGGATCAGTTTATAATTCTTGTTACTTTGGTGTATGCAAACTCGAGTTTTTGCTTACCATTTTATTCATACAAAACAGGGGATAATACATGAAATATGCCTCATTCAATAGGCAAATATATACTTCATTTCATAGGCAAAATATATTACATGAAATGCTTATCTTACATCAACCAAGAACCAAAATGAACCAAAATGACAATGCCTATCATTTCATAAAAGGGTTAATGGCATGTAAATTACCAAACTATTTTCAAATTCTGGTATAAATTCTGAACTTAAAAGGGTATCATGTAAATAGCTGAACTATTAATTTAATCTAATTTTGTAACTCCGGTCATTTGCCGATTGAAAATTAGTGACGTGGATGACTGGAAATCCTACCTGGATTCACCGGACAAACATTTAAACACAGTCGTTTAAATTACTGTCTATACGTCGTCGTTTGGGCTGAAGACTGAATTTTTTATAAATTAGAACCTTAAAACCTAATTCCACATTTCCACATTTGTTGCCCTAAATTAATTCGACGCAACCATGAGCAAATGGTGGAATAGCGAGACCGGAGAATCCTTTTCGAGCTCAAGCTCGTCTGAGTTGGGGTTCAACTCACCATACAATTCGCGTTCGGGTAGCTCCGCTGGGCTGCCCAAACTATGCAAACACGGCATTGCGTCGTTGAGAACTTCTCACACCCCTCTCAACCCTATGCGGCGATTCTACTGCTGCAGCCGTCGAGGGGTTAGTTGAAGTTAACTCTGTATTTAATCCCTTTCATATAATGATGTAAGTAAATGTTTGGATTTTGTTTTTGTGAATGTAGTCTGCCGAAGATTGTGGGTTATGGGAGTGGGTTGATCCAGAATTGAATGACCACTACAAAGAGTGCATATCCAAACTTCGGAATGATATGGCTAGAGCTGAGGAGTTGCGGGATCAAGCGACAATGGCGGCTACTTTGAGCAGTCAAAGGTTGGAATCAAGATTGGCTGTAATGAATTCAGCTGTCGTTGAGCTTGATCTATTAAAGGCAAGGAATGAGACACTGGAAGGAATTGTACGTGGTCTGTTGTTCAAGATTCGGACAACCAAATGGGTTCTTTGCGTTGTGGCCTTGTTGTTTGCTTTGTTGTGGGTTCTGAAGTAAGGTAGTTCAGTTGGTGTAGGTTTTAGTTAGATAGATAGATTGAAGAGAATTATGTTCTCTTCCTTTTGCAATATATAGACCTATCTATATTCTGTACTTGGTTGGTAATGAAGACATACAATGTCTTCCTTTTGGTTTGTTAATGTAAGTAAGTAATGTATCTATTTCATGTTTAGTAATGAGTAATTCATTTTTAGCTGTAAACCTATTTGTATTGACATACATTCAGAACCAATTCCAACTAGTTTATACAAGCAAGGAAAGAATAAGAATGGAGAACTCAGAATATAAATCTGGAATAGTTATCATATCATAGCATATTGTTTGATACACTGCCATACACCAAAATATACATTAAATAGTAGCCAAATTATCCCTAAAATATCTTCAAAAGAGCTCAACATCAATGAGCAAAGCACAAATGCTGACAAGTATTTTCAGTTTACAAGAAAGAGATTACAAAAAGGTAACAGCTTCTTTTCAATTAATCTTCAAAGGTCTTGTGTTGTAGGTCCTCCATCATCCCTACTCTCCTGTGTAGGGATTTCATTGGTGCTTGGCTGATCCTTCTGGGAAGATGATACACCTTCATCAACTCTTCTTGGTTTTTTGTATTTGTGCAGTTGGGTTACCTTCTTGCTTGTACTAGAACCCTACATGAAAGTTGAATGATTTTGAGCCAACAGAAAGACATACATGTTTGCACTTGCTAACAGAAAGACATACATGATAGAATGAGTTTCCTGTTTCTTCATTGATGTAGACACCAATCCCCTTGAGGGCAGCCCCTCGTCCCTTGTAATGGCTTGACTTCCTCTTGGACTGGCTTTCATTGCCTTTTTTGTTGCTTTCATTGCCTTTTTTGTTGCTTGACTTCGCTTTGTTTCCAGTCGATTGTGTTGAAACAGGTGCGTTGTTAGTGTTTGGTCCCCCTGCCCTTTGTTTGGATGGCCTACCTCTCCTCCTCTAAGACATATGCAAATGAAGATTCATATTCAATCATGTAACTGGAAAGCCATTAACTATTTACCTTTTCTCCTTGTGGGATTATGACTGCCTCATTCTTGCATAGACGTTTGTTGTGGCCATGTTGTTTGCAGTTACTGCAAGTCATCATCACTCCATGCTTGGTCATTCGGCCATCCTTCTCTTCTGGTGCTCGCACTCTCTTTTTCTTTGGTCTGCCCGGCATCTTTGTTTTAGGGGGTGGTTTGACAATAGGACCTTCAACTTGGGGCCACATCTTCGGCCCATGAGTTGGTCTTATACCATGCTCGTAACCAGACAAATACTTTTGCACGGTGAAACACTCAGACACAAAATTGATTGGGTCAAGCTCCATGTATTTTATAGCGGCCAATGCATGCTTACAAGGGATCCCTGTGAGATCCCACTGTCTACAAGAACACTTGTTCTCCCCACTTGTTCCAGTTTTTACATGAACAATAAATGTGTCACCTTCATATTGCACTTGAAATGAATCATGCAAGGCAGGAAGTGCAATGCAATAAGCACTTGACATGACATTTTTCTCCAGCAATTTAGCTATGTTCGGTGTCAACCTACCCTTCACAGAACTCATGTTTTTAAATTTTTCTACCTGCCTCACCATTAACGAAGACCTTATCTCTTCTAACATGTGAATAACATGCTTACCCCTAGCATTTAATATGTAACCATTGAAGCACTCACTAATGTTATTATCTACACTATCACTCTTGGGGTGTGTTGAGATGAAGGCCTTACAGAATTTGGAAGTATCGCGTGCCATGAAATCCTCAAAGGCTGGTGGTGATTCATCCATCAGGTCTTGGACCGCAAGTTTGAATTCGGCTTCGAATGTGGCATAAACTGCTCGAAAGAAAAGGTTTTTAAGGGTTTGGCCCTTGTGAACCTTCTTCCAATTCATATATATGTGACGAGCACAGTTTCTATGCTCAGCCTCCGGTGCTAAAGCTGCAACCGCATTTTGTAGTCCCTGCAAAATAAAAGTACACACTTATTGCCTAAAAGCGATATCATGATTTGATTAAAACTACTAAAGTATAGTAGTGTTTCGAGTTTCGTTACCTTTTGTTGATCACTAATGAAGGTCCATCCAGTGCCATCACCCATTTGGAGTTCTTCACATAATATTTGCAAAAACCAATTCCAACAAGTTTCATTTTCAGACTCAACAACAGCCCAAGCTATTGGAAACATGCCATTATTCCCATCTTTCCTTGTGGCACAGAGAAGATGCCCTCCCAAATACATTTTCAGAAAACACCCATCAATCCCAATTACAGGCCTGCAACTGGCCTTAAAACCTACTCTCAAAGGACTCAATCCCATGTAAAAGGCTTTAAAAACATTATCTGATTGTAGAAGAAGCTCGTATCTGCCATCTGGATCCACTCTCCTCAACTCAGCCACATAATTGTTGATCATTTCATAATGTTGGTCAACTGAACCTCTAACCATCTCCTGAGCCATTCTTCTAGCTTTGTAAAGTCTATCCTTTGGTACCCTCACTTTAAACCTCTCCAGAATGTCTGCACTCAAATCCTTAACCGAAAGGTTATATCTAACCCTATATACGTTCAGGTATCTTTTAGCTATCCACTGAGAAGTCAAGAGTTTATTACTCATTGCCTTAGCACAAGTATGCTCCCGAACACAAGATCTAATCATGAACGTACCCATTGTCTGGACAGAACTACCATA
The DNA here is from genome assembly GCF_028751815.1 of Salvia miltiorrhiza. Classification (NCBI taxonomy): domain Eukaryota; kingdom Viridiplantae; phylum Streptophyta; class Magnoliopsida; order Lamiales; family Lamiaceae; genus Salvia; species Salvia miltiorrhiza. The sequence goes on along the minus strand of NC_080390.1, from coordinate 32,037,905 downwards.
CAACTGCCAAGGGCATTGCTGATCACTACATTTAGCAAACATTTTTTTCTTAGTCACGGACTTAAAATGGATATATCGACCATTTTCAATTGCCCATGTAGTCAAGGCAGCCCTACACTGAAAAACATCTTGAAAATACATGCCAAGCACAGGCTGCATTTTGCTATGGTCACATCTAGGGTCATAAACCACTTTCTTTTTCCTCAGCCTTTGTTCAAAGTCAGAATCAGTGTCATCAGAGACATATTCTTTCTCATCATCTTCATAATCAGAATGGTGTGCATGTTCTACATCGGCTTCGAAGCCACCATTTTCATTCATCAATTTAAAAACACAATCAACAGTTTTAAGTTTCTTTCGCATTTGAATGTTCTCTTCATCAGAAATATAATCTAGGTCCCCTAAGCTAACATCAGATAACTCACTGTCACTAGGTATATAATCTTCTTCTTCACTATCACTACCACTGTCAAAAAATTCCCCGTTGATATAATCTTCAATCTCAGAAAACGTTGCATTTTCCAGAGGCCCCCATTCTCCATCATCGTTTGAACCCCAATCAGTGGCTACCACTGTTTCTTCTAAACCCTCCCCTTCACCCTCAGAACCATTCCCACCCGCAATGGACCCTTCTTTCAAATCCTTACCACTCCCTTTAGACTCAACCTGTACTTGAGGCGTTATATCCTCACAAACTTTACCTCCCTCTTGTTTATCTGAAACAAATTTACCATCCTCTACACAAACAGTAATGATTCCATGTCCACCCATACATGTCAACATTTCCATAACACCACTATCATTTGTTATTAACTTATGTGTCTGAGTTGTTGGTATTCTATAATATATCCCACCCCAAGCCACATAACCCAATTCTTTGACATAATCAACAAGATCAAAGTACCCAAACCTATCACGATCTAACCCAATCTTTCGGTGAAACACCCCACCTATATAATGTTGTTTAGATTCTAAGTTAATGAACTTACCACCATGGCAAATATGCAAACCAAACCCATCGTCACTGCACAATTAAAATACGCAAAAATTTAACAAAATTACACACCAGTACAAAATACAAAACCCTAAAAACCGTTAACAAACAATAACTACCAAAATTTCAGTTGGGGTAATCAATATACATCAGTCTAACCCTAAGTCTCACAAAAATCGACAAAGTACAGTTTCGAAAACAAAGATACAAAGGAATAATCAAAGTTAGGGCAAAACATAATAAATGGCGCACTCACTTACCTTTTCACCATTTTTCTACTGCTTGGGACCACAAATCGACAGAACCCCACGTTCTCGCTTCGAAACAAGGGTTAAGAACTGGGACCGAGTGTCGCTGTGAAATACGACAAAATTGACGACTGAAAGTGAGGATAAAGGATAGAGGCTGGGAATCGCTGGCAAAAGTGAGAGTGTTGATTAAAGTGAAGTGAAGATGAAAAAAATTGCAAAGGAATGAAAATGAAGGAAAAGGCGGGACTTTTCGGTTCATCAACAGTCTCTAGGACTGAACGACGCCGTATCAGTGATGTGGCATCCAGGCGGATGCCACATCGTCACATCCGACTTCCAACTCAACATAAATAAGTCATGTGTGCAAATTACCCAAAATATCCCTGCCGGAAATTGACCGGAGTTACAAAATTAGATTAAATTAATAGTTCAGCTATTTACATGATACCCTTTTAAGTTCAGAATTTATACCAGAATTTGAAAATAGTTTGGTAATTTACTGTCACGACCGCACTTGCTAAGGATAGCAAATTCGGGAAAATCGCGACTAAGGGAGGGAAATTTAGGAGCGGGATTTAGAAAGGGCATATTCGTTTTCTTGATGACTCGACTTGTATAAAGAAATCAATCGAAATATCTAGATATCAATGAAGGCCACAAGGGGACCGTACATAATATTATCCCAAAACGGGATACTCAATGGTTTTAGTACATTATTAAATAATACATATTGTTTGACAAATGACATAATATCTTAACATAATCAGTGTTCGCAGCGGAATAACAATAACTTGAGTATATGTATGAAGACATATACTCCACTCTGAGGTTCTCGTCCTAAATTGACAAAAGCTCCGCTTGCACACTACATCCTCGATCACAGCTCAACCTGCACATTTAAAAATACATGCAGGGCTAAGTACGAAAGTACTTAGTGGACACTTGCCGAAATTTACATACATGCATAATATTTTATTGTCAAGCCTTTCACAGTAGTAAGATACAAGGGTTTTCCTTTAAAGACTCGTATTTACCAAACATAATATCATTTCTTTCATCAATAACCCGCGCAGGTATTTTATATCATTAATTACCATATCAGTAACTTGTGCCGAGAGGGAGGCCTCCCTCTACGGACACTATGATCGGCCAACCCGCTAGATGACTCACGATCACAAGGTGTACACTAATTCCGAAGGGATTTGCGGTCCCATCCAGAATCCGAATTCGATTAACATCAGATAGGCAATTAATAATAAAACATAAAGCATTTAGGCATTGACAATATCATTTAAATTCATAAGCATAAAGTCTTAACAATTCTAATATATAATTTTAGTTTATACGTAGAAAGCCCACCTGAATAGCAGACTCACGGTTTAGCTCTAACTCTGGTGCTTGACCTTTAATCCGAGAGAATAAAATAAGATTCTAATTCTCGAAAAATCTCAATAAATGAGGATGCGTGAAATGATTATGCATGACTCATATTCCTTTAATTAAATTATGAGATGCTCATCCTATTTAAGGAATTAAAGCTCGTCTTATAAGGTCGGATTATTAATCTTTAATAATCTACTCATCTTAAAATAATTTAATTCACTTACTAATTAATAATTAGTAAGTCTTAAAATTTTCTCTAATTAATCTTAATAGAATAATTATGAAGGCCCAATTAAAATAAAATAATCAAGGCCCAATAGGAATTTAATTCGAGCCCAAATGAATAAATTCAAAACCCAATGCATAAATAACATTAGGCCCAACATCAATTAAATTCTAAAGCTCAACAAATGAGGCCCAAGATAATAAAATCATGAAGCCCAATAAGTGAGCCCATCATCACCCTTAAAATAATTAGTAAATTTTAATATTAATCTCTAATTAATTTAATTAGGATCAATAGTGAAGACCCAAATAAATAAAATCTCGTTGGGCTCAATTAAATAATAATTGGAGCCCAACGTAATTAGTGCAAATCTTAGTACCATGAAATGGGTTAGGCCCAATTGAGAAAGCCCAAAATTTCAGCCCAAACCCGGCCCAAAATCCTCCCCTTTTCTTCCCCAAATTCACGCCTCTTTATCTCTCTCTCTACCGACATCTCTTTCTTTCTTTTTTTTTTTCGGTTCTCTCTCTCTCTTTTATCAAAACACACTCACACAAACTTTTTAATCTTTCTCTCTCCTCACAACAAAACACACGCACACACACTTTTTTTTATCTCTCTCTCTCTTCAATCACCACACACACACTTTATATAATCTCCCTCTCTCTATCTTTTTTTTTTAAAATATTCCTTCTCTCCCTCTACCTTTATTAAAAGCATAACACTCCTCTCTTTATTCAATCACCACATGCACACACACATTTTAAGTATATATCTCTCTCTCTCACCGATCCATCCAAACACACACACACTTTCAATAATATCTCTCTCTCTTTTCTCCCAAAACACACACACAGCACGCTGGCACCGGCGACACCGCCGTCGCCTCTCCAGCCTCGTCTCTTCCTCCTCCGCCTGACACCCCCACACAACGCAGAACTCTCCCTCTCTCTCAAAGCTCACGACACGCGCAACGCAGCAGCGCGACATCGCCCTCAACTCCGGCGACATCGCCGTCGAGCCGCCCTCTCTCCCCTCAACCTTCCTCTCTCTCTCACAAAGCTCCGCCGCTGCGGAAGCTCGCCGGGAAGCAGCGGCGATAAGCCGCCGTCACCCACTGCTCTCCCCTCTCTCCGTCCGTGGCCGAGCGCCAACAGCAGGGCCGCCGCCCTCTGGCCTCCCTCCGTCTGACTTCCTCCGACGACAACATCAGCTGACAAAGCTAACCGTCGCCGCTGACCTCCCTCGTAATCTCTCTCTCTCCTCGGTCAGTGGTAGACCACCACCGCCGGACGGACAGCAGCGATGAGCCGCCGCCGCCTTCCTCGATTCTCTCTCACTCTCCTCAGTCAGCCTCCATCCCCGACTCGACTCATACCAGAAACAGCAATTACTTCCACAAAAGCCAACATGACTCAAGACTCAAGACTCCATTTTTCAGCATGCTTTAAATCATCCTTCTACTCTTATTTTCTTTTAACAACAGTCATGCTTTGTATATATGTATGACAGTGTATGCATATGTATTTTTGGCAGAAATGAGAAATCATGAATGAAAAGAAACTTTGCAAAAAAAAAGAAAAATAATTAAAATTTACCAGCTGGGATTCGTAGGGAGAATCTGCAGATTTTAGTTAAATAACATATGAAGAGGTGAGTTGGGGATGAGGAATTGAGGTTTAAATAGATTGATTTCGTCAAAGATTTGAATGTGAAAGAAATCAAAATTTTGCTGCTTGTGAAAAAAAATCAAATCTTACGGAAAGTGAAATGGTGAAAGCGTTGAATGAATAATGGGAGTTTGAAGCTGAAACCTTCAATGAAATGGGGTGTTTGTTTATTGGTCTGTCAACGTCTGCGAAAATGGTGATGAAGAGATTTGTTGAATGTGATGAAGAAGTGAAGGAGTGAATGAGACTGAGACGTGAAGATTGAAAAAAATAACCAAAATCCCTTAATCATAGGGATTTTGGATGACTTTGGAGGAGTGGCGCATGGGGGTGAATAGTGTAGCAATAACTGGTAGCTGCTGTTCTTGGCAGCAATGGAGGTGGTGGGTTGGGCTTCTCTTTTAGGAAAAATGACTCTTGGGCTTAATTATTAACAAGGAAGGCTTAATTAAAACTAGGGCCCAAAATAATATTTGTCGAGGCTCAACACATTCAAAATAATTAAAGCCTAACTTAGACTTAAATTAAATCATGTAGTATTAAAAATATTATTAGCATATAGAATTAATCGCATTCATAGAATTCAATTTATGCAATGCACATAAATTCAAAAGACCAAATTTTATAAAAGCTTTTGAAAAAAAATTTTGTTGGAATAAACTCATTTTCATTTCTCCGGCATAAATCGTCTTAATCTAAGTTCAAAATAATTCTAAATTTAATATAAATAGGCGGGGTGTTACATACTGCCCCTCTTAACAAAAATTTCGTCCCGAAATTTGCATACCTATGTGAAAAGTTCTGGGTATTTTTCTTTCATCTGGTCCTCAAGTTCCCACGTTGCTTCTTCAGGTCCATGGTGTCTCCACAGTATTTTGACTGACGCGATCGATTTATTCCTTAACTCTTGCACCTTTCGGTCCAAAATGGCTTCAGGTTTTTCCTCGTACGTCAAGTCTGGGTTAAGAATCATTTCATCCTGGTGAATCACGTGTTTGGGGTCAAACACATACCGTCTCAGCTGTGACACGTGGAACACATTGTGGACGTTTCCAAAGCTAGGTGGCAGTGCCAACCTATACGCTACGGGACCTATTCTTTCAAGGATCTCATAAGGTCCTACAAAACGGGGTCTCAACTTACCCTTAACACCGAATCTAACGATCCCTTTCGAGGGTGATATTTTAAGGAAAACCTTGTCTCCAATCTGAAATTGTAGTTCAGTTCGTCGGGTATCAGCATAAGACTTCTGTCTGTCCTGAGCCTCTTTAATTCTTGCTCTAATCTGGCGGATGGTCTCAATCATCTCGCTTACTGCATCTGGCCCAAGGATTTTTCTTTCACCCACTTCATCCCAGTAAAGTGGTGATCTACACTTCCTTCCATACAGCGCCTCATAAGGTGCCATATCAATGGTTGCCTGGTAACTATTGTTGTAGGCGAATTCGATCAATGGCAGCACTGATTCCCAACTTCCTCCTCGGTCTAGCACCACTGTCCTCAACATATCTTCAAGGGTCTGAATTGTCCTTTCTGATTGTCCATCTGTTTGAGGGTGAAAGGCGGTGCTAAAGTTTAATCTCGTTCCCAACTCTTTCTGCAAACTGATCCAAAATCTAGAAGTAAATTTTGAATCTCTATCTGAAGTAATGGATATTGGTATTCCATGTAGCCGTACAATCTCACGAATGTACAGTTGGGCTAGTTTCTCCGATCCATGGGTAATTGGAATCGGTATAAAATGAGCGCTCTTTGTGAGACGGTCTACTATTACCCAAATAGTTGTGTTGCCCCTATTTGTCTTGGGTAAACCCGTCACGAAATCCATCGCTATGTGCTCCCACTTCCATTCTGGGATTTCCAATGGCTGCAATTTCCCATATGGTCGTTGATGTAAAGCTTTCACTTGCTGGCATGCAAGGCAACGCTCTACAAACGAGGCTATATCTCGTTTCATCCCGTCCCACCAAAACTTCTGTTTTAGATCTTGGTACATTTTGGTACTCCCGGGATGAGCGGTATAGGGCGTGTCATGAGCTTCACTCATGATCTCGTTTCTCAGTTCCTCGTTATGGGGAACACACAATCTTCCTTCAAAAAGAATTGCGTTATCCGTTGCCTCTTGGTAGCCTCCTGGCGTGCCTGTTCGGATCTTGAGACGAACTTTTTCCAAGCTCTCATCCGCTCTCTGGGCACTGACGATCCTTTCTCTGAGGTCTGGGACGGCTACTAGAGTTGCAATAATTGCTCTTGTCGTTGCCGGTGGCTGAACCACTTCTATCTTCAATTTGTCAAAATCCCTTACAAGCGTGTCCTCTTGAGTGAGAAGAAGTCCTAACTCGGATTGAGTTTTACGACTTAAAGCATCAGCTACTACATTAGCTTTTCCCGGGTGGTAGTTGATACCGCAGTCGTAATCCTTCACGAGCTCGAGCCATCTCCTCTGTCTCATATTTAAGTCTTTCTGCTCAAAAAAATACTTAAGGCTTTTGTGATCAGTGAAGATTTCACATCTAACTCCGTATAGATGGTGTCTCCAAATTTTCAAAGCATGCACAATTGCTGCCAGTTCCAGATCATGAGTGGGGTAGTTCAATTCATGTGGCCTTAGTTGTCGCGAGGCGTAGGCAATGACCTTTCCTTCTTGCATCAACACACAACCTAGCCCATTTTTGGACGCGTCCGTGAAGATCACGTATTCTTTATCGGCTGCTGGAACTGCTAGCACTGGTGCAGTTGTCAATTTCTTCTTCAGCTCTTGGAAGCTGGCTTCACACTCTTCGTTCCACTTATACTTGATTCCTTTGCGAAGTAATTGCGTCATTGGTCTCGCTATTTTAGAGAATCCTTCGATGAATCTCCGGTAGTATCCTGCCAAACCTAAGAAACTCCGGATTTCATTAGGTGTGGTTGGTGATTTCCACTCGCGCACGGCTTGCACCTTGGCGGGGTCCACCTTGATTCCATCTACTGATACGATGTGCCCTAGAAACATTACTTCTTTCAACCAAAATTCGCACTTGCTGAATTTGGCGAACAACTTCTCCGTCTTTAATGTCTCCAGGATGATTCTTAAATGATTTTCATGCTCTTGGTCATTCTTAGAATAGATGAGGATATCATCTATAAACACTAAGACAAATTTGTCTAAGTATGGATGGAAAACTCGATTCATGAGGTCCATGAATACTGCCGGTGCATTGGTTAGACCAAATGGCATGACAATGAATTCATAGTGACCATATCTTGTGCGGAAAGCGGTCTTAGATATATCCTCTGGTCTGATCTTCAGTTGATGATAACCAGACCTTAAATCTATTTTTGAGAATACACTGGCTCCTTTGAGTTGATCGAACAAATCATCTATCCTTGGAAGAGGGTATTTGTTTTTAAGCGTCAGTTTGTTCAACTCTCGATAATCAATGCACATTCTCATGGTTCCATCTTTCTTCTTGACAAAGAGTACAGGCGCTCCCCAAGGCGAGACACTGGGTCTGATGAAACCCAAGTCCAAGAGTTCCTGTAGTTGCACCTTTAATTCTTGTAGTTCCTTTGGGGCCATCCTGTACGGTGCCTTTGATACTGGGGCAGATCCAGGTTCTAGATCAATGGTGAAATCTAGTTGCCTGTCTGGAGGTAGTCCTGGCAATATTTCAGGAAAAACTTCTGGAAAGTCTCGTACTATTGCCACATCTTCCACTTTCTTGTCTTCACTAGCTTCCCCGTTTAGGTAGACGAGATAAGCTGTGCTTCCTTCCTTCATCATCTCTTTTCTGGCTTGTAATGCGGATATCACTGGTACTCTTTTCTTCATACCTATGCCGTGAAATTCCGTCGGTTCCTTTCCAGGTGGTCGAAGAGAAATTTTTCGTTCACTACAAAGGATGGTGGCGTGATTCTCAGCTAGCCAGTCCATTCCTAAGATCATATCTACATCCCACATGAGCAGAATATTAAGATTGTTCGCTACCATCTTAAGTTCTCCTATTTCAAATTCTACGTTCGAGCAAACATGTGTAGTGGTAGATCTTTCTCCTGAGGGTGTAGTGATTCTTAAGGCACATTTAGCTCGTTCTGATTCGATTTCTACGGTATCTACGCAAGGGGCAGATATAAAAGAATGCGAGGCACCAGTATCGAACAGAATCATTATGGAAAAACCTTTAAGCTTGCCCATACCTGCCAGGTTTCCTTGGTTTTTTTCGGGCTGGTTTTGGGTGAGAGCAAAGGCTCTCGCCTGCTGCGGCAATGGTTGTTGCCGCCTCTGTTGCTGTTGGCGCTGTTGGTTCTTGTGTTGGTATTGCTGCTGGTATGGCTGTTGTTGGCGGGGCTGGTATTGGTATTGCTGCTGGTATGGCTGTTGTTGGCGGGGCTGGTGTTGCCCTTGAACTGCTTGCAGGGGCTGGGCATAAGTGGCCCTGATTGCCGCGCCCTGCTGTTTGTTGGGGCATTGTGAGGAGTAGTGGCCCTTCTGGCCACACGTGTAGCAACTGTCAGTTCCAGCCTTACAGACACCACGATGTGGTTTGTGGCATTTTAGACAAAGGGGAACTTCATTTTGTCTTTGGCTGCCTCCAGCCGGGGCAGGACCCTGTTGCTTCCCTTGTCCTTGTTGCTGATATTGTCCCAACGGCGCATTTCCTTGCCATGGCCTCTTGTTAGTCTGGTTTTCATTTCCTCTATGGTCGTTCCAGTTGCGCTTCCCTTTAAAGTTCTGAGGGCGTGCAGGTGGGTTGGCTGGCGCTGAGGTCTGTGGCGGAGCCAACCTTTCTACTGGCATCGCAGCTTCGATGTCCAGTGCCCTGTTCAAAGACTCAGTGTATGAGAGTCCACCATGACTAGCTAGAGTCATCCGAATCTCGTGCCTCAGACCGGCACAAAATTTCTCCGCCATTTTCTCATCAGTATCCACCTGTTGCGGAGCATAACGCGATAGATCGCAGAACTCTCTGTCATACTCTGTCACCGTCTTCTTCCCTTGTTTCAGGCTATAGAACTCAGCCTCCTTCTTCTTTCTGTAGCTTTTGGGAATATACTTATCATATAATCCCGTCTTAAAGTCTTCCCAAGTGTATGCTGCCCATTGTTCGGGAGTCAGAGTCTTTCGGCGGGCTTCCCACCAAAAGTCAGCCGATCCGGCTAGTTGGAAAGACATACACGAGAGTCGCTCCTCTTCTGTGCAGTGTAGGAAAGTGAAGATACGCTCCAAGGCGCGTATCCAAGCTTCGGCCTCGGCTGGGTCGCCTGTCCCAGTAAATGTGGGCGGATTCTGTCGAAGAAACAGTTCTTCAGTCCTTCTAGCAGGGGGTGGAGGGGGTGGGGTAGGTTCCCTGTCGTTTCGTCGTCCCTCAGGTATTTCATCACGATTTCCATTGTTGTTAATGTTCCTCCTAGCGGGGCGACCTCGTTTAGGTGGCATTCTGTACAATACAAACACCCATTTTAACGCATTCTATACAGGAGTCTCTAAGGTAATTAATAAAGAACTGTTTGTCAAATTTAACTTATCATAACTCCAAAACTAAAATATAACAGGAACCGTTGCATGCACAAGTCACATTTTTTTTTTTTCAAAATTACTATATTCTTAACTGACTCGTGAAGAATAAAACCCGTAGAGAAACATAAAACATATACGAGATCGTCGCAGAAAGCCCATGCTAGGGTCATATATATATCATGGAAAATTGTCTCATCGAGGCTTTTACATCGTCAACCAAAACGTAAGTAAGGTCTATCCAGTACTTCCTATGATGTACCGGCTTATTAGCTAAGCAATCACAAAAGGGTACTTATTCATGGAACGTCCTAGAGACCAACGTTTCCGTACTAATGCTAGCTAGAGACAACATAAATAAAATCATAGTCATTGGAACGAATCATCGTTTCCGGAGTACATTCACAAGCTAAAAACTATCAAATCTGTGAATCCTGAGTTGCGGTACGACTGCTCCTCTGTGACGCCAGGGGGTCCTTCTCCGGATCCTCCTCGGGGTCCTCCTCCTCATCCTCCTCGGGGTCCTCCTCCTCATCCTCGCCCAGCTCCCAGCTGGGCAACAGAGTCTCTCTCTGGCCCTCGCCTGTCTCCTGCATGATCTGGGCTGAGCGGAAGATGTCGTCCATAATCTCACGGATCGGATCGTCTCTGGTGCGGATCCTGGCCGTGGTACGAGGCTTGATCGGAGCTGGAGTTGGCACGGGTTCAGGACGAGTAATCCTTATCGTACCATACTGCGCTGTATCGTCATCCTCCTGCATAGGGTATTTGCTCCTATCTAGAAACTCCCTCATGTTGGCCATGACCCTGTCGACATCTGTCATGGCAGCCTCAAACCTTGCGTCTATCGTAGGTATCAGTGGTGGTGGAGGAGTAGTAGCTCGGATCACTGAGTCAGGAGGCGATGGGAAATCCCTACGAGCCCGTGGACGAGAAGGGCCTGTCTCGTCATCGTGCCTACCACGGCGCCCTAGAACTGAGGCACGTGGTGGAGAATCTCGTGGCAAGGCCATCGGAGACTCAGGGGCAGTAGCGGGTGTCTCCGCTGGCATAGGCGTCCCCACTTGTACGTAGTCTCCCGGAAGGATGTAGGGCCCTAGAGGGGCGCGGCTCCACAAAGTGAAACAGATCTGAAGCTCCGCAATAAAGCTAGGGAAGTCTCCCATGAGGTCGTAGTAATCTTCTCGGCGAAAGATGTAGTGGGCAGAGATCTGCCTAGCCCATCCCTGCCACTCGGAAGGTAACAGTAAGATCAACCTCTGGATACCGTCATACCCTGATACTCCATGTGCACTCGCCTCGACCCAGTGTCTGTGAAAACCTGCGAGGAACTGTCCGAGGTTATCCCCGTGACATGGAGCATAGGTGCGGTAGGACTTCTCGACCTCCTCTGGACTAGCCCATGGGGGCAGTGGTCGTCGTCGGGTGAAAACAGTCCTCGCCATCTAACAAAGGAAATTCTATCGTCAAAAGTAGCACACGACAAGTAACTTAAGGCGATAAGGTTCTAAATATCTAAAATCGGAAAACAAGTTCGGTTCAATAACCATAACGTGCAAAAACACCTCATCATCTAAATCTAGCATTTACACAAGCCATACAGGTTCTTAATACTTAATCACAGATTACCAATTCGACTATCATATAGTTCTAGTGTCGTTGTTTTCCGAACTTAGGGCTTGTTATGTGATGATGATATTTTCTTAAATCTAGCAACGAGCACTAAAAGTTTCAACAAAATAAGTTCAAAAGGCCAAGCTAATTCGAGATCTCATCGTAGAAAAACACTCGAATATTTAAGTTATGCCCATGCCATCAACGTACTATTGGCGTTCGTTACGCTGCTCAATCTTCATGCTCGTGGTTTCATCATGCGACCCTTCGTGTAATTCTTCTTTCTCTATTTCGACCATCATTGTCGATGTCATCGTAACATGAAGAAAAAATTAAGGCATCTCCCTAAGTTCTCTTCTATGTTCCGTCGTGAGAGTGAGCATATATAACTTAACAGTTCTAAGTTCTTGTGATTCATACCATAGTCATACTTATTCATGCTTCATACATTTCAAGAAATTAACTTAATTAAAACTTGAAAGTACTTACCATAACCTCCGTTGAGCGTGACGAGATGTAGTGCCAAGCTTTTGTCAACTAGTTCAAAGTGTATTTACTTACTTAATCTAGACTCAACTTAGAAGAAATGAGTAGTACTCAGAGCAAAAGAAATGCTCTGATACCATTCTGTCACGACCGCACTTGCTAAGGATAGCAAATTCGGGAAAATCGCGACTAAGGGAGGGAATTTAGGAGCGGGATTTAGAAAGGGCATATTCGTTTTCTTGATGACTCGACTTGTATAAAGAAATCAATCGAAATATCTAGATATCAATGAAGGCCACAAGGGGACCGTACATAATATTATCCCAAAACGGGGTACTCAATGGTTTTAGTACATTATTAAATAATACATATTGTTTGACAAATGACATAATATCTTAACATAATCAGTGTTCGCAGCGGAATAACAATAACTTGAGTATATGTATGAAGACATATACTCCACTCTGAGGTTCTCGTCCTAAATTGACAAAAGCTCCGCTTGCACACTACATCCTCGATCACAGCTCAACCTGCACATTTAAAAATACATGCAGGGCTAAGTACGAAAGTACTTAGTGGACACTTGCCGAAATTTACATACATGCATAATATTTTATTGTCAAGCCTTTCACAGTAGTAAGATACAAGGGTTTTCCTTTAAAGACTCGTATTTACCAAACATAATATCATTTCTTTCATCAATAACCCGCGCAGGTATTTTATATCATTAATTACCATATCAGTAACTCGTGCCGAGAGGGAGGCCTCCCTCTACGGACACTATGATCGGCCAACCCGCTAGATGACTCACGATCACAAGGTGTACACTAATTCCGAAGGGATTTGCGGTCCCATCCAGAATCCGAATTCGATTAACATCAGATAGGCAATTAATAATAAAACATAAAGCATTTAGGCATTGACAATATCATTTAAATTCATAAGCATAAAGTCTTAACAATTCTGATATATAATTTTAGTTTATACGTAGAAAGCCCACCTGAATAGCAGACTCACGGTTTAGCTCTAACTCTGGTGCTTGACCTTTAATCCGAGAGAATAAAATAAGATTCTAATTCTCGAAAAATCTCAATAAATGAGGATGCGTGAAATGATTATGCATGACTCATATTCCTTTAATTAAATTATGAGATGCTCATCCTATTTAAGGAATTAAAGCTCGTCTTATAAGGTCGGATTATTAATCTTTAATAATCTACTCATCTTAAAATAATCTAATTCACTTACTAATTAATAATTAGTAAGTCTTAAAATTTTCTCTAATTAATCTTAATAGAATAATTATGAAGGCCCAATTAAAATAAAATAATCAAGGCCCAATAGGAATTTAATTCGAGCCCAAATGAATAAATTCAAAACCCAATGCATAAATAACATTAGGCCCAACATCAATTAAATTTTAAAGCTCAACAAATGAGGCCCAAGATAATAAAATCATGAAGCCCAATAAGTGAGCCCATCATCACCCTTAAAATAATTAGTAAATTTTAATATTAATCTCTAATTAATTTAATTAGGATCAATAGTGAAGACCCAAATAAATAAAATCTCGTTGGGCTCAATTAAATAATAATTGGAGCCCAACGTAATTAGTGCAAATCTTAGTACCATGAAATGGGTTAGGCCCAATTGAGAAAGCCCAAAATTTCGGCCCAAACCCGGCCCAAAATCCTCCCCTTTTCTTCCCCAAATTCACGCCTCTTTATCTCTCTCTCTACCGACATCTCTTTCTCTCTTTTTTTTTTCGGTTCTCTCTCTCTCTTTTATCAAAACACACTCACACAAACTTTTTAATCTTTCTCTCTCCTCACAACAAAACACACGCACACACACTTTTTTTTATCTCTCTCTCTCTTCAATCACCACACACACACTTTATATAATCTCCCTCTCTCTATCTTTTTTTTTTTAAATATTCCTTCTCTCCCTCTACCTTTATTAAAAGCATAACACTCCTCTCTTTATTCAATCACCACATGCACACACACATTTTAAGTATATATCTCTCTCTCTCACCGATCCATCCAAACACACACACACTTTCAATAATCTCTCTCTCTCTTTTCTCCCAAAACACACACACACAGCACGCTGGCACCGGCGACACCGCCGTCGCCTCTCCAGCCTCGTCTCTTCCTCCTCCGCCTGACACCCCCCACACAACGCAGAACTCTCCCTCTCTCTCAAAGCTCACGACACGCGCAACGCAGCAGCGCGACATCGCCCTCAACTCCGGCGACATCGCCGTCGAGCCGCCCTCTCTCCCCTCAACCTTCCTCTCTCTCTCACAAAGCTCCGCCGCTGCGGAAGCTCGCCGGGAAGCAGCGGCGATAAGCCGCCGTCACCCACTGCTCTCCCCTCTCTCCATCCGTGGCCGAGCGCCAACAGCAGGGCCGCCGCCCTCTGGCCTCCCTCCGTCTGACTTCCTCCGACGACAACATCAGCTGACAAAGCTAACCGTCGCCGCTGACCTCCCTCGTAATCTCTCTCTCTCCTCGGTCAGTGGTAGACCACCACCGCCGGACGGACAGCAGCGATGAGCCGCCGCCGCCTTCCTCGATTCTCTCTCACTCTCCTCAGTCAGCCTCCATCCCCGACTCGACTCATACCAGAAACAGCAATTACTTCCACAAAAGCCAACATGACTCAAGACTCAAGACTCCATTTTTCAGCATGCTTTAAATCATCCTTCTACTCTTATTTTCTTTTAACAACAGTCATGCTTTGTATATATGTATGACAGTGTATGCATATGTATTTTTGGCAGAAATGAGAAATCATGAATGAAAAGAAACTTTGCAAAAAAAAGAAAAATAATTAAAATTTACCAGCTGGGATTCGTAGGGAGAATCTGCAGATTTTAGTTAAATAACATATGAAGAGGTGAGTTGGGGATGAGGAATTGAGGTTTAAATAGATTGATTTCGTCAAAGATTTGAATGTGAAAGAAATCAAAATTTTGCTGCTTGTGAAAAAAAATCAAATCTTACGGAAAGTGAAATGGTGAAAGCGTTGAATGAATAATGGGAGTTTGAAGCTGAAACCTTCAATGAAATGGGGTGTTTGTTTATTGGTCTGTCAACGTCTGCGAAAATGGTGATGAAGAGATTTGTTGAATGTGATGAAGAAGTGAAGGAGTGAATGAGACTGAGACGTGAAGATTGAAAAAAATAACCAAAATCCCTTAATCATAGGAAAAATGACTCTTGGGCTTAATTATTAACAAGGAATGCTTAATTAAAACTAGGGCCCAAAATAATATTTGTCGAGGCTCAACACATTCAAAATAATTAAAGCCTAACTTAGACTTAAATTAAATCATGTAGTATTAAAAATATTATTAGCATATAGAATTAATCGCATTCATATAATTCAATTTATGCAATGCACATAAATTCAAAAGACCAAATTTTATAAAAGCTTTTGAAAAAAAATTTTGTTGGAATAAACTCATTTTCATTTCTCCGGCATAAATCGTCTTAATCTAAGTTCAAAATAATTCTAAATTTAATATAAATAGGCGGGGTATTACATTTACATGCCATTAACCCTTCATAAAAAAGATAGGTGCCGAGAGCCAAGCAAGATCAAGCTACATAGACAAACTAAACTAAGCTAGAGCGAAATATACAAACATCAACCAAGAGCCAAGCAAGATGTATGTCATAAATCTACTTTTCTTCCTTATCTTCCTTGATTCTTCTTTCAAAGCTTGCAAAACATCCCAAAGCTTAGCAATTTCACTATCCACATCAATGCTTGACCTTGAGCTTTCCTTGAACTTCAAGAGCTTGAGATTCTCCCTTTTCAAGTCATTGATAACTTCCTTTGCTCTTTCACTCATAGGTTCGTCCATCCAATCAAAATAACCACAATTTTTTGTCTAAGATATGAAAAAAAAAGGAGTTCAAGCGACTTAAAATTCAACTAAAACACAACCAATGAAACCAACGCACATACCTTCCAATTCCGACAACCGTAGAACCTCCTACCGGGGTTATCATCTGTCCATGATGTCATCAAGGAAGCCCTACACTTTTTACCTTCGCACGCACAAAACTTTGGATTATTCTCCCATTCATCGCACTGACGTCGACTGCTCCATGAGCTCGACGAATTCCCACCGGAAACTGTATTGAAACTCATGAATCTAATCGAAGACGAAGAACATCGACAAACCCTACACCAATTTCACAAACCTAAACGCAAATTCTCCCTATCGCGAGTTAGGGTTCATCAAATTTAAATTTTGCCCCAAATATAAAAAGAGGGTTGAGGCTGTTAAGTGTGGGGCCCGCATTAAAAAAAAATTAAATAATTAAATTACACAGACGGCGTCAAACTGGGGGTTAGGGCAAGGGGTGAAATTATTCAATTTTATTTAGTTCAGGGGTTTAGTTGATACCCCTTCGAGTATAGGGGGCCAGAAGTGAAAAGGGCCACCACGACAGGGGCTTAATTGATACTTTTCCCTTGATTATATCGCCATACAATATGACTCTAAAATAAGATCATGATTTGATGGATGAATGCAACTTGGGTTCAAATTTTAATATATATATATATATATATATATATATATATATATATATATATATATAGGGTGCGGTTATAGTGAGAACCACAATTATCGTGAGAACATAAGAACCAATAAAATTACTGCATCTGCTATACAAATTAATGCATCCGCTATTAAATTTAATGCATCCGAAAAAAATATTTTTTTTGCTCCCTTCAGGATTCGAACCCAGCACCTGCATCCATCCACCAAGATGATGCATCCACCGTAGATCTTGATGATCGAATGGCTTAAAATGGTTCTCCGTTCTTATTTTATTAGTGGTTCTTATTTGAACCTCTCCCTATATATATATATATATATATATATATATATATATATATAGGGGGTGGATCTATAGAGAATTACACTATAGTAAAGAATAGAGAATACACCTATGCCATCCGATCCACTAGATCCTATGGCTGCCTTTTATTCAGATTTTGATTATTAGAAAAATGTGGCATTAAATTACTTTAATTTTTATGGTATGTAAGGGTTTATTCGGAAATTTAATCACGCAAGTAAATCTAGAAGATTTGGGTTCTTCCGCATTTCACTCCTCCACTACTCTTCAAAATTTTTGTGGAGATTAGGGCATTATACGATTCCGAATAAGGTTGAAGTTGATCGTGTTTCTGCAGAATCATCCTTGTTTCGGCGCACCAACAGGGCGCCGCCTCCTTTCTCATGCCGGCGCCGCCTCCCCTTGCCGCCACAGTCGGCACCACGACCACCGACTTCGCCCCACTCGCCTCTCTCTCAAACCATAAATTCTCAAATTTTTCTCTGACTCCATCTCATTCGATGTCGCCATCGCCGATGCGCCGCCGCCTTCGCCTGGACCTCCTTTGTCCACGACTGAACAGCAGCGGCGGAGCATAGGGAAGCCTCAGCCCTTGCGCTCCTATATCGTAATTTACGATCAGCAGCGGCGGAAAGATCTGATTTTTATTAAAGGTAATTTAATTCTTTTTTTTTTTGCTTTTCAATTAGGCTAAATCCTATAGGAATATGTGTTCGTTTCTATAGTTGTTAATTTGATTCAATTTTTCAATTTATGGGAACGTGATAAGTGTATAAGTGATGGAATGGAAATAATATTGATTTTATGGTGGAGTTGGTATCTTGCATTTGTGTTAATTTGATGATAAAACTTATGACTTGTTAATGTTTCAGATCCAGAAGACTTGTTCGTAGCTTGTGGAGCTCGACTTTCTTTATCCCAGTGAAGGAATACATCGCAGATGGGAAAATCTTATAGTGACATATTCACTATATTTTATTCATTGAGTATTAGTTAATTTATTCAGTTTCTTGTTTTACTTATTCGGTTTATAACAAAGTGGTATTCGATGAATTTTCAATATTATTCACTATAATTTTAGTGAATTATGCAGTTAGCTTATGTGATGTTTTCGTCCATATTTACACATTTGTAGGCGATTGATTCCTTATTCACATAAATATGATGTTTATTCGGTAAATTTTGAACAATATTCAGATACGATTTATTCATGAAAAATGTTACTTTATTCAACAAAATAGTTTCCTTATTCACAATTTATGAGTATCATATAAATTATTCAGCAAACTATTATCCTTATTCGCATAAATATGATTTTTATTCAGTATGTACGATATATTCATGAATAACGTTACTTTATTCAACAAAATATTTTCTTTACTCACAATTTATGAGTAACAGTTACGTTTTTCTGCAAATTAGTATCTCTATTCGCAAAAATATAATTCTTATTTGGGTACGTTTTGAACAATATTCAAATACAATATAATTATTTATTATCACACAAAGAACCAAATTAATATGTACAGGTTTTGAAATAATGAAAAAAAATAAAATGCTACATGAATTACTAATTTTATTTAAGCAATTAAGAGTTAAATTATGAATAATTAATTACCGGACTAATAAAAATATAAATTAGGTGGAGATTCTATTATTTATTCACATAATATTAATTTTTGAATACACATTAAAATAATTTGAACAAATAAAAAATTTGGATGAATTCATGAATTCGAGTATATAAAATAATTGTGAAAAAAACCATAAATAACGTAAAATATGAAATACAGACTTTGTTGAATTAACATTTAACTAATTTGAATAATTTCACATATTAAACTGAATAAACTACAATAGGAAAGAAGTTTTGACCTTGTTAATTTTTTTAATATAAATTATTGCCGAAAAAGAGATAAAAGGTGTGAGTGAACCAAAGTGGTATTCGATGAATTTTTAATATTATTTACTATAATTTTAGTGAATTATGCACTTAGTTTGTGTGTTATTCAGTATATCTTGTAGTTTATTTGTTAAATTTATATATTTATTCAGTACAATTTTAGTGAACAAACTTTCAATGTTTGCGAATAAAGTGAAAAATGTACTGAATATGTTACAAAATATGAAATAGAGACTCTGTTGAATGAACATTTAACTGATCTGAAAAATTTAACATATTAAACTGAATAAACTTTCTAGTTGTGCGAATAATATGAACAATCTACTGAATATGTTACAAAATATGAAATAATGTCGCAATTGCCCATTATTTAATCTAAAAAATAAATAAAATTAATGAAATGTCATCCATGGAATATAATTATTGTTTATAGTATTAAGAAAGTTATTCAGCAAATTACTATCCTTATTCGCAAAAAGATAATTCGTATTTAGGTACATTTAGAAAAATATTCAAATACAATATAATTATTGTTTATCGCACAAAGAAAGTTATTCAACAAAATAATATCTTTATTCGCAAACATATAACTCTTATTTAGGTACTATTTGAACAATATTTAAATACAATATAATTATTCGCAAAAATGCAATATGAATTACTAATTTTATTTAAGACTTAAATTCTGCATGCGTAATTAATTAATGGATTAATAAAAATATCAATTAGGTGAAGATTTTATCTATTCAGATATATTAATTTTTGATGAGTAAGAGGCTCGGCCATAATATGGTGACGAACATAATATAATGAACAACTCAATTAATGTGAAGGAATTTTATGATATCTCTGTTATTGTTACCGTTTAATTTATAGTCCCAATATTTAATTATACAGTTGATGGATTTAAAATAGTAAATTAATTTATTTATTTTTACACTACAAATCCAATTTTCATATATTATTAAAGACGTGAGTCTTTTTATATAGTGTTCTTAGATTTTGGCAAATTTGATTGTAAAAAAGAATAATTAAAGAAAGACAATACTCATTTTTGAGATAAGATCTAAAAAAATAATAATTAAAGAAAGACAATACTAATCTAAAAACAAGTATATAAAAAAAATGAATAAAACTAATTTCATCCATCTTCTGCGATAACAACAATGTAGGAATTATAAACTTTATTAAATTCAGTTTCATGGTTGAATAAAACGAAACTCAAACATAAAGTAGTAAAATTAATTTAATAAATAAACAATTACAAATGAATCATGAATATCTTCAAAACTCTAGCCAAAAATAAAAAGATTCGGTCAACCTTAAGTAAACCAAAGACGGTTACATTAAAAAAAGAAAATTACTTTAATAACCTTAAACTAAAATTCGAACATATCTATTAGGATTAATATGGACGGTTAGATTGTATTAATCTAAGGGCTAGGATTCATTCTTCATTCTCTCTACATTTAGCCTTCTTTTTTGATCCCTTCCCTATATATATATATATATATATATATATATATATATATATATATATATATATATAGGGGACCGCTCCAATGAGACCCCCTAATTTTAGTGAGATCTATGGCACGTTCTGGTGCGTTTATTTTCTCAATCCTATGACTGATATTGTATCTGGAGGGTGATTTTTTTTTCGCAGGGTTCGAATCCTGGAGGGAGCAGAATATTTTAAATTTTGTTATTCATCAGTATATACTGCATTGTTCATCAGTATATATGACTTATTCATTACCAATTTTTTAAATTTTATTTTTCATCAGTACATACATCTTGTTCATTAGATATATGTCTTGTTCATTAGTATTATATGGGGTCTCACTGGAGCGCGCCCCTATATATATATATATATATATATATATATATATATATATATATATATATATAGGGTTGGGTTCCGGTAGTATCCAAGCTTATAATAGATCCGTAGATCCAAATCTAGACCACACATTTATGATATGTGGCGCATCAAGATGGTGACACGTGGCAAGGCATTTCAAGGCAAAATCTAGAGAGTGGTAAAATTGGAATGTAATTTTCCAAATTAAAAAAAAAGAAATTAGATTTTCTCAATATAGGTATATTTTAGATGCATAGAGTTTCATACGAGAATACATGAACTTTCATATAAAAATGTATAAAGTTTCATATAAAAATGCATAAGATTTCACCCCACCCCACCCCAACCCCACCCCCCACACCCCTGAACCCCACCCCTACCCCCCACCCCCCACCCACCCCCCAACCCCGCCCCCCAAATTTTTTTTTTTTTTTTTTAAAAAAAACTGATTTTCTAACCACCGACCCACCCCTACCCTCCACCCCCCACCCACCCACCCCCCCCACCATTTTTTTTTTATTTTTTTATTTTCTCAAAAACTGATTTTCTGACCACTGACCCCCCCACCCACCCACCCCCAAAAAAAAATTTTTTTTTTGAAAAAATGATTTTTACATGCATAAAAAAATTACATGTTTTATATGTATATACTTTCGCACAAAAATGCATATACTTTCACACAAAAATGCATTACATTTTTTGAAAAAATATAATTTTTTTGGGGCTGGAGGGTGGGTGGGGGGTTAGCGGTCAGAAAATCAGTTTTTTTTTAAAAAAAAAAAATTGGGGGGTGGGTGGGTGGGGGTGCGGGGGGAGGGGGTGGGTGGGTCAGCGACTCAACAATCAGAAAATCAGTTTTGAAAAAAAAAATTGGTGGGGGGGTGGGGGGTGGGTGGCGGGTCAGTGGTTAGAAAATCAGTTTTAAAAAAAAAAAAAAAAAAAAAATTGGGTGGGGGGGTGGGGTGGGGGGTGGGGCAGGGGTGGGGTGGCGAAAATACCAGATTTATTAAAATGAAATGCATTTTTATGTAAAATCTTTATGCACTTTTGTTTGATTTTATATGCATGTGAAACATGACTATTTTGGGGGGTGGTAATGGGGAGGGTTGGGGGGTGGTGTGGGGTGGGTTAGGGGGTGGGGTGGCGAAAATACCAGATTTATTAAAATGAAATGCATTTTTTGTATAATTTAATGCATTTTTATGTAAAATCTTTATGCACTTTTGTTTGATTTTATATGCATGTGAAACCTGACTATTTTGGGGGGTGGTAATGGGGAGGGTTGGGGGGTGGTGTGGGGTGGGTTAGGGGGTGGTGCGGGGTGGGGTGGTGAAAATACCAAAACTGTAAAAATCAAATGCATTTTTCTGTTCAAAGTCATGCATTTCATGTGAAAACTTTATGCATCTTTGTGTGAAACTATATGCATCTAAAATATATCTATCTTGAGAAAATCTAAAAAAAATATTTTTTTAATTATTAAATCCGAAAATTACATTCCAATTTTACCCCTCTCCATATTTTGCCTTAAAATGCCTTTATGCATCTTGATGCACCACATGTCATAAATGTGGTCTAGATTTGGATCTACGGATCTATTATAAGCATTGGGATCTACATGATCCCATTCCTATATATATATATATATATATATATATATATATATATATATATAGTGGAGTGCATTCTAATGAGATTGCTATTTTTTGTGAGAACATGAGTACAATGAATAAGGTAATATGTAGTGTTGAATAAGACAATATATATTGATGAATAACGATATTAAAAAAATTGATAAAATTTTCGTTCCCTCCAAGATCCGAACCCTAATAAAAATTTTCATCCTCTAGGTAACTATCAGCCATGAAATACATGAAATCAACGTCCACAATTCAATATAAGATCTTACCATATATAGGGATATATGTGGTGAGAACCAAAATTTTCGTGAGAACATGAGAACCATTAAAATGGATGCATCTACTATACAAATTAATGCATCCGCTATTAAATTTACTGCATTCGAAAAAATATTTTTTTTTGCTCCCTTCAGGATTCGAACCCAGAATCTGCATTCATCCACTAAGATAATGCATTCACTGTAGACATCGATGATCGAATGACTTAAAATGATTCTCCGTTCTTATTTTATTTAGTGGTTCTTATTTGAATATATATATATATATATATATATATATATATATATATATATATATATATATATATATATATATATAGAAGGGCTAGGGGGAATTAATGACTCAGATATATATAAAATAAGAATGATTTAAGACCATTGATGATCTTGATGAATTAATGACTCAGATATGTTTTTATTGTGCATCCGGGATTCATAAACATTGTGCCTTCAATTCGTAAAGGACAAAAATGGGCATTTAAATTGTAACTTTCGTCTCCTACTAATCGGTTCCGAAATTGATGCCAATTAAATATGGAAAATAAGATTTTCCATATCTGATTACATACTTTAGCAATTAACTTGATTTTTCATTTTGCATCGGTCAACCTCATTTCCATTTTGAACTGAGCCCTAGTTTTGCCTTCTCTTCTCGTCTTCCCCAGTCAACCTCATAACAGTGAGATTTACGGCCGCAACCTACAGCGATTCAATACTTCCATTCAAAACCGGGTATGTGAAGGAATTGTAGACCATCTGATTTTATAACTTCGCCGTCGATATTCAGCCTGCAATTTAGAGTGACTAGGATTTTTAAACTCATGAATTTTGGGTATGGCTGGGACGAAATCTAATCCACCGGGTGAGTCGAAAATGAACAATTGTTTTTTAATTTTTTTTTGTGATATGAAATAATTTTGTGTTTTGTATGCGATTTAAAATAAAAGGGGTTAACCATGATCTTTTCACCTTTTGTTAATAAAGATTATTTGAGTTTTGTAATAATTCGTCGAAATTGATATGTTTGATACATAGTATGTTTGATATGTAATTTTATTGTGTGTGGCTTAAGTTATTTTCTGGCATGAATTTATATGTAATTTCTGTTGAAATAATTCAAATAATTTATTGTGTGTAATTTAATAATTTGGGTATTCTTTATAGGCATCTGGATATTTTTTGCGTGAATCACTATTAGATGTTGCGTGAATTCATTGGCCTAAAAAATGCATGTATGAATCTTAGGGTGACTCTAGGTGATATGATCATCATTGGTGCATTTTCGTAGTTTGTTATGCGGTTGATGAGAGTGAACTATGTTGTAATCTTTAAATGTTTGAGTGTGTGGTTAGTAAATTATGTGATTCGAGTATGAATTGAACATGTGTTTGGTATGTTTGGCATTTAAGTATGTAGTTTTTGATGGGAAATGGTTACAAGTTTGATGGAATAATAGGTCTGAATCAATCTGATGCTATATATGCATCTTTGCGTGTGTGATAAAATTATATCTATGAGGTGTGTATGAAAAATTGTTTATTTATAGTCGTCGTGAAAGCTGTGAACCAGATGAAAGCTATGAACCAGATGAACGAGCGTCAAAAGGCGACAATGGCAACGTTGGGATTTGATTATTTGCTCGATATTCCTATTCAGGATCTGCCTGGGAAGCTTATCTACTTTGTCATGGACAGTTACAACGCTCGTAGGTCGGAGATTGTTCTTCCATCTGGGAAGACAATCCCAATTACTCCTCGTCTGGGTTTTAGTAATTCAGGCAGTGTAAGTACTCTTTTTTTATGGGGGGCTTTTAAAGTATAAAGAAAGTTCAATTGTGTGTGTAAAATTTATTCAAGTTCGAGGAAATGGTATGAATTAGCGTCACATGTGGTACTTTTATTACATACAATTGCATGAATATTTGAGATCAGAAGCATGAATTGATCTGCATTTTTTTTTTTTTATGTAATGGAGTCAGTTACATACAAACTTAAATGTTTGAATGCTTGCTAAATAACAATTTAAATACTCCAACGTGTGTAATGGTTACACAACATACAAACTTATAATGATCGAATGCATGCTAAACAGTGTAGTGGGCAAATTTTGTATAGCCCATTCGAATAAATATTTGCGGCCCAAGCACCTAGCCTAATCCGAAAAACCGAATTAATTTCAATTAATTCAGCCCAACCCGGTACTTTAGGTCATCAAGGCCCATCGACCCGAACCCTAGATAGGGCAGCGACTTGGGGAGAAAGAAAGGAATGAGGTCAGGGATACGATCCCCCTAATATCGGAACGACTAGGGTTTAAGGAGACGTGCCAGCAAAACCCTAGCCGTCAGGCCATCGCGGTATAAATAAGAACTTACTAGTCATTCGACCCACACAATCATTCGCACTCCAACACGTTCTCTCGCTCTTCTCTCCCCTCACGCACTATTCTGCCTCCACGCTCTCAGCCTTAGGTTTTCCGGTGATCAGATCAGCCGGGACGACCCAACGGCCCTCGCTCATTGCTCAATCGCCTTCAACTCCGTCGACCAGATCGATCCGATTTATTATTTCGTTTACTTTCAATTGCTTTCAATACGATTTTTATTAATATTGTTTACTGACTTGAGCGTCGGAGGCCCTTCCATCAACACCCCCACCGGTGCTCCAAGGAGGGCTCTAACGTTGTTCGTGTTTCAGGTTGCTAGTGCCCATCGTACCGGACGACCCCGACGTCCTTATCCGTAATTGTTGGATCCATCCCCCCACAAACAGTATCATATTTTGCATCCTAATTTGAATAAAAATCAATCAACAAGAGTCACAATTAGCAGTGGAAGTTTTTTTCCAAAACAACAAAAATATCGAAAAACCAAATGTCTAAGATTGAAACGTGAAAAGAAAAAAATTGTTCAATACCAATGAGAAGAAGAATGGACAACTCAGTAGTGGTAGTCATTCCTCGTCGCTCTCTTCGTCAACTACCTTCCCACAATGGTACAGATTACAGAATCAAGAATGAGATGTTAAATGGAAATGAAACATGATATATTTAAAATATAAAGAAGTTAACTACATACATTCGAGGTTGCTATTATAATATATCAGTTCGTGTTGTTCCAGAGGACAAGTGAGTATTTAGAAACGATTTATATGCATGCAATCAACTAACTACAGACATATTACTAACTATTAAAAATATGAATTGCTAATTCGAAATGTATGAATCACTGGTTAATCTTATTAAAAAATATAGGTATTCTGAATCCGTGTTAGACTATCGAGAAAAGAATGAGACATAATTTAATTCGTGAGTCATGCACTAAAATGGCCACAAAATTCACAACGCTAACGGATTACATAATTGGCTGCATTAATTATTCAAGCAATTCCAGTTCGTGTTGTTCTGAAGGAAAATCTAGACTTTGGATAAAATTAATGTGATCACCGGTCATGAATCACATATACAAATTGCATGAATTATTTCATATAGAATTGAATCGGATTTAAATAAATTTCGATTCGTGCCGCATGAACGGGTAATTCACGCAATACTTCCATTCGAAACCGGTGGTGTGTGAAGGAATTGTAGACCTACAATGAGATTTCTTACTTGCATGAATTATTTCATATAGAATTGAATCGGATTTAAATAAATTTCGATTTGTGCCGCATGAACGGGTGATTCACGCAATTTAATTTTGATTTGTTCTGTATCAACATGTAATTCATGCAATTTGTCTTTAAGTAAATAGTATGTCATGTTAGGCATACATCTGGAAAATAAATAATTAGACATGGATGATAAGAAGAGAGAAATAAGAAGAACAAGGTACCAGATGACTCCATATGTAGCTCCAAAATTACAATATGATGCGTGGCTTTAAACTTATTCTGTATTTTGCAGCGATGAAAAAGTGAATTACAGATTGATATGTATTTAACGTGTAGGTTAGGCTGTATTGTGAAAAGATATGTTTTGATATGCAAAGAATTTAATAAGATTATGGTAACCG
Source organism: Salvia miltiorrhiza (assembly GCF_028751815.1). NCBI lineage: Eukaryota > Viridiplantae > Streptophyta > Magnoliopsida > Lamiales > Lamiaceae > Salvia > Salvia miltiorrhiza. Next base: position 32,011,201 of record NC_080390.1, on the reverse strand, counting down.
ATTCTAATCAATTAAAATGACCAAAAAATCCCCTAAGATTATTGGCGTCCATTTTTGGGCTGATCTTTAGAATTAAATCAAGCCATAGGATCTAGAAAATTAAAGGGTTGAGATTCGTTCCTATTTTATACAAACAAATCTGTTTTTATTTTTAGCCCACCTATATATATATATATATGGTTGGGTTCCTGTAGTATCCAAGCTTATAATAGATCCGTAGATCCAAATCTAGACCACACATTTATGACATGTGGCGCATCAAGATGGTGACACGTGGCAAGGTATTTCAAGGCAAAATCTGGAGAGAGGTAAAATTAGAATGTAATTTTTGGATTTAATAATTAAAAAATATATATATTTTTTTTAGATTTTCTCAAAATAGATATATTTTAGATGCATATAGTTTCACACAAAGATGCATAAAGTTTTCACATGAAATGCATGACTTTGAACAGAAAAATGCATTTGATTTTTACAGTTTTGGTATTTTCACCACCCCACCCCACACCACCCCCCAACCCTCCCCATGACCACCCCCAAAATAGTCATGTTTCACATGCATATAAACTCAAACAAAAGTGCATAAAGATTTTACATAAAAATGCATTAAATTATACTCCCTCCGTCCCACTAGACTTGGCACACTTGCATTTTTTGTTTGTCCCACTAGAATTGGCATTTTCCTAAAATAGTATGTGGTCCCTACTTTCTCTACTCACATAAAATAAGTGGACCCTACCTACTTTACACTCTTAACCCTTTATTCTTAATCTCCGTGCCCAACTCAAAAGTGCCAAGTCTAGTGGGACGGAGGGAGTACAAAAAATGCATTTCATTTTAATAAATCTGGTAGTTTCGCCACCCCACCCCCACCCCCCACCCAATTTTTTTTAACTGATTTTCTGACCACTGACCCCCCCCCCCCCGCACACCCACCCACCCACCCACCTCCCACCAATTTTTTTTTTCTCAAAAACTGATTTTCTGACCGCTGACCCCCCACCCACCCTCCAGCCCAAAAAAAAATTATATTTTTTCAAAAAATGTAATGCATTTTTGTGTGAAAGTATATGCATTTCTGTGCGAAAGTATATGCATGTAAAACATGTAATTTTTTTATGCATGTAAAAATCAATTTTTCAAATTTTTTTTTTTGGGGGGTGGGGTGGGTGGGGGGTCAATGGTCAGAAAATCAGTATTTGAGAAAAAAAAATTGATGGGGGGTAGGGTTGGGTCAGTGGTCAGAAAATCAGTTTTTAAAAAAATATTTTTTTTTGGGGGGGGGGGGGGTAGGGGGTGGGGTTCAGGGGTGGGGTGGGGTTCAGGGGTGTGGGGGGTGGGGTTGGGTTGGGGTGAAATCTTATGCATTTTTATATGAAACTTTATGCATTTTTATATGAAAGTTCATGCATTCTCGTATGAAATTTTATGCATCTAAAATATACCTATTTTGAGAAAAGTCTATTTTTTTTTAATTTCGAAAATTACATTCCAATTTTACCCCTATCCAGATTTTGCCTTGAAATGTCTTGCCACGTGTCACCATTTTGATGCGCCACATGTCATAAATGTGTGGTCTAGATTTGGATCTACGGATCTATTATAAGCATTGGATACTACATGATCTCATTCCTATATATATAGATATATATATATATCTATATATATATATATATATATATATATATATATAGGGTGAGGCTACCATGAAAACACCCTTAAGTGTATAAAATAAGAACAAAATCCTACCATCCATCTAACTCAAATCAACGGACAAGATCGAATTTTAATAAATTAGACGGTTCTTAAGATGTGATTGTCTAATTCGTAACCAAAACCTCCCAAAGGGTAAAAATGTAACATGCTTATGTTGACTTTCCGATTCTCTTGGGAATGGATATGGAAATTTTTTATTCCATATCAAAATTAATTTGTATGGAATGAATTGAATATAAAATTAATTACTAGCAAACACATCCCTCCATTGAATCAGCCATTTTTAGTTTTACGATAGGAATGAGAATTTTATTATGAACTGGAAAGTGGGTGGTGGTTGCACGAATTTTATTTATTATGTTACGAATTAAAATGTGAGAAAGTTTGCACGAATTTTATTAGTTATGTCACGAATTAAAATATGAGGAAGTTTAATTTGCACGAATTTTAATATAGTCACGAATTATAAGTAATGCTATTACGAATTTCAGAGGTGCAAAGTTGATAATTTTATTATAATTCATGGAAAATTTTCATTCTATGCACAAATCTGAAGTTCTTTTGTTACTAATTATATTTAGTACTTTGTGAATTTAATTTATGCTCGAACTGAAAGTAATGTTGTAACTTGGAAATTTTTTTATTTAGTCAAAGAATTATAAGTAATGCTGTTACGAATTTCAGAGTATTGTTTCAAGCAAAAATATAAGTAATGCTTTGAAGAAATAGAATGATGAATCCATAATTATTAATTTGCTTCGGTTAATTTTACACGTTTGATGATAAAGACTCTGTGTTTTACATTTCAGAAAATATTATGATTTAGGTTAGAATGATTTTAATAGGTGTAAGACGTGTGTTAAATAAAGATTTGATATATGGAAATAAAGATTTGATATATTAAACAAATATACTAATTCAAAATTAAATTGAGCAATTACATACTTAACCTTTTTCCAATTAGGCGTGAATATGTCTAGATTAGATTAGGCAAATCTCAAGCCATTAGATCAAACAATATTTAATGGACAAGATTTATCCATATTTTATACACTTAAAAGTGTTTTTATTATAGCCCTCCCCTATATATATATATATATATATATATATATATATATATATATATATAGGGTGCGGTTATAGTGAGAACCACACTTATCGTGAGAACATAAGAACCATTAAAATCAATGCATCTACTATATAAATTAATGCATTCGCTATTAAATTTAATGCATCCGAAAATAATAAAATTTTTGCTCCCTTCAAGATTCGAACCCAGGATATGCATTCATCCACCAAGATGATGCATCCACCGTAGATCTTGATGATCGAATGGTTTAAAATGGTTCTCTGTTCTAATTTTATTTAGTGGTTCTTATTTGAACCTCTCCCTATATATATCTATCTATCTATATATATATATATATATAAAGGGAAAGGCTACGGTATTAACACTTCTTAACATATAAAATACGAACTACCTAAAATATATGAATTATGTGTGAAGCGTATGAATTCGTTGTGTAAATGTATGAATTACGAAAAATAATTTTTTTGCTACCTATAGGATTCGAACTCGAGACCATGAATTCATCCAATAAGGTGATGAATCAACCGTAAATCTTGATGATCTAAGAGTTGAAAATAGTTCATATTTTATATTCTAAAAGGTGTTTTTATTTTAGTCCACCCATATATATAGGAGGATACTAAAATAAAAACATCTCTTAAAATATAAAATAAGAACCATTCGCAGCCCTTAGATCATCAAGATCTACGGTTGATTCATCACAATCTTGAATAAATTCATGGTCCTGAGTTCGAATCTCATAGGTATCGAAAAATTTATTTTTCGCAATACATTTATCCAGAGAATTATATGTGTTCTACATAGAATTCATACATTTTAGCTAGTTCGTATTTTATATCAAATTTGGACCATTAATATCAAATCTTGTACGGATCAAATTAAATCTTGATGGACTGTTTCATTCAGCAAATACAAACTGATAGTTCATAGCTAAAACAACAGAAAGGGTATATTGGGTAGTTGACATTTAATTCTCTCTCTCTCTCTCTCTCTCTCTCTCTCTCTCTCAGTAATGTGTTTCCAAAACTCCCCGTGTAGTGGTTTTGGCGATTGGCGAAGGTGGGGGACGGCTGTTGTCGCACATCCTGGTGGAGAGTGGCGCGGTGGTTCTGAATCGCATCCAGACGGCGCAGCAGTTGCACGTACAGACATCGGCGGATTGGCGAGAGCAGTGGTGGTTGCAGCACTGCTGCTTAGCATTTGGATCTGGCGGCGACGCTATGTGCAGGAATGGCGATATACGTAGGGTGGTGCTGATGGTGTTCGATTGAACTGGAGTGGTGAGCGGAGCGTATCGGCGCTGCTGGAAGCGACTTGGAGACCAGGCCGCGCTCTGCGCGACATTCAACTGGGACTGAGGAGGCGCAAATTATTTTTTATTTATGTATGAATTATTTATTTTAGCTTCACCTTATATGTGTTGCATGAATTATTTTTGGTTTTTGTAATTATTTTTGGTTTACGTATGAATTATTTTGATTTTCGTACGAATTATTTTAGTCTCAACTCTAATTGTATGAATTGTTTTTGGCTTTCGTACGAATTATTTGTGATTTACGTACGAATTATTTTTTATTTACGTATGAATTATTTTGTTTACTAGACCATACGTAATCAGGTTTGCATTTGAAAAGAATGAAAAAAAAAAAAAAAAAAACCAGAAAAGATGATAACTAAAAAGTGTGAATAGTGTCTTCACATGAGAATACTGATCGTGTTCTTCAACTTTATTTGTAAGGTTTTTTTTATTTTTTATTTTTTTGTGTGCAATATTATACTGTAACTTATGTAACACTATATACTTATTTATACAGTATTTTTATTCTTACTGAAGATAACATTCTTAGTATATATATATATATATAGGGGGCTGCTCCAATGAGACCCCCTAATTTTAGTGAGATCTAGGGCACGATCTGGTGCGTTTATTTTATCAATCCCATGGCTGATATTGTATCTGGAGGGTGATTTTTTTCGCAGGGTTCGAATCCTGGAGGGAGCAGAATATTTTAAATTTTGTTATTCATCAGTATATACTGCATTGTTCATAAGTATATACGACCCTGTTCATCAGTGTATATGTCTTATTCATTACGAATTTTTTAAATTTTATTTTTCATTAGTATATACATCTTGTTAATTAGATATACGTTTTGTTCATTAATATTATATGTCTTATTCATTGTACTCATGTTACACGAAAAATAGGGGGTCTCACTGGAGCGCGCCCCTATATATATATATATATATATATATATATATATATATATATATATATATAAGGGTGCACTCCAGTGAGATTGCTATTTTTCGTGAGATCATGAGTACAATGAATAAGACGATATATAGTGTTGAATAAGGTGAGCATTATACATTATAATTATAAGGTGCGAAGAAAGCAGATGTCGTCTCTCTCAAACAAGCGTGCCCTAACCCTAGTTTTCCACCGTTAACTCTTCTCCGATCATGTCTTCCGGCGAACTCCCGCAACCCTCGCTCGACAGGGGCGGTCTTAACCTGCCCCAAGTTTCAAACAACTTCACCAAAGCCGCAAATCATGATGTTGCTGGTACCGTTTTGCCAAACCCTAAGGCCAACCCTAGTTTGCGTGGTGTGCTTGCGCAGCAGAATCAGCCTATGTTGCCTGGTTCTTCTTCAACCACTGCGAAAGTTGCTGGAACGGTGACCTCCTATGCCCATGTCACGGCCCCCCAAAGGGCCAAGAAGCCGGACCTGCCGGCACATAAATTTCGTGCGCTTCAGCCATTTGCTCAAGGAGGAGTCGGCGTGCTCAAAGTTCCTCGCGAAATTCAGAATTTTCAAGCTTCGAAATTCCAACATGCGCTTATTGGTCGCTTCATGATGAATAAGGGTGAAAAACCTAGGACCACTAGAGAACTCAAGGCGGAATTACAATCGTTGTGGGAGATTAAATCGCCTTGGTTCCTCATGCCGATGGGAAGAGGGTTCTATACTTTGAAGTTTCTGAACAAGGAAGATAAGGCAACTGCTAAACGCCACGTGATCTGGGATCTTCCGGTCGGCTCAATACGTCTTCGTGATTGGGTTCGTTATTTCAATCCCTATAAAGAGTCGTCCTCTTTGGCTCAAGTTTGGGTGAGAGTATACTACCTGCCGGTGGAGTTCTGGCACCCGGAGGTTCTTTCGGGCATTGGACGATGGCTGGGACAGCCGTTGAAGATCGATAGTACTTCTATTGATGATGAAGTGGCACACTTTGCTCGTATTTTAGTGGAAATAGACCTCTCTCAAACTCTTCCTGAATTCATGACGATCGACGGAGGCGAGTATTTTTTTAACATTGAATTCAGTTATGAATATATTCCTTTATATTGCACTAAATGTAAGATAACTGGTCACTCGCCGGACAAGTGTCGGCGAGGTAAAGCAGGGAAAAATATTGAGCTAGAAGCGAAGACTATAAAAGGCTCGGCATGGCAGGCTGTTGGGGAGAAAGATGCCAGGGATAAGCTGCGTTTCGATGGAGAGGTGGTCTTTGATTCGGAGTCGGAAGCTGGGGCTAAGGAGGCGAGTGATAATTCGCTCAAGGAGCTTTCAGGGCCTGATCTTTTGGAAACCTTGTGTAACCGGAGTTCGGGGAATAAGCACATTCAACCGGGGTCACCGGATGGTAACAGATTTGCCATCCTTCAGAACTCTTCGTTTCATGAAGATTTGGAGACAAACAAGCAGGAGGCTAATAGAAAGGACAAAAGTGGGGACGTTTCTAGGAACATTGTTTCGGATGAGAATATTAATAATCAGGGTACGAGAGTTCAGCAGCATTCTCGAGAGCAAGGAAAGGACCTTGTTGCCACTCCGCATACCTCTTTGGAAAATAGCATCGAACAGTTGGGAGATGCTATTGATAAGAGGGAAGAATGCCATGCGCAGCATCCTCTATCGGTGGATCTTTTCAACAAACAGCTGGGGGACGTCACGGAGAAGGTGGCAGCAGGCTTGACTCAGGCTTCTCCTCAGGTGGATCAAAGGATCGAACAGCTGGAGGACGTTACAGAGAAGGCGGCAGCAGGCTTCACTCAAGCCTCTCCTCAGGTGGAGCGACAGAGGAGGGATCGCGAGATCATGGCGCAGAGCAATAATGCTCTCCCTCTGGTTGACCAACCAGACAAGGATAAGATTATCCTTGCAATGGAAAACGATCTTAAGGTGGAAAGGTTTAAGCATGAAGCTTACCTAAACGTGGTAGAGGGCGTCCTCCCAAAAATGATCAGAATGCTCGCAATCATAATAAGGCTCTTCTTCTTCAGCAAGAAAGTATTAAGAGTCGTCTCCGGAAGGCTGCTGATGCTGGGCATCAACCACGTGACTACATTGTTGATTATCAGGAGTCGGATAGTTTGCAGGCTATGGATAACGTAGCTAACAAACGGTGGGATAAGGAAGCGGAGCTGGGGTCGTCTCAGCCCAGAATCAACCAATAATTCTTATGAATTTTCTGGTTTGGAACGTCCGGGGCTTTTCGGACGAATCTAAATCTCTTCTTAAGGAGCATTGTCGTTCCTTCTTGCCTTTACTTGTAGGCATTATTGAGCCTAAAAAAAGCCTTCATAAAGTACGCTAGAGTTATTGGAGATCGATCAATATGGTCCCCCGCCATCAAAATTGTCGACAGCCTCGGAAGTTGAACATCTGGTTGCTCACTAGTCCGTCTGTTCAGACAACAATCTTGCTCTCTTCGGCTCAGGTCATTATTGCTGATTGTGTTTGGCAAACTTACTGCTTTAGAGTCGCGGTTGTGCATGGTGCGAATGATCACGTTGCTAGGCGTGCCTTGTGGACTGATCTTCTTTCTTTTGTTGATGGGAACACGGTTTTTATTGGCGACTTCAACGCCGTCAAGAGTGCTCATGAACGCCGTAGCTTGGTGGCGCCTTTGAGAAGCTCGTGCAGTGAGTTTTGCGACTTCATCGAGGCTTCGGATATGGTAGAGTCGCCTTCCTCTGGCATCCGTTTTACGTGGTCTGGTCGGAGATTACTTCCTCGGCACGTGGAGTCTCGTTTGGACAGGGCGTTCTTCACTATTAGCTTTGCTAATTTGTGGGCTTCGATTAACACCCATGCGCTTCCAAGGCTTACTTCTGATCACTCTCCCTTGATTTTCCAATGCAGCGATGATATGGGTAAAGGGAGACGTTTCAAGTTCTTAAATATGTGGACTTCGCACCCCAACTTTCTTGAGAGAGTGGCGTCTTCTTGGGATGCGGCGACTGATGTCCGTTGTCCTATCTTTAAAATCATGTTCAAACTCTGTCGTCTGAGAAATGATCTCAGGGCGTGGAATAAAGAGGTGTTTGGGCAGGTTGATATGCAGATCAATTCAGAGCAAATCTCGTTGCTCGATGTTCAGAACATGATTTCTGACCAGGGCTACACAGACATTCTTTTTGAGGAGGAGGTCAGTCATCAAGCTCGGTTGTCTTCTTTGCTTGCCAGGAAAAACAGTCTTTTGCAACAAAAAAGTCATGCGCACTGGCTTACGGATGGTGACCGTAACACTTCTTTCTTCCATCGGGCTATTCGCTTCCGAAAGCAAAATCACAGGATTGAGCACTTGAAGATTGGCGATGTTGTCTCGTATGATCGGGGGAATATTCAGCAGCATATTCTTGACTTCTTTTCCTCTCTTTTTAAAGAAGAAAGCCCCAGTAACGTGAATTGGGATCTGCTGAAAGGTATTATTGATCATTTTGTGTCTGAGGATCAGAATGGGAAGCTCACGCGTATTCCTGATGATGAGGAGATTATGGCTGCGGTTTTTAGCTTGGATGCGAACAGCTCGCCGGGTCCGGACGGGTTTTCTGGGAAGTTTTTTCACAACTGCTGGAGCATTATACGTTTGGATATTCTTTCTGCGGTGCGTGCTTTCTTCCTCAATTCTTATTTGCCTGCAGGTTGCAACGCTAGCATCTTAATTTTGATCCCAAAAAAAAGATGTGGTGGAGACGGTGGCTGATTTGAGACCTATCATTCTGTCAAATTTCTTCTTCAAAATTATTTCCAAAATCCTCGCTACCAGATTGGGTGAAGTGGCGGCCGTTGGGGTGTCGCCAAACCAATTTGGCTTTATTGGAGGTCGTTCGATTCATGATTGTATCATGCTTGGCTCTGAAGGTTTTAGCTGCATGAATCGTACGGGCAAACGCTCGAACATGGCGTGCAAAGTGGATATTCGCAAAGCCTTTGATACTATGCGTTGGGACTTTATTCTGAATGTGCTTAGGGTTAATGGTTTTCATGGAAAGTTCATTGAATGGATTTCCATTATCTTCAGCTCTGCCCGGATTTCCATTCTTTATAACGGGCAGTTGAGTGGCTACTTCGCTTGTTCCAGGGGGGTTAGGCAGGGTGATCCTCTCTCTCCTATTCTTTTTGGCATTGCTGAGGATGTTTTGAGTCACTTATTCCTCAATTGTGTGACCTCTCGCCACATCACTTCCATGGATTTCAGCAGAAGGGCTAGTTTTCCTTCTCATTTGCTTTATGCTGATGACATCTTGATTTTCTGTAAGGCGTCGATGAAAAATGCTCGCAAAATCAAAGAAATCTTGGATTTCTATGGTGAAATTTTGGGCCAAATTTGTAACCCTGCTAAGTCTCACGTTTTCTTTGGGAGGGGCGTTTCTTGCATTATGAAGAATCGTGTGATTAGTGAGCTTGGTTTTGCTATGGGATCTTTGCCGATTACTTACTTGGGAGTCCCGATTTTCTCTGGCCGCATGCGTGCTTCTTACTTGATTGGTATTTATGATAAGATTGTCAATAAGTTTTCAAGCTGGAAGGGGCTATACTTATCTATGGCTGGCAGAATTTGCTTGGTTCGTTCTGTGATCCAAAGCTCGGTGACACACTCTATGATGATCTATAGATGGCCTAAATCTCTCATTTACAAACTGGACAGGAAGTGCCGCAACTTTATATGGTCGGGACATGTGGACAAAAAGCCTTCGTGCCCGGTGAGTTGGTCTAGGGTCTGCGCTTCTCGGTCGGAGGGTGGCCTAGGAGTCAGGTCATTCTCGGCTATGAATAGAAGTTTCTTGATGAAGATGGCCTGGAGGCTTGTGCAAGGCCGTGATTTCGCCCCTTCGATCCTGGCTACGCGCTACTTGTCGAATTTTGGCTATGCCAAGATGGGCTTGGCTTCTTCGCCGTTCTGGACTGGCGTGAGGGAGCATGTGAACTCCTTGGTGATGGATTCTTATTCCTATATTGGCACTGGAGAACACATCTATTTCTGGCATGACGATTGGCTGGGTTACAAGTTGGCGGACAAGCTTCATATTTCGCCTTTTATGAGAGACTTCCTGCAGCAAGCTGTGAGTGATTACTTCTATGATGGTGTCTGGCATTTCACTCCGAATTTTATTATTCAGTTTCCTGATCTTGTGGTGGATATTTTGTTGCTTCCGCTTGGGGAGGAGAGTGACACTCGCTTCTGGAAACCTTCGGTTAGTGGGGAGGTTTCGGCCTCTCTTGCCTATGTTTCGCAGTCTCCGCACTTTCCCAAAGTCCTTTGGGGCACCTGGATTTGGGAGCGTTTTATTCCTGACAGAAGATCTCTTGTCACCTGGCGGATTCTACATTTGAAGATGCCGACTTTGGATGGTCTGATCAAAGGGGGCATGCATGGCCCCAATAGATGTGTGATGTGTGGGTTGGCTGAGGAGATTGACCACTTGCTCTGGAATTGCAGTGTCATTCGGCAGAGTTGGGTGGTTTTCTTTGATTGGTTTGACAAGGCGCACCTTCTGGACTGCTTGGATATTCATAGCATGTTGGCTGCTGCCTGGAACACGGATTTCAATCCGCTGGTTCGGTCCTATTGGAAGGCTGGGGTGATTAATTTTATTTGGAAAATCTGGGATTGCCGCAATCAAGTGACTTTTAATGATGCTAGTTTCCACGCGAATATGATTCTTGGATTCCTTAAAGTCGCGTTTAAGGAGATGGATTCCAATTTCCCTAAGCTTGGGCGTTCTCATAACTCTTGGCAGGATTATTTGGTGCTTAGGCGGATTGGGGTTGCTATGCGTGAGGTTCCGCCTCCTATGATGATTGAGGTTCATTGGTGGCCGCCGGCTGGGCAGTGGATTAAAGTCAATACTGACGGCTCGGTGCTTGGGAAACCTGGGAGCATTGCGGCGGGCGGTGTGTTTCGTGATAACTGGGGTGCGGTTCGCGGTTGTTATCACTATAAAGGGGGTTCGGGGTTTGCTTTTGAAGCGGAGCTTTTGGCGGTCATGCATGCCGTTAGAATTGCGAATTCTCGTGGTTGGCACTGGCTTTGGATTGAAGCGGACTTGTCTTATGTTGTCCAGCTTCTGCACTCACGTTCTCTGAATGTTCCCTGGCGCTTTTTACCGCTTTGGAAACAGACTTTAAATTGGCTTTCGAATTTTCGTCTTCAGATCTCGCATATTTATAGAGAAGGAAACAGCGCGGCGGATATTATGGCTAATCATGCACGGATCGAAGGGTGGTGGCCCTTTGCTATTGAGGATATTAAGATTGCGGTGTCTTTAGATATGGCGACTCATAGTCGCGTTCGTATGAAGACTTGATGACATGGGGCTGTTTAGTACCGGTTTCTCTGCTCTGGCTTTCGGTTCCGCTGCTCTGGCATTCGGTTCCGCTGCTCTGGCTGTCCAGATCCGCTGCTCTGGCTTTCGGTTCCACTGCTCTGACACTCGGTTCCGCTGCTCTGGCTGTCCGCTGCTCTGGCACTCGGTTCCGCTGCTCTGGCTGTCCAGTTCCGCTGCTCTGGCTTTCAATTCCGCTGCTCTGGTTGTCCACTGCTCTGGCTTCGGTTCCGCTGCTCTGGCACTCGGTTCCGTTGCTCTGGCTATCCGCTGCTCTAGCTTTCGATTCCGCTGCTCTGGCCTTCGGTTCCGCTGATCTGGCTGCTTTCTCTGACTTTTCGCTTCTCTGCTCTGACTGGCTTCTCTGGCTTCTCGGCTTTCTTTCTTGGGGTTGTTTTGGGTGAGGGTGGGAGTTTTGGCGACGGCATATAACCGGCCAAACTCTCTTCTCACTTGGCGTCTTTTGGGACATGGGCGACGGCGTCTTACCGGCCTATGTCTCGCTTTTTTGTGGTCTCTTTTGGTTTACTCAGCGACGGCGTCTAACCGGCTGAGGTTTACCTGTTTTTTCTCTTTGTTGGACGATGGCAACGGCGTTTTCCGGCCATCGTCTTTGTTGTTTTGAGTTTTCTTGTTTCGGTTGTGACTGGTTTGAGCCGGGATTGTTTTGGGACGATGGTTAGGCCGGAGTTTCAGAAACTTTCCTTTCCGCTCTTCTGGTCGTGGTTTTTGCCTTTAGACGATGCACTCTTTTTCCTTTTCTGGTTTTTCCCACGGGGTTTTCCATGAAAAGGTTTTAATGAGGCTCGGCCCTTAGTCTGCTTCTTTGTGCTTTCAAGGGTTTTTTGTTCTTTTTTCTTTTTCTCTTTTTAATAAAATCGCATTTTAATAATAGTGTTGAATAAGGTAGTATATACTGATGAATGACGATATTAAAAAAATTGGTAAAATTTTTGTTCCCTCCAAGATTCGAATCCTAGTAAAAATTTTCGCCTTCTAGATAAATCGATACATGAAATCAGCACCCACAAGTTAATATAAAATCTTACCACATTTAGGGGATCTACGGTTGATTCATCACCTTATTGGATGAATTCATGGTCATGAGTTTGAATCCCATAGGTAGCAAAAAAAAAAAAAATCGCAATTCTACCTTTATACAGTAAATTCATACATGTTCTACATAAAATTCATACATTTTTGTTGGTTTGTAGTTTTTATTTTAAGAGTTGTTTTTACTATAGCACTTCCCTATATATATATATATATATATATATATATATATATATATATATATATATATAGGAATGGGATCATATAGATCCCAATGCTTATAATAGATCCCTAGATCCAAATCTTGACCACACATTTATGACATGTGGCGCATCAAGATGGTGACACGTGGCAAGGAGCTTCCAAGCATTCCAAGGAAAAATCTGGAGGGGTAAAATTGGAATGTAATTTTCGGATTTAATAATTAAAAAAATATATATATTTTTTTAGATTTTCTCAAAATAGATATATTTTAGATGCATATAGTTTCACACAAAGATGCATAAAGTTTTCACATGAAATGCATAACTTTGAACAGAAAAATGCATTTAATTTTTTCAGTTTTGGTATTTTCACCACCCCACCCCATACCACCCCCCAATCCAGCCCACACTACCCCCCAACCCTCCCCATTACCACCCCCCAAAAATAGGCATGTTTCACATGCATATAAAATCAAACAAAAATGCATAAAGTTTTCACATAAAAATGCATTAAATTATACAAAAAATGCATTTCATTTTAATAAATCTGGTAGTTTCGCCACCCCACCCCCCCACCCCCAAAAATTTTTTCTTCAAAAACTGATTTTCTAATTGCTGGCCCACCCCCACCCCCCCCCCAATTTTTTTTTTTAAACTGATTTTCAAAAAAAAAATTGGGGGGTGGGGCATGGGGGGGTGGGTGGGTGGGGGGTCAGTGGTCAGAAAATCAGTTTTTGAGAAAATAAAAAATAATAATAAAAAAAATTTTGTGGGGGGGGGGGGGTGGGTGGGTGGGGGGTAGGGGTGGGTCAGTGGTCAGAAAATCAGTTTTAAAAAAAAAATTTGGGGGGTGGGGGGTAGGGGGTGGGTGGGGTGGGGTGGGGTGGGGTTCAGGGGTGTGGGGGGTGGGGTTGGGGTGGGGTGAAATCTTATGCATTTTTATATGAAACTTTATGCATTTTTATATGAAAGTTCATGCATTCTCGTATGAAACTTTATGCATCTAAATTATACCTATTTTGAGAAAATCTAATTTTTTTTTTATTTCGAAAATTACATTCCAATTTTGCCCCTCTCCAGATTTTACCTTGAAATGCCTTGCCACGTGTCACCATCTTGATGCGTCACATGTCATAAATGTGTGGTCTAGATTTGGATCTACGGATCTATTATAAGCATATGGATCCACCGGAACCCAACCCTATATATATATATATATATATGGATGAGCTAAAATAAAAACACCTTTTAGAATATAAAATATGAACTATTTTTAACCCTTAGATCATCAAGATTTACGGTTGATTCATCAGCTTGTTAGATGAATTCATGGTCCTGAGTTCGAATATAATAAGTAGCAAAAAAATTATTTTTCACAATTCATACATTTACACAGCGAATTTATACGTGTTCTACATAAAAATCATACATTTTAAATAGTTCGTATTTTATATATTAAAAAGTGTTTATACCGTAGCTCTCCCCTATATAGAACTAAATACGCTACAAAAATCATAAGATTCATAACATACTTTATTGAAAAGACACATATTATCAGTAAAGAAGGAACATTGAAATCATTTATTGTTTTTAAGATAAATTAATACATATTGTGTATTCTTAGAGGATAAAATACTATTGATCTCTATTTTATTTTATAAATAATTCTTTTGACTCCAATAAATATAAAGACATGACGAAATGATTGTTACATTTCATAGGACTTCAAATTTCATTCATTTTCCGAAACTCTTGCCTTGCATTATTGAAGAATAGGATATCTAATATAATTTGTATTATTGTCGTATTTCCTAAGAGTTGACCTCTAAAAAGTTTTGCTTTGACAATTGGTAAATACTTATATTCATCTTGGCGTATTTGATGTTTGAAGAAATTAGATAAACTAGGAAATCTTTTTCCTCGCGTGCTGCTCCACCGGATGTTTGACCGCGAGTTGTCTCCACCGGATGTTTGACCGCGAGCTGCTCCACCGCGAGCTGCTCCACCGCGAGCTATCTTCCTCGCGTGCTGCTCCACCGCGAGCTGTCCCTTGCCTTTGACCGCGAGGTGCTGCTCCACCGTGAGCTGTTTCCTCGAGTGCTCCACCGTGCTGTTTCCTCGCGTGCTCCTCCGCGAGCTGCTCGCCGCCCCGACACCGGACTTCCGCCTCCTCCGAGCAGCAGCAGCAGCGACAGAGAGGAGAGCACGCAGCAGCCACCGCTGCTCGCCTCCGACGTCGTCTGGGTGTCACGCTGCTGCCTCAACCTCGTCAAGCAGATCTCGGCCACTCCAGCCGCACCGCTTGCATCTGCTGCTCGTCGCCTTCATCCACGCGTGCCGCTGATTGGTGTCGCCTCGCCGCTGATTGTGCCGCCGTGACTACTGCCGGTGATGGATTCGAGTTCGCCGGATATCCATCGTGACAAGGGGGGCCTCAATCTTCCCCTAGTATCTTCTAATTTTGACAGGTCTCGATCTAAGTCCCCTGCCAATGTTCCGTCTCAGCACCCGCCTCTCGTAAAGTTTTTAACCACTGCTGATCAGACGACAATGAACTCTACCACAGTAATGACGGCGCTTCTCTTCCCCGAGTCTGGGATCACGATGCCTCCGAGCATCACTGTCACAGATAGTTCGGCGGAGGCTGCTAGAGTTACTGCTGATGTTTCGTTTCCGGAAATCGCTGCGATGATGACTGCCCATACTGTTGGCGTCTCTACTCAGGCCGATGGTCCTAAGGGACTGATTCCGCTTCGCTCGATCGGGACTGCCCATCCGAAAGTGGTCAGTCCGCAGTCTGCTCCGAAGGTGTCGCCTCCTCCTCAGCCGAAGGCCTCTTTTGCAGATAAACTGAAAGCTAGGGATGGCAGTCCGACGGAACAAGTTTCCAAGCCTAGGGACGTCCCCGCTCATGACTTTACAATCCTCCGGCCAGAGTTGGTGGATCTCAAACGTTGTCTTGTTTTAGAGCCTTCTTTCCACCAACGACAAGTCCGGCGTTTCGCCCATGCGGTTCACGGCCGGCTGATCCTCCGCAAAGGTGAGTCACCTCGGTTTGCAGGGGATCTTTGGGAGGAACTTCAGCAACTTTGGAAACCGTCTTGTGGTTGGTCGATACATCCTCTCGGAAAAGGTTACTTCACTTTTAATTTCACCACCGACGAGGATAGGGCAGCGGCTTTCGCTAAAATGACTTGGCGTCTCCGCTCAGGTATACTCCATCTCCAGGCTTGGGTGCCGAATTTTGATCCCTACAAAGCGCATTCTACCCTTGTTCAGGTATGGATTAGAATCTTTAACTTGCCACATGAATATTGGCACCCAGAGGTTCTTTCCGGGGTAGCACGAGAAGTGGGTACGCCTATCTTGATTGATGGTCAGTCTGCACAGGCTCATGTGGGTCACTTTGCTAGAATTCTTGTTGAGTTAGATGTTTCGGCTGATATTCCTGAGGCTTTAGATATTAAGTGTGGCGACATTGATTTTACTGTCAAGTTTGGATATGAGAATTTGCCTTATTACTGCTCCGTTTGCAATGTTGTGGGACATATTTCTAACGAATGCAGAAGGAGTAAAACGACCACGACCGAGGAGGGCTTTACGGAACATCAGGGCCGGGAACGTGGTCAGTCCAAGGTAGATGACCACAGGGTTCATCCTCGTCCCTACACCGGAAATCAGGAATCTCCAGCAAGGGCTGGACAAGCTTTAGCTGAGGTTGGACAGAAACTGAACTCTTCAGACTCTCCTACCTCATCCAATCCCTTTGCTGTGTTGGTTTCTCTAGAGTTGCAAGATGAGCAGAGAGATAACATGGACAAGCCGCCTTCTAATGGAGGCCGAGCTTCAGATTCTTGCATCTCTCAGGACAGTCAGGGTAGAAAGGATATGGAACAGCCTGGGTCAGATGACGAAAAGAGCCAAATTGAGATAGTTGAGCAGGAACACGAGAGGACTTCTGCACCTCTGGTTGTTCAGCCGCTTGCTGTTCAGACTGACAACAACGCTGTGCTAACTTTGACTGGGACGACAGGACCCATTTCTCGTAGACGAGGGCGTCCGAAAGGGGCTATCACCAAGAAGGGGAGAGTTTCTGATTCTTCTATCAAGCACAGGCTCCGTCGTATCATAATCAATGGCATGTCTTCGGATTTCTCAGCACGCCGTGATGATATTCAGGGCCCTGTTCTTGACACTTCTTCGCCTGTGGAGTTCCTGAATAAAGTGAAGTATGCTCAGTCTGGAGGACAGATTCTGCAAAACTTTGTGATCAACTCCTCTAACTCTACTGATGCAGCCCATGCTATGTCGGTTGTGGCCTATTCAAAAAATAAGAAAAAATGGGGCGATATGTTGGACGATGAAGATGACTATGTTTTAGACGAGGACGACCCTCTTAATATGTTCTCTTAGTCTTGGTTTCTTTTTTGGTTACCCGGGGTTTCTTGCGGGTGCTTTTGCTTGTTTCCTTATTTCTCTTGTCTCTCTTTTTTTTCTTTTCTTTTTAATAAAATTTCTATTTCAGCAGATGTTTGAAGAAATTAACAATAAATTAATTGGCGAAAACGACAAACAAAAATTAACATTAACTAAAGTCGATTCATTTTAAATAACTTCTGATATAATTATGACACGATTATGATCAACTAATTAGATCGCATAATACAACCTATCAGAGACTTCACTTTATAGCAACATAGCAAGATGAGGAAATTGAAACATGCTATGGACAAGCTAACTCTAGGTGAAAACAATCTTCTTCTTTATTTTGAATACTCAAGAAATTTCTCATTATGTAATTCTTGATTTCTTAAGATAATTAAACCATGCATTTTCTTTTTCTTTTTTTGAGGAATAAACCATACATTTTCTAATTAAGTTCTCTCTAATCGCTGAAAATAAATTTTATTTGCGTTTTACTTCTATACAATGCTTATAACTTGACAAAGACAAAAAAATCGGGTCTGGACATCCAAAATTCTTCATCAAAAAATAATTAAGGGGATGATTAGAGTTTTAATTAGGGCATATTAATTCAATAAATGGGCTTAAGTAATGTCCTCACCATGCGCATTGCCGCGTCTGCATGGGAGTCCAGCCCTTTTACAAATAGCTAGCAAAATGCATGAAAAATGTAGTCATATACTCCATCCGTCCCATGAATCGTGATCAGGAACGATCCTGAGATTTCGAGGGCCCTAAGCGAAGCAAAAAAGGGGGCTCATAAATATGAAACTTAAAAAATTTTGTTGCTTCAAGATCAAATTTCTATAGTACCTTATTTGCAGTGTATAAAATTTTAGGTTATTTAACATTTCTTATGTTGCAGGCACTTAAAAATAATAAAATAACAAAACACGAAAGAGAATAAAGCATGAGATGAGAGAGCAAAATAAAGGAGGTGAGCACAACATAATTAAATTCTTTTTTTATGATCCATTCAAGATTAATATATAATAATTTTTTTTATAATTAATACAAAATATACTATAACTAATGAATTTATTTTTAAAATTTGGGGCCCCTAGGCCTTTGCCCCACTTGCCATATAGAAGGGTCGGCCCTAATGTTGATGCATTTGTTTTCGGCACGAGAATTAAGGATTTGTAGATTAGTGTTTTAAATGTGTAGGTAATAAAGTAGAAAAATGATAAAGTAGAAGTGTGTAAGTAATAAAGTAGAAAAGTGATAAAGTAGGTAATTAATAACCCTTATTTTTTAGCTAATTAATTGTTACTATATTTAGAAATGCATCAAGATTCGTGGGACAGCCCAAAAAGAAATATGCACCAAGATTCGTGGGACGGATGGAGTATATTTCTATCAAATTGTTTCGTAATAATAATACATAAGTAATAGGTAGATATATAAAATTATCTATTTTCATATAATAAAAATTAAAAATTATCAAATTGTTCCAACCATTAATTTTTCAATACACTCACATTCTCTCTCTTTGGCGGCCGACGGAGTTGTAGTAACGTGTGGGGGTGAGAGTGGTGGAAGAGACAACAGAGGATGAGAAGACAATCAATCTGAATGAGGCAGAGTCTGAGGTGAACAACCGAGAAGGCGATGGTGGAGAAAAACGAGAATGAACGCCGCCGCAAACTCAGAAATCGGTAGCAGTCAGAGAATCATTATGCTGACGGAGTAGAGGAAATCTGTGAACCTCACTCTCTTTCTCTTTTTCTTTCTCTCTCTCTCTGGCAAACGAATTGAGATTTGTGGATACATGCATTACTATGGATTTAATCAAATCTTTGTGCTGTCAAATTGTTGAGAAGGTGAATTTGTGTTGTTAATATTTTTGAATTCACAATCATTTCAATAAATTCACAATTGAATCGCTAGTGTTAATTGTGAATTCAAGTTTTAAAGCTCGAATTTACAACTAGTTGTCTTAGTTATGAATTCGGGTTTTAAAAACTGGAATTCACAACTCAAATATAGAATAATTGTGGATTCGAGTTTTAAAATTAAAATTCACAACTACTTGTCTTGGTTGTGAATTTGAGTTTTAAAATTAGAATTCACAACTAATATAGATAAATTGTGAATTCGAGTTTAAAAGCTACAATTTAAAACTAGGAATAGTCTCTGTTGTGAATTCAAGTTTTAAAACTAGAATTCACAACTATTAATAATCTTAGTTATCAATTTGAGTTTTAAAGCTAGATTCACAAATAGGAATAGCCTTGGCCGTGAATTCAAGTTTTAAAACTAGAATTCATAACTATGAATAGTCTTGGTTGTGAATTCGAATTTTAAAACTAAATTCACAACTATGTAATCTTGATTGTGAATTCGATCTCAAAAACTCGAACTCACAAATAAAAAATTAGTGAATAATTTTTAATTTTTTATGTGAAAGATAAAATTGTAAGTGTGGTTAATTTTTAAATTTTTTTATTTAATAAATAATTTTATTTTTATTATTTGAATGTGAATGTGTTTGAAGTCTACTTTATGTAATAAGTTATGAACGAATTCTAGAGTGCTTTTTTAACAAGGGTACGTGCATAGGCTCTGCCGATCCTCTTGGCTTTTTCTCATAGCTTTTATATTTTCAAGATGCTTCAATCATTAAATTTAGATTTAACTAGCTATCGATAATTTTCTTACATTAGTTCAAAGCAAATTTGATATTATGGTTGATACTTTCTAAAGAGGCGGTAAAATAAATGTCTTAATTTTTATAACGAGATGTCTCATTACATATGTGTCATTCATTTTTTGATAAATAATTAAAGAATTTAATTAATGGGCTCATCCACCATGTTCTCTTTCTATACCTATTTTTAAAATAATATTTGAACAATTTCTACCAATCTATTGTATCTAGGGGTGGATCGGAACGATATGTCGAATTTTTTTCGTCATACCGTACCATAAATTGCGGTATGAGAATTTTCATACCGCTGTCGTACCGAACCCTTCGGTATACCAAAAATCGGCATACCGAAAATTCCGGTATGAACTTTTCTCATGCCGATGTTGTATCGATAGTGCAGTATACCGTATCGAAAGTCGGTATACCGTACTTTACGGTATACCGAAATTATTTGTATATCATTTCATGCTTAAATTTATCAAAATATTACGATATACCATGTATTTTTGCATATCGAAATTTCATTAAACAAATATAAATAACTTTCTAACAAGTCTAGAATTATATGTGTGTGTGTGTATATATATGTAATTTATTTCAATCAGTACGGTATATCGATTATTTTGATATATACCGGTATTGCGATATTATACCGAAACGACAAATATACCAATTTTTCAGTGTATACCACGGTATCGGTATACCGCGGTATGAGGAAAATTAATACCGTTGTCGTACCAAACAATTTCGGTATGGTACAATACTGTACCGTAATTTACGGTATATCAAAAATTCGGTATTTTCGACATTTTTTTGATACGGTAAGTGCGGTATACCGATTTTTCTGTATTTTAGTCCATTCTATTTGTATCTACTACTTACACATTTCTTAGTTTTCATGTCTAAAAATAATAATGAAATATTTATAATGAAACGAGAAAGCGGTATATTGAAAATCATATTTATAGCTCGAGTCGTGTTCTATTGAGACTGAAGGCAAGAGTGGTACATGGACTACTTATCGTTTAACATGTACTTTTGTATCAAGGAAGAAAAAAAACTTTTATTTTAATTTCAACATTAACTATTTGTATAGAACTTCTTGGCACCATTAACAACCACTGGCAGACGACAAACACATATAAAATTTATTTCAAATTCAAATATTGTCTTTTTCGATCAAGATTACTATATTGCGCAAAAGGTCTGTTTAGTGATAATGCATGCATGAAGATATATCATTTATGATAAGAACATGTAGGGGCCAAATTAAAGAGCTTTAAAATTTTAAAATCAAATGGTCCACGCATCTTAGTCACCATTGGTCTAGTTAATAATTAATTGATTAAAAAGTGATAACTTTGTAACAATATAATTATTCGTGTTCTAATTTATTTATTTGACCGAATTTTAGAAGTGTGGTAGGGGCCCTCCTCTTTCTAAAACGAGCTAATAATTAATATATTATGTGGTTAATAATGATGGTTAGAACTTAGAATGCAAGTAAATCGTGCATATTTTCAATATGATGTAATTTAAAAGTTGTGCTCATATTTGTTTCTTTATTCTGACATTTTTATATACGTATTATTATTACTAGTGCATCATCCATGCTTTTGTATGGCGAATATCGAAATTAAATGATATAATATTAAATAAATAAATTTAAATATTAAATATAATTGAAATATAATTGAAAAGGTTTTAATGAGGTTCGGCCCTTAGTCTGCTCCTTCTGTGCTTTCAAGGGTTTTTTTTAGGTTTTTTCTTTCCTTTTTTTATATAAAATCGAATAAGAAAATATAAATTATTATTTTTAAGGTCAAATTTTGTTTTTAATTTAATCAATATATATATATATATATAGGGGGCCGCTCCAATGAGACCCCATAATTTTAATGAGATCTAGGGCACGATCTGGTGCGTTTATTTTATCAATCATATGGCTGATATTGTATCTGGAGGATGATTTTTTTTCACAGGGTTCGAATCCTGGAGGGAGCAGAATATTTTAAATTTTGTTATTCATCAGTATATACTGCATTATTCATCAGTATATACGGCCTTGTTCATCAGTATATATGTCTTATTCATTACGAATTTTTTAAATTTTATTTTTCATCAATATATGCATCTTGTTCATTAGATATACGTTTTGTTCATTAGTATTATATGTCTTATTCATTGTACTCATGTTACACGAAAAATAGGGGGTCTCACTGGAGCGCGCCCCTATATATATATATATATATATATATATATATATATAGGGTTGAGTTCAATGGAGAATTATCTTTTTATTCATTATGAACAAATTTATTCATTTTACGAACAGATCAACAAAAATAATGAACAGTCGTATTTAGTAAAAATAAAGAAAAACTCGCCACCAGCAGGATTCGAACCCTTGGCAAATTGTTGTTCATGTGGTACATTGATCTGTTCATTAAAATTATAGATCTGTTCGTTTTTATTTTACGAATTCTCTATTCTCCACAATATTTAGCTTCTCTGTTGAACCCTTCTACACACATATATATATATATATATATATAGGGGAGGGCTAGAATAAAAACACTCTTAAGTGTATAAAATATAAATGATTTTCAGCCCTTAGATCATCAAGATCTACGGTTGATTCGTAACCCTTTTGGATGAATTCGTGGTCCTGAGTTCGAATCCCAAAGGTAGCAAAAATTTATTTTTCACAATTCGTAATCATGTTGGATGAATTCGTAACCCTGTTGGATAAAATTCGTACATTAAAAAACGTTTATATTTATATTTTAAGAAGTGTTTTTACTGTAGCCCTCCCCTATATATATATATATTATTTTGCTATAATAAGCTTGTTGTGCTAAAAAATAACGGCTTTAATAAAAAGCTAAAAGAACGCAAGAATTTACGTGGTTTGATTATAAAGATGTGCTCTTGTGTTTTTCCTATTTCATCATGCATGATTTCCACGTATATATAAGCTTGATTGTGCATGAATGCCATGTTGATCTATTGAAATTTATTAAAACTCGTGATGTTCTTTATGTTTCTCCACGGTCTTCAATGATATGTTCTATTATGAGATCTGTTAAGTTGTTATATTTTTGCGATAGATGGAGAACATTCAAAACATGAACCCCAACTCTAAGTTTGAGGAACCACTAAGAATCAAAATATTGCTGGCAGCTGTTCTGATGCCCCTCACGGCACTCAATCAAAATATAGATTCCAAAACCGATGCTTAGACCATCTCCAATGGTAGTACATTAAACTCGGCCACCATATGAATAGTATTACATTAAATTTGGTGTGACACTATTCACTACATCAAAACACTTTATAAACTTTTAGGAATTGCAAACTAACCCCTCTTCTTGCTAGATATTGAGAATCAGTCGAATTGAGTGTTGCAGACTTGCATGCTAGTGTTGAAGAAGACGTTCTGACGAAGATGCTATGTGTTTTCTCAAAATGAAGAAGACGACTTTTTCAATTTTGTAGTGCTGTGCATTTAATTATAATTTAGGGCTGTGTATCTGAATTTATTGGGCTCTCAATAATTTTTTTGTTTTGTTAATTTCGTAGCTTTTTGTTTTGAGGAATGAAAGTTAATTTATTTTGTTTTGTTAATTTCGTAGCTTTAAATGATTAGAATGAAAGTTATAAAATAATAATAATAATAATAATAATAATAATAATAATAATAATAATAATAATAATAATAATAATAATAATAATAATAATAATTTGGTTGAGAATAATTTGGTTGAAAATAGAGTTTTAATTTGCAACAATAAAATAGATTAATTTTTAATTACATGACATATTAAAATGTAAAATACAAGAATATTTAAAATAATATTAATAATATAAATACCACATGACATAAAAACAACATAATTAAAATTACACAACATAATAATAATAAAGTTTAGTAATATTTAATGAATTTTATTTTAAAGTTTAGTTTTTTTTGCTTATTTAATAATAATAATAATAATAATAATAATAATAAAATAATTTCCGTATAATATTTATTTTAATATAAAATTATTAATTAAAAAATTGGGGCAAATGTACAATTTAAAAGAAATACATAGGTATGATTGAAGAAGTATAAAAAGTAAGTGGAAAGAGAATATTTAAAGAATATTCTTTTGAATTTGAGTTTAGTGTAAATGGTTGGAGAAGAATTACCGTTGAATGTGACATATACCGTAAAATGAGTTTGGGTTTGGTGTAAATGGTTGAAGATGACCTTAATATGTTACAGATTTTTATGGTCTAACTCATGGACTCTATACCCATGACGTTGTACGCCACATAAACACACAATCCCACCTCGCAGAACTTATCCTATCCGTTAGATTTAAAAATTTTGTGTTTAGGATTTATTCTCTAATATCTCCATATACGTGATTCTTCGTTATCTTTATATATATTGCCATATTGGGAATGTGTGATGTAATTTTTTGGACAAGTTTATCTTATTAATTTCTTATACAACATTAATTAAATATCCTTCGTAGGAAAATGGAGAAACTTAATA
The DNA here is from genome assembly GCF_028751815.1 of Salvia miltiorrhiza. Taxonomy (NCBI): domain Eukaryota; kingdom Viridiplantae; phylum Streptophyta; class Magnoliopsida; order Lamiales; family Lamiaceae; genus Salvia; species Salvia miltiorrhiza. The sequence continues at coordinate 31,986,858 of NC_080390.1, read as the reverse complement.
AAGATACTACTTACATATTCTTAACTATATATATATATATAGAAGAGAGGGCTAAAATAAGTACACTTCTTAAGACATAAAATAAGAATAATTTTCAGCCCTTAGATCATCAAGATCTACGGTTGATTCATCATCCTATTGGATGAATTCATGGTTCTGGGTTCGAATCCCAAAGGTAGCAAAAATTTATTTTTAGCAATTCATACCTTTATACAGCGAATTCATACGTGTTCTACATAAAATTCATACATTTTTCTTAGTTCTTATTTCTTATTTTAAGAGGTGCTCTCGCGGTAGCCCTTCCCTATAGATAGATTTGCTATATTTAATCCAATGGAAAAGCATGTATAATCCATGACGAAGGGTTAATAATGAAATAATTAGTGCTCGTTTGGTTCAAGTAGAGGAATGGAAAGGGAATGGAATCAAATAAAGGAGTGGAATGGTAACAATAACCATTACTTTTATTGAGTGTTTGGTTTAACAATGGAAATGAATCATTAGTAAGGGAATCCCTTTCTTTTGTTTCCCCTCTATTTTGAGGGGTAACAAATTGGGTGATTGGGTTACCCTTAAGTAAGGGTAATGATTATCTCATTACCCAAACCAAACAACAAGTAATGGATTCAATTACTTGATTCCCTTTCCAACCTCTAAAAACACCCAACCAAACGTGGGCTTAATATGTAATGATTTTTTTTTGACACTTTGGGGGAGGGGGAGCGGTGGGGCCTCACTGTTCGTAAACAAGAGTTCACATCGCTTGGTGTCTCATTGGGGACATTAATATGTAATGAATTAATGATTATGTTAAGTTATACACATCGTACTTTAATTTATACGCCTATATGTACTTCAATTAATACATCGCTACATCGTACATCCATTCACTACAGTATTATATCAATTCACTGTAAAATCAAGTGTATAAAAGAAATGAATTGGATCAAAGCTGGGACGAGTCTTGGGTTCCTTTTATGACGAGCTGTAAAAGTAATTATTATTATTATTATAAGAAAAAGTAATTATTGATATAAAGAAATATAATGTTTCAAAAATATTACTTTTCTTTTTGTCGATTACTCCCTCCATCCCGCAAAGCTTGAACAATATTTCTTTTCGAGTTGTCCCACAGAGTTTGAGCACTTTCCTTATATAGCAAAAAGTTTTCCCTTTATTCACATTTTCACTTCTTCACCTAGCACACTTACCATATAAAATACTAACTCCTTAAAATCAGAGCTGAAAACAAATTGCTCAATCTTCACGGAACGGAGTGAGTATTACTTTTCATCACAATAATAATTACTTCGAATAATTCATATTTTTCAAGCAATCCTAGCTGACGGGGACCGAGCACAAAACGAAGGAAGCAGCAGTGATATACTTATTTTGGTCAAGTAATTATTATTGTACAAAAAGTAATTATTAATATAAAAAAATGTAATGTTTCAAAACCATTACTTTTCTTCATGTCGATTATTACTTTTCATCACAACAGTAATTACTTTGAATTATCCGGTCGACCCGCGCCCAAATCCATCTCGACCCGTGCCCAGACTTGCTCTCCAACTCGATCCGATCCGTTTCACCTATACATATAATCTGACAAGAGAATTTGTACAATTCATTATCCCCGTCCAAATTAAAGAATGTCTTGAAAATCCAAACAATACAAACATTTATATTGATCAGAAGCTGGAATATGTTTTTAAAGGGTAAAAATCCAAAAAAAGATATTATTTATAAAAAAAACAAATAAAGACATGCCAAATAATCATTAGTGTATATATAATACAGACATATAAGTATGTGAGAAATAAGGTAGCCAACCATGCATGATTTAATATATGTATACAAGACTTTCAAAAGTCGGCATAATTTTACTTTCCCTTTACCCTTTTAAGATCTCAAAAGCTATTCATTTACACTGAAAAAAGAAAAATAAATACTCCTCCTGATTTCTGGTGCTGCAAGTGACGTCCTAATTAATTTCGTGGATACAATTAAGTTTTGATTATAATAAACTTTACATATTACTATGTTAGAACAAAGTTAATTCATGAAGTGCCCTTTTCTTTTCACACATAACAGAAGAAATAAATAATGAAAAATAAATCAAGCACATTGCATATTTTTTTTTTAATAAATTGGTAACTCATAATTATTGTTTTTAGTTTCATAAAGTTTCAAAATACAGCAATTTAGTTTAGTCTATCTGGGAAAAAAATATATAGTACCACCAGAATTGCTGCATTTTGAAGTCTTTATATATTTCACATAAATATAAGCCACAATTTGATCCAATAAATTTCACTACAGCTATTTTAATCAGTTTTTTACGTAAACTAAAATTGTCACACCTCTAATCTACCGATCGAACTGAATATACACTCGACAATTATTTCTGGCAAACTATGCTTTTATAAAAAGCTAGGATATCCTCTCCAAAGAATACTTTTTCTTTATTTAATGAAAGAATATAATAAAAATAAATCCTTAATCTCAGTAATTACATATTTATACATTTAATTTACTTAAATTAATTAGACGAAGTTCCTCTTAATTTGTTCATTAACTAAAAAGTATGAGAATTTAATCATATCATAACCGGCCTCGGCCTCATCTTTTGAAGACATGAAAGCAAGCATGGTGATCGAAAATGACAGAAGGCATACTATTGTGTACATTTATCATTTGCAGAGAACCAATAATTTAATTAGATGATTTGTTAGATAATTTAGATAAACTCTAAGTCAAAAAGCAATTAAGCTCTATAAAATTATTATCATATGTGAATTAATGGTATTAGTTTAAATTTTTGGCTGATATCGAGCGTGGGGGGGCGACGGCATCAAACTGCGACTTCAGTGTTTTTCAAAATTATTTAATGGAACGGTTAACCGTCAATCTTCTATTGGCTCCATCAACTTCTACTTCTGACGTAATTATTTGATTGGTCATTCCATTTGACGACTCATCTTTTCTTTTTCTTCTTCTAGGAATAGTCTGCTTAGAAAGATAGCATTTCACGGCAAAGTATTAAATTCGAATATTGGCTATATACCTTTTAAGATACTATAAAACAGATTTCCCAATTAAGTAGATTTCGATAAGTGCCCTAAATCAAATTAAAACAAAATAAATATATAAACCCCTTCAACTATAGTATAGGTGCATCGATTTCAATAGATGCAAAATATAACTTCTCATGTGTGTGTTGGCTTAATGGTAAATGATTAATGTCCAAGGTCTAAGGTCTTGGATTCGAGTCCATCGTCTTTTTATATTTCTTAATTTACTTATGTAACTTATCAAAAAAAAAAAAATATAACTTCTTATTAATTAAAGAGGTTAATTACGTTAAAACTTATGAACTATACCCCAATTTTCAACTTTTCCATTGACTTTATTTTTTGTCTGCAATTCCACCAATTCAATGGGTTGTCCAATTTTTACACAATTTTCATGATTCCCCAAATTAGAAGCTGACATGACACATTTTAAGTTACAAAAAATAAGACGTGGAATTGTCGAACGATTAATAAAACGATGTCGTTTTATTGTTTAGTTGGGATAAAACGACGCCATTTTGTCTTGTGTTTTATCTCTCTCTTTCTCTCTCTCTCTCTCTCTCTCCACTTTCTCTCTCTCTCCTGGAATTGCCGCGCCTATCGCGAATTGGAGCTGTTGCTGCTACATGAAGACGTGGCGCAGATGTTGCCGCCGCCTGCCGCGAATCAGAGCAGGGGATTTGCCAGAGTTCACCTATCAATTGCTCCAGGGTTTCGATTTCCTCCATCTCTTTCGTGACCAATGCATCAATGTTGAAATTGGGGGCAGCGAGCACAGCAGCAGCGGCGGTTCGCGGAGCCCAAAGCCAACGACCCCTTCGCGCCCCAGTCTCTCACTGCCGGCAACATCCGCGTAGGCCTCAGTGTGCCGTTCGAGGAGATCCCCGCCACTCCACTTGAAACAATTGAAAAACCTAGCAGAAAATCGAAAGCAATCGAGGAAGCGGAGGGGGAGGCGAAAATCGACGATCTACAAGATCGACTGAGGCATCGGTTGAGGCGAAATCAGAGGAGTGGAATGTGATGAAAATTGGAGGTGTATTATTGAGAGGGAGGGGAATGGTGGCAGCGGTAGTGATGGGAGATGGGAGAGAGGCGTGGGGGAGGGGGGACCGTGGCTTGGAATCGGAAGAAGTGAAAGTTGAGGCGATGGAGAAGAAGTCCTCCTCTGAGGACGACGGCGGTGGAGGAGCAGCCACCTGTGGTGGCGACTGTAATGGCTGGAGGGAGCCATGGCTACTGGCGATCCTCTGGCGGACTTCCACCAGACATGGAGGACGGGGAAGAGAAAATGATTGATTATTTGTTTATTTTTTTCTTAGTGTCAATTTTTCAATTCAAGTAGATGCCATGTCAACTCGGTACTACCGCGTAGGCGCCATGTCAGCTCGGTATTCACCGGAGCTCGAAAGTGTGAAAAAATTTAATGAGTCATTAAATTGGTGGAATTTCAAACAAAAAATTAAGTTCATGGAAAAGTTGAAAATTGGGGTATAGTTTATGAGTTTTAACGCAATTAACCCTAATTAAAGTATTGTTTTTTTTTTGCCATGGTTATTTCATAGCACAAAACTAGTTATATATAACTAATCTATATTATATATAAAGCAGGAGTTTAACGGTAAAATATTACCGCCTTTTTTTAAATTTTACTCCCTCCGTCCCAATAAAAGTGGCCACTTTTTTTTGGGCACGGAGATTAAGAAGAGGATTGTTATGTTTTAATTGAGTGTGATCTACCAAAATTATTGAGTAATTTTTAGAAAGTGGCCTATAATTGTTGACCAAATTAGTGAGTAATTTTGGCATTTTTAAAAAGCGGCCTACAATTGTTGACCAAATTAGTGAGTAATTGTTGACTTAATTAAAGTAAACTTTTGCCATTTTTAGAAAGTAGCCACTTTTAATGGGACACCCAAAAAGGAAATGTGGCCACTTTTATTGGGACGGAGGGAGTAGTTTTCTTTATAATGTAACTATCTTTCGCTATTCCTACGGCAAAACCATTTTCGCCTCTCTTTCCAATATAGAAGTGGATATTCCTATATCAACTTTAGCCAATCTAAAAATCATTTTCGTTACCAAAAAAAAAAAACCATTTTCGTCTCTCTTTCCACTTTAGCCAATCTTACCCCTTTTCAATTTCTTTTTTACTTTTTCTTTTAAATAATTGTGTTGTTTGGTCAATGATAAAAAATTTATTATATATAAAAATTAAATATAAGAGATAGATGATAAAATTATTCATAAATATTTTCATCTTCATTTTTTCATTTGTCAATTGTACTAAATAAAGGCGAGACACCAAACTATGGAAAAATAAGAAGAAAACATAATCCTTTTATTGGTAAAAAAAATACAAGAAGAAAAATACTTATCCCTTTTCAATTTCTTTTTTGAGTTTCTTTTTTACTTTTTTTAAAAAAATAATTGTGTTGTTTGATCAATAATATTATATATAAAAATTAAATATAAGAGATAGATGATAAAATTATTCATAAATATTATCATCCTCATTTTTTCATTTGTCAATTGTACTAAAAAATACATTGTAGCTTAATTTTTTTGATTTGGTGAGGGAGAGCGGTGCCGGTGGAGTTTGAACCCTATACCTCACTGTTTGCAAATAGAAATTAGCACCGCTTGGTGTCACCCTTGAGGACACATTGTAACTTAATTAGGTTGTAAATTTTATAATGAAATCAAAACAATATTCAAAGTAACTATAATATACGCATGCATCCAAAAATAATTATTATAACATATGCTATAAAATAATACTATATATATATATATATATATCCTATTACCTTATCTCAATTAAATTTAATTTTATATTGATATGCATATATATTAAAGATATAATTTAAAATATAATTTACAGTTATTTTTATTTTTTTAGTGACATGTTAAATTTTGATATAGAGTTAAATGATATGATAGAGTAATTATTTTATTGTTAATTACATATAAAATAGACTATATGTTGTAAAATGGTTCTCCGTTCTTTTTTCATTTATGGTTCTTTCTTGAACCTCTCCATATATTTATATATATATATATATATATATATATATATAGGGTATATATATATATATACAAACAATACACATACACACACACACACATATATATATAACAATTTATTTATATAAAATAAAAATCAAATTGTGTTATTCTTAGAATAATTCTACTATTGTATTTGTAATTTAAGATTGTTATAAAATATCGGATTAAATTTAATTTTTATATAATATTCATTGAGTTGATAATATATATTATTACACTATTTCAAATAAAATAAGATATAAATTAATAGAAATTATTCTTTTGTTATTAATTGATCTAAATCATAAAATGATGATATTTTGATATGAATATATTATATATATATATATATATATATATAATAAAAATATATCATAATTTGTGTATTGTATCACTTAAAAAATATGTCGCTTAATTTCGATGCTCTCTGTGCATCGCGCAGACGGGCGTAGTAGTTATATTTAAAACCATGTTGATTGAATCTTGAAGAATGGATTTAAAATTTCTTTCAATTTTTTTTCTACCAACAACATTTATATAGGGCCCTTCCCCTTTACTAGGGCATATTCTAACTTTTTATTATTGATAAGACACATTTGAAAATTTTGAGATAATGAAATGATTACGACAAAAAATTGACATCATATGCTTATATAGGACGGTTGATTAATTAGGCTTACCTTATAGCATGTCTGCTTAACGCGTTTACAGTTCAATTTTGCGCATCATTCCAATTATTATGAAATGCGACTTTTCACTTGAAAGTCTCTTACGTCCTAATTCATCAGATGTTGGCGTCGCTTACAAATTAATGTGTATACGCGAAATTAATTTCCCAATCATTTAATCTTTCAAATAGGGTATTTTGATTAACTTACTTAATGTGATTTTGTTTATTTTTTTTCTTGTATAATTTTGGTACGGCGAAGCTTTAAAATATAAAATAAAAATCCAAACTGAATAAAATGTAACAAGATTTTCTTCGTTTGATTGATAGTGATAGACAACAGCTGTAACTTGAATAAAATGTAAGAGATCGGATAATAGTAATTTTTATATATTTTTCACTCTGTTTAATAGTTAGAACTACTGCGCACTAGCAATATCAATATATAAGAGATCGGAGTTTATATGAATTATTAAATGGCATGCGACAGTATGACCTAATTTAGATTTAAAATAATTAAGTGAAGTGCATATTTTGATTGCTGATTGCGTATTTAAAACCTTTGACAAAATTTGCTTTCTTTGTATTGCGGTATGACCTAATTTACCATACTATCTTTTTCTCTACGATTACGAATGTGATAATGACTGTTTGCTTCATTTCTCTGCATTACGTAGTTTTATAATTGTAAAATAAATCGTATCCATTGATATTCCATGTGAATTGTGACACCATTACATGTTAATAGACTTAAGTAACAAATAGGTTAGCAGTTTTCGTTGACAATAAATTTAATCGTTTTGTGTTATATTTGGAGTGGATTATTTATCAATAGATATAACCTTCGTTACGTTGATTTCCATTTGACGCGCGCGGTGCGGGCTTGAAATTATTAATTAATATTCCCTCCGTCCACGAAAGAACTTCCTATCTTTCCTTTTTGGGACGTCCACAAAAGAACTTCCTACCTATTTTTGGACTATACCCCACCACTTATAATCCTCTTATCACAACTCCCCATGTTAATTATAACACCTTTTCACCACTCTCAATACACTCAACTACCTTTTATCCACTCTCAATACACTCAACAATATTTTTTCTTAAAACACGTGTCACTCCCTCCTAGGAAGTTCTTTCATGGACGGAGGGAGTATGATTTCATTTGAAATCCTTATTTGTTTCCACAAGTTAAATATTTTGAACCAAAATGATACCAAAACTAATTAAATTATCGACCAAAAGAAAAACTAATTAAATTCCCTACCACCATTGGCCATTAATGACTGGATATCCATTTGGGATCCCGATTTCATGACTATAATTAAGTTATGAGAATCATTTTGTCTAGAGTTTGCATGACTACTATAATTAAGTTATGAGAATCATCTTGATTGGAGCTTGACATGCCACATTTGACTTTTGAGCATTATCTCGTGTGGAACTTAAAAGACCGTAACTGAGTTTTGAGTATCATCTTGTCTGGAGCTTGAAATATCATAACTAAGTTATGAGCTCCATCTTGTCTGAAGTTTGAAAGAACATATATAACTTTATCTCATCTAGAGTTTGAAAAATCATAATTGGGTTATGATAATTTCGCCTAGAGCTTGACATACGATCTCCTACTTATAAATATCATCTCTGAAACTTGAAAGACTAAAATTGGGTTATGACCATCATCTCATCTCAAACTTCACAGAGCATCACCAAATGTGAAATTATCTTCAATCATCTTCAATGATCAGCTCTCCAACCAATGAAATTTTAACAACTTAAATAATAATAAGTAAAATTTTAATTATAATTTATTAATGTATAATTTGAGTTTTGTAATTGATAATAATTAATACTCCAATAAATATATTATGTCATATGTAGTGCTTGATGATTGTATTTAAAATTTTATATTTCATATATCTAGGAGCTTGGTGTTCTGCACCAGTGAGGCGGTACTCGCTGGATTAGGGCTGGTAAACCGGTCGGTTCGGATTTAACCGAACCGATTTACCGGTTAACCGGAACCGGTTAAGGTCATTTCCGTAACCGGTTATTGGACCGGTTAACCGATTAACCGATTCGGTTAACCGGACCGGTTAATCGGTTAACCGATCAAACCGATTAATCCACGAATTTGTCAATTTGTCCAAATTTAACCGGTTAATCGGTTAACCGAATTAACCGGTTTTTATTTTTAAAAATTTAAATTTGTAGAATGTGTGTAATAAGATTTGAGCTCTTGACCTTTGAAAGAAAGAATAAGGTCTTATCCACTATACCAATTCATAACTTATGATAATTTAGAACAAAAAAAATTTAGATACTTGAAATATTAATGTATTATTAAATTAAAATATTAAAATATAAATTAATTAATTTAATATAAAATAAACCGGTTAACCGACCGGTTAAACCGATTAACCGATTAGTGATGAACACACTAACCGACAACCAAACCGAACCGGTAAAAACCGGTTATCGGTTAATCGAAAACCGGTTTTTCCGATTCGATGCCACGCCGGAGAAAGATTGTCACGCTTCCTCGCCGGTCGTTTCCCATTCACGGACACTCCGTCTCCCAACATCGGTGCGGTGGGATGAGAAAAACGAAGGAGGACCATTTTTCTCGCTAGTGCTCACAGCGGTGTCGTCGCCGCCATATAGAGGTCCATCCACGCGAGATCTCTGCTGGTAGTTGCTCCCGCTCCGGTGTCCAAGCCCACCGCCCGAAACAAGCGAATCATCTGCCCTCTCACGCCGGACTCCAAGCCCGAGTCGGTGGGAATGTCACCGACACCTCTGATCTGAGGCGCTACGCAGACGGCAGAAAGCAGTTGGGCGAGGCACACCGGCGAGCCCAGAGCCGTCTGTCGCCGCCTCGTCTATCACTCACGTCCTCTGCATCGGCTTGGGTCGATGGCAATCGCAGTAATCGACGAGTTGCAAGAGAGTTGAGATTATCCAAATCCAAGGGAAGTCCACTGGCATAAGTGAGGTCGCCGCAGAGAAGAGAAGGGAAGGGCGGCGCACGCGGCGGTGCTGGAGGGTTTTACGGAGAGGGTGAAAGGGTATACCCCCCATTCTCGATGTTGGCCTAAATAAACCCCCAGAGTCTATAAAAAAGGTACATTTAAACCTAGCAAGTTAACGGCGTTAGACGGCCGTTCAGAGTGATCACTAATTTCTTAGCAACAAAAACTGCAACTAACACAGGCAATTGTAGCAAATAATAAGTAACCGAGTATCGTATCCACATGGACTATTATAACGAATCACTCTAAGTAATCCTAACTAAACTCTAGTAATATTCAGCCAAACGAAAGTAGGAAGGTTTGATTAACACTAAACTCAAATAGTAGTAAATAAAAGCACGTAGAAGAATCAAATATAAAAGACAACTGATCCTAGGGTAGTAAATTCATTAATTAAATCTACGAAATAAATCTATTAATCCTATGTACCAGTTTAATCCAGTTATGATGAGAGATCACTTAATTAATCAATTACTCTCGCTAGAGCAGCAACGATCGTAGATTAGTAAATTATCTATCTCCGTTAGGTCTCAAGAAAATCTATTAACTCCCAATAGCTCCTAAGAATAGCTCCCTATGATCCACCTATCTCCGCTAGGTCTCAAGGTTAAAATCATATCATACATTCCTGAATCCGCTAAACAGTTATCTCCGCTAGGTCTCAAACCGAATAGCTAAACATGCAAACTATTGATCAGATAATTCACAAGAAATTAAGCACCAGGAATTATGAATCATAAACTGGAAGACACAAAGGTATTAACAAATAAATCACATAAATTCAATTAACTATTTACAAACCCTAGAATCAGCTAAAGGAAACTAGCCAGACATAATAAAAGAAAGCATAAACATAATTAAAAAGAACGCAATTGTAAAAACTGAATTATATAAAACCCGAATAAGAATGATTGCAGCAGCTTGAATCTTAAATCTTGATCCAAGCTTTGAAAACTGGAAAGCTAAAATATTCTAAAGCTATAAAACTGAAATATGAATGCTAAGGTCCGGTATATCCTAGATAGGTCAAAAGAGGACCTATTTATAGTTTTCAGATTTCCTTTGATCACCATGGAAGTTGCCATGCAAAGTAGAATTCTAAAGGTAATATAATCGTGTAAAATAAGACAACTCTCCAGCTGGATGCACGCTCTGGAAAACACTTCTACTCTTGCCGAATTCGCAGCTCTCGCCAGAGGAACGGCTGTCGTCAGGGAAACGGACCTCGCCAGAGAAATGGCTATCACCAGGGGAACGGGTCGCGCCAGAGAAATGGCTATCGCCAGGGGAATGGCTAATTTCTCTGCTCTGTCTTATTTCTCTGCTCTGTCTTTTGACTCCTCTGGTGATGACTTCGCTACTATGGAGATTGATTTCTCTGACTTTTCACTTCTCTGACTATTGAGCGCTGGGCTTTACTTCTCTGATGCTGGCGCTTCTCTGCTCTGGAGATGTCGGTTCCTCTGCTCTGGCTTCTTGATTTCGCTGCACTGGAGCTTCGCTTTTCTGACGCGGGGATTCACTACTCTGACGCGCCAGAGTATGCATAGAAACGAGATTCTTAGCCCGAACTCTCCAAAATTTGCTCTCTTCATCTCGAAAACCTAAATCTCCTGCAAAGCATATAATACACCATAAAACACACCAATTTCCAGAAGATTATCTTAAAATACGCACATACAAACCCTTGGAAATAGAGCAATTTAAGCATAAATCAACTCCCCCACACTTAGCCTTTTGCTTGTCCTCAAGCAAAATCCATATGAATCCTAGGAAGAGATTGATTTCAACAATGTTAATTTCCATCCAAACATTCACAAAGTCAATTCAAAACTTTACAATCAACACACATCTCTCGATCATGCAAGTAACTCAAAGTTTAAGAAGCAACAAAAGAGTAATGCAAGTAATTCGATCAGACCCAATTCTCCGCTAGAAGTGAAATCCCTAATGTGATCGCCTTTATAATCAATATCACCATTTTTTCACACTTTTTGTGCTTAAAATATTCGACAGTTGAGCCATAATTCATGAAATAAAACCATTTGGATGTAATCCAAAGTCTTTTCACTTGGTTTCCCATGCTCATAGTTAGACTAGAGGAGCAGAGACTCAGAGCTGCCACTTTTTCAGAACAGGCCAGATGTTTCAGAGCTGGCATTTTCAGAGTTGGCAATTCGTCCAACTTTTTCAATTTTCAATTTTCACAGATAAGATATGATCGTAGGCAATCACAATGACAACACTCCTTCTAGCATCTACCGGACAAATCACGTTTTACTAACTTACCAAAGTGTTGCAACAAAACTCATAATTATTTGCACAATCAAGAAACATATATCAAAAGTAAAATAAGAATAACCACCAAACAAACACAAACCCGAAATGCACATTGAAAACCATCTTCTCTTCCACAAATTCATAAAAATTAGCAAGATTCGAGACCAAAAACTAAACGTAGAAAGATTGATCTCACCCAATTTTTGAAAAATATAAGCAACAAAACACCCCCCACACATAAAGCATGCCATGTCCTCAGGGCATAAAAGAAATACGAAGAGTGTAGAAAACGTCCCTGATTATTGGCAATGAAAAGCTGAACCATCGTGAGAGGCGGCTAAAAGTGAGGTTTGTGACCTTGGGCAGAGTAGAGAGTGGCGGCGCTGGGTAGGGCAGCGAAGAGTAGAAAAGGGGCAGCGCTGAAAACATGAAAATTTCCAGAAATCTGGCAGAGAAACACAAGATCCACAGCGGTAGTATGAACAAAGCACGAGTTCTCGCAACTTCCAAGCTCAACACCGCACATGAAAAAAATATAAGCAAAAAAAAACCCAAACAAAACAACAAAACAAAAAGAAACAAAACGAAACTGAAAGAAAGAAAAACAAAACAAAAACGGTTGGGTTACCTTCCAACAAGTGCTTAATTTAACGTCTAGAGCTCGACGATACCTCATGGTCTCAATGAACATCAAACGCAGCGGGCGTGACAGACCGCCTAACACGAACAGAGACAGAGGACTCATGCGCATCAGGTGCGTGAAAGACGACGCTTCCATTGGGCACATCTATCATAGCCCTCTCCGTAGCTAAGAATGATCGGCCAAGAATCAACGGCGGATTTGCGTCTTCAAGAATATCGAGGACCAAGAAATCCGTAGGGAAGACGAGCTTGTCAACCTTCACAAAGATGTCTTCAAGCTTTCCTCTCGGCTTCACTCTTGATCTATCCGCCATCTGAATCTCCATCGAGGTCGGCTTGAGATCTCCAACTCCCAACCGCTTGAAAACAGAGATGGGCATCACATTAACACTAGCCCCTAAATCACAAAGAGCCTCGGGAAAGAGCTCTCCTCCAATCTCGCACTCAATGGTGAAGCTACCCGGATCTTTTTTCTTCGAAAGTAGCTTCATTGGCAGCTCAGTGCACACAGCTTTCGCCTGCGAGATTTTCTTATCCTCATCCCCCATCTTCTTGGTGTGAACAACTACCTTTTCTTCTTTCTCCTTGGGATCCCGCAATTTTGAGAGAGTTTGAGGCTGTGCACGCCGGTGCGATTCTTCAAGTAGCCTCTCTAGCTCATCTACTATGCGTCTATGCTCTGTCTCCTCAGGATTGGCAACTTTTTTCTCATTCTTGCAATGGGAGATCTCCAGCTTGATTTCCTTGGCATCCACCTTTTTGCTCGGCTGCACAGCACATTGGTCTTCAAGCACCTCCCTCTTCATCAGCCTACGGGGGAATGGAACCTTTGGGATGTATTCCCTAAGTGGAACAGGAGCCTTGTATGGTTCCTCACTTGGTTGTTCGTTCTCCTTGCTCATCATCATCTCTTTTGGAAACAGAGTGCCATCGAAAATAGCATTGCATTGGCCCCTAGGATTGACCTCAGTGTTGCTAGGGAATTTTCCTGGTGTGTGCTGCGCAGCTGCTTGGTTGGTCATCTGACCAACTTGAGCCTCCAATATCTGCACTTGCTTGGACAGTGCTGAAAAATTATTTCCAATTTGACCCACTTGAGACTCCAAATTGGTCATCCTTGTATTAATAGTTGTCTTCATACTAGACACCTCTGTTAAAACCTGCTGCATCATATCATCAAGTGATCCCTTCTTCGGCACATTTATAACTCCTCCACTAGACACAGAAAATCTAGGTGGAGGCTGCAAAGCATTGTTGGGATTTGAATAGGAAAAATTTGGATGATTCCTATTATTGGGATGATACTGTGGATTTCCGCCCTGATGTCCCTGATAGTTTGGTCTATTGAATTGGTACTGCCGCTGGACATAATTAACATCTTCAAACTGTGACACATCAGATAAAATCGGCTGCTGAGGAATTTTTGCTAGCAGTGCTTTTCTCTCCAACTCATACTGCTTTTGAAGAGCTTCATATTTCTCCTTAAAATCATCTCTCTCCTCATGTACAGCTGCAATTCTTCTCGTAGAATTTCTGTCATTCGGCCATTGATAACTGTTCGAGGCCATCTCTTCTATCACACGATAGGCCTCCTTTGTATTTCTATGGAGAAGAGATCCACCTGCAGTAGCATCCACCATACTTTTTGTTAGACCAGTCAAACCATTATAAAAGTGAATGATCTGCTGATCCTCCGTGAAACCATGTTGTGGACAGTTCCTGAGCAGCTCACGAAATCTTTCCCAGGCATCATGAATGGTCTCATCTCCTAGCTGGGAAAAGTGAGAAATCTCTGCAATGATTTTCTGAGCTTTAGAAGCAGGAAAGTATTTTGCCAGGAAAGCTCTACACAGATCCTTCCATCCAGTAATAGCACCTCTGTCCAAACTCTTGAACCACTCCTTCGCTCTGTCCCTGAGAGAGAATCCAAACATCTTCATGTTGATGGTATCTGGTGGCACTCCATTCTGCTTAATAGTGTCGCAGATATCTAGAAACTGAGTAATGTGAGCATGCGGATTTTCAGAAGCCGTTCCACTAAACTGTTCAACTTGCACCATGTTTATCAATCCCGGCTTCAGCTCGAACGTGGTAGCCTGCACAGTTGGTCCCCATCTGCCTCCTTGAAATTGATCAACCCGAGACTGATACATGTGATTTAGTGGTGGCTCTGGTGGAGGAACCCGGTTGCGTCTGCTCTCCTCTCTCTCTTCATCTAGCTGCCTCTGAAGGTTTGTCACTGTTCGCATAAGGGTTTCAAGATCCACGTTATTCTGTTGCTCTGCCATTGCTTGCTTCTTCTTTTCGCAGTTGTCTCTTTTATGCTGCTTTTCGATTTCCAAATTCAAAGGTACAAGATGTTCCTTTCCTTTGGATCTCGTGATCATACACTCCTGAGACAACAAACAAAAATCAGAAACAGAAATTAAAAACTAAAAATAAATAAAAATAAATAAATAAATAAAAATAAAAACTTATAACGCCTAAAAAGTTGATCACTAATTTCTTAGCAACAAAAACTGCAACTAACACAGGCAATTGTAGCAAATAATAAGTAACCGAGTATCGTATCCACAGGGACTATTATAACGAATCACTCTAAGTAATCCTAACTAAACTCTAGTAATATTCAGGCAAACGAAAGTAGGAAGGTTTGATTAACACTAAACTCAAATAGTAGTAAATAAAAGCACGTAGAAGAATCAAATATAAAAGACAACTGATCATAGGGTAGTAAATTCATTAATTAAATCTACGAAATAAATCTATTAATCCTATGTACCAGTTTAATCCAGTTATGATGATAGATCACTTAATTAATCAATTACTCTCGCTAGAGCAGCAACGATCGTAGATTAGTAAATTATCTATCTCCGTTAGGTCTCAAGAAAATCTACTAACTCCCAATAGCTCCATATGATCCACCTATCACCGCTAGGTCTCAAGGTTAAAATCATATCATACATTCCTGAATCCGCTAAACAGTTATCTCCGCTAGGTCTCAAACCGAATAGCTAAACATGCAAACTATTGATCAGATAATTCACAAGAAATTAAGCACCAGGAATTATGAATCATAAACTGAAAGACACAAAGGTATTAACAAATAAATCACATAAATTCAATTAACTATTTACAAACCCTAGAATCAGCTAAAGGAAACTAGCCAGACATAATAAAAGAAAGCATAAACATAATTAAAAAGACCGCAATTGTAAAAACTGAATTATATAAAACCCGAATAAGAATGATTGTAGCAGCTTGAATCTTAAATCTTGATCCAAGCTTTGAAAACTGGAAAGCTAAAATATTCTAAAGCTATAAAACTGAAATATGAATGCTGGGGTCCGGTATATCCTAGATAGGTCAAAAGAGGACCTATTTATAGTTTTCAGATTTCCTTCGATCACCATGGAAGTTGCCATGCAAAGTAGGATTCTAAAGGTAATAGAATCGTGTAAAATAAGGCAACTCTCCAGCTGGATGCACGCTCTGGAAAACACTTCTACTCTTGCCGAATTCGCAGCTCTCGCCAGAGGAACGGCTGTCGTCAGGGAAACGGACCTCGCCAGAGAAATGGCTATCGCCAGGGGAACGGGTCGCGCCAGAGAAATGGCTATCGCCAGGGGAATGGCTGATTTCTCTGCTCTGTCTTATTTCTCTGCTCTGTCTTTTGACTCCTCTGGTGATGACTTCGCTACTATGGAGATTGATTTCTCTGACTATTGAGCGCTGGGCTTTACTTCTCTGATGCTGGCGCTTCTCTGCTCTGGAGATGTCGGTTCCTCTGCTCTGGCTTCTTGATTTCGCTGCACTGGAGCTTCGCTTTTCTGACGCGGGGATTCACTACTCTGACGCGCCAGAGTATGCATAAAAACGAGATTCTTAGCCCGAACTCTCCAAAATTTGCTCTCTTCATCTCGAAAACCTAAATCTCCTGCAAAACATATAATACACCATAAAACGCACCAATTTCCAGAATATTATCTTAAAATACGCACATACAAACCCTTGGAAATAGAGCAATTTAAGCATAAATCATAGAGCCTGGGTTTAAATGTACCCTTTTTATTGACTCTGGGGGTTTAGTTGGGCCAACATCGAGAATAGGGAGGGATACGCTCTAGGGGTGTCTTGTTTAGGGGGACATTTGTACCTTAACCCTTTATATAATATATAGATTTGTCGTGAAGAAATAGCTCTTCGTACCCCCAAAAAAGGACATATCTCTTCATACGGTAAACCAAATTCTGTGACAAATAAAAATGGTGCGTTAGAATGCTAAACTTAATTAACAACGCTAATCTGATAATAATTGGGAGGGGGTGTTATTGGGTAAGACTTAGGTCAACATTCAGATCTAATAATATATTTATAATTATAAATACAAATAAATTATATATATATATACATATATATGCATGGGGCGCGCTCCAGTGAGACCCCCTATTTTTCGTGTAACATGAGTACAATGAATAAGATATATAATACTAATGAACAAAACGTATATCTAATGAACAAGATGTATATACTGATGAAAAATAAAATTTAAAAAATTCGTAATGAATAAGAAATATATACTAATGAACAAGGCCGTATATACTGATGAACAATGCAGTATATACTAATGAATCACAAAATTTAAAATATTCTGCTCCCACTAGGATTCGAACCCTGCGAAAAAAAAAATCACCCTCCAGATACAATATCAGCCATAGGATTGATAAAATAAACGCATCAGATCGTGCCCTAGATCTCACTAAAATTAGGGGGTCTCATTGGAACGGCCCCCTATATGCATGTATGTATGTATCATTAAGATATAAAATTGGATATAAATTTTGATTCGCCTCACGGTAAGTTAATCATGCAATGTTTTGTGTAATTCTTTAATTTGTTAAAATGAATTGTGTCGTGTTCGAGGCAATTTGGTATATATCATAATCAATAACCAAAGTGATGATGAAGCGCAGTCTGTTGGTAAGATGCTTCACTTTCAATCAATAGATTGGGGGTTCGAGTCACCTAAAAGGTTAAAGTGTGAATGTATTTTTTCTTTCTTTGAGTGTAACAAATTTTAAAAAAATAAATAATAATCAATAACCAAAGTTCTATACAAGTCATAGATACCTAAAAATGGAGTTCCATACTTCCATGATTGAATTGAAAATTGTAGAATCATAAAATTAATTTTGGGCGTATCAAAATAAAGATCCATTTTCTAATTTATGTGGACATTTTTCCCAAATAGGACATGTGTTTTTAGGGGTTTAGCGTTTATCATCTAAATCTACCAAAAATCCTATCAATTGAGAAAGGCGGCGCCGGTGAGGCTAGTCGAGAGAGATGGCGGTCGATAGATTCGGTATAGATTGTTGTTTTTTACTTTCTGATTAAATATTTTTATTTTTAAAATTTAAATATTTTCAATAAAATATAAATTAAATAAAATTAATTTAAATGATTGAAATAATCAAGAGCCTTAAGATATTTTAAAATTTCAAGGAAATAAAAGAATTATCCTTATTATTTTATCAATCAACACTAACCTAAAAATTATCCTTATTATTTTATCAATCAACACTAACAAAAACAAAAAAATAACCGTTCCCTATTTAAGGACAATGGTAATTTTGCCCACTTTCAAAAAAAAAAAAACAAAAAAAAAAATTCACTCTAAAAAATATACTTATATAAAAACTACACATTTTGTGTTTGAAAGGACAAAATTGTTATTACTTAATACTAGGGCTGTCGATCGGTTCGGGTTCGGTTACCCGTACCCGAATTTTCGGTTACCCGAACCCGAAATTTCTATATTTCACTAACCGTTCCCGAACCGTTTTAGGTGTTCGGTTACCCAATAACCGCTTCGGTTACCCGATTCGGTTATTTGGGTATCTGAAATACCCATTTAAAAAATAAAAATTTTAATAATTTGCTAGATAAATGATTTGAACCCTAGTCACCAGAACATACACAAAGCAACTTATCCACTAGACTAAAGCTCATTTTTATACTTTAAATATATCATAGTTTTATTTTACCTAAGAATCGATTTTTTTATTTAAAAATAAATAAATTAATGAATTAATAATTAAAATGTATATAAAATATATATTAAATAATTTATTAAATAATTTTTGGTTATTTCGGTTAACCCGTTTCGGTTATTGGGTAAAACGATACCCAAAATTTTTCTAAAAATGATACCCGAAACCGAACCGATAACCAAAAAATTCGGTTATTGGATACCCAAACCCGAGAATTTCAGTTCGGTTAACGGATTATCCAAAACCCAATAACCAATTAAACAGCCCTACTTAATAGATTCGAAACTTCATCTCATTGTTCTATATTACTCCAATCGCAAACATTACTCGATATGTTTGACCAATGCGAGTCAAACATCTCACTAATGCTCGACCACTATTAAAGGCGGATCCAAAATTTATCGATAGGGGGCTGAACTTGTAGAAGTCTGGAGTTCGAAGATATTGTACGAGGGTGGTAGGCCCTGAGCCAAATATTGTATATATTTATAATAATGTTAGTTAAAAATAAAATAAAAACTCAAAAATCAGGAAGAGGCTTCAACCCTCCTAACACCCTGGATATGTTACATACCACTGCAAGTCGAGCATGTCAAACATGGTAAATATGTTAATGTTCGACCTCTACGAATTGAGCATTAGTGATAAATACAGTAATGCACGATCATTGCAAGTCGAGCATTGAACATTAGTGGCCGAGCAGTGCTCGACATACTCAACTACTGCATGCGAGTCGAGCATCAATGATTGAATATTTGTACAAAATGTACTAATATCTGGCATAAAGGTAAAAAAAATCGCAAATGAGTATAATTTATTTGTTTATAAAGGGTTAATTACGTTAAAACTCATGAACTTTGGGCTGATTTTCAATTTTTCCATGAACTTTATTTTTTGTCTGCAATTCCATCAATTTAATGACTCGTTCAATTTTTTCAGACTTTTGAGCTCTAGTGAAGTACCGAGCTGACATGGCGCTTACGTGGTAGTAAACAAAACGTCATTTTTTCACCTTAAACTACGTCGTTTTGTAGGCAAGAAGAGGATAGGGCACTTTGTGGGTGAAGAAACAGGAATTCATACATTGCAATTGGGATACAGTCCAACAAGTGCCTAGAGGGAAAAATATATCAAATCAAGTGCCAACCCAAGCCTGGTCAACACTTGATGATGGATGCAGCTAGAATTCTTTTTTTTTTTCCTTTTTTTTTTTGAAATAGCCTTCGGTGGATCATATGTACTTGTACATTATTATGACAAGTTTTTTGGATATTGGAGGATCTGTGAATACTTAATTTTTTTGGGTGGATCATATGTACTTATGCACTTGAATTGGCTTTTGCGGATTCAAGGCATAATGAATGTTGATTTCCAGATTTTCAATTACTTCAACTACTTTATGCAATTTTTATGCATTAATTGGATCATGTTAAATACTTGGATTATCATTCTACATGTTGACAAGCTGAAAAAAGACTTAACTAAATTACTTTAAAATCACCCCAAATTTAGATTAGAAGAAGCCCTCAAATCTTAACCAAAAAAGTTTAGTACATCAACACCTTCAAGATTAGGTACAAGATCAGCTACAACAAAGGTTTAATGATCATAACCTACAAAATCTAATTAAGAAATGACTTCACAATAAGATAACCTACAGCTCTTGGGCAAGCACCCATCAAGATCATCTTCATGTTGTCCTTCTCCTGCATTTGTTTTACCTCGGCCTCCAACATGCAAATTTTCTTGAAGTCAACCTCAACATACTTCTAAAGTCGATAGCATTCACCAATCCAAAAATTCAGTTTTGCAGTTGTACATTCATCTTCATTTTTGAAGTTCACATTCTTCATCCTAGTTACACATTCTCCGTGACTTGGAGGAATCTTAGGATCAACCCATTCAAAAAAGGAATATTGAAACTTGTAGAGGTTAAAATCTACAATTGAAGATGATGTCGGCACGTCCAGATCGATTGGCACTAGCAACATGTCAACATAAGAACACGTAAGAACCCTAGGTTGAGCACCGGGAGGGGGTGTCGACCGTAGAGCCTCCAACACTCAAGTCAGTAACAGAATAGCAAAATAGAATGACAAACTAATTGAAATAAGAGAGAAAGACAGGTTGGAATGAGTGGTTATTCCAAGGTGTCAATGGCGTTCGGAGGGTGAAATGGTGACAGCGGGTTGTTGTAATGGAAGGTGGGAGGCGAAGATAGGCCAATTTGGTTATTTCTGACTTGGAAGAGCAATCGGCGTGGTGGCAGAGTAGAGAGTATTCAAGAGATAGAGTGTCAGTCAGATTTCGCATCCCCTTTTTATGACCTAGTCTGGATGTTTATATAGAGGACATCCAGCCGCTAGGGTTTCTACAGTCTGGCCTCGTCAAAATCCTAATTTCCCAGGTTGTTGCGATTTGGACGGGATCATAAAGATTTACCCTTTGACTGCGTCAGCTTGGCGGGAGACGTCTTTAAGGGTTTGACGATGGGGTCTTGTAACTTCGTCAATCTAGGTTGACAATAACCCTTGGGCCGGATATGATAGATTCAGCTTGGTTGTCACTTCAAGCTGATCTATAAATTTTTGGGCTGGATGAGCCAGTTTGTTTGACTATTTGGACTTTTTAGGGTTGTGCCAGATTGAGAGTCAAGCTTGACGGACTAGCTTGATGGGCCAGGCTGAGTGCGAATTATTCAGCCTGACGGTTATGACAGGTTGGTCATGAAGTGAAGTGTTCAACCTGGGTAAGTCCAGGTAGGTCTTAAAATAAGTCTAATTTGACTTATCGGGCTGAGCGAACAAGTTTTCCTAAGTAATTGAGCTGTCATCGTTGTCAATCCAAGTTGGTCCAAAGCTTGTCGGACTAGATGGACCGAGTTGCTCGACTCATTGGGCCAGCTTGAAATGTTAATTGGGCTTGAGCCAAGTTGACGAATTTTGCCGACTACAAAACTGAGGGTTCCAAATTTAAACGAAAACATCACAATTTTTAGTCAATCCCTTCACTACACATAGTAAAGGTACCTATTTTTCGAGGCATCGTAAGAACCTTCGGCCAGGGTTTTGCTGTGTCCATAAAGTCTTCAACTCTACTCGGCATCCAATAGAACCTCCATGGAGCGGGTGTAGCCATGGTTGAAGCGCCAGAGGATGAAGAGGGTGTAGCCATGGCTCAAGCCCTAATTTGAAAGAGGGAAGAACGAATTGAATATATTTTTTTTCACCTTTGTGTGGTGTAGAGGTCCCGCTTGCACAATATTGTATATTTTTCATGTTTGTGTGGTGCAGAGGTTCCATTTATTTGTGGTATAGTAGCTTATATATAAATATATATACATTATGTATTAAAAAAAGACCACAATTTGATTGTTAAGAAAAAGAAGTAAAATCCAATACTACCTCCATCCACAAAAAAATAATTTTAGTAAAGGATAATACGAGTTTTAATGAAAATGATTATTATATTATGAGTGAAGAAAGAGTCTCACTTAATAATGATAATTAATTGTATTATAAGTGAAGAATAAGGTCCATTATAAAAATAAAAAGAGATTAATTTTTATGGACATCTCAAAATAATAAAAAGAGATTATTTTTTATGGACAGATGAAGATTTATTTTGTTTGTAAAATCCAATATTGATTCGAGATAATATATAGAAGTGTCCACTTTCATATTGTAAAGTTAAAATTTAGCCTATGAAATAAAAACTTCAAAAAATGGCCAGTTTTTGAGCAAAAAGACAGAAATACCCCTCCCCCAAAAACTAAAAATTCGCACTTTCTCTCTATCGTGTACTCTCTCTCTCTCTCTCTCTCTCTCTCTCTCTCTCTCTCTCTCTCTCTCTCTCTCTCTCTCTCTCTCTTCCTCTCCCTCTCCCTCTTGCTGCCCGTCCGCCGCGCCGCCGCCACTCAATCTCCGGCAATCGCAGTGGTAGCGCCGCACAGCCACCACCACCGCGACGCCTCTTTCTATCTATCTATCTATCTATCTCTCTCTCTCTCTCTCAATTCTGACTTGGAGTCGTCGGATTCAACTTGTAGAGAGCGCAGCCGTAGTTGCGGGTGGTTAGAGGCGGCGCTGGATTCCCGTGTCTGCGGCGATAATGCAGCCTTCGAGCAGGCTCTGGAAGAGGTCGTTGCCGGCAGCTCTAGTTGCCATGGCGAATTCTTATTTGCTGATGATTTTGCGGTTTTTGTATGAATGGATTCTCGATTTTGACGGATAATATTTTGATTCGGAGGAATTGAATTGATTGTTGTATTTGTTTGTAGATTGAATGCTGAGGAAATATTCTGGCAAGACAGAATGTTGGTGTATTTGTTTTGTGTTAGTTTGGTATATTAGTTGGGGATAATTCTGCTCATACTAGGGGTACGATGTTACTGTACAAGCATATTAGATGAGGATAATTGTAATTTATGGTTTAAAATTAATATTCTTGAATTAACAATCAGATCTATGAATTCACAACTTAATTTTCTTGAATTCACGGCAACATCTATGAATTCACAACTTAATATTCTTGAATTCAGAACCACATCTATGAATTCACAACTTAATATTCTTGAATTCACAATCAGATCTATGAATTCACAACTAAAACTCGAATTCACAACCAAAATAAATTCTAATTTTAGTTGTGAATTCAAACTTTAAAAACTCAAATTCACAATACTTGAATTCACAACCAAAATAAATTCTGGTTGTGAATTTGACTTGTTGTGAATTCACAGCCAAAAAATTCCGATCGTGAATTAAATTCTGGTTGTGAATTCGTCTGGACGTGAGTTCACAACCAAAAAATTATGGTTGTGAATTAAATTCTGATTGTGAATTCGACTGGTTGTGAATTCACAATCAAAAAATTCTAATTGTGAATTCCACTGATTGTGAAATGCGTTAATTTTTTAAAAAGTGATGTTTAAGGAATAAAATGGTAAATATAACTATTTTTTAAATTTTTTATCAAATAAACTATTTTCAAAATCCACTCTATTGATTCCATAGAAACTACGTGAAATATTGCTTAATCATAGTACTACTATTATTAAAAGAAATAAACGGGCACACCAAAAGAGGAAAAAAGGGCAAAGGAGAGTTTGCGGTCTTCTTGGACCGCTGCATCTCCATCCATGGCTGATTCTCTGAATCAAACATGTATATTCTGTGTCGTAGACCAATACAAGCCCAGCAAAATACGATAATTTATGTTTTCTTTTTCACAAGCAATTTTTCATGAATAATAGTAACTTTTAAATCTTCAATTTAATTAATTTTTTTTTTCTTGCATGCTTTCGGGTCTGAGAAACAGTTATTTATGCTTACTCACCGCACACTATCTCTGCTCACGCAGAGTTTGTTTCTCTTACACGCTTAAAAAAACCTTAAAAGGACACCCTCTGTGTCTCTATCTCTCTCTCGCTTCGCTCTTTATAGCTTCATTGTGTTGTTTTCTTGCTACATTGTGAGAAACTTGTCTTGACTCTTTCCTGCTGCCCTTCAATCCTACTGCTAATTCAGGATTTGTCTTCAAATCTCTCTCACTCATTCACTCTCGTTGAGAAACTGTCTGTGAAGTCTTTTTAGGAATATTTGTAACTGCATAGAAATAGGCATATAAATTTTGCAAAATCTGGTTGCTCCCATTTAATGCCTATTACCTCCAAACCGAATTAGATCGCTCCCCCCCCTCTATATAAAACCATGGGCTCCCGCTAATTTCATCAGATCACCTCTCCTCCCTTCAAACTTGTTCATGCAGTTGTGCTTTAACTTCTTTTAAGGGGAAACAAAGTTCACTTTTCCATAAATGGACTCTCGCTAAATTGCTTGATTCCTGCTCTTTTCCCCTTTCTGTTTGCAAAGTTTGAATCTTTTTGAATACTAGGATTCGGGGATTTCGGGAATTGATTTTGTACCATGTAAATTGATCTCAGAGCTCCATTTTGCTTCTTGTTTTTGGCTCTGTGCATTTTGATTTGAAGTAGTTGATGATTAGAAACGTATCTGTTTAGATGTAAGTTGAGTATTGGATCATGATGGATCTGGGCATTATTTCAGTCAACCGTTAGTTCAATTCTCTCTGTTCTTGATCAGTAATGCATTCATTTCGTTAAAATCGTTTCTGTTTCTGACACAGACATGGAATACAAGTAGGCCTAGGAAAATTCTTGCAGAGCTAGACCAGTTTCTGTGTTTGATCCCACTTCATTCATCGCTGACCGATTCTTTTGTTCCTTTTAGTTGAACAAATACAAACTATTCTTTCCAAATTTTATTAGGATGTAACATTTTTTTGAATTCTTGACATAGTTTTAGTTGATATGGACCTCTTGAAAGGTCTCAAAGTATACATAGACTCAAAGATATGCCAACTCTTTACAATAATCAAGTAGCTTGTGTTCTTCTGCCCACAGCCTTTTATATGCAGATATAGGTTTAGTGATATTGGCCTCTCGAGTACCTTCTTGTTTGAGTTCAGTGTTGTTTCATTTTCACTTGTCTTTGTTAGAGTATACTTTGTGTGGGGAGTTTGGGTATTTTCTCATGGAGGAAACGTTTGTTCCCTTTCGTGGGATTAAGAATGATCTCAAAGGAAGGCTTCTGTGCTACAAACAAGATTGGAGCAGCGGGATAGGCGCAGGTATCAGGTTCGTGTCTTTGATCATGCTTCAAATGCAATGCATATGAATGATTCTTGTGAAAAGATAAGAAATGTTGATTTGTGTTTGTGAGTGTGTCATTTCAAAGAGTTTTTGCTGGTCAGGTAAATAATTTGACTTGAAAATGAAATTGCTGTTTTGTAGGATCTTGGCTCCAACAACATATATATTCTTTGCTTCCGCAATTCCTGTTATATCTTTCGGTGTGCAGCTGGAGAGAAACACTAGTAAGGCAGATTTGCGTGAATATTCAAATTTCGGCATCGTTTTTTTGGTTATGTTGCAAAGATCTTATAGGAAAACTTGGTGTTGCTGCAGATGGAACTTTAACAGCAGTGCAAACACTTGCATCAACTGCAATTTGTGGTGTGATCCACTCTGTCATAGGTGGACAGCCACTACTTATACTTGGTGTAGCTGAGCCCACAGTTTTGATGTACACTTTCATGTTCGATTTTGCCAAAGATCGAAAAGATTTGGGGGAGAAGTTGTTCTTAGCCTGGACAGCATGGTATAAATTTAAAGGTTCTTTAAACATCATGACCACAAACTCTAGAAATTTGCTATTGAATGCTAAACTGTCTTGTGTAGGGTCTGTGTGTGGACATCCATTTTGCTTTTCTTGCTGGCTATCTTAGGTGCTTGCTCTATTATCAATCGGTTTACGCGTGTTGCTGGTGAATTGTTTGGTCTTTTAATCGCAATGCTCTTTATGCAGCAGGCAATTCGTGTGAGCATCACTGTACCCTTACTTGACTTTCTTTTTGTAGATGAGCTAGAATATATTTTAGCAACACTCATTTCCCTGCTTACGTGAATGAATTGTGAAGCATTCCTAGAAATTTTGTACTAAATCAGTGGCCTATTGAATTTTAGCAACCAATTTAGTCAATCACTAGGCTGTCATTTGTGGCTCATCTAGTCTTTTGAAAATATCGCTTTCTATTAAATTGTTTTTAACTTCTCTTTGCAATTTGCACCTACTTTTGTCAGGATCTTTATCATTATGCCTATCTAATGTTTTCATCAAGATGATTAAATTTCCGAGTTTATGTTTAGGGAGTTGTGGAGGAGTTTGGCATTCCTAAGAGAGGAAACGAAAGTGCAACTGCTCTTTTACCTTCCTGGCGCTTTGGAAACGGAATGTTTGCTTTGGTGCTTTCGTTTGGCCTTCTTCTTACTGCATTGAGGAGTCGTAAGGCTAGATCCTGGCGCTATGGTGCAGGTGTGGTAACTATCATATCACGAATGCAATTAATAAAGGAAAATTTACATTCAAATTTACGTATAGGTTCAACTTTGTCTTCCTTCAGTCCTTGTATAGCCTGAGTTTGCTAAGTCGTAACTCTAATTTGAAGGATGGCTTAGAGGATTTATCGCGGACTATGGTGTCCCATTAATGGTGCTTGTGTGGACTGGTGTGTCTTACATACCAGCTAATGATGTTCCAAAAGGGATACCGAGAAGGCTTATTAGCCCAAATCCGTGGTCAGCTGGTGCATACGCGAACTGGACAGTTATCAAGGTGCTTCTGCCTTTACCCTTTCTATGTAGCTATAAAAGTGAAAATATTACCCCATATCTGAGTCACTGATATCTCTGTTTCTTTCTTTCTTTCTTTATCTTTTTCTTTTTGATGTCGTAGGACATGGGGGAGTTGCCATTACTTTATATCATTGGAGCATTTATACCTGCCACTATGATAGCTGTGCTATACTACTTTGATCATAGTGTTGCCTCTCAACTCGCGCAGCAGAAAGAGTTCAATCTAAAGAAGCCGTCTTCTTATCATTATGATCTCCTTCTCTTGGGACTATTGGTAAGTTGTAGATCAAGATTTCCAATTTGTATTTCTTATTGCTTCATGATAGTAACATAATATTTTGCGGTAACTAGGTGATAATATGTGGTCTCATTGGCATTCCTCCTGCCAATGGAGTTATTCCGCAGTCCCCAATGCACACGAAAAGTTTGGCCACTCTGAAACATCAGGTAAATTCAGAAAAATTCGAAGAATTGTATAACCACATAGGTGATAGGTTCCATCTCATTGCTATGGTTTCCCCCTTTTTCGTGAAACAGCTTTTGAGGAACAAGCTCGTATCAACTGCTCGAGATAGCATCAGTAAAAACGCCAATCTATCTCAGCTGTATAGAAGCATGCAAGAAGCTTATACGGAGATGCAGACTCCACTCGTGTACCAAGCTCCAGCTTCTATGGTATGCTTCATTCAAGAATGGCTGGTCATGGTTTCGATTCCTTTGAAATCCGATGCATATTCTTATCTACTGCTTCAAATAGGGACTAAAGGAGCTGAAAGATTCAACCATTCAGCGCGCATCCACTAGTGGCTACATGGATGCGCCAGTTGATGACGCCATCTTTGATGTGGACAAGGATGTCGATGATCTTCTACCCGTGGAAGTTAAGGAGCAACGCCTCAGCAATCTGCTTCAGGCCTTAATGGTCGCAGGTTGTCTTGCCGCCATGCCTCTCTTGAAAAAGATCCCCACTTCAGTCCTCTGGGGCTACTTCGCCTTCATGGCAATTGAGAGCTTGCCAGGAAACCAGTTCTGGGAAAGAATCTTGCTGCTTTTCACAGCTCCAAGTCGAAGATACATGTGAGTTCATGCTTAATACACGTCTCTCATGGCATCAAGAATGCCCCGTTTCATTGCTGTCTCACCTTCTTTGACTCTCTGCAACTGATGTAGGGTGCTAGAGGAGTATCATGCGACCTTTGTGGAGACGGTGCCTTTCAAAACAATCGCGCTCTTCACGTTGTTTCAGACATTTTACTTACTCCTGTGCTTTGGAATAACGTGGATCCCCATAGCCGGCGTCCTCTTCCCGTTGCTGATCATGCTTCTCGTTCCGGTGCGCCAATATCTGCTTCCCAAGTTCTTCAAAGGAGCTCATCTGCAAGACTTGGATGCTGCAGAGTATGAAGAAGCCCCTGCCATAAGCTACAACTTATCCTATGATGTAAGTTGCATTTTTTAAACTTTCACTTCGTATTTCGTTTTTCAATTTTCACATAACTTTTCAACCGTTGCAACTTTTTACCCTAGCCGGATTATGATTTGAGCAAGTGAAAGTTGTACAGGGAGCAAGTCTCAATTCATGGCTACTTTTTATGCATTCAGGAACAAGGTAATAGCATCAATCTTGACAGTGGTGAGTTGTTAGACGAGATGATTACAAGAAGTCGTGGCGAGATACGCCATGGCCGTAGCCCAAAGGTCACAAGTTCGACTCAGTCGCCTCTCGAGGAAATGAAGTCCGTTTACAGTCCGCGGCTGCCAGAGAGGTTGAGAAGCCCGCATCTTAGTGAGATAAGATCGGAGTTGAGCCCGAGGGTGGGTGGTAGAGAAGTAGATAAGCGAACCCCGAGCCCTCTCGGGCAAACCAGCCGTGGATCAACGTCTTCTTGATCGACCTATATCTGTTACTTGTCGTTTTGGTGCTTGAGAGGGCCTTATGTAGAAGAGACTTGAGTAATAATTTAGATATTTGGCTGTTCTAACATGTGAGTTTTTGTGTTTACTGTCTTCTACATTGTACAATCTTCAACTCTCATGGGCAGAAGACAATTAATCATAAAAGTGGGAGATATTTATTTCAACGCTTCTTCCCATTTCTTCTATGTACATAGGATGCAATAACAATCCAAAAAAGGTACTATAAAATAACAAATTATATTTTCAACTGCTCGTGGTCATTACATTTTCAAATTTTTGGTTAAGTTTCTGTAATTAAGTATAGATTTTGAATCTAATACTTTCAATTTGATTCATGTCCTTTCACTTTATGAAAAGTGTAGGAATACAAATTATATGATAAATGAAAGTAAATGGATTCAATTTTAACAGATAAATAAGGGGGAATTGAGAATCATTATTGATATTTTTTTTAAAAAAAATTAACAAATAAAAATATACATAATTTGAACAACAAAATAGTAATTTTTTAAAAAGGGAATGTACTTGAATATAAGTTTTCCTCTTTTATAATGCATCAATGACAACTTTGCCACATTTGTTGTGAATTGATGGATGTCCCACACATCTACTAAGTCAGCTTGTCTGTCAAAATTTTGAGGTGAAATTTTGTCCAGAAAATAGGCATCAAGATAAGCATTATTAAACTGCCCAAAAGCATCAAAGTAGGATAGAAATCAAAGTATGTAATATAGTAGTCTATATTATTTTTATATTCAGGTTAATATTTAAAGTAAACGGTTCCGTGAATCGTTGAATTTTAGAACCAAATGATTTGCATTTAAAATAATATATTGATCAAAATTACTATTAACTAATTAAATTGTATAGATCATGTTTGTTTGAACAACTTGCTTAGCTAACAATTTGATTTGTGCACATGTCAATTTCAGTTTTAGGCCTCAATAATGGAGGAAAGATCATCAAGTTGATTGCCTTTTATCTTGCAATCACCACAGATTGGGTAATCCTTTTTTATCATATTGCACAACATGTAATCCTCAACTTTTTGTTTGTCTCTCTACTTTGATTGTTAAACCAAAGTTGGTTTTCACACAAATGTATAAGATTGATGTATAGAAACAATAATAGCCATGGTAAACTTTTATTCAATTAAACATAATTGCAACAAGAATATTTATCAATTCCAATCTTTTTATAAAATATATTTCATAATATATATAGGAATTTAATAAAATACAAATTCATTTTAATAATAACTAGGAATCATTTTCAACATTAAGGCCAACGGTGGATTCATCACTTGGCTGGGTGAATTCGGGGTATCATGGTATTGTGGTATCGAATTTGAATCTTATGGGACACAAAATTTTTATTTTTTTAATTCAGCATCTTTTAATTACAACGAATTCATTAGGTTTCATAGAAAATGCACACGTATGAATAACAGTTAGTAGTTTATGTTTAAAGTGGATTTATAGCCTAAACATATATACCCTATATATATATTTCATAAAAGGGTTAAGTACCAAATTACCCACCCCCGGTCGTTGGCCACCCTATCGCCTATAGGACCCTATAGTCAGTGTCAGAGCTGTTTACTACCTCAACGTGGTAAAATCGCACCAAATATCCCCCGCTACTTAACAGAGCTTAACATCATAAGCAAAAAATATATATATATTTTTTTAACTAAGGTGGGCCTCAGCTCGCCTTCTCTCTCTCTCTCTCTCTCTCAATTCCAGCGAGGAACCGACTCTGTTCCAGCGGACGTCGCCGGTTCTCGCCGCCTTCGGCGCGGCGAGGCCGGCTTCTCTCCTTCTCCCTCACTTCTTCTCTTCTTCCCTTCCCCAAATCAAAATACATATAGGGTTTCTTGTTTTTAAATTTTGATTTTCTCTTCTTCACACCTTCCACTCCATCGCCATGAATAAGCTGCCCTATATAATGGCGGAGTGCCGCCAACAGCTACCACCACCTCCTTAATTCTCTTGTCTTGTAATTTGACAATCATGGAAGCGCATAATTACGTAGTTTCTTGGTGACTTTTTTTTTTATTGTCGTGATCTTGTCTTGTGGTCATGGAGGTGTTGAAGCTGCCATGGAGGGAAGGTTTTCGCCTTCCGTCGCTGGAAAATGGATACAAATGTCTGAAAATGCTAGTGTCGATGTGGGCTTGACGGCCAGTGGATATGATAAAGGTCGAGGTTTTCGGCCTGGAAGGGGTTGGGGTGGTGGCCCTGGCGGCGGTGTCGGGTTTGGCGGCAAATCTGGAGGTGGGGGTGGGTTTGGCGGCGGAGGATTTGGTAATGGCGGTGGTGGTGGAAGTGGGTATGATTTTGGGGGAGGTAGTGACGGAGGGTGGGGTAGCGGTGGTGGTGGAGGCTCTGGCATGGGCCAAGGTGGTGCAGGATATGGTTCAGGCTGCGGATATGGAGGTGGCGCTGGTTCTGGGAGATGAAACGAAGGATCCATTTAGAGAGAGAATTTCATTTCTAACGGTGTTAAGCTCCGTTAAGTAATGGGGGGTATTTGGTGCGATTTTGTCACGTTGAGGTAGTAAACAGTTCTAACCATGACTATAGAATCCTATAGACGATAGGGACGTCAACGACGGTGGGAAATTTGGTACTTAACCCTACATAAAATATAGTGTATTTTATGTATGCATATATATAACATTATGAAATAAAATATTACATCAAAGTATGAGAAAAAATAGAATCACAGTGAAAGAAGAAACATACAAAGAGAAGTGAAAGAATGTGTAGGAATTATAGAGTAGGATAGGGAACAAAAGTTGGTGGAATGTGTATGCAAGAGCAATAGTTGTCCATAACAAGGATTGATGTCCCAACTATTATTGTCCTTTTAGAACTCCCCAAACATCTTCTCACCATGTTTACATCATTTTAACAGCTCGCACAAATATTCATAATTAACATCCCTGGTCTAAAAAAAACATTCACTATATAAATTTGGTTAGTATACATACTAGCTCCTTAGTCCTTAATAAAGACTTAAAATGGCTACATTTAAATTAGATGGGATCATTTGTCCCACTATTTTGTGTATATCACCATATACCACTCTTAATTTATCTATTTTATAATTATTTTTTATAAAAATTAAAAATATTATTATATTATAAACTCTAATTAATATTTATCACTAAAAATTGAAATTTTAAAAAATTATATATATACCCTAACTTTGAATTAATGAATCCAAATAATCAATTATTAATTCAAATAAATATAAAAAAATAATTATAAATCCTAATTGGATGAGTCATATGAACCCTTGTTAGTATCTTTTTATAATATTAAAGCATAATAAATTAAAATTGAAAAAAAATATAATTAAGAATTATAATATATAAATTAAAAGTGATACACTGTGGTACACATAAAATAGTGGGACAGAGGATATATATATATATAGATCCATGTGGAATAAGAAAAATAATCACATAAATACGATCAAGAAATTCAATTGAAGTGTGTGACATGGTAAAGAATGTTCTATACATGCATGTAATTAACATTTGATATGGAACATAAAAATATTTACCGACATCTACATAGATAAAAATGCATGTGCCTATGTATACGTGACATCATAAAGTTAGGTATATAATGGATTAAGAAAAGATTTCGTTGTTGATTTATCAAGTGATACCCCTCCCTATCTTAAACAAATGAAAAAGGTAAACATGTTTGATTGGTTATCACGCTAAAAGGATATCTTAGCATTTTATCGTTTTGTGCATATCTTCTATTATATTGAATCATGCAAGTGAACTACATATATTATTTTTATATGCTATATAAAAATATTTAAAATATGAGAAAATTGTAGCAGAAAAAAGAGCTTGACGAAAATATGTCAAGCAGAGGTTGGTCTATACAGAACCTAAAAATATTGGTACGCGAAATTGCTAAATTAATTTTTTTAGATAAAAGGTTACACGTATCATCAGGCAGCTTTACATAATATACTTTTCTGTTTTTTAAGTTTAAGAAAGAGATTATTCGAATATTTTCTGATGATTCTTTAAATTAATAATTTCTAAGCTATGGAGAGGTGAAAAGGGTTAAAAATATATTTTATGTTGCACTTTGTATTGTCATGCAAATCTCCTTTTCCTTCGATATATAAAGATATACTTAAATTTCTATAAATCAATAACTTAATGCACCAAATTTTTAGATGAAAAACCTAATATATACACCAAATTAATCTCATACTAACAAATTATAAGAATATCTATCGTCGTCAAACATTTAAATATATCTTCTCTGCCACTAGATTTGATAGTTATATAATTGTAAAACAAAAAACCGATCACAAATAAGTTAAGAGTAAGCTTAGATGAATATATTATACAATTAGGAGTTAGGAAAACTACTCTGAATAATTTAATCAGGTGTCACACTCGGTAACAAGAATCGACAAATATTGATAATGTAAGATATCATATAATATTGGGTTTATTATTTTAATTATCTCTCTTTTCAGTGGTTGTTTGTGATTGGGATTCATTTTGTATCAGCCTCCACACAGGTTGCTTTTTGTATAGTACAATAGTTAGGTTTACAATTATTAAATGAAAAGAAAAAAAAAATCAAAAATAGAAGAAAAGAGCTTTGAACTTGGAAAAGAAATTATGTTATGATTTGAATCCCAAGTGACCAAGTCCCATCCTCTATTGCATCAATGAGCCGTACATATTTTAGAGACACTCGATGTTATTTTATGTCCCGAACTTTCAGCATTTTTCACAAAATATCTCGAACTTTAATTTTTTCCTAAAAAATTTCGAACTTTCAATTTTTTTCATAAAAGATATACTAATATTTTGGGAGAAAATGAAATTTCACGATATTTTATGAAAAACGCTAAAAGTTCGGAATATAAAATACTATTAACTCTATATTTTTATCCTATATATGAATAGTTGCTAGAAAATATAAACATATACCTACATTATTTTATAAAAACCTACTTTAACTATATCTATATATTCACAATCTTACTGATGATCCCGCTCGAGAGATTTTAAGAAATTGAGATTAAATTCGTGAGAATTGAATGATAGCTAGAAAACTTGAGAGAAATATAAAGATTAATTAAGAGCATTTTTTTTCAAACGAGAATATTATTGTACTCTTCAAGCGAAAAAAGAAATTGAAATGCTTATTATATTTTCATATATATTTGCTAGCATCAATTCCACCAGCGGTGCAAGAATGAAAATCCAATAACAAATTTGGACCAGACAAAATGAACTTTCACAAAAAAAAAAAAAAAAAAAAAGGTTTCCAAGATTGAATTTTCTGCAAGTATATGTAACACCAATCGTCAAACAAATA
Organism: Salvia miltiorrhiza; assembly: GCF_028751815.1. Lineage (NCBI taxonomy): Eukaryota > Viridiplantae > Streptophyta > Magnoliopsida > Lamiales > Lamiaceae > Salvia > Salvia miltiorrhiza. Next base: position 31,952,555 of record NC_080390.1, on the reverse strand, counting down.
CACTAGCGTATTTTATAACCTTTCATTTTGAAGTTGATAAGATTAATATAACTGGATGATTATATTCCCCTCCTTTTATTTAGTATAGCTTCTTATTAAAAATAATAATAATAATAATAATAATAAATAATAATAATAAATAATTATAAATTTACTATTTTACCTTACCACCTTTAACTCTCAAATTAACTACCTTATAGCCCGCCTCCAAATTAAATACTATATAGCCTGTTGGGAATCCCATGGAATATCAGGTTTTATTTTGATAATACCAAAATCCTTAGGTTTAATTTGTAATAGACTAGAACTGTTTTGAACTCAAGTGTTAGAGTTCGTTTCTAGTTTAGTTAGCAGTTCTGAAGACTGAAGACTGAAGGACTGAAGACTAAAGATATCAACTGAAGTATCAGTTGAAGAATCAGTTCAGAACTGATTACTTAATGCGTGCTTCGAGGACTCAGCAGACTGATACTAAAGTCAAGTATCAGTTAAACATTCTTCCTCGGACTGAACTTCCAACGTTCAAATGAAGTCACGTGCTTACACAGTACAGCCGCATTAAATGCAGAGATCTCAGGATCATCCCTCTCTGCAGAGGTCATTCCTATTTGGTGGCTACTTTATCAGAGACGTCACATCTCCTGTCCCTCAAGAGAGCCGTTTCCACCAAACAAGGAACCTCGAAGATTGAAGCCTCAGCCCAAATTCGAAATGCTCTCCAACGGAAGAAATCTTGAAGACGTTCTCCGCCAACGGATCTATTCAAGACCTCTCCAATAAATAGCGCTCGAGGATCAACTTCAATCTTCACCGATTCAACGACCTTAGCTGAAGCTCTGCCGAAATCACCACTCAGCCCAAAGCTTAATCTCCCCAAAGCTTGAATCGAAGAAGAGAATTCCAAAGCCAAAATCAGTCACTACTGATTACACACATTCTCTTAGACCTTAGGCATATATTTGTTTACCCAGAAGCCCAGGTCAAAACTTGCTCCAAAGAACTTGTTCTTTGAAGTCTAGTTGGCAAGTTTTTCAAACCTCCTTTCGTGAGAAAGAAGCCGAGTGTTTGAGTGAAAAGGAGTTTAGGAAGGTACTCTGACTCGTGAGATCCTAGTGCAAGGTCGTGCTAGGAGTGAGAAATCCGACGCGAGTGAAGCGTGGGTACTGAAGTAAGGTCTCTTCAGTGAAACAGTTGTGTGCACCCGGCAAGCACACAGTTCGGTTTGCAGTGCACCAGTTAAGCACTTGCGGAGTGGATTGTTGGTCTGATCAACCGACCGTGGATGTAGGAAAGTGTTTTCCGAACCACGTAAAACTCTCTGTGTTATTTACAGCTTTCAGTCTTTACATTCTTATATGTGTTCTTACTGTTGATAAACTGAATACTGAATAACTGCAAAGAGAAACCTAAGACTAACAACGTGCTCAACCGAGGCTATTCCGAAACAAGTTTATTTCCGCTGCGTGTGATATCAGTCTGACTGATCTATCATCTGATAGTCAGTAAGACTTATATCATCTCTATTTTAGCAAACTCGACTGAAGCCCTTACGTGCATCAGTTAAGTTCCAATGACTTAACTGATAACTCCTTACTGAAGAGTTTTCAGTATCAGTCGTCATCCCTGTTTGGTCAAAACTATTTTCAGTCAACAGGTGTCATAGTTTGCGTGTAAAATTTCGTTTTGATCTCATTCTTGAGATCCATCTTCTTTTAGAGGAAATTGTAAAAATAGGCCATAGGTGTATTCCCCCCCATACACCTATTCGAGACCCTCCGGACCTAACAATTGATATCAGAGCAGGTTGTTCGCAAGAACAGTCTGTTTCTGACTAGGTTCTAATTGAACTAGATCCTTTTTCTCAAAGGTCTCGAAAAACCCTTCTCTTTCAAGTAGTGCTTGTTATTTGCTCTTATCTGCTGTTATCTATTGTTATGGAGACTAACCATGGCAGGTTATCTTCTTTACCTATGTTTAGTATTGAAAAATACGACATATGGAAATTTCAGCTTGAAAGCTTCCTCGTTGCCCAACATTGCCGAATGTGGGAAGTCATCACCAATGGACTAATCATCATCACCGAAACTGTCAAAAGAATTCCAGTTGATCCTTCCCTGGATCCATTCGATGAAGTCCAGAACAAGCAGAAGGCAGACTTCACCACAGAAGAAAGGAAGCAAGATGAGCTTGACAATCTTGCCAAGTGTATCATCTCCAGCACTGTACCAGACAAGCATGTCACCAAAATCATCAAGTGTCAAAGTGCAAAGGAGATGTGGGGGAGTTGATTTATGCTTAATTTACTCTATTTTTAAGGGTTTGTTTGTGCATGTTTTAAGATAATCTTCTGGAAATTGGTGCGTTTATGGTGTATTTTATGCTTTGCAGGAGATTTAGGCTTTCGAGATGGAAGAATGCAGTTTTGAATGAATTTGGAAGAATTTGGCGTTCTCCAGGTGTTCTGGTTTCCAGAGCAGAGGAACCGACATTTCCAGAGCAGAGAAATCACCATTCCTCTGGAGTCAGAGAAATCAAAGTTCAGTGCAGCGAAATCCACGAACGCCAGAGGAATCGAAGCGAGCGCGGAAACGCCAGAGGACTCATAAGGTGCCAGAGGAGTCGCCATTCCGGAGCGCTAGTCGAGGCCAGAGGAGTCGAGGTCAGAGGAGTCGATGCCAGAGAATTCGCTTCCCCGCTGCCAGAGCGGAGAAATGCCAGAGCGGAGGTCCATTTCTCTGGCGCAACCTATTCCGCTGGCGAGGTCAGAGAAATCACCTATTCCTCTGGCAATACCATTCCTCTGGCGATAGCAGAGAATTCGTCATTTCTCGGGCGCGACCCGTTTCCCGAGAGACAATCGTTCCTCTGGCGAGAGCTGCGATGTTGGCAAAAGTGGGAGTATTTTCCGGAGTGCGCATCCAGCTAGAGAGTTGCCTTATTTCACACGATTCTATTACCTTTAGAATTCTACTTTGCATGGCAACTTCCATGTTGATCGGAAGGAAATCTGAAAACTATAAATAGGTCATCTTTTGACCTATTGAAGACATCCGAGAACCCTAGCATTCATACTTTAGTTTTTAGCTTTAGAATTTTATTGCTTTCTAGTTTTAAGGCTTGAATCAAGATTGAAGATTCAAGCCGCTACTTCAGTTTTTATTCGGTTTTTATACAATTCAGTTTTTACAATTGCTTTCTTTTTTTTAATTATGTTTAAGTTTTATTTCAGTATATCTGGCTAGTTTCTTTTAGCTGATTCTAGGGTTTGTAAATAATTGATTGAATTTATGTGATTTATTTGTTAATACCTTTGTGCCTTCCAGTTTATGATTCATAATTCCTGGTGCTTAATTTCTTGTGAATTATCTGATCAATAGTTTGCATGTTTAGCTATTCCGTTTGAGACCTAGCGGAGATAACTGTTTAGCGGATTCAGGAATGTATGATATGATTTTAACCTTGAGACCTAGCGGAGATATGTGGATCATAGGGAGCTATTCTTAGGAGCTATTGGGGGTTAGTAGATTTTCTTGAGACCTAACGGAGATAGATAATTTACTAATCCACGATCGTTTCTGCTCTAGCGAGAGTAATTGATTAATTAAGTGATCTCTCATCATAACTGGATTAAATTGGTACATAGGATTAATAGATTTATTGCATAGATTTAGTTAATGAATTTACTACCCTAGGATCAGTTGTCTTTTATATTTGATTCTTCTACGTGCTTTTATTTACTACTATTTGAGTTTAGTGTTAATTAAACCTTCCTACTTTCGTTTGCCTGAATATTACTAGAGTTTAATTAGGATTACTTAGAGTGATTCGTTATAATAGTCCCTGTGGATACGATACTCGGTTACTAATTATTTACTACAATTGCATCGTGTTAGTTGCGATATTTGTTGCTAAGAAATTAGTGATCAACTTTTTGGCGCCGTTGTCGGGGACTATTTAGAATTTACTTTAATATTTCTGATTAGACTTAAGCATTATTTCAGGCGTTATAAGTTTTTATTTTATTTTTAGTTTTTAAATTTCTGTTTTTGTTTGTTGTCTCAGGCGTGTATTAACACGAGATCCAAAGGAAAGGAACATCTAGTACCTTTGAACTTGGAAATCGAAAAGCAATACAAAAGAGACAACCGCGAAAAGAAGAAGCAAGCAATGGCAGAGCAACAGAATAACATGGACCTTGAAACTCTTGTGCGAGCTGTGACACACCTTCAGAGGCAGCTAGACGAAGAGAGAGAGAGCGCAACCGGGCTCCTCCACCAGAGCCACCACTGAATCACATGTATCAGCCTCGAGTTGATCAATTCCAAGGAGGCAGCTGGGGACCAACTGTGCAGGCTAACACGTTCGAGCTGAAGCCAGGATTGATAAACATGGTGCAAGCTGAACAGTTTAGTGGAATGGCTGATGAAAATCCGCATGTTCACATCACTCAGTTTCTAGATATCTGCGACACTATTAAGCAGAATGGAGTGCCACCAGATGCCATCAGAATGAAGATGTTTGGATTCTCTCTCAGAGACAGAGCAAAGGAGTGGTTCAAGAGTTTGGACAGAGGTGCTATTACTGGATGGGAGGATTTGTGTAGAGCTTTCCTGGCAAAATACTTCCCTGCTTCTAAAGCTCAGAAAATCATTGCAGAGATTTCTCACTTTTCCCAGCTAGGAGATGAGACCATTCATGATGCCTGGGAAAGATTTCGTGAGCTGCTCAGGAAATGCCCACAACATGGTTTCACAGAGGATCAGCAAATCATTCACTTTTATAATGGTTTGACTGGTTTGACAAAAAGTATGGTGGATGCTACTGCAGGTGGATGTCTTCTCCATAGAAATACAAAGAAAGCTTATCGTGTGATAGAAGAGATGGCCTCCAACAGTTATCAATGGCCGAATGACAGAAATTCCACGAGAAGAATTGCAGCTGTGAATGAGGAGAGAGATGATTTTAAGGAGAAATATGAAACTCTTCAAAAGCAGTATGAGTTGGAGAGAAAGGCAATGCTAGCTAAAATTCCTCAGCAGCCGAGTTTACCTGATGTGTCGCAACTGGAAGATGCTAATTATGTCCAGCGGCAGTACCAATTCAATAGACCAAACTATCAAGGACATCAGGGCGGCAATCCACCGTATCATCCAAATAATAGGAATCATCCAAATTTTTCCTATTCAAATCCCAACAATGCTTTGCAGCCTCCACCTGGATTTTCTGTTTCTAGTGGGGGAGTCATCAATGAGCCAAAGAAAGATTCAATGGAGGAAATGATGAAGCAAGTATTGGTGAAGGTCACCGGGATGGAGGCAAACTCGGCAAACTTGGGAACCAAAATGTTCATCATGGAGCAAAATGTGTCAGCACTGTCCAAGCAAATGCAGATATTGGAGACTCAAGTTGGTCAGATGGCCAACCAAGCAGCTGCGCAGCACAAGCCAGGCCAATTTCCTAGCAACACTCAGTTCAATCCGAAGAGCCAACATCAACAGCCTCAGCAAAATCAGCAATGTCATTCCATCCGGGTGGTTGATAATTCAGTTGAGGATGAAGAGCAGCGGAATCATGCAGAGCAGAGGAATCACCATTCCTCTGCAGAGCAGAGGAATCGTACAGAGCAGCGGGATGGCAGGGACGGCAAGGATGGCAAGGAAAAAAATGTAGAGATTATGGAGGATGATGACCTGGAGACGATTGTGTGCGATTCGCCACCTACTTCTAAGGTATCGTTGAATACCTCTGCTGTTAAGAAGCCCATTCCTACTCCTACGTTTCCCAGGCCAGAGTACAAGCCTGTAGCACCTTTCCCTCTTCCATCCCCGAGGCCAAGATTAGATGAGCAAAGCTCCAAATTTTTGGAGACATTTAAGAAGTTGGCTGTGAATATTCCTTCCGTGGAGATCTTGAGAAATAAGCCAAATGAGGTGCAAATTGTGAAGGCTGTGATGGAAAAGAAGAGTGCATTCAATGAATTTGAGGAGGTGCTCGCAGTGAAGGAGTATCAGTTGGCTCCAAAGAGAGAAGATCCGGGCAGCTTCAATATTCCTGTGAAGATTGGAAAGTCATTGTTTGAGAAAGTAATGTGTGACACCGGAGCAAGCATAAATGTCATGCCTCTCAAAGTGTATAGGAAGTTGCAGCTGGGGGATTTGAAGCCAACTAACAAGACAATTCAGCTTATTGATAAGTTTTGCTCTACACCTCTAGGAGTTGCGGAAGATGTGCTTGTGAAGGTGAGTGATTTTTTCTTCCCAGTCGACTTTGTAGTGTTGGATATTCCGGAGGATCCAAAGATGCCTTTGCTGTTAGGGAGACGTTTCCTTGCCACATGTGGAGCAAAGCTAGATATGAAAAGGGGGACGATGACATTGGGAGCCTATGGGGAAACTGTGATTTTCAAGAAACCTCCACCAAAGGAAGTTCCCCAGAATGAAGTGGTTAATTTGACTGACAGTTTTCTAGCAAAGTCGGAGGATGAAGAAGTTGAGAAAAATGAACTGCCCAAGGATGAAGCCAAGAAAAAGACTCCAAAACCAAAAGAAGTTCTGACTTTTGAGATGTGTCTGTTTTTGGAGCATGATGAGGGGTCTTTGAAAACCCATACCCCCAAGAAGAAGAAAGTGAAATTCTGGATTTTTCGGAACAAGAATGAGAAGGGGGCAATGCTGGTGGAGGATGTTCGAGCCAAGAGAAGTGTTTTGGTGGAGAGGGCACCCAAGAGTAGAAAAGCTTTCCAATGGTTAGAGTGTTGTTTCCGACCTCCATGAGTTTTTGAGGTATCGTCGAGCTCTAGACGTTAAATTAAGCACTTGTTGGGAGGTAACCCAATTGTTTTTCTTTGTTTTGTTTTCCTTTCTTTCTGTTTCGTTTTGTTTCGTTTTGTTTCTCTTTGTTTCTTTGTTTAGTTTGGGGCAGGTGTTTCTCTGCCAGATTTCTGGTGGTCTTCATGTTCCAGCGCAGCCGCTCTCTTCGCTGCACTTTTCCACGCTGCACATGTCCAGCGCAGCCATTTTCTTCGTTGCATCTATCCAGCGCAGCCATTTTCTTCGCTGCATCTGTCCAGCGTAGCCACTCTTTACTCTGCCCAAGGCCGCAAACCCACCTTTTCACCGCCTCTCACGAAGATTCAGTTTTTCATTGCCGATAATCAGGGATGTTTTCTACACTCTTCGTATTTCTTTTATGCCCTGAGGACATGGCATGCTTTAAGTGTGGGGGAGTGGTGTTTTGTTGCTTATATTTTTCAAAAATTGGGCGAAATTGATTTTTCTATGCTTAGTTTTTGGTCTCGAATCTGGCTAATTTTTATGAATTTGTGGAAGAGAAGATGGTTTTCAATGTGCATTTTGGGTTTGTGAATGAATGGAGGATATTCTTGTTTTACTTTTGATATATGTTTCTTGTTTGTGCAAAGAATTATGAATTTTGTTGCAACACTTTTGTAAGTTAGTAAAACGTGATTTGTCCAGTAGATGCTAGAAGGAGTGTTGTCATTGTGATTGCCTACGATCGTATCTAATCTGTGAAAATGTTGGACGAATTGCCAACTTCAAAATTGCCAGCTCTGAAACATCTGGCCTGTTCTGAAATGTGGTAGCTCTGAGTCTCTGCTCCTCTAGTCTAACTATGAGCATGGGAAACCACGTGAAAAGACTTTGGATTACACCCAAATGATTTTATTTCATGAATTATGGCTCAACTGTCGAAATCTCAAGCACACAAAGTGTGAAAATTGGTGATATTGATTATAAAGGCGATCACATTAGGGAATTCACTTCTAGCGGAGAATTGGGTCTGATCGAATTACTTACATTACTCTTTTGTTGCTTCTTAAACTTTGAGTTACTTGCATGATCGAGAGATGTGTGTTGAAGGTAAAATTTTGAATTGACTTTGTGAATGTATGGATGGAAATTTACATTGTTGAAATCAGTCTCTTCCTAGGATTCATATAGATTTTGCTTGAGGACAAGCAAAAGACTAAGTGTGGGGGAGTTGATTTATGCTTAATTTACTCTATTTTTAAGGGTTTGTTTGTGCATGTTTTAAGATAATCTTCTGGAAATTGGTGCGTTTATGGTGTATTTTATACTTTGCAGGAGATTTAGGCTTTCGAGATGGAAGAATGCAGTTTTGAATGAATTTGGAAGAATTTGGCGTTCTCCAGGTGTTCTGGTTTCCAGAGTAGAGGAACCAACATTTCCAGAGCAGAGAAATCACCATTCCTCTGGAGTCAGAGAAATCAAAGTTCAGTGCAGCGAAATCCACGAACGCCAGAGGAATCGAAGCGAGCGCGGAAACGCCAGAGGACTCATAAGGCGCCAGAGGAGTCGCCATTCCAGAGCGCTAGTCTAGGCCAGAGGAGTCGAGGTCAGAGGAGTCGATGCCAGAGAATTCGCTTCCCCGCTGCCAGAGCGGAGAAATGCCAGAGCGGAGGTCCATTTCTCTGGCGCAACCTATTCCGCTGGCGAGGTCAGAGAAATCACCTATTCCTCTGGCAATACCATTCCTCTGGTGATAGCAGAGAATTCATCATTTCTCGGGCGCGACCCGTTTCCCGAGTGACAATCGTTCCTCTGGCAAGAGCTGCGAAGTTGGCAAAAGTGGGAGTATTTTTCGGAGCGCGCATCCAGCTAGAGAGTTGCCTTATTTCACACGATTCTATTACCTTTAGAATTCTACTTTGCATGGCAACTTCCATGTTGATCTGAAGGAAATCTAAAAACTATAAATAGGTCCTCTTTTGACCTATTGAAGACATCCGAGAACCCTAGCATTCATACTTTAGTTTTTAGCTTTAGAATTTTATTGCTTTCTAGTTTTAAGGCTTGAAGCAAGATTGAAGATTCAAGCCGCTACTTCAGTTTTTATTCGGTTTTTATACAATTCAGTTTTTACAATTGCTTTCTTTTTTTAATTATGTTTAAGTTTTATTTCAGTATGTCTGGCTAGTTTCTTTTAGCTGATTCTAGGGTTTGTAAATAGTTGATTGAATTTATGTGATTTATTTGTTAATACCTTTGTGCCTTCCAGTTTATGATTCATAATTCCTGGTGCTTAATTTCTTGTGAATTATCTGATCAATAGTTTGCATGTTTAGCTATTCCGTTTGAGACCTAGCGGAGATAACTGTTTAGCGGATTCAGGAATGTATGATATGATTTTAACCTTGAGACCTAGCGGAGATAGGTGGATCATAGGGAGCTATTCTTAGGAGCTATTGGGAGTTAGTAGATTTTCTTGAGACCTAACGGAGATAGATAATTTACTAATCCACGATCGTTTCTGCTCTAGCGAGAGTAATTGATTAATTAAGTGATCTCTCATCATAACTGGATTAAATTGGTACATAGGATTAATAGATTTATTGCATAGATTTAGTTAATGAATTTACTACCCTAGGATCAGTTGTCTTTTATATTTGATTCTTCTACGTGCTTTTATTTACTACTATTTGAGTTTAGTGTTAATTAAACCTTCCTACTTTCGTTTGCCTGAATATTACTAGAGTTTAATTAGGATTACTTAGAGTGATTCGTTATAATAGTCCCTGTGGATACGATACTCGGTTACTAATTATTTGCTACAATTGCATCGTGTTAGTTGCGATATTTGTTGCTAAGAAATTTGTGATAAGATATTCTTGAAAGAATGTGCGTAGGCTTTGAGGAAATCAAGGAGAACAAGCTATCCATTGCTTGTCAGAAGTTCGACTCCTTCCTCATGCTCAAGAATGAATCTGTCGAAGAGATTGAACTCAGATTCAATCAAATCCTGAATGAAGTTCAATCCATCTCGAAGGACAAGTACACTCAATGAGAAATCAATTTGAAGATTCTTCGAGCACTGCCACGAGGAGAATGGCAGATCTACTCAGTCGCTCATCAGCATAAGCCTGGATTCAGTCAGCTCCCGACAAACAAACTTTTCTCTGATCTCATGGCAAATGAGTTCGACCTTCAGAGAAATCTTGGAATCAAGAAGGCTGGAGGATCAGACGAAGATGGTCCTTCAACCTCAAGAGGAGCAGCACTGAAAGCTTCAGCAAGAGAAAGCAAGAAGCAAACAGAGGAACCAGCGGAACTCAAGCCAGAGGACTTCTTCAGTCAATATGCTCTGTTGACTGAAAGATTCAACAAGATGGAGTCCAAATTTCGCAAGTACAGAAGGTTCCGCAAGCAGCGCTACAAAGGAAATAAAATAGAAAGCAACTCCAGGCATTCCACTGATCGAAGCGGTAAAAGGAAGTCAGCCGCCTACGACATCAAAGATATGGAATGCTTTCGATGCAAAAAGAAAGGGCTCTTTCGAAATGAATGCCCTGAACTGACGCAGTCTGAGCGCAAAGAGTTGAACGCCAAAAGAGATCGCAAGTATGCGAAGAAGAAGGCGATGGTTGCTGATGATGCTGAATCCTCCAAGGACACAACAGAATCATCTGAATTCGACTCTGACAGCTCAGATGATGAGAGTTAAGCTTTGATGGCCAACTAAACTGAAAGCGTGGCTGACAACAGCTACGACAATGGAATGAATGGCTCAGAGGTAAACTCTCATTCAAAAATTCATTATACTGATAATTCCCTGATTTTTACAGGAGATCATTCAGAATCTGGAGAAGGCTCAACCTATGAAGCTGACGAGCTTGATCAGCTCATGACTGATCACTGTCAGTTGAGGAAAATGTTCGAAAATCTCCTCAAGCAGAATCAGATTATGGAAAAGGAGATTAATGATGAACGAGCCAAGAATCAGACAGTCATCTACTTTCCGGATGAAACTGGTCTTGATCAGCTAATCATGGAGAACAGTCAACTGCAAGAAAAGCTCAGAATCTCCAACTCAGAATGTGATAGAGCTTCTCATGAAATCAAGAGGCTAAATCACAAACTGGAAGAAACAGTCAAAGACTGCATGATGAAGTCTCCCATGATAAACAACTTTCCTTCGAAAGGTCTTGTTGAAAACATTGGAGGAAAGGTTGCAGCTGATAAAGGAAAGAATGTCATGATCAATTCAAAGGACGATACTTCTGAAATCACCACATCAGAAGAATCAAGAGATCATGATATGGATGAAGTTCGCAAACGCAAACTGATGGCAAGAACAAATGTTCCACCTCCACGAAGCTACAGACGAGTAAAGGAGGCCCCCAACCAGAGCACTCTACTAAGAAGACTGGAAAGCAGATTTCAGTCAAAGATCGGGGAAGGAACATCCGGAATCAAGAAGAATTTTCCTCATCAGTCCAGGAGGAAGAACAGTCACATCAGTCAGAAACTGAAATTAGTTCAGTTTAGAAAGAACAACATCCATGGAGACAAAGCAGTGATGAGTCCAGACAAGCCAAGCAACATCCACGACGACAAGCGACTGGACATCACATGACTCATGTCCCACGACATCAATCAAGTCTCCATCAGTTTAGAATGACTTGAGTATCTCAAGGAAGATACTTTGCCGAGTAAAGAAGACCTCAACCTCTCATCAGACAGAACAACTACAAGAGTGAGGCCTTCAAAAGGAAAGCTCAACATCAGAATGCTCATGTGCCAACCAAAGATACAACTACTTCTGTCAGACGACCAGCAAAGCGCAAGAGATCAGCAAAACCTGTTCTGAAGCAGATATGGGTTCCAAAGGGAACTCGAGCTAACATTGAAGGACCTAAATCTTGATTGGGTACCTAAATTGACTCTTCCTTGCAGGCCAAGAACAGAAAATCCAAGAAGAAGGAAGAAGTCAAAGCATCAATCAGAACGTGGTATCTTGACAGTGGTTGTTCAAAGCACATAACGGACTACAAAGAATATCTATCCCAGTATGTTGAGAAAGCTGGATCCAAAGTTGCATTCGGAGATAACTCAATCGGAGAAACAAAAGGCTATGGTGTGCTCGACATGGGTAACGCCAGTATCAGTAATGTGAGCTTTGTTTCTGGTCTTAAACATAATCTGTTGTCTGTGAGTTAATTTTGTGACAGCGGTTTCACAGTGAAGATCAAGAAGGATGTATTCACCGTTAGAAACAATCAAAAGAAGGTGGTTCTGAAAGGATTCAGACAAGGGAGTCTCTATGTTGTTTCATGGGAAGACAGTCCTCCAGAAACATGTCTCATCAGCAAGAGTAACTCGGAGCTCAACTGGCTGTGGCACAAGAGACTCAACCATCTCAATTTCAAGACGATCAACAAGCTTGCTAAACATCAACTGGTAGAAGGTTTACCTTCTATTGTGTTCCAGAAGAAGCAAGAATGTGAAGCATGTCAAAGAGGAAGGCAGACGCGAATGTCATTCAAGTCAAAGTCAGGACACTCCTCTGGAAGAATTCTTCAACTACTTCACATGGATCTATTTGGCCCAATCTCCCTAAGAAGCTACAACGGTAGGAAGTACACCTTAGTTGTTGTGGATGATTATTCACGATATACTTGGGTTATCTTTCTCTTCACCAAGAAGGAGACACTGGAAGAACTGCCAAAGCTGCTGAGAAGACTGAGCGTGGAAAAAGAAGTCAACATCATCAGCATCAGATCAGATCGTCGGACTGAGTTCCTCAATACTATCATTCGTGAGTATTGTGATGAACATGGAATCAGTCATCAAACTTCTGCAGCAAGGACTCCTCAACAGAACGGAGTTGCAGAAAGAAGAAACAGATCTTTGAAGGAAGCAGCAAGGACGATGCTAGCTGAATCAAAACTCCCCTTGAAGTTTTGGGCAGAATCAGTCAATAACGCATGCTATATGCAAAATCTCTCCTTCCTCACTCAACGACATGGAAAAACTCCATACGAGATATGGAAGAACAGAAAGCCTTCAATCTCTTATTTTCATGCTTTCGGTTCTAAGTGTTTCATTCACAACAATGACAAGAGGATATTAAACACATTTGATAGCAAGACTGATCCAGGAATCTTTCTTGGATATTTTGGAACTAAAAGATCCAACAAAGCCTATCGAGTGTTTAATTCTCAAACTCTCTGTGTTGAAGAAACACCTCATGTTGTATTTGATGAGTCTGCTGATGAGTTCAGGAAACAGGAAACAGAGAATGCTGAAGTTTCCAGAACTGAAAAGTAGGACACCAAACTCTCTACAGTCCTGGTGTGGGGACCCGAAAAAGATGAAGATACTGAAAAGATGAAGATACTGAAAAGCTTCAGTATCAGTAGATCAGTCAAAGGTCAGAAGTTCAGACTGGAGCCAATGCAGACGGCATCAGTCAAGGGGGAACTCCTACTGATAAGGATAGAGCTGTACCAGCCGAAGATGAGCCAACTCATCTCTCACTAGTTCAGAACAATGCTCAACACCTCAGAACCATCCTGACCGAAGAACTTTCTCCAACACCAGAAGAGATCAAGAAGTATCGAAGATGGTTTGAATGTCATTCAAAGGAGAACATCATTGGAGAACCATCAGACGGTGTCAAGACTCGAAGATCAATGTGCAACCTCGTCTTTGATATCAACCAGAACTGCATCAACGAAGATAAAAATTTCAGCTGCTTCTTATCATCTACAGAGCCCAAGGATATTGAAGAAGCTCTGAAGTCCACTGAATGGGTCATTGCAATGCAAGAAGAGCTCAATGAATTCAATCGGAATTCAGTTTGGGAACTTGTGGATCGACCAAATGATGCAAAGGTGATTGGCTTGAAATGGATTTTCAAGAACAAAAAAGACGAAGAAGGTCACGTTGTGAGAAACAAAGCAAGGCTAGTTGCAAAAGGATACAGTCAAGAAGAAGGAATCGACTACGATGAAACTTTTGCACCGGTGGCTAGATTGGAAGCAGTCAGGCTCTTCTTAGCCTTTGCAGCTCACAAAGGATTCAAGGTACATCAAATGGACGTGAAGTGCGCTTTTCTAAATGGAGTGCTCACAGATGAAGTCTACGTCGAACAACCTCCAGGGTTCGAGGTTGCAGGTCCAGAAAAGGTGTACAAGCTGAAGAAAGCGCTCTATGGATTGAAACAGGCTCCAAGAGCATGGTATGATACTCTCTTTGAGTATCTCATTGAACAAGGGTTCAAGAAAGGATCAGTGGACAGAACTCTGTTCACTCTCAAAGAAGGAGAAGATCTCCTACTTGTTCAGATTTATGTCGATGACATAATCTTCGGATCCAAATCCGAACGCATGTGCAAGAAGTTCGCTGACATCATGACCAACAAGTTCCAAATGTCCATGATGGGAGAAATGAATTTCTTTCTCGGATTGCAAGTCAAGCAGACCAGTGAAGGAATACTGATCAATCAGTCTAAGTACGCCAAGGAACTGATCACCAAGTTCGGTATTCAACACATGAAATCAGTCAAGATCCCAATGAATACAAACTGGAAAGTGGATCCAGGATCAGAAGGGAAATCTGTATCTTCAACCAAGTACAGAGAAATCATTGGATCATTGTTGTATTTGACTGCTAGCAGACCAGATATTGCGTTTGCAGTCGGTGTTTATGCGAGATATCAGTCAGATTCAAAGGAAGCTCACATGGATGCTGCGAAAAGAATCTTGCGATATCTTAAAGACACACCCAATTTAGGATTGTGGTACCCAGCTGATGACGACTTCAAGCTCATCGGATATTCAGACTCAAATTTTGCAGGATGCAAAATTGATTGCAAATCAACATCCGGAACCTGTCAATTCCTAGGCAACAAGCTCATCTCTTGGTTTTCAAAGAAGTAGACTTCAGTCGCCACCTCCACAACTGAAGTTGAATATGTTGCTGCGGGAAGCTGTTGTTCACAACTCCTATGGTTAGTCCAACAATTGAAGGACTATGGGATCGAAGAAAATGAAGTCCCAATCTATTGCGACAGCTCCGGTGCTATTGCAATCTCCCAGAATCCAGTTCATCACACCAGAGTCAAGCATATTGTTATTCGACATCACTTCATTTGTGATCACGTCGAAAAGAAGGATATCTCTGTTGAATGGATTTCAACCACAATTCAGAGAGCAGACTTGCTGATCAAATCTCTTCCAGAAGAAATGTTCAACGATCTTTGTGGAATGATTGGCCTCATCAACCCTGAAGAGTGATGCTGTGTTTGAAGATTTCTCTCAAACAATCATGATGACTGGTGGTCAACCAACTGCTGTTCTACGACTGCTGACGTGGAAAGCAATGAAGAAAACTCATCCTGATGAGTCAACCAAGATCAAGTGGTATCGACTGACTACAATGATCAGTCGATCAGTAAGTATTGTCTTAAACTTTCTATTTAAAATCAGTTATTTCAGTCAAGATTTATGTGTTTCCCAATCAAAATCTTTATCTGACTGATCAGTTCCTTTCAAAATCTTTAACTGATTTGTCTTGATTGTTGGGTCATGGAATATCTTTGGAAGATGGGGATTTGTTTAAGATTTGATTTGATTTGATTTGATGTGATCTGCCCTGATCTTTACCAAAAATATTTCCAATCTTTTTGCCTATGTGGTCAAACTCCTTGAGAATATCACTCGACATGATATATCTCACATTTTTTAAGCTTCCGTTCCCTACAGTGACGGCAGACATGAATTTTTCTTCAAAAACATTTTAGGCACAATTTTCAAAAACCTTTTCATTTTCTCACTTGGTATTTTTGTTTATTTATACCTTGGTGTCTTCGATAGTTTTCTGCATCAACTAACAACTCTCCACAGCCTTCACTGTGAGAAAATTTCAAATTCTTTCAAAATTGCAGAGAAAATTTCTATCCCGACTTAGGAGAATTCGATGACTGCAAAGTCATGGAGTGGAAGAATGACGCTCACATACTTGGTCTTCACCGGACCCTTCCACTGGAACTCAACGTCCCTCCGACGTCAAAGCTTGCACTGTTCTCACTTGTATCCATCGACGCGAGCGTCTTCCATCCTCATGCCCGGACCATATGGCTTGAAGTACCTGTCTCAAGAAGACGGTCTTCACCTGTTCCTCAGGAGAGCTTCTTACCTTTTTGTGAAGCTTTCATGTGGTGCAACAACAATGAGCAGGAGCTCGTTGTCAACCGGTGCAACATCGACAGTGCTAGTCCTCACGACTACCACTGATTCGATTTTTCATCCTCACCTTCTCTTTCCTCCATGTATGACGAGGCACATTTTAATCTAATTCTTTCATTAAAGTCTCGCCATGCATTTCCTTCGTTTCTCCTCCCTTCTTCTTGCACTCCTCTTTCCCACCATTCCTCGTCTGTCTCCTCGCCCTCTGGATGGTATGTATAGCTGCATCTCATGATTATCTCTAAGATGCTATACATACTTTCCTTTCCTTTACTTTGCTTTTCTCCATCTCTACATCTCCTTCACTTCTCCGTCTCCCCTCTCATCTCCCTCTCTCCTCACTGGAGTCCTCATCCTTCTGCATCTCGGGACCTCTTCCTCTTCTCAAGTCCTCCCACGAGTGCTTGAGAGTCGGTGTTGAAGTCCCATCCGATCATTGCCTCCATCATCAGCTCTCTTTTTGATGTTGCCAAAAAGGGGGAAAAGTAGGAAGTTAGAGAAAAACCTTCTCAAAGGTTTTCCCTGATCTTCTTTCTTGTTTGAAGATGGGACATCAAAAGGATCACCAAAAGTAGAAAGAAGGACGTTCCAGTAAAGACCTCAAGTTGAAGATAAACAAGTGGGAATAGAACAAGCTTAGGAACATGAAGACTGAAGACAGAAGATGAAGATCAAGAAGTTCAAGGCGCAGCCAAGCAGACTGCTGGAGTCCATGGGTTTTCCCATGAGTATTTGTATTTACTTTTGTACTCCAATGTAAGTTTGCTCTGTACCTCGACTGATGTCTCATCAGTCAGATTATTGAAATGAAAAGAATTTCTTTTTGATCTCAACCTGAAGACAATAACTTTTTGTCCAGGCTCTGATTATGGTTTTATGTCCTTGTCCTCGTTCCTGTTTTGAACTGTTGTGTTCATAACTCTGAAGTACAAGTTATTAGGTTCTATTGTTAAGGGGGAACTGTTTTCACCCTGTTTTAGAACTTGTGCTATGAGTTCAGTTTTTGTTTTGCTTAGAACTGATGTAAGGTTTTGGCATCATCAAAAAGGGGGAAATTGTTGGGAATCCCATGGAATATCATGTTTTATTTTGATGATACCAAAATCCTTAGGTTTAATTTGTAATAGACTAGAATTGTTTTGAACTCAAGTGTTAGAGTTTGTTTCTAGTTTAGTTAGCAGTTCTGAAGACTGAAGACTGAAGGACTGAAGACTGAATATACCAACTGAAGTATCAGTTGAAGAATCAGTTCAGAACTGATTACTTAATGCGTGCTTCGATGACTCAGCAGACTGATACTAAAGTCAAGTATAAGTTAAACATTCTTCCTCGGACTGAACTTCCAACGTTCAAAGAAAGTCACATGCTTACACAGTACAACTACATTAAATGTAGAGATCTCAGGATCATCCCTCTCTGCAGAGGTCATTCCTATTTGGTGGCTACTTTATCAGAGACGTCACATCTCCTGTCCCTCAAGAGAGCCGTTTCCACCAAACAATGAACCTCGAAGATTGAAGCCTCAGCCCAAATTCGAAATACTCTCCAACGGAAGAAATCTTGAAGACGTTCTCCGCCAACGTATCTATTCAAGACCTCTCCAATAAATAGCGCTCGAGGATCAACTTCAATCTTCACCGATTCAACGACCTTAGCTGAAGCTCTGCCGAAATCGCTACTCAGCCCAAAGCTTAATCTACCCAAAGCTTGAATCGAAGAAGAGAATTCCAAAGCCAAAATCAGTCACTACTGATTACACACATTCTCTTAGACCTTAGGCATATATTTGTTTACCCAGAAGCCCAGGTCAAAACTTTGAAGTCTAGTTGGCAAGTTTTTCAAACCTCATTTCGTGAGAAAGAAGCCGAGTGTTTGAGTGAAAAGGAGTTTAGAAAGGTACTCTGACTCCGTGAGATCCTAGTGCAAGGTCGTGCTAGGAGTGAGAAATCCGACGCGAGTGAAGCGTGGGTACTGAAGTAAGGTCTCTTCAGTGAAACAGTTGTGTGCACCCGGCAAGCACACGGTTCTGTTTGCAGTGCACCAGTTAAGCACTTGCGGAGTGGATTGTTGGTCTGATCAACCAACCGTGGATGTAGGAAAGTGTTTTCCGAACCACGTAAAACTCTCTGTGTTATTTACAGCTTTCAGTCTTTACATTCTTATATGTGTTCTTACTGTTGATAAACTGAATACTGAATAACTGCAAAGAAAAACCTAAGACTAACAACGTGCTCAACCGAGGCTATTCCGAAACAAGTTTATTTCCGCTGCGTGTGATATCAGTCTGACTGATCTATCCTCTGATAGTCAGTAAGACTTATATCATCTCTATTTTAGCAAACTCGACTGAAGCCCTTACGTGCATCAGTTAAGTTCCAGTGACTTAACTGATAACTCCTTATTGAAGAGTTTTCAGTATCAGTCGTCAACCCTGTTTGGTCAAAACTATTTTCAGTCAACTTATTTTTTTATAATCTCATATGCCACAATCTTTTTACAAATATTTTTCAACTACTATAATTTATTATTTTCATCATATATCATTCAAGTTTATTTTTCTTCGATTTTCTCTCTCTAGCAAAAAAATTATCTCTCTAGCTTATAAGCTTAATTATCCAAACACTTTGACAACTTATAAGCTCTTAAAAATTACATCTTATAAGCTCCAAGAACTTATAAATTTTTTAAAATAAACTTAGCCAAACACCCTCTAAATTGCTCGAGTGCATTAGGAACTAGAATTAAAGTAAACTGCTCAAGTACATTACGCATTAGTTTAATTAAAGTGAATTCTCCAAAACTAGGATTAAAGTAAATTGCTCAAGTACATCCTCCCGTGAGAAAACTCAATTTCATTAGCCAAAATTAGATTAATAGCTTTCACATTAATACTTATTCTCGAACAATTCCAAATAATTACAATAAGCAAAAACTTAAGTGAATTAAACATAGAAATTCTTATGAGTACTCTTAGAAGTATATACAACAAAATTAATTTTGGAATCACAACAAGGAAGCCTCTCAAATTTTCCTTTTGACGTAAGCCTTTTCAAAACTTCAGTAGCGAAATATGCATCAACTGTGTATTATCAGACAAAAAATTGCATTTGTGTTGATAATCGCATTGTGAAGTTCTGTGGTGGAATTTCAATTGAAAACAAAGTACGATACAATAAAATTTACAGGGGCTATGAGTTATACGGTATTTAATTTTGGGGGCTATGAGCTATAGGTAAAATAGTACTAGTATACTTATAATTACTTCTTCCGTCAATAAAAAATTTATCACATTCTGAATGAACGAGTTTTAATGAAATGTGAGTTGAGTAAGGGTCTCATTTTAAATAAGAGTGGAGTTGTGTGAGCCCTACTATTATAAATGGAATTGACAAATTTTTGGTGGACGAACCCAAAAGAAAATTGTAATAAATTTTTGATGAACGGGGATATTATTATTATTATTATTATTATTATTATTATTATTATTATTATTATTATTATTATTATTATTATATTGAGTAAAGTGAGAACTATGAATAAAATTACCCAATGTAAGTATATACTTTGATTAGTGGGCTGATAGCTAAAATGTGAGAAATAACAAGTCTTGTTTAATGGAGCTATATATGATTTAGGCCCATTAATATGATTTATGTACTATTTGAATTGGGCCTTCCACTCTACTAGTTTTGCTGCATTACAGGCCCACTAACAGAACTTGGTGCAAATGACTAGAGGGCAATAATATACATATAGGTAATTTTATTTCTTATTTTATTCTTTATAGCATTTTATTTGAAATAATAATTAATAATAATGAAAAGTTTACTATTTACCCTATACTTCATAGTCTCAAATTAAATAAATTTATAATAAATTAATAATTTTATTTAAATAAATTTAAAAAAATAAACATATATAACTTCCGATCGTAGTATGAAAATATTTATAGTCTCTATCTTAATATAATAAGGAAACATTGTAACGCCCCAATTTTCATAAACTTTGCAATCTAAAATTTTAAGAACTAATAGATAAAATGAAACTTCTTGACTGTCAAAAATTTAAACTAATAAAAAAAATCAATTTGCCAAAAATAAAGTAGTAAAATAAGACGATAAACTAAACTTAACAAGTTCAACTAAAATGTTCAATGTAAAATCCTATCCCTAGTCATTTTCCACTTCCATGGCCACTTCAACTCTGAAACTGCAAAACTGAAAAGATAAATGATGAGCATATTGAAAATATACTCAGTGAGGAACCATGCACATATTTACATATGCTTAAACATGCTAACAAAACACATTGTCATACACATATTCTAAATTCTGAGTATTTCTGAATTTCTGATCATGTACTTGAACATGATATTATGCGTTTCTGATCATGTACTTGAACATGATATTCTGAACATGTATCTGAGAAAGCATAATCAAACATGAACTAAAAACACATTCAAACAAACATGAATATAACAACAATCATATAATCCCTCACCTTAACCTTGCTTTGAAATAGCTCGACAAATTTTATATGCGGAAAAGAAAGGAAAGAAAAAAAATAAACTGAAATCTCATGCTTCCTCTCAAGTATGCGTCTAAGAGCACTCCCAGCAGATCACCGAAATGCATCACTAACTTAAAATTTAGGCTAAAACAATTGAAAATGAGATAAAAAAAATGCATCCAGCAGATCCCCTAAATTGGATGGGGCCCACAAAAAATTTTACACCTACCTAAATTCAATCTTAAATTTACACCCACCCTAAATTTATTTTAAGCTTATAATTAGTAGGGCCCAATCATAATTATTATTTTTATGTAGAAAATAGGAGATCTGGTGTATGCATTTATAAAAATCGAGATCCTAAAATTAAATAGGGAAGCTTTAGGGAGGAATATAAGAGCATAATTTTAGGATTTATGCTGGGAGTGCTCTAAGACCCTTATATATATATAGGTTGTTTGGAAAATTACTGATATGCATGAATTTATTTGAGTAAATCACTTTGTATTTCTCATATACACGTAACTTGTGTTTTAAGGGAAATAAATGCTTAGATAAAATAAAGATAAATGTGGCTGCACTATTTTAATCACTGACTAACAAATCCACTAAAAGATATATTTAATTCAAATCTTAATCAATAACTTTACTCTTACCTACGAATTCAAACGAGAAAAGAAAAAAATAAACTTCACATAAGATTTGGGTAATGTAATAAAATTCTTTCAAAAATCGAAAGTTATACAAATTCTAATTGACTTCCAAAAAAATAAAATTATCTACAAACGAAAATTTTATAGAATGAAAAAAAAATCAAACCAACATAATGATTCTTATAGAAATTTTATTTAATCGATTTAAACAAATTAATAAAGTCTAATTTTAGATAAGCTTACGCATTGAAAAAAATTAAACTTGATTTCAACTTATGTGTATTTATAAAAAAAATTACTATTATAATAATTTAAATAAGTGGGATGTTACAAACATGTTTCTGCAGATAAAAATCCCTGTAAAAAACGGTATATCCCCAACTCAAAATTTCGAGAACCACATAAAAAGAACTTCCGATTAATTAATTTCAGAGTTTCAATTATCATCTTTAAATTGCTCTAGTTCTTTTCATGAGCTTACCGGTTTTGAGTTGGTAAGAGTGGAATATGAAGGATGGATAAGCAGGATATTTAGAGATGGCGGGAATTGTGATCTCTCTCATATGCTCCGCTGTTGCTTTTTCCCTTCCTCAGTTTCAGTTTTGCTCTGTCGCTGCCCTCTGGCAAGCTCATGACCAAATTGATGTGGAAGAAATGCAGATCTCATCGAATGATGATGATCTGCTTTCTTTATGGATCATCAAACCATATACGTATAATTGTATATAACAAATTGTTCGTTTCTCTAATTGCACAAGATGATAATTGAAAACAGTGCTAGTTCTTCTTACGTAATTGTTAGACTATCTTTATCAACAACCTACACCAACCCAACTTTTTAATAAAAAAATCATTTCTCTCTCTTCCACATATAAAATCTATAATTCAACAACCTTTATCTTTTATCAATGACCCATTTCAACCTATCAACCCAACTTTTTAATAAAAAAATTATTTCTCTCTCTTCCACATACACAATCTAAAATATACTATTTACTAATATTATTATTTATTATTATATACTTTACTAGTATATTTATCTTTTATCAATGATCCTTTCAACCTAAAATAAATAATATACTAATATTATTATTTATTATTATATACTTTACTAGTATATAATATATTTATTATATACTTTACTAGTCTATTGAATTGAGACGAGGTGAGTATTCTATATCCATTTTTTTAAAACAATATTTTTAATAGAAGTATATGCAGCGTATTGATCATCAAACGTGATGTTCCTTTTTTTTGGTTCAGATTTTTTTGGGTAGGAATCATATTTTGAAGAAGCTTCCAACAAACAGTAGATACTTTAATAGGGATTGCCTTCCACCACACCTTAAAAATGAAAGGATTGCTTACAAAATTCAGGGCAATAGTGAACAGGGCTTCATACATTAATCGTGTTGAGAAGAGCTCGTTCGAAGTAGCTTTCCAGCAAAACTAATCAACTTTGTGAGTTTGAATTTTATACGTGCAAATATAATTTCAACATGCCAAAAACTCACATAATTCGTTAACATCAAAAGCACGCCCCCATCTAAAAGATCAAGCCTAAGACTCAGCAATGGCGGTCCCCATATATTTAATTAATCAAGATTTTTGGGAAGATAAGGAGTAAAGAAGGGGGAATTTATCTTTGAGATAAACACCCTTGTTAATTGAAGGATCATCTTAAGATCTAACACGATTACCATTTCCTAGCATGAACATTAAGTTACTGCAAAAAGTATCACCCTCAACTCCATTTATTAGATCAAGCATCACCACCAAATCGACGTTTTACTTCTATCTAGTTTACTTGAGCACCCATAAAATAGTGAGCCATATCTAAACTTAAGTATTCTTATCTGTAGAAATTCTTCCTCATTCAAATATCTCATAGCCATTTACACAAAAGAACCTTGTTAAAAGTTTCAACATCCCTCACCTCAAGACCCCCTAATTTTTTTGGGGCGCTAATTAATTCTCCTGTGCGACCGTCGCACAGGTGTGCGACGGGTCGACCCGGCCCAAACCCGCCCTCCTGACCCGGAACCCTGACCCGCGTGGGTTTGACCCATACTCATAATTATTACATTTGTTTATAATAATGGTTACTTTTAATAAACATAATATATACATTTGTTCATATAAATGTATATTGATATGTATAATATTTTATATTGAATGAAGGTAAATATTTATATTAATATAAGTATACATTTGTGCGACCAAACACAACCAGAATCTGGCCGAACACCGACGGAATATTTTCCGTCGGTAGTGATTCCGTCGGTAGTCCGTCGGTATTTTCATCGGAAATAGATGTCGGCTCCGGCGATGTTGCCGGATGACGGTCCGTCGGGGATCCGTCGGTATCTACCGACGGAAAATAGTCCGTCGGTGATTTCCGTCGGTGTTCGACCAGTTTTCTTGTAGTGAAATGTATATCTTACGCTTATTAAAAGTAAATAATCCTATTAGGGTTTAATGTTCAGACTTAGGGTTTAGTGTTCACGCTTAGGGTTTAGTTTACAGGGTTTAGGGTTTAGTTTATAGAATTTAGGGTTTAGAAAATATAATACTGTATATTAAATGAAGAAAAATACCTATATTTATATAAGTATACATTTGTGCGAACAAATGTATATTTCATGCTTATTAAAAGTAATAATTATTATAAACAAATGTAATAATTTAGGATTTAGGATTTCGGGTCTGGATTGCGGGCCGGGGCGGACCCGTCACACACTGTGCGACGGTCGCACCCAAGACCAACCCTTTTTGGGGTTTAAGACCAAACTTTGGGCATATTTTAGTTTTAACCTTAACAAAAGATTTTACTCGTAAAACTATAAATTTTGGGCATATTCTGATTTTAACATCTAATAAAAGTTTTTACGTATAAATATTTAAATTTTTAATTATTTCTTATTTTAACTACATGAATAATTGTCGGCCAAAAACAAGATGACATGCCAACCTGAAATTCAGTGTGGCTTTATTAACGGTGACACTGGAACAACGCCACTCCTGTTAATACGAAACAACGCCGTTTAACTTATTAACACTAATATTTGGGGATTGAAATTAGAGCAATAAAAAAGTTACTAATTGCAGCCGTTCCACTTTACAAAATTTAATCTAATTGTGTAATAATAAACTAATGGTGACAAGAACCAATTGGGATTACAAAACAGTTAAAGAAAAATCGATGAAGATCGAAATGCGGGTGACACAGAATTAGGTGTATTTAAGGAAGATGACCAAAGAATTGAAGCTGTTCATAATTAAGGTAAATTTAATAAGGATACATTTTGCGTGATTGTAATTAAGATAGATTTATTTTTTAAGTACAAAAAGGCATTGTTTAGCATTTATTAGCCACGTCATCTAGTTATAAACCACGTAAGATTAAAATATTACGTATCTAATCAGACACTGTTCTCATAATTAAATTAGAAATAATTAAAATTTTAAATATTTATTAGCATAATCTTTTGTTAAAGATTAAAATCAGAATATCTCCAAAGTTTATAATTCCACATATTTTTTTGGAGAACGCCACACGAGATTTTCACTGAAAGAATGAAAGAAAAAGAATAATTATTGTAATACTAAAAAATTCAATTGGTTGAAGAACTTTAACCGTCACGACTCACATATAGCGCAGTTTGCATAACTTAACCGCGGCGGGGAAGAGAACTGAGAATGAGGCCTCAAATAGTGTTGTTTGGAGACTCCATAACGCAGCAATCTTTCAGATCGGGGGGTTGGGGCGCTTCTGTAGCTGACACATACTCAAGAAAGGTACATCTTTCCATTCTTCGTGCATATGTTTGTTAATTGACGTGGGCGTGTTAATTGGTGCGAGCAGGTTGATGTAGTGCTTCGTGGGTATGGCGGCTACAACACTAGGTGGGCTCTCTTCTTGTTGCATCACCTATTCCCTCCGGTAATTTTTCATTCTTGAAAACCTTTTTTTAATCGACATTTTGTTCATTTTCTCGTTTGAGTAGTTGTTTCGATTTGTTTCTTGATCGCCTTTTAGCATCAGCTGAATGGGTTTGTTTCATTTTCTCTTCTTGTCTTGAGATAAATCTAGGCTGTTGTTAGTTTATATGTATATTTATTTAGTTTTTATCGATTTTATGTTCGGGAAGGCCTCAATTCTCGGAAAGATTGAATCTTTGATTAACAAGTATGACATTGTTTTCTGGAATGATAGGTTGAGTTCTTGATATCGAAAATAGGATTACTTTTCAATCTTGAATTATTTTGTAGTACATTTACTTATAAGTCCAAGATCTGGATGTATCATGAAGAATTGCACAGATGATACTTGATTTGATATACTGCCTTTTGGATTGTTGGAATGTGGAGCTAATCCAACTCCTTTCTTTTGGCGGGGTTTAGCTGATCATTCGAAAGATCTGTGTTTGAAATAGCTGACCTTAGAAATATTGTGTTTGTAAGTGATTGCAGTTGGAGCTGGCTCTCAATTGTCTTGTATTTTGTTTATACATTTTCTATTGTATCTCATGCTTAGAGAAGATATTCGGTAATCTCATAAATTGTTACTGGGTTTTATGTTACGTTCAGTTGTGTGGTATTCTTAAGCTAAAGCATGGTAAGTTAATTTTTTTTAATCATAAGTAGGTATCTGAAGCACCTTCTCCTGCTGCTGTTACCATATTTTTTGGGGCTAATGATGCTGCTCTTTTGGAGGGCACTGGCAAAAGGCAGCATGTACCTCTGGAAGAATACAAGGAAAACTTGAGAAAAATGGTTCAACACATAAAGGTTTCTTCCCCTACCATCTGGGCTTCGTATATGCAATCACTTTTTTCTTAGATAGAGAACATGTCACAAAACGATCCCTTTAGAAGTCAAATATAGTGAAGATATATCAATATCTTGTTACAATCATCAAGTCACTAGTCCAGCATCTTATGTTACAGCATTTTAAATGGTTTTAGAGAACAATTGCAGAATCATTCCCCCAAAACGCTTGTTGTGCTCATAACTCCACCTCCCATTGATCTGGAAGGGCGTCAAGAATATGCTAGGTATAACTATTTTGGCATTTTATTGCTTTCTGCTCAATTTAGTTCAGGAGGGTTGATCTGTTCATCTGTTAAGATCTCACTGTTAATTCTCAAAAAAAAAAAAATCATTTTACTTGTACGTGCGAGTAGGTCCATGTATGGTGATAAGGCCTCAAAAGTGGCTGATAGGACAAATGAAGTAGCTGGGACATATGCCGACCAGTGTGTTGCTTTAGCCAAAGAACTATGTCTTCCTTCAATTAATCTATGGTCCAAGATGCAAGAAACCAATGGTTGGCAGAGAAGATTTTTGAGGTTAGTAATCAAATGCCATTTAGAGCGCGTGTTAATCTACTAGGTCAAGAACTGTATATTATGTTCCTTCAACCGGCTGTTGGATTCTTGACATTTTGAACATAGATGGCGTTAGATGTTAGTCTGAGCGAAAATGTGAAGCTACCAAGCGTCGTTGAACTCACATCCAGGTAAACTTGTTTCTGTACACAGTGACGGTCTCCACTTGACACCGGAAGGAAATGCAGTTGTTTTCGGGGAACTAGTCAAGATTCTTGATGAAGCAGGGTTCTCAGCCCTGCCATATGATTTCCCCTTACATTCAGAAATTGATGAAGAAAACCCTGCAAGTTCCTTCTCTCAGGATCGCGCTACAGTGTGATAATTAATCTTGCTCGTTGCAGCAGATTTGGAAATGTTTTATTATAACGGATACATAGATTTTTTGTTTTTTACCTGACGTTTGTTGCCTAATATCATGTTTTGTGTTCTATACCAATACTATATTTGAGCCCAGTAAGTTCTTCTTTGCTGTATCTCTGTCTCTACGAGTAGTAGCAATATGTCTTCTGCGATGAGAATGTGATAGATTGGCTTAAAACAGATAAAAGTAACCACTAAACCTGACTACATAGGATCATTGAAGGATGGTCAGAAAAGAGACTTGATTGTTGTAAATCCAGAAGAAACTTTTAGCATGAGCATAAAAATGGTTGAAACTTGAAAATTCAGCAGTAAGTCAATGCTGAACCGAGAGGCTCCATTAATAACCAAGCTTCACGACAACATATATTTTGTAACTGAAATCCAAAGGCACTACTAAGAAATAAAAATAGATAAAACAATTAGCTAGCCTACTATTATATTATCGTATTGTCACTTTATATGATGAAACAGTTGCCAAAGGATATTAAAAATCCAGCGCTATGAATGCCCTCCACTCATCAATATTAGCAACTTTCTCCATATCAGAACTCGGAAGCTCACGCTCCTGCAGAATTTCAAGAATCTCTTTACTCTCACCAAGAAGAATTGCTGCTCGCCTCACACTTTCTTGCCTTTCTTTGACGTTGTTTCTGTGACACTTCAATTTAATGACTCGCACTAGATTGGTGAGGCAAGCTGCTAGTATATCTGAGATGGTGATGGATATACTCTCAAAAAGCTCATTATCACTTCGGTCTTTGCCATCTTTCATCTCGACCAAGATTGTCTGAGCAATCCTATACATTGAGTTAGCAGCAATGGCTCTAACAGGCCAGTTTAGAGGGTTCTGCATCAAAACATCTTCCGTTTGAGCCATGAAATCTGTCACAATCTTTTCTGCAATGTGGGAGAGGTTTTGCAGTGTTTTCTTGTGCGTTGTGCCTCTCAAGCTCGTGCTCTCAAGATCTTTGTAATCCCATTTTCTGTATACTTCAACTCCAACCCAAACCACATCTGCTGCTTTTCTGATGCTTTCTAACTCTCCGTTTTTGTCTAAAGTTTTCTCAATGAGCTTCACAATCGACAAGCCCTCACTAACACTAGCCAATAATTGGCTAGCCTCCTCATCTGCAACATTGGCAAGTGCAAATGAAATGGTTGTCAAAGTCACCAGGGGCAGAGACCAGCAATTGGGAGGTTCTTGAGAATGCAAGCTCGGAACCTGGCTGCTGTCAAACTGTCCCACCCCATTGAAGTTGGCAGATTTCTTCAGAAGTCGGATCAGATTCTTGGGCTGCTTGTTTTCACCTATCTGCATAAGCCTATCCACCTCGTTGCAGATGTTCTTGAGGATTTGATCAGGCAACTGTCGCTCACCTTCAAGTAGAAGAACATAGTTGCTAAAATCCACTTCTGCTCCATCTCTTGATTCAGATTCCCTCATTGAATGAGGCCTCAAATTCTTGCAGAAACATAGGAAAATTGCTTTCCCAAATCTAGCAGAGAGGAACAGAACTATTTTGCCAGCAGAAACAAAGATAATCTGAACTCCAATGCAGAAATTCACAAGCAATCTTACTGCATCACGAAGCAGCTTCTTCCACACACGGTTTTGAACTTGAAAAGGAAGTGATCTGCCTCTCCACTCCACCAGCCTCGAAGTCCAATACTCCTCAATCTTTATCTCATCTCCAAAACTCTTGCGCTCCATCTCCGAAATCTTGAACCACGAAGCAACAAACCATCTGAATAGAGGAGCAATGGTTCCAATCACCACTCCAACAAACTGAATGCACAAAATCCATTTGATGGACCACCTATAGTTAGAGATTTCTCGTCTAAAACCCGAGCTTGGAGCCACCACCAAAGATCGAGCACGAGCCAATGCCAAAGTTAGAGCTGCCAATAGACACAAGAGACCTGAGGTGCCAGAGATGGCAGACCTTGCCACCACAAACTGAGGGCTACCAGTTTCTGCCATCACAAAATAGCCTCTCACCAATACTCGAAGCTCATCAAGAGTAAATTTCCCCACTCTATTTGTCTGTTGGAAACACTTTTATGCAACACATTGTACTTCAATTCTATGTATCTTTTCGCGCCTGGAACCATCAACGACAGACAACATAGCGTCGCGAGCAAGGGTAGCATGATCACAGCAGATGAAACTTGTTCGGCCAAAATATATCCAAAATCATTGAAGGAACGCATCTGAACTATATGAATGAACACATTTACTGCAACAGTAACGACTAAAATGCCTAAAGCTGCAATGTTCAACACAATTTCATTATTCTCCATGGATCCCAAAGATGTCATGAAATTACTCATGCTAGTAGACATCAAAACGAGGCTGCAAATCCTCGCGAGTTTATCATCGACGTCGAGGTCGGTGCTTGTTAGATCTACGGGCAATTTCATGGAGACGGCTAAGAGTGTCAAGGAGAAAGCGTTGAGAGAGAAGTACTTACACGGTAGCCAGTATTTTTGGGTTCTGAAGGCGTTGATAGCATCCGCCGCCATCGCGAGCGTGCAGGCGGCGGAGGCTGCTGCGATGTACATGCCTATCCATGGCATGGTTGAATCGAGCTTCGTTTTTACCAAATTCTGATATTGAATATCAGGCGTTTGGAAGCAATCAGATGGAGAAGTCATGACCTAGAAAGCTTAACTATATCGATATATATTTTCTGTTTCTTTGTTGTTTGAAGGTATGATTTTGGGGTACGGTGGGATTGATTTTAGGAGTTGTTCATGTACTACTTATTTCCCAATGCTGCAGCTGAGAGAGAGAGATGCGTGCTGCTTCGAACTTCCTCATCACCACTCGTCATTCATTCAACGATTAAAATCATTACATAACCAGATTCGACTGTAAAGCCAGAAGAATTTTTTAGCAACAGCATTTGGTTGAAAACTCAGTAGTAAATCTAGAGGAATTCAAAAAAAAAAAATGGTTTTGAGCCTTCAGTATTAGTTCAATAAAAGAAAAAAAAAAGAACAGAAACGAAAAAGGTAAGTTGGATATAGACAGTAGTCAAAACACGGAATACAGATAATCAAAATTAAGCTGGAAATTTTACACTGAAACAAAAAGAATTAAATTGATCCGAATCAAAATTAGTTCAAAATTGAGTGGATCAGTTGCGGAGCAAGAATTTCCACTCAGGAGTGTTTTTCAATAAAAATAATCATTTTCCCTAAAAAAAAAAAAAAATCATCAAATAATAAAAATTAAAAATAAATAATAATCATTAACATAATTATAATACCATTTAAATTATAAAAAGTACCTTTTTAAACTGATTTTCAAGTTCATATAAAGTAATTTCAAAAAATTAAGACAAATAAAACTTTGCAAGGTGAATTACAGCATCCACATTGGGCTTACTTGATAGACTACTTGATAACTTACTTGATAGTACGGGACCACATTGAGTAGAGGAGGTCACATTGGGGTTATTTGATAGGCTACTTGATTTTTTTAGTTTTGATTTTTATGGTTTTCATTTAAATTTAATTGCTTAAATTTAAATAATACAATTTAATTCAAATTTAAATTGCATTAATTTAAAATCCTACAACATACAAAAAAAAAAAAACCTAAAGACATAATATAAAAATACTTAATTAAAACCTAAAAAACATAACTAAAAACTAGTATATAAATTAAAATCATACTCTAAATAAGTCCACGACGCTTGAGCACTTCTTGGACCATGTAGTTGTGCAATATTCTTTGTGCATATGTCATGTGCGTCGTATCCGTGCTGATGAGCTTCATATCGAGCTTCTCCCTCTTGAGCTCGTTCTTCTTAGCGTACTTAGCGGTGATTGCTTTCAAGTTCTAGTCGGACCTGTCCAACCTCTCCACCAATTCGGGTGGAGCCTCCGAGCTCTCCAACGCCTTTCCCTTCCCCTTCGCCGCTCTCGCCGCCGCCTTTGCTGCCTTGTTTCCAATTGGCCGGGAAGACGAGATCTCATCGCACGTCTCCCTCGAGGTACATCAACTTGAACTTGTGGTTGTTCCGGAGAATTTTCCACGCGTTCCAATAGTTGAACGCGCTCTTAGTTGGGCTCCTACCTTTGAAGAGGATTTGGGCCTTGTCCCGGAGCATGTCGTCCGAACGGCCGGAAGGCCACCGGGCGCGCGTCTATATCCAAATTGCCTCCTGGAGCCACACATCCGCGCTCACTCGGGCCCAATGCCCTTGAATTTGGCGGTGTTTGAGGTTGGCGCCGATGAGAGGATTGACACGGTCGAGAATCTAGTCCAGTTCGCCTTTCCCTTTTGATCGGCCCCACGGATGGTGTCGCTGGTCTCCTCACTCCAAATTTGGACGATGAGGTTCGTCTCCTCGAGGGTGTAGGTATGACGGATAGTCCTTCCTTCCACCGGCGCCGCCGGCGCCTGCTTGTCATGCTTGATCTTGTAGGCGATTTTCTTCCTCCAGCTGGCTTTCTTCGATTTGGCGGCACTGTGGGCTACCAGTGGCTCCTCCTCGCCGGTTGGAGGGTCATCCCCCAAGTTACATACCTCCAAATCGAGATGATAGTCGCCGGAGAGATCGGGGCACCAATTTAGATCATAGTAGTTTGGGTTGTGTGGATCCATGAAAATTGTAGAGAGAGGAAAAAGGTTGAAGATGGTGTAGAGGAAGAAGGTTGAAGATGGTGGAAATTGTATAGAAAGAAAGAAGAAAGAAAGGGTTTTAAAGAAGAGAAGAAAAAAATAAGAAAAAAAATTAAAATCGGTCAAATACCGATTTCCAAGACTGCCAAACGGTCACAATTTTCAATTTTCAAAATCTGATGTTTTTAATTTTTTATTTATTTGGCGCGTGCTATGCACGCGCCCGCAATACCGCCGCTCGTGGGCTATCCGATCTATCGTGAGCTCCTCGAGTAGGAAGGGGTTGCATCGCATTACTCGATGCCTCCTCTGCTCGAGTAAGAGGCATCGCGTAATGCGATGCGGATGCTCTTAGCTAGCTTTCGATATCAAATTCAAGGATGATTTTCTAGGATTTAAGCACGACATGCATAAATTGATTATTTGTTTACTACATCAAAATGTCCATTCAATTCTAAAGATTACATGTTAATCACAGTATAAGATACTCAATAGTGAAAATAAAATCATACTCCCTCCGTCCACGAAATGAGTACCCATATTTTCTTTTTCGTTCGTCCACGAAATGAGTACCCATTTCCCTTTTTGGTAAGTGTACCTCACACATCTCTTTAATTAATACACTCAAAAAGTGGGACCCTTAAACTATTCACACTACATTCCATACAGATTAGTCCCTAAAGTAGATTTCTTTTCGGCACGACATTTAAGAAAGGGTAAAGGTGCAGATTAGTCCCTAAAGTAGACCCCCTAGAGCGTTTAGCCCCCCACACTCGACTTTGATGCAAATACCTCCCCTATAGTACATAAAAAATATGCAACTTAACCCACGAAGAAAACGGACTTCTAACACCGTTTCCTTCAATTTTTTTTTTCATTTATTTTGTAGTGGATCCCACCTTAAACAAATCAACTACTCTCTTCTCGTCCCTTTCCTCTTCCTCCTCCTTCGACCACCACCACCACCACCTCCATTCCTCCGCCTTCAACGGCAACGGCGCCGCCTGGGAGAAGCAGGTCCGCCGCTCCTCCATCCCCTGCTGCCCAAATAGTTTCTCCGTCCTACTCCTCCACCCCCCGCTGCCCCAACAGCTTCTTCGTCCTGCTCTTCCACCCCCTGCCGCCCCAACAGCTTCTTCGTTCTGCTCCTCCACCCCCTGCCACCCCAACAGCTTCTTCGTCCTGCTCCTCTACCCCCTCTCCGTCCAAGAAGCGCGGAGACGCGAAAATTCAACTTTAAAATGAAACAATACTAGATCAAATGTGAAATCAGATTCCAACACCACCACAACATACATCAACATTCATTTCACAATCTCTACATTCTCAAATCACAGAAACGAAATTCATGAAATAAATCCATCAGATCGGAATGGTGTTCCAGATCAGATCACAATCAGAAACCGATTCAGGATGAAACCACAATAGAACATCGTTAAATCGACCAAACATAAATGAGATCCCGAGGCGGATGCATCTCACCATCTATCAACCCCCAAAAACTTAACGAATCTCGATCACCGCACAAACAAAATCGAAAATGCAGCACAAATTAGATCTAAATCCAGCAATAATCTGCTCGATCTGAACGAAAAACTCATTTCTTCCAAATCGATTCATCAAAATCGCAGATGCGGCACATCAAAGGCAAAAACCGAACCAAATCACAAAATTCAATCGAAATCAGAGCATCGCGAACAAAATTAGATTCAATTGAAGGTGGGACCCACTACAAAATAAATGAAAAAAAAATCAAGGAAACGGTGTTAGAAGTCCGTTTTCTTCGTGGGTTTATTTGCATATTTTTTATGTACTATAGGGGAGGTATTTGTACCAAAGTCGAGTGTGGGGGGCTAAACGCTCTAGGGGGGTCTACTTTAGGGACTAATTTGCACCTTTACCCTTTAAGAAATTGTAGATTAATGTTTTAAATGTGTAGTATAAAAGTGATAATGTATGAGAGAAAAGGCAATAAAGTGATAAAGTAGGAGAGAGAAGACAATAAGGGAGTGATTAATTAGTTGTAATTATACAATTAAAATCCTTTATTTTTTCCATATTTAGAAATGTAGCATCTTCATTGGGACGACCCCAAAAAAAATATGTAGCATTTTTGTTGGGACGAAAGGGGTATAATATATTTATAAAATTACAAAAATTTCATAAATTATATAGTTTCAATATATTATAAATTAGTTTCGAGACGTTCCACTATAAATTATAACCACAATTAATGAGAACATGTTTTGTACGTAACTGAAATCCAAATGCACTAAAAAAAAAAATAGATAAGCAACAGTTAAATACTAGCTAGTACCCGAGTATTGTTGCATTGACAGTTGATGGTGCTCAAGGATTTTCAATATCCAGCGCCATCACCATGGATGCCCTCCTCCACTCATCAATATTAGCAGCTCTCTCCATATCCAAACTCGGTAGCTCACGCTCCTGCAGAATTTCAAGTATCTCTTTACTCTCGCCCAGAAGAATCGCTGCTCGCCTCACGCTTTCTTGCCTTTCTTTGACGTCGTTTGTGTGACACTTGAACTGAATGACTCGCACTAGATTGGTGAGGCACGCTGCTACTATTTCTGAGATGCTCATGGATATTCTCTCAAATACCTCCTCCTCCTCCTCCTCATCTTCCATTCCTACCAACATCGTCTCAGCAATCCTATACATTGAGTTTGCAGCTATGACTCTAACTGGCCAGTTTAGAGGGTTCTGCATCACAGCATCTCTCGTTTGAGCCATGAAATCTGTCACAATCTTTCCTGCAATGTCTGAGAGCTTTAGCAGTGTTTCCTTGTTGGTTGCGCCTCTCACGCTCGCGCTCTTCAGATCTTTATAATCCCATTTTCCGTATACTTCAACTCCGACCCAAACCACGTCTGCTGCTTTTCTGATGCTTTCCAACTCCCCGTTTTTGTCTAGAGTTTTCTCGATGAGCTTCACAATGGACAAGCCCTCACTAACACTAGCCAATAACTGGCTAGCCTCGTCATCTGCAACATTCGCAAGTGCAACTGAAATGGTTGTCAAAGTCACCAGGGGCAGAGACCAGCAATTGGGAGGTTCTTGAGAATGCAAGCTTGGAACTTGGCTGCTGTCAAACTGTCCCACCCCATTGAAGTTGGCAGATTTTTTCAGAAGTCGGATCAGATTCTTGGGCTGCTTCTTTTCACCTATCTGGATAAGCCTATCCGCCTCGTTGCAGATGTTGTTGAGGATTTTATCAGGCAACTGTGGCTCACCTTCAAGTACAAGAACATAGTTGCTAAAATCCATTTCTGCTCCCACTGAATCAGGCCTCTTTAAATTCTTGCAGAAACACAAGAAAACTGCACTCCCAAATCGAGCAGAGAGGAATAGAACTAGTTTGGCAGATGAAACAAAGAGAATCTGAGCTCCAATGCAGAAATTCAGAACGAACTTTACTGCATCACAAAGTAGCTTCTTGCACACGCGGTTTTGAATTTGAAACGGAGGTGATGTATCCCTCCACTCTAGCAGCCTCCAAGTCCAGTACTTGTCAACCTTGAGTTCGTCTTCCAAGCTCTTTCGTTCCATCTCTGAAATCTTCAACCATGAAGCAACGAACCATCTTGAGAGAGGAGCAATACTTCCAACCATCACTCCCAAACTCTGAACTTTGCCAATACCGATGACAGACCAGTTATATTCTGAAACATGTATACAATAGGCCAAACTGGACCTGTTGGGAGAAGCTGTTGTCAGAGTTACAGCTACTGCAAATGTTACAACTGCCAAAAGATACAAGAGACCCGAAGCAGAAGAAATGGCAGACCTTGCCACCACAAACTGGGGGCTGCCTGTTTCTGCCATCACCCAATACCCTTTCACCAATACTCCAACCTCATCAATACTAGTTCTTCCCCACTCTAATTCTCTATTTGAAACAGATTTATGCATCTCATTATACTTGAGTTGCATGTATCTTCTGGCGCCCGGAACCATGACGGCCAAAGAGCACAACGTGGCGAGCACGAGGAGCATGATCATAGCGGATGCAACTTGTTCAAGCAACATATCTCGCACATTAGGGAAGGAACGCCTCTCAAGTGTATGAATGCACACGTTCCCCGCGATAGTGATGACGAGAATGCCTAAAGCGGCTATGTTGAGCAGAATTTCATTATTCTCCATGGAGCCCAAAGATGTCATGAAATGACTAATACCGGCACACATCAAAACGAGGCTACTAATCCTCGGGAGTTTATCTTTGACGTTGAGGTCGATGCTAGTTAGATCTACGGGCAGCTTCATGGTCACGGCTAATAGAGTCAAGGAGAATGCGTTGAGAGAGAAATACTTACATGGAAGCCAATACTTTTTGCTTCGGAAACCAATGATAGCATCAGCCATCATTGAAAACGTACAGGCGGCAGAGGCTGCTGCAATATACACGCCTATCCACGGCGTAGTTGAATCAAGTTTCGCTTGCACCATGCTCCGATATTCATCGTATGATTGGGAGCAGTTACGTGAAAGCATGAGCTCAAAGCTAACTCTGTCGATTCGATTTAATTCTGCTTCTCTTTGTTTGAGTTTAGGAGTTATTCGCTCTTGCATATAGTATTAATTTTAATGAAACTGAGTTAGTTAATGATTGATGTTGATGGAGAATCGAGTCTTGGCCGCGTTGACAGACTTATCCACACGAGTCGTCGTCTACGGCTCCGATATTTCTTCCATTTTTGTCCTTTTACAAAGTGAAGACCAATCGACATTGATATGGTTCGACTCTTTGTATTCCAAGTCTTTAAAACGAAAATATCTTAATAGCGACACGAACGTACCTTGAGAGGCTTCCAGTTTTTTCCAAGAACATCACTCTCTCTATATAACAGCAATGAAGAACAATGCACTTCGAATCTATCTATACATAACAGCGAAACAGAATGAGTGGCGAATTCAGGAATTTTCGACAGGGAGGCTGGATTAATTTGTTCGAGTATGAGCCTCAAGATACTTGCATGAGATTCAGGGCGATATCCCCCCAACTCAATTATTTTTTGGGTAGTTCATACAGTTCGTTTTTGGAATCGTAATGGGCTCAAGATTTGGCTCTATCACTTGCTATATACTCCATAGCTATTTTATTTTATTTTCATTGATTCAACAATAAGTATGTTAAAAGCACATATTGTGTTTCTTTTGAAAAATCGTTCCATCTTTTATAGTTGTCAATCTTATTTCAACTACAAAATTGACTTAAACTCAATATTGAAAATTAACTAATAGAGAAAAAAATGGCAAAAATAACACAAATTTAATAATTAATATAACAAATCACTGCAAAATGTTAAGTAATTAGCGTGAATATTACGATTATTCAAACAAGCATATTAATTATGTTCTCTTTTTCATCTTATTTCTTTTATATACACTAGCAGAGTTTACGTGCATTGCACGTATTATCTCTTATTTAACATTATATAGCCGGATTGTTTTTAAATATTATGTTTTGGAGACCCTTGCTATCTTATAGCTCCACCAAATTATAGGAATGTGTGTGACATTAGTTAGAAATAAGTCAATTTGTAAAAATTTGCATAACACTGGTTGAAAAAAAGATATTTATGGATAGTTCTGATATTGTAAGGGGGGCATTAAATATTGAGGGTTGACTTAATAGATAAAAGTATATACCATAGGCTAATTCATTTTTTATTAGGGTAAATATCATATTAAACCTTAAACTATTTCCGTTTTATCAAAAATACCCTGACAGTTTTGAAATGATCTCTAAACCCTTAAAGTATCAAGATTTTATCAAATATATCCCGCATCTATTTTTCGGTCACCAGAAATGTGACATGACTCGCCTGATAACACAGTGTAATTTAAATTCTAATTTTTTTAATCATGTCATTTTATATTCTATTTTTTTAATCCATGTCATCCATACTCTCCATCTCTCTCTTCTTTGTTTCCTCTCCCCCTCTCTCTACCGTCTCTCTCTCTCTCCAAAGCGCTCAAAACCCTCTGTCACTATCCATGAGAGTGATTTAAGAGGTTCGCCGATAAGTTGAGAGATTCAACCTGTTGATGATGACCGCAGAGATCTTTGCCTCGATCGAATGGCACCCAAACCCTGAATCCGGTGTTTCATGCTCGGAGATAGCCCCTTGCCGACCAACAGAACTGAGGCGATGCCCTAGAAATCAGAAACGTGTCGTCGCGCCACTTTACTGATCTGAATCGACGTCACCAATGGGGGCGCGAGCGCCACCCTTCCATTCCGGTGACACCCAAAAAATGAGAGATTCAACATTTTTCTTGGAGAACCCAGAGAGAATGTAATATCGAGATTTTTTTTTGAGGTCCCAGTTGCCCAGATCCGGATCGATGAGAGAGAGAGGAGGTAGGATTCTGGATCTAACCTGCCTTGGCTCAGACTTAGGAAACGAGCCCCAAAAACTCAGCCCCCTACCTCCGATCTGGATTGGAATTTTTCACCAAGAAAAAGTGCAGACCCTTTGCACCAGAAAACTTTAAGGTTTTACCTTCAAGAAGGGGACATGGGGACGGCGGCAACGGCTTGCTGTCGTCGACTGAGGATAGGGAGAGAAAGCCGAGAGTGAGTCGAGCCTGGAGGGAGCGGCGCCGCTTGACCCATGGGTGGCGGCTGATTCGCTGCTTGGCCAGAGTTTAGTTTTGGGTGTGGGTGTGTTATGAGCGAGACAGAGGGTGAGAGATGTGAGGCAGAGTGGTGGCTATCGCTGCCACTTCACCGGAGCTCGAGAGGGAGGAGATCCGCCGTGGTGTGTACAGTGGAGGCGGTGGTGCTTGGACATGGAGAAGAGAGAGAGGGAGAGAGACGGTAGAGAGAGAGGGAGAGGAAACGAAGAGAGAGATGGAGAGTATGGATGACATGGACTAAAAAAATAGAATATAAAATGACATGGATTAAAAAAATTAGAATTTAAATTACACTGTGTTATCAGGCGAGCCATGTCACATTTCTGGTGACCGAAAAATAGATGCGGGATATATTTGATAAAATCTTGATACTTTGAGGGTTTAGAGAGCATTTCGAAACTTTCAGGGTATTTTTGATAAAACGGAAATAGTTTAAGGTTTAATATGATATTTACCCTTTTTATTAAGATATATTCAAGGTATTAAGATATATTGAAACCTTGAGATATTTCAAGTCCCTTAATAATATTTTAAAGGTTATAATTAAAGCTAATTTGCTTGATTCTTATCCAATTGAAAATGGGGTTGGAGAAATTCTAATAATGAGGATAAAAATTCTCAATTATCAAAAGTAAACGCCTCTTAAATTATATATTATGCTTATTGTTTACATAATTTTTAAGGTAGACTAATATTGGTTCATTGTATTGTGACTTCATTAGACATATTCAAGATGATGAGAATAAGGCTTGTATTAATGGAAAAGTAAAAGAGTACAAAACATCCAAGAAAGCGCAAAAGAGAGCAAACAAAAGATCGAGCCTCATTAAAACCTTCTAAGAAGAAGAGACCTTAGAAGGAAAAAGAGTACTCGTGAAAGACTCACATTCGGTTCAGGAGCGGGAAGAGACAACTTCAGGAGTTCCGGCCTAACCATCACCCCTAAGAAGCTCGGCTCAAGAAAACCGGAAGAAGAAGAACCAAGAAAGAAAACAGGAGACCAACAACAAAAGAAAACAACCCAACCAAAGCCTAAGGGAACCAACGAACCTGCTTATATAACCATACGGATATGACTATGCGTCGACATATCCCTTGCAACCGCAATCCTAATCTCCTCAATCGCAAAAGGCCACCAGCCTTCCTGCCGATCATCATTGGCCATAATATCTGCCGGTTGATTACCCTCACGGTAAATATGCGAGACCATCAAAGAAAAATCCCGAAGCAGGCGAATAGTATGCTGCCAAAACGCCCTAAATCTCCAAGGAACATCACTCGAGCGAGAGTACAAAAGGTGAACCACATACATAGAGTCAGCCTCAACCCACAGATGCCGCCAGCCTCGGGTATGAGCAATGTGAATAGCATAGATCACAGCCAACAATTCCGCCTCGAAAGCTTTAGACATATTCAAGATAACTATGACAAAAAATCCACATTTTACATGTAGTTAGATTTTGCTTGGTTTTATGATACGTGGTTATATATCATATAGAAAGAGAGTTCACTATATGTTATTCGTAGTCCAAATTAAAGAGGGTTCTTGATCACTAATTTATTAGCAACAAAATACCGCAACTAACACGGTGCAATTGTAGCAAAAATTGGTAACCGAGTATCGTATCCACAGGGACTGATAAACGAAACGACTTTATCTATCTCCTAAACAAACTTAAGTAGTAGACATGCAACAGAACGTAGAGATTGGTTGGCTTAAATTAAAATGCAAATAACGATAATTAAAATCACGTAAGAAATATCAAATATAAAAGACAACTGATCCTAGGGATGTACTTTCACTAATCAACTACATGCATTTAATCTATTGATTCAATTACCAAATTTTAATCCAACCCTGATGAGAGATCACAGAACTATTCACAAGCTTCTCTAACGAACACCTATGAAAGTAGATTAATTTACCCCTCTTCACATTCAAGACTCCAAGGAATAAATTAACTCTCAAGCGTACACAAAGAATAGCTCCCTATAGTTTCACCTATCCCATTCAAGTGTCAAGGCTACTACTATATCATGCATTCCTGAATCGGCTGAACAATTATCGCATTCAAGACTCAAACTGAACAGCTAAACATGTAAATTATTGGCCAAATAATTCACAAGAAATTAAGCACCAGGAATCATGAATCACAAGTTGGAGGGCAAATTGATATCAATAAATCATACACACATAATTAATCAGCTATGTACAAACCATAGGTTCAGATTAAAGAACTAGCCAAACATACTAAAATAAATCATAAACATAATTAAAAAGAACGCAATTGAAAGAACTGAATTAAATAAAACTCTGAATAATTCAATTGTAGCGGCTTGAATCTTCAATCTTGTGGAAATCCAATCCAAGCTGTAAAAACTGGAAAGCAATAATAATCTAAAGCTATGAAACTGAGAAAATAAAGTTGGGAACTGAAAAAAGAACCCTAGATAGGTCAAAAGAAGACCTATTTAAAGTATCAGGGTAAAATACAGTGTTTGGAACCCAGAAGAACTCTGAAAATTGGAAAATCTCGCAAACCCGCCAAATTCGGCGGTCGCCGTTTAGGTCGCCGAATTTGTGCTGAAAAATGACCAAATTCGGCGCCCGCCCAATATAGAGCTCGCAGTGCAAAACTGAAACAGAAATTTTGGCGACCAACTCGGCGGTCGCCGTTTAGGTCGCCGAATTTCTTCTTCAAAATGCCCAGTTTCGGCGGTCGTCGGTTAGGTCGCCGAATTTTGACTGCTGCGCGCGACATTTTTGTTTCGGCCATAACTTTCTCGTCCGAATTCCGATTTATGATCCGTTTGTGCTCACGAACTCGTATCGAGACGATCTACAACTTCTATTTCAGACCATTGTTCCAAATTCGAACTCAATAAATCTGAAAATTCCTTCAAAGTTCGAGTAAGAATCATGTTTCACAAGATAAAACAAATTAAGCACAAAACAATCATCCAACACTCAATTTCCTATAAAATTAACATCATATGAACATTAAAAACCATGGAAATATGAGTGTTATCAGTTCTTGAGGAAAAGCAGTAATTCAATAAAATAAACAAGCAACCATGGCATCAATTATCTAAGTAGTAATCTAAATCATAAGCGGGAATTAATCTAAAAAGAGTATACGGAAGGAATAAGAAATACTGCAATGAAATCATAAATCATGAGTTTTATCTAAATCAATAAAAAGTGACTTACAGTAAATTGCGATAACTCAATAAGAATCTCTGACTACTGAATTACTCTAGACGTAAGGATGAAATATCAAAGCAAATTAACCCCAAACTAAAGAGATTGGTGTCTGAAACTATGACTAAAATTGCATCTATAGAAGTGTGCAAGTCATTTGCCCTAGAATAAGAAAATTCTGACTATTTAAATCTTGAAATGCGCAATCGTGGAGATCTCAACCGGGGCGGAGTGAAATCACGGCTTTTTGACTTAATTTTGGAGAAGTGAGCGAGTTGAGCGATCGTGGGCAAAGCCAGCGGCCGCGGGGCTATGCGTGGGCAAGCGGCTGGCGCGCGTGTTGTGCGCGGGCGTGGGGCGGACGTGCGCGGCGTGCGGTCGCGAAAGATTGAGCAGGCGCGGGGATGTACAATGGGAGAAATGCGTGCCGACTAGGTTGTGAGCGGCCGCGGGGCACTCTGGGGCGCGCGACCGTAGAAGATTGAGTGGGTGCTGGGGTGTAAAATGGGAGAAAAGTGCGACGACTGGGTAGTGAGTGGCCGCGGGTCGCGCTCTCGCGGATTGCACTGCGCGATATTTTTGTTTTGGTCCATCTCTCTCGTTATAAGTCTGATTTTGGATCCGTTTTTGCCCACGAACTCGTATCGAGACGAGCTAGAATTCTTCTTCAGACCAATCAACTGAATTTGAACTCTATATTTGTCCACTTATTAATAAATTAGAACATCAAATTATGATATAACAAAATTAGCACATAAG
Organism: Salvia miltiorrhiza; assembly: GCF_028751815.1. NCBI lineage: Eukaryota > Viridiplantae > Streptophyta > Magnoliopsida > Lamiales > Lamiaceae > Salvia > Salvia miltiorrhiza. The sequence goes on along the minus strand of NC_080390.1, from coordinate 31,910,368 downwards.
CTCAAATCAATCAACTATTGAGTGAATGAGACCAAAATATAAACCCCATAGCACATCTAAAAGCCCATAAAATTATTACAAAATAGGACTAAACAATAATTGAATTAGTGTTAATATTAATTTTATATAAATATAAAAATTTAAAAATATTTTCCCTTGCATTGCACGGGGTGCAAATGTAAATAATTTATATTGCTTATATCTTGTGTGTATATAATGTAAATATATATTGGTATATATATACATTTGAATTGTTTATGTAAATATATTTGTATTAAATCTATATTTAGTGTGAAGTTTTAATTTACTATAGTTTTAACTCTTTTTCAGGTTTCTAATTTTGAAAAAGTTTTCAAGATTGGAACAGTACTGATAAAATAAGAAAGAGTTGAGATAGGTTTCATAATTAATTCTTTAAATAAATAAATAAATATTTAAATTTGATCATTTCGTTCTAAAATTATTTATTGAGAAAATTATCATTTATTGTAACAACTTATAATTATAAATTTAAACATGTTTGAGTGATTAATGAGTATTAATTATTACTACGAGTTGGCTAAGCGATAATAGGTTAATGCCTAAGGCCAAAGGTCTTGGGTTCAAGTCTCCTATGGTGCGGCCATTTAATTTCTTTATCTAATATTGTAAATTTAAAAAAAAAATATCTCTTCTGCTTTCTCAGTTGAACGACATGCTTTTGTGGATTTTTCTCTATTTTTAATCTTTTGTCAATTGTATACATTATTTTAATATTTACTCTATATTGTATGAGTCTTTATTGAGACAGATAATTAATTAATTAATTAATTAAAAAACTATATTAAAGACTATTATTTTTGTACATTTATTCTTAAAATGGTCTTTTTCAATTTATAAACATTAAGGTGGAATTAAATAGTTTCTCAATTTAATTTTAAATGAATACCAATTTAATTAGATAAAATAAATAGTCATGTTCAAAATTTTTATTAAGATGGATAATCAATTATTGATTATTTAAATATTCTATAAATTTAAATCAATTTGAGTAATTAACGTGTACTACATTTGATTGAACCATATAATGAAATATGATTTTGTTTTTTTTACCTTCAGCTCATTTTTTATTGTCAAATCAATCACCATATAGTGATTTTCTTTATACACTAATAAAATTTATGTGCTTTCTAGGGTTTAGGTGCTTGCTTTCTTTCTTCTTTTAATAAAATTTCTATTTCAGTAGTTATACATTAATAATTAAATCATTAAATTTAAAGATTGTGCTACGGTGAACTCGAACTCAAGACCTTTGGCCTTAGACGTTATCAACTTTACCATTAGGCCAACACACGCACATACTAGTGATTTTTTTCATAAAATAATTATTTAAATTTGGGGGATATGAATATTTTACACAAGTCTACGTTAAATTTTATGGATGTATTTATTAGAAATTTAAATCGACATTATAAGGGTAGGAAAGTACATTCATCTAAAATAATAATAATAAATAATTATAAATTTACTATTTTACCCTATAACTTATAGCCCCATGCAAGGCCCCCAAATTAAATATCTTATAGCTCATAACTCCTAATTAATATAACTTTTATTCTTCATTTTGCATCCATACAACTTCAATCATGCACTGCATTTCTTCTAAGAGCATCCACAATAGGATGACTTGATAGCTTACTTGATAGAAGGGGGGGACCACAATGAATAAAAAGGCCACAGTGGATAACTTGATACATTACTTGATTTTTTTTAGTTTTGATTTTTGTATTTTTCATTTAAATTTAATTGCACAAATTTAAATAACACAATTTACTTCAAATTTAAATTGAATTAATTTTAAAATCCTAAAAATTACATAAATCTTAAAAATGTAAAAACATATCCTAAAATAACTATTCTGGCGCTAGAGGTCCGAAACGTGCCCAAACGTGCTCGATCAAATCATTTTGGAGCTGAGCATGTATCTGTTTATCTCGGAGAAGTGCATCTCTTTGCACATATAGCTCGAAACAAACCGGGGTTGCTCAAGCACTCTCCGTCGAGTCACTGCTAGACGCCTCGTGTTCTGCGTCGTCATCTCTCCAATGGGTAGCTATTTCACCTTCGTTCTCCACAATCATGTTGTGGATAATGATACAACACATCATGATGTCCTTGAGATGCTCGACGTACCAATCCCGCGCCGGACTTCGAATGATTCCCCAGCGAGCTTGAAAGCACTCCAAAGGAACGTTCGACATCCTTCCGTGCCGATTCTTGCATCTTCTTGAACCTCGACTCCTTTGGATTGGTCGCCATCGGTGGACTCTTGACGAAGCAACGCCACTCCGTATATATGTCGTCGCACAAGTAGTAGCCCATCTGGTAGTAGTGTCGGTTGGCCTCAAAGATCACCGGGGCCGCCATTCCATCCAACACGTCGGAGAATAGAGGTGACTAGTTCAGAACGTTGATGTCGTTGTTAGAGCCGGCGATAACGAAGAAGCCATGCCAAATCCACAAATCGTGGGATGCAACATCCTCCTAGATAATTGATCACCGCGTGTATATGCGCCATGCTACGCCTTTGAGCAATTCTTCCACGCCCAATGCATACAATAAAGACTCCCGAGCATCCCGAAAAATCCATGTCGCGCCTCGTGCATCTGAAGAAGGCGTTGGACAATGAAGATAATTGGCTCCGTAAGCCCGGATGACAGCCTTGTAGAATATCTTGAGGCATAGACGCCCCGTCGTGTCGGCGACCTTGAGATACTCGTTGAAAGTATCCGCACTGACGCTGGTGGCTAATTGGCGGATAGCCACCGTACATTTCTGCAAAGGCGTAAGAGAGTCCCGACCTCATGCATCATGGCTCATTTGGAAGTAACTATCTTCACCTTGCATGGCATCGACGATGTGCAAGAACAACTCCTTTTGCATCCGAAAACGACGTCGGAAAAATGTAGGCCCGTACGTCGGATTGTCGTTGAAGTGGTCTTGAATAAGACGTAAATGGGCAGCCTCACGATCACGATAGACGTAAGACCGATGATGAACAACACGTTCCGGCTTCGATTGGGAGTAATTTGAGCAATTAATTATTTCTGCAACTGAATCTCATCGATGATCTCTTGCGCTACCCCGTCGAATTCAGACGACAAAGTATCATCAAACCATTCGGCCAGTTTTAGAGGAAGATAATATGAAAATGTAGTAGAGAAAGAGAGGAAGATTGAAGAAGAAAATTTTTTGTGTGTGTGAATGAAGAAATGAGGGAGAGGTATTTATAGAAAGGAAAAAAAGAAAGAAAAAAAAAGTTGAGAAACGGCTAGAAAGCCGTTGGAACAAAAAAAAGAAAAATTCGGCTATACAACCGTTAGCTTCAAATTTAATGAATTAATTTTTTTTAAATACGCGCGTGTGGACACGCGGCTTGAATAAAGAAGATCAGGCCTCACCCGATAAATCGGGTAAGCCTCGAGTCCGTGGTTGCTGCAGTGGGGAACACGATCGGTGGGTGACTCGAGTGTGTGCGATCGAGTCACCCACTGTGGGTGCTCTAATGCATCTCAAGAAAGTTCAAAGAAGTTTAACGAAATCCCTACTAAAATTCTCTCATACACCACCTAATTCCACAATTCTCACCTAATTAAAACCCACAAAGAGCTACACATTGTATTTTTCCCAAATCCTTTACTCAAGTACATATCCCGCACACACAAAAAAAAACCCAATCTTTAAAGTGCAAAGATAAAATTTATCTTCGCTAAAAAAAAAGATGAAATTTATCCATGTTCCAGAACGCAGTAACTGGTTGTAAAAATGCCAAAGTAAAGCTTAAGGCATATGTTGAAATAACGCAACAAGCAAAAGTGATCTGCAAGCTAGTATCCGAATTTGGGAATTCTTGTAATATATGTATATGTCGTCATGAGTTCCGCTACTTTGAACTGTTTGTCTATCTTCGAATGAGGTTTTTGAAGTGTTAAAGAGATTACACAACGGTGAAATCATGACGTTGTCTTTTTCTCGGTGGGTGAAGAAGAAAACAGGTTTTCAGCACAATGCAAAATGCTACAATATCTAATCGAGTCATTGGAGAAAATCAAACGATTCAATATAACATGATTATTTTGGAGGCTACAAGCTATAACATAAAATAATAAATGTGTTAATAGGCAAAAGTGCCCCATTCCTTATTCATATTTTGAAAAATGCCCACCCTTATCATGCAAAGCTATCCATGCCCTAAATTACTAAATAACCCTTAAGTGGCTCAACATCTTAAGTAATCATTTCGGCAGTCTTACACTTTCTTACACATTTTTAAGTTCCAATGCATTTTTGTACAATAATTTGTGATGTTGACCGAAATGATTACACATTGATTGCATGCAATAATTTTTTTTACACTGTATATATATATAGTGTTCATATGTTTAAATTGCAAATATTATCGACCAGACACTAATTAACACTTAAACAATATATTAAATTAAATTCAGCAAAATAGTAAAAATTAATATAAAGATACAAATAGATAGAATAAAACCTTTTATGTCGATATAGAATCGATCCGGTCGGTGAAATGGCCAGAGAAATGTATCCGACCGGGTACATTTCAGGTAAACAATGACCCGGCCGGATACATTTTTCCTTGAAAATTACCGGCCGGATAGATATTATTTAGGCATAAAATATTCTATTTTATTCAATTTCATAAAAAAAAAAGTCAAGAAGCTAATAATATATATCCATGCGTATCTATCTTAAATTTTTTATTTTTTTTCCCTTTAATATCTTAATTTCAATACATATATTCTTTGAAATTATTTGTATATATATATATATATATTGTGTTATTCTTGAATGTTGATATATAGTATATAACACTATATATATCGTGTTAATTAATCCATATCTTTAAATTTAAAATATATATAGTGTTAATAGCCAAAAGTGTTAAATTTCGCCTCATATATATATATATATATATATATATATATATATATATATATATATACTCAAAATCCGTCCCAAATAAATGCATGCTTGTTACCCAAAAAAATCATGCATGTTACCAAGTGAATTATGCAAGAACCAATACATAAAGGACAAAAAAATCTTACTAAAAAATTTGATTCTCTTTTGATAGACATAAAGCCGATTGTATCGGCTTCAATCACTTTATTTTCGTCCATATATCTATCTCTATTTAACACTATATTTACCTTCCTTCACTAGGGTTTTTTACTCACCACACATATCGGCTTCTTCACTTTTTTTTACCCACCGAGAGAGTTCAAAATATTGAAGCACGTCGGACTCATCCATGGCATCTTCTTCACAGGTTTTTATTTTTAATTTTCATGAAATTCAATAGAATAGAATAATTTATGCTAAAAAACAATCGATCCGGCCGGTGAAGTGGCCGGATAAATCGATCCGGCCGAGTACATTATTTAAATGAAACATACGGCCGGATTGATTTTTCCGGGAACTTCACCGGCCGGATCGATCGTTTTTTAGCATAAAATATTCCATTTTAATGAGTTGTATGTTTATATTTATCAGTTAGTAATTTACTGAATTTAATTTAATTATATTTGTTTAAGTAATCATTATTGAATTATTATTGCGAGTTTTGCTGGGTATTACATTGCATTGTTTATGTGGGTTTTGTACAATTTAATAAAATAAATTATTTTATGCCTATTGTGAAACTATCCGGCCGGCACTATGCCCGGAATAATGCGTCCGACCGGAACAGTTTATTTCTGAAATGTACCCGGCCGGATTCATTTTATCGGACACTTCACTGGCCGGATAGTTTCTCTTTAGGCATAAAATACTTTATTAAATCTATCTGTATGTTTACGTTAATTATTACTATTTTACTGAATTTAATTTAATTATAATTGTTTAATTATTAATTATTGAAACTGTTATTGCTTGGTATTAATTAAATTGCAGTTTTTAATATATTACTGAATTTAATTAAATTGCTTGGTATTAATTGCAGTTTAATATTTTTTACTGAATTTTTACTGAATTTAATATTAAATTGCTGAATTACTCGAATTTTACTGAATTTAATATTAAATTGCTGAATTTTACTGAATTTAATTGCAGTTTAATATTACTGAATTTTACTGAATTTTAATATTTTAATATTACTCAGAGGAAATGTTTTAATATTTTACTGAATTTTACTATTTTACTCGAATTTTACTATTTTACTGAATTACTGAAATTTAATATTATTTAATTAAATTGCTTGGTATTAATTAATTTCGCCTCTTTTTTAATTATGCCTATTTGTATTACTCCCTCCGTCCCTGAAATGGCTTCCTCTTTGGGGACGGCACGGGTTTTAATAAAAAGTTGTAAAGTGTATTGATAGTGGAGAAAAAGTGATATAATTATTATTGGAAGTTGTGAAAAGTGTTATAATTAGTATTGGGAGTGGTGAAAAGTGAAAAGTAAGAATAAATAAAGTATTGTTAGTGGTGGGGTAGGTTTCCAAAAATGGAAAGAAAGAAAGAGGAAGTTATTTGAGGGACGTCCCAAAATGGAAAAAGAGGAAGTTATTTTAGGGACGGAGGGAGTATTTTTTAATATTTTACTGAATTTAATATGTTTTCATTTTGTAAATGAATAGGCGAATGTCCCATATCTTCGTCGCGACACTATAGACCAGACGGAGGTTGGTATCAGCACCTACTATAGGGATTCACATTTTCCGGAGCTGGTTGAAACTTTAAATGTGGTCGGCGAACAGTGCAATTCAGATTTATTGGGAAGATTTAGGGCATCATGTTTTGGGCATTTCACTGATTGGAGGCCCGGCCCGAAGAGCAATAAAGCATTACACCAGATTGTATCGAGGCAGATTGTGTCAGAAGACGATGAGATGTGCTTCTTTATGTGCGGAGCACGAGTCAGATTTTCCCCTGCGGACTACGCATTAGTGACTGGGCTCAATTTCGGGGGATCGAGGTTCGATGCGACATTACAGCACGACTGCAGTCGCGTGGAGGCATACCGACGATTCTGCGGTACGCGAAGCATGACCATACAGTCGCTCATCAAACGCGTGTGCGATTTGGATCGTCGAGTGGATGATGAGGATGGGAGCCTGTACCTTCGTGCTGTCCTCGTGTGTGTGGCTCACACCCTTGTTCTTGGGTTGGATACGCGGGTACAGCCGTGGCTTTGGGTTTTGGTGGATGATCTGGCTACATTTGATAGATTCTCCAGGGGCGCGTATTCGTATAAGATGTTATGCCATTATACGCATGAGATAGGAACCGGCGAGAAGTATCACTTCTACGGTCCTTCGTGGGCTTTATATGTCTGGGCATTGGAGCGCGTCCCGGGCTTCGGACACATGGTCGCAGCATCTAGCGGTGATCCGACAGCGCACCCTCGGTGTTTGAGATGGACTTTCAGGGGTAAGCCCCGGCTTCACGGTCTGCGCGATCTATTCGAGGGACAGGTAATCAGTTATTTAAGATTTAGTGTTTCATCGTTACTGGTTTTACTTATGTTCTAATATATTATCTTTGTTGCTTTCTAGGGTGGTGTCCTGCCCCTGGAGCCCGATGGTGACGATCTGTCGAATCACTACTTCATATCAGCGCTGACACCGGGCGAACTCTCGGTGAGCTTCAGGCCCCCCGACAACCCATTAGCTCGGGGTGTCCAATTTCCACAGCAGACCGGAGCCCGTGTTGTGGAGGAGCGCGGGGACGAGGAGGATGTACCTAGACAACCTCGTATGACTCGCAGTCACAGTGTTCGGGGCCCTGTGAGGGATGCTCGACCCCACGAGCCGGCTCGTCATTCAGTAGATCCGGGCAAGCGCCCAGCGCCGCATACTTCTTCATCATTGAGCGGATCTCGGACTGTATCCAGTCCCAGCGAGGGTGAGGTGGACCGTAAGTGGGTGAAGAAGACGATCCGTCAGGAGATTAAGAAGGTCTTCGGCAAATTCGTGGATAAACTGAAGGGCAAGGGTAAAAAGGATAGGTGCAAGAAGAGCAAACATTTCCGAGTGCCCGACTCCCCTGATGATGATGACCAGCGACGGTCCCCTGATGATTACCAGCCACGGTCTCCTCCACAGCGACGGTCTCCTCCACCAGTGCTTCAGGGCCCGACGCTTCAGGGCCAAGCGTTTCACGTCCCTGCGACGATGACCCCCGCGATGAGGAACCACGCCATCCAGAGACCCAGGTCTACCCATCACGCCCTTCAGATTATGCCCATTCCCGCCCAGCAGAGACCCCGGATTACAACGAGCAGTGGCGGGCCATGAATCAGTCTGTTCAGGGCGACTACACACCGGCATAGCAGACTTTTGACTGGTCGACCCAGGTCTACCCTCATTGGTCTTCCCCATTCCTGAAGCCGCAGTATAGCACAGAGACCCCGATATTCTTTGCTGATCCGCTCACTTCTATTGCACCACATGAGTGGGGACAGTCCAGTTCGGCAGGGCAGGCACAGGCACTGCTGCTGCAGCACCCAGAGCAGCCGCCGGCAGAGCAGCCGCCCGCAGAGCCCCCGCGTCGCAGTCAGAGGGTGAGGCGTCCGTCTAACTTTCAGAGATCGCCTTGGGTTAATAGCCGAATGCTACGTCCAGTGACACAACACTGTAGTGACCATTATGAGAAGTGGATTGCTAGATGCCGAGCTGGTAAGGGTCGTGAGGTGTATGTCAGGGTCAGTAGTGGTTTGCTGGAGTACGACGACTTCACGCGGGTGGATAATGTCAGCCAGGAATTCACAACTGGGGTAAATAATCTCTTGATTTTAACATTGTTAAATTATTTTCTACTAACTTTCTGATTTTAACTTTGTTGCATGATATTGACTTGTATTTTTTGACCTTGAGAAATAGACTTCGAGATTCCCTGGATTTACTTGATGACGTAGATGTGAATAACACAGTCATAGTAGACACGGATTGGTTTGTAAGTAAACTTTCATTATTTATATGTTTTCATTGGTGCTGATATAAATTAATAATTACTTATTTGATCTGTAGATACCTCAAGAAAGAGTGGGGCGCTCTATTGGATAAGTGGGCAGGAAGTGAGTTCGGCCCCAAGGAGTTTCATGTATTGACTAGTACAGCAATGGCTGATGGTTGGGAGCCTGAGATAGACTGGATCTGCCAAGTACGTGGAAAATCACTTAAGGGCCATGAACTTCCTCCTGGTCATATAGGATGGATGGATGCCACACAGGTTATCAGTTAAACAATTATTGTTACTTGTCATTTGTGCTTTATCGTTGTTTCTTATCAATTCATTGTGGTTTGTCATAGGTTCTCATGTCAGTCATAATTGGCCACCATTTTATCCTATGTCGGATTCGGTTAGGAGAAGCCGTTTGCGAGGTCTATGACCCAGTATTCCACAAGCTAACACCTCGACAACAGGATGCTCGAGTTGGTGATTTACTACCTTTACTGAGATTGTTGCCAGTTGTCCTTCAGGTGTCGAGGTGGCTAGACGACACATCCATTGATTCGACAGTGGCAAAGAACAAGTGGCCACTTATGACGGCAGAGTTTGCTCCAGCGGAGGTTCAGTTTCACCAGCAGGACTCTGTCAGCTGCGGGCCTTTCGTCTGCATGTATGCTGAACGACTGATATCTGGCTCTCCATCCATTGAGTGGGGTAATAGCAACGTGGCGGCATATAGGACCAAGATTGCTAGATCTATATTTTCGTTGTGTGAAACTTGGAATGCCCGTACCACTAGACTTGGTTTTGCATAGTTTTGTATATTGTTACATTAATGTGTGCTTCTATTTGGTTATTCAACGAGCATTATTTCCAGTAAATCATTCCAGCTTATCGAATAATAAGATAATTCAATCAATATCATTAACTGTTACAGCACACAAATACATCCCACTACTCCCTGGGCTCAGTCGCCCTGCCAGCGCACGTTCTCTTGCTGTGTCCTTCCTCATGGCAGATGCTGCACTTCTTTGGTTTACGACGCATGATACTAGAAGACTCATCTGCTTGTGTGCTGCTGCCTTCACCACCACCTCGATGTCTACCTTCTTTTGGGCGCCCCGCTTGACCTTTTACAATCAGAGGTAATACAACCTGCTCAGCGATGTGCTCGGGAACCAACCACTGGCGTCTCGGCGGGAGATTATTAACTTCGCGAGAGTAAGTATCGATAAGAAAGTCATTCGTGTAGTACGAGTCTACATACTCCGCGATCGTATCACCGGCTTCACTATAAAAACAAACAAACTCCGATAGTAATCAATATAACGAACATTAGAACATATTTACATTTCAATGAACCCGACAGTAATCATTTCATGATCGTACCTTATTGCAGCGATTGAATGAGAACAGGGCAGTTGGTCTAGCTGAAATACTCGACATTCGCATTTTTTCTTCTCCAGATCCACCTTGAAGCTTCTGTCAGCAGTTTGCACCTTATACTTCATGCCACTCAACCTTTGTGCAGTGTATCGACGACTTTTTTGGACTTCAATAGCTACCCTTTTACCAGCCTCAGCAGTCAAGCCTTGCTCGATTTGTTGTGCAGCCCTTAGTCGCTCGCTGAACCATTTCTCAATAACAATTCTGATTGCCTCTAACATCGAGCATATAGGAAGTCTTCTTGCCCACAACAATCTGGAATTAAAAGCTTCAGCAGCATTTGATGTCATAAAACTGTAGCGTCGCACAAGCATATGACACATCGAACGAGCCCACTTCTCCGGCCCAATCCCCATTAGTTTATCGTACGCAGCTCTCTTCATAAACTTCAGGGCGTTCATAGCCCTATTGAAGTCGGACTTCTCGTACGCAAATGCAGCTTGTCGATACACCTCGACCACTGCCTTACCGTAATGCTTCAGGTTATTTTGCAAATGGTAGTAGCATAGGCCGTGGGTTGCATTTGGTAACTCATTCCTGATAGCATTGGCAATGGAGATATGCTGATCAGAGACAATCAAAAGTGGATCGGCTTGGCCATAAACACGTCGAATGCGTGACATGAAATAAGTCCACGATTCATCGTTTTCTTTCGGGCCAACACCATACGCGAGTGGGAACAAACTCTCGTTGCCGTCCTTCGTCACTGCAACAAACAAAATACCCCTATTCTTGCCCTTCAAGTGTGTGCCATCGACGACAATCACTGGCCGTAAGCTGAACATGAAAGGGATAGCCGAAGCTGCAAGAGCAACAAATAAGTGTTTGAATCGGCCATATCATCGTCAACTTCCCACTCCACCATCGAACCGGGATTGAATTGTCTCAACATGTATAAGTACTTGGGCAGCATCTCGAAGGACTGATCATGTCGACCATAAACCATCTCAGTGGCTCGATTACGGGCTCGCAATGCAACATCGTACTTGATCTGTACGCTAAACTCACGTCGCAGCTCCAGCTGGATGGCCTTCGGCTTCAAGATCTCGCAATCGTCGTGTATTTTCTGTGCTAAATATGTTGCGACGACTTTTGCGGGGGCCTTTATTCGCGCTACGCGCCCTAGCTCACCGTCGCATGAGTGCTCATTGGTGAACTTATACACTCTCCAAATGGCTCCATCTTGTGACGATGCATGGAGCTTGAAGGGGCACGTATCTGAATGCTTGCATTTGAAGTAGACTCGTCTGCTGTCTGATTTGCTGACAGAAAATTCCTTGCCCTGCTTCATGTTCCACAGACCGATTGCAACGATCAGATCATTTTTGCTAATGAAATACATATTCTTTGACAACTCCCGAGGCAGTAGCTGATAATCTTCAATATCAACAAGTGCCGCTGCAGCGTCCAACGGGATAACCGGAACTAACCAATTAGTTAGTTCATCTGCTCCAGGAACCTGTTCGTCATCATCGTCGTCGATCTGCAAATTCTGCCAACCTGCATATTCAATCCCCGCCCTTCTCACGTTCTCTGGCCCCGACAAGTCTTCAGAGGCGCTTGTATCAGTCTCGGCTTCAGACGATGGAACATAATCTTCATCTACATTACCAGCATTCTCCACAAACTGAGGCTCGTACGTATATTGATCATCAGCTGGACCCCAACAACGATCAGTTGTTAGGCGATTGTAACGGTACGGATTTGGCTCATCCCATGAAGGCCAACCCGTTGACTGATCATTACCCCAAGTGACCAACGGTTCAACACTTTGTTGCGCTGGTGAATCTCCGGCTGATAGGTCTAAATAAGCATATCTTTGGATTGCTTCCAATCCGTCCCCACCTTCGAATGTTGCACTGGATTCACCTCCATACCCGGAAGATTGAGGGAGATCGAACGAAGGAACATACACTCCTCCACTGTAATCGTCTTCGACAACATAAATCTCAGGAAAATGTGGCTGGGACGCCAGCAACTGAAGCAAATCATTGTCATCGACAAGAATATTTTTACTGTATACCCTGCCATTTAATCTCTTCGTCAAATAATACAAGCTGTAATTAGTGCTCAATGAATTCTCCAACATCAGGTGATTTATCATGTACACCGTACTGGCCATTGTGTCTCCGAAAATATGCAAATTCTTAGAAGAGCCACCGATGTACTCATAACCATTGAAGGCACCTCCATAATTAACCACAAAGTATCTCCCATATTCATTCATCTACATAAAAAATAATAAATAAATAAATATATGATGTAAAGGGAATAAAATGTTAAAATACAACATATAACATGTTAATACACTCGAAAAACATCTATCCGCCCGGGGAAGTTTCCGAGGAAATGTGTCCGGCCGTGTATTACATGATATATAATTACACACGGCCGGACACATTTTCAAGGACATTTGTCCGGGCGGATACATGATTTTCGAGCATATTAACATGAGTTATGCAGCAATATATATGTATAGAACTAAAATGCAACTAATAATTACTAATTAATACTTTAAAACATGATAGAATGTGCTCTAATTCACATGTATTTCCTTCAAACGTGGCTTTAAATCATAGTATGCTATAATATGCTAATAATTCACATAAGCATATAGGATCAAACAAAACATTGAAAATAAACAATAACCAACTTAAATTACATTTCAAACGTCAAATGACATACCTTTAAACGTTCGGATGAGAGAATTCACAAATAATAGCTTCACCACTTGGAAAATATTAGAATTTCTAATGAGTTTGAGTGCTCGGATGAGACGATGAGAGAATTCACTCATATATAAACAAAGATTCCTTCATTTCACGTGAATTTCAATGAAATTAGAGTGTTTGACATGAATACTTTACTGACAAGGCTATTTCACATCATATTTGTCGTTTATCATCAATTTAAAAAAAAATTATGTCCCTTAATTGAAGGCTAATTAATCGATGGAATATAAATACAAAAAATTAACACAATCCATATTAGCACTCAAAACACACATCGGAACCAAAAAAACATCTATCCGACCGGAACATATATGCGTCCGACCGATGAAACCTTATGTCTGGTCGGACACTTTGTTTTTCCGGTCGGACAGTTTTTTTTCCCAATGTGTGTTTTGAGTGCTAATATCGATTGTGTTAATTTTTAGTATTTATATTCCATTGATTAATTAGCCTACGATTTACTTGTAAAACCTTCGATCTTAATTCAAAAATAAATAAATATTATTTTTTCTGTCAGTCTTTCACATGTTCCAACACTTATTTGACCGATTTCAATCTTTAAATTGATGAATTGATGTTTTTCTTACACTTTAACAACTTTTGTCATAGATGTGTAAGAACTTTTGCGGAAAACAATGCACATCCATCACATTCAAAGGGCATTTTCGGTTCTTCACTTATTTAGGGCATGTAGTGCTTTACATAGTAAGAGAGGGCATTTTTCAAATTATTCATAAGAGAAAGGGCACTTTAAATTTCGCCTCATAATAAATACATAATTGTTTATTATTATTATTATTATTATTATTATTATTATTATTATTATTATTATTATTATTAATTTAGATAAAAGAATTATATATATTGAGTTAAACGAGGAGTATGAATAGAATTTTACCCATATAAAATTACCTTTGGTATTTTGGTTATAAATGGCGATACAATCGAAGCCCAAGTTCATGCCTAAATGATAAGAGCATCCATATTGGGGTTACATGATAGCTTACTTGATGAGGGGGGACCATATTGTGTAAGGAGGCTGCATGGGGATTACATGATAGTCTACATGATTTTTTTAGTTTTGATTTTTATGATTTTCACTTAAATTTAATTGCGCAAATTTAAATAACACATTTTACTAATAATTAAAATTCCATTAAAATAAAAAACCTAAAAATTACATTAAAAAAAATTCAAAAGGTCAAAAAAAAGGCACGCAAACCGAGGCAGTCAAAGCTGCCTTCAAATTTCAAAAATTGAATTTCAATATATTTTTTTTAAATAGGGCGCGTGTAAAACACGCGCCGAAAAATAATGCTATCGGGCATACACGATCCATCGTGTAGCCCTCGTGTAAGGCTGCCTTGCAACGCCTTACACGAGCAACACCTTACACGAGTAGGTGCTATCGTGTAAGGTGTTGCCAATGCTCTAATACCCCGGATTTCTGAAATAGGCCCAAATCCATCAGGATGGTCAAAGTCGTTCTGACTATTTTTCTTAAGAAACATTTCCTTACAAAATACATGAATTTACACAACATTCCTTATAATCTGATAATTTTTTTAAGAGATGTTTTTATTTGATAATTAGTAAGAATATAAATGAATCATGCCGCTCGCAAACTATTCGGAGCTCGACTCGAAAAAAATTCATTCGAAATTCGTTCGTCTCTCAAACAAGCCGAACTAAAGTCTGAAATTTAGTTCGATAAAATTTTCGAACCGAACTCGAGCCTATATATGTTCGGCTTGTATATATGTTCGCAAGCCTTATTCACGAATAGGTTCGCGAGCCTATTCGCGATATGTTCATGTAAATAATTTTGTATATTATCAGTAGTGTATTTTTTACTACTTTAATATCATCAATACTAAATTATCAACAATGTATTTAATTATATATTTTCATATATATTGAAATAAGATGCATATATATTGTTACTTATATAGTATAAGATAAGAATATCCATATATATTTTTAGTATTATATACTATAATATATAAAATTAAAATATAATAATAGATGAAAATAATTGTCATCGAGCTCGAATAACAGGTTTTATATTTTATTTATGAGCCAAGCTTGAGTAACAAATCACAAAAAATTGTTGAGATGAGTTTGAGCTTGCTCTAATTGAATAATTATCGAACTGAATTTGACCCAAGCTTGAGCTTAATATTTATTTGTTGAACTGGGCTCGAGCTCAATTTAAAGCTCGAACTCGAGCCGAATAAAAGTATTACCAGCTCGAGCCTCAAGGTATACAACCCTAATAATTAGTAGCCAATGATTTTAATAACATTTTCTTGTATTAATTAGTACTTCAATTTTGTTTCTGTCCCGTGAATTAAGGATCCAAACCATGCACGCCTTTGCAAATTCGTACGCCATATCTTAATAGCGTTCCCATTTCAGTCAAACAAAATAGAATGCAACAAAAAGAAAAGGAAAAAACATTGTGATTGCTATCAATTTTGGCATTAAATATTACCTTAAATAGCAGTAACTATCAATGGAATTAATTTTCTTAAAAAAAATACTAGAATTAATGTAACCTAATGTCGATCGATAGATAACAAAGTTAAGTGTTACAGTTACATAACTTACATGATATGGCATTTCCGTACGCCTGTGCCATTCCATAAGGAAATTTTGTACATATGGTTATAAATTGATATTAATACTAGATTACCGTATGCAGTATTAACACTAGTATAGCATCATCTTACATTATACAGTCCAAATTGAAAGCTATTTTAGGAATTTCAATTTGGTAAAGCCTTATTTCTTTTATGAGTTGGGGTGGAATAAAATTCTCAATATCTGATGGCGACCATCCCATATAACATTAGTTAGATCATACTATATATGTCGATGGATGTAACAAAATTAAAGACAATTCTATTGATATATTTCGTTGAATTTATATCGAGTAATTATTTACTATTTCATGCCAAATTTTAGTATTATTCTTCAAGTAAAAAATTTGTGCATCCTCCAATGCACGGTGCATCCATTCAATTAAAATTTATTAATCCTCAACAAGATTCAATAATTTCTTATTGGAGTATTGAGTTATGGAAACTGAAATACTGAGAATCGTGTTTCGTTAGTTTGTTATGGATTTTTACTAGAATTGGATTACAACTTTTTTTTTTTTGGTTATAAAATAATACTCACTCCGTCTCACGAAGCTTGTGCAGTATTCATTTTCAGGTTGTCCCGCGAATCTTGAACAATTTTCTTATATGACAACTTTTTTTGTTTTATTCACCTTTTCACTTTTTCACCTGCCACACTTCACACACAAAATACTAACTCTTTAAAACCTGTATCGAAAAGAAATTGTTCAAATTTCACGGAATGAAGGAAATAGTCTTTTCTCATGTGATTGTGTCTGAAATATATAACACAAAAGACTCTGGCGCCTAGCACCACAAATGTATTTTCGTAACGACGAATTGATGAGTAATCAATTTTCAAGTATTTTTCTTATTTTTGTAATTGCTTTGGTTGATTTTCAGAGCATAAAACTTATCCATCACAATTTGAATTTAATTAGTACTAATATACTGTACATTTTACCTCATTTTTCAAATACTCCTTCTTATTGTTATTGATTTTGTACAAGTTGCTTTTGATTTACTTCAGGAGTCCACTCCTTATTCATCATTTTTCAAATACTCCTTCATATTTGTCTCTTTTAACGTTAACTAAATAATTTTCTTTTTTAAAAAAAACTAAATAATTTTATTAATTAAATTTGTTCCTTGGACTAAAAAAAACTACTAGTGATAATATGATCCAACCATGAGATCAACCTACAAATCAACGGTCCGGATAAATCCCCATCACATTTAACGTCTTTTACTTCTGCAATAAATGCAAATTTAACTGAAATATAGAAACTCAGACAAAGATTTTGCATAGCACCATTCATTCTCTCTCATCTTCTTCCTCATTCCTCCTCCAGTGGAGTCCCACACCAAGTGCGGAAAATATGCATAACGCCCCTCCCCTACCACTAATTCACTCCACCATCAGCAGCTTGAAATTTGAAGTGATAGACGATGATTTCTCCATAGACAACTTCCCATCATCTCTGCAACTGCAAGATTTTCACCAGCTCGATCAGTTGCCGCTGATCAAAGCTTCTTCGTTCAATACTGTTATCGACACCGATCCCTTTTTCCATGGCTTCGATTTTTACGAGGACGGTAAACCTTATGATGATGATGATAGAAACGGGATGGGGTGTGCAGCCATGCAGGGTTTCCATGGCGGCGGATTCTTGAATTTCGACGACAGTGGGAAAGATCTGTTGATGGAGTTGGATGCGGCCTCGATCAATGAGGATCCTAAGCCATTGAGCATTGTTGTTGCTGATGAGAGCTCATGCGTTACAGCTGATTTTCACAAAGAAAATGGCGTTAAAAGAGACAAATATGGTGCTAATGACACGGCATCAGCGTCGGCTAAAACTCCCAAGGCTAAGTCAGGCAAGGGGCAGTGGACTCCTGAAGAAGACAGGTTGATCAACAATTTTTTTTTTTTTTTTTCAATAATATATCTATATATTTTTTGTGTGTTTTTGAGTTGATAAAGTGTTGATGGATTCACAGAATGTTGATCCATTTGGTGGAGAAATATGGAGAGAAAAAGTGGTCACGAATCGCGCAAGTGGTGAAGGGGAGGATCGGAAAGCAGTGCAGGGAGAGATGGCATAATCATCTCAGGCCTGACATCAAAGTTGGATTAATTAACCGAAACGTGTTGTACATATTTTGTTATTCATAGATGAGATATATATAAATATTTCAAACTAATTTGTTGCAGAAAGATGTATGGACAGAGGAAGAAGACAGGATTCTGATAGAGGCTCATGCAGAAATCGGCAATAAATGGGCAGAAATGGCGAAAAGGCTGCCTGGGAGGACTGAGAATTCGATAAAGAATCACTGGAACGCGACCAAGAGGAGGCAGCTCTCGCGGCGAAAATGCAGGCCTACTTCTCTTCTGCAAAACTACATCAAAAGCCTTAGCCTTGAGAAAGGGAGCAGATCATTAAGGAATACTACTGCACCTCATGATATTGAGATGGATGATTTCAGTTTCATGGATGATTTTGGGATGGACTTGCATGGACTGAAGGAGGACTTTGATTTTGCCATGGGCTAAAGAGAAGAAACCAATCATATCTTGGAATAAATTTGGTTTAACTTTCAACAATTTAAAGTCCCATTATTTAAGACTATATATAAAATTATGTCAAATATAAATAACTTTCAACGAAAAAGGAAATTGTATAAGATGTTGAATAAGTACCCCATATCCTTGGATTGCACAGTTTTCAGTACACATGATGTTGAATAACGACTGTAAGATGCTTCAACAAAAAAGAAAAAAAAAATCACAATTAACATTAAAAAATAATAAAAGTTCATCATCATTAAAGATATCAAAAATAAAAATCCATTTTTGGAGCTGGTTACTTGTATCTATATTGCAAATATCCAACCTCAAAATATAGTAGAATAAACATAAAACAATGTACGATTATTAGCGTCCGTAAATAAACAAACTTTCAACATTTTCTGCTAAATTTATCCTTTGAACTTAATGTTCTTTAGATTTTTTTCATGAAATTTATTTTTCTCATATTTTTTGACGAGTTTATGCTGCAATTAGTTATGAATAAAATGTTTTTTTTTTTTGTGTCGAGAAATTGAAAAACTTTAATACTCCTCCATTTGTCCCATTAGTAATGCCCCGCTACTTTGATCACGAAGATTAAGAAGAGTGTAGTTAGTGTATAAATTAAGTTGGTGGAATATATTTAAGAATTACAATTTAAATAATTACAATTTTTTTACTAAAAAAGGTATGATATACATTATTAAAAGGACGTCTCAATATAGTAATTGAGACATTACTAATGAGACGAAAGGAGTACTATGATCTTTGGATCTAAAAATTCTATCATATCATATTTCTCAACGAAGTTGCGCTGCAATTAATTATGGTTAAAATATTAATTTTAATTTTTTATTGTATCGAGAATTGGAAAACTTTAATTTATAATATGGTTTTTGGATCCAAAAATCTCATCATTGAGAGAGAAATATGACATAGGAAAGCTCATAAGAACATGAAATTTGCGAGAAAAAATAAAAAAATACTGAAAGTTCATGTATTTACACACAAATAACTAGGAAAAAAAATTAAGATCCTCGGTTAGTCATTCCACGTTGGCAGCTCTAACTGACATGTCAACATCAATTTGGAAAAAAATAAATTTCAAGAGAAAAAATAGACGAACATTAAATTCATGTATTAAATTAAAAAAAATCATGAAAAAACTCAAAAAAATGTTGAAAGTTCATATACTTTCACGCAAATATAACCCAGAAATGTAACACATGCAAGACAACTTTGCATAACTACATAAACAAACTATCAAATCATTTGTACATAGCCTTAAGTCTATATATACAACTCAATTTTACATTAAGGGTGTGTTTGCTTTTTATCCCTCTAAATGGAGGGATAACAAAAATTTATGCCTTTAAATGTTTGCTTTCTTATCCCACATTTTACACAAACATTATTTTTCCTTCCTTATTTTCACTTCAATGAGGGATAATATTATCCCTCCAATTTTTGTGTGATAATATTATGCCTCCTTGAAGTGAACATAAGGAAGGGAAAATGATGTTTGTGTAAAATGTGGGATAAGAAAACAAACATTTAAAGACATAAATTTTTGTTATCCCTCCATTTAGAGGGATAAAGAGCAAACACACCCTAAATTTAATTATAAAGTTACCGCACTAATCAAGATTCCTATATATAATCCTGCTAAGTGGTAAATGACTTTGTCCCGATCTCGCTTGACCTAGTTGGTAGAGTGACGATACATTATGGTCGAAATAGTTTATCAACTATCACACTACACTAATATCATCTCCAAATGTGGACAGAGCAAAGGGGGCAATAGCTACATTGAACGTCCGAGTTCCAACTTTATCTATGTGCTTCATCTCATAGTCACCTTCCTGCAAATAATGCAGCAAATATATATCTAAACATCACACAATGGGAAAATAAGACATTCTATCTTCACATTCCCATATTTTTGGACCATAACACATTTCTGATAAACGCGTCTCACCATTCTGCCAGTCGATGTGCTCAATGGACAAGCGGATGAATACTCGAATCCAGTATTTGGAAGTATAACCGGTTGTTCACCTATAACTCCAGTGCCCCTGATAAAGAAGCACGAGGTTTAGTCACTAGAGAAAGTGAAGCATAATACCTCAAAAAGGGATACAGAATTGAGTCGGTCGAAGTAGTGAGGAACAAAAGATGGGAAACTGGAAGCTTAACTGGACTGTCTCAGTTCTTCCATTGGCATCAGTTATGATCCAATGGCGTCTAAGAAGTTGCACGGGGCGATCAGATAGGTTGGTGATTCTGATCCTATATGCATAAAAGTAGAGGCCTTTTGATGGCTGACTTCTACCTGCAATGTACACACTCCTTACTTGGACTCTAATTCCCTGCAGATTATGCAGAAATTAGCACACGACAGAAACATTATATTTATCATTAGACTAGTTTAAGGTTATGCACGTTATCAAATTCAAGAATCAAAGCATTAATTCAGGTTCACAAAATCATATCAAATTCATCAATTCTTGAAACTTGATAATGAAATAATGTAACTAGCTAGGTTGTATAGCGTGCTTGTCGTACCAAGGTTGTAGCATCACTCGAGCACTTCAAAAGAGTATAGGGAGCAATTTCCTTTAACTCATCGCGGTAGGCAGCTGCATCCTGGAGTTGCATACAAACATATAACAAATATGATTACTTACACTGAAAAGTCACTGCAGGGGGTAACATGTATGACTAGGAAAGTTTGCAAAAATATGTTCTTTTTCCACAGTTACAGATACCATTCAGATTAAATTAACTTATAGTTATTTCGATTATTTAAAGATTTTACATGAACTAGATTCAATGTTTTATTGGATTACGATGAATTTCAAATGAACTTAGTATCTAATGCTTTGTGTATCCAATCTAACAAATCATCTTTGACAAACTTATTAAAATTGTAAGATTCATCGAGGCGTTGATGAAAATTGAAATGGAAAATCAAACATGGGTGGATAAGGCATATATGGATACCTCAAATCTTTCCTGTGAAATGGCCTCTTTCAACAATCTTTGAAGTCGCAAAGCTGGCTCCTCTTCCTCAAAAAGTTTCAGTGAATCGCGAAGCCTAGCCGCTTCCTTGTAATCCTAATGCAGAAAAGAAAAAAAAAAGATCAACTTCACATCAATTTGCATATGAAAGTTCTCTGCATAAACTCACAAAATCAAAGAAAAAGCCCAACATAATAATCTCCATGAATTCGTTTCCACAACATTAGTTCAAATTGTATATATACATGAACTTATTTGCTTACAGCTAAATTTAACTGAACATACACAATATCGAACTGATATTTAGACACTGCCAAAGTTCAAACAATCCAAGAAAAGCAATCACCAACTAATACACAAAATCAGAACTAACGAATTCAACATATAAAAACAAATGAACACTTGCAATAATTTGAACAGATATTTTTTAAGAAAAAACACCTCTGATTTTGCAGCAACTTCCAACTGCTGCTTCAATAGAGCATACGTCTCCGTCCGCGACAGATTCGAACTATGGCTCGGATCTTGAACCGGACCCGAGCCCGAACCCGGATTGCTGCAAGCGACTATCCGATTAAGCCGCCAATTGTAGGCTTTTGCGCTGCTTCTGAGCCGACCCGCCAACAACAGCGCGTTGAAATCACTCACAACCTTCAGATTCAAGCAATGCATTTTGGTATAGACCACTCGTTTATTTTTTTTGGAAAATCGAACTGTAGTTGAGGAGTTGATGTGATTATACTTTCATCAGTGGAGGATAATTTGGAACGCGTAATTACCATAATGGGCATGGAGGCGGGTGGAGATTGGTGGCAATATAGTGAATTCCGATGGAGCGTGGATTTTTCGAATTTTCAGTGGTTTGGAGCCGTTTGAGAAAAGAGGAGATTTTTGCGCTTCAATGGAAGGAGATTACGTTGACACGTGTTCAATTCGGTTATTTTCAGTTAAATCCAGTGTTATACGTTGAAATCGCTGTTTCAACACACAACTTATAATGTCTAAAGTTTTCTTTTTCGAGAATTTATAATGTCTAATGTCAAATGAATGTGATAAAAAAAAATACTAACGAAAATAATATGAGATGCATAACTTGTTTGCTACCATGCGATTGTATATATATAAAACAATTTTAGTGCTTCATTTGTCTACTAAATTAAAAAAAATAAATGATTCAATCATGTGATTGCGTACTAAAACAATTTTTATAATTTTTTGTTATTATTTTAATTTATTTTTAACATAAAGTTGAAAAAAATACTAATATACTCAATATTAATAATAGAATAATTATATAGTACTCCCTCTGTCATTTAAAAATAGTTCTAGGAAGTGGCATGCATTTTAATAAAAATAATTAAGTATGTTATGAGTGGAGAAATTATATCACCATAAAGGTAGTGTTAATAATAATAAATTAATTGTATTGTGAGTGGAGAGAGGGTTATAATATACGTAAATAAGTTAATATATGAAGGGCTATTGTGGAGTAGTATCCATAAATAGAATAAGACTATTTTTTGTGAACACCCGAAACATGAAAATTAGGACTATTTTTCCAGGACGGATGAAAGATAATATTGTGGTTTAGTGGTCATTGATAAATCATCAAAAGTTTGTGAAATTGAGTTGGATAGAATATTGGTGATATGGAAGTGAGAAAAATTAATTAAATATTAAAAAAAATTGATGGTTGAATAATTGGATCAATCACTACTATAGATATTTTTAGTATAATATAGTATACTAGAGTATATTTAGGTCTTCATCTTTTTAAAATTTTGGAATTTTAATATAAATACTAATTATATATATATATATATATATATATATATATATATTATTTCGAAATGGCTCTTCACATTTTTATCTTACGAAAGAAATTAAAGCATTTGTTTATATACTGTAGTTGTTGATATATGACTATAAAAACTTGAATTGTAATATATAGGTATAATTAATATCCCTTCGTCCATGAAAATATGTCATAACTCTTTTTCGTCATTTATGAACCGCCATTTTTTATTTTGTGGAGCTTTTCTCTCACTAACTCTCTCTACTTTTTCTAATTTGTAAAGCCTTTTTTTCTATTTATTAAATAAATAATTATTTTTTCTTAAAATTCGTATCGTCTTCCCTTATAACCTATATTCATAGATGGAGGGAGTAATTTATTAAAAGTACGATATGATAAAATACAATTTCAAAATATTAAATAAAATTATATTTTAATTGGGAAGTGTCATGTTTCTTCTACAACCATTAAATTTGGAATTCAAATCACCACGAAAGTAAATGAGGCATCATTATTGATTTTTTTTTTAATAATTATACTCCCTTCGTCGCGTGAAACTTTATCCGTATTCTTTTCTGGTTGTCCCATGTAACTTGACTACTTTTATTATATGACAAAAGTTTCTCCTTTATTTACTATTCCACTTTTTCACCTACCACTATCCTAAAAAAAAAAAAAAATAATAACCTACCACACTTAACACACAAAATATTACTTCTCTAAAACTCATTTCAAAAAGAAAGTGATCAAGTTTCGCAGGACGGAGGGAGTACTTATTTTGTCTACGAAAATTATAATTTTATTACTATATCTTTTTTTAGGGAAAACGAGTGACGATTTACTGATCACGGGAACATGGAATGTGGAAATGACGATCACATCGACATGTCTTAGACAGAATCCCAGAAGCGTTGAAAGCTCTTCACGGCAGAAACTAGCAAGAAGACCAAATTCAGAAATATTATTACCTCTCGAAGCAATTACATCACAAGCACGTTTACTATCTAATTCCACAACACCTCTCGCATAACCCAGCCGCTTGATCCAAGAAACCACCTCTTTGATTCCCAAAAGCTCATGACCACCCTCCTCAACACTACATATGCCCGGAACCTTCATAGAAACCCTAGTAAGAAAGTTTCCCCCATGGTCACGAATAATCAGCCCAATACCCATGGCATTCTCATTATCGAAAAAGTGCATCAACACCACAATGGATATCTCCCTCCGGCATACCATACCAACCTAGACACACCGGCGACGGGGGAGGGGCAACTTCCTATTTAACACGATAAGCTCTATCCAGAACCCACTCTTTACGACAGCCAACAATTAACAGCTTCCACGGAACGGGCTGGATTCGGGTAAATCTCCTTCCAAACCACGGTGTTATGGTCCTTCCAAATCTACCAAAGAACCATAGCAATAAGAGATTTATGTTCACCACTCGCCTCCTCTAAGATACAAAAGAGAGCATGCATGAAAGAGTCACTTCTAGAGGTAATGGAGTCGATGACCGAGGAGAGATTACAAGCATTCCAACATGCCTCAGCAAACGGACAGAAGAAGAACCTGTGCCAAAGGTTCTCAAAACCTCTACAACAAGTCGCACACTCTCCCCCAACAGCTAAGCCACGAGATAAACGATTCTTTTTTTACGGTAAATTATTACGGGCCGCACGGAAAAGAAAATGACATACCTTGGGAGAAACATCAACCTTCCATGTACAGATTATGCCAATGACCATTAGTACGATAAGTTTCATCAAGAGTGAGGGAACTAGCCAACTTGTAGGCTGACTTGACAGAATAGCAACCATTATCAGAGAAATTTCATATTAACTTGTCCGACTGCGAACGAGGGAGCAAAGGAATACTGATGATATCACATAATTCTTCACCACTCACAATCCCATTCAGCAGCTCCATATTCCAAGTTCGTGTTCTAGAATTCAAAAGCTCACACTACAAAAGACCAATTTTTTACCGAGGGATTTCCTTCACTTGGTAATTATCGAGTATTTAGCGAAAGTGTTTTGAGGATTAATGTATTTTCAAATATACCGACAGTTTACCGAGAGAATACCGAGTGAAAGTTTTACTGAGAGAAAAATTTCCTCGGTAAAAGTTAATTTTAATTTTATTATGATGAAATTTAATTATAAATTAGTAGCTTTAATTTTACCGATAGATTTATTCTCTCTGTAAATTGTTTCCAAATTACCAAACACTGAATCCCTCAATAAAATTAAAACTACCGTTGCTTTTGTTCCTCATAATTCTCACCTTTTTTTTCTTTCGCCACTGTCGTCCACCACCCCCACCTCCAGTAAGCGCTCTCTCTCTCTCTCTCTCTCTCTCTCTCTCTCTCTCTTCATTTGGCTGTGTACACCATCTCCAATTTTTAGCTGCAAATCTCTTTGAGAAATCCTGCGAATTGCGCTGCTCTTTGTCACTGTAAAACTGCCCTCTTTCTCACACCAATATAGTTTGGCTTTACTCATGTTCACATTTCATAGCTCATATTGGTTTCCTGTTGCATTAATTACCGTAATTTTAATCTAATCCTTAAGTTTTGTGTCCTGTTAATTGCAGGTCTATGCTTACTCTCTATGTTTTGAAGACTCCAGCATCGTTGGGTGCGAAGGCCGGATTGAACCCGGCCTATCGCACCCAGCGCTGTTGCTGCACCCGGGAGCGAAGAGAGGGGGGCGATGGGTCGCACTCGGCAATAGTGGGAGCGAAGGAGGGGGCGTGTAAACACGCACCCCTTTTCAAACCACTTCTATTGCACCCACTATGGGTGCAAGCGTTGCTGGAGTGGGTGCAAGCGTTGGAAGCGTTGGAGGTGCAAGCATTGCTGGAGTGGGTGCAATAGAAGTGGGACCACTTCTACTATGGGTGCAAGCGTTGGAGGTGCTCTAATTGTCAATGCCAAGGTAAAGGAAAATTGTAATTTAGGGTTTCGCTCGGTTTGTGTTTTCAATTTTCAGTCTCTTACAGTTAAATTTCGTTTGATTTTTTGTGATTCGGAGTTTTTGAAGAATATTTTGGATTTCTCAGATGTTCTACACCACAAGAGCTTTCAGCTACATAGGGTAATCTATGGCATCTTTAGGAACTTCCTATATTCTTTTAGCTTAATTTACTTCGGATATTGTTGACTGGGAAATTGAGCCTATCATATAGCACCTTCTCTGGTGCAGTTGTCGTCTCTCCATTATGGTATCCGGTTTGTTGCATGAGATTGAGGCTTCTTTGGTGCATACCTTTAGGTAGTTGTTGCTTATTCCATTGCAACTATATATAAATATGCAGACAATCTTTTAAACTAGTTGCTCTGTAGATCGTTTTAATTTGGTCTCCATCTTGGATGATGGATCATTTAAATCTAGTTGCTCTTGTTAGGCGTGTGATACATATCTATTAATCAATTATATTTTTGGTGCTCTGCATTTTATATACTCTTGCAGCTACAATTTGGAGAACAGGGTGCCCAGGTCTGATAATCGATCTTCACTTTTGACAAAATTAGTCCATTTCTAGGTGAAAATGTAGACCCGTCGGATTTATCAACCCGAGTTTGATAATGCCGTTGTCTATCTCCACCTGATTTGATTCGAAAATGTAGACCTAGAAATGGAATAATTTTGTATGAAATAGTATATATTTATCCAAGAAGTTTACATTGTCAGGCGAAACATGCAGTTGGAGTGGAGAAGATGAGGTTTCATTGCTTTGAATAAGCTTAACCCTATATAGAACCTTTACATATCTACTTATTTTTACTCAAAAATCTTATTTATCTTCTGTTTTGATCATAAATTTATCTTTGATTTAGCTAGTGGATTAATCACAGTTATGTCAATATTTGTTGTTTTGGATTTGTAATGCTTGTGTGTCACGAGACATATATATAAAATGCGATTTTATATAAGAAAAAAGGAAAACCTAAGAAACCCTTGAAAGCACAGTAGCGCAGACTAAGGGCCGAGCCTCGTTAAAACCTTTTTACGGAAAACCACATGGGAAAATAATCATCTGCTTTTATAATATATTGTAATTTCTTTTTCCAGGCTTTTTCAATCCACTTTCTTTTATATTTTTGGTGCTCTGCATTTTATATACTCTTGCAGCTACAATTTGGAGAACAGGGTGCCCAGGTCTGATAATCGATCTTCACTTTTGACAAAATTAGTCCATTTCTAGGTGAAAATGTAGACCCGTCGGATTTATCAACCCGAGTTTGATAATGCCGTTGTCTATCTCCACCTGATTTGATTCGAAAATGTAGACCTAGAAATGGAATAATTTTGTATGAAATAGTATATATTTATCCAAGAAGTTTACATTGTCAGGCGAAACATGCAGTTGGAGTGGAGAAGATGAGGTTTCATTGCTTTGAATAAGCTTAACCCTATATAGAACCTTTACATATCTACTTATTTTTACTCAAAAATCTTATTTATCTTCTGTTTTGATCATAAATTTATCTTTGATTTAGCTAGTGGATTAATCACAGTTATGTCAATATTTGTTGTTTTGGATTTGTAATGCTTGTGTGTCACGAGACATAATATACAAAATAATCATCTGCTTTTATAATATATTGTAATTTCTTTTTCCAGGCTTTTTCAATCCACTTTCTATGCTTTAAGTAATTCATATCTTAGGCTTTTTATGCTTTAAGCAATTCATTTCTCACATATCTTAGGCTTTTAGTAATTAAAATTACTTAACCTTCTATAGTGCACTTTTATTACTCTTATTTAGGGGTGAGCAAAACCGGACCAAAACCGACGGACCGGACCGAACCGATCGGTTTTTTTTGGCCCGGGTCGGTTTTGGTCCATGTATTGGTCCGGTCCGGTCCTATTTTCTTGGACCGAAAATATTTCGGTTCGGTCCCGGTCCCGGGGAGGCCAAAACCGACGAAAACCGGACCGAACCGAATATATATATTTTAAATATATAATTAATATTTTTATTAATATTATTAATATTTATATTAATTTCTAATATTTTCATTAATATTTTTATTAATATATTAATATTTTTATTAATTTATAATTTTTTTTATTAATTTATAATGTTTTTATTAATATTTTTATTAATTTTTAATATTTTAAAAACGGTCGGTTCTGGACCGAACCGGACCGAGGACCGATGGCGGTTTCGGTCCGGTTTCGGTTCGGTCCTAAGGTTTCAATTGGTCCGGTTCGGTCCAAATTTTTTTGAAAATTCGGTCCTCGGTTTCGTCGGTCCGGTCCGGACCGACTGCTCACCCCTACTCTTATTGTACCAGTTTCCCATAACCATTTACAGTGTACAAAGGGAAATGTCAATAATTTAAGGAGCACACAATCATGGTTTTAAAGCTATAAAAGGTAATTAATTTTTCTCACTCTTCAGAACTGGCTAGTAATTTATAGTTTAGATGAAAATGCAGCTGGTTATTATAAAAGAAGTTTTGATGGAAATTCTTTTGTGTAGGACATGCAAAATATTAGGTTATGAAGTCTTGTTCACATAATAGTCTCCAGTTTAGAAGGTTCTCAACTGAAACTTTATTAAAATGTGGTATGTTTCTCTATTACCAATTTCTCGTTTGATTGTGTTGATTGATTCAAGTTAAGTTTCTTAATTTTATTGGTTTTACGAAATTAGTATTGAACAGCTCTTGATTTATTTTTACATGAATTGTTGTTTATGAAGTTTCCAAAACATAGTTGTCTATAGAAGATGCCTTTTTCACCATTGCAATCTTTGGTGAACAGGGAGCCCTGCACAACAAACTGTTATGCTAAGTAGAGAATATAATCTAGAGTTAACTATCATTTCAATACATCCAGATTATGGAAGTGTTTTAATTATGTCGTTGATTATGTGGCCACAGATTATGCGTTGATGAGAACACACGTGAGATGGTTAGCTGCTGAGAATTGGCACTTTTGATTCAACAAACAGCTAACAAATAAGAATGAAGTAACAAAAAGTGCACCTGCGAAATGGTAATCTCAAGAGTTACTTTCTCCAAACCTTTAGTTTAGTTTAGTGTATTAAATTGTATCCTTCTCATAGTAGGAAGGTGAATGCAATGTATTATTGGATATTGAACTAGTAGGTTATTTGGAATAGTTCTTTGATTGTTGTTGAATATTGAATTGTCATGATTGTTTTGAATTGCGATTATTAATTAATAATAGGTTCAGAAGTCATGCACGTAAAAATATAAAAGCATTTTTTTAAAAAAAAAGAATCAATTTACCGAGGGATTACCGAGGTAAAAATGAGACCTAAGCCGACATATATACTGGCGTACATTTAACGAGGACTTTTCCCCTTGGTAAACCACTCGGTAAATTTACCGAGTGAATTTTCCCTCGGTAATTTTTTTACCGACATTGAAATTAACGATGGTCTTGTTTAATCGGTGATCTCTCGGTACTGTGTTTTACAGAGGGAAATTAGCATTTTACCGATGAAATTTTCCATCGGTAAAAAATTATTTTTTTGTAGTGTCATGGACTTTAATACCAGCAAGAGAAGGCGGGCAAGAAGAGGATACCTGAAAGCCAAGGATCCTCAAAAACCCATTCGCTATGGCCATCTCCAATGCGCCACCTAACACCCCTTCGAACCAGATCTTGCACCGAGCAAAAAGCTAGGGTTGTTACCAACTTTAGCGTCCAAAAACCCACAAGAACGAAAATACTTGGCTTTCAGGACACGACAAACCAACGTGTCGGGGTCATCGATAAGCCTCCAACAAGTTTTACCAAGCATAACAGTGTTAAGAAGTTGTAAGCTACGGAAGCCAAGACCCCCTAACTGTTTATCAACACAAAGTCTTTCCCACCGCATCCAATGTATGCCTTTCTCACCACCACACTTATTATTCCACCAAAACTTGTTCATCAACCTCTCTATATCATCAGTAAAGCTAGTAGGGAGAGCAAAAATAGCCATGCAAAACGACGGGATAGATTGAGCAACTCCCTTAATGAGGATCTCTTTTCCCGCTTTAGAGAGTTTCTTCCCGTTCCAACCTTGGATGCGTTCCCACATGCGATCACAGAGATATTGGAAGATCTCAAATTTCTTTCTCCCAATAAGAGATGAGAGACCCAAGTAACGTCCAGTATTCAAAGAAAAGGCGATCCTCCTAAAATAGTGGAGACCGAATGTCGATCCTCCTCACTGATGTTGGTGCTGAAAAATATGCCTGATTTTTGGAAATTAATAGCTTGACTTGACCCAGCTTCATAATCACCCAACACCCTCTTAAGAATTCTACATTCCACAGTAGAAGCACGACAAAAAAAGATGCAATCATCGGCAAACATGAAGTGAGAGATGGCAGGACCTCCACGCCCCATTTGAATCCCGTGGAGATTCCCACGGTCAGTTTCATAGCGTATCATCGCTGATAAGCCCTCCGCACAGAGAATAAAGAGATAGGGGGAGAGAGGGTCTTCTTGTCGAAGCCCCCTTCCCGGCACAATAGGACCCACATGAGAACCATTAATAAGAACTTCATAAGTAACAGTATGGACGCATAAATTCATCCATCCGCGCCACTTGTCACAAAAACCCAAACGACGTAAGACTGCATCAAGGTAGCTCCAGTCCACTCAATCATATACCTTACTAAAATCAATTTTAAGAGCAAAGGTTCCATGCTTACCCCTTGTTTTCCTCTTCATAGAGTGGATGGCTTCAAAGGCTATAAGAATATTATCTTGAATGAGACGACCTTCAACAAACATTGACTGGGCATGATCAATAAGATGAGGAAGGACACGCTTGAGCCTGTTACAAAGAACTTTGGAGATAATCTTATACAATACATTACACAACGCGATAGGACGAAGCTCTTTATATTTGAATGCGAAACAACTTTTGGGATAAGAGAAATCAAAGTGTGGTTGAGATGAGATGGGAACGACTCACTTTCAAGCCACTGATTACAACTTTGGAACACATCTTTGCCAATCAAACTCCAGAAGTGTTGATAGAACTTCGGATTGTAGTCGTCCTGACCCGGAGACTTATCAGGATGCATTTGATCGATAACTACTTTGAACTCCTCGAGATGAAATTCTTGGGTGGGATTAGCATTCATTTAATGATCAATGCATGGCGTCAAAAGGTCAATAGCACGGTGAAACTCGGTCTGGACATTAGAATCATCAAATAATCTCTCAAAATAAAGCCGAGCAACATCCTTAACCTCCTCAGTATTAGATGTCCAGCTGTCGTCCTCACGTTGAAGACGATTGATCGTATTAATCTTTCGTCTAGCAGACGCCATAGCATGGAAAAACTTAGTGTTACAATCCCCATCCTTTAGCCAATGTTACTTTGCCCTTTGCTTCCAATGGGATTCACGAAGAAGGAGAGCGGCGTACTCGCGTCGGACTTGTTGCAATTTGGTCATAGAAAAGAAATCCCGCCGCCCCTGAAGTGAAGCAATTAAATTATGTAGTCGAGCTTTGTTGTGACACTCATTCTTGTGAAAGTTAGAAGACCACGTTGATATAGAATCCGAAACTGCCGATACATTCCAAAATGTTAACTCCACCAAGATTTGTCCAACAATATCTAACGACGCATGGAAAATCCGCCTCCAAACACCATTTATTCTCAAACTGGAAGCGCCGAGAGATAGAAGGAGTCGGCATACCCCAAACACTTCAGGATAAGAGGAATGTGATCGGACATAGGCAAGTGAAGATATGAGAGTAGCATTTGGAAAGAGAGTCTTCCAGCCAATATTAGCCATAGCTCTATCCAGTTTCTCTTCAACAATGGTATTAACATTCAAACCTCGAGACCAAGTAAATTGATAACCAACGAGCGGCAAATCAAAGACACCACAATAAAAAATAGCAGAGAGAAATCCAGAAAATAACCAATTGGGATTAATAGCA
The DNA here is from genome assembly GCF_028751815.1 of Salvia miltiorrhiza. Taxonomy (NCBI): domain Eukaryota; kingdom Viridiplantae; phylum Streptophyta; class Magnoliopsida; order Lamiales; family Lamiaceae; genus Salvia; species Salvia miltiorrhiza. The sequence goes on along the minus strand of NC_080390.1, from coordinate 31,878,288 downwards.
CCCCCTCTTTTCTCCCCAGGGTTAAGAAGTTCCTTAAAATCCCCAATAATAATAATCCATAGAAGCGAATTATTACCAGCCAAATGACGAAGGATATTCCATGAATCTCTACGTCAATGACTTTCCGGGAATCCATAATAACCAGTAAGTCTCCAAACACCATTGCTATCAGTAACCTGCAAATCAATATGGTTTCTAGAAAAACCAAGAATGGAACAAGAAACAGAATTCTTCCATAACATGCAAATACCACCACTTCGCCCAACTCTGTCATCGGGGAAACAACCTTCAAACTTTAAATGAACTCGAATATCTTCCATGCGTGCCCGATTAGAGAGAGTCTCGCACAGGAAGATAAAGTTTGGTCTATGAACTTGCGTGAGTTCAAGAAGCGTAGGAATCGCAAGGGGTTGGCCGAGACCCCTGCAATTCCAACTTAAGATATTTATTGCGCCTGGCCGGCTCCAAACCCGAAGCCTACCGATAGTAGGAGTTGTCATCTGATCCATCCTCGGTAAAATCTACGGGAAAAGCATCAGATGGAGATTTGGGATCCACACTCGCGGATGTGATCTCGCTCCTTCGCTTTCTCTCATCAATGCAAACTTGATTATTTTCGTCAATCTGCATAGAATCCTTGCCACAATTGTGACTGATATCCGTTAAGGCCATTCTTTGCGTAAAAGGTGGGATAGTAATCCTCAAAAAAAGGGGATTCATTATTTGGCAAAATCAAATCTTGATTTTCTTGCATATCTGTTATGGGAACTGAATCTGGCGACTCTTTCGAAACCCTAGTGTCAGCCGCCACCCGCTAGGGTTTGCACTCGAGTCTTCCACCCGTAACCACTTGTCACCGGCTAAGTTCAAACCTCTCTGATTAGCTGCTTTCAACCATACGCACCACTCACGTTCAGCAGTCTTTGAGGTCGGATTAAACATAAGCTCAATTTTTTTTTCAGAATGCCAGATACATCCGCAAAGAAAACAAAAGACATTGAGTATTTCATATTTGAAATTCACCACAAACGAAGAACCATCCTTTTGTTTGAGCCGTTTAAATCTCTTGAGCGGATTGAATACACGAATACCAACCCGGATGCGCATATACTGCCTCCATATTCCAGAAGAGTTAGTAGAATCATATTCCAAAAAATTACCAATGAAGTTGCCTAGCACACGTCCAACGCCCTCCGTAAGAAATCCAGCCGGGAGATCGTGTACTTGAACCCAAAAGGGAAGAGTATCCAGAGGGACGCAAAGTGGAAATTCCCTTCGTTTCAGCCTGTGAAGAATGAGCGGGAAGTTGACAAACGCCCACGGTCCACCATCGAAAACCCTCAGCAGATCGATCTCATGAAAGAATTGAAATATAAATCAGCATTGGCCAATATCTTCCATGAAAATTCCCTTTCCTAGCCTCCAAATACTCGCGAGACGACTGCGCATAATATTGCAATTGATAGGTCGGTCCGTGAGGAACCTCCCCACCAAGCACAGTTCAACAGAGACGGTAGAATCATCGGTGATAGAATCGTCTAATAACAATTCATCATCTTCATTGGAGAGATTTAATCCAGCCATACGATCTTCCATAGAAAAATACGAACTAGGATCAAAGAAAAAGCAAGGTTCTCAATAGAGGAGAAAAAAACCAAGGCTTTCAACAAAGAAGAGAAAAAAAATTATTTATATTTATATATTTTATTACTATATCTGTTCATCCACACAAATTTTATTTTTTCTTATTTTGTAAACTACGTTTCATATTTTAAACTTCATTCACATTCAATATTTATAAAAAGTTCAACCATTGAACACAATAATTTAGAAGTTCTCTGTTTCGACTCAATTTTGATGAATATTTTTCTTCACTTTATACATATTTTTCAATTATTTATTAAAACTCGTGTCCTTCAAATCACTCTATATTTTTCATTTTATTTTCAAATAAAACGAAATCTTAAATTAAGACTCTAGTTACATTGTATTAATCTACATAGTAGTTTCTGATACAATTAGATGCATATAAACACATCTAAGTCTTCTTTTTTCTTTTGCTCGTCCAAATCCCAATAAAATTAGAATTTTATTATTTTTAAAATAAAACAATAATTAAAGTATTAATGGAGTTGGGTCGTATGATGGTATCCAAATGCGGCAAGATGCAATCCTTATTGCACGGTATTCCCTTACTTATTTATCAATTAATATATTTTTGTTGCTCGGCTGAGCTGGACGTGGGGTCCACAATAGAAAAAATTGAACCATTGAAGAAGACTGATGGAAAAAAAATAAGTAGATGGACCGGCATTAGCTCAGCCGTCTCACGTGCCTCCGCATTATTAATACGCTCTCGGCGCCCTCGTGATTTAATCACTCCACCACCGTCACCACAACAACCACCGCCGCGGCCGCCGCAAGGGAAGAGAGACCTTCCAATCAACACTTCGAATCAGGAGCGGAGCCCGACTTTTAATTCAGGAGTCCAAAAAAATATTTTAAATAAAATTAATAATTAAATAAAAAATAAATTAAATTAAATTTAAAATAAATAATAATCATTAACATGATTATAATATTATCTAAATTAAAAAAATACATTTTAAACAGATTTTCAAGTTCATACAACATAACTTCAAAAAATCAAGATGGATAAAATTTGAAATTTTGGCAAATAAAATCATGAACTATTTCAAATTAACAATTTTAACGTGACTTTAGAAATGTGGCGAAGTAAATCACCATCTTTTCAATATTTGCAATTTCGTCCTCCCAATTATTTTCCGATCGTCAGATTGTTAACTTGGAGTTTATGTGGATTAGTTCTACACGTATTGCAATAAAATTATTAAATATTAAAAATTATGGTGCAAATACAGGATACAATCTCTTTCTAATTTGGAGAAATTTTAATTGAAATTGTACGAAACGACGTCGTTTAGGCCTCACAAAAACGACGTCGTCTTTACTAATCCATGTAGGCTCGAATTCAACACTCTGGTGTTCGAAAAAAAATTAGGGGATGGAATTGCAAAAATTGAAAAAAATAGTAATTTAATTCGCCACATTCAAAAGTCACGTTAAAATTGCAAATTCGAAATAGTTCGTGATTTTATTGTCCAAATCTCATAAAACTTTGTAAGGCAAAATAACTTTTAATATCAAATTCAAAAAATAAATCTCTAAAATCCAATCCAAGCATGGCATAAATTAATTATGTGTTCACTTCTTTAAGATGTCTTAACTCTAAAGTTTACATATCAATTACAATATAAAATAGCTCATACACGATAATGATGTAGATAAAATTATATACTTTTTTATTTTTAATATGAAATTACAAAAATATCCCTACTATTTTTAAAAATCCCAGGGGGCCCAGAGACCCCCCCTCCCCCCGCCCTACCCCTAGCTCTGCCCCTGCTTCGAACCAAGCCTTGCATACGAAATTACTAGAATACCCCCTTGATGAGGTTTCATGAAAGTGTTAATAAACAAAAATGTCATGATCCTTAAATTGAATATGAAAAATGTTACTCCCTACATCGCACTAAAATAGGCTCGTTTTCCACTTTGAGATATCCCACTAGAATAGACTCATTTTTCCTTTTGGTATATTAATAATGTACTTTAAATATTTAATTGGTATAGACCATACTATTTTTTCCCTCAAAAGTAAGTTTTTTAATGTTCGTGATCGAAAGAATTGTGCCTATTCTAGTTAGACGGAGGGAGTATTATAAGGGTTAGTTAACGTCAGGGTTGATGCTGTTTACTACCTCAACGTGTCAAAACTGAAGCAAATTGCTCCCGCATTTTAATGGCCGCTCAAGGCGCAGTTCTAACAGGGTTAAGCACCGTTAAAACGCAGGGACGATTTGCTTCAGTTTTGACACGTTGAGGTAGTAAACAACGCCAACGCTGACATTAGGGTGTTTAATACGAGTTGTATTAATAATCACGTTAATGAGAACGTGAAACTCCCAAACAAACTCTCACGATCACGCAAGAATTAGTTCACAACTAAAATATTCATAACATGCCTTCAAAGACAAACCCTAGCCTTATATATAAGGCGACGCAGCAACTGAAGAAAAAAAGGAAAATAGGAAATAACAAGAAAACCTAATTCTAATGGGCTTCAAGTATTGAAGCGAGTGGGCCTCTTAATCTCCCGACGTGTCCGGCGTTGGGCCAAGCTCGACTCCTCTTCTTCATGTATCTTATCCTGCTCATCCTCTACTATGCTGGTACTGGCTGGGGTCATATCAACTCCCCCATCCTCAAGAACCACCTTGTCCTCAAGGTGAAAAGTCGGAAAAGAAGCGCGAAATGAATCAAGAGATTCCCAATTGGCAGCATCCGGTGGAAGGCCCTTCCATTGGACCAAGACTTGGGGAATGGGGCTGTCGTTCTGGAAAATAGTCCGGGACGAGGCGATGACGACATGTACCAATGAAGGCAAACCAGACGAGTGAATAGGAATCGGATTGAGTGGAACCGCGGTTGTTCCGACGAATGGCTTGAGTAGAGAAATGTGAAAAACTGGGTGGATACGACTACCCGCAGGTAAGTCCAAGCGATAAGCCACAGCTCTGATTTTTTCCACAATCGGATAAGGCCCAAAATAACGCTTGGCAAGTTTAGGGGCAGGGCGATGAGCAACAGAAGCTTGGCGGTATAATTGTAACTTGACCCATACCAAGTCACCAACTTCAAACGTGAGATCACGGCAATGTTTGTTGGCTTGCTGCTGCATGCGGTGTTGCGCCGAAGACAAAGCTGCTTTCAAGACCTGCAAAATACAATCACGTTCCACTAGCATCGCATCCAAAGCGTCTACCGAAGTGGCACCTGGAGTATAGCGAGGAATGACAGCCGGAAGACGACCATAAACGGCCTGGAAGGGACTCATAGAGATACTGGAATGATAAGATGTGTTGTAATGAAATTCAACCCACCCTAAATAGTCGGCCCAGCGATTGGGGTGGTCAGATGTCATAGCACGTAAATACTGTTCCAAGCAGCGATTCACAACTTCGGATTGGCCATCCGTTTGAGGGTGATACGCCGAACTATGCTTGAGAGTCGTCCCACTAAGCTTGAAGAGTTCCGCCCAAAAGCGGCTCATGAAAACCAGGTCGCGATTAGAGATTATTGATGATGGAAAACCATGTAACTTGACCACCATGTCAGTAAAAAGACGGGCCACTTTACTGGCCGTAAAACCCGCGGACAGAGGGCCAAAGTGAGCGGCCTTGGTGAGGCGATCCACGACGACGAGAATAACGGAATGGCCGTGAGAGATGGGAAGATGGGTGATAAAATCCATAGTGAGCTCATTCCATACCAAAGCAGGGATAGGTAACGGCTGTAGAAGACCGGCAAGAGCGGTGGTCAAAGTCTTGACTTGTTGGCAGGTCGTGCAAGCTCGCACGAAATCTTCCACATCACGTCGCATGCGAGGCTAGTGAAAGAGAGTCGAAAGGCCAACTAGGGTCTTTTTTATGCCGCCATGACCGCCGACGGGGGAACAGTGGTACTCCTGGAGCAGTTGTTGCTTGAAGGGGGATGAAGGAGTAATGAAATACTTGTGCTGATAAGTGAGAAAACCGTTAACCACATCATAATCAGGGGAGAGTTCCCCATTCTGAAAACGCTGATGATAAGAGAGGAAGTCGACATCTGCTGAATTGGCAAGGCGTAACTGATCAAGAAAAGTGGAGATCGGTGTACTTTGAATGGTGAAGCACGAAGGTGTGAGCACAGTATCCTCGTCTGATGGCTCGAGCGCGTTGTGGGGAACGCGCGAAAGGGCGTCAGCAACAACATTATGCTTTCCGGGTTTGTACTCAATGGAAAAGTTGTAGCCTAAGAGCTTTCGAATGTACCGATGTTGATCGGGAGTGTGAAGTTGCTGGCGAAGGAGCTCCTTTAGGCTATGATGGTCAGTGCGGATGACAAATCGGCGACCAAGGAGATTTTGTCGCCATTTACCAATGGCTTCACTAATAGCATGAAGTTCCTTGACGTAGGTGGAGGTACCACGGAGACGGGCACCAATCTTACGACTATGATAAGCAATGGGGAGATTCTCTTGAAGGAGCACGGCACCGAAACCCACATCCGACGCATCTGTCTCGATGGTGAAGGGTTTGGAGAAATCGGGTAACCTTAGGACAGGTGCGGAAGCCATGGCATGTTTGAGCGCATCAAATGTCGAGGAGGCAGCGGCGGTCCATGTGAAATTATCTTTGCGGAGAAGGTCTGTCAACGGAGAAGCAATAGAAGCATAATCGCGAACAAACTTGCGATAATATCCCGTTAAACCGAGGAACCCACAAAGCTGCGTGACAGTAGTAGGCTGCGGCCAATCAAGCATGGCGGCAATTTTTGTTGGGTCAGCGCGGAGCTCGCCTGTGCTGACGATATGTCCCAAATATTCGGCTGACGGCGTGCCGAAGGTGCACTTAGAGAACTTAACGGAGAGGCAGTTATCCTTGAGACATTGGAGAACCTCCCGTAGATGAGCAATATGCTCTGTTTCATTGCGGCTGTAGATGAGGATGTCGTCGAAAAATACGACAACAAAGCGGCGCAGGAAGGTTTTGAGAAGATAGTTCATGGTGGCTTGGAAGGTGGATGGTGCATTCGTCAATCCGAAGGGCATGACGAGAAACTCATAATGGCCATCATGAGTGCGAAAGGCTGTCTTAAAGATATCATTTTCATGGAGGCGAATTTGGTGAAAACCCGCGCGCAGATCGAGCTTAGAGAAGAGCCGGGAGCAGCCAAGTTCATCAATGAGTTCGTCAACCGTAGGGACAGGGAACTTATCTTTGATAGTAACCGCGTTCAAAGCACGGTAGTCAACACAGAATCGATAAGTACCGTCCTTCTTCTTAACCAGGAGCACCGGGGAGGAGAACGGGCTATGGCTAGGGCGGATTATGCCTTACTCAAGCATGTCACGAACCAATCGTTCCATTTCGGTCTTCTGAAAATGGAGATAACGGTATGGCCGAACATTGACGAGTTTAGCACCCTGTTCTAGATGAATGCGGTGATCAAATAGGCGACGAGGAGGGAGGTCGCAGGGCTCGGCAAAAACATCAGAGAATTGGAGTAGCACACTATGGAATGGCGAAGGAACACCTGTCAGATCAAGTGGAGCGGTGGTAGTGTCTGCACGGACCAGCCATATCTCAAAAATAAAGTCAACTTCGGAGGAGTGAAGGAATGATTGAAGCATTGATAAGTAGATTTGGCGACAATCCAAGGAAGCATCACATTCCAAAATAACTTGTTTGTCATGCCAAGTAAATTCCATGCTGCTGCGACTATAGTCATGAGTGACGTGGCCCAATTCTTGGAGCCATTGAAGCCCAGAATGATATTCGGTCCTTTGATAGATAAGACGAATAAATCCAGCGTGAAAAGAGTTCCTTGAAGATCAAGTGTGACACCCGTGCACTTGTGTTGGCATACAATTGAGTCGCCGTTGCCAATAGAGACTCAGAACTTCGGAATTGGCGTGAGAGGAAGCTGTAGGCGTTCTGCAAGAGCGGGGTTAATAAAATTATGAGTACTGTCGTTGTCGATCATTACCTGAAACCGGTGATGGTGCATGTGGCCCCAAAGACGAAGAGAACGAGGCTGAGTGATGCCAAATAGTGAGTGGAGGCTGGAGATATTGCCCATAATAAAACTCGTGTCTGGATCGGAGTCCGGGGAAACGGGATTGACGTCGTCAGATGGGGAATCGTCGCCCTCAAGAAGCATGACCATGCCTTTATTCTTGCAGCGATGGGACGGATTCCATTTTTGGTCACAATGGAAACATAATCTGTGCTCGCGTTTCTCACGAGTTTCAGCAGGAGTGAGCCGCCGAACTGGAAGTGGTGTAGTACCCTCGCGCCGAGGAACGGGCACGGATGCAGCTGCTGGTACGTGGTTCGAGCCTGAGAAGGGAGACGATGGCGTCATTGAGGACTGTGGCACCACAGGTGGCGTGGATGTAGGGCGAGAAAAGGACCGAGAAAAGCTACGAGTCTCAGTTTGAGTGTCCATGTGTTTGCTCTCAAAAATACGGGCGAGAGAAAAAGTCTCGTCCAAAGTATGAGGGCGGTTCATCTGTAACTCTTGACGGATCGATGGTTGAAGACCCGAAATATAGAAGGAGATCAATAAGGGCTCGGAGATGCCGTGAGTGCGGCCCATAAGAGCCTCGAAGGAGGACTGGTAGTCCGCGACAAATCCGTTCTGTGAAAGCTTGGCGAGCATACCCTCGGGGTCCTCGAACTGAGAAGGCCCGAAACGAGAGCGAACGCGAGATAAAAAATCCGACCATGAGGAGAGAATACCTTGGGATTTCAGCCACTGAAACCATGTGGAAGCTCTACCATCCAGATGAAAGGCAATAATCTGAAGACGTTGGGCGTCCGGAATATGTAATATTGAAAATATTCTTCGATTTTGAAAATCCAAGAGTGAGGATCGTCGCCGTCGAAGCGAGGAACATCGAGGCGGAGCAGTGGACCGCGAGGTGGATGAGTGTCACCGGGGTTGGAAGAGTGCGACTGGTGGGACATCTTGAATAGAGCGACCAGTTCATCGATCTGTTTTTGCACAGCAGTGAGCGGCGCTTGCCATTCGGGAGCGTCGGGGGCCATGAGAACGTCAATGAAAGCACCAATTAATACAAGTTGTATTAATAATCACGTTAATGAGAACGTGAAACTCCCAAACAAACTCTCACGATCACGCAAGAATTAGTTCACAACTAAAATATTCATAACATGCCTTCAAAGACAAACCCTAGCCTTATATATAAGGCGACACAGCAACTGAAGAAAAAAAGGAAAATAGGAAATAACAAGAAAACCTAATTCTAATGGGCTTCAAGTATTGAAGCGAGCGGGCCTCTTAATCTCCCGACGTGTCCGGCGTTGGGTCAAGCTCGACTCCTCTTCTTCATGTATCTTATCCTGCTCGTCCTCTACTATGCTGGTACTGGCTGGGGTCATATCAGTGTTGAAGGCGATATGGGTGTCAACGTTGAGGGGGGGAAGTGGTACTTAACCCTTAGTGTATTAAGTGTGGTAGATGAAGTGAAAAAGTGAATAAAGGGTAAAAAATTTGTAAAATAAGGAAATGTCTCAAGATAGGCGGGACACCCAAAATGAAAATTGTCTCAAAATAGGTCGGATGGAGGGAGTATTTTATTTTTAAAAACATATTTAATATTTGCTTATATTTTAATTTTATTTTAATATTTATATTTATATATTTAAACATATCATTTAATTTCAATACTTGTCGTACATCGCACGAGAGATCGTAATAGTTTTAAGAAATATTTGAGTCCAAAGTCCATCTAACCAGTTAAGTGGACTTTTGATTAATAATTGTACCGGTTATATGAACTTTTGATTGCTAATAGTATCGACTAAATGGACTTTTGATTAATAATTATCAGATCGTTCATTTTTTTAAAAACGTGTTAAGAATATGTAAGTTATTGTCTCCTCAGTATAATAATAATTGAGATATTTATAAAAATAAGTACTCCATTCGTCCACCAATTCGTGTCTAGGAGAAGGAGCACGGATTTTAAGAAAAAAATTATTGTTTATTTGTTGAGTGGAGAAGATGACCCACAATTAGTAAATATAGTTGACTAATGATATTTTTTAAGATTAAAAGTGGTGGGTCCTTCAATAGTATATGTGTAAATAGTGTAAAATATAAGGGTAATAATTAAAGAAATGGTTACTAAAAATAAGTAGGACACGAATTGATGGATGGACCAAAATAACAAATTACACGAATTGGTGGACGGAGAAAATATTTTTCTTATAGATTTAGTGGAAGTGGACATTTTAAATTTTACTTTTCATGAAATGCGATCCCATAGATGATGAAATAAATTGAATGCAGGGTTTTTTTTTTTTTTTTTCCTTTTAGCTTTTAATGGCAAAGATTCGAGTTCAATTGTATTTATTTGCGAAAACAATTTGACATTCAAAATTGTCAAAATTTGTTACTTTTAACACCAAAAAATTAATAGACTAACTAATCAGGTGGGGGTGGGAGTAGAATGACCAAAAGTATATATAATGCTGATCGTCAAGCGGCCATATAAGTTTCTTTGAAGTTTATAAATTTATGTGATATATCATGTATGCATAATAACTTCCTTCAAAAAATAAAAAAAGAATAATTGCACATTTGGTTTTCAGTAAGGGATTAGTCAGTATAGTATTTAACTAGCTAATTAGCGTGGATAAGTACGTATTACTAATATTGGTTGGTTGTTTGGTTTTATGGCTAATTAATCCTGATTTTTGTTTGGTATTCATATTACTAGGTTAGATTAACTTAAAAATGGACACAATTGTCCCCTTAATTCCTAGCGTATCATTTCCCCCTCACACCATTATCACCACGAAACCCTTTTTTTCGGAACATCCTTTCGCCCTGCCAAGAAGCACCTTGCACAGAAGAGGAAACGTCGCCCTCCATTGAAGCAGCAGGAAGGTCGTCTGAGGTTTGCGAAAATAAGCCAAGCAACTTAAGGTTTTTTGCTCTTCTCTCTTCTCGCGTCTCATTACATCGATCTCCGATGGTTTATATCATGTTCATCTCATGCCTTTGCAATTTGTGTTCTTATATCATGTTCTGCCATTACATCATTTTTTTGATGGCTCATTACATCGATCTCCGTTTTTTGCTCTTCTCTCTTCTCGCGTCTCATTACATCATTTTTTGATGGCTTATATAAATGTTTTTATATCATGTGCTGCCATGCCTTTATTTTATTTATATCATGTTTACATCCATTTTTTGATACCATGTTCTGCGATAATTTTCATGTTGTATTATATAATGCTTATATCCGTTTGCCATAAACCGACGTGAAGTAATGTGAAAGAATATATTTTTTTCCTTGGTGGTTTAGGTAGCACAGGATCCGCACGCTGTATACGTGTTAACAAGATTGACCAAAACCGCCGTAGTTGGTCCGCTCGCGAAGAAGAAGTTCTAATCGCTTCATTGAAAGAGCTCATTGCACAAGGATGGAAATTCGACAACAGATTTCGAGCCGACTATTTGAGTAAGTTAGAGGAGGCTATGAAGAAGGAATTTCCGACCACCGACTTGAAAGGGATGCCTCACATAAACTCGAAGATGACAACGTGGAAAAAGACTTACTATGCACTGTGGAACATCCTCAAGGTTAGTGGAGTTGGCTTCAATGTTAACGGGAAGCACATGATTGATTGCGATGACGAATAGTGGGAGAACTTTGTGAGGGTAAGTGTGTTTATCAACACTTCTAGGCAGCTTGATTTGTGATCATTTTATGAAGTTTTGCCATTGTAATTTAGGCCGATAACAACGTGCGCAACTTCCGCTATAAAAGTTGGCCTTACCTTGAGGATTGGAAGCTAATATTCGGCAAAGATAGAGCTACGGGCGATGAGGCGGAGAATCTCATAGAGGCGGCACATGAGATGTATCGGAAATTAGATATCAGCCGACCGAATGACGATGGTGAATACCACGTCTCACTTGAAGATATATACGAGAATGGCAAAACGGGAGATAATGTAAGCCAAACCTAACATCGAGAAGAGAGTATCACGGTTGACAAGGAAGCTCCTACATCCGGCAAGAAGCGGCGCCGTAGTGCATGTTTCGATGACAAAATAAAATCAACAAGAATGGCAGCATGACAGAGAGGTAATACATGTAGCTCAGGTAGAACTCCACAAAATCACACATATTGGCAAGTTATATGGGCGATGGAACTGACCTTTGTTGTCCGGTCCTTCGCTTTGTTCCTCTCTTGGTTTCCCTATATGTGTGTTCACAAAATTTGGAAAATTTTTCAAATTAATGAAGTCGGAAGCTGGAAATAATAGATAGCCTAAACAAGCAATATAAATGAACGAAATAAATCAAATCCCATATTTCGACTTCAAGGAACGACGAAGCATTTTATATGGGAACAAATTCTGGAATCGCATTAGCTTTCTTTAGCCAAGTAATTGCTCTTTAATTTGATTGTCTTACAAGAATCTCCTAAATAATTTTGTAGGGTACACAAGGATGCAAACACAGAAGCGATTTTTCAAAATCGCGAACCCTAAAATCATAAATTCAATAGAACAGTTGCGAACCCTAAAATCGCGCACCGTTTTCCCAAGGCATGATATTCCATAGAACAGATGCGAACCCTAGGGTTCAAGATTTAGTGTTCAGGGTTTATGGTTTAGTTTACAGGATTTAGGGTTTAGAAAATATAATACTTTATATTGAATGAAGGTAAATACTTATATTTACATAAGTATGCATTTATGCTAACAAATGTATATTTTATACTTATTAAAAGTAACAATTATTATAAACAAATGTAATACGGGTCAAACCCGCGCGGGTGGTCAGGGTTCCGGGTCAGGGTGCAGGTTGGGGCACGGGTCTACCCAACCGCACCCCATGCGGTCAACCGCATGCAAGACCGACTCTTGACACAATTATATTCATGCTTGAAAAGTTGTAATAAATTATGAAAATCAAATACTCCCACCCTTTATGAAAAGGGTAATCTCTTTGTTATTTTTGGTTGTTCATAATAAATATGGTGTTTTTATTTTAATACACATATTCTTATATTTTTAACTTTATTCACAGTCAATATTAAAAAAAATGTCATCCAACAAACTAAATAAAAATTATTGGGAAAAGGTGCAGATCCTCCCCTATAGTAGAGGCCCCTATAGCGTATTGCTCTCCATAATCGACATTAAATCAAATAGGCCCAATAATTCTGAAAAATCGATCAATTAATCCCATTTGACTAACCGTTGTTAGTCAAACGTTAGTCAAATTTTTTTACCCCCAATTTCTTTCTTCTTCCAATTTCTACCTCCAATTCCAATTCAGCCACCGTTGACATCTCCCTCGGCCTATCTTCTGTTCCGGCGGTGACGAGGCTGCCGGTCACCTGTCTATCAATCCAACGCCGACATCTCCTTCGGCCTCTCTTCTCTTCCGGCGGTGACGAGACCGCCGGTCACCTCTCTTTCTTGTCTCATTCTCTCTCGCTTCTTTCTTTCTGTCGAGCAAAAGTAGTTCATATTCCAGACGAAGGGAGACCCAACGGCGATTGGTGTCTAGGTTTGTTCAGGCCCGATTTAGGGGGCTGTTGGGCGACTGGTGGTCGGAGGCGGCGCCCCTTGCCGAATGATCGAAGGGGAAGAAGTTGGGTCGGATTTGTGTTTGTTCAAGAGAGATCTGATTTGAGTGAGGGAGAAAATGAGAGCTTCGTGCCGGACCCGAGAAGGGAGAGAGAGACAGATGGACGTGGCGCTGCTGCCGCCGACGAGGAAGGAAATGTCTCCACGTGGGGCGGCAGTTGTCTGGGCGGACAAAATGGTTATAAATTTCAAAGTAAAAAAAGTGAGGGTGCGTCTCCTTCTAGCCTGGTTCGGAAAAAAAGGAGGGGAGACATCCCTTTCTTCCGTCTCCCTCCCTTTGTCGAATCAGAGAAGATGGTGTCGTTTAGTTCTTTGCCGGAAGAAGGGCCGTAGCAGTGGCGGACGTGGTCGTGGGGTCGAAGCGGAAAGAGCGGCGATGCTTCGTCGGAGTAGGAGCCGCCGCAGTGGTCGCGCCGTCTCAATCTCTCTTTCGCAGTTTAACAGTTTTGAAAAATCGGCTCGCGAGATCTTAGACCAGAAAATCGAGCTTTAGAAATATGTCGGCGTTGAATTGAGTGAGAGGTGACCGACGGCCTCGTCGCCGCTGGAAGAGAAGAGATGCCGAGAGAAATGTCGTGGTGGCTGAATTGGAATTGGGGGTAGAAATTAGAAGAAGAAAGAAATTGAGGGTAAAAATAAAATAAAATTGACTAACGTTTGACTAACAACGGTTAGTCAAACGGGCTTAATTGATCAATTTTTCGGACTTCGGAGGCCTATTTGATCCAATGTCGACAATGGGGAGCAATAAGCTATAGAAGCCTCTACTATAGGGATGGATCTGAACCTTTATCCAAAATTATTTAATAAATCAATTTTGATAGATCTCTTTCTTTATTTTATACTCATTTTGATAGATCCAAATCACACCATACATTTAATAGACAAAGGGAGTGATATTCATAGGGGCATTGATCTTGCGTGTTCTCACAAAATAACTAAGACTATACTACTATGCATATTAAACTGATATTTCACCTAAAAACTTGTACCAATCTTCTTATGCATTGAACTCTTCGACAATAACATGTTTTTGTCACATTTTCTTGTCAACTATAATTCTCACGAAAACGTGGTTTTGTTGATTTTTTTTTTCCCTTGGATTTTTTTATTCTTAAACGAAAAGCAATATTGGCCTTTAGCTAATTGCCTTCGATTAAAACGAGCTATCTTTAATAAAGCACGAGATCAGAAAAACCGATGGACAAAGAAACAGCCCTGCAACTTCTCATCACATTGTGTTTCACGACTTTTTCTTTTTCTCAATTATCCATGAACCAAACATTGCTGTTTTATCTCAAAATAATAGAACAAGACTACACACATGACATTGCACCACATCTGCTTTTATTAAATTGATTAAATATCTTCCTTCGGCTATTTATAAGAAGCTCGGGGGAAAAAATGTAAATCTTTCTTCTTTTATTTTTGTCCTTATATATAATATATTTTTAAAAGGCTAGGTCCGAAGAACGTATTAATTTTTTTGGGATAATTATGTTTAAATAATTAAATATATGAACTTTAACTCAATTCTGGTTCTCTGACTTTGCATACGAAATAAAAATTGTCTCGAAATGCACGAATTTACAATTGTTTTGCTTTTCACACTATTATCAATTGTTCTCAAATTATTGTTGAAGCATACATATGAAATATTTATACAACAGATGATGTACTAAACGATATAGCTGGTGTCTAGCCACAGAGACATTAATTAATTTTAAAAAATAGCAATAGTATAACAAATTAAAAATTTGTATATTTGAAAACATAATTTTTAAATTAATATACAAAATCATAATTAAATAAAAAGTCCCTTGTATTTAGATACCATCACCCAATATGATGGAAGCAAAAAAGGCAATAAAAAAAGTACACGAAGCAAATAAAAAGATAGAATTTAATACATGTAAGATAAATGCGAATACGTAGTTATTCTAAATAGAGAATATCAAAATCCAAAAGGCCACAATAATTTTTCTTTTCGAGGAAAAGATGAATTAATATCGTATGCAAGTGTATAAATTGAATTATTAATAATCCGTTATACTATAAATTTTAGAAAATACGAATAATTACGAAGATAGTACGGTTACATATTGAGAAGAAATCGGGCTTCACTATTTGAGCATTTAATTACCAAAAATAAAAAGTTGGGTTGGTAATGGTAATGGTAATGGTAATGGTAATAGTTGTAGGCGTAGAAAGAGGGAAGGACAGATCGACGCAGTCAAAAAAGAAGGGTAAAAAAAAAGTGAACGGTAGCCAATACAGCAAGAAAAGGTAAAAGACAGAAGAATTGATTCAGTGGTTGGGGAAAACGAAAAGGAAGCTGCCGTACAGTCAGATAACACAAACATACAGTGCAAATTGAATGAGTGAAAGAAAAGAGAGAAAAATAAATAAAGATAGGAGAGAGAGAGGGAGAGAGAAAGGGCAAAAGTTTAGCCCAAAATATGGAGAAGAGAAGAAGATTTCTTCAACAGCAATGCGAAGGAGTAGTCCTCTTCTTAATTTTCTCGCACCAACTACAATGCATCATCACCAATACCAATGAATGGAATCCTTCTCCTCTCCCCCTTTTTTATTTTTTCTTGTTTTCTTTCCTTACCAAAAACAACAATAACAACTACAGCTCCACCACCACCATCCACTTTCATTATTATGGCAATTATTATTCTTATTCCCGTTTCCTTTCCTTCTCACTTCTCTCTCTCTCTTTCATTATTATTGTTGCCTTGCACCACCATCCCCTTCTGCCCATTTCCCTTCAACCAACACCAAAAATTTAACTAAGCAATCCAACAATTCTTTTCAAAGATACTATTTTTTTTTTCTCAATCGGAGCTGATTTTTGGTAAGTGATTGGTTCTTGATTTTTGGGTTGCGTTCATTTCATTTGTGTGAATCGTGGGATTTCCTTTTAATTTAGTTGGGTTCTGGTTGGGAGTTCATATATGAAGAAATGCAGATTATTTTAGGATTGTTTTCCCCTTTTTGGTGACTATTTATTAATGATTAATCGTTCAATAGTATGTATGTGTATGATACTGAAAATAGGTTAGGCAAGTAGTGGGAATCGATTGTAACACAGATTGTGGGATGTTTTCTTGATCTTGATTTTGTATCTCAATTGTGGTATTGCTGTAAAATTTTCTGCTTTTGGTGGGTTGAATTAAAATATATATTTCTCTCCAATGATTATAAAGATTTTCAAGATTCATTGAAGTTTATTCCTGCTTAAACCTCACACCTTTGGGATTTTTAGGGTCATATTGTTTGAATATAGTGAATTGCTTGAAGCCTTGAACCGACAATTTTGTCTGTATTTTAGGAAAATGTTAGGAGGAGGAGGAGGAGGAAGTAATGGAAATACGATGTTCCCTGGTTTTGTGGAGGAAAATCGTGTCCAATACAATAACAATGCGTTGCCCCAACTACAGCTATTTGCAAATGGTGAGTGCTTTTGTCATTTGTGAATTGTGATAGAAATGTGGCTCTCTTCTCTGAGTTTGCTTTCTCTTTGACATAGTTTCTTGTTACCTATGGCTATGGTGCTTATGTGATTGTTGGTAGAGCTTTTATCTTGTAGAGACACTTTGCAATCATCTCAGGACTTATTTTAACCGATCTTGAAGTCTCTCAGAGTATGCGTAGATACTGAAATCAAAAGCCTTATTCCAATCTTACCTAGTCACACAAGGAGCATTCATCAGCATTACCAAATTAGTTCGGTTTTTGAATTCTTATGAAGTGGTGTGTGCCTTTGTGACAAGGAGGTGCTAAAATATTTGTCATCTAAACTGGCATGAATTGAAGATTATTGTTTGAGGTGCCAAGATTTGTGAATCCTAGTCTCTTTTTGTCTAAAGGGATTGCAAAAATATGAATGAAATGAAGTTTGGTATTGTTGGAATATGTTGTATTTCAAACTAAGTTTCTGTGGTGTTCAATTTATATGTATGAAAGGATTTGTCTCCTCTTCCATGCTGCTTTTCTGCTAATGCTAGCTGCTGACTGTCATTGATTTAGCAAGCTTAAGTTATAGTTTTGTTTTTGAAAAGTCTTTTGTAAATAGAGCATACATGTAGGCTAAAGAGATCATCAAAATAATGAATCTAGCTCACCATTTTTGGACTGCTCGTCCAACTGCGGTCTCCTCTTTGTTGCTCCTCTATTTCTCTGATCGCAGTAATGATTCTCTAAGGTTGAAATCATCTTAAAAATCTGTGAGATTCCGTTGCACCAATTCTCCCATGTCTTTGTAGTTATGCTTTTGATATTGTCTTCTTGCTCTGATTAGCTAATCTCAGACAATTTTCTTTGCTTATCTTTTTAACCTTGCTGTTATTGAACTTTTCTGCAGTTCCAATTCAGTGTGGTGCTGGTGTTGGGACCATAAATCATGTCGGGAACAGGCACGCGCCCACTGATAACCGCCCTATCAACAGAGGTGGTGATGGAGACATGCAGCAGAAGCTTCACATATCTTTGAACAACAACTTTTGTCAGGACGAAGCTGGCCGTGTTGGAACCGTTTTGAACCCCATTCCCGTATCAACGGGGCTCAAACTGTCATACGAGGAAGAAGAGCGCAACTCCTCTGTTACTTCTGCCTGTGAGAACATGAAAACCAATGTCCCTGTTATGCTTTCCCTTGGCAACACCGTCAAAATGGAGATAGATCGACAGACAGAAGAATTTAGCCGGTATATTAAACTTCAGGTATGAAATGCATGCTCTTGAGTTAGTACTTGTTAATATTTGCAATCTAAAATGCGAATAAAAAATCCCTACTCTTTTTTCGGGTGGTATAGGAAGAGAATGTCTTGAAGGGAGTTCGAGAGATAAACCAAAGGCACTCGGTTTCTCTGTTAAACGCCCTTGAAAAAGGAGTAAACAGGAAATTGCAAGAGAAGGAGCTCGAGATTGAGAACATGAACCGGAAGAACAAGGAGCTAGGCGACAGGATAAAGCAGGTCGCCATGGAAGCGCAGTCGTGGCACTACAGAGCCAAATACAACGAGTCAGTTGTGAACGTGCTCAAGAGCAACATTCAGCAGCTGATGGAACAAGGCACGGCCCAAGCCCGTGAGGGGTCCGGGGATAGTGAGGTGGACGATGCGGTATCAAGCTCAAATCATCAGAGAATAATTCTAAACGACTCGGGGAGTAAAAGACCCCTAGACCACCCTCCAAGATGCAGAGCTTGCAACACCAAACAAGTGTCTGTGTTGATTCTGCCTTGCCGGCATCTATGCCTGTGTACAGATTGTGAAGGATTCATCGACATCTGCCCCGTGTGCCAGGTAATGAAGACTGCTAGTGTTCATGTATACATGTAGCAAAGAAATGTATCAGAGCACTTGCAATCATCACGCACATCTGTTGATGAAGCTGTACAAACATGTTTCTTTCAAGAATTGCTTATAAATTACTCATGTTTTTTACTTCCCACGAGAAAAGAAATGGAATTGTGACCATTTGATTTGTACAGATATTCTGTTATGCAAACTGCAGCTTGCATGAAGTCAAGCTCTTTTTAGGTCTTCTTTGTGGGACATCATCAAATGGTCACCAGTATTATATTTATCAGAATAACATTCTCTTTATTGAAGAAAGGGTTAAGCAGCAAAGACACCCCTAACGTTTATAGTAAAAAGTAAATAGGTTCGTAACGGTAATAAATTGGGATAAATAGGTCCTTAAGGTTCACAAATTGGGATTGGGACCAATAAGTCTCTTTGTCTAACGGCAGTGAATGATGGAGATATATTTGCCCCAATTTGTGATCATAGTGATCTTATTTGGTAACTTAATTCATATTTTTTTTTCTTTTTTCTAAATCCTTAATTTATGTCTTTTTTAATTCCACACACACACACACATATATATATAATCAGAACCGATCACCTACCCACCGTGGGCAAGCATAATGTGCCCACTATTGATGTGGCAATTTTAATTAGGAAAGATAACTAAAAAATCTTATTCTAATTAATGTTATAAACTAGAGAGAAGCGAGAGAATCGATTAGAGAATACAAAATGAAGTTATATCTGAAGCTCACAACACACCCATATTTATAGGTGTTAAACCAAGTGTGAACGTCCGGTGTGAACGTTCAGTGTGAACGTTCACACACGTCCGGTGTGAACGGAGGACAGTCAACTCCGGTGGCTTGAAGATGTCAAGTGTTATTCTCCCTCTAGGTTTCTTGGTCAACACACATAAGATATATCTAGAAGATATATTTACAACACTTCCCCTTGATTGACCAATCCCTAAAATAAAAGATGTTGCCTCATTAAAACCTTGCTAGGAAAACCCAATGGGACAAAACCTAGTCGAAGGAAAAAGAGTACAACTGCTTCCCCTGATCTTGAGATCATTGAATATCTTTGAGTCGACGCATGCCGATCTCGTGTACCAACTTTCTGAATGTCGATGTTGGTAATGCCTTGGTGAATAAGTCCGCCAGATTTTCACTTGAGCGAATTTGTTGCACGTCGATATCGCCACCCTTTTGAAGGTCGTGTGTGTAGAAGAGCTTGGGAGAAATATGCTTCGTCCTATCTCCTTTGATGTATCCTTCCTTGAGTTGCGCGATGCAAGCAGCATTATCTTCATATAAAACAGTTGGTTTGGCCTTTGATGAAGCTAACCCGCACGACTCTTGGATATGACTCGTCACATTTCTCAACCATACACATTCTCGACTTGTTTCGTGGATTGCAATGATTTCAGAATGATTTGAGGATGTTGCAGTCAAGGTTTGTTTCACAGACTTCCATGATATAGCAGTTCCACCACATGTGAAAATATATCCAGTTTGTGACTTAGCTTCATGTGGATCGGATAAAAATCCTGCATCCGAATACCCCACTAGAGTATTATCAGAATTTTCTTGATAATATAATCCAAGGTCAATGGTACCCTTTAGATAACGTAGAATGTGCTTAACACCATTCCAATGTCTCAAAGTGGGTGCAGAGCTAAATCTTGCTAGAAGATTAACAGAAAAAGCTATATCTGGTCTAGTATTATTAGCCAGATAAGTTAATGCTCCAATTGCACTTAGATATGGTACTTCAGGACCAAGTATCGTTTCACCCTCTTCAATTGGTCGAAATGGATCTTTCTTAGTATCAAGAGATCTAACGACCATTGGTGATGCTAATGGATGTGCATTATCCATATAGAAGCGTTTTAACACTTTTTCTGTATATGTGGATTGATGGATAAACGTTCCTCCACGGATACGTTCCATTTGCAAACCAAGACAAAACTTTGTCTTTCAAATCTTTCATCTCAAATTCTTTCTTCAAATATTCAGCAGTTTTATTTAGCTCTTCAGGAGTCTCAATTAAATTTAAATCATCAACATAAACTGCTATGATTGCAAATCCACTTTCGGTTTTCTTAATGAAAACACAAGGGCAGATATTATCATTCTTGTATCTTTCTTTCAAAAGATACTCGCTCAGTCTATTGTACCACATACGACCAGACTGTTTCAACCCATACAACGATTTTTGCAGTTTAATTGAATACATGCTTTTGGGTTTTGACTGCAATTCTTCAGGCATTTTAAATCCTTCGGGAATTTTCATATATATGTCATTATCTAATGACCCATATAGATAAGCAGTCACTACATCCATAAGGCGCATATCAAGCCTTTGTGACACAGCCAGACTAATCAAAATCTGAAATAATAGCGTTCATTACGGGAGAGTATATTTTCTCATAATCAATTCCTGGTTTTGTGAGAAACCTTGTGCTACGAGTTTTGCTTTATATCTCGTAACTTCATTGTTCTCGTTTCTCTTTCTAACAAAAATCCATCTATATCCAACAGGGATTTTAGATTCCGGAGTTAAGGCTATAGGCCCAAATACTTTCCGGTTATCACAGGAATTTAATTCCCTTTCTATAGCTTCTTTTCACTTTGGCCAATCAAGTCTCTGTTTTGCATTTAGCAACAGATGTATGTTCAGGATCCTGATATTTAAAACTTCAAGAGCTATATGAAAGGCAAATATATCATCAACAATGATATTTTCTCTCTCTAGTATCTGATGTAAATAATTTATTGAGATCTCATGATTTTCAGATACTTGTAATTCTTCAGGAATTACATCACTTTCATTTGATTGATTAGTCATTTTCGTCATTGTTTGGTTTCCATCTTGCCCCTTTCTTTTTCTAGGCATAGAATCTTTGGAACCAACTGGTCGACCACGTTTTTGACGAATTTTTGGACTCATTTGCTGCCAAAGCTATTTGTCCTTCAGGGACATCAATTTTAGCTGGAGTATTTGCAGCATGTATGTGAGATTGTGTCACTTTTCTTGTATCTACAAAAGCATCAGGAATTTGATTTGCAATATTTTGCAAATGAATGATTTTTTTTCAATTTCTTGTTCACATTTATTTGTTCTAGAATCAAAATGTGATAAGTTTTTCTCATTTCAAGAGATTTCCTTGTGCTTTTCTGGATGTAGATTTATTCCTCCTAATGTTGGAACTGTCATTTCATCAAAATGACAATCTGCAAAACGTGCAGTAAATAAATCACCTGTTAAAGGTTCTAGATACCTTATAATCGATGGTGAATCAAATCCAACATATATCCCAAGTCTTCGTTGGGGACCCATTTTTGTTCGTTGTGGGGGTGCAATTGGGACTTGAACCGCGCAACCAAAAGTTCGTAAGTGAGAAACATCAGGTTCTCGGCCAAAGATAATTTGCATTGGGGAGTATTCATGATTTGCTGATGGCCTTAGTCGAACTAATGTTGCAGCATGTAATATGGCATGACCCCAAGCAGTAGTTGGGAGTTTTGATTTCATAAGTAATGGTCTAGCAATAATTTGAAGACGTTTAATGAACGATTCTGCTAAATCATTTTGAGTATGGACATGAGCTACTGGATGTTCAATCTCAATTCCAATAGCCATACAATAGTTATCAAATGCTTGAGATGTAAACTCACCAGCATTATCAAGACGAATTCTTTTAATTGAATTGTCTGGGAATTGAGCTCTTAATTTTATGATTTGAGCAAGTAGTCTAGCAAATGCTGCATTTCTAGTAGAAAGCAAGCATACATGTGACCATCTAGAAGAAGCATCAATCAATACCATAAAGTATCGAAAAGGTCCACAAGGTGGATGTATAGGTCCACAAATGTCTCCTTGAATTCTTTCTAGGAAAGATGGAGATTCAGTATTAACCTTCGTATATGAAGGTCTAATAACTAACTTGCCTTGCGCACAAGCATCACATGGGAATTCCTTTGTAGAAAGAATCTTTTGATTCTTTATGTTGTGCCCATATGAATTATTGATTATTCGGCGCATCATAGTCGCTCCAGGATGTCCAAACCTATCATGCCAAAGCTTAAAGCTTTTTGTATTATTGAACTTTACGTTCATGACATGGTTTGTCTCAATTGCTTTTATGAATGTGTAATACATTCCAGAAGGTAGTGTTGCTAATTTTTCTTTTGTCAGCTTATAGCCTGAAACAAAAGAATTTATGTAAAGATATTCATTGCTACATTCTGCAATTGTCTCTATGTGGTATCCATTATTGTGGATATCCTTGAAACTTAGTAAGTTCCTTTTAGACTTACTAGAGTACAGGGCATTTTCAATATCTAATTTAGTATCATTTGGCAAAATGATACAAGCTCTTCTGGAGCCTTCAATGATGTTTGATGCACCTGATATTGTGTTGACATTATCCTCATCTAATGTCAACTTAAGAAAATACTACTTCTTCTTTTGAAGAATAATGTGTAGTTATTTCACCAAGACAAATATCACAGGATTCCATATGATGTTAGTGTATAGATGTTCATGCCTTGTTAAAAACCTCTCCGTAAAACCCCATGGGAAAAATTCGGTAGAGGAAAATAGTACAAGCCATATATATTTACTCATATATTACACTAGTTGCCTCGTTAAAAACCTTAACTAAGAAAACCTCGTAGGAAAAAAAAACTTAGTAAGGGAAAAAGAGTACAACCATTCGGCCTTTAGGGCCGTTTGACCTTCAAGGTCTAATTTTCAAGAGCATGTAATATGGATTGCTCTTGAAGAGTATGTAATATCCTTCATGGAATATTGATTGTGCTACATCGGGAGCAACAATATGAATCAAATATATAAAGATTCAAGGATATGTTATCCAAATATTTAATTTACTTGCTCTTAGAGCATGTAATATTCTTCAGGAATATTACTTGTGCTACTTTAATAGCATCAATTTAAGATTTTGAATGTAATATTCTTTAGGAATACTACTTGTGCTATTTAAATAGCACCAATTTAAGATCTTGAATGTAATATTCTTCAGGAATACTACTTGTGCTATTTAAATAGCATCAATTAATTTTCAAGATCATTTTAAAAAAATAGATTGTATATATGTAATATATTACAGAATATAATATCAAAATTCGAAATAAGAGCATAAAAAAATTAAGAAATTACAAATAATTTGTAATGTATTCCATGGGCCATTACAAACAACTTTATGCTAAGAAAGCAATTAAGATTAACTAATAAAATATTGATGCAATTCAACTCGTTTAAACACCTTCTCAAATTCACAGGCAATGAACAAGATTAAATCCTCATATAAATAATCATACGAAGATTCTCAACATAGATACACTAGAGATCTAATAATAATTCACCCTTATTAAAATTGATATTTAAAATTGTAGCGATCCTTCTGGGATTGTTTTAATGGCAAGTCAGAATGACAATCAAACATATATGATGAAATATATCATTAAATTTATAAATGGCGACAACATATATTGATATGATTAGGATTCACAAAAATTTAAATTAATCAAGCAAACAATTTGTAAATCGTATCATAGATTTAAACCGTGTTTTATCAATTTTTCCAATTTCAAAGTAACAATTCGAATATCACTTCTATAATCGAATATGAATTACCTTATCGGAAAGACACGATTCTTTCCTAGGGCATACCTCCATCATTGAGTCAATCGATTAGTTTCTACGATTGAAGAGAGATGAGAGAACTAGAACTATCGTGCTGATAACGTGTTATAAACTAGAGAGAAGCGAGAGAATCGATTAGAGAATACAAAATGAAGTTATATCTGAAGCTCACAACACACCCATATTTATAGGTGTTAAACCAAGTGTGAACGTCCGGTGTGAACGTTCAGTGTGAACGTTCACACACGTCCGGTGTGAACGGAGGACAGTCAACTCCGGTGGCTTGAAGATGTCAAGTGTTATTCTCCCTCTAGGTTTCTTGGTCAACACACATAAGATATATCTAGAAGATATATTTACAACAATTAAAATTATCTTACTATAATTATAATTGCCACATCATGGTGGGCACGTTATGCATGCCTATGGTGGGTAGGTGATCGGTTCTGTATATATAATATTGCATAAGGATATTAAACGTTAGGGGTGTGTATTTGCATCTATCTAAATAAATATTATATAATTTTCCTGACATGCTTCCTTATTTAACACTATATACTGACATATTCATTATCTCATATCTCACGAAAAATAACAATCTCACTAGAACATAACCCCTATATCACGGAGTATATTATACTATGATACAATTAGTGATCCAGGTTCTCTCTTGTATTTGAGATCTTACGAGACATCACCTACATCCTCTATTCATATTTATCTTAAAATTCTCATTTTGTACATTTTCAATTCATATATTTTTACAAATATTAACCACATCAAACTTTTAGTTGTCATCACCAACTAAAGATACTATATAGAAATATATAGAAATAATATGAAAATGCAATTTAATCCTCTATCCTATGTCCCCAATTTTTTTTAATCTAAATTCTCAATTTAATCTCTTTATATTTTAGACATATTTAAATCAAAATCTTGATTAGAAAAATTGTATATATGTTAGGAAAATTGTATATTCAGTATTTATTTAGATCTATACAAATACACATGATAAATCTCTTTATATATATATATATATATATATATATATATATATATATATGGAATTAAAAAGCATAAAATTAAGAATTTTGAAAAAAGAAAAATAATGATTAAGTAACAAAATACACCTTTTGACGTTTACAATGAAAATCAAATGGGTCCCTAACATTCACAAATTAGGCAAAAATACACCTTTTAACGTTAAACAGGGGAACTTATTTGTTCATAATGTGTGAACGTTAAATATCTATTTATTCCAATTTATAAACGTTAAGAACCTAATTGCACAAAATATAATGTTAGGAGTCTATTTATTTTTTTTACTATAAATCTTAAAAGTGTATTTGCTACATCACCCAACAAATGCTTTTTTTTTTTTTCTTACAAAATTATAGCCTCTTTCACCTACAAAAAGATCTTTATCTCTTTTTTTTTTCATTGAGCACCAATCCTAGACCCTAGTACTTGCCGTCTTTCCTTATTCTAGCCGCTCCATCCGGGCTCGGCCCCTACCTTTTTGAAAGATTTCAAATTTTCGTTCATGGTCATTCAAGCTACTCTAATTTAAGGCAAGCCATTAATTAAGATTTTGTTACATTCATATTTAAGTCGTGCCCAATACAATTTTGATTTTGTAATTGTAACCAACAAAGAATTTTCATCCATAAATTGCGTAGGTGGGATCATTAGTTCATCATTTAACTAATTCAAGAATGAAGTTGTCAAATTGATTTTCGAGTCTTAATTTGTAGATGACCTAACGTGAATTAGTGGGTTGATTTTTTTTTTTTTTTTTGACTTAATTGGTGGGTTGATTAGGATTTTAAAAGAAAGACAAAACATTTTAAAAGTCTGGTGGTGGTTACTAAAAAATATATATGCACTGCACATATTCTCTGTTTCAATTATAGAAGTTCCTTTTTTTTTTTTTCAAATTTCTCAAATATATAGACGGACTTTCATAAAAAGTAATGTATGTTTAATTTATTTACTACAATAATTAAGTATATTAGAAAATTATTTGTATAATTTTCTTTTTTAATAACTTTTTTAATTCTTATAAAATTTTTAATTAGCTTCTATAAATGGGAATGGGAAAGACTCAGAGAGGGAGTATGTATTATATCGACTTTTGTAAAAAATTGGCAAAAAATATTAGGGCGATTTCCACTTCTTATCGACCCACACTCCACGATCTAATTATTTTGCAACAACCTACTTCTCTTAGATATTCCCTAATCCCTCCCTCTCACGAAAACATGAAAATTTTATTATTTTGAGTGGTCTTCCAAAAATATGATAATTTCTATTTGAATAATTGGTGTATAAATACATGAACTTTACTCATTTTTTTTGGTATTTAACATGAACTTTAAATCCTAGTTATAAATACATTAACTTTACTTTCTTTCGGTATTTAACATGAACTTTAAAATATAGTTATAAATACATGAACTTTAAACTTATTAAATTTTGGGTTAATTTGTTTTAAATCCACAAACTTTACACAATTTTTGGTTTTTCCCAAAACAAATAAAAATGTGTTCTAAATACACAAACTTTCACACATTTTGGAATTTCCCACGAAAGTCAATTCAGATAAAATTGAATATGTCTTAGAATCGGATTTTGTTGTCGTGTAATATCTTAAAAGTTTAATTTGGTACAATTCATTTCACAATAATTGAAATATCCAAGTTATATAGTATATAACATCATATACATCTTCTACGTCAGCAAAATTCAGCGTCACGCCAGATTCAATTTTGTCTGAATTGACTTTTATGGGAAATTCCAAAAATTATGAAAGTTCATGTATTTAGAACAAACTTTTATTTATTTTGGGAAAAACCAAAAACTGTGTAAAGTTTATGTATTTAAAACAAACTAACCATTAAATTTTTGACTTGTTTTTCATTTTTTCTCAAATTAAAGCTGACTTGGAATGCCTAAATTTTGACGAGGACAATTTCGCGTTATAAAAATTAACCTTCATCGTTCAATTTTTGATCCATTTTTCGTAGTCCGAATTTCTGAATTTGGTTTTCTGAATGATGAAATTGGCTTTCTGAAATCCCCAAATCTTAAAGACGAAATTTGCTTTTTGAATATGTGAAATTTGTAGACAAATTTTTATCGTTCACTTTCATATTTTAGTTTTGAGTTATTTTCCTCTAACAAAAAATGACGACGTCGTATCTCAGCGCCGAATTGTCCACATTAAGCTTCAAGCATTCCAAGTCATTTTTAATTTGAGAAAAATGAAAAACGTGTCAAAAATTGAATAAGTTTAAAGTTCATGTATTTATAACTATATTTTAAAATTTATGTTAAATACCAAAAATGAGTAAAATTCATATATTTATAACTAGGACTTAAAGTTCATGTTAAATACCAAAAAGTGAGTAAAGTTCATGTATTTATACACCAATTACCCGTTCTATTTTTGTATACTATTGTCCCCAAGGGGACACCAAGCGGTGTGACCTCCTGTGTGTGAACAGTGAGGTCCTGGGTTCAAACTCCACTGCTCCCCTTCCCCAACTCCCCCAAGTCAAAAAAAAAAAAAATTGTATACTATTTCATCACAATTCCTTTACTTTTTATCTTTAATTTTTATAAAATGAGATCCATTTTATACTCATAATATATTTTTATCTAATATTTTTTGAAATTTGTATCACATACAAATATCATGTTTTTGTGAAACAGAGAGAGTCTATTTTAGATGACAGTGTAATGGGCCTACTAAACTTAGGCTACCTTTGAATGGAATTGGTTGATGAGGTTTATGTTTGTAGAAATAAGATAATTTGTTGACAAACCGTCGGTTTGTGATTATTTGTTTTTGGAACGTAGGGTAGATTGTCAAGTTGTGATTGATGGCGATGCGTAGGGTTGTTAGTGTTAAATAGCATAATTTAGTATTTATATTTCAGAATCAAATATTTTTAATTTAACCCTAGTAGAATGTTTATCGAATACAAATATTAAAATTTGAATATCCAATACGAATTATTTGATTACCTTACAACTGCAATGACGATGCGTGTTTTGTAGTTGAAGAACGACTTCAATTTGAAATTTTGATTTTACAAATTGAACACTGATAATTTCCCATTATATTTGAAGTGGATTTTGAATATAGCCACTTTGGAATAATAAATTTAAAAATTATCCACTAAAATAAAAACTAAAAAAATTAGTCACACTTACCATTTTACCCTTTAAACACCACCTTTTAAAAAATTCGCGCATTTCATAACCAGAATTTATTTTGGTTGTGAATTCAAGTAATTGTGAATTTGAGTTTTAAAGTTTGAATTCACAACTAAAAATAGTGTTAGTCGTGATTCACGTTAATTCACAACTAGAAATATTGTTAGTCGTGAATTCAAGTTTTAAAACTCAAATTCACGACTACTTGAATTCACAACTAACAATAGAGTTGGTTGTGAATTCGAGATTTAAAAATCGAATTCACAACTAACACTAGCAATTCAATCGTGAATTCATCAAACTAGTTGTGAATTCTAATTTTAAAACTCGAATTAACAACCAAAACAACTAGTTGTGAATTCAAGCTTTAAATCTCAAATTCACAACCAACACTAACGATTCAATTGTAAATTCATCGAGTTGGTTGTGAATTATAGTTTTAGTTGTGAATGCATAGATCTAGTTGTGAATTCAAGAATATTAAGTTGTGAATTCATCGAGCTGGTTGTGAATTCAAGAGCATTAAGTTGTGAATTCATCGAGCTAGTTGTGAATTCATAGATCTAGTTGTGAATTTAAAAACATTAAGTTGTGAATTTATAGATCTGGTTGTGAATTCAAGAACATTAAGTTGTGAATTTATAGATCTTGTTGTGAATTCAAGAACATTAAAAAAACAATTGGTGCTCTTCGTAAACATTAAAAAAATATTAACTTCATCATATTCAAAAGTCACCATGTCAAGTGAGATCCATACCCGCCATCTCGTCGTCGGGCGAGATCCGAAGAAGCTTAAGCTTATGCAAAGCGTTATTAAAACATAATCGAGAGACAGAGAGAGAGCACCAGACGCGGGAGAGAGAGAATCGAAAAGAAGAACCTTTACTCCTACTGCTGCACATTCTACCCCTCTCACAACACATACCAGCACTCTCACGACTCTCACATCCAACTGCCGCCGTCTTCCCCCATTCTCTCAGATTTTCCGGCGAGTAGCAGCAGAGCTACTGCCATCGCATCTCTCCCAAATCTCTCTCCCATCTCCGCCGCTGCCATCGCAACTCTCCCAAATCTCTCTCCATCTCTCTCTCAACACTCAGCCCTAGATTGAAAATTGCTGCCTCCAATTTCAATTTCCGGCTTCGACAGTTACAGATCGAAAATTGCTACCGTCCAATTTCAATTTCCCGGCGGTGGCACGGCCACAAGTCGCGCCTCCACTTCAAGCTCAACATCCCAGACCCCTAAGTCTCCCTCATTCTTCACCGACAGACCATAGCGTGAATTGTTTTTAATTTTTGAGAGAGGGGTATTTCTGACTTTTTACACAAAAACTGGCCAGTTTTTTAAGTTTTTTTTTTCATAGGCCAAATTAAGTTTACTATATAAAACTGGTCAAATCTATATATTACCTCTTGTATCTGTATATTATGTTTGTCTGCATTTTCTTTTTTAAAGTTATCAATTACTCAACCAATCTTATTACAACTTTTCATCCGTCCATAAAAATTGTAATATTTCATTTTTAGGAAATTTACCTTTTTATATTTTAGCTTCATTCACACTCAATTAGAGATGCCAATGGGCGGGTTTTATCCGGTCCGATCTGAAACTATTCATTACCCGTTGAGCTACAAAAGCAACAATTCTGGTTCTAGACCCCGACCCATTTAGACCCGAAACTTGATGGGTCCAGATCCATTCCGACTTGATCTGTTTGTTATGGGTCCGGTCTGACCCGGCCCGTATTTTTTTTACGAAAATGCATAACTTTTCACACAAAAATACATAAAGTTTCATATAAAAATGCTATAAATTGTACAAAAAATACATTGCATTTTTTCACAAATCTGGTTTATTCACCGCTGACCCACCCCACCCCCAATCCCCCGAGGTCAATTTTTTTAAAAACTTTTTTTTTTACAAAAATGCATTACTTTACAAGCAAAAATACATTAAATTATACAAAAAATGCAATGTATTTTTCAACCGATCCGATTTTTTTGTCGCTGACCCACCCTCACCTCACCTTGGTCGAATTTTTTATGTGAAATGTTATGCATTTTTGTAATAATAATAATAATAATAATAATAATAATAATAATAATAATAATAATAATAATAATAATAATAATAGAAAAAAAATTATTTTAGGTGGGCGATGGTGTCGGGTGGGTGGCGAAAATACCAAATTTGTAAAAATGAAATGGATTAGTTTTGGGTTCTTGGGTATGAGTATTATTTGGCCCATGAGTAATTAACCTATCCAGACCATTTGATTTTATCTCTCAATGGTCCACATACGGTTCAGATCCAATAACTAACGGGTGGTTCCAGATTCAGAATCAGAATAATTTTAATGGTTCTGATCCGGGTAAAACCCGCCCATTGACATCCCTATACTCAATATTTACAAAAAATAAAAATAAAAAATCAATCATTTAGCACATCAATTTTGATAGGCTCATTTCTCTACTTTATACACACATATCCCAAATATTTATTAAAACACATGCCCTCCATATCACAATACAATTTTTGTGGACTGAGGCATTATATAAATTCATAATTTCATATTTTTTTTATGTTTCTTTTATAATGTCATAATAATTAAATATTTGCATATATATATATATATATATATATATATATATATATATATATATAATCTAACGGACATGATTTATTCACGCCATGTTCAACAGATTTTTTCGTTGAACATTCGTGAACATATACAATATTTTTGGGGGTTCTGGGGTTCGACCCCCCATACGTTCAACGGAAAAATCCGTTGAACATGACGTGAATAAATCATGTCCGTTAGATTAGATAAGATCAACGGATGAAATTACTTCTCTCTTACATTTAGGTCTTCTTCATTGAACCTTGGCCTATATATATATATATATATATATATATATATATATAGGGTGCAGTTATAATGAGAACCACACTTATCGTGAGAACATAAGAACCATTAAAATAAATGCATCTGCTATATAAATTAATGCATTTGCTATTAAATTTAATGCATCCGAAAATAATAAAATTTTTGTTCCCTTCAGGATTCGAACCCAGGATCTGCAGTCATTCACCAAGATGATGCATCCACCGTAGATCTTGATGATCGAATGGCTTAAAATGGTTCTCCGTTCTAATTTTATTTAGTGGTTCTTATTTGAACCTCTCCCTATATATATATATATATATATATATATATATATAGAGAGAGAGAGAGAGAGAGAGAATGGATCCACGGAGAATCCATATATTTTTAAGAATAGTGAATTAATAACCACCCTTAGATATAGCAGATCGGATGGTTTAGGTAATTTACGTTAATTAATTCAGAATTATAGTCTTTTTAATTGTAACCGTCCTTCCTTATTTATAGTTGACCAAATCTTGTTAAATTTGGTAGATTAAATTCATATCCTTAGTTCGGTCCTTATTTTTCTTTTTTTTTTAATTCAATTCACTTGTGAAATTTGAATTAACGAGTATTATGGCACAAATTTTATTTAAAGAATAAAAAATAAAAATAATGAATAAATGAACAAATTCATGTAATTGAATATCATTAAATATCACAGTATCTAAACAATGTAGTGTATATTTCGAATAACTATTTTTTAGTTATGAATAAATTCTAAATAACTATTAATCAATGTAGTGTATATTTCGAATAACTATTTTTTAGTTATGAATAAATTCTAAATAACTATTATTCAGTAATGAATATCACACAATAAATTCCGAATAAGTTAAATTAAATTAAGGGTTAATACCGTAAAAAACCATGAACTTTGGGCCGATTTCCAAACTTTTCATGAACTATTTTTTTTATCCAATTTTCCATGAACTTAAGGACTTGAACAATTTTTCCATGATTTCTAAAATCCCCAAATTCAAAGCTGACATGGCACATTTTAAGTTACTGGAAAAATGACGTGGAATTGCCGGACGATTAATAAAACGACGCCGTTTAGGTGTGATAAAACGACGTCGTTTTTCATGTGTGTTGTCTCTCTCGCTCTTCTCTCTCTCTCCACTTTCTCTCTCCTGGAATTGACGCCGCCGCCGCCGCCGCGAATCGGAGCTGCTGCTGCTTGAAGATGAGACGCAGCTATTGCCGCTGCCTACCGCGAATCGGAGCAAGGGATGGGCCAGAGTTCACCTATTAATTGCTTTGATTTCCTCCATCTCCTCCGCGACTAAATCGTCTGCTTAAATTGGGGGCAGGGACGCTGCGAATCTTGTGTGGTGGTGGGGAAAGGCAGCGTAGGGGCGGCGGATCTGGTGCCTTCGCACCCCTTTTCCTTCTCGCCGGCCCCTTCACGCCCTCGTCTCTCACCACCGGCGAGGAATTCTATGGAACCAGCAGACGTTTGGTGCCGGAGGCGGTGGTGAAGGAGGCGGCGGATCTGCAGGGTTGGTGTGGTGGTGGATCTGGTGTGGTGGTGGATCTGGTGTGGTGGTGGTAAAGGTCGCGAATCGGAGCAGAGCGGAGAGGGCGGCGACTGGCGTGGCGGCGGGAGGGGCGCCGTATCTGGTGCGGCGGCAGGTGGGCGGCGACTGAAATTAGGGTTTGGCCGGTGGGGAAAATGGAGGAAGGAAAGAGGGAGAAGAAAAGGCGCCGGCCTCGCGGCGCCGGAGGCGGCGAAAACCGGCGAAGTCCGCCGGAGGAGAGCGAGAGAGAGATAAGAGAGAAGAGAGGGAACGTAGGGAGAGAGAGAAGGGTGATGAAGAAGAAGAATTAGCTTTTTTTGTTTTTTTTTTATATATTATTTTCCATGTGGCAATTTTTGGTCCACATAAGCGCCATATCAGCTCGTATTGCCAAATCATTGCCATGTCAGCCCGGAGTTTCACCGGAGGAAAAATTCGTGGAAAAATTGTTCAGGCGTTTAAGTTCATGGAAAATTGGATTAAAAAAATAGTTCATGGAAAGTTTTGAAATCGCACCAAAGTTCATGGTTTTTTACGGTATTAACCCTTAAATTAATATATTATAAATTTTTATTTATGAACATATTATGAATAAGTGAACAAAAGTAATTGAAATTTGCGGTCAAAATATACTTTGGAAAAAAGAAACATATATATTAATATTGGAGGATATGGAATGTATTGGAAAAAAAACGGGTATATTAATATACTCCCTCCGTCCCAATAAATGTGGCCACCTTTCCATTTTGGTTTGTCCCACTAAAAGTGGCCACTTTCTTAAAATGGAAATATTTACTTTAATTAAATCTAATTAATTAATTTAATTGAAGTCTAACTAAACCTAAACCTTTTTAACTAAACACACACACAAACACACACACACATCACGCAGACACACACACAATCGTCGCTGCACCCTTTCCCTCTCCTCTGCACTCTCAGGTCGACGGCGGTGCCGCCGTTGCGCCGCGACCGCACTCTCTGGTCGACGGCGCCGCCAGCACTTCGACCGCCGTCTCCTTTCCCGTTGCGCCGCGACTGCCATTCTAGCTCCGCCGCTTGACACCGGCGGTGCCTAGATCTGAGGGTGATGTGGGGCTATCGAACTAAGGCTTGCACGGAAGCGGCGCCACCGTTTCAGATTCGAGCGGTGGCGGCTGACCTAGGCTTGATTGGGCGCTGAGCTCGCCGAAGTTCAGAGAGGGAGGCAGCGAGAATTTTTGGAGAGGAAAGGGATTCCTCCGTCTTTGACTCTTTTAATCGAAAGAATGCACCATCAAACAACATCAATTTTAACAGTGAGAGTCGGGTCGACGGAGGTCGCGATTTGGGGATCTAGGGTTCTGGCGAGGATAGAAGGCGAGGTGGCGGCTGCGGTTACTGGGGGACAGAGGGGGACGAGAGGGGTGAGTTCTTGTGTGTGTGTTCTGGCGAGAGACGGAGGTGGCCGGAGAGGCGGCAACTTCACCGAGAAGTAGGGAGGCGGCGGTGGCGGTGGCCTTCATCGGAGAAGAAGGTGATTGTGTGGAGATTGCGCCTTTGCCGGAGAAGAAGGTGAATGGAAGCCAACAATCATCCCCTCATCTCTTAATTAACTCATTAACACACTCAATTAAAACATAACAATGAATTTCTTAATCTCTGTGCCGAAAAGAAAGTGGCCACATTTATTGGGACGGAGGGAGTAATTCGTTGCACATTTGGTGGTTAATTCTTTGAGGATATGGAAGTTACCAAATAAAACTATTTATAACCATTTTAATATTAAGTCAAAATTGATTGGAACCGTCCAATTACTTATGATTGAGTGGATTAGATTTATTCTTTATTCTTAAATATATATGGATTCTCCATGGATACTAACCCTATATATATATATATATATATATATATATATATATAGGGGAGGGCTACAGTGAAAACACTTCTTAAAATATAAATATAAACGTTTTTTAATGTACGAATTTTATCCAACGGGGTTACGAATTCATCCAACATGGTTACGAATTGTGAAAAATAAATTTTTGCTACCTTTGGGATTTGAACCCAGGACCATGAATTCATCCAACAAGGTCACGAATCAACCGTAGATCTTAATGATCTAAGGGCTGAAAATTGTTTATATTTTATATTTTAAGAAGTGTTTTTATTTTAGCCCTCCCCTATATATATATATATATATATATATATATATATTTCATCAAATATCTACGAATAACGAATCGAATCGAATCTCATAATTTCATTTTGTAGTTGAATATTAATCAAATCGAAATGAATATTTGTATTCGAATCGAATAATTTCAAATACGAACATCAAAATTTTGAATCGAGCAAAAATATTTAATTTGTTTACAACCTTAGGCGTAAGGAAAATGGATTGAGGCAATTAGCCCATTATTCAACGTGCCTTATGTAATTACCTGTTGACGATGACAAAATAGTGTGGGGATTCAACTTCATAAAAATGGTCTTCTTCCAGTTTCGAACATGCAAGCCTCATGCAACAAGATATTCAAAGAGGTTGTCTCTTGAAACCCCTTTTGATGCTCAAGTTAGACGAGATTACTCCTAAAAATTGTTGGAATTGTACCAATTATGAGTTCAATTATCCGCATCGCAAACTTTATCCCACAATTGTGTTATGATATACAATCGCAAGTCTGCTGAAAATGCCATAAAGGTGACGACGACAGTATGTGACTTGACCTGAGTCAGGTTATATCTTGGAAAGTCAGGTGTGTTAATGGTCAGGACTCGATCATTAGGTTAAGCCATTTGATTGTCCCAAGGACATTCTTCAAGGTCCTACATTGAGGACCCTCTCCTTGTAGGATCATGGCTAGCATATATATGGCTCATCTCGGATCCTCGGATGCAGATACCCGATAGATGTTATTTCTATTTTGTACCTCATTAATATTTATAAATATACTATTTTTGTTGATGCGTGCTTGTCATATCAAAATGACAAATTTTTGTACCGCATGGATTGGTGAGACAAGATTAGGGATTTGACATGTGCGCGAGCACTTTGGGCTTCCACCTATAGCACGTGGATCATGGCTAATTTTTTTTGGGGGGAGGGGGGCTGCTTACCCACTTATCACAATGTCATTTGTGACACGCACCCTGTTGTATGGTACGATCAAAATACTTGTGTATGCCCCAGACGAATAGTACACGCTCCTATGCCCACAATAGACTAGGTAGTCTTAGTAGTAAGTATAGGGTCGAATCCCACGAGGAGTGATGAACCTTTTTGTTCCCAGTGTATAAATTGAAGTGTCACGATTCTCAACATGTGTAACTTGCGCAATTAAACTAAACAAAGATCAAATATAACAAGGGGGTAAGATTTGAGTTAGGTCCTGATTATTGTCGATATTGGTTTCGGTCACAGGCATACTGAAGATCCGTCCATGTTCAGTATAACCTCAAGGCGTGGCCCAAAGACATTGGGGCGTTTTATGAGATTATACTTCACACTTGGGATGGTTGAATCCCTTGTAGTCACTTGGTCCATAGGTCACACATTCTCCGGTCACAAGGCAGTGCTCCAGTTCTCCTTAGGTAGTAGTCATACCCGATACTCTCCAAGTATGACTCTGACCAACCTTCTCTCCCAAGGTCCCCAACTCTGTACGTTTAGTAACAGATGCCTCCCGAACTCGTATAACTATACTCAATGTAATAAAGTTGAATAATTAAATAAATTTGTGAATTTAAAAAAAAAAATAAAATATACGCAATGAAATAATGTTTAAACAATTAGTGATTTTGAAAAGAAAAAAAAAAACCATACGTAGGGATGTTGCGCGGAAAACTATATAACATACACTTGAAGATAAAATAGTATGAAAAAGTATTGTAATTGATACAATAATAAGAAAATTGACTACTATAGTGTGAATAGCAAAGTCGAAATAATTATACTCAAAGAATCATATACTTGAATTATAATTTAGTATGAAACACAATATAATAATAATAATAATAATAATAATAATAATAATAATAATAATAATAATAATAAATAAAAAAAAAATAATAATAATAATAATAGTTATACTCAATGTAATAAAGTTGAGTTAATTAATTGAAATAAATTAGTTAATTTGGAAATAAAAAATTAAATAAAATGAATCATATGATGGGATTTTGCTCAGAGAACTATATAACAAATATCTGAAGACAATGTATTATAATATTGTATTGAAGTCGCTTTGATAATAACAAAATTAACTACTATATATAGTGCAAATAATGAAGTTGAAAACTAAATAACATATATTTTATTAACCGCAATATAATAATACGAAAATGAACTACTATAGTGTGAGTAATGAAAAAAATTAAAAACTGAATCATACGCTCGGAAAACTATGTAACATATACCTTATTTTAATATATTATAATCAAGTACTGTAATCCATATGATAATAACTAAATGAACCACTATTATGTGAGTAATGAAATCGAAATAATTATACTCAATCAAATAAAGTTAATTAATTAATTTCAATTAATTAGTGAATTGTATAAGATATATATATATATATATATATATATATATATAATGAAATTTTTATTAAAAATGAAGGAATATATATATGTTGGCCAAGTAAATGAAGACATATACAAAATTAAATATAATATAAATGAAGGAATATATACGTGGGCAATATAAATGTTGAAAATTTGAAAATTAAATATTTTATAAAAAAAAATAAAATAAAGTGAAATTATTCATACGATTGGAAATCGCTCGCGAAACTATTTAACATATATTTGAATGAGAAACAATGTATACGATGGCATATTGCAATGTACTGAAATTAATTAGTGAATTTGAAAAAAATATACAAAAAAATATGAATCATATGATTGGATTCGCTCGCAAAACTATTTAACATATACTTTATTTGAAGAAACAATGCAGTCAAATGGTCATAATGAAGATTGAAAATCAATTTTTGGCCCCTAATCTTAAAACATCAAAATATGGTCATTAATTAGGTGGTATGCCTAATTTGCCCTTTTTACTCGGCCGCTGGAGTGATTGCTCGGCCGCTGGGGTGATTGCTCGGCCGCTGGAGGCATATGGGTGAGCTGCGCGCTCGCGGGGAAAAGCCAGCGCCCACTGCGCGTATGGCACTTATGGCACTAATAGTGCCATAAGTGCCATACGCATCATTTTATTACTTGATTTTATTTTGGATTTCCGTTGGCACTTATGGCACTATTAGTGCCCAAATGACCATTTTAAACACTTTCTCGTAGGGTTTAGATGTTCTATTTAGGGTTTAGATTATCCATTTATGGTTTAGATGTTCGATTTAGGGTTTAGATTATCCATTTAGGGTTTAGATTATCCATTTATGATTTCTTGATTCTATTATTGTTGTTTCTGTTGCACGTATGGCACTATTAGTGCCATAAGTGCCAAAATGACTATTTTACTTGATTTTATTTTGGATTTCTGTTGGCACTTTTGGCACTATTAGTGTCATAAGTGCCAACGGAAATCCAAAATAAAACCAAAGTAAAATCTTGGCACTTATGGCACTAATAGTGCCATAACCCGACCCGGCACGCGACCCGCGTGTCTGATCCTACCCGGTCCGCCTCATTAAGGGTAAAAACGTCCAAATCAATAAAAATGGCCAAATTTTATGTTTTTTAATGTGTGGCCATAAATTGTGTTTTATGCTTCATTTTGGCTACTTCAAAATTTTACTCTTATTTGAATGTATTATAATAAGAGTAAAATTTTGAAGTAGCCAAAATGAAGAATAAAATACAATTTATGGCCACACATTGAAAAAACATAAAATTTGGTCATTTTTATTGATTTGGACGTTTTTATTAATGAGGCGGACCGGGTAGGATCAGGCACGCGGGTCGCGTGCCGGGTCGGGTTAGGCACTATTAGTGCCATAAGTGCCAAGATTTTACTTTGAAAAAACATAAAATTTGGTCGGGTCGGGTTGGTTTTATTTTGGATTTCCGTTGGCACTTATGGCACTAATAGTGCCAACGGAAATCCAAAATAAAACCAAGTAAAATAGTCATTTTGGCACTTATGGCACTAATAGTGTCATAAGTGCCATACGTGCAACAGAAACAACAATAATAGAATCAAGAAATCATAAATGGATAATCTAAACCCTAAATGGATAATCTAAACCCAAACCCTAAATGGAACATCTAAGCCCTACGGGGAAGTGTTTAAAATGGTCTTTTTGGCACTTATGACACTAATAGTGCCATAAGTGCCAACGGAAATCTAAAATAAAACCAAGTAATAAAATGATGCGTATGGCACTTATGGCACTATTAGTGCCATAAGTACCATACGCGCAGCGGGCGCTGGCTTTTTCCCGCGAGCGCGCAGCTCACCCATAAGCCACCAGCGGCCGAGTAAAAAGGACAAATTAGGCATACCACCTAATTAATGGCCATATTTTGATGTTTTAAGATTAGGGGCCAAAAATTAATTTTTAATCTTCATTATGGCCATTTGACTACATTGTTTCTTATAATAAATGACTCATCCAAAAACACCTAACGGATGGACTCGAATTTATACGAGGTCGTCCTAGGGCGGTAAGGTGACTCAAGTCGTCTCTCAAGGAAAGCTTAGCAGGGCTTCGATCGTGCTACTCACAAGAAACAGAAATAAAACCTAAACACTCTAATCGGGTAGATTGGGTCTGACACTCTCTCTTTAATTCTAGGCGTAATTAAATAAAGCTTGTAAATTATCTAATGCAGAATCAACATGAAGCATATAAATCTATCTAGGCGAAAGATGGGAAGCGGATTAAGAACTCAGGAAAGCCAAAAACCTAGGGTTTTAACTAGCAATCTAGAAAGCAATAGTAAATCAACAACCATAAACACTAATTATCTAGGCGATGAAAACATCAAAAGCATAAATCAAATGTCATTATCTAAGTGCTCGATTATCTAGGCAATGCAATAACAAGAAAGCTTGTAAAGATTAACTAATCAAAATGAAGAACTTACAATCGATTCAATGAAAACAACGATCTAGCGGAATCCACAAGTATCTTGAATGTTTCTATCTAACTAAACTAAGGGAAAAAGCATAAAATCGCAGGTGGAGGCTGCTAGGGTCGAAAAAATCTCAATGAAACCCTCAAAATCGGATTTTATAGCAATTTTCGTAACTGCCGGAATTGCACAGGGGCGGCGGCGCCGTCCCCCCCTTTCGGCCTTTTCTTGAATTTGTGGGACTTGGGCTGGTTTATGGCTGGCGGCGCCCGCCGTGAAACGGCGGCGCTGTGGACGGCGACCGCCGTGGGGCGGCGCCGCCGTGGGAGCCTTTCGCTGATCTTCTCTCCAAGCAATGCACGGCCCGCGCCGTGGGGCCGCGGCCGCCGTCTCGACGGCGGCCATTGCTCGAAATGATGCCAAACCGCTCATCAACTCCCGAATCCTGCACACGACAGTAGTACACCCAAAAAGTCATCGAGCACGTGCAAAATAAATCACAAAGGTACGAAACGAGCTCGAATGCGCAGCAGGAAAACTCACAAAATCATCACAAAATAGGGCTAAACAACCCCCCCACACTTAATTCCTTGCTTGTCCTCAAGCAACAATCACAACATCGACAGAAAATCCTCCAGCGATTCTTCTCACCAGGCAAACACAACCAATCCAAGTCTTTCAAAATATCGAAGTCCCCAATCGGGTGTTCAAAGTTAAGGTTTAAAATGCAACAACAAGATGATACAACTCAATCCGATCAGACCCAGTTCTCCGCTAGGGGTGAATTTCCTAATGCAATTTCCTTTATAATCATATCTCATCCTTTTTCACATTCTTACATTTTTTTTTTCACATTTCACTTTCTCTTTTTTTTTGGGGGGGTCAAGTTATTTTCGCTCTCAATAGACGGGCCATAATTCACGAGATTGAACTTTTGGAGGTGATCCAAAATATTCTCGTGTGGTTTCCCATGCTCATAATGAAGCCATTAGAGGAGCAGAGACCCAGATCTATCAAAAACTCAACAACCAACCAAACAATTCAACACAAAGAATGATATTAGGAATTTGCACTGAAAACACTCCCCCTAGCTTGTACCGGACAAATCACGTCAAAAATTGCTCATCAGGGTGTTGCACCAAAACCTTAAACTAATTACACTTCATTGGGAACAAATCAATCAAGAAAAACGAGGATAACAAACAACCAAGACACAATCCAGAATCGCCAATGAACCACTATCAACATGCGATGCACTTAAAAACAAGCAAGAAAACAAGGCAAGGGGACCATTCGCCCCAACACAAGAAAGCCCAAGGACACAACAAGAAGACACCCACAGGATTTACAAATACCAACAAACGCCCCCCCCACACTTAAAATCTGGCACTGTCCTCAGTGCAAACAAAAAGAGGGGTGAAAGAGGAAACTTCCCAAAATACCGATCCAGTGGTGCGTCTGTAGTGTCCCACAATGTCTGCCTCTCTCTCGTCCAAAGAACAAGCAGTCTCCAACACAACAACCTGCACCAAACAACAAAAGCAACAAAACAAGACACAAACAAAACGAAAGAAAAACGAAACAAGAAGAAGCAAGAAAACATGGGTTGCCTCCCATGCAGCGCTAGTTTTTAAGTCGCCAGCCCGACTAAGAGAAACCCTTAACCAAAATCCGATTGAAGCTCCAGCTGCCTTAGCGCCCTTGTAAACACATCTTCTTGAATTGCAGCTGCGGGTCCTCCAAATGAGCGTTCCATGCTCATATCAGGAGATGGTCCTCTTTCCACCCATCCAAGGAGATCGAGTGACACCACCTCATCGAACTTCTCTTCCAGTAGCAAGGCAGTCAGAAAGCCTTGCTCTATATCACCTTCCTCGTGCAGCTTATCCAGAGATTCCTGCTCAATGTCAGCCTCATCCTGCAAGGTAGCAAGGAATTTCTCCACGATCTCGTCCTCCTCCTGCAGCTTATTCAATAGTTCCTGCACAATACAGTTCTCCTCCAAAGCATCAATAGTTTCAACATAAGAGCAGCTTTGAATTAAGGAAGTGGAGGGAGTAGGTTTTTCATCAAAAGTTGAGAATGTTACCGCTCTACCTGCCCCTGACATACTCACAGTTCCCGTACTCACATCAATGCGAGTCTGGGTGGTGGCCATAAAGGGTCGGCCAAGCAGCACGAGATGCCCATTCTCGCCTCTAATCCCTTTTCCCACATCAAGGACAACAAAATCAACCAAGACACTAATCCCCCTCACAACAACCTCAACATCCTCAACAAGGCCCCGTGGACTACTAATAGAGCCGTCAGCTAGCTCTATCTTCAAATTCGTGCCTTTCAGCCTTTTATTACCCAATTTTTCAAAAATATCAAACGGCATCAAATTGACTGCCGCGCCCAAATCAAGCATTCCAAACACCTTTTCAACCCCACCTAAGCTAATATCCAAAATAAAGCTACCTGGATCTCCTTGCTTGGGTGGTGGTCGGTCAAGTGCATCAGTGACAGGTGGCAGTGGCTCACTGGGGCATTGGGTGGCCTTGATTGCCTCCACGGTTTTGCTTTTCCATTTCCCCGTGGTTATTGGGGTAGTTTCCTTGATTACCGCCACGGCATGAGCTTGACGCGGCTGTTTGTCCTGGTTTAGGAACTTCCCAGTTGGCTGTTCTTGCTGCAGCTGATTTAGGGCTCCTGTAAGTTGCCCAACTGTAGTCTCGAGGCGCTTGATGGTAGCACTCTGAGACTCCATGTTCTGTTTGGTCATCTCCATAAAGGACTGCATGGTGTCCTCGAGAGACGGCTTCTGCGGTTGAGCTTGCTTCTGACACTGTTGGGGGGCATTCTGGTATTGCTGCTGCTGCTGAAAATTCCCTTGTTGCATAGGGAACTGTTGATACTGCTGAGGCTGCTGCTGCTGATAAGCTTGAGTGTAGTTCTGCTGCTGAGCTCTCCAACCCGAATTGGAGCTTTGTTGCCCTTGATTAAAGCTGGGCCTCTGTTCAAATTGAGGCCTCCCCGGATAGCCCTGAGCAGCATAGACTTCTGCTTGTCCTTCAGGTGGGAATTCGCCCATTCGATGGCATGCGTTAATTCCATGGCCAAATTCGCCACATATTCCACATCCTTCTGCTGGTGGCGCGTGAACTGGTGGGGCTTCTGCCTGGTTCATCTTGAGGTGCTGAACTTGCCTCATCAATTCTGCTACTTGCTTCTGAAGCTCATTGTTGGGAGCTACTGCATTGGCTTCAACCCTCCTTCCTCTAACTGATTTCTATTGAGAACTCGCTGCAAGTGTGTTGAAAATCTCCTTGAGCTCATCAGCTGTCTTCCGGGCAATGTTGCCCCCTGCTGTACTGTCCACCATAAACTGTGCCGTCTGAATCAATCCATCATAGAAAAACTGCATCAACATGACGGGTGCTAACTGGTGCTGTGGGCACTGGCGGAGGAGCTCTTGGAATCTCTCCCAAGCCTCGTGGAAAGGCTCGTCAGCTCCTTGCATGAAGTTCATTATTTGGCTCCTAATCTCTTGAGTCTTGTGATTAGGGTAGTACTTCAGCATGAACTTCTCACTCGCCTCTCCCCATGTGGTGATGGAGTTCGGCGGCAGGGACAGTAACCACGTTCTCGCCCGGTCCTTGAGTGCGTAGGGTAAGCACTTGAGTCTCAACTGATCCTCGGTGAGTTCCAGCAGTGGGAAGGTCTGCACTTGGGTGCAGAAATCACGGAT
Organism: Salvia miltiorrhiza; assembly: GCF_028751815.1. Classification (NCBI taxonomy): domain Eukaryota; kingdom Viridiplantae; phylum Streptophyta; class Magnoliopsida; order Lamiales; family Lamiaceae; genus Salvia; species Salvia miltiorrhiza. The sequence goes on along the minus strand of NC_080390.1, from coordinate 31,834,609 downwards.
GAACTGCAAGGCGTCCTCACTGGGCATCCCATAAAAGAGCGGCAACAGGTTTGAATCATTGGGCTTCAGATTATAATTCCGGACCGCCGTGGGAAGCACTATCGCAGAAGTGCTAGTGGTCCCAATAACTGGCCTGGAAAAATCTCCCATGTACTGGACATTCTGCTCCGCCATTGCTTCTTGGTCAAGATTGGGCCGAGCTTCTTCTTCTTCTTCTTCAGAGTGCTCTGAAAGCGTCTCCTCAACGGCTTCCAGGATGGGATTGGTAGCAATTCTCTCTTCACGGTCTCCCTCTCGAGACTGTGATTCCACAAGGGTTCTCGAACTGGACTCAGACTCCTCCTCCAGGCTTAAAGGGACCTCACGAGGTCGGTGAATATTGTCGTAGTGAGGTGCAAGCTTCCTCTTCAAGCTTCTGCGTCCTTGCATACACAACACGAACAAACAAATCAAACGCACCGGAGGGAGAAAATAACCGAGTCAAAAGAATTAAACAAAAGAAAACACGGAAAACAATGCAACACAATCAAATGCCTAAAGCCTTCCTCGGCAACGGCGCCAAAATTTGACTCATCCAAAAACACCTAACGGATGGACTCGAATTTATACGAGGTCGTCCTAGGGCGGTAAGGTGACTCAAGTCGTCTCTCAAGGAAAGCTTAGCAGGGCTTCGATCGTGCTACTCACAAGAAACAGAAATAAAACCTAAACACTCTAATCGGGTAGATTGGGTCTGACACTCTCTCTTTAATTCTAGGCGTAATTAAATAAAGCTTGTAAATTATCTAATGCAGAATCAACAGGAAGCATATAAATCTATCTAGGCGAAAGATGGGAAGCAGATTAAGAACGCAGGAAAGCCAAAAACCTAGGGTTTTAACTAGCAATCTAGAAAGCAATAGTAAATCAACAACCATAAACACTAATTATCTAGGCGATGAAAACATCAAAAGCATAAATCAAATGTCATTATCTAAGTGCTCGATTATCTAGGCAATGCAATAACAAGAAAGCTTGTAAAGATTAACTAATCAAAATGAAGAACTTACAATCGATTCAATGAAAACAACGATCTAGCGGAATCCACAAGTATCTAGAATGTTTCTATCTAACTAAACTAAGGGAAAAAGCATAAAATCGCAGGTGGAGGCTGCTAGGGTCGAAAAAATCTCAATGAAACCCTCAAAATCGGATTTTATAGCAATTTTCGTAACTGCCGGAATTGCACAGGGGCGGCGGCCGCCGTGAGACGGCGGCGCCGTCCCCCCCTTTCGGCCTTTTCTTGAATTTGTGGGACTTGGGCTGGTTTATGGCTGGCGGCGCCCGCCGTGAAACGGCGGCGCTGTGGACGGCGACCGCCGTGGGGCGGCGCCGCCGTGGGAGCCTTTCGCTGATCTTCTCTCCAAGCAATGCACGGCCCGCGCCGTGGGGTCGCGGCCGCCGTCTCGACGGCGGCCATTGCTCGAAATGATGCCAAACCGCTCATCAACTCCCGAATCCTGCACACGACAGTAGTACACCCAAAAAGTCATCGAGCACGTGCAAAATAAATCACAAAGGTACGAAACGAGCTCGAATGCGCAGCAGGAAAACTCACAAAATCATCACAAAATAGGGCTAAACAATAAAGTATTAAATGTGATATAATAATAACAAAATGAATATAGTATTGTGTGAGTAACGAAGTCGAAAATAATTATAGTCAATGAAATAAAGTAGAATTAATTAATTGAAATTAATTACTGTATTTGTAAAAAAAATCTTGTAATATTATGTGTTTCCATTTCAAACAAATTAGTGAATTTTAAAAAAATAAATAATATTCGTTTAATAGAAAATCTTGAAAATTAGTGAATTTGGTGAATTTTATTTTGCAAATAAAAAAATCTTGAAAATTTAATAGAAAATTCGTTTAATCATGGGTTAATGGCATGTAAATTACCAAACTATTTTCAAATTCTGGTATAAATTCTGAACTTAAAAGGGTATCATGTAAATAGCTGAACTATTAATTTAATCTAATTTTGTAACTCCGGTCATTTGCCGATTGAAAATTAGTGACGTGGATGACTGGAAATCCTACCTGGATTCACCGGACAAACATCTAAACACAGTCGTTTAAATTAATGTCTATACGTCGTCGTTTGGGCTGAAGACTGAATTTTTTATAAATTAGAACCTTAAAACCTAATTCCACATTTCCACACTTCTTACCCTAAATTAATTCGACGCAACCATGAGCAAATGGTGGAATAGCGAGACCGAAGAATCCTTTTCGAGCTCAAGCTCGTCTGAGTTGGGGTTCAACTCACCATACAATTCGCGTTCGGGTAGCTGCGCTGGGCTGCCCAAACTGTGCAAACACGGCATTGCGTCGTTGAGAACTTCTCACACCCCTCTCAACCCTATGCGCCGATTCTACTGCTGCAGCCGTCGAGGGGTTAGTTGAAGTTAACTCTGTATTTAATTCCTTTCATATAATGATGTAAGTAAATGTTTCGATTTTGTTTTTGTGAATGTAGTCTGCCGAAGATTGTGGGTTATGGGAGTTGGTTGATCCGAAATTGAATGACCACTACAAAGAGTGCATATCCAAACTTCGGAATGATATGGCTAGAGCTGAGGAGTTGAGGGATCAAGCGACAATGGCGGCTACTTTGAGCAGTCAAAGGTTGGAATCAAGATTGGCTGTAATGAATTCAGCTGTCGTTGAGCTTGATCTACTAAAGGCAAGGAATGAGACACTGGAAGGAATTGTACGTGGTCTGTTGTTCAAGATTCGGACAACCAAATGGTTTCTTTGCATTGTGGCCTTGTTGTTTGCTTTGTTGTGGGTTCTGAAGTAAGGTAGTTCAGTTGGTGTAGGTTTTAGTTAGATAGATAGATTGAAGAGAATTATGTTCTCTTCCTTATGCAATATATAGACCTATCTATATTCTGTACTTGGTCGGTAATGAAGACATATAATGTCTTCCTTTTGGTTTGTTAATGTAAGTAAGTAATGTATCTATTTCATGTTTAGTAATGAGTAATTCATTTTTAGCTGTAAACCTATTTGTATTGACATACATTCAGAACCAATTCCAACAAGTTTATACAAGCAAGGAAAGAATAAGAATGGAGAACTCAGAATATAAATCTGGAATAGTTATCATATCATAGCATATTGTTTGATACACTGCCATACACCAAAATATACATTAAATAGTAGCCAAATTATCCCTAAAATATCTTCAAAAGAGCTCAACATCAATAAGCAAAGCACAAATGCTGACAAGTATTTTCAGTTTACAAAAAAGAGATTACAAAAAGGTAACAGCTTCTTTTCAATTAATCTTCAAAGGTCTTGTGTTGTAGGTCCTCCATCATCCCTACTCTCCTGTGTAGGGATTTCATTGGTGCTTGGCTGACCCTTCTGGGAAGATGATACACCTTCATCAACTCTTCTTGGTTTTTTGTATTTGTGCAGTTGGGTTACCTTCTTGCTTGTACTAGAACCCTACATGAAAGTTGAATGATTTTGAGCCAACAGAAAGACATACATGTTTGCACTTGCTAACAGAAAGACATACATGATAGAATGAGTTTCCTGTTTCTTCATTGATGTAGACACCAATCCCCTTAAGGGCAGCCCCTCGTCCCTTGTAATGGCTTGACTTCCTCTTGGACTGGCTTAACTGCTCTTTGTTGCTTTCATTGCCTTTTTTGTTGCTTGACTTCGCTTTGTTTCCAATCGATTGTGTTGAAACAGGTGCGTTGTTAGTGTTTGGTCCCCCTGCCCTTTGTTTGGATGGCCTACCTCTCCTCCTCTAAGACATATGCAAATGAAGATTCATATTCAATCATGTAACTTGTCACAGCCCGCAATCCCTAAGGATGGTTTAACCGGGGTTATGACTCGGGAAGGGGATTAAGAAGCGGGGAAAGAAAGGGGCATTTACTTAACAATCAAACATTTTACGAAAAGAGATAATTATTATATAACACTAGGATCATAACTGATCACTTGGGCAAAAACAAGACATTCGTTCAGGAAGGCCCGTCAAAGTGGATTAACCAACAAAAGAGTATCATACTTAAAATAAAAAAAAACTTAACATAATCAGAGTATCTTGCAGCGGAAAGTAGCTAGACATATGTATGAAGACATATTCTAGACAGGTTAACTATTTATTAACAACCCTGGAGACTCCGCTCATTGCAGCACCATCATCACATCAGCTCAACCTGCACATTTAGAAAACATATGCAGGGCTGAGTACAAAAGCACTCAGTGGGCACGTATGCCTAGGTATAAAAAATACATGCTTCAAAACTGTAAATTGTCATGCCATCATAAACAGTACAGCAAGGGAGTTTTTCGCTAAAAAGGCCCAAGCTTACTAAATTCATTTGTGATTCTTAAAGTTCGTCTGCAGACTAAGTTCTCTTGTAATCTATCATATCTGGAACTGTGTGCCGGAGAGGTGGCCACCTCTCACGGTCACTTGACCGGCCAACCCGCTAGATGACTCACGGTCACTGGTGTACACTAGTCAAGGCAGGATAGCTATCAACTGCTCAGGACCCGAATTCGATTGCATCATTGGCAAAGCCAAAGCAGATAGATATCATACTAAAATTTAAACATTTTATGGCAAGACAATACTTGAAATAACTTTAACTCAAAGATTTTGTCATGAAATAACTTGCTTGAACGTAACATTTAAACTCATTTGATATATATATGAAAATAATGCCCACCTTATTCGTTCCCACTAGGGGCGTAGAGTTACCTCCTTCTTTAGCTTTCACTTCCCGTCTGGACCTTTATTGACGAAGAGTCGATAAGTTCGAGAAGAAAGTCGTGTAAGAAAGGAAGATAGGTCTCTAAACTAAACTATCTCCTTTAATGATTTTAGGGTTCTAGCATCCATATTAATCTTGTCTCGTTCAAAACCTTAAACACAAAACATCTATCACATAACTAACATTTAGGTTCGAAACCGTTTATTTGAACATCATCATGCGCATCAATCATAACTCGTTCTACTCACGCCATCAAGTTAAATATTCCGTCATTTAATAACAAATCATATAATATCACATAGACAAATTAAATCATCATAGATCATTCTTTCTCATACTTAAAATAATTTAATCATTTTCAAATAATCCATATTAATAAGTCATTTGAAAAGAATTAATTTAAATAAGAGTTTAACTCAAAATATTTTATTTTAAAGTCCATTTGTAAAAATACTTGAAATAAAAGAACTCCATTTAAATAATTAATTTAAAGGTCAATATATAATTAAATTAATCAAGCTCAATTTAAATTAATAATTAAGAGCTCAAATAATTTAAATAGATATAAGCCCAAATTAATTAGATAAATTAGATCCATTCAATTTTTTTATTAACCAAGAGCCCAAACATTTAAATTAAAATAGGCCCAAAACTTTTAAATGAAATAAGCCCATTATAAATAAATAGAACATGGCCCTATAAAAACAAGCCCAAATACTTATTAAAAACGGCCCAAAACCCGGCCCAACCTCAAACACCCTAACCCAAACCCTTCTTCTTTTCTTCCCCCTTCTTCTACCTAAGCTGCGCCTCACACACTCTCCTCTCTTCTCTCACTCTCGGCGCCTCTGCCCTCTCTCCGCCGCCGCCGCTCAACGGCGCCGTCGCCGCCGGCGAGCGGCTCGGCCTTCTCTCCCTCGACTCGCTCTCTCCTCTCTGACCTCTTTCTTTCTCACTGACTCACACACACACGCACGCAGACACGGCGAAAGCCGCGCCGCCGCGTCGTCTTCTTCCCCGGCGAGGACAGCACCGGTCAGCCATCTCCCTTCTCTCGACTCCGGCAGCAGTAGCAGCAGCTGTTAATGAAGCCAGCCACCGCCGAAGCCCTGGATCACCGACTCCCTCGAATCCGGCGACCACAGGACAGCCATGGCCGCCGCCCTTCCTCCCTCCGATTTCCGGCGAAGCCGCAGCCGCAGCCGCCGACAACCCAGGTAAAACCCTATCTCCCTATTCTCATTTTCTTTTTCTTTTTCCTCATCTTTTCCCTTTTTTTTTTAAATTAAAATCTGAAATCCCTCCTCTCTTTCTCTCTTGGCAGAACGGAGACCACTCTGTGGCTCCGCCGCCGTCCGTCGACCACCGGCAGCCCCGCGGCTGCCGCCCCCTAACCTCGATTCACACACACACACAGCAGGGTTTCAAGCCAAGATGCAGTCGAACACTTAGCAAATAGGATTTGAGCATAAATCAAATACTGTAAATGATCAATTGTAAACTGTACACAAACATTCATTCATGTATATTAATCCTTCATGTAATTTCAGTTTCAAAATACATGTGTAAACGTATTGGTGATCGTTGGTTCCCTGTAAAATGAAATAGGGGAAAACCTTGGATTGGTGGTGAATGTTGCTTGTCTCTGCAGAATTGATATATCGCATAAGTTAGAATTTTTGTGAAGAAGAATTGAATGAGATGAATAATCTTCACTCTATTACCTTATAAAACTTGCTGCAGAGGTGGGAATGGGTGAGGTGAGATAGTGGAATAGGTTTTAAAGAAGCAAAATTCTATTTGGAGATTGACTTCAGAGGTGAAGAAAATTGTGTAGTAGGTGAAGAAAATTGTGAACGTGTAGTAGGTGAAGAAAATTGTGAACGTATTGGTGATTGGTTTAATAGAAGAATGAGAGGGGTGTGGATGAATGAGAACCATATGTGCTTAATCTCATATAAACACATTAAGATATATAAGCCTAATTCTCATTGAAGCATAAAATTCACTTGAGCTTGCCTCTAACATAAATTAAATAACTCATGGGCTCAAGTAAAACAATCGATAAAAGATTCATATTTAACACTTCAGTGTTAAATCCTCCACAATAAATTAATGGACTCAAAATATATTTTGAGTGTCACTCATTGAAAATAAAATAAAAATAAATCATCACGTATATAAATCATCAAATTCATATAAGTTCGTATTTTATTAATGGATGCTGAACCCTAATTACCATAATCAATCCTTAAATCAGTAATTAGAAGATTTTAAATCTTCAATTAAAAGTCGGGTCATTACATACTATCCCCCTTAAAAGAAATTTCGTCCCGAAATTTGTACCGCAGAAAACAACTCTGAGTACTTCACTTTCCTGTTAGACCGTAGTCTATTCTTGACCATGATATATTCATAGGTCCCTTACTATCGGTATCGACTTAGTCCTTAATACCTGAACTTCGATCTAAGATAGATTTGGATCTTCCTTCGTAACTCAAATATTGACTAATAACAATGTTGTTCTCATGAATCATATGCTTTGAATCGTAAACATACTTCTCTATTTGCGACACATGGGATACATTACGCACATTCTCAAAGCTTAGCGCTAACGCTAACCAATAAGTTATTGGGCTCATCATTTCTACAATCTCGTATGAGCCTATAAAATGGGGTTTAGGTTTACCCTTCACATTGAATCCGATGATTTCTCTTGATGGAGAAACTTTAATGGAAATTATCTCTCCACTTTCACATCATAGGTCAATTCGTCATTTGTCAACATATGACTCTGTCAATCATGGCCCTCTTTTATTCACTATCAAATTTTGACGGATGATTTCAATCATCTTGTCATTTCATCCCAACAAAGTGGTGATCTATATTTCCTCACGTATAACGCCTCATTTGCTAACCTATCGATAGTCGATTGATAACTAGTATTATATGTCTCACAATGAGTGACAAAAACATGTTCTCAGCTTTCACCCCGGTTTAGCTCGGTCGTCTTCAACATACCTTATTAGTAATTTCTATGTCGTTTAAGCGGAACTATAATGACTAATATCTCTAAAGCATTCTTAAGGCAACTTAAACAGTTTGTAAGGAGACCAACCATTTCGAGCATGTAGGCAGTCAGCCTAAAACGCCGTTATAAACTTTTATTCATTCATCGATGGAATCTCGAGTCATGTGGGCATTCACTGCCCCCTTTCGTGACAACCTTTGCTTAAGTCTGAAGGGTTCGAAAAATCCATCTCGACAAAGAAATCCATTGGTTCGTTAAGGGCTCGGTTTGTCCCAAACACGACATTAAGCTTGACTTTATGAGCTCGAAGACTCAAAGTAACGATACGATATGTTGTAAAACCTTCACTTGCTAGCACGCAAGACATATTTCAACAAATGAGGTTACATCTCGTTTCATTTCTCCTAACTAGAATTTTTCTAGATCTTAATATATCTTAGTACTTCCTGGTGACAGTATATGGGTGCCATGGCTTTATCTTATTCTTAAGTTCATTGTCATGGAGATGCATATCTTCCCTTCAAAGAAGATAGCATTATTTGATTCCTCGTGGTAATTCTTGAAATTTCTTATCCTTATTCTTACTCTTAACTTCTCATCCTTCCTTCGTGCTCCTACCACAATTTTCCTCAAGCTGGGTGGTTTAATCACTTCTATCATCATCTTATCATATCTTAGACGAGGCCTTCCGGCTCACTGTATCATCTACTACATTGGTCTTGTCCATGTGATGGTTAATACCAAAATCATAATCCTTTACGGGTTCAACCCATCCCCTTTGTCTCATCAGCTACTACAATTTCCTTATCAGGTTTTAGAATCTCTAGCACTACAATTCAAAATCATCAAAACTCTTTATCAGTAAACTATCATTTATACTCGACACCAATTGTTCGAGTGTCAGATACCAACATTTATGTGCGTTATTCATAACTCTCACACTCACTCCATTTAGACACATAATCGATATCAAACTCAAATAATAAATTATATCTTAACAATTTATCATGCTCATAGTTCTCGATTAAATCTCGGACTTTGTAATTAAATACTAAATTCCAACTATAATTAATTAACATGCTTCTCTAATTTATTTACCTCATTTAAACTAATAAATCTAATCCATGCTAATTTCTCATACTTAGCCATTTTATATGCATTTCTCATGCAATTCAAAAAGCTCAATAACTTACTAATCATGCTCATCTCATAAATACTCAAATAATTCATATAGTCTTACTAACATAGCATTAACTCATATGCACTGCTAGTTCACTTACATGACTTCACATACTCCACATATCTCAACTTAATAAATCATCGAATAGTTAGAAAATTTGTATTTAATGGAAATAAATTCCAAAAATTTAAATACAAATATTTTTAATTATTCTAAACACATTGGCATGCTCAAAATAACTCAATTAAAATCGAGCATCGCTCGTCTCTGGCCTTATGACTCACGGCCTTCATCAAATTTGAACCTTGGTGTTCAAATTAATCTAAGTAAATTATACGTGCAATATTTAATAAATATAAACACATATATAAACTCAAATCATTCAATATGTTCCAGAAAATGCCACTTTCTTGAGCAAAACTCACACCTATTGATTTGGCATAAATTCGTTCACCCAATAGTACTTTTGTACATGGTCCCTAAATGTTCCTTATGTTCATCTTCATTCTTGGAGTCACTAAGACGAACTTATCCAGGTGAAGGTAGAATACTCTATCAATGATGCCCATGAATATATCTGGGCATTTGTTTAGCCTGAATGGCACAACTACAAACTTGTAGTGGTCATAACCCGTTCTAAAAGTTGTCTTGGGTGATGACATCCGATCCTCAATCGATCTTGGAAAACACATTTGCACCTTTGAGTTGGTCAAACAATTCATCTACCCTCACTAAAGGATATTCATTCTTGAGTATTAATTTGTTCCACGCTCTATTGTCTGTGCGCCTTTTTAAAGTACCATACTTCTTCATAACATACAAAATATGCGCTCCTGATGGGAATGCACTAGACATGATTAAACTTAGGTCTAGTCGTTTTTTTGCAATTGGATCTCTAGGTTCTCCAACTCCTTTGGAGTCATCTTGTTCGATGCTTTTGATACACGTGTCGATCCTGGTACTAGGTCGATGGTAAATTCTACTTATCTATTGGGTGGCAGTCTTGGTAAGTTCTCCGGATAATCATAATGAAATTCACGTATAACTTCTACGTCCTCAACTGTCCTTTCTGTGCTAGCTCATCCGTTTAGGTATACAAGGAAAACTTGGTAATGTTTCTTATTTATCACCTTCATGGCTTGTATGTATGAAATAACTGATATTCTCTCCTTATACTTATCTCTTGAAAACTTAATGCGTCTATTCTTGAAGGTTTGAAGGAGATTTCTCATTTAATGCATAAATCGTAGCATATAATTCTCAGCTAACCAGTCCATTCCTAGGGTTACATCTACGTTCCATATTGGTATAACATCAAGTTATTCGCTACCACCTTAAGTGATCTTACATTCAATTACAGGTTCATATAACTACGTGTTACTATCGTTGTCCCTTCTACGGGTGAAAAGTTTTTTTTTTTTTTTTTTTTTTTTCATGTCTTGACCACTTTGTTCAGTTTGAATTTGTGTCGGGTGATCCCCGAGCATAACTACCTTGGCGTCTAGAGTTTTGTTGAGCAATTCAAAGTACGTAAACTCACCGTGGTTGGCGAATGCCATTCTTATCTCATACTTTAGGCCAGGTCGAAACTTCTTCGGCATCTATTCATCGATGTCCACCTATTGTGGGGCATAACGGATATGTCGCAGCAAATCTGGTCGTACTTGGTCATAGACATCTTGTTTTGCTTGAGGTTGAACATTTTCGTTTCTTTCCACTTATCGCAGATATATATAAAAAAAATATATGTAATATGTGTCCGTCTTATAGTCTTACTAAGACAAGTTTGCTAACATTCTTGAGTCATTGCTTTTCTTTTGGCCTCCCACCAAAATCTGTAGATCTAGTCAACTGGAACGCAACACATGAAGTCTTTCTTGTGCGGTACAATGAAAATCAAAGGTTTTCTTCATCGTCTTAATCTAGAGTTTACCCTCAACTGGATTCTTGGTTTCATAGCTATAACAAGCTTTACTCGAGAAAAAGTTCATCCATCTTTCGTAATGGTTTATTTTTGTCCTCATCTCGTTTCTAGCTTCTCATCTACCAGACATTCTATTTTTCAAAAAAAAAAAAAAAAACGATCATCAATACATTCCTTTTCTCATATCACATGTGTAACATTTTTTTTTCCATGATTCCATCGTGAACTCAGCATAGACAAAATAACTCAAGTCCTTATTCTCAAACCTTACGGTCTGTACTATAAATTGTTAACAAAAGGAGTGGTCGATAATAATCAGAGGAGAAATACTAATCTCAACTAATTTAGACACAACTGAAGTCAATTAACCATGCTATAGTTTGGGTGACTTACTAAGTCAATATACTAACGCTTCTTAGTCGTATACATCAAAAGAATCTACTAGAACAACTCAAAAGTTGCAAAGGCTCAAATCTCGAATGATATCAAAATAAAGTGTTGCAGAAAATTTGTTCAAGAGACTCAAATAAATAACCAGAGGGTAGAAAGGAGTAACTACCAAGTCGAACAAAATGACTTAGAGTGAGAACCCATCTGATTTTTCAACCGAAAGTTGAAACACATGGGTTTATAAACCCAAAACACGTCTACTGAGATTTGGATCATGCGGACTGGCCAGGTCCAACATAATCACTCCCCAGTCACACGGGATATACTATCCCGAACTTGGAAATTCTGTGTCTTCTAAACCCTCAACATACTATACATAACAAAACTTAAGTTCACACCAGCAAGCTAAAAGCTTAAACTCAGGGTCCTATGTTCTAGACTCTTGTTTCAAAAGTTCAATATTTTTTTTTTACTCTCCTCTCATGTTGCGGTGGTGGTGGCGGAGTATTATCCCGCCTATCCTTCACATCACACTCTTGATGACATCTTTGAGGCATTTTTGAAATCACAAAAGGAAAACTCAACTCGACCAACGCTCTAAGCATCCTCAAAACTCAAGTTCAATTTACTAACTCAACTTTAAGGAAACCCTCACGGTCACCTTAACATTCATCTGTAAGGCAATAAGCACTCACGAAATGCTAACAAAAAGACCACTCTGGTCAACCTAATATATCCATCAGTAGAATGCCTCTTTTTAGAGGGCTTACATAAAGGGGTTATTTAAACCCTACAAAAACCATAGTATCTATCGTAATGTCCCTTCTAAACCGACACCATTAATAGTACTATGTCTCGGTCTGGACCTCCTACGGTAATTGCTACCAGTTAACTCATCTAGTTGCTACTTTAGCACACTAGGAACATCCATCTACTTAACATCAGTAGGGTACTATATTCGCATGCTTATCTATCATCATGTCAAAATCTCAAGTACCAGTATCTCCTAAGTAAGTTATATACATCGCAATGTAATTGCAACTAATCAAAAACGAGGGTGTACCGCGCATACTCTCAAGATCATCCTTAGCTCTATCCTACACCGACTTCTCTTCTCATCCTCATCAACTCTAGCCCTCCTTGGCTACTTCTCATCCTCATTATCGTTTATCATTTTATCATCTTTGGTAACTGATACTCAAGGATCGACTCGATATCTACTACACTCTTCTAGAGTCCCTGGTAGAAAACAAGCATCCGGTCAGTAGATCCGCATAGAAAATCTGGGTATCTGTAACAAATCTCATCTCCTGTGGGTCCAATGCTCAAGACAACATGTCCCATCATATTGAGTGGCTTTCTTCCTTGCTCAATCCTACCACTCGATTGGTAGCACAGGGACTAGGTGCACGATGCCATCCAGTCTAGTAACAACCATAAGGCTTTCATCCTTTCATAGTCTATGAACATGTGTTTGAAAATCTGCTAGGGTATCTCTGTACCACATACTGTACGCCTCGTCCTCGTATTCGATCTTTCCTGAGTTCGATCTCACAACAGTCCACTTTCGTGCAGTGCCAACAGTCCTGGCCAACCTATAAGGAGAACTTAAAGGTGACTCTAGGAACTAACTCTACTTGGTTCCAGCAACAGAAATAAACAAAACATAACTTAGCAAAACTCCTATTAAGTAGTACTGTTATCTTAAAACTCAAGCTCAAAACATCTAAATTCTCATCTCGTCCCATCTCTACTCAGTAGGGAATCTCTCTAAACAATGATATTAGATCCCTTAATCTAAATCATCGTGACTCAGTAAGACAACTCAACAATTCTCTCTCAAAGCCATCTCCAAAGACTATGGCTCATGATACCTCCTCAAGTACCATTAAGGTTGCGTGAGCAAAACTCGCGTCACAAAACAACTCAACATATCGTACAATATCTCATTGCAGCATGCTAATAACTCATCATTAATCATGCTATTATACTCAAGCTCATAACTCAAACTCATAACTCAAACCAACAAGTACTTAAAGCAATCGCCAATTCTCTCAAGCTTTAGCTCTAAGTTCTCATTTCATCCTTCTACTTAGTAAAAAAAATCTCTCTTAACAATGACATTAGATTCCTTCATCTAAATCATCGTGACTTATCACAACTGCTCAAACAATTCTCATCACAAAACATCTCAAATACATCACATCATAACTCATAATTATGCATCCTCAATCATATAACATCATACGATACAAACGCTCTCATGATTCATCATGTAACATCAACATATGCTCTTACAACATAATAACTCATTATTAATCATGTTGTCATCCTCAAACTCAAACTATGCACCTTTAAACTGTAACATCATAACTCATCATATAACCTCAATATCATGCTCTTCAAAATTTAACGTCAAATAAACTTTGAAATTTTACATACCTCGTTGAGCCTGGTGTGATGGTGCGCTGAGCTCACGGTTGTTAATAACTATTAGTCTAGTGACTCATTCTAGACTAAACTCAAGACTTCTAATTCAGAGCTTTCCTTCGCTCTGATACCACTCTGTCACAGCCCGCAATCCCTAAGGATGGTTTAACCGGGGTTATGACTCGGGAAGGGGATTAAGAAGCGGGGAAAGAAAGGGGCATTTACTTAACAATCAAACATTTTACGAAAAGAGATAATTATTATATAACACTAGGATCATAACTGATCACTTGGGCAAAAACAAGACATTCGTTCAGGAAGGCCCGTCAAAGTGGATTAACCAACAAAAGAGTATCATACTTAAAATAAAAAAAAACTTAACATAATCAGAGTATCTTGCAGCGGAAAGTAGCTAGACATATGTATGAAGACATATTCTAGACAGGTTAACTATTTATTAACAACCCTGGAGACTCCGCTCATTGCAGCACCATCATCACATCAGCTCAACCTGCACATTTAGAAAACATATGCAGGGCTGAGTACAAAAGCACTCAGTGGGCACGTATGCCTAGGTATAAAAAATACATGCTTCAAAACTGTAAATTGTCATGCCATCATAAACAGTACAGCAAGGGAGTTTTTCGCTAAAAAGGCCCAAGCTTACTAAATTCATTTGTGATTCTTAAAGTTCGTCTGCAGACTAAGTTCTCTTGTAATCTATCATATCTGGAACTGTGTGCCGGAGAGGTGGCCACCTCTCACGGTCACTTGACCGGCCAACCCGCTAGATGACTCACGGTCACTGGTGTACACTAGTCAAGGCAGGATAGCTATCAACTGCTCAGGACCCGAATTCGATTGCATCATTGGCAAAGCCAAAGCAGATAGATATCATACTAAAATTTAAACATTTTATGGCAAGACAATACTTGAAATAACTTTAACTCAAAGATTTTGTCATGAAATAACTTGCTTGAACGTAACATTTAAACTCATTTGATATATATATGAAAATAATGCCCACCTTATTCGTTCCCACTAGGGGCGTAGAGTTACCTCCTTCTTTAGCTTTCACTTCCCGTCTGGACCTTTATTGACGAAGAGTCGATAAGTTCGAGAAGAAAGTCGTGTAAGAAAGGAAGATAGGTCTCTAAACTAAACTATCTCCTTTAATGATTTTAGGGTTCTAGCATCCATATTAATCTTGTCTCGTTCAAAACCTTAAACACAAAACATCTATCACATAACTAACATTTAGGTTCGAAACCGTTTATTTGAACATCATCATGCGCATCAATCATAACTCGTTCTACTCACGCCATCAAGTTAAATATTCCGTCATTTAATAACAAATCATATAATATCACATAGACAAATTAAATCATCATAGATCATTCTTTCTCATACTTAAAATAATTTAATCATTTTCAAATAATCCATATTAATAAGTCATTTGAAAAGAATTAATTTAAATAAGAGTTTAACTCAAAATATTTTATTTTAAAGTCCATTTGTAAAAATACTTGAAATAAAAGAACTCCATTTAAATAATTAATTTAAAGGTCAATATATAATTAAATTAATCAAGCTCAATTTAAATTAATAATTAAGAGCTCAAATAATTTAAATAGATATAAGCCCAAATTAATTAGATAAATTAGATCCATTCAATTTTTTTATTAACCAAGAGCCCAAACATTTAAATTAAAATAGGCCCAAAACTTTTAAATGAAATAAGCCCATTATAAATAAATAGAACATGGCCCTATAAAAACAAGCCCAAATACTTATTAAAAACGGCCCAAAACCCGGCCCAACCTCAAACACCCTAACCCAAACCCTTCTTCTTTTCTTCCCCCTTCTTCTACCTAAGCTGCGCCTCACACACTCTCCTCTCTTCTCTCACTCTCGGCGCCTCTGCCCTCTCTCCGCCGCCGCCGCTCAACGGCGCCGTCGCCGCCGGCGAGCGGCTCGGCCTTCTCTCCCTCGACTCGCTCTCTCCTCTCTGACCCCTTTCTTTCTCACTGACTCACACACACACGCACGCAGACACGGCGAAAGCCGCGCCGCCGCGTCGTCTTCTTCCCCGGCGAGGACAGCACCGGTCAGCCATCTCCCTTCTCTCGACTCCGGCAGCAGTAGCAGCAGCTGTTAATGAAGCCAGCCACCGCCGAAGCCCTGGATCACCGACTCCCTCGAATCCGGCGACCACAGGACAGCCATGGCCGCCGCCCTTCCTCCCTCCGATTTCCGGCGAAGCCGCAGCCGCAGCCGCCGACAACCCAGGTAAAACCCTATCTCCCTATTCTCATTTTCTTTTTCTTTTTCCTCATCTTTTCCCCTTTTTTTTAAATTAAAATCTGAAATCCCTCCTCTCTTTCTCTCTTGGCAGAACGGAGACCACTCTGTGGCTCCGCCGCCGTCCGTCGACCACCGGCAGCCCCGCGGCTGCCGCCCCCTAACCTCGATTCACACACACACACAGCAGGGTTTCAAGCCAAGATGCAGTCGAACACTTAGCAAATAGGATTTGAGCATAAATCAAATACTGTAAATGATCAATTGTAAACTGTACACAAACATTCATTCATGTATATTAATCCTTCATGTAATTTCAGTTTCAAAATACATGTGTAAACGTATTGGTGATCGTTGGTTCCCTGTAAAATGAAATAGGGGAAAACCTTGGATTGGTGGTGAATGTTGCTTGTCTCTGCAGAATTGATATATCGCATAAGTTAGAATTTTTGTGAAGAAGAATTGAATGAGATGAATAATCTTCACTCTATTACCTTATAAAACTTGCTGCAGAGGTGGGAATGGGTGAGGTGAGATAGTGGAATAGGTTTTAAATAAGCAAAATTCTATTTGGAGATTGACTTCAGAGGTGAAGAAAATTGTGTAGTAGGTGAAGAAAATTGTGAACGTGTAGTAGGTGAAGAAAATTGTGAACGTATTGGTGATTGGTTTAATAGAAGAATGAGAGGGATGTGGATGAATGAGAACCATATGTGCTTAATCTCATATAAACACATTAAGATATATAAGCCTAATTCTCATTGAAGCATAAAATTCACTTGAGCTTGCCTCTAACATAAATTAAATAACTCATGGGCTCAAGTAAAACAATCGATAAAAGATTCATATTTAACACTTCAGTGTTAAATCCTCCACAATAAATTAATGGACTCAAAATATATTTTGAGTGTCACTCATTGAAAATAAAATAAAAATAAATCATCACGTATATAAATCATCAAATTCATATAAGTTCGTATTTTATTAATGGATGCTGAACCCTAATTACCATAATCAATCCTTAAATCAGTAATTAGAAGATTTTAAATCTTCAATTAAAAGTCGGGTCATTACAAATGAAGATTCATATTCAATCATATGCAAATGAACCCTGCCCTTTGTTTGGATGGCCTACCTCTCCTCCTCTAAGACATATGCAAATGAAGATTCATATTCAATCATGTAACTGGAAAGCCATTAACTATTTACCTTTTCTCCTTGTGGGATTATGACTGCCTCATTCTTACATAGACGTTTGTTGTGGCCATGTTGTTTGCAGTTACTGCAAGTCATCATCACTCCATGCTTGGTCATTCGGCCTTCCTTCTCTTCTGGTGCTCGCACTCTCTTTTTCTTTGGTCTGCCCGGCATCTTTGTTTTAGGGGGTGATTTGACAATAGGACCTTCAACTTGTGGCCACATCTTCGGCCCATGAGTTGGTTTTATACCATGCTCGTAACCAGACAAATACTTTTCCACGGTGAAGCACTCAGACACAAAATTGATTGGGTCAAGCTCCATGTATTTTATAGCGGCCAATGCATGCTTACAAGGGATCCCTATGAGATCCCACTCTAGGGCAAAATTTCAGTTGGGGTAATCAATATACATCAGTCTAACCCTAAGTCTCACAAAAATCGACAAAGTACAGTTTCGAAAACAATAAAGATACAAAGGAATAATCAAAGTTAGGGCAAAACATAATAAATGGAGCACTCACTTACCTTTTCACCATTTTTCTACTGCTTGGGACCACAAATCGACAGACCCCCACGTTCTCGCTTCGAAACAAGGGTTAAGAACTGGGACCAAGTGTCGCCTGTGAAATACGACAAAATTGACGACTGAAAGTGAGGATAAAAAGGATAGAGGCTGGGAATCGCTGGCAAAAGTGAGAGTATTGATTAAAGTGAAGTGAAGATGAAAAATATTGCAAATGAATGAAAATGAAGGAAAAGGCGGGACTTTTCGGTTCATCAACAGTCTCTAGGACTGAACGACGCCGTATCAGTGATGTGGCATCCAGGTGGATGCCACATCGTCACATCCGACTTCCAACTCAACATAAACAAGTCATGTGTGCAAATTACCCAAAATATCCCTGCCGGAAATTGACCGGAGTTACAAAATTAGATTAAATTAATAGTTCAGCTATTTACATGAGACACTTTTAAGTTCAGAATTTATACCAGAATTTGAAAATAGTTTGGTAATTTACATGCCATTAACCCTTTAATCATTTAACAAACATTTGAAGTGCATTATTTTGGTCAAGGAATTGGATATGAGAGGGGCCGAATTTTTTTTTTTTTTTTTTTTTTTGATTTTGGGAGGAGCCGAAATCTCAACTGAGTTTTGTGAAGATTTAATTTTGGATAAATGTAATCCCAAAAAATTAGGATCTAATTTGAAGGATCATTAAAATCTTCGAAAATTAAAGAGAAAATTTGTTTAATCATTTAAACAAATAATGTGTGTAATAATTTAAATTTTAAATAACACGAAAAAATATTATTCAATTATTTAAAAATATTAATCTTACTAAATTATTAGTGTAAAACAATAAAAAAATATAATTTTCGAAACAAATAATGTGTGTAGAAACAAATCTATGATTAGTTTTAAGAGAATCATAAATATGTGGAAACAAATAAATAAAACATAATTTTTGAAGTAAAATAAATAATTTAATCTTAAAAAAAATTAATTTCAAAAAAAATAATAGTTGGAAAAAAAAATCTAGGATTATTTTAACAAGAAACACTAAATTATTGGTAACAAATCAATAATAATATTTTGAAACAAAAAAAATAAAAAAAAAATCCGGAATAAATCTATATGGTTTACATATAATTTTGGAAAATAAAAAAAAACCAACAAATAAGGAAACAAAATAACCGAAAAATTAGGAACAAAAAAAACCCATAAATTTCGAAAATCATAGAATAGAAAAAGCAAAACAATAAAAACAATATATTTAATGAGGGATAAATTAGTAAATCGATAAATCACTAAAAACCGGCCCATATAGGCTAAATGAAAAAAAACCGATTTTTTGCAGATGTCCAGGACACGAGGTGTCCAAATATCATTGCCCTTTAGTCAATCCACTAATTATGAAAAAATCGGCCAATTGATTTTTAAGCTAAACATCGGTTTTTAGGGTAGGTGTTTAAAAATCACTATCCTACACTCCCTCCATTTTTTATTAAGTGTCATCGGCTGTCAAAATACACATACCAATAAAATAAGATATTTTACATTTGTAACCTTAGTAATTATCATAATAAATGCATATATACAACTAATTATTACATTCATACAAGTATTAAATAAAGATAAAATATGAAAAATGTCATAAATATACTCTCAAATTTTGAAATGGGACGCTTATTGAAAAATAAAAAAATGAGCTGGATAGAACACTTATAAAAAAACGGAGAAAGTATTATATACTCCATATTATGTACATTTGTCATTTTCGTTAATTTATCTTGTTTTGTCACGACTCACATCCATGATCCATGCACCTGACCTTCAATGTAGACCAAATGAATCCATTTATAGAAAACTGACTTTTCTGACCTAACTCGCATAATTGACCAAAATAACGCAAGGGCCTTAGAATATCCCCTCCTTTCCTCTCCTCTATATATAATTATGAATATACACACGCACACATTCCGCCATATTCTCACTCTCGCCATCTCTAAGCTCTCACTTTCCGCCCTCCGCGGTCCCTACCCTCCACCACCACCACCGCTGTATATACATTATTACGTACACATATACGTACGTTCTCTCCTTCACTTTCTCTATCCCTCTCAGCCAAAATGCAGGGCGCGGCGGCTATAGCGTTCTGCCCTTCACTTTCACTCTCCGCCAATCCCCGGAAGATCGCCGCCGCCGCCGCTAGATTCAACCCCATCTCTCTCCCCTCATCGGAGCAACTGCGCCTCAGAAATGACGACTCGTCTTTGTCGTTTGCATCCGCTTCTTCTTCGGGCCGGAAATTGAAGCATAGCTGGTTGATCACGGGCCAGAATTTTGGCAGTTCGAAGGGGGCATCAGATGGCGTCGTGTCCAGGGCAACGGCGGAGATCACCGGGCCGGAAGAGAGCCCGAAATCGAAGAGCTTCGTGGAAACGTTGGTGCTCGGGCTGCTTTTCGGGCTCTGGTTTATTTTTAATATTTACTTCAATATCTATAACAAGCAGGTAGTTTTCTCCTTCCTTTTGTTTTCTAGCGCGAAATTTTGCTGCTAACTAATTGCGCTGGATGTGAGTAGAATTTGTGTTTATTTTTTACTTTTTAAAACACATTATTGTACGCTTATAATATTTGTGGAAAGGAGAAGTGTTCCATTTTTATAGAACAGAGAGGCAGTTATTTTTTGGTGTCTGGTAGAAGAACTTTGACCTCATTTCTGTGATTTCTTGTTATCTTTTTATCTTGTGATTCATGCGAACCATTCTTTCAGCTTTGTGTTTCAATTTATAGCTTCATTTTCCAGCCAATTTCGTATTTAGTTATGGAAAACATGTGAATTTGGCTGCATTTTCCTTCTAGAATGGATGTATAAACATATAAGAATATTCTCTTCTACTTACTTTGTTGTAAGCAGTAGTTTCATATTGAGTTGCCACTGATCTTGAAATTGTAGAAATAAATGTGTTAAGCTTTTCAAACCTGATATAAGGATGTTGTTTGCTTGTAATAGGTTCTCAAAGCTTTTCATTACCCGGTTACGATCAGTCTAGGTCAATTTGCTTTTGGGACTGTCATTGTTGTTTTGATGTGGGCATTCAATCTCTACAAACGGCCTAAAATCAGTGGAGCGCAGGTACTTGATATGGAATGCTAGCTCTCATGAAATATTCTTCTCATTCATTTACAAATCTGAACAATTGATTTATGAAAGTACACTCAACATTGGCAGCTAGCTGCAATTCTTCCATTAGCAGTGGTGCATACCTTAGGCAACCTCTTCACAAATATGAGTCTTGGAAAAGTTTCTGTTTCATTCACTCACACAGTTAAAGCTATGGAACCCTTCTTCTCAGTTATCCTCTCTGCTATGTTTCTTGGGGAGGTAATGATCCGTGACTTCTCGTTTCAATTGGTTATATTTGACGTATAGAGGAAACTAGTATACGTTTATATTGGCATTTGTGAACTCTTATAATTCATTCCAATCATAAAACTAAATATCCATTTTTACTTTTTTTATGTTTGGTTTGGTTGTGTATAGTTTGGAAATGATATTTTCCTTCTCTTTTTGGAATCAAACACTTCTTTTCTGGTTGCTCTTGTTTGGACAGTTTCCTACAATATGGGTAGTTTCCTCTCTTGTTCCAGTCGTTGGTGGAGTCGCCTTGGCATCAATAACCGAGGCCTCTTTTAATTGGTATGTATCCATGGCACACTGTTGTCATAGCCCTTGTCTTAAATTGTATGCTAACAAATTATTGACCTCAAATTCTCTTCACAGAAGTCGTGCTATCTTTGTTTTTTAAGGGCGGGTTTTTGGAGTGCGATGGCTTCAAATTTAACAAATCAATCCCGCAATGTGCTTAGCAAAAAATTGATGGTCAAGAAAGAGGTAACACTTTCTGTTCATTGATACTTTCTAATGCTGTTTTGGAACTTGTTGATATAAACTTTATCCACATTTCAGCTACATTAGCTTAAGTTCCCACAATATTTCTTGTAAGCCATGCTTGAGCTCCATTATCTCTTTATGCAGGAATCCCTCGACAATGTTACTCTGTTCTCAATAATTACTATAATGTCCTTCATCTTGATGATACCTATTACACTCTTCATGGAGGGTGTCAAGTTCACACCTTCATACCTTCAGGCTTCTGTACGTCGTCGTGCTATCCATTTATTTGAATCAAGCTAGATTTCTTACAAGTGCCTTTTTCATGTTTTGGTTTAACAATTCTTGCTGTTTTTTATATATCAAGGGGTTGAATGTTAATGAAATATACACTAGGTCGCTCCTGGCAGCCATCTGCTTCCATGCATATCAACAGGTAATCAGTGGGAGATTTCTCAGATGAGTTTCTCTTTTTTTATCTTCAAGGCTATTTGTTAGTGATATTTCACCTAAACCGGTCCACTTTGGTCACAGTTTTATCTTGATCAATATATGAGAGTTGTTTTTTTGGTAGGTTTCTTACATGATATTGCAGCGCGTTTCACCTGTCAGCCACTCCGTTGGCAACTGTGTTAAGCGTGTGGTGGTTATCGTGTCTTCGGTACTCTTCTTCCGCACGCCCGTTTCACCCGTTAACTCTCTAGGTATGTCCCGCAGCCGCTACCTGTGGTGCGGTTACTCCGGCTGAGATCCTTAGTTCTAACCGTAGTACTTTTTTTTTTTTTTTTTTTTTGTGGTTGGTTTAGGTACTGGTATAGCTCTTGCTGGAGTTTTCCTTTACTCTAGAGTGAAGAGCATTAAGAAGGCCAAGCCAAAAACCGCTTGAAATTTATACTGGTAAACCAACATTAACAAAATGTTTCATAGTTATGATTTTTGAAGAATTGTGAGGTTTGTATATCATGAATAAAATTGTGACATCTTGTGATGGGTAACTGTTATATATGTTGCAAAAATTAAAGTTACTATTTCACAAGATTTAGTAACATTTGAGAGTGTAATTAATTTATTATGCAACAAAATTTACTTACTTTCTTATATATAGCACAATTATATAGATGTACCTAAATTTTGTTACATTTAAAGATGAAATAAATTTTATGATAACTCTCTTGATGTCATTAGTAGACAATTTTATTATAGTGAGTGATGTGAAATTAAGATCACGATTAGAAGCAACGTTACATAGTTTTAGGCTTTAGCCATGTTAGTCACGAGATTAATATTTTGTTTTTGGCGTATGCTTTTAAGGAAGTTGTGATTTATGGTAATGTAGTTTTGTTCCCCAACTTGAATGGGATTAATAGATCTTTTTTTTTCATTTTTTTTTTCATATCTATTGATGGGAAGGAAAACGTCTTACCAACTAAGTAGGGCTTTTCATTAATAAAAACAGAGCTTTAAAATGTGTGTGAATATACTTATTTGTCGATAACATTGTGTTGTGCTGTTGATTAAGGATACGTTTTTTTAAAAACTAGCTATGTGTTAGTTATCAAGTGTGATGTTTCACTCTCTTAATTAGACCATACAAAATTGGATTCTTGTGTGTTTGTGTTGATATTAGTGATAGAATAGTTGATGTTCGAGATCAAATATTTCAAATATATGAACTTATTGTTACTTAATTTTTAAATTTATTTGTTTAATGCAAAGAAAAACAATGGTTAGTGGACGAGACAT
Organism: Salvia miltiorrhiza; assembly: GCF_028751815.1. NCBI lineage: Eukaryota > Viridiplantae > Streptophyta > Magnoliopsida > Lamiales > Lamiaceae > Salvia > Salvia miltiorrhiza. Next base: position 31,811,220 of record NC_080390.1, on the reverse strand, counting down.
AATTATATACATTTATACATTTATTTATAAATCGAGATCTTAATAGAGCAAGGACATATAAATAATAAATATAATACTCCATGTATAGAAGATTTTAGTGTAATTGCTCATATCCTTAATTACACTTAGTTTAAAAATATAATTTTAGAGATTTTACTGGGATAAAATAAAATCTCTTGCCAAATATACCCTCTCCCAGAGGAACATTTTGTTAATTAAATTATTAAATGTCAGAGCATCAAGGTGATAATACACCATAATGGTAAATTATGATTTTGATATCAAATGTTAAAGTTAGAAACATTTGCAACAAAGTGTTAAGATCAACAAATCCGGCCATGCAAAGTGCAAACAACTTAGGCCATCAACAACTCTTTCATATTAAAATCAAATGAAGGCAGAGCTCTAGAGCAAAAACTAAGATGTTAATATGAATTATGGTATAGATGAAAAGTGATTTTTGTACGTTTATTAGCACTCACACTCTATTGTATTGAAAAGAAAAACGTGAAGGTGTGTAGCAATGCAGAGAGCACGTGAAAAGCGCTCCTGAGGGTAACAAAAGGACGTCCCGTTTTAGCGCGACTCCTTAGAAGAAGCGTGTTTCCTTACTACTATTTCAAATCGGTGGAGCTCTAGAGAGTAAGTAGATAGTTAGCTTGGGTCACACAGTTTTGGTTGTAACTGTCATGCAATTTTCGTTACTTATTTCTTTGTATTTATACTCTTTCAATTTCTGGGACTCTGCTGACCAGCTTGCTTTGCTCCTAATTTAATTGAGGTGCGCCTTCTATTTTTTTTTTCTTTTTCCATTTATATGTAATTTTGTTGCATTTCTTTATTTGATTTTGCTTCTCGTTTGTAATGAAGTTGTATTTCATTCTGCTGCTGTCAACATAACTTTTTCCGAATTTGTTTTCTTGTATTTGATTCCTTTCTTAATTCAAGGATTCGCTTCAATGCTGACATTATGGCCGTAGTTCTTTTCATTTTTTTTTATCTTAATTTCCCCATAAGTGATAAGCGTAATGTAGAGTGCACCAGCTTCTTTAATATATTCAAATACTCTTTTTACTCTTTAATACAGTCAAATATAACAAGTAACGATTTATTTATTTTTATTTTTATTTTTACTTTTATTTTTTAAGATTTAGCAATTACTGTATATATAGACGTATAAAAGTCGAGATGTATCATGTATTAATCTCTGGCGTTTCTTCCCAAATTAGCGGACTTGAAATGACATGAAGATGGTGTTTGGCTAAGTTTATTTTAAATAGTTTATAAGATGTAGTTTCTTAAGATCTTATAAATTGTCAAAGTGTTTGAATAATTAATCTTATAAGCTAGAAAAAGAATTTTTAGTTAGAGAGAGAAAAATTTTGATAGAGAGAGAAAATGGAAAAGAGATGAAATAAGAATGATATATATATAATGAAAATAAAAATCATAATTGAGTTATTTTTGTAAAATGAGTGTTGCTTATGAGGAAATGAAAAAACAAATTGAGGTAAATAAACTTATTTTTTGGGAGCTTATAAGCTCTTTAAGAGCTTATTTTGTCAAACATTTTGAAGGGGCTTATAAGCTTCTAAATAATTTATAAATTATTTTAAAGAGCTTATAAGCTCAACCAAACACCCTCTAAATGTCTCCATTTATTTACTACTATAATTTTGAGGAAAGAAGCTTAGAAAATAAAAGTTCATTGTATTTTGAAGAAAACTAGTCAAGTAACCCTATGAATGTTGATAAGATAGCAAATTGTAAAGCTATCATTACTGGTTCTTTAAACTCGTTTCATCTGCTTTCCATAAACATTTTGAGTTCATTGGCATATGATTCTCACAATATGCAAATTACTCAGAAACAATGGTTCTAAGGCTAAAACCGATTTTCCATTCATGATTGATTTTTGCATGCTGGAAGTTAGGCTTGTTTTCCAGTACTTGAAATTTTTTAATAACTGTTATTTGTCCCTCTTTAAGAAACTCATGAAACTTTTTCTTGAACCCTATTGAGACGGATGCTTTGATTTTGTTGCCCTACATAATATATATTGTGTGAATAGATGCTGATTTTTTTGGGGGTTGTGAGATTCGATCATGTATATGTTCAACAAAAAAATTCCGTTGAACATGACGTGAATAAATGGTGACCATTAGATTAGATAAGATCAACGGCTGAGATTTGGTCTACGTTCTTTGAATATTTAGTGGTTTCCATTGAACTCTTCCATATATATATAAATTAAAAATTAATAATTTCACAAAACTATTATTTCAATAAAATTGTGTTAAGACTTAATTACCCATTCATCAATCACAATCATTTCTAATGCTTCATTTCCCAATTTATCTTTTTGAACTGATAAAATTCTTACCATTACATTTTTTATTTCGTATTTTGGATTGATGACATTCAAACGAATAGCCTTATTATTCGTTGGCATTTCTTATATCTAGAGTAAGTATACATAACCAATACATTAGTCGCTCTGCTCGAGGGTCTTAGACTGGCTATTACTTTCTTTGCTCATATCTGGCACTTCCACAATCCAACTCTAATCGAAAAAATATTACACAAATCGATAAAATATGGATCGAAACCGATTATTTTTCTCATAAGTCATAACATTCATTCATTAAGGGGAAATGAGAAATATACTTAGATGGAACAGTACCAGGAGCGTCTTCTCTCTCTGCAAAATGAGATTTTAGGGGCAGCGTTTTGCGCGGCGTTCCCCTCTACACCTGCCGCCGGTTGCCACCAACCCGGCACCACCTCCAGCCTCCGGTCCGCGGCTTCTACACCCGTCGAGCATCCTCCTTCTCCAAGTTTCACTCTCAAGTCTCAAACTCCGGACGCCGATTCAAGGTAGCCACTGCTTAACTCCGGAGAACTCGGCGTTTCGCCCATCGCCGATCCGCCTCATCGCCGATCCAGCAGCGCATCCATCCGGAGCTCGGCGTGGCGGAGAGATCCAGCAGCAGTCGAACGACTGTTCATCGAAGACTTTCCTCCAGTCCGGAGCTCGGAGTGCTCCACCGCGAACTGCTCCAGATCTGCTCGGCGTGAGTCATCGACGATCTGCTCGGCGTCCTCCACCGCGATCTGTTCATCGTCGACTTTCCTCCAGTCCGGAGTCCGGAGCTCGGCGTGCTCCACTGCGGCCTTGGCGAAGGCGCCGAATAAATTGCAGGAGGAACGGCTGCAAACGGCGACCTCGGCGACCTCACGCCGCTGACCTTCCGTCCGTCCGATGGCGTCAAACGGCGGCAATGGCCCCTCGAGCGTTGGTTGGTTCCCGCCGCTGTCTTTGGCTTCCGGTGGACTCAGTTCACCGGGCGACAGAGGTGCGCTCAATCTGCCAGTCGTCTCTACAAATTTTCTCCAAAATACTCCTCGTTCCTCCTTCGTTGTAGGAGAGCACTCCGAGACCGCTTCTCTGGATCGAAGTTCGGGTGTTGCTACTCTAACAAACCCTACGATGGCCCCCACGTCTGCTCCGAAGGTGTCGCCTCCTCCTCAGCCGAATGCCTCTTTTGCAGATAAGCTGAAGGCTAGGGATGGCAGTCCGACCGAGCAAGTTTCCAAACCTAGGGACGTCCCCGCTCATGACTATTCAATCCTCCGGCCGGAGTTGGTGGATCTCAAGCGTTGCCTTGTTTTGGACCCTTCTTTCCACCAACGACAAGTCCGGCGTTTCGCCCATGCGATTCACGGCCGACTGATCCTCCGCAAAGGTGATTCACCTAGGTTTGCAGCGGATCTTTGGGAGGAACTTCAGCAGCTTTGGAAACCGTCTGCCGGTTGTTCGATTCATCCTCTCGGAAAAGGTTTCTTCACTTTTAATTTCACAACCGACGAGGATAAGGCAGCGGCTTTCAATAAAACGACTTGGCGTCTACGCTCAGGTATACTACATCTCCAGGCATGGGTGCCGAATTTTGATCCCTACAAAGCGCATTCTACCCTTGTTCAGGTATGGATTAGAATCTTTAACTTGCCGCATGAATATTGGCACCCTGAGGTTCTTTCCGGGGTCGCACGAGAAGTGGGAACGCCTATCTTGATTGATGGTCAGTCTGCACAGGCTCATGTGGGTCACTTTGCTAGAATTCTTGTTGAGTTAGATGTTTCGGCTGATATCCCTGAAGCTTTAGATATTAAGTGTGGCGACATCGATTTTACTGTCAAGTTTCGATATGAGAATTTGCCTTATTACTGTTCCGTTTGCAATGTTGTGGGACATACTGCTAACCAATGCAGAAGGAAAAAAAACGACCACGATCGAGGAGGACTTTACGGAACATCAGGGCCGGGAACGTGGTAAGTACAAGGTAGATGACCACAGGGTTGACCCTCGTCCCTACACCGGAAATCAGGAATCTCCAGCAAGGGCTGGACAAGCTTTAGCTGAGGTTGGACAGAAACTGAACTCTTCTTCAGATCCTACCTCATCCAATCCCTTTGCTGTGTTGGTTTCTCTAGAGTTGCAAGATGAACATAGACTTGTTTGTGATGATAACATGGAAAAGCCGCCATCTGATGGAGGCCGAGCTTCAGATGCTTGCATCTATCAGGACAATCAGGATAGAAAGGATTTGGAACAGCTTGAGTCAGATGACGAAAAGAACCAAATTGAGGTAGTGGACCAGGAACACGAGAGGACTTCTGCACCTTTGGTTGTTCAGCCGCTTGCTGTGATGACTGACAACAACGATTTGCTCACTTTGACTGGGACGACAGGACCCATTTCTCGTAGACGAGGGCGTCCGAAAGGGGCTATCAACAAGAAGGGGAGAGTTTCTGATTCTTCTATCAAGCACAGGCTCCGTCGTATCATAATGAATGGCATGTCCTCGGATTTCCAAAACTCAGCACGCCGTGATGATATGCAGGGCCCAGGTCTTGACACTTCTTCACCTGTGGAGTTCCTGAATAAAGTGAAGTATGCTCAGTCTAGAGGACAGATTCTGCAAAACTTTGTGATCAACTCCGATAACTCTTCCGATGCAGCCCATGCTATGTCGATTGTGGCCTCTAAAAAATGGGGCGATATGTTGGACGATGAAGATGACGATGTTTTAGACGAGGACGACCCTCTTAAAATGTTCTCTTAGTCTTGGTTTCTTTTTTTGGTTACCCGGGGTTTCTTGCGGGTGCTTTTGCTTGTTTTCTTTGTCTCTGGTCTCTCTTTTTTTCTTTTCTTTTTAATAAAATTTCTATTTCAGCAGAGAAATATACTTAGATGACGAATTCCTCCGTCTTACTTTTTTTATTTTGCTTTTATGCCATTTTTTGGAGTTAATAATTGATTATTTTATAATCAATTAACAGTCTATGTGAGTAGCTAAAAGGAATTAGCTGCAAAAGGAAAGCGTATATATATATTACTCAATAGATGGATTAGTACTAAAAATTAACGAAAAAACAAAACAAAATAAATCATAAATATCCTAATTTATTTAGAGTTTAAAATCATAATTTATTTAGAGTTTAAGATCAAGCGGAGTTCTAGCATAGTCATCGTGCATTAAATATATGATTACAAATAAATTAGATATGGAAATTGATTAAAAATTAAGAAGAAAATAAGAATGAGTGAGAATTGAGGAAAATTATAATAGAGTGATTATACGACGCCACTTAGGATAAGATTTATTTTACTTTTATATATATATAGAAGGATGAGTTCAATATAAATATCTTTAATAAAAAAAATGAAAAAATGACACGAAGGGGTTGTGCGTATTTTCATCTAAGTTTTGTAAACGATGTAGACGGACAGCGTGTCAATCAATCTATATATAATAAGTATATTATGATCCAAAAATATCCACAAATCAATCAAGCCACTTATCATTGCAATAAAAGTTGATTGCAAACATCATTGCAGTTTCTTGTTCTCCTTTTCCACACAACCCTTCTATTCATTTCCCCTCTTATTCCATTTTGTTTTCTTGTTCATTTTCTTTTTCTTCTAAAAAAAGAAACTAAAACAATTACAAGAAGCACAATAAATAAACACCAATGGAAGACTATTAATTCCGAACCTCCAATTTATAATAATATTCGCATTAATTAATGTCAATGAGGTCTTGTCATAATGGTTAATTAAGAAGAAACTTTGCAAATATACTGTTGAATGAATACTTAAATATATATGTAACGTCAGCTTTACATGCAATTATATGCTCGATCGTAAAAAGAAAAAGGTATCTTTGATTTTTAAATTATTTAACAATAGTTTAACAATAACTAATTTATCCTAGTCTTAACCGTTTCCAAATCAGAAATAATATAAAAATAATTATATGCATCTTCGATTTAAGTTTCTTTTAAATGGGAAGTAGTCATGTGATGTGACCAGCTAATAATGCAAATTGGCGTACAAAGAAGCCTATAGGGATAGCTCCTTTACTTCGGGATCACGCCTTGACAAATTACTAATTCGACTGTATTTTCTGCAACATAACGTCGGTGTCGGTGGAATATAATCTCCAATAATATTGATTTTCTATAAAGTTAATTTTGGCCTAATTTGATGAATCTTCAAAACGGTAAAAGGTGTAAAATATCTTGTAAGTTTTTGTATCGTGACAAAATTTATTTTATATACATGTATCAAATGGCTTGTCTTAGATTGCACTCCTTCCGTCCCACGAATCTTAATACAAATCTTGATGCAATTTCTTTTTTCGGCCGTCCCACGAATCTTGAAGCAATTCTAAATATGGTAAGAATTAGCCAAAAAACAAGGATTGTTAATTACATTTTTCTATTTTATCGTTTTTCCACTTTATTATCTACACACTTCTATTTTATCATTTTTCTACTTTATTGTCTGCATACTTTTTTTGGGGATTATTATCTACATACTTAAAACACTAATATTCAACTCTTTAATTTTCGTGTCGAAAAGAATTGTATCAAGATTCGTGGGTCGGAGGGAGTATATATTTTTCCCTTAAAAAAAAGATTATATATATTTTGTAATAATTTCCTCGAACTTGTTTAATTTCAGAAAATACCTTCTCATTTTTTCTGGACTAAAATACACATACACACATATGAAGAAATTGGATATATAAATTGTTTGTTTAAATTTATTCGGAAAGTGTGATCACGCACAAATGCAATATCTATGCGACCACAGTAAAATGAGTGGTCCTATTAAAATATACCTACTATATATGCTTTTCTTGTGAAAAAGCTTATGACTTGGAAAATAAATATTAGTGGGAATAAAAAATTATCTCAAGTACCATCAATACGAGATTATGTATTTGCAGAATATATATTTTCTTTTTTAAGGGTAGAATATCATTATAACTTTTTCGCGGTAATTTAATATTGGAATGTAAGAATAATGGAACTCCGAAGTTTTAAAATCGGCACATTCAGACTATATTTTCTATTAATATCAGTCCATTTAAAAAGAATCTTGATGGATACAAAAATTACAACAATATGAAAATAAATGACCGACTTTCTTTTCAATTTTCAATTGGACCACTTTTTCCAATTTTGCATAAGAAAGAGGGCCAGGTGTGTGAAAATGTGTTTCAAAATTTGTTTTGAACCCCCCCCCCCCCACCCCCACCCCCACCCCCACCCCAACTCCAAGACATACATGTTTTTACCCCAAACTAGGTTTATGTATGTTGGCGCCAAGCTTTATCCTAATCTCATAAACAATAATACTTCCATTTTGAGGAACTATATAAATTAGATTATAAAACAAGGCCCTACAATTTTGCCAATTTTAGTCTTTAATAGCATTCCACTATTTTCGCTTCAAATATTTACTTTTTCAATAGACAATCTTCAAATGTTAACTTTTCTTCTTTGGGTTTCTTTTGGAGGTTCTGGGGGGTGGGGTGGACATAACATAACATGCTTTATTCTTATAACTACCTATAAAAATTTGAGATTATCATTTATCAAGAATTTAAACTAGGCTACATGCCTTTTTTACAGCTGCTTTATTCCTTCATTCTGATCTGACCAGCAAACAGCATAAATTTACATGTTCACAAAGAATCTAACAAACAATCCAACACAAAATCCACATAAGCAAACACTACCAATAGACACCCCACCCCAACCCCCCAACATTCTTTTTCTTGTCTTTAAACCTATAAAGACTCAAACCAAGGCTGCAACTGCACAATAAAAGTGACAATTCCTGCATTTTAACTGTCTTTAAAAAAATTTCTAATATATTTGCATGGGAATATAAAAGATTGTGACTACAGATTTTGGACCAGTCCCTATTTGAGGATCTTACGGGGATAACAAAAATAAAAAAAGGCTGAAGCTTATGCTCAAAGCATCTCCCTCTCTCTCTCTCTCCCCCTCTCTTTCTCTCACTTGAATTTTTAAAAGTTTGTTGAAGGAAGCAAAGCATCTCTTCCTAGCTAGACACCTCTGCATACAATTGGTTTCCCCTGCAAGCATTCCAAACCTTTCTTTGCTTACAATTAAGAGCCTCCCTTGTGCTATTCCTTTTCTCCAATCTTTCATTTTAAAATTATGTAGCATTTTCTTGCTCATCTTTCTGTGCAAAATATCCCCTCAAAGTTTGGAATCTCTGATTACTTTCAGATGATAATGATGATCAAATTTCTCTCAACATCTTCTGTTTTTTAACTAATGTTTCTGCAGCAGCCATTTGTGTCATTATTAAATATGGCTGGAATGGCTGCATTTTTATCTTCCTCAATAACAGCCAGCAATATTCTGTAGTGGGAAGCTCTGCCATTTCTTGGAATCAAGCTTCCTTTCGAATTCTTACAACCTTGCTTTTCAACTCGAATTTGGTCCCTTCTTTGAGCATTCACCTTTTTCAAGTACCATAGGCCTTAACTGTTTTTTATCGAGCAAAGGTTTATAGATTCTTGTGCATCCTCTCCAAGAAATAAGAGGACTAATCATACATTCAATTCAATTATTTGATACCTTGGTTGAACTTTTTGTCAATAGAGTTTCTATTTCTGGCCCAAAAACATTGTTTTCATTTGGGATTTCTCCAAAATCAGATTAAGACAGGAGAAGTTGGGACAGAAGAGCATGAGTTTCTTGACATTTATCACGGGATCCACGAACTCATGGCAGCCGGCCATGACCGTTAACACAACAACTGCAGCTTATTGGCTGAACTGGAGGGTGCTGCTCTGTTCCTTGTGGGTGCTAATGTCAATGGTGTTTGCCTCTCTTCTTATATCGAAGCATGAATGTCGAAGGAATTCAGAGGAAAATGCAGAACACCAGGAAAAAGAACCACCAGGAATCTTGTATGAAGATGAAGTTTGGAGACCTTGCCTTCGAAGCATTCATCCCAGCTGGCTCCTCGCGTTTAGAGTTTTCGCGTTTCTGATGCTTCTGTTGATGCTTATACTAAATGTTGCTGTTGATGGAGGAACCATTTTTTACTTCTACACTCAGTAAGTCCTCAAATTTCTTGCTTTTTAATCCATCTAATTATAAGTCATTTATTTGAATGGTTGATTTCTTCTTCCCAAGAAGTTTCTCTAACTTGTGCTATTTGTGACCTTTTGCTTGAGCTGAACAGGTGGACTTTTACACTGATCACCATTTATTTTGGGGTAAGTAACAATGGTATAATACAATATTTTCCAAAATATTTCATGCCTTCAATCTTTTGACATTCGTGTTTAATTCAGCTTGGATCCTTGCTGTCTATTCGCGGATGCTATGAATACAACAACAGAGGTTATGCTGATGAGCGTTTTGACACGGAGCGTGGCAAAGGCAAGGACCGGAATCAAGAACATATTGTTCGCGAAAAAGCAGGATGTTTGGCCTATGTTTTCCAGATCATTTTTCAGGTGAATCTCAGAAATATCTGCTGCTATTTGGAACATAACATCCTTATCTTTAACGACGTCTAAAATTTTTACTGTCATCGTTGTTTCGTTCAGATGAATGCTGGTGCTGTAATGCTGACAGACTCAGTCTTCTGGTTCATACTAGTTCCCTTTCTTGTCATCAAAGATTACCATTTCAATTTTGTAAGTAATATTTCAAATAGTTTCTTCAATTTTCATCTCAATTTTCCAACATTTTCTTGTATAGCAATTTTCTGATCAAGACATTCTTGCAGTTGATCATAAACATGCATTCCATAAACGCGGTGTTTCTGCTAGGAGAAACTGCTTTAAACAGTCTTGTAAGTTAGAAGTGATATCTCCTAACTATAATAAAACTATTTTTACTATAATATAAGCTAACTTATTGCGATCCTTAAAACTGTTGCAGAGGTTTCCATGGTTTAGAATCGGATACTTTTTTCTCTGGACTTGTGTTTATGTTCTGTTTCAATGGATATTACATGCCTGTGTCTGGATATGGTAAGATTCTATATTCCCATTTTCCCATCATAATGCCAAAAATATTTGCTGCAATGCAATATTAGTGACATCAATTCCTTTATTTCTGAAAAACAGGTGGCCTTATCCCTTTCTTGACCTCTCATCTTCCTATGCTCCATTATGGTAAGCAAGAAGCAACCTTTTCATCACTATATATCATCTTAGTTTAACACAAAGAAGATTCTAGAATCCCTCTTCCAAAAAATCAACTTGAGATCAAAGAATCACTATGCCCACATTGTATGGCATGGACCGCGCTTGAGCTGGTCCTGTCTCGAGCACTCACACACGCGTGCAACTGTAGCTATCGCGCCTTTTATATACCAAGATTTAACATCAAAACTTGTTTGACAAACATGGTTATTAGTTAGTATTCTTGATAGTTAGTTACATGATTAATTTATATTTTTGCAGGTATTCAACTGTGGCACTGATGCACATACCATGTTATGGCATATTTGTACTAATAATGAAGGGGAAGCATTATGCGCTAAAAAAGTGGTTTCCTGAGTCATGTTGGCAGGGACGGACCCAGGGGGGGGCTAGGGGGGGCTAGAGCCCCCCCCCAAATTTTAATTTTAATTTTTTTTTTTTTTTTTTTTTTATGTATATATATATATATATATATATATATATATATATAAAACGAAAAAACAGGGCAGCAACTCAAACGAAAAAATAGGGCAGCCTGCTGAGTGCTGAACCCACCTTGCGCCGCCAGGCCCGCCACCACCTGCCGCTCGCGCCACCGCCGTCGGCCGTCGCTCCACCGCCGTCGCACCACCGGTTCACCACGGCACCACAGGGCAGCCTGCTCAAGAGGTAGTCTTTGTGAATTTTTTCGCCGATTCCACCTTCCATTTTTTCTGCTGATTCCACCTTGCGAATTGTGGAGTCGCCGAGTCGGTGGGCTTATGTATGAATTGTGGAGTGGAGTCGGTGGGTTTAATTGTGAATTGTGGAGTCAGTGGAGTGGAGATTTTTATTTGTGAATTGTGGAGTCAGTGGAGTGGAGTCTATTAATCTATGAATTAATTTATTCAATTTTCGTCTATTTTTTCAATTGGAGTCAGTGGACTTAGCAAATAGTGGAGATTTTTTCGTCTATTAATCTATGAATTAATTTATTCAATTTTCGTCTATTTTTTCAATTGGAGTCAGTGGACTTAGCAAATAGCAATCAATTTATTAATTTGAATTAATTTAATTTTATAGGAAATGGAACGTTTTTTTTCTAAAAAACGTAGAGGTGAATCTTCAAGTTGTTCAATTACACCTTTTATTGGAAGATATTGCAACATTTTCAGTCGATGCGTACACGTCGCAATCAATTGTCATCACTTTCTCAAACAGAAACAACTAGTTCACCAAGTATTTATTCTTAGGTTATTTGTAATGTATTGAACTTTTATAGCTATGTTATTTCAAATGTATTAGAACTATATTATCTATGAAAATATTGTTTTTTATTAATATTATTATTATAAAAATGTCTAAAATGTACTGAATGTCCCCAAAAATTTTTTTCGGGGGCTACCGCCCCCGAACCCCCGTTGAAGTTCAGCCCCCCCCCAAAAAAAATCCTGGGTCCGTCCCTGCATGTTGGTATATATGCTCAACTCCGTAAAGGTTTCTGAAATGCTGCAAAAAGTTTTGAGCTTTCTATGGAAAAACAACATTCAACAGAAAAATTATGGTTAAAACCAACAGATTTCTTTGAAATCCCCGAGATTTCACCCTTGATCAGATTCATAAACAGTTGGCTTAGATTTTGAGAGGTGTACATGTCAATACAGATTACTCCATAAATGTAACTACAAATAGATGTCAGACAAAAACATAGTGGTATGATATTTCTTCATGTAACCGTCGCTTTGTTTTCCAGCTAATGCCAAATAACAACTCACTGCATATCAGCAAAGCATACATAAAGAAAATGAGACTTCAAGCTTACAAGCTATGCACGTTAGATTGTAAGATTTGTCATATGAAAAGCTTGTTTACTATAAAACATTGTATAATACATATTGGACGAATAAACATAAGAATACTTATTCTAAAACTCACGTTACAAACAAATTGATTAAATTCAGGGGTTGTTAGGTTAAGGGTTAATTATAGTTTATAGCCTTGGTTAATTATAGTTTATAGACTTACCTTTTAGCAAGTTTCAGTTTATACCCTCAAGTTTGAATTTTTTTTTTTTTTGTATAGCCTGAACTTCGAGAAATTGTTTAATTATATCCATAATCACATTAACATTAGCTCTTCTTTGTCGAAATTACATATGAAAGAATGACCGATTTTCACGAATTAGAGTCCAATGTATTCTACACAAAAAGAGATTTTCAACAGTTGGTAGCCCATCGTCATCGAACCACCAATGAAGTCGGAATCCCGTTTGAAAGTTGGCATCATTTTATACTAACTTTATGGTGCGATTCCGACTACACCGGTGGTTTGATGACGATGTGCTACCTACTGTTAAAAAACTTTTTTCGTGTAGAATACATTAAAAACTCTAGTTTCGTGACAATTGATCATCATTATAACTGTAATTGTGATAAAGAATAGACCACTAACATAATTTTTGTGCAATTGTGACTACAATTAAATAATTTCTCAAAGTTCAGGTTATACAAAAAATAAATTAAAATTGATGAGGCTATAAACTGAAATTAATTGAAAGTTCAGGTTATAACTCTCTCATGGGACGACATGAGTGTAAGCAGGATTGAAATTGAGTGGATATATAAAAGTGACAATAGGTAAAAGTGCCCACTTCTTATGGTGAAAAATTAAAAATGCCCACTTCTTATAAAACCTTGATTCCATGCCCAAAATACCTAAATTACCCTTGATGTCAACATCCCAAACGTACTTGTATGACAAAAATGGTTGAGTGTGTTATGAGTGGAATAAGAGTCTCACCTTTTATGTGAGTGTTAAAATAATTAAAATGGAGCAATGGTCTCATCTACTTTTACTAAAAATAGAAATGGATACTAAAATGTGGGACGACTAAAAAAAGAAAGTTGAACAATAAACATTGGGACGGAGAGAGTCTAAAAATCATCAAAAATGAATTTAAAACGAATAAGTTAAGAAAAATTCAAAATTTTAAAATATTTTATGTTTCTCTATTTTTTAAAATTTGGTGAGGCACTGAATCACCAACACCTAAACTAGAAGGTTGATAGTAGATCGGAACCTGAAGGAAATAGACGGACGGATGGATATTTCTTTTACTCTTCAATGGAATAGTTCTTTACAAATATCAGAGCATACATGTAAAACTTAGGAGAAAAGATCGGTCCTTTCTACTATTACAGACATGCTATTTATAAGAGATGAAGAGGAGAGGGTAAGATTGTCTTTTCCTTCATGGCACGTGCTCGGTACGTCCTTGGCGTCGTTGTCACTGGTGGTTGTCCTTGCTCCAACGGCCTTGCAGCTTTTGCATCCTTCAGAAAGTAGTTGGGAACTCTTCGCTCGCGCCGTCATCTCTAGGTGTTGAAGCCTGCGCTGCCTTCTCCAAGGAGTGCTGGTGCTGCGCCGCCCTCTCTTAGGGTAGCGATGACTGCGCTGCTCCTTCATGGGGTGGGATGACTGCGCTGCTCCTTCAGGGGGTGGAGATGACTGCGCTGCTCCCTCAAAGGGGCACTGGGATCTCCGTTCTTTGTCCTGCACTGTTAGTTTTCCTATTTTGTGCGATAATCATTAAGGCAGTAGATATTTCATATTGGTAACATATGGAGTACGGGTCGTGTGCTGCGCTGATGAGGACCTTATCCCTCATCAAAATTTTACAATTTTTTATCAATATTTGTATATGAGAATATTTATTTATTTATTATGATGAATAATACTCTATAATACTAATGTATAATGCTAATTTTCATTATCAAATAATTTAAATTTATTTAATGACTATAATATATTATAGACATTATTTAGTGAGTTTAAATTATTTGAAAATTATCAAATAATTTAAATTTTACATTTTCAAACTCAGAATTTTAGTGAGTAATTGATGTGGATTATTTTATTTTTAAAATATATTTTTCATATGCTTATATTTTAATTCTATTTAATATTTATATCTATTTATTTAAATTTGTCTTTTAATTTTGATATTTGTCGTACATGCTACCGATTGCATACTGATACTAGTTTCTTTAATTACGAAGTTGGCTGTTGGAATATATATAGCTGTGGAGATTACGATTAGCTTAATTAACTACTTGCCCTGATATATAATTGGCTTGTGAAAGTTGGCAACGAAAATTAGACGATATAATGGTGTCCTCAAATAACACCAACTGAAATTCAACTCTCCATACAATCCACACTCATCCTCCAAACCCCAAGACTTCTTCAAATGGCATATCTCAACTGGTTAGCATTATGTTTCTTTTTATTTTGCTTAACAACAAATTTTTCAAACTTAAAAAACCTTATATCTTAACACATTTTTCAGCAAAGTTCCAAGATTATGCAGACTTGACAATAGGTGGTTTGCAGCAGCAAATATTTATCAAACTAATAATAATTCAAAATTTATACACAACTTTTTATTACAAAAAAGTACTCATCATCCAATCGCTTCTCTGATGGGGTAGAAGAACACATACCTAACTTGACTTTATTTAATTAGTGAATATATGTTTATTTGACGGAAATTGATGAAAATTCTGAACGAAATTGCCACATCCAAAACACAAAATGTTGATTAATTGTTTGTTTTGAAATTTTATATATACATATAAAGTAATTTTGAAGAATTTATACTTATTTAAAATTATGATTAGTGTGAGATTCTTATTTAATAATAATAATAATAATAATAATAATAATAATAATAATAATAATAATAATAATAATAATAATAATAATATATTGCATCATTGCCTTTAAAATAGATTTGAAATAAGTGACATAATAGGCAAATCAAAATTTATAAAATAAGATTATTTTATAATAAGTATAAATATATCCATTTTTTTTCACTAAGGTTTTTTTAACCTAGTTTTTAATCCCTGCCCTTTTTGACGGAAAATTCAAGATTTTTAGAAAAACAAAATCTGTAATGGATTAGAAGAAGGACCCATAGGCCATAATCTTAGATCGCTCGAATTTTGAATAAGAAAATGTTGAAACTTGAACATCTCCTTCATTTCATTACGAGCTCTGTCACCTGTTGAAAATTGAAATCTAACAAAATCTGGCAAGAAAGTCCAAGGATGAGGAGGAGTATTAATTAGCATCTCATTTGCCAATCAAAAATTGTTTTCTTGAATATGAATCTTGAGATCCTCGTTTCCCATTTGGCGTTGTTCCTCTAGTATTTCTCTGGCCGAAGCCACAGCAGAAGAGTGGCAATCAATCAACTCCATCCTTTCTAGTGTTGC
Source organism: Salvia miltiorrhiza (assembly GCF_028751815.1). Taxonomy (NCBI): domain Eukaryota; kingdom Viridiplantae; phylum Streptophyta; class Magnoliopsida; order Lamiales; family Lamiaceae; genus Salvia; species Salvia miltiorrhiza. The sequence goes on along the minus strand of NC_080390.1, from coordinate 31,795,409 downwards.
AATATCACCCATACCACAAGGAACTGCCTCCAGCTTGCTGCACCGCCTCAGAATTAGGCGTTGGAGACGCGGGAAGTGGGTTTCGTTACTTCTCCACTGCACAAGATCTGTGTCTTCAATGAGAAGGAACATAAGTTGACAGAACTCCCCTTCAACCGGCTCCCATTCTCGACCTTGGCATGCAAAATTTCTTAGTTTCAGCACTTGTAGATTAGGCAATGCTCCGGCACTTGTCATGCCTTCCCAAGGAATTCTGCAACCACTAAGAGTTAATCTTTCAAGCTTCTGAGGGAATGCAAGCTTTGGAGGATGCACGATTGATGTTTTAAGACGGTATTCCACACTGATCTTCAACGTCTCGAGTTTGTGTAGATTGACAAGAGACTCAAGCTGGTATTCTGACCAAGAGGCGATGTCATACAAAATACCTAGTTTCTTCAGATTTGGGATACTTTTGAGGATGCCTTTGGTGCATCGGAAGTCTGATATTCCCACAAGCGTTTGCAAGTTTCCCAGAACATTGCTACTCCTGAGAAGTCGCTGAGCAGGCGGATCAGGCAACAAATTTGCCTTGAGATAGAGATGCCTCAAATTCGGCATACTCCATATCTCAACAGGAACCTGGAGCCCCCTACCGTATCTTCCATTGTAAAAGACAATCGTCTGTAGATTCCAGAGTCGGGATATGGACGAAGGAAGGGGGTAGTCGTAAGTGAGCCCAAGGTATCTCAGAAGGACAAGGTTGAAAATTTCATCCGGGAGCTCATACAAACCATGCGTGACTATATCTAGCACTCGGAGAAGTCTAAAACCTACATAAAATTGTGGTAGACCATAAGAACCATCACCAAAACATATAAAAGAACGAGCCATGGGATAACGACTTCTCTGGCCAAAAGCACGAACATGGGTGATTAGCCTACGCTTAGCCCGACCACCACCTGTCTCCCAATCGCTGGGAAAATCAAAAAGATTGGCTAAAGGGGTGCTTTCTCTATAAAGAGTCTCATCCCAATTATGGCCACCATGACCTATCTCCGCATCCTCACCACCAAAATCAAGAAAATTTTCCTTGTGAGCATTTAGGATGCTCACATCTCGTAACAGATCATGAATCTTGCAAGTTTTAATCTTGCCATTACAACTCCACTTACCAACCATAATCAGGCTTCTTTGTATAAGATCTTTGAGATACTCCTCTGCCACCTCTTCCAAGCTTTTGGATTTACTTGGTTCCAAAAATCCCTCTGCAGCCCATAAGTTGAATAGCTTAGTGACAGGGATCTCCTCGTCTTCCAGGAAGGCCCCCATATACAAGAAACATGGTTTCAGACGTTGAGGCAGGTGGTTATAACTCAAACCTAGTGTCTCCAAACATTTCTCATCATCTTTACTCAATATTGAATGTAAATCTTTTGATACACGAGTCCAGTCTCCCTCTGTTCGGTGTTCATTATACAAGAGACCACCAACTACAACAATTGCCAGAGGAAGTCCTCTACAATCCCGAGCAATCGACCTTCCAATGGCTTCCAATGCCCAAGGACAATCTTCTCCTCCAAAAACCTTTTCACGTAGTAAATGCCAACTATCATCATCATTGAGGAACTGTATTTTAAGAGGAGGGCTACCAGAGAATGCATAGGAGGCAACTTCTGATAGCCGAGTAGTCAAAAGAACTCGACATCCATTTTGGTTATCAGGAAAAAATCTACTCACAAAATCCCAAATAATTGTATCCCACATGTCATCCACTACTACAAGATACCTCCTGCTCATCAGATTCTTGTAGAGATGCTCACCTAGCATATAATCCAACTCATCATCTTTGTGATTCCGCAATATCTCTTCTGCCCGTATCTTTGCAGAATCTAGAAGGCCTAGCATGACTTGACGTAGAGAATACTCTTGAGAAACAGTCACCCAAGCACATATATCAAAGTGATCAACTACACGAGGATCATCATAAACTTGTCTGGCGAGAGTAGTTTTACCAATGCCCCCCATTCCCAAAATTGTCACAATTTGAAGCTCGGATGGATATCCAATTAATCGAGCAAGGATCTCATTCAAATCACTATCAAGTCCCACCACAATATTCTTCCCTATACCTCTAGAAAAACCATCACCATCATAAGCATGATACTGAGTCGGCTTATCCAAACCAAAGGCATCCTTAATCTTAATCGCCTCATTCATGATAAAACTGAAATCATCCATTGCCCGACGCAAATCTTGATTTTCCGGCTGATGAGCATATAGAAAATATTTTGACGCAATAGGCATCACTTCATGCGCTAGCAGGAGAATGATAAATATGACCTCAGAAGGCATCGCGATTGAGCTTGACAAAATATGAACTAGGAGAGGAATAAAAAACCGGCCCAACACAAATATCAAATTCTGGAAGGTCAGAGGTAACAACGATAGGAGTGCGGTAACATACGCGACGGGAATATTAAAGAATCGGATAACATCATCTCTTAGAGGAGAAAAGGCAAGCAGCAATCGAAACAAGATGAAAAACAAGCAGAAGAGAGCAAGGATAGATTCTGGCTCTGCAACAATCTGGTCGTGGATGTCGGATTCAATTACATCTTCTGCAGCATAAGCTGCCTTTGTTATCATTGTTTCCATACCATCTAATTCCGGGTCTTTGCCTTTCCCACGATGAGATGAAGAATTTTCAAGGAAACCCAACAAGAAACTCACCTTTTCGTGGAGGGATTTCAGTTGGGCTCTGTTGTGGGAAATCCGCCTTGCTCCAGCAGCTGGATGGAGAATGCTATCCACAATCTGCAGGAGAGAAACCAATGCCGCATGAGCCACCATTTTTACACAGATTTCCCCAAGTCAACGAGGAAGTGATGACAGGAAAGGATGGTGAGACTGATAAAAGATGGAACAAGTCAATTAGTCAAGGAAATTCAATTTCTTAATAAGATCAACTTATTGCTAGAATATTCAAGTCCGAATAATAGCATCAATTCAAATTGAACTATTAAAATATAATTCACTTTTAAAAAACATTTAAGTTAGTTTGATTTTAATTTTAAAGAGATTAATTTTTCAGATCGATGCAGATTAATATTTTTTAAATAAATATATAATATATACACATAATTTCAAAATTAATTTTCTAACCCTAAGAGCATTGAGCACCTCCAGCGCTCATGTCGAGCGCTGGATCGACCCGCGTCGAGGAGGGGAGCGGTGCACTGGAGACCCGGCCAGATGCGAAGTCGTGGCGAGGCAGAGACCCGGGGCGAAGGCGAGAGCTGTCTGGCGCGTCCGGCGGACGCGCCCATTTAAAAAAAAAAATTGAAATTCGTTTTTTTTTTTAAATGACCGTTTGATATATAGGGTCAAGTTAAACAGAGAATTATTATATACTCCCTTCGTCCGCCAAAATTATATAAAATTGCTTGGGCACGAGATTTAATAAAATTGGTGATGATTTTGATGTAGTGGAGAAAAGGTCCCACCACTTTATGAGATGTGTGGTTGAGATTGAATTTTGAGTGGGTTTTTTGTAAATAAAGAGTGTTAGTAATGATAAAACATTAAAGAGGATGGTGGGACCATTGCAATAAAAGGAAAGTGACATAATCTTGGCGGACGCCAAATATAGTAATTTTTACATAATCTTGGCGGACGGAGTGAGTATTTCATTTTGAACAAGTCTATATATTTTACGAACAGATCAACATAACTAACGAACAGACGTATTTAGTAAAAAAGAGAAAAACTCGCCACCAGCAGGATTCGAACCCGGGGCAAATTGCTGTTCATGCGGTACATTGATTTGTTCGTAAAAATTGTAGATCTGTTCGTTTTTATTTCACGAATTCTCTATTCTCTAAATATTTAGCATTCTCTGTTTAACTTTTCTCTATATATATATATTTAAATGACCGTGGGGGCCAACGGCTGAATTCAATATTTTTTTTTCCCTTTGTCTATATATATCACAACTTAATTCCATTCATTTCATTATCTAAAAATCATCTCCACATCAAAAAATTCTCTACAAAAAATGTCTTCCTCCTCATCAAGCCACGAGGACGAGCGGCGTGCTGAAGAATTTTTCAATCTTGTGCAAGAATTTAACCAAATTGTTCAAGATATGGGTGATCCAGATGAGCAACCTCGTCATCGGCGACGAAGCGTGGCAAAGAAGGCCTACATTCGTCGGGACCGTGAAGCCGGCGCTCTACGTTTGCACGCGGATTACTTTGATGAAAATCCGGTCTACCCCGACAACATTTTCCGCCGCCGATTTCAGATGCGTCGTGCGTTGTTTTTGCGTATCGTTAATGCCGTCGCATCTGATCCATACTTCCAACAACGCACGGATGCACTTGGGAGGCCCGGCTTCACGCCATTGCAAAAATGCACTGTCGCTATTCGTATGCTAGCTAACGGTGGGGCAGCGGACCAATACGACGAGTATCTCCGGATTGCAGAGTCCACCTCGTTGGAGTGCTTGCGCAGATTCAGTCGAGCCATTATTCAACCATCAGGGGGAACCGACCATCATCCTCGAAGCCGTCGCATCGCAAGATCTATGGATCTGGCATGCTTTTTTTGGGACTCCTGGTTCGAACAACGACATCAACGTGCTCAACAACTCGACGTTGTTCAACGATCGGCTGCAAGGAATAGGCGTGCCGGTCACATATCAAGTCAACAACGCCTACTACACAAGTGGGTACTACTTGACTGACGGCATCTATCCCAATTGGCCTGTATTCGTGAAGAGTCCTACACATCATACGGATCCGAAGGGGAAGAGGTTCAAAGTGATGCAGGAAGCGGCTCGCAAGGATATTGAACGAGCCTTCGGCGTCCTTCAAGCTTGTTGGGCAATCGTCAAAGGCCCATCGCGTATTTGGAGCAAGGAGGCGATGAGCGACATCATGTTCACGTGCATCATTTTGCACAACATGATCATCGAAGATGAAGGCGAGCACGCAACACAGTGGGAAGAAGACGCCGACGAAGCTTCAAGTAGCGCCGCATCTCAACCTCGTGCCGGTGCTCCGCCGAATTTTCGTGCATTTGTTGCACGATAAACATCCATGCGAGACGCGGAGATGCATGCTCGCCTCACTTTGGACTTGAAGGAGCACATTTGGTCTCGTTTTGGTCCGATTGAGCCCTAGAAAATTATTGTAATTTTTATTTTTTTATTGTATTTAAATTATGTCTTTAAATTATTGTAATGTAGAATTTTAATTTTAATAAAATATGAATTTTTAAAATAAAAGTGTAGAAATGTGAATTTTGTGGAAATGAGGATCTAAGCACCCACCTAAGACACAATGCATTGGACAGTGGTGTGTCTTAGGTGGGGATCACTTCTAAGACACCCCTTTAAGACACTTGCATTGGAGGTGCTCTGAGAGCGGTGGCATTTGTTGTTTTGAAAAATAACTTCTTCGGTGACACATCAACGTCACATCGATAGTTTAAAGCTATCAATTTTTATATACATATCCGAGCAATAATACTCATCAATTTAATTGTACATTTCATTTAAATTATCAATTTAATGTGAGTTCAATAATAAATGAAGAAACTACAATTATATTTAATTTAATTTTAGTCTTTAGCATATAATTGCACATAGTAATCATCAGAAAAACTTAACATTAAAAATTACAAATAATGTCACAATTAAAAATACATAATTCAAACTCAAATTACATTAATAAAAGTAGAAATACATAATTAAAACTAAAGAAAATCACCAATTATGCTTCACTTTAAGAGTTGGTTTTGTGTGAGACCAAATGCATGAAAAAGATGGGTCGAGTCAGGGTTGGGGCGGGTCAGGTCGGGTTGAAAAGTACTCCCTCTGTCTAATTAAAAGTGACATGTATTCGATTTTGGACCGTCACACTATAAGTGGTCTATTTTCATAAATGAAAAAAATTTAACTCTTTAAAAAGTGTAGATCCCATCACTTTTAACCAATTTACACATTCTCTTTAATTCTCGTTCCGAAATTTTTTGAGTCACTTATAGTGGGACGGAGGGAGTAATAATCAACCTGAAGATATGTAATGTTTCGAAACATTACATTTCTTAATATCAATTATTATTTTTTCTTATGATAATGATTATTTTTTCTATAATCTATTTATTTGCATTTGTTCTGTAATTTATTTATTTCTGTTTTTTTTCCAGCTATATCATTTTTTTTCTTAATCTGTATTTTGTTTTCTGTTTTTTATATTGTTATTTTATTTTATTTTTTCTATATTTTATTTATATCTACATTATTTCAAAATAATTATTATTATGATGCAAAGTAATTATTGAAATGAAGAAATGTCATATTTTTTAAACATTATCTTTCATGATATCAATAGTTACTTTTTTCTTACAACAATGCTTACTTAACTAAATAACTAAAAATACAACAAGTTCTAACGAGTAAAAATAACATTACTTTTATTCATATGAATAATTACTGTTTCTTACTACAATAATTACTTCACCAAATAACTAAAGTAAAAGTTATCATGAATGAAAGTAACAATTATTATAAACAAGTGTAATAATTTTGAAACATTATATTTTTTCATATCAATAATTACTTTTGTTTTGTAAGAAAATTTAATCTCTAAACAATCAAAACATTGACATTCATGAAATCATGAAAGAAGAATCTCTAACAAGTCCGAAATACATGATTAATTAAACAATAATGACATTTGAACACCAGGTGTACTGAACACCTGGTAAAAAAGCGATTTTTTTAGTGGATAGACAGTGGGCCGGTTTTAGGGGTTTATTATTTTTACTATTTTATCCCTTGATTTTTTTTATGTATATATATCCGAAATTAGTCTCTCTCCCTTGATTTTTTCGTCCATTTTCTTTCCTTTTTTTTCCAGCTAATTTGTTTCCAATTTTCACAAAATCTTCCGTTTTGTTTCGTTATTTTTAGAAGACTTTGTTTTCTTATTTTTATGTTTTTATTTCAGAAAATTTTATAAATTATATAATTCGAATATATTTTTTTTTTCGGTTTTGTTTTTTATTTATTTATTTGTTAATTTTATTACTGATTTGTTACCAATAATTTAGTGTTTCTTGATATAATAATTCTAGATTTGTTTCCAGCTATTTTTTTTCTAAATTAATATTATTTATTTTTTCCCCCCAAAATTATTACTCCTAAATTTTGTGTTTATTTGTTTTTTATTAATTTGTTTCAACTAATTTTGTGTTTCTCCTTAAAATAATACTAGATTTATTTTCGGATATTATTTTTAAATTTTTTCAAAAATTAGATTTTTTTATAAGATAAAAATAAATAATATTAAATTATGTTATTATTTCGGATATTTATATTGCTAATTTTTTTTATTTGTTTGCACTAATTTGTGTATTCCGCTAAAACTAATCTTAAATTTGTTTCCACTAATTTAGAGATTCTAATTCTGCTATAATTAATCCTAGATTTGTTTCCACTAATTTAGGGATTCTAATTCTCCCAAAACTAATCCTAGATTTGATTACCTAATTTAGAGATTCTCCTAAAAATAATCCTTTCAACATATATTTTATTTTTAATTTCGATAATTATTTTGTATTTTTTGAATTGTATGTACAAATATACATTTGTTCAGTTTGGAAACAATATAATGGGGCATCGGTCGAAAAAATAAATAACATATACTTGGATTAAATGTATTATAATAATGCAGTAAACGCGATATAATAATAGGAAATAAATTTTAATTAATTAATAGAAATAAATTAGTGAAGGTTGGAAAAAAATGTGAATACGATGTGATTTTGGTTGGAAAACTATATACATTTTAGACAATGTATTATAATATAGTATTAAACGCGATATAATAATAACAAATAATTATACTCAATGAAATAGAGTTGAATTAATTAATGGAAATAAATTAGTGAATTTGAAAAAAAATAAAATTTAAAACTATATTACATATACTTTATTTTAATATATTATAATAAAGTATTGTAATCGATATGATGATAACAAATTGAACCACGATCGTGTAAGTAACGAAGTCGAAATAGTTATACTCAATGAAAAAAAATTAATTAATTAGTTGAAATTATATAACAATATACTTGAAGACCATATATTATAATATAATATTGAAGTCGAAATAATTAAACTCAACATTCATCAAATTTAATTATATAATTGAAATATTATTAAAGTTGGAATCAAAAATAAAGTATAGTCAATCGTATGCAAATATTTTTATTGGAATCTATATAACATATAGTTGAATACAATGAATTATAATATAGTATTAAACGAGATAAAATAATAAGAAATAATTATAGTAAATGAAATTTAGTTGTATTAATTAATTGAAATAAATTAGTGAATTTGAAAAAATAAAAATAAAAATGAATCATACGGTGGTATTTTGGTCGGAGAACTATATAACAAATATTTGAAGACAATGTATTACTCCCTCCGTCCACGAAATGAGTACCCATATTTCCTTTTTCGTCCGTCCACGAAATGAGTACTCATTTCCCTTTTTGGCAAGTGTACCCCACACATCTCTTTAATTAATACACTCAAAAAGTGGGACCCTTAAACTATTCACACTACACTCCATACATTTCTTAAAACCCGTGCCGTCCACAAATGGGTACTCATTTCGTGGACGGAGGGAGTATAATATAGTATTAAGCACGATATAATAATAATTTTTCACAATGTAATAAATATATACAATGTAATAAAGTTGAATAATTTAATTGAAATAAAGTTTTGAATTTTTTAAAAATAAAGTATACGCAATGAAATAAAGTTTAAAGAATTAGTGATTTTGAAAGAAAAGGAAAAATAGGGAGGTTGCGCGGTAAACTTTATAACATACACTTGAAGACAAAGTAGTATGTTATAGTATTGTAATTGATACAATAACAAGAAAATTGACTACCATAGTGACAGTGTGAATAGAAAAGTCCAAATAGTTAATCTCAAAGAATCATATACTTGAATTATAATTTAGTATGAAACGCGATATAATAATAATGAATAATTATACTCAATGTAATAAAGTTGAATTAATTAATTGAAATAAATTAGTTAATTTGGAAATTAAAAATAAATAAAATCAACCATGAATCATAAAAAAATAAGCTTATATATCTTGCTTAATCGTAAAAATAAAATAAAAATGAACTACGATTGTGTGAGTAACGAAGTCAAAATAATTAAACTCAATGCAAACAAGTTTAATTGATAGTTGAAATTAATTAGTGAATTTGTAATAAAAAGGAATGAATCATATGATGGGATTTTGCTCGAAAAAAGTATATATAACGTATACTTTATTAAAAGCGATATAATAATAAGAAAATGAAATACTATAGGGTGAGTAATGAGAAAAAAATAAATAAGATGAATCATATGCAGGGATTTTGATCGTAAACCTATATACTATATAGCATATTCTTTATTTGAATATAATATAAGCAAGTATTGTAATCGATGTGGTAATAGCAAAATGAACCACAATTGTCTAAGTAACGAAGTCGAAATTATTATATTCAATGAAATCAAATTTAATTGATTAGTTGAAATTATATAACAATATACTTAAAGACCATATATTATAATATAGTATTATAGTCGAAATAATTAGACTCAACATTCATCAAGTTTAATTATATAATTGAAATAATAAAAAATTATATTATTAATTATATAATATAAATATCCGAAATAATAACATAATTTAATATTAGATAAAAATTTGTTTTTATCTTATAAAAAAAATCTAATTTTCAAAAAATTTAAAAATAATATCCGAAAACAAATCTAGTACTTATTTTTTTAAGGAGAAACACAAAATCAGTTGAAACAAATTAATAAAAAACAAATAAACACAAAATTTAGGAGTAGTAATTTTTGAAAAATAAATAAATAATATTAATTTAGAAAAAAAATATTCGGAAACAAATCTAGAATTGTAATGACCCGCTCATTTTTTTTTATTATTTAAATCCAGTAGCGCGATAGTTAATGTCGCATCTTTCAGTAAATGGAGCCCAGTTGCCAGTTTTATATGAATTCGGCTTATAAACCTGAATTATTATTACCAGAGGCGGAGCTATTACTTTTGCTTTATGCTTTTGTATCGCGTGAGATAAATCGCGACGAGAATTTTTGAAGTATTCAATACGTAGTATTTCAAGTTTATAACTGACTTAGAGAAGTCATATTATTTATTAATCAAGATGCAGCTATAGTTATACTTTGTTGAAACCAGAGTCGTGAAATTATTTACGACTGCAAAGCAGATTAAATCCACGGATTTAATTTAAGTTAGTATGTTACAAATTGTTGATTTTAGCAAGGCAAGGAGACTAATATCGAGATACGAGATTTATTAGTGTATTCAGTATATTAGCAAAACTCGAATCTTTCATTACGAATATAGAATTACATAGACCGAGATTTAATTTCTTCTATCTTACAAGCTCTACTTCCACAACCTATAGTTATCAAATCCCTACTTCTACCTTCCACCTAGTCAACACCAAAGAAAAGAAACTGCAGCAATAAAAAGAAAAGAAAAAGGGGGAAAGGGACGTGGGATAAGGAGCAGCTGCAGTAATCAGCCACCCTACTCTACAGCTACAACTACATCCCATCCCCATCTCTGCTACAGAAATCAGCCGCCCCACTTCACCAATCCGTTAGTCAAAGGTTCTACAATTTTTTCAAGTTTGGCAGCAACTCTCTTTCCATTTTTGCTGCTTGCAGCAACATTCCCTTTTGTCAACATTTGCAGCTACAACCACGCCCTACTTTAGTCTCACATTTCTGCTCCCAACACTTCACACTTCTCCTCCATCTTGCACCAGCGAATGCAAAGAGCAAAGGGGACTTGTTTGAATATTCTGCCAAGACTTCAAGGTAAATCCAGCCTCTAAATCCTCCATCTTCTCCATGCTTCCACCTGCAATTATTGAAGGAACAACAAATTTTTAAATCTTTTCCACCATTCCAGTTCAGTTGATCCATCCAACACTGAAGAAGGGTGAAGGAACCCTCATTCATTACTCTGACTCAACCAGAAAAAAACTTCAAGAGATATTCCACAACACGTTCAATTCCAACAACAACCCAATTGTTTGAAAGCATTCAAGGTAATTTGCTATCTCAAGTATTCAATTCAGTTCGCATCCATATTTAGCATAATCACATTTCATCATCATCAAATAGCCAAGTTATGTCATACAATAGGAAGATTATAAACTTCACAAACAGGCTGCACTCTATAACAACAAACTATGAGAGTTTTTTCCAAACCTTACCAACTGAACATCAACCGACATAAGGGAGTAGGACTTAGCTTTAAGGGAGGAAGGGCCGGCTGCCCAAGGCAATTGCCGAACCTCAACCACCAGAACAGAAAAGGAAGGCGACGAACTCTCGTCGTCTCGCCTGCATCAGATTAACAACGACGTCGGAACTGAAGAATCGCTAAGACCGACCGGAACCATGGCCGAGCAGAGACTCGTGCGCAGCAGCAGCAGCCGCTCGGCAGTAGCGATTATTCCCTTTTCTGGAATCTAGAGCTCGACGTCGGAGAGGGATAGGAGGACGGGAGTTGGACGGCGCCGCTCCCAGACGACGACCGCTCGCCGGATTCCAGACAGAGGTGCGGCCGCGACGAGGAATTCCAAAGTTAGGGCTCGATTGGATTCTGTGTGAGGAAGGAAGAAGGATGAGAGATCGCCGGGGTTCGACGCGTCGACAATTGACGCCAACCGGAGCAGGCGGCTGGACAGCCGGAGAAGAAGACGTCGAGCGAGCTGGGAAGGGCCGATCGACTGGTTTTTGAATCAAGAAGAAGAGCAGATTTTGGGGAGGAAAGAGAGAGAGATCCGACTGATAGGAAAAAGGGAGGAGGCACGACCTTGCCGTGCTTAGGCGGCGGTGACGCCGGCAACCTCGTCGGAGCCGAGGTCGAGAGAGCTCGACTGGATTTTTAGTTTTTCAGTGAGAGAGAAAAGAGAGAAGCGTGCGTTGAGAGAGAGAGAGACCGAGTGGGAGAGATAAGGAAGGATTTGGGCCATTTCATGTGGGCCGAATTTTGGGCTTCTTTTTATTTTAAGTTGGGCCGAAATTTTTAAAGATTTGGGTTTTTTTTTTTTTTTTTATGTTGGGCTTAATTTTAATTTAATTGAATTGGGCCAAATTTTTGGGCTCTATTTATTTTAATAATTGGGCCGAAAATTTTACCTCTTATTTATTTTCTTTGGGCCTTGTTGTATTTATTTTCATGTGGGCCTTTATTGTTTCTCTTTGGGCCGAGTTTACTAATGAAAGCCCAACTGCATTTTATTTTAATTGGGCTTTATTTTTAATTTATTGGGCCTTTGTTATATTATTTCGTTGGGCCTCGTTTGATTTATTTAATTGAGTCCAGCTAATCAAATTATTTATTTATTAGACCAAGATTTATTTAATTACTTGAGCCGATGAATTATTTCAATTGGGCCTCTCATGTTAATTATTCAAGCCCACTCCTACTTAATTAATTATTAGGCTGCCTTATGTTGAGCCTTTTTATTCATTTAATCTTATAACATTACTTGATCCTATTTATTAAGCCTGATTAATTATGAGGTTATAAAGCGAATAAGTTGAAGTATTTATTTATTTTCTATTGATTACGAGGAGCGGGGTTTATTTAATTGACGGATTAGAACACCCTAAGAGAACGGATTAATTTTTGTTAATTATCCGACTTCATGAGACGAGACTTAGCTTTTGTTTAAATTCGATAGCCTGGATTAACAATAGAAATTCCCTAATTATTATTTCAGAATAATAATTCATGCATAAGGATCATGCATAGTTAATTCCGTATTCTCATTATTTGAGGATTTTACTCGAGCAGTATCTTATTTATATTCTCGTAATCAAGGTCAAGGTCGGGAATAACAGTCAATCAAGGAACCACTGAATCACAGAGATTTCATATCAGGTGGGTTTACTTTCATATATATCAAATGAATTAAATGTTACATTTGAGCAAGTTATTTCGTTCCAAATTATTTGAACTGTAAATCATTTCAATTATTGTCTTGCCATAAATGTTTAAATTTTAGTATGATATCTATCTGCTTTGGCTTTGCCAATGATGCAATCGAATTCGGGTCCTGAGCAGTTGATAGCTATCCTGCCAGGGCTAGTGTACACCAGTTGACCGTGAGTCATCTAGCGGGTTGGCCGGTCAAGTGTTCGTGAGAGGTGGCCACCTCTCCAGCACACAGTTCCAGATATGATAGATTACAAGAGAACTTAGACTGATCAGTCGAACTTTAAGAATCACAAATGAATTTAGTGAGCTTGGGCCTATTTCACGAAAAATCCCTTGTTGCACTGTTAAGATGGCATGACAATTTGATTATTTCAATGCAAGTTTCTATAGGCATATGTACCCACTGAGTACTTTTGTACTCAGCCCTGCATGTATTTCTAAATGTGCAGGTTGAGCAGTAGCCGGTGGTGATGAAGTGACGAGCAGGAAAACCCCCCTTTGTCTGAAGTCATATGTATTAAAGAACTCTTGAGTACATGTCTTCATACATGTATTCAGAACCTTCTTCCGCTGCGTACTTAAAAGAATTTCATGTTATTTTAGCTAAGTCGGAGCTATCCGGACTTACTAGTTTGACTAAGTCATTACGACTCCAACTTTGTTGTAAATGTTCCCTTCGTTGTTAATGTTTAAGTATGTTTCTTCGTCGTTTATTTCTTATTCGTTCATCCCCTTTCTATCCCGCTTCTTATCTCCAACCCTTGGTCATAGTTTCCCGGCTTAATTATCCTTAATTAAGACCGGTCGTGACAGAATGGTATCAGAGCAGTTCATTTGCTCTGAACCCTAGAGTTAACCAATTTTTCTAGTATGATCACTGCTATGAAAGAGTCAGTCGACCAAAGCTCATCACTTCATCACATCGTCATGCTCAGCAAGAAAGAAGGTGGTAATGATTTTAAAACATTGAGAAGTTCATGTTTTATATGAATGTACTGATGCTTACATTCAAGTTTATGCATTATTGATTGATTAGATATCTCAATGAACTTAGATGCGTTAAGGATGCATGATCACTGTTACGAGAAGAACAATAGAAGCTAGAAACTCAGTTATATTTCACTATAGCCATGGTGAAGAGCTGAGAAAGAGGAAGAGAATCCAATGAAAGCAGTGCAAGCAGAGTGCCACGCACGAATCACTGAAACAGGCATAGTTCTTCATTCAGGTTGTTCACGCGTGACAGAACACCGAATCGACTATTGCCTTATTTGAGGATAGATCACGTGAGTCATTGCTCGTAGCGACGAGTGTGACTTATGTAATCAGTTAGCTATCGCATAATGAGCTAAGACTCATTACTAACTCTCGATTATCACCAGTTATGGCATGAAGAGAACCTTTATGATTTATGTTCAACCTTTAGAGTTAGACTCGCATCGGGTCATAACGCTTTGTTTAATGATGATATAGTATTGCGACTAGAACTTTCAGCTTGCAATTCCTGATATACGGAACCTTTTACATTACCTATTACATTACACGGGACATGGTTGAGAACCCTTATTGATTATGATCACGTGCTACGAATCCGAAAGACGAGATGTGACATGGATACTAGCAGTTACCAACCATTATGATTGACAAAAGAAAAATCTATGCAAATGCATAAAATGGGATAAATTCCCAAGGATGGTTGCAAGTTTAATAAGAGCTTGAAATGTCGGCAACGGTTCGACGTTGGGGTTAAAGGATTAAGATTCTAATGAGACCCTAAGGATATACTCAAGATAAGTATATATATATACCTTAACCTATCGAGGACATCGCCTCAGTTAGAACGTCTTGGATTAGGTATTTAGTCTGGTAGCCGGAATAAGAGCATTGACTGAGGTCATTCCATGACTTAGCATTACATATGGTGACACATACCCTATAAAGATGCTCAGATGAGCAAAGGCTATTTCCTTATTGAATGTGTGATGATTCAGAAGGTCTTTTGCAATAACACAGAAGAGTACTTCAAATTATATGGTTGCATTTCAAGCGCTATGTGAAGAAAACACTAAGTACTAGGAGTACTACATAAAGATCATGTAGAGGAAGATTGTTGAGTAAGGTCGAGCCTACCTTATTTCGCCTTTAGAAGATGTTTAATGATTGCATTAAACTAGGAGGCAGACTCCAAATTTGAGAAGCTCTAGAATATTCTCAAGGACATGTTCAAGATATTAAGAAGAAAGTGGTGATTTTAGACCAAATATACCTTTTGCAGCCAAGGAACAAGAGTTGCCAAGTTTGGAAAAGTATTTCCGAATGACTGAGAAGTAGTTGTGTCGGACCTGGCCAGTCCACATGGCCAAAATCTCAGTAGTCGTCATAAATGGGTCTTTAAACCTATATATTTTAAACCTTCATCTGAAAAGCCAAACGGTTTCAGACTATTAGGTCAATTCGTTTCGACCTTTCAGTCAATTCATTTCTACCCTATGGTTATTCATTTTCAATTGTTTGGCAAATTATTGAAACACTTTGCCTAATTTCCATTTGTGATTTGAATCATTGCGATCTACTAACTATTGGTAGATTTTCTGTGATCCAAGGACAAACAGATACTCATCAGATTAAATTAGTCAAACACGTATGCTTCAACCCAAAGGTCAAGCACGTAATGCATACAGACATTCTCTTGTGCATTTAGTAGGACGTTATTTGTGTACTTCGAAAACGATGATCATTTCGATGCTTTTGTATGCCCCTACGTTGGCTTAGTTATTTTGACAAGTATTAGTACGAAAATGCTGGTTCATAGGGCATTTTGGAACTGAGCTCTTTCATGATGACCTTGCTAGATAGCTAGTTCATCGTGTATAATGCTTGGATAGATCACCAGATCTATATTCAATTGTTGATGAAATAGTCCTCATTGATACTATTTTCCCATGTCTATGTAGCGACCCTATCAGTCTTTTGCGGCAAGTCACTTCCGCTATGTTATTTATATACTTTCATAAGGAAGAGTATGAGCGAGATTTGAGAATCAAGAAAACAATTTACAGAATCGATGATATGCATCTGTATATTACATTGGTGACTATATGTCGACTCATCGGAATGCCAACAAAGCAAAGGCGTCCGAGAGAAGTTGGATAGAACGATAAGAACAATAGTATGCCTTGTGATGTTGCATTAACAACTTGTGTTTTGACCTAATAGAATGCCGCCAAAACAAGGACGACCAAGAGGAGGGGGCAGGATTCCCCGAAATGAAAGAAGAGACCCAGAAACAGGGCCAGAACCAGAAACCGAAATAGTTCAACCACCTGTTCAGCCAAAACGATAGATTAAAGAATTATTCTTGCGACAGAACCCACCTACCTTCAACGGGACAGGAGACCCGGCAGAAGCTGAAACTTGGGTTCGCGCTATTAAACGCATTTTCAACTTCCTGCGTTGCACCGACCAAGAACGTCTGATTTGTATGTCCTTTCAGTTGACTGGGTCAGCTGATTTCTGGTGGGAAGCAAGGATGAAAACGATGACAGCAGAGCAGTTAGAAAACCTGACTTGGAAACAATTCAAAGCCGGTATATATGACAAGTATATACCCAAGAGCTACCGCAAGAAAAAGGAGGCTGAATTTTACAATCTGAAACAAGGGAAGATGTTGGTAACTCAATACGACAGGATGTTCTGCGATATGTCTAGATATGCGCCGGAACAAGTTGACACAGATGAGAAAATGGCTGAAAAGTTTTGTGCCGGACTGAGGCAAGAGATTAGAATGGCTTGGGCAAGCCATGGTGGATCGTCTTACGTGGAGTCGCTTAGCAAAGCGTTATGCATTGAGGCAGCAATGCTGGGAGAGATACCAGCAACTGCGCCTACGTCTGCACCTTCACAAACTCGGACTCAAAAAAAAAAAAAAAAAAAAAAAAAAAAAAAAAAACTTTTGAGAAAGAAAAAGAGAATGGGATATAGTAACCCTGGCCAAGCTAAGGAAAGGGTCATGGCAGGGGCAGACGTCCCAGCAACGTGGCTATGACACCTCAAAACAGATGGGGGATAACAAGTATGGGACTCCACCCTACCCAAAGTGGAACAAGAACCATGGGAAACTCTCCAGGACTGGTAATGAAGGATGTTGCATAGTAACTGGAATGAACATTTTACAAATCGTTACCCGAATAAGCAACAAAGGGCGGGTCTCAGGCTAAACTCGCCTGTTCAGACTCTGCATTTGAGCAATTCAAGCTTTGCCCAACCATACCAAGAGCAGTAACCACACCAGCGATAGCAACAACAACAATAATAGCACATGTGTGCTTGAATTTAGAGCTAAGCATAAAAATTATTCAAATTGGAGTGAACAACTCGTATGTTATGCCGATGAGAGACATATACATAATTTTAGGAATGGAATGGATAGTTGAGAACTATGCCACCATCATTTGCAATGAAAGTCAAATTTCTTTTCGACCACGGGGAAGAAACTGACACGTTTTCATGGGATCAGCATGGGTATGAGAAAGACGATCAGCTCCGTCCCTCAAGCAACAAAGATGATAAGAAAATGGTGTCCACCCTACCTTGTGTAGTTGCACAGAAAACTAAAAAAACCGAGAAAAGTATAGGAGACGTGACAATCGTACGTGAATTTCCAAATGTTTCCTGGAGATTTCACCGGGGCGCACCCGTTCTTTTTGTAAAAGAATAAAGATGGCACATTGAGAATGTGTATCCTCTACCGAGGATACACATCAACTTATAGAGAGTTGAACAAGGTGACACTCAAGGACAGGTATCCTCTATCGAGGATAGACGACTTCTTCAAGCAACTCAGAGGAGTGAGTGTGTCCTCAAAGCTAGATTTAAGGTCTAGGTACCATCAACTATAGATTCAATGAGAAGATGTACCCAAGGTGGTCTTCCGAACCAGATATGGACTCTATAAGTTCGTAGTGGTGTCATTTGGATTGACCAATGCACCAGCCATGTTTGTGGACCTCATGAACCGAGTGTTCCACCCATACTTAGGCAAGTTGTCTTAGTTTTCGTAGATGATGTCTTGATCTACTCGAGGAACGAGAAGGACCATGAGAAACACCTGAGAATAATCATAAAAATGTTGAAAACAAAGCATCTTTATGCTAAGTTCTGCAAGTGCGAATTTTGGCTCAACAAAATCACGTTTTCGGGACATATTATCTCATTAGAAAGGATCAAAGTGCACCCTGAGGAAGTACAAGTTGTACATGAGTGGAGATCGCCTACTAACCCCAATGAGATCAAAAGTTTCTTGGAACTAGCAAGTTGCTATCAGAGATTCATAGAAGGATTTTCCAAAATAGCAAGGCCAATGACGCAACTACTCAGGAAGGGAATAAAATTCTCTTGGACAGAGGAGTGCGAGAAGAGCTTCCAAGAACTCAAGAAAAAGTTAACTACGGCACCAGTGTTAGCCGTCCCAACAGCTGACAAGGAATACGTGATCTACACAGACGCGTCCAAAAATGGACTTGGTTGCGTGCTGATGCAAGAAGGAAGAGTGATAGCATATGCGTCGCGACAGCTTAGACCACATGAACTGAACTATCCGACCCATGATCTAGAATTGGCTGCAGTGGTACACGCACTGAAGATTTGGAGACATCACCTATATGGAGTTAGGTGCGAGATATTTACGGACCACAAATGCCTGAAATACTTTTTCGAGCAAAATGACCTTAATATGAGACAAAGGAGATGGCTCGAACTAGTGAAAGATTATGACTGTGGTATTAACTACCACCCAGGCAAGGCCAACGTAGTGGCTGATGCATTGAGTCGTAAGACTCAATCTAAATTGGGATCTCTCATCACTCAAGAGATGGAGCTCATAAGAGAATTTGGTAGAATGAGCATAGAAGTGGTCAAACCACCAGGAACGATAGCAAGCGTTGTTGCAACGATACCCAACTTGAGGAAAATGATAATAGAAGCACAAAGAAAGGACAAGAAAATGGAAAAGCTTCGAGAAGCAATAAGGAAAGGAGACCTCAAGAATTATCAAGAAGCATCAGATAATGATATCCTCTTTGAGGGAAGGATATGCATCCCCCACGATGATGAACTTAAGGATAAAAATCATGAGCGAAGCTCACGATACCCCTTATACTGGCCACCCGGGGAGCACTAAGATGTATCGAGATAAAAAAAAAAAAAAACATTTTTGGTGGGAGGGCATGAAAAGTGACATAGCATCCTTTGTAGAGAGATGCCTAGCTTGCCAACAAGTGAAGGCCCTACACCAAAGGCCATATGGAAAGCTACAACCATTGGAAATTCCAGAATGAAGTGGGTGAGAGAAAAGTTTTAGGACCAGACATGGTCAATGAGATGGTTGAGATAGTCCGCCAGATCAGAGGGCGAATAAAGGAGGCACAAGATAGACAGAAATCTTACGCTGATGCACGTCGAACTGAGTTACGTTTTGAAATAGGAGACAAGGTCTTCCTAAAGGTATCTCTTACCAAAAGGATAACTAGGTTTGGTGTTAAGAGAAAGCTTAGGCCCCGATTTATAAGACCATATGAAATGCTAGAGAGGATAGGTCCAGTAGCCTACAGGTTGGCATTACCGCCAAGCTTTGGAAACGTTCACAATGTCTTCCATGTGTCACAACTTAGGAAATATGTTTTCGATCCGAAGTATGTGATCCACCAAGAAGAGATGATTCTTAGTCCAGATTTGAGCTATGAAGAAATACCTGAAACCATTCTGGATCGAAAAGTGCAACAACTCAGAATTAAGGCAATCACATCAGTGAAAATCTTATGGAGACACCACTGATAAGAAGAAGCTACGTGGGAACTTGAAGACAAGATGAAGGAGAAATACCCCGAATTTTTTTTTAGCAGAATTTTTGCAAATTTCGGGACGAAATTTTTGTTAAGAGGGGTAGTATGTAATGACCCGCTCATTTTTTTTTTATTATTTAAATCCAGTAGCGCGATAGTTAATGTCGCATCTTTCAGTAAATGGAGCCCAGTTGCCAGTTTTATATGAATTCGGCTTATAAACCTGAATTATTATTACCAGAGGCGGAGCTATTACTTTTGCTTTATGCTTTTGTATCGCGTGAGATAAATCGCGACGAGAATTTTTGAAGTATTCAATACGTAGTATTTCAAGTTTATAACTGACTTAGAGAAGTCATATTATTTATTAATCAAGATGCAGCTATAGTTATACTTTGTTGAAACCAGAGTCGTGAAATTATTTACGACTGCAAAGCAGATTAAATCCACGGATTTAATTTAAGTTAGTATGTTACAAATTGTTGATTTTAGCAAGGCAAGGAGACTAATATCGAGATACGAGATTTATTAGTGTATTCAGTATATTAGCAAAACTCGAATCTTTCATTACGAATATAGAATTACATAGACCGAGATTTAATTTCTTCTATCTTACAAGCTCTACTTCCACAACCTATAGTTATCAAATCCCTACTTCTACCTTCCACCTAGTCAACACCAAAGAAAAGAAACTGCAGCAATAAAAAGAAAAGAAAAAGGGGGAAAGGGACGTGGGATAAGGAGCAGCTGCAGTAATCAGCCACCCTACTCTACAGCTACAACTACATCCCATCCCCATCTCTGCTACAGAAATCAGCCGCCCCACTTCACCAATCCGTTAGTCAAAGGTTCTACAATTTTTTCAAGTTTGGCAGCAACTCTTTCCATTTTTGCTGCTTGCAGCAACATTCCCTTTTGTCAACATTTGCAGCTACAACCACGCCCTACTTTAGTCTCACATTTCTGCTCCCAACACTTCACACTTCTCCTCCATCTTGCACCAGCGAATGCAAAGAGCAAAGGGGACTTGTTTGAATATTCTGCCAAGACTTCAAGGTAAATCCAGCCTCTAAATCCTCCATCTTCTCCATGCTTCCACCTGCAATTATTGAAGGAACAACAAATTTTTAAATCTTTTCCACCATTCCAGTTCAGTTGATCCATCCAACACTGAAGAAGGGTGAAGGAACCCTCATTCATTACTCTGACTCAACCAGAAAAAAACTTCAAGAGATATTCCACAACACGTTCAATTCCAACAACAACCCAATTGTTTGAAAGCATTCAAGGTAATTTGCTATCTCAAGTATTCAATTCAGTTCGCATCCATATTTAGCATAATCACATTTCATCATCATCAAATAGCCAAGTTATGTCATACAATAGGAAGATTATAAACTTCACAAACAGGCTGCACTCTAGAACAACAAACTATGAGAGTTTTTTTCCAAACCTTACCAACTGAACATCAACCGACATAAGGGAGTAGGACTTAGCTTTAAGGGAGGAAGGGCCGGCTGCCCAAGGCAATTGC
Source organism: Salvia miltiorrhiza (assembly GCF_028751815.1). NCBI lineage: Eukaryota > Viridiplantae > Streptophyta > Magnoliopsida > Lamiales > Lamiaceae > Salvia > Salvia miltiorrhiza. The sequence goes on along the minus strand of NC_080390.1, from coordinate 31,773,960 downwards.
CGAACCTCAACCACCAGAACAGAAAAGGAAGGCGACGAACTCTCGTCGTCTCGCCTGCATCAGATTAACAACGACGTCGGAACTGAAGAATCGCTAAGACCGACCGGAACCATGGCCGAGCAGAGACTCGTGCGCAGCAGCAGCAGCCGCTCGGCAGTAGCGATTATTCCCTTTTCTGGAATCTAGAGCTCGACGTCGGAGAGGGATAGGAGGACGGGAGTTGGACGGCGCCGCTCCCAGACGACGACCGCTCGCCGGATTCCAGACAGAGGTGCGGCCGCGACGAGGAATTCCAAAGTTAGGGCTCGATTGGATTCTGTGTGAGGAAGGAAGAAGGATGAGAGATCGCCGGGGTTCGACGCGTCGACAATTGACGCCAACCGGAGCAGGCGGCTGGACAGCCGGAGAAGAAGACGTCGAGCGAGCTGGGAAGGGCCGATCGACTGGTTTTTGAATCAAGAAGAAGAGCAGATTTTGGGGAGGAAAGAGAGAGAGATCCGACTGATAGGAAAAAGGGAGGAGGCACGACCTTGCCGGGCTTAGGCGGCGGTGACGCCGGCAACCTCGTCGGAGCCGAGGTCGAGAGAGCTCGACTGGATTTTTAGTTTTTCAGTGAGAGAGAAAAGAGAGAAGCGTGCGTTGAGAGAGAGAGAGACCGAGTGGGAGAGATAAGGAAGGATTTGGGCCATTTCATGTGGGCCGAATTTTGGGCTTCTTTTTATTTTAAGTTGGGCCGAAATTTTTAAAGATTTGGGTTTTTTTTTTTTTTTTTTTTTATGTTGGGCTTAATTTTAATTTAATTGAATTGGGCCAAATTTTTGGGCTCTATTTATTTTAATAATTGGGCCGAAAATTTTACCTCTTATTTATTTTCTTTGGGCCTTGTTGTATTTATTTTCATGTGGGCCTTTATTGTTTCTCTTTGGGCCGAGTTTACTAATGAAAGCCCAACTGCATTTTATTTTAATTGGGCTTTATTTTTAATTTATTGGGCCTTTGTTATATTATTTCGTTGGGCCTCGTTTGATTTATTTAATTGAGTCCAGCTAATCAAATTATTTATTTATTAGACCAAGATTTATTTAATTACTTGAGCCGATGAATTATTTCAATTGGGCCTCTCATGTTAATTATTCAAGCCCACTCCTACTTAATTAATTATTAGGCTGCCTTATGTTGAGCCTTTTTATTCATTTAATCTTATAACATTACTTGATCCTATTTATTAAGCCTGATTAATTATGAGGTTATAAAGCGAATAAGTTGAAGTATTTATTTATTTTCTATTGATTACGAGGAGCGGGGTTTATTTAATTGACGGATTAGAACACCCTAAGAGAACGGATTAATTTTTGTTAATTATCCGACTTCATGAGACGAGACTTAGCTTTTGTTTAAATTCGATAGCCTGGATTAACAATAGAAATTCCCTAATTATTATTTCAGAATAATAATTCATGCATAAGGATCATGCATAGTTAATTCCGTATTCTCATTATTTGAGGATTTTACTCGAGCAGTATCTTATTTATATTCTCGTAATCAAGGTCAAGGTCGGGAATAACAGTCAATCAAGGAACCACTGAATCACAGAGATTTCATATCAGGTGGGTTTACTTTCATATATATCAAATGAATTAAATGTTACATTTGAGCAAGTTATTTCGTTCCAAATTATTTGAACTGTAAATCATTTCAATTATTGTCTTGCCATAAATGTTTAAATTTTAGTATGATATCTATCTGCTTTGGCTTTGCCAATGATGCAATCGAATTCGGGTCCTGAGCAGTTGATAGCTATCCTGCCAGGGCTAGTGTACACCAGTTGACCGTGAGTCATCTAGCGGGTTGGCCGGTCAAGTGTTCGTGAGAGGTGGCCACCTCTCCAGCACACAGTTCCAGATATGATAGATTACAAGAGAACTTAGACTGATCAGTCGAACTTTAAGAATCACAAATGAATTTAGTGAGCTTGGGCCTATTTCACGAAAAATCCCTTGTTGCACTGTTAAGATGGCATGACAATTTGATTATTTCAATGCAAGTTTCTATAGGCATATGTACCCACTGAGTACTTTTGTACTCAGCCCTGCATGTATTTCTAAATGTGCAGGTTGAGCAGTAGCCGGTGGTGATGAAGTGACGAGCAGGAAAACCCCCCTTTGTCTGAAGTCATATGTATTAAAGAACTCTTGAGTACATGTCTTCATACATGTATTCAGAACCTTCTTCCGCTGCGTACTCAAAAGAATTTCATGTTATTTTAGCTAAGTCGGAGCTATCCGGACTTACTAGTTTGACTAAGTCATTACGACTCCAACTTTGTTGTAAATGTTCCCTTCGTTGTTAATGTTTAAGTATGTTTCTTCGTCGTTTATTTCTTATTCGTTCATCCCCTTTCTATCCCGCTTCTTATCTCCAACCCTTGGTCATAGTTTCCCGGCTTAATTATCCTTAATTAAGACCGGTCGTGACAAGAATTATTATAACAAGAAACACTAAATTATTGGTAACAAATCAATAATAAAATTTAAAAACAAATAAATCAATAACAAAACCGAAAAAAAAATATATTCGAATTATATAATTTATAAAATTTTCTGAAATAAAAACATAAAAATAAGGAAACAAAGTCTTCAAAAATTAAGGAAACAAAATGGAAGATTTTGTGAAAATTAGAAACAAATTAGCCGAAAAAAAAGGAAAGAAAATGGACGAAAAATAAGGAAAGAGAATGGACGAAAAAATCAAGGAAGAGAGACTAATTTCAGATATATATACATGGAAAAAATCAAGGGATAAAACAGTAAAACCAATAAACCCCTAAAACCGGCCCACTCTCTACCCACCAAAAAAACCGGTTTTTTACCAGGTGTTCAGTACACCTGGTGTCCGTTTATCACTACTCTTAATTAAATATTCAGCGAGCACGTACTGGAAAAAAAATCTCTAACAACAAGTTTGAAAGAAGAATCTCTATCAACACTGGAAAATTAAAATCTTGGAGCTTGAATCTCATCTCTATCCACACCGCATTTTCGAGCATAAATTTCTCCATTTTTGAAACTAACACACTCGGCTAACTCATAAACACATCAATTCATCACATTTTAAAAAATTCTTCAATTTTTTCGTCCCACACGTCTTAGTCGATCAATTTTCGGACTCGACTCGGTAAGCGCCTAGTCCATGATCCGATCCCTTCCTTTTCTTTATTCTGTTCTGAAGTGGACGAACCACTCATTCAACGAGATGAAACTGAACACGAACACAATCTCGAAAACTTACTTATGATTATGGGCTCCACCCGACGGCTGAAGCTCGTTCATAAAGCCTGACTTCCTGAGCTCAGTTGATTGTCAAGCAGTAGCTCTGGATCAAGAGAGCTGGGTGCTTACCTTATTATTATATATGAAAAGGAGAAAGGGCCTGCAAATACTCCTCTATCCCACCGCTTTATCTTGTCGCATTTGCTTGCTATAGAATATAACCAACAATATGATATTGATTATCGCGTGGTGTTTAAACATGTTGCTAAGTTTGTGAAAACAAAGAGGTTATGTATAAAATTACCTTATTATCTGTAGTGGCATTGTTTTTAATGGCTTGTCTTGATGTATGGACTTAAAGATTGTACGTGATCCACCGTTACTGCATTCAAAGGGGAAAATTGATTTTTTTCGCTAAGAGTGCGTTTACTTTGATTGTAAAATTTTCATTAAAAAATGATGGATAAGAAAAGATGAGAAAATATTGAATAATATTTTCACATCTTTACCATAGGATAATATTATTCAACATTGAAGAAAAAATGAGTGAAAATGAGCTGCCCGAGAAAATAATCCACCCTGTCCGGAATATTTTTTTCATTATAGTATCTATACTAATAGAAAAAGAGCCTAAGGCAGTTTAAGACACAACATGTGGATTGTCTATTTTACCCCTATTATATATTTATTATTATATTTGTAAAATATAAATCTATTTTGATATACATTTATTTATCACCCAAATCTATAAAGAATACTTTATATCTATAGCTTATAAATAAATATATTCATCCAATAAATTATTTAATAAAAATAATGAATTAATAGATTTTTTTAAGTAATAGATTATCAATTAAAATAACATTAATTACACGTACAATGTACGTTCTTTCTGCTAGTGCATATAAAAATAATGAAAAATGAGTGACAATATATTTCTAAACGCATTCTCAGCAAAAATAAAATATAAATAGTAGAATTGCGCTCTTAGTCAGACTTCATCATGGTGCCTTCGGGCCCTACCTTCTTAAAAAATTAGTTTGGGCTCAAATGCACTTAAAGGGTACCCTTAATTTGAGTTGGGCTCTTTAATTTTGATTGAGTAATTAACCTAAAGGTTAATTATAGTTTTAACGTGATTATAGTTATAATTAAATAATTTCTCCAAGCTTAGATTATACAAAAAAAAAAATCAAACTTAAGAGTATAAACTGAAACTTTTTGAAAGGTAAGGCTATAAACTATAATTAACCTTCCCATGATATTCGATTTTGCCGACCCACTTTAGACTATGATTTTGATCAACCATAACAACCCACAGATACTATCCCAGTTCTTACATACATGTATCACAATACACAACATTAATCTCTTATTCAAACAACTACGTTTGAAATAACACAATACTTTTCTCTTACACGAACAACTACATTCTATTTGCATTTTCTTTCAATAACAAATTCTGTTATAGTAAGGTTGAAATTCAGTTGGAGTGTAGTTGTTGGCGGACGAAATTGGCGACATCACGAATGCAGAGAGCAAACTCAGGCATTTCAGGAAACACATAGAAACCATGAAAGGCATTGGGATAGTGAGCCACCACCACCCGCTTCCCGCAATCCTTCAACCACTCAGCGTACCTTGTGTCCCAATCCTGCAGCGGATCATTCCCTCCCACCACCACCAAACTCGCCGGATATTCAACATTCTTCACTCCGCCGCCGCCAAACACGTGGGCCGCAGGGTGATTCCTGTCCGCGCCATCCGGCAAAAAATCCCTCCAATACACATCCGTTTGCTTCACACTAAGCAGCGGTGCCTTCGTCAGCCTCACCTCCGACTCCGTCCGTTCCTCGCCTCCGAAGAAGGGCTGCAGCCCTATAATTCCGGCGATCCTCATCTTATCGAATTGCTCCATTTTCTCCAGAAATCTCACCGTCACATGATGAGCTATGTTGCCACCTGCGCAAGGACGGAAACATATTTTATTTGTTTCTTCATCCTCTTTCAATCCTTTTCACTCTAATTTTCCTTTCTTCCTCTCTGCCATTTGACAAATTTGACAGTAGAAAAAACAAAAGAATAGGAAGCAGCACCTGCGCTGTCGCCTCCGATGAAACATCTGGCGAGGTCGGTGTTGGCAGGTAGAACGTCGGAGCATTTGGCATCGATGAATTTGAGCGCGTCCAAGGCATCCTCGTATTGGGTAGGGTACTTGTGGTCGGGGCAGAGGCGGTAGTTGACGGACGCGACGACCGCAGGCGTTCCGGCGGCTAGGTGGCAGCAGAGGTGGCTGTAGTGCTTGGTGTCTGGGGCGTAATTGGCGAATCCGCCGCCGTGGAAGTATACGATCAAGGGCAGCGGCTCGGAGGTGGGCGTGGCCGGGTTGAAGAGGCGGAACCAGAGGTTGCGGGAGGGGTCGATTGTGATGTCTGAGGTGGAGACGCGGACGGTGTTGATGCGTTTGGTGGCGGGTGCCGATGTTTTGGAGTCTACGAGGCGGAAGAGGAGCTGGTTGACGCTGCCGTCGCGGCGTGTGCTCATGTATGTTATCAAGTCGAACATGAGGAGCTTCAATCTTGTGAGCAATGGGAGCGAAGCCATTTTTGTGTTTCTTGGAAAGAGGGGTCTAGTTTGAGATGGGCTACTTACATCATTAATAAATCTCATCTACCTTTCAATTATTAATGGGAAGATATGATTGGTTGGTTTACGGGTTCGACTTTTGCACTTTGTGATTTTCTTGGAATTTAGGTTAGCACGTTCGATGAGGGCATGCAGAAGCGGAATTAGAATTTTAAAATATATGGATAATATTATAATTTTATATAAAAATTTAAAAAAAAAAGAAAAAGAATACAATATAAATATAATAATAAAAAAAAAGTGTGCGGACGATCTGGTAGCGTAGCATAAGTGGCTCCGTCCCTGAAAATGGTGGCATAGGTGTATCCGAATTTGATATGAGATATTGACATGTTGTTACTCTCCCCAACTCTCTTCGAATCATGGCCGTCTATCGCCGTCGTGAACTTGATTGGAGCATTGTCACGTCTGACTGCCACCTTGTAACAGAAAATTAGGTGCTTTCAATTTATGTTACTTGAATGTGTGTCGGCAACCAGATCCAGATGCACTAATACCATAACTAAACCATTCAATTTTACGGCTAAACAAAAGACAAATATATATATATATATATATATATATATATATATATATATATATATATATATAGGGAGAGGTTCAAATAAGAACCACTAAATAAAATTAGAACAGAGAACCATTTTAAACCATTCGATCATCAAGATCTACGGTGGATGCATCATCTTGGTGGATGAATGCAGATCCTGGGTTCGAATCCTGAAGGGAGCAAAAAATTTATTATTTTCGGATGCATTAAATTTAATAGCGAATGCATTAATTTATATAGTAGATGCATTGATTTTAATGGTTCTTATGTTCTCACGATAAATGTGGTTCTCACTATAACCGCACCCTATATATATATATATATATATATATATATATATATAATAATAATAATAATATTCGATTTTAAAATCACTCCATCCCTCCCAATTTAATAGTGACCTATGATTTGAGCATCTCAATTCAATAGGCCACACATGATTTAGCATAGATGTTTTTTTTTTTTTTTTTGATAATTTTACAATATTAAATAAAGAAATTAAATGGCTGCGTCACAGGGGACTCGAACCCAAGACCTTTGGCATTAGGCATTAACCCTTTACCGCTTGGCCAACACACGCACACGATTTAGCATAGGTGTTAAAAACATATAATTTATAATAAAATATAATAGAGAAAATAACTTTTTTTCAGGAAATATTTGTGTAAAAAGAAGAGAGGAATAAAGATATTATTTTTTAAATCAAATGAGAGATAATTATGTATGGGCAACAATGATGTTTGGTGTAAATATTATGTAGGAATATTGTTATGTATTGACTTTCCATATTAAAAAACAACTTATTAAAATAGAACATCCAAATAAGAAAATATGGCATATTGAGGGACGGACGAAGTAACTAACGAGCTATATATGTGAGATCGGGAGAGAGTACAACCAAATAGAGGTGTTGCTGGGAACTGCCTAATTGGCCCGAAATTGAAATCATGATCAACAATTTCGAATCGGAAAAATAACCATCACCATCTGAGTCGATTCCCATTTGAATTTTTTGGAACCGTTGAACTGACAGTTTCAAACCGTGAAACATATATTGTAATTTTTTTCGGCCTTTAGAGAATTTGGATTCAAAGGACATAATAAAGAGATGATCTGAAACAAAAGAAAGATTTGAAATATAAGGGAAGACGCTCGTATCCGTGCTCATCCCTCGGATCAATAGCGTTGTTGGACAAGGTGGCAGCGGCTAAGGTTATCTTCGATTGAGATGAAGAGGTTTGAAGCGGTTGTTATCTGACCAAGTTAGACGAGGTCAACAACGGCGACAAATTTGGCTTTATTATCCACATTAAATCCAATTTTGTGTGTTCCTCTATTATTAATTCTGCCATTAGATAGATATAGAAAATTAAAAAAAAAAGAAAAAAAAGAAAGAAAAAAAAAGAAAAAGGGGAATGGTGTTGAGAAGTACTCTATGCTTCTATGGTTCTTGGCCATCTAAAAATGTCTTAATGTGTAAAAATGCCCACATTATTATGTTGTAATAAAATATGCGCATCTTTATAAAAAAACTTGATCATATGCTCAAATTGTAGTGAACATCCTAATTAGCCCTTAGATGTTGATGGATTGTCATTGATTTTTATTAAAAGTCTTACATTTTTCTTACACAAGTACAATTGTGTAAGAAAAGTTGATAATTATTACTCCATCCGTCCCATTAATCTTGGCATGTTTTTCTTTTTGGGTTATCCCAATAATATTGGCATGTTTCCATTTTGAGCTTTAATTAGAGCTTAGTTAAGGATTACTAATCTCACATACAAATACCATAAAACCTACCCTAATCTAAATCCCCTCACTCCACTAAGCGGCGCCACCCCGCCCCTTTCCCCTTAATTTGCTTATGAGAAAACCCTACTTTTGGGAGCCTAAGCGGCGCCACCCTGGATCTCGCCGTCCTGCTTCTATCAACCACCTTTGAGTGGTGAGACAGAGGATTGCAGCTCTCTCCCCTCGTGCTGTTCTTCTTCTGTCTCCCCAAAAAACCTTAATTTTGGGGATCTTAAGCGGCGCCGCCATACCTGTCGCCGATCTTCTTCTTCTTTAAAAATGGCGGATCTAAACCCTAAATTCTCTCCCTCCCTCCGTGTTCACCGCCATGATGAACTCTGTTGGGTCCCAGAGGGTTGACTGAACAAGTGTATGGGGGAGATACACTCGATGGCTATTTTTTTACGAAAACTAATGTTTGAAAGAAAACGAGAACTTAACAGTTTTTAGTTGAAGAGAGGCAAGCAACTGATACTGATAATATTATCACTGGATTACTTCAGTTATCCTGATCAGTCAGATAACTTCAGTCCAGAAAAGGCTTCAATCGAATTTGAACGTAAATAGATGAGTGTTATGAATCTTACTGATTATCCGTAGATTTATCAGTTTGACTAATAACACAAGCAACAGAAATTAAACTTAGTTCAAGTTGCCTTAGAAAAGTTTGTCACTTAAAGAAATCCTTAGTTACTATTTTCAGTTAGTTAGTTTCAGTATCAAACACGTTAAATGCAAGTAAGGAAAAACTGAAAGCAGGAAGAACACAAGGAATTTTTACATGGTTCGGAAAACAGATTCCTACGTCCACGGTCAGATGATTAGTTTGACAAACACTCTGGGCTAATGCTTAGGGGTGCACAACAAACCGAAGTGTATTTACGGGTGTACACCAAACCTTGAACTGAAAATTAAATTTTCAGTACCAACACCCTGGGTTGGATTTCTCGCTCGCTCTTAGCACGCTAAGACACACTCGTGCCCTTGTAGCGCTTCACTAAGATCTCTGGAGTCAGAACTTTGGTCTGAACTTCGCTCTACTCAAACACTCTTTTCGCTTGGTTGAAAAGGGGTTCGAAATCTTCCAACTAAGATTACTGAGAACAAGCTCTCAAGTAATTGAAAACTTAGGCTTTGGATAATACAATGATTTACCTAAGGTGATAAGAGAATATAGATAATCAGTGAACTGATTTAGACTTTGGGGATTCTCTTTTTCGATTCAAACTTTTGAAGGCAGTTGATGGTTGAGTTCCAAATTTGGCAGAGGTGCAGCTTGTGTGTTTGAATCGATGAAAATTGCAGTGTTCCTCAAGCTCTATTTATAGGCAAAGTTTCGAATAGTTCTGTTGGAGAGAATGTCTTCGAGATTTATGCCGTTGTGAGACAATGTCACTTCTTGGGCTGAGGTGGCAATTTTTGAGGTTCTTGTTTTGGTGAAGGACGACGTCTCAAAGGTATGGCAGGTAGGGCGCCTTTGAAAAACTTGCCCCAAATAAGAACTCTCTGCAGAGAAAGGACGATCTTCTAAATCTCTGCATTTAATGCGGTTGCAGGAGCATTTAATGCCGGTTTCAGCGATTCAGTCCGAAGAAGAATGTCAACTGATACTTGTCATAAGTATCAGTCTGCTGATTCCACGTGGTCCGCAATAATACTTCAGTTTTCACCGATCGTGCAGTGAGACTCTCGTCCAGTCAATACATTAGTATTTGACTTTATCTTTTCGCAGCAATCTTCAGTCTTCAGTCTTCAGCAGTCTAACTAGTAAACATGAACTCTAACACTTGAGTTCGAAAAGTTCTAGTCTATTACAATAGGGATAAGGAGTTTTTGTCGCAGCCCGCCCTAACTAAGGATAGTTAAGTCGAGTGATCTACGACTAGAGATGGGGTTAAAGAATAAGGGGAAGAAATGGGCGTCATTTGGAACCGTAAAACATACTCAACATAAGAAAACTCGTCATAATTTCTCATTAATACTCATTTAAACAGTCTATGAAAGACAACATAAAGCTTAATTACTATTATTAATCAAGTTGTACATCATATGAAACCATTCTCTTAAGACTCATAGTATGACATAACATACTATAACATCATAACATTTTGCAGCGGAAAGTAGCTAGACATATGTATGAAGACATATTCTAGACAGGTTAACTTCGTTTATTAACAACCCTGGAGACTCCGCTCATTGCAGCACCATCATCACACCGGCTCAACCTGCACATTTTTGAAAAACATATGCAGGGCTGAGTACAAAAAGCACTCAGTGAACACATGCCAAACATCTCATCTCATCTCGTGCTTATAAAGCTATAAATATTGTCATTGCCATTTCATATGCATAATACAAGGAATTTGTAGAAAGGCCCTGTATTAGCTAAACTCATTTTCATTTCCTCAAAGTTGTCTGCGCAGACTTTTCTCATCAAGTATGTATCATATCTGTTATAACATCAAGTACTGAGAGGGAGGCCTCCCTCTGCAGCACTGTGATCGGCCAACCCGCTCGATGACTCACGACCACCTCAGTGTACACAAATCCTTACTAGTATCTACACTAGCATAGGACCGAATTCTTCATCTCAAGCAGATAGATAACATACCAAAACATCAAAATTTTGGCAATGCAATAACTTCAATATAACATCCTTCATATAATAATTTCCTTCATTTCATTTCATTTCATAAAGAACCATTCATCATTTGATCATTTTCATAAAATCGAAACTTAACAATTATATCATGTCATTCATTTTATTTCGTATAAGAGGCCTGCATGCAGGGGATCTCTATATACGTGTTTAAGAAAGCCCACCTCGTTGTGTCTCTGTATCAATGAGTAACGTCACTCTCTCCCTCAAGTCGTTACTTCCCAAAAGGACCTTCATCGTTATGAAGTATCAGTGAGAAGTTATAAAAGAAAACTCGATTAATAATCTAATCTCTTTTATTAAACATTAGTATCTCTAATGTTCATCTCTCTAGGTTGTTAATCAATATAATCATTATTCTCTCTTGTCATGACTCATTAATTATAACATCCTTATGTTACAATTAGCAACGCTTCAATTAAAAGAAATAGCTAACTCATCGAAAAGTCCACTTTCTTAGCCGATCAATTCGCTCACATCTCATCTAATAAACCAATTAGAAAGTTAAACTTTCCATTAGGCATGTATTTGAGTCACGGGTCAACAAGAATTGACTATGCTCAAATCCTAGTTTCACTAAAAATTTATAATGATTATTTGATGATACATCAAAGTATTCACTAAAAATTTCGGCATGACCTATTCATACATAATGTCAGCCATGAGATTTCAACGCGTGAATCTCACTACGTGAACTCGTCTCTGGACTCAAAACTTAACATCTTGACATCTCTTCAACGCAAACCAATTAATTCAAAATCATCAAAACTCTTTATCTGTAAACTATCATTTATACTCGAAACCAATTGTTCGAGTGTCAGATACCAACATTTATGTGCGTTAATCATAACTCTCACACTCACTCCAATTAGACACATAATCGATATTAACTCAAATAATAAATTATATCTTAACAATTTAATATGCTCATAATTCTCAATTAAATCTACAACTTAGTAATTAAATACTAAATTCCAACTTTAATTAATTAACATACTTCTGTAATTTATTTCTCTCATTGAAACACAATATATCTAATTCATGCTATCTTCTCATACTTGGTCATTTTATATGCATTTCTCATGCAACTCAAAAAGCTCAACAACTCACTAATCATGCTCATCTCATAAATACTCAAATAATTCATATAGTCTTACTAACATAGCATTAACTCATATGCAGTGCTAGTTCACTTACATGACATATCTCAACTTAATAAATCATCGAATAATTAGAAAATTTGTATTTAATGGAAATAAATTCCAAAATTTAAATACAAATATTTTTAATTATTCTAAACACATTGGCATGCTCAAATTAACTCAATTAAATTCGAGCATCGCTCGTCTCTGGTCTTATGACTCGCGGCCTTCATCAAATTTGAACCTCGGTATTCAAATTAATCTAAGTAAATTATACGTGCAATATTTAAATAAATATAACCACATATATAAACTCAAATCATTCAAATAAAAATCAAATATTCACATTCGGGCATCAAACCATTCGGTCCTCATGCTTCTCGTTTCTAACATTTCTCGAAAATTCCCAAATTAATCTAGCATGCTCATGTGATACGGTAGAACACATATACGCAATAATATTCATCATGCAACGTCCCAAACTTCACGAATTTAAATAATCATACTCTAAAAACTTATACAATTTTCGTGCTTGGAAAAATACGAATTTAATATATATTGATCCTAGCATGCCCCTAAGCACAAATATCAAGTCAAAACGATCAAACAAAAATCGAAAGACGAGCTAACGGACGAAAAACGGGGCTGCCCTCATGAGTTTCGTAGCTACGGTTCGTTCCGTTCTTACTCTCTTCATTAAACATGCTCGACATCTACCCAAGAACAACATACTAAAATTTTACGACGATCCGACGTCGTTTCAAAATAAAGTCGAGAATCGACGTTTTTCGACGTCGACGAAAATCGAAAAGAAAACCATCAAAACGTAGGTAGAGATCTTACCTACTTAGATACGTGATCGAAAAGATGATCGGCGCTCGTCTCGGTGCTCAAATCGGAACTCAAAAGCTTGAACTTCAGGCTAAAATGGTGTTGTGTGTGAATGGTGTGTGTTTAATGTGTTTGTGTGTGTGCTGCGTGAGTTTGTGTGTGTGGGCTGAATATCAGCCGTGTAATATGTGTGAGTGGGTGGGTTTGGGCGGTTGGGGGTGGTTAGGGGTAGGGTAGGTTAGATATTTTAGGATATTTAATCCTTTAGTCGTTAAATATCTCGTTTCGTCTCGTTTTAACGACTAACTACCCGTACTCATCGTTACTCGCCCTCTCAACCTCTACTCACTTTCATTACACTCGTAATTCTATATAAATATAGAAAACGTAAGCCTGTTCTCGAAAATCTGATAAACGAGCTCGGTTCGTTTATCGAGAAATCCCGATTCACTATTCACTCGTCGTCCAAAAATAAAAGTTTTTATTATTGGACTCGTATCGAAAAACTAAGAATATTTCTCGACGACGTGCACGTAAGATTTTGAAAGTCGACAAAAAGATGAAATAGCAGTATTTTACTATTCATCGTCAAAAAGTCAAAATTTTCAAAACGTCGTAACGGACTCAGATCTCACTTCCGAGTTCACCGTTCTCATTCAAATAATTATCTCGAATTATTCAAATACTCAAACTCAATTACGGATATAAAATCCCACATCATCCTCACATCATCAAAAGAACATCTCAACATCTTCAAAATATAACAACAAAACTCCATATAACTCCTCATCTCTATACAAAGTAATCAAACAAGGGATCTATACCCTAATTACTCAAACTTAAGCAATTAAACACGTCATCAAAAGCCCAGGTATTACATACCCTCCCCCTTAAAATAAATTTCGTCCTGAAATTTGTACCTCCTGTAAATGTTTCGGGTACTTCTCTCACATCTTATCCTCAAGCTCTCTTTCCACTTCTTTCTAACTATAATATCTCCATTGGACCTTATCAAATGCAATCGACTTATTAATCAATTGCCGAATTTTATGATTTAGCATCATCTGAGGTCTCTCTTCATAACTCAAGTCTGGTTCTAAGATCATTTCTTCTTAGTAAACCCCATGGTTTGGGTCGAAAATATATATCCTCTCAATTGTGACACGTGAAACACGTTATGCACATTTCCAAAGCTAGGTGGCAAAGCCAACCTGTACGCTATTAGACCTATCTTTTGCAATATCTCGTAAGGACTTATAACTCTGGGTCTAAGCTGTCCTTTAACTCCAAATCTATTCATCCCCTTTGAGGGTGAAACCTTCAAGAAAACTTTGTCTCCTATCTCGAAACTTTGTCTCACATCTTATTGGCAAACTCAATTAGTGGCAACACATTCTCCCGATGTACTCCTCTATCAAGGATAGTAGTTCTTATCATATCGTCTATCGTCTGCTATGCTAAAATTCATCCTTGTACCCAACTCTTTCTGTAACTCATCCAAAAACGTGATGTAATTTTTTTTTTCACAACCTGATATATCTTTGTGCCTCCTGGGTAGGCGGTGGAAGGCGTGTCATGAGTCTCACTCATGATCGTATTCTTAAGTTCATCATCGGGGGAAATGCATATTCTCCCCTCAAATAAGATAGCATTGTCTGATGCTTTTTGGTAACTCTTGAGATCTCCTGCTCTTATCATTTCTCGTAACTTGTTCATTGTCTCATCTTTCCTTGTGCTTCAATCACTATTTTTCTCAAACTAGGCATCGTCGCAACAATACTCGCTATCGTCCCTGGTGGTTTTATCATCTCTATCCTCATCTTGTCAAAGTCCTTTATAAGCTCCTCTCTCGTGAGAAGACATCCTAACTTTGACGAGACCTTTCGGCTCAATGCATCGGCTACTACATTGGCCTTGCCATTAATGTCGCAGTCAACATCCTTTACTAATTCGAGCCATCTCTTTTGCCTCATGTTAATATCCTTCTGCTCGAAAAAGTATTTCAAACTTTTGTGGTCCGTGAAAATCTCACATCTAACTCCGTAGAGATGATGTCTCCAAATTTTCAGGGCATGCACAACGACTGCAAGCTCTAAATCATGCGTTGGATAATTTATCTCGTGGGGTCTAAGTTGTCGTGATGCATAGACTGTAACTCTTCCTTCTTGCATCAAAACACATCCTAGTCCATTCTTTGCCGCATCTGTGTAGATGGTATACTCTTTATTCATTTCCGGGACTATCGGCATTGGTGCTGTAGTCAATTTCCATTAAGCTCTTAAAAACTCTCTTCACACTCCTCTTTCCAATTGTACTTAGCTTCTTTTCTAAGTAATTGTGTCATCGGTTTTGCTATCATGGAAAATCCTTCAATAAACCTCCGATAGTATCCTGCTAAGCCTAAAAAGCTGCGAATCTCGTTAGGCGTAGTCGGTGATCTCCACTCATGTACAGCTTGTACCTTGGCGGGGTCAACCTTAATTCATTCGGATGATACAATATGTCCTAGAAAAGTTACTTCGTTCAACCAAAACTCGCACTTGGTGAATTTGGAAAAAAGCTTCTCAACTCTTAGCGTTTCCAACATCGTTCTCAAATGTTTTGGCGCTCCTGCTCATTCTTCGAATAGATGAGAATATCATCTATGAAAACTAGGACAAATTTATTCAGTTATTGATGGAACACTCGATTCATGTGATCCATGAAAACTACTGGTGCCTTCGTCAAACCGAATGGCATAACTATGAACTCATAGTGTTCATACCTCATTTGAAAAGCTGTCTTAGGTATATCCTTCTGTCAAAATTTGAACTGGTGGTAAATCTGATCTCAAGTCAACTTTCAAGAAAAAGCTCGCTCCCCCGTAATTGATCAAACAAGTCATCTATCCTCGGTAAAGGATATTTGTTCTTGAGTGTCAATTTATTCAACTCTTGATAATCTATGCACATTCTCAACGTGTCATCCTTCTTTTTGACAAAAAGGACTGGTGCTCCCCACGGGGATACACTAGGTCTGATAAAACCTAACTCGAGCAGTTCTTGTAGCTGAATCTTCAGCTCTTGTAGCTCCTTAGGCGCCGCTCTGTAGGGTGCCTTCGACATTGGTGCTGATCCAGGTTCTAGGTCGATAGTGAACTCCAACTGTCTTGTTGGTGGCAATCCTGGTAAGACCTCGGGAAATACATCTCTATATTCCCTTACCATTGCTACATCCTTAAAGTTTTTTTACTTGATTCTCCTTCATCATTCAAGTAAACTAGGTAAGCTTGTGCTCATTTCTTCTTTACCAATTTCGACGCCTGAAGTGCCGAAACGATTGGAACTCTCTTCTTTCTATCAATGCCGTGAAAACATGTCCGTTCCTTCCCAGGTGGTTGGAAAGTTATCTGTCTCTTCTTACAATCAATCGGGGCAAAGTTCTCTGCTAACCGGTCCATTCTTAGAAAAATGTCTACGTCCCACATAGGCATTAAGTGCAAGGTTCTTGCTTTCATTTTTAGTGATCCTAACTCAAGCTCTAAGTGAGAAATCATGTGAGAAACCGTAGTAGCTCTTCCTACAGGAGTGATTACTCTCAACTCGGGACTAGCTCGTTTTGGTTCGAGTTTGAAGGTAACATGCTTCAAACAATTAACGAATGCGAGGCTCCTGTATTAAATAGGATTCTAACTGGTGCATCCAATAACTTGCCCATACTACCTTAAAGTCCTGCCTTAAACCGGCACATAAAACTCAGATATCTCTTCATCAGTATCCATCTTCTGATGAGCGAACGTGGTAGCTCACAGAATTTTCGGTTATACTCTACAACCAATTTCTTTTCTTGCATCAAACTTCGATAGTCAACCTCTCGCTGCTTACTGTACTCCTCGGTACATACTTCTCAAGAATAGCCTTGAATTGTTCTCAGGTGTAGTTTACCAGTTGCTCGGGTGTCAGAGTCTTCTGACGTGCCTCTCACTAGTCTTATACATCAAAAGAATCTACTAGGATAAATCAAAAGTTGTAAGGGTTCAACCCTAGAACGACATCAAAACAAATTGTTCAAGAGACTCAAATGAATGACCAGAGGGTAGAATGAAGTAACTACCAGGTCGAACAAAAATGACCTAGAGTAAGAACCCATCTGGCTGTTCAACCGAAAGTTGAAACACGTGGGTTTATAAACCCAAAACACGTCTACTGAGATTTAGACCATGCGGACTGGCCAGGTCCAACATAATCACTCCCCAGTCACACGGGATATACTATCCCGAACTTGGAAATTCTGTGTCTTCTAAACCCTCAACATACTATACATAACAAAACTTAAGTTCGCACCAGCAAGCTAAAAGCTTAAACTTAGGGTCCTATGTTCTAAACTCTTGTTCCGAATGTTCAACATTTTTCAACTCTCCTCTCATGTTGCGGTAGTGGTGGCGGAGTATTATCCCGCCTATCCTTCACATCACACTCTTGATGACATATTTGAGGCATTTTGAAATCACAAAAGAAAGACTCAACTCGACCAACGCTCTAAGCATCCTCGAAACTCAAGTTCAATTTACTAACTCAACTTTAAGGAAACCCTCACGGTCACCTTAACATTCATCTGTAAGGCAATAAGCACGCACGAAATGCTAACAAAAAGACCACTCTGGTCAACCCAATATATCCATCAGTAGAATGTCTCTTTTAGAGGACTTACATACGAAAACCATAGTATCTATCGTGATGTACCTTCTAAGCCGACACCATTAATAGTACTATGTCTCGGTCTGGACCTCCTACGGTAATTGCTACCAGTTAACTCATCTAGTTGCTACTTTAGCACACTAGGAACATCCATCTATCTAACATCAGTAGGGTACTAGATTCGTATGCTTATCTATCAGCATGTCAAAAGCTCAAGTACAAGTATCTCCTAAGTAAGTTATATACATCGTAATGTAATTGAAAACTAATCAAAACAAGGGTGTACCGCTCGTACTCTCAAGATCATCCTTAGCTTTAGCCTACATCGGCTTCTCTTCTCATCCTCATCAACTCTAGCCCTCCTCGGCTACTTCTCATCCTCATTAACTCTAGCCTTCCTTGGCACTTTCTCATCCTTTCATAGTCTATGAACATGTGTTTGAAAATCTGCTAGGGTATCTCTGTACCACATACTGTACGCCTCGTCCTCGTATCCGATCTTCCCTGAGTTCGATCTCACAGCAGTGCACTTTCGTGCAGTGCCAACAGTCCTGGCCAGCCTATAAGGAGAACTTAAAGGTGACTCTAGGAACTAACTCTACTTGGCTCCAGCAACAGAAATAAACAAAACATAACTTAGCAAAACTCCTACTAAGTAGTACTGTTATCTTAAAACTCAAGCTCAAAACATCTAAATTCTCATCTCGTCCTATCATTACATGGTAGGTAACCTCTCTAAACAATGATATTAGATCCCTTAATTTAAATCATCGTGACTCAGTAAGACAACTCAAACAATTCTCTCTCAAAGCCATCTCCAAAGAATATGGCTCATGATACCTTCTCAAGTACCATTCAGGTTGCGTGAGCAAAACTCGCGTCACAACTTTTAGCTTTTTTTTTATATATATATAAAATATCCCCCAATTTTTAGCATTTTTTAGAAAATGTCCTCAACTTAATTTCATTTTCTATATTAAAATACATACAACTTTTCAGTACTGCACAAAATTCGGCAACAATGAGTTACTTCATCGAATTTTAGATGAAATATATATACTGTATTTGTTTTCATCTCACTCAATAAATTGACATCGTTCCACCTAAGATTTGGTGAAGTGACTTATCGTTTCGTCGCCGAATTATATATATAACATGACAATTTTTGGAAAATGATGAAAGTTGATGATATTTTTATGAAAAACGATGAAAATTGGGGATTGAATAAAAAACAAAATTGTTGCTCCATTATAATTAGCAACGCTTCAATTAAAAGAAATAGCTAACTCATCGAAAAGTCCACTTTCTTAGCCGATCAATTCACTCACATCTCATCTAATAAACCAATTAGAAAGTTAAACTTTCCATTAGGCATGTATTTGAGTCACGGGTCAACAAGAATTGACTATGCTCAAATCCTAGTTTCACTAAAAATTTATAATGATTATTTGATGATACATCAAAGTATTCACTAAAAATTTCGGCATGACCTATTCATACATAATGTCAGCCATGAGATTTCAACGCGTGAATCTCACTACGTGAACTCGTCTCTGGACTCAAAACTTAACATCTTGACATCTCTTCAACGCAAACCAATCAATTCAAAATCATCAAAACTCTTTATCAGTAAACTATCATTTATACTCGAAACCAATTGTTCGAGTGTCAATACCAACATTTATGTGCGTTAATCATAACTCTCACACTCACTCCAATTAGACACATAATCAATATTAACTCAAATAATAAATTATATCTTAACAATTTAACATGCTCATAATTCTCAATTAAATCTACAACTTAGTAATTAAATACTAAATTCCAACTTTAATTAATTAACATACTTCTCTAATTTATTTCTCTCATTGAAATACAATATATCTAATTCATGCTATCTTCTCATACTTGGTCATTTTATATGCATTTCTCATGCAACTCAAAAAGCTCAATAACTCACTAATCATGCTCATCTCATAAATACTCAAATAATTCATATAGTCTTACTAACATAGCATTAACTCATATGCAGTGCTAGTTCACTTACATGACATTATCTCAACTTAATAAATCATCGAATAATTAGAAAACTTGTATTTAATGGAAATAAATTCAAAAATTTAAATACAAATATTTTTAATTATTCTAAACACATTGGCATGCTCAAATTAACTCAATTAAATTCGAGCATCGCTCGTCTCTGGTCTTATGACTCGCGGCCTTCATCAAATTTGAACCTCGGTATTCAAATTAATCTAAGTAAATTATACGTGCAATATTTAAATAAATATAACCACATATATAAACTCAAATCATTCAAATAAAAATCAAATATTCACATTCGGGCATCAAACCATTCGGTCCTCATGCTTCTCGTTTCTAACATTTCTCGAAAATTCCCAAATTAATCTAGCATGCTCATGTGATACGGTAGAACACATATACGCAATAATATTCATCATGCAACGTCCCAAACTTCACGAATTTAAATAATCATACTCTAAAAACTTATACAATTTTCGTGCTTGGAAAAATACGAATTTAATATATATCGATCCTAGCATGCCCCTAAGCACAAATATCAAGTCAAAACGATCAAACAAAAATCGAAAGACGAGCTAACGGACGAAAAACGGGGCTTCCCTCATGAGTTTCGTAGCTACGGTTCGTTCCGTTCTTACTCTCTTCATTAAACATGCTCGACATCTACCCAAGAACAACATACTAAAATTTTACGACGATCCGACGTCGTTTCAAAATAAAGTCGAGAATCGACGTTTTTCGACGTCGACGAAAATCGAAAAGAAAACCATCAAAACGTAGGTAGAGATCTTACCTACTTAGATACGTGATCGAAAAGATGATCGGCGCTCGTCTCGGTGCTCAAATCGGAGCTCAAAAGCTTGAACTTCAAGCTAAAATGGTGTTGTGTGTGAATGGTGTGTGTTTAGTGTGTGTTTAATGTGTTTGTGTGTGTGCTGCGTGAGTTGTGTGTGTGTGGGCTGAATATCAGCCGTGTAATATGTGTGAGTGGGTGGGTTTGGGCGGTTGGGGGGTGGTTAGGGGTAGGGTAGGTTAGATATTTTAGGATATTTAATCCTTTAGTCGTTAAATATCTCGTTTCGTCTCGTTTTAACGACTAACTACCCGTACTCTTCGTTACTCGCCCTCTCAACCTCTACTCACTTTCATTACACTCGTAATTCTATATAAATATAGAAAACGTAAGCCCGTTCTCGAAAATCTGATAAACGAGCTCGGTTCGTTTATCGAGAAATCCCGATTCACTATTCACTCGTCGTCCAAAAATAAAAACTTTTATTATTGGACTCGTATCGAAAAACTAAGAATATTTCTCGACGACGTGCACGTAAGATTTTGAAAGTCGACAAAAAGATGAAATAGCAGTATTTTACTATTCATCGTCAAAAAGTCAAAATTTTCAAAAACGTCTTAACGGACTCAGATCTCACTTCCGAGTTCACCGTTCTCATTCAAATAATTATCTCGAATTATTCAAATACTCAAACTCAATTACGGATATAAAATCCCACATCATCCTCACATCATCAAAAGAACATCTCAACATCTTCAAAATATACCAACAAAACTTCATATAACTCCTCATCCCTATACAAAGTAATCAAACAAGGGATCTATACCCTAATTACTCAAACTTAAGCAATTAAACACGTCATCAAAAGCCCGGGTATTACAGTTTTGGTATTATCAAAACTAGGGATAAGATATTTCATTAAGTTCCCAACAAATTCCAATTGGGAGGGTTATCTGAGCGGGGAGTATGTTCCCGAGTCCGAAGACTCCATGTCCAATTGGGGGCCACCGCCGGAGGTCTATTTCCCTTGGTCTGACACTTTGTCGGAGGCAGATCACGCGTCGATCAGGACGAAGTAGATTGAAGCTATGCGTGAGTGTTCACGAGGCCGAGCTTCACCCTCGGGCCCAACTCCAACCTACCGCCGTGCATGCAATGTTTCAGAGAGTATTCATTCTTCTAATTGTTCATTGAATTCTGAAACTAACTTTGTTCCTTCTTCATTTTTGTGAGTTTTTTAGGGTGGTGTGTTGATTATGTAAACCACTGAATTCTGGAAAGCTTATGTAGAGGGATTGCAAGTTGTATTTTAGCTAATTTTAAGAGGGAAATTTGAATTCCCAAAATTTATGGAATAAAGTATGAATTTTTTGGAATGAAATGAATGTCCGTTTCTGTTCTATACATTTGGCAGGAAATCACCAAAAAAAATTAGACTTGGCGCCTTTTATTTATTTATTTATTCAGTCAATGCATTTAAATGAAGTCAGCCTTCATTTAATTAAGGGAGAACAACTTTTGTTAATAAAGTGATTTAAAATGTGGGCCCCAACCTTTACTACACTAATTTAACTCTCCTTAATAATCATGCCTAAAATAAATGGGACAAGCTTATTGGGACAAAGAAAGTATTAAGTTAACGGTACAATAGTTGCAACATTGGTAGTATTTGAATTTTTAAAAAAAATTTAATGCTGTTGTCGGTCAAGGTAAAATAATATTTGAGGGTTTTTTATTTTATTTTCATTATTAAACTATAGTTTAAATTCTCGAATTAATCCATTATTTATGAAAAAAAAAATACATGATTCGACTAGAAAATAAATACGCTACTTACTATGTAGTATAGGTTGTCATCCGTCAAAGTAGGTTGCCGGTTGGAGGTATGAGGTTGCCGACGGTCGACAACCTCCCATTTTCCTAAAATTAATGCAATTACTTCATATTACACTATTTCTGCAACTTGTTACCTTTAAAATTCACTTAAATGTGCAGTCATCACATTTACTACAATGAATTTAGTACAATAATGCATGACACGAATTTGATATATCGACCAACTAATACATTGGCATTCAAACACAATCGAAGAGGAAAAAAAAAAGCAAACAAGAGGGTGCATTTTGAGTTGAATTGAAGAAGATCAGAGGCTACAGAAAAAAGAGAGGTAAACATTAATATTATAAATTAACTTATAGTTTAATTGAGCATGAATTACACGTGGAGTGAATTTAATGAAATTCGTGGGAAGCATATGGGGTGGATTAGATAGTTAATTAATCATGTTTATTTATTTTCAATTTCTTTTATGGTATGAGAATCACATGAATTAGATTTTATTCGATGTGAATTGCATAATATTGTACTAGAAAACATGTCAGGTGGATTTAATAATTGAAATTATAAAAATCAAGAGCTTGCTGCCAGTGAATAGAGGTTGCCGGCCGCCGGCGAACTTGATGAAATCACGGGCGGCTAGCTTGTAATTTTGGCTATTTTCGAATTTCAATATTGTTGTTTAGTTAATTACTGTTGTTTTCTAATTGAATTATCGTTGTTTAATTAATTTTGGTTGCTTTCGAATTTGATAATTCTTGTTTAGTTAATTAGATTGTGGATTTAATTTAATTATTGTTGTTTAATTGATTACTAATTCACGATTTTACAGGAATTTTTTTAGCTTAGTTGTTCGATTATTTGTTGTTTAGTTATTTTATATACTTGATTGTATGCAATTAGCGGATTATATAAAAAATTTATTTAGTTATTAATTAAATGCACACGATTATTATTTATAGATTCAAAATTGTAAAAATTACGAGTTTGACGTCCGTGAATAGAGGCTGTCGGCCATTGGTAAGCTCGTGATCTTTACAATTTCAGTTATTAAATCGTTTAGTAGCTTGTGATCTTTACTAGATCAGTTATAAATCGTTTAGTGACTAATATAGTGATTTTGATTAGTTAAATCCTATTATGTAATTGGACTAGTTAATTTGCTTAGCTAATACACAACAAATTTGATTATTAATTCCTTTTGGTAATATTAATTGGGGTTTTAAATTGTTAATTCATTAGTAATCTTTTGATTAATTGATTAGTGATATATTGAGTATTAATAATTAATAACTAATTTACTTTCAATTGATGGTGAATTCCCATTTTATTAGTAATTGATTAGATAATTATTGCATTTGATAGTAATAGATTGAATAATTATTACATTAGATAATTAATTGATTTTAATTATTCTCAATGCATACAATCAAGACTCACCAACATTCTAGAGAATTCATGCATTTGCTCATGAAGTTGAAACAAGCGTTGAATGTCATCTTCATTGGCACTTCTCAAGTATTGAGCTCCGAATAGATCAATGACACAATGACAAAAAATGGTTAGACAACTCGAGATAGTTCCGTCGCCCATCCGCATATATTCATTGAATGAGTCACCTGGACACCCATATGCCAATTGGCGGATAGTTTTCGTGCACTTTTGGAGTGGTGATAAGTTGGTCCTTCCAGTTGCATCTCGTCTCAACTTGAACTCATCTGAGTAGTTTCCAACGCATTAACAATCGAAGGAATAACTCTCTTCTCATTCGAAATCAACGACAGAATGTATCCACGCCAAACATGGGAATATCAACAAAATAATCCTTGATAAGACGCTCATGTCCGCTTTCACAATCTCGCTCAACATATTTTCGTAGAGCTCGTCTTCTTGATGAACTATGAACTGCTTCTACATCTTCTTCATCAATAATAACAATCATCTTTTGTTCTATATCATCTTTCGTTGTTTCACGAATCAAATTCATAACCATTTCTTTTATTTGATCTCGACTCGGTGAGTAGGACATTTTAAATATTACTTTAAGAATCAAGAAACCAATACAAAGAGGAGGAGTTATATATATAGTTTGCAATATTGAGAACTTAAAGTACATATAAATAAAAAAAACTAAAATAATAAAAATTGAAAAAAAAAACTGTAGCACATTAAAAAAATTACAAATAAAGGTTAAAACATTGAAAGAAAAAAAAAGTGAAATGAAAATGCAAATTGGCCAACAAGTCTGCCAATAAAACGAAAATTTAGAACATAAAAGAAAGAAAAAAATTGAAATAAAAGTGTAAATTTTCAGCTATGGTCTGAATTTTATCTTGATTTATATGTACGAAGTTGGGTTTTATGTGTATTTTTAGCTATGGTCTACATTTTTTTAAATTTATGTGTATGGAGTTGGGTTCTATGTGTGGAAGTCAACTTTAAGAAATCGTGTCAACATAGCAATTTGTAATGGCATGGAGCTAACTTCCAACTCCTTAAAAAATGAAATTAGTTGCTAATATCACCAGTTCACCTTTATCAAGTTGTTTTATAAGTTGTTACATATAAACTATAACGTAAGGTGATTTCACGTCAAAACTTCTCAAACTCAGAGGCAGTCCTACGAATCTACTTTTTTACTTTTCTTTCCTAGAAAAGTCACATGCCTTAAATCTAATAATAACTCGAATTATCATAAAAGAATAAAAAAAATCTTACACCCAAAAATGCCCTTTCCTTTCTTGGTTGGACCAAGGCCGACTAAGCAAACTTTGAAGGGGTAAAAGAGAATGAAACTTTTACAATATGTTTGGATGTACTTGCGTTCTCAAAATGAGAGTTTCAGGCCCCCTAGTACCGCTTGTGTTATCGACAGAGCTACAATTTTAGAAAGTTATTATTAAAACGTGAAGATTTTATGTTAAAATTAGATGGACTATACACTAGTTAAACTTATATCTCAATAAACAAACCTCAAAGCCGAGGTGGACATTTGTGAAGCTAAACCTAATAAAAACGTAATAGCAAAAGTAGCACTTCTTCGATAAATTGCTATCACCGCAGCCTTCCTTGTCTTCTTGCTCCCGCACTCGCTCTCGCATAATAGAAGAAACTGTAGTAAAATATGATAAGGTCAACTTGGACCATTTCTTGATAACTCAGAAGGTCAACATAACAAAGTTGCATTTTACATTCATCGGTTACTCTTCCCAGAATACCTGCAGCCATTTTTCTCAGTTTTTGTGATTCCTTCAATTGCTGACTTTGCAAACTCTGGCAGTTTCCATTCCTTCTCAGGAATGTCGGCTTATGCGGCGCTGGTTTCTCTCCTCCAAATTCTGGCAACCATCCTTGATGGCGGCAGATCGTGGAGTATTCACAACCGAGCTCAGCTCCACTCCCTCCACGAAAAGGTCATTTTCTTTCTTGACTTTCTCGACAACTCTTCTACTTATAAGGCTACCCAGATATCAGCGCTAGAAACAAAGATGAGAGAGGCAGCTTACAGAGCAGAAGATCTTCTCCAATCCCAAATATCTCGCATTTCGGGTTCCGCGAGTAGAAGGTTGCGCGTTTTAATGGTAATGACAATGATCAATTTCCTTCTCTCCTTCGCCATTTTAAGAAATTGGATTGATGTGAGCTTGCCTCAAGCGATGCCTGATTGGATCAAGATTTTCATGCTTCGTATTTTATTACCTGTTCTTGCTGCCATCCCCATTTGCACGATCTTAGCCGTTGTTTTGAATGTGGCCCTCCGAGAAAGCAATTTTGAGGAAATCAATGGTATTAGGGCGCAGGAAACTCAAGACCTACGTCTGGTGTTGTACGATTTCAATGTGATGGTGAAAGAGGTGGTTAGAATTAAGGGGGCCCGTGGCCGTGGTGATGATGACCTGGACATGTCGGCTTATGCAGCATTGCTTTCTCTCAGGAAGATTCTGGATTCCATCCTTGAATCTGGTGAAGTGCGCATGTCTCATAACAGAGCCCAGATCAAATCCCTCCACGAAAAGGTGACTTTCTTGCTGGATTTTCTAGAAAATACTTCAGCTAAATCAGCCCCACAAATTCCGGAAGCAACAATCACAGATGCGGTCTATAAGGCACAACAAATAATTGAATTCCAGATTCCCTCGCAGCTTATTCTGGATTCGGACAAGAGAAGGTTCCGTAGATTAGTGAGATTCATATTGCTGGCTATATTATTTTCTGTCTTTGCGTCGGTCAGCTTGACCACAACCCGTGATTGGACCCAGTTTCTGGTGGGTTGGGTTATTGCAGTTGTTGGCTTTGGTGTTGTTGCATTAGGCGCCAATGTTTCCACGACCAAGAATAAGAATGAGATGCTCGAAAATAAAGAGCTGTGTCTGGTTATAGATGATCTCAGTATCATCGTGAAAGATGCGACTAAGATTAAGGATGCGTGTGGAGACCCGAGTGACCAATTGCCAACAGCATCTTCTTCGACTAAAAGGGATTTGGGAGGCACTGGCAAAAATGTTGTAGTGGGACTTGAAAGAGACATGGAACAGATAAAGGCTCGTTTGATTCAAGATTCGGCCAATCTTGAGGTTATTTCAATTGTGGGAATGGGAGGCATTGGTAAAACTACCCTTGCTACCCAAGTTTACAATGATCTTGATATTGCGTTCTTCTTTGATATTCGTGCTTGGTTAACAATATCTCAGGAGTACTCCTTGCGCCATGTCATCCTAGGCCTTCTAGATTCTGCAAGGATACTCACAAAGCAAATGCAGGAAGACAATGATGAAAGATTGGGCGAGCATCTCCACAAAAATCTCAAGGGTAGAAGATATCTCATTGTAATAGATGATGTGTGGGACACAGAAATTTGGGATTTCTTGAGAAGATTTATGCCTGATGATCATAACAGAAGTCGTGTCCTTTTGACTTCTCGGTTATCAGATGTGGCCAGTTACCCGGACTCTCGTAGCCCTCTTCATCAAATGCAATGCCTTAATGAAGATGAAAGTTGGTACCTACTTCGTGAAAAGGTTTTTGGAGCAGAAGGTTGTCCTTTTCTATTAGAATCCATTGGAAGGGAGATTGCAAGGAGTTGTAGAGGACTTCCTCTTGCAATTCTTGTAATTGGAGGACTCTTGTATAAGGACAAAAGAAGCCTAATCTGGAGAGAAGTAGCAGAGAACTTAAGTTTAAAATTGCGGCAAATTGAAGATCACTGTTTGGAGATACTAGGTTTGAGCTATAACCACCTGCCTCACCATTTGAGACCATGCTTCTTATACATGGGGGTTTTCTTGGGAGACGGTGAGATCCCTGGCTCGAGACTCATTAGCTTATGGGCTGCAGAGGGGTTCTTGAAACCATGTACATCTAAAAGCTTGGAAGAGGTGGGTGAGGACTATCTGAAAGATCTCATTGACCGGAACTTGATTTTGGCTTGTAAGCGAAGCTGTAATGGCAAGATCAGAACATATAGAATCCATGATCTATTAAGGGATGTTTGTGTGGAAAATGCTAGCAAGGAAAACTTTTTTCTTGTTATGGATGGTGGTGGATATACAACCCGAGTACGGCCTGAACAGACTCCACGAAGACTAAGCATTCGGCCTGATGCTCTACAAGTTAATGGCAGGCATGACTTGATAAGTTCATATTACTATGTCCGTTCTTTCCTCTGTACTGCGAGTGAGCTTGTTCGTAACCCATCTGTTGTCTACTTAGGTTTTCCCTATCTCCGGGTACTAGATGTACTTGCATTTCACTTTGGTCAGTTTCCTCATCAAATTATTAAACTTGTTTGTTTGAGATATCTTGCTTTCCATTATAATGGTTCACTTCCTCCATCCATTTCCAAACTCCGTAATCTTGAGACAATTGTTCATTACAATTATTCATTCAACAAGTATCCCATGCTCCCTAGGGTGGTTTGGAGCATGCCGAATCTGAGGCATCTCTATGTCAGGCCAGGTTGCTACTTTTCTGATCCTCTTGGTTATCGACTTCAGTGGAAGAGTTCCATTCTTGAACACTTGCAAACGCTCATTGGGATTAGAAACTTCAAGCTGAGCAAATCCATCATCAAAAGAATTCCAAATCTGAAGAAATTGGAAATTTCATATGATTCTGTGGATTGGTCTAAATACCAGCTGGAATCCCTTGTTGATCTACACCAACTCGAGACTTTGAAGATCCTTACCAAGTCGCCTATTTGCCATGATGCGCCAAAGCTTGCGTTCCCTGAAAAGCTTAAAAAACTGACTCTAAGTGGTTGTGGAATTCCATGGGCAAGCATGACGGCCGTTGGTGCATTGCCAAATCTTGAAGCACTGAAGCTGAGATGTGAAGCATTTTGTGGTTCGTCCTGGGAGACTGTGGAAGGGGAGTTCCCCAAACTCATGTTCCTGCTTCTGGAAGAGATGAATTTTACGAGTTGGAAAACTGATGCAGAGCACTTCCCTCGTCTCCAGCGCCTTGTTATAAGGTCGTGTGGCTTGCTAGATGAGATCCCTTTTGCTATTGGTGATATTCCGACACTTGAGATGATCGAGTTGGTCAACTGCCATCCTTGTGCTGTTGATTCTGCAAAAGAAATACAACGAGAACAAGCAAGCATGGGAAATGAGGACATCAAATTTGATATTGAACGGTAAGATTGAGTAACTGTGTTATGTGTTGATGCATTTCTAGTTCCCTCTGAGCTCTGATCATTTGTATCTTGTTAGTCAGTAACTGAAGTTCATTCTTCACTAAAATTGATGTTGTTTGTTGTCTGGTTTTTAGGGGGATTAAATGAATCTGGGGAATCAAGAGGAGTAGGTGGAGCAGGAGTCTTTCAAGTTGTTCTTGAAATGAAAAGGAGTTGGTAGATGCAATGCTTAGAATGGTATGTTTTGGAATCATGAATCAGGAATCATGATTCTTCAAGATAAGTAGTTACTCCTTTATAGCCACAATGATGTTGTGAATTGATGTAATTGCTTGAGGCTTGGGCTATATTTAATGCATCAAATTTTGTCTTCCTCGGCCCGCTTTCCCATTCCCACAACTTTTTCTCTCTCATCTCGCACTCCCTCCTTCCAGTTTTTCAAGTCATTAGGGTCAAAGAATTCAGCAGTATAGCCAAATTCTACATTCAAATCAAACTAGGTCCCTTTCTTGATCTCAGATAAAAACATGCATTGAGCAACTCCATATTGAAAGCTTGTTTACAACTAAACACTGTAATTGTGTATACAGATTGGATGAATAACCATGTCAATACTCTATTCTAAAACTCACTTTACAAAAAATACACCCAGTACCACAAGTGTGACTGTGTGCAAGAATCAACAAATGAAGAGTATCTTCGCAAACTAGTATACAAAATAGCGAATTCCACTTATTTGATCCAACAGCCAAATCGCAACTCAGAGGGAGGTGCTGGGTAACGAACCCATCGGGATAACATTACTGATGCCTTCTGCCTCTCGTTTTCTGGGGATTTGAGACCTTGCTGGCATTACTTTAGAGAACAGGCCAGCAAGAATTCCAGAACTAGGTTCAACCACTCTGGCCGGTGAAATCAAACTGCTATCCACACTGTGGATAATCTCATTAGAACTTATCTTCATCTCCTCTTTCTTGAAACGTGCGCCACAGGGACAACTAGCTAGTTTCTTGAAGCAATTCTTGTGGAAAACCAGATCACATGTTCTACACTTTTCTACCTCTCCTTCCTGTTGACTCAATTTTAACAATCAGGGAAAATAAACCAGATGTACTCTATTAGCTAACTACTAGTAGTTACTCTTTTTCATTGAACGGAATGGACACTTGCTTGGAAAGGGAAAATGAGAGCAACTGGATCTTGACAGTCCTGACGAGCACCGCAAGGAACCCCAACATCATAGCATATAAGGCACTGATCGGTTATATGTTCCTGAATTTTTCGAGAGACAGTTTCAACCATCACTGGTAATGCTGCAGTGAGACATGTTAAAACGTTACAATGCATCAAAACAGAGAAATTTCTGTACTTGTATATAATATTGGTCCAAACAACTCAACGGCCAAAAGGAAAAACTAACAACAGTCAGACAACCAGAAGGCACTTGAGATCTGAAATCTAGTACAAGTTTTGCATTAGATCACGCAAGAGCAAATATAGAAGCCAATGCTTATTATCCAAGGTAAACTCAATCATGCTTTTACTTGTTCAGAAAGGGACTTACACTTTCACTAGTCATTTATAATGTATCAGAATGCATATGGGTACTAGAAAGCTCTGAGATTATTTCATCATACTAACACCCACGCAAAACAACACAACAACAAAAAGCATGCCACTTAAACAAAAATTCATAATATAATTTACTTGTAGAAGATAAGAGTAACAAAACAAAGAAAGTGAGGAGAGTTCCATAAACAGTTAGTAGGTAAGGAACAGGAAAAATCACTTTGAGTAGATTTCAAGTCTACTCAGGACAGAAGCAAGAAGCATCTACTTTCAACTTTCACCTGAGAAAACTCCTTTGGACAGATCAATGAGGTCTTTTAGAGCGAAGAAATCATTGCTGTCAAGAAGATATCTCCGAGATCCAAGACCTTTATAGATGGATCTACGGTACTGGCAGCGAACATATGGCAACACCGCTCTTATTCTATTTCGGACATTTGCCACATGCTGCAATGTCGGAACTTTAGAAAATAGGAAGGGATTCACAGCACTGGCACATAGCATTGGCTGTAAGAAAAGAAACAAAATTAGAATGCTGAATAGAGAGGCTATGTTTAATTGGATTTTGCCAAAAACTCCTTTCCTGTTCCTTGTTTCAAAACCCAACCAATAACTAAAAATATTTTAATATATTCCTCACTAAGCCATCAGATTTTCATATAGACTCGTTTTCAAACTCTATTCCCTGAACATTCAAAGCCCATCAAAACATTCCCAAATTGGAAAATGTCTACCAAGAATTTCCTGTTTTAACACGGTCCAGTTAATGTATAAGCAAAATAAAGTGGAGAGAAAATGTGAGTAGATGAAAGAGGCAAATCAATTAAAAATGGGAAATTAGTCCAGAACACAACATCTTATGGAGACAAGCTTTGACATTTCTCCATAACACATTTGAAGTTACTCGACTAATTCAAAATTATGGCAAAATAAATCTTGATACCTGGTCATGAATAGAATCCAGAAATGATTTAGCCAGCTGAGATACAGGGTATCGAGTAAAATCCCAATGATGAAGAACTCTGGCAGGCAATACAGCAGTATCATTGGCATGGCATGAAGAGCAGAATAACTGGCCACTGTATTCACAAAGACGAGGTTTACCCCAGCCAAGTGCCTGTACAAGTTCCTGCATCCTTGTTCTTCCATCATCAAAGTTTCTGTGGCATCCTGCACACCTGTAGTGTTGCTCATCTAGCATCCGTTTCATTGATTTCAAAGGGCGTATTTGAACAACAAGTGAGATGGTTTTTCCCAAGGTGGAAAAATCATTTGCCTGTGTGCCTCTGTTTGCTAGAGGTGATTGAGACAGGCCAGCATCAGATACAGGAGAACTAGGCACCGTCTCTGTTGGGGAAAGAAAACTAGTGAGAGCGTTGAGAGAACTGGAGGGAAATCTATGGTGGATAATGGACTGTAAACATTCCTGGATAAGAACACTCCTCTCTGCAATGACATCTGGAGAAGCATTACCAAAGAGTTTTCGGGATTCTCTTTCAACGGGAGACCAGCACGGAGGAAGAGTCCATCCATTGTCAGCAAATAGTTTCTTCAGCCGATGATAGAGTGTGTAAAAATCGCGATAACGACGTTCTACCTCCCATTGGTCTTCCCCACTCCACACTTTCATATTATATACTGTGTATTTCTGGACCCCAACCAACCGTTCACTGAATGACACATCCCCCTTTCTTTGCCTTGCACCCACTACCTCAACCCTATCAATTTTAAGTGGTTGATGAATCCAATTATTAGCATAATCTGCACCAGATGTAGAAGCACTAGAGCCACCATCCCTTGAAGGCCTACGAAATTGTGGCTGATTTATCCTAGTGCTATAGGCTAACCTAGATACAGGAGACTCAGCTGAATCAAGTAGTATATCTTCCATATCATTAACAAATTCATCATAGAATTCATTTAACTCGAAATCCCTTGTCTGCAAGATATTACACCAAATCATATTAAAAAATTTGCTGTTTGATCATCATGTAAAGAAATCCCCCAAAATACAAAGAGCACACTCTAAGAAAGAAAGAAAAATTACCTTAGCTGGAACAAAATGATCTTCAATTGGGTCAAATGCAGAAGACAAGTTATTCTTAGCTGCGGCACTCCCTCTCGTATCAGCCACCAATGGAAATGCAAATGAACTGCTGTCTTCAGATAATCTGGTCTCCTTCTCTTCCTTACCTTTCGCTGCCACCAGATCATTTTGATTAGACACAGAATCAGAAACAGGGTCCACCTCTATGTTTTCATCCTCTAGATTCCTTCTTTTTGATGCAATATCATGATGCATAGAGATGGCTTCACTTGTAGGCACATTTCGGTTTTCCATTTCTGATTCAGTTATGAACTCCTCGTTTGCTGGGGCCTTTTCCAGTGGGTCTTTCTTTGTTTGAAATATATCGTTAACAGAAGCAACACTTCCAAGATATTCATCCAATTCATCAATGTCACTCACTTGATTTCGTGAAGCAAGCACTTGTTTTGCATCTTCACATCGAGCATCAAGTTTCATAAGATTCGCTGAAACAGTGGATTGAGCATTCACTTTAACCTCGGATGACCTATCACCAGATTCAACTTGACTGCATGTTGCAGGACTACCTGTAACATTGTCCTGCCTTACAGTGAGAATCATATTAGGATAAGTAACCTCACTGCCAGCAGAAAAACTTGAAGAGACAGTACCACTTGGTCCAACAGTCTTGCTTTCAGCCTGAAATTCACCCCAAACCATGGAATCGATAGTATTTTCACTGCTTTCGTGAACAAAATCATCCCAATCATCAGAACCAAAAGCCACTGCAGAATTCATGATCAACCGATTTTCCTTCAGCCCACTTTCCTCAACATGAAAAGGTGCATTCTTCCCGTAATACAAATCAATCTTCCTCTCATCATCACTACCACATCCAAACATGGAATCCTCACCCTCCGAGTGTTCACACCTCGATGAAGCTTCACCTTCATCCGATAAATTCTTATCCTCACCCCCATCAA
This sequence comes from Salvia miltiorrhiza, assembly GCF_028751815.1. Taxonomy (NCBI): domain Eukaryota; kingdom Viridiplantae; phylum Streptophyta; class Magnoliopsida; order Lamiales; family Lamiaceae; genus Salvia; species Salvia miltiorrhiza. Next base: position 31,740,512 of record NC_080390.1, on the reverse strand, counting down.
TTTCCAACCTTTCGCCACTATCACTAGCCTTCTCAACGCTCCCACGAAACCTTCTCTCCTTTCCGGTCTCAACAAATTCACGGGCAATTCGCACATTTCCATCAGCAATCCCTTTCATCTCACTCTCAGTCACAACCCCATTCCCCCAATCACCATCCGCATCAAAATTCCCCCTCAAATCCACACCACCAACGAAAAAACCCTCAAATCCCCCATTCAAACTCAACGCGCCGTTATCCTTTTGATCACGACACGACTCATTTCCCCCACTCCCACACTCCGATTCGCGATAACCCGATAACACCCTCTCAGCCCCCAGAATCTTATTAAAATCAGAAATTTCACCACCAAGTTTGAAGCTTTTCAACGAACCGAAATCAGAATCATACAACGAGCTACCTCGGAAACTAGGGGTGCCCATTGCGGAGCTGGCACTGCAGTATCTCTCGAACTCCGATTCGCCACCGCAAGATGAGTAGTGAGACAAGTCATCGCCGCCGTCCGATTCCCGATCGCCCTGAGTGGCGAACGCAGGGGATTGTTTCTCCTCAATCCCATCGCCGTCTATCATCTCATTTATCCGAACAACTGAAAAAGTGTCAGGATTGATTGCATATACACAATCAAAACATCCAGAATTTCAGCTAATATAAAAGCGGAAACAATAGAGAATTATCACTGAACTGACTGAGGAAAAATACTACCTCCACGGATGCGGGCGGGGATGCAGAGAGAGAGAGAGAGAGAGAGAGCGGGGAGAGAGAAACAGTTCAGATCTTGAAGTCTGATGTAGAATAACGACTTCTTCTACTAAACCCGACTTAATTTAGTTTTGTTTTCATAAAAATAAATGTTCCTCCAAAAACAAACGATGGTGGTCTTGGATACAACAGTGTACCGTGCAATCGAGTTGACCCGCATTCAAACTCTAATCAACATCCTGATCCAAATTCGCATTATGATTCAAATTATGTAAATAACATTATTCGGTTATACAAATGACACTGCCTATTTGACATTATTATATTATACAAATGACACTGCGTATAAATGACACTGCGTACAAATGACACTATAACATTATAAATGACACCTTGTATAATTGACATTATTCAAAAATATAAATGACACTTCCTATAATTGATATTATAATATTGTAAATGACACTAACATTTAAAATATTATAGTGTCATTTATATAACCGAATAGTGTCATTTATATAACCGAATAGTGTCAAACTGAATAGTGTAATTTACACGATTTGTGAGGATGTAGGTTTGAATCAAGATGTGTGTCAAGATCTGAATGCGGGTCAACTCGATTGTACAGTACACCCGATTGTAACAAAATTTTTGTAAAAACAAATAGATTCAAAACTTGTTTCCCAAACTTATATAATGAAATTTTTTATTTCAATTACTTTTTATTTTCTCATTCCTGAAAAATGTGGTGGTTTGGACACACAAAAAAATATATCAATTGTCGGAAAATATATATATATATATATATATATATATATATATATATATATATATATATATATATATATTTCATTGAACAAGTCTATACATTTTACGAACAGATCAACATAACTAACGAACAGACGTATTAAGTAAAAAAAGAGAAAAACTCGCCACCAGCAGGATTCAAACCCGGGGCAAATTGTTGTTCATGCGGTACATTGATTTGTTCGTAAAAAATTGTAGATCTGTTCGTTTTTATTTCACGAATTCTCTATTCTCTAAATATTTAGCATTCTCTGTTTAACTTTTCTCTCTCTCTCTCTCTCTCTCTCTATATATATATATATATATAGGGGGCCGCTCCAATGAGACCCCCTAATTTTAGTGAGATCTAGGGCACGATCTGATGCGTTTATATTTTCAATCCTATGGCTAGATTTTTTTCTGATTTGATTCATTATTTAATCATCTAAAGGTTAAATTTGGCATTCGTTAATATCGTCATTATAGTGATGATGAGTGTTTTCTACATCAACGCTGAGTATTTAATTAAAAGTTTATTATCATTTATTTTACTTTAAATTAATATCGTCATTAATTCATTATTACTATTCCAGCGCAGGAGACGTCGAAAATATAGGGAACCTCTTCAAATATAAGAGAAGATTCAGCGCATGTCGCCAGCACAGTGAGAGAACAAGAGAAGCCAACATATGATCATAAGGAGAATAACGATATGCATCAAGCCGCAACTAAAGGAAAAAGACCCAGTGCAGGTGCGGAAAGAAGAAATTAGTCATCCTGAAGCGCAACCATTACAACGTCGACAAGAGAAATAAGTGCACGCCGATGTGAATAACAAGTGAAGAGAGCTTAGCTCCACAATCATTTTCAGCGCCGAATCTACTAGCACTGAACGACAAAATGGAATAATATATGATGGACGATTGTTAGTTAGTTAGTTAGTTAAAAATGAATATTTGTTAGTGATCATGACCCTCATCCGTGCATGAGGAGTACGTGACTCGAGTCAAAATATCTTTAGTGCCCTTCTTGATGTATCTCCTATAAATAACGATAGATGGGCCATTTGTAAGATTTACACAATATTGAATATAAGAGATTTTGTCCTGCATTTTACTGAAGGCTTTTCTGAGTTCATCGTAAGTTCGTCAATTTGTGAGCAATTCCGGAAATCCAGGTTATATAATTATACTTTTTAATTAGTATTGGAATAGGTGTTGATACTTGTTACATCACATAGTATATAGGTCTAAATCTGGATCATACAGTATGGCTACATAGTTCACTAGGAGCACGATACGTGGCAGATGCCTTCCAAGACCTTCCAAAGTAAAAAACACGGAGGGGTAAAATAGAAATTTTTGAAAATCAAAAAAAATATTTAAAATTTATTTTTTTTCCCACGGCCGCCGTCAAAATTATATATATAATTGAACAAAAATATGCATAAACATAAATACAAATATGCATAACGTTGGATAGAAATATGCATGACAAAGTATCACTATGCAAACTCTCTGGTGCCTCTTGACTCAACTAGAACACCTCTAGATTGACTTGCAATAGGACAAGGACACTCTAGCAGTGGTAAGTTAACCCAATGTCGTCTCCCAAGGAAGATCTTAAAGGGTTTTTAACTATGTCACGAGAAAACTGTAAACTTGGATTATTAAACTAAAACTTGTAAAGTAAACTTAACTTGAATTTAAACTAGAGAATTAACTAGGCATGCATATTTATAATAAGGAACCTCGAAGATTGAAGCCTCTGCCCAAGTTCAAATTACTCTCTAACGGAAGAAATCTTGAAGACCTTCTCCGCCAACGGATCTATTCAAGACTTCTCCTATAAGTAGCGCTCGAGGATCACTTCAATCTTCACCGCTGAAGCTCTGCCAAAATTGCTTCTCAGCCAAAGCTCAAACTCCCCAAACCTTGAATCGAAGAAGAGAATCCCAAAGCCAAAAATCAGTCACTGCTGATTACATAAATTCTCTTAGACCTTAGGCAAACCTTGATTATCCAAAGCCTATGTCAAACTAACTCCAAAGAACTTGTTCTTTGAAGTTTAGTTGACAAGATTTCAAACCTCCCTTCGACCGATAGAATCGAGTGTTTGAGTTGCAAAAGAGTTCAGGAAGGTACTCTGACTCCGTGAGGTCCTAATGTCAGTTCGTGCTAGGAGTGAGAAATCCAACAAGGTGTGTTGGTACTGAAGATTGGATATTCAGTTGTTTCGGTTGTGTGCACCCGCAAGCACACGGTTCGGTTTGATGTGCACCCATAAGCACAAACATCGGTTTGCTGTGCACCCGTAAGCACAAGCATCGGTTTGTAGTGCACCCGTAAGCACTTGCAAAGTGAAGTTGTTGGTCTGATCAACCGACCGTGGATGTAGGAAGTGTTTTTCGAACCACGTAAAAATCTCTGTGTTATTTACAACTTTCAGTATTTCATTTGTTACTTGTGCTCTTCCTTTCATAAACTGAAAACTGATTAATAGCAAAGAGAAACTTAAGACTAACTACGTGCTCAACCCAAAAGGCTATTGTGAAACAAAAGATTTCCGCTGCGTGTGTTATCAGTCCGACTGATCTGTCCTCTAATAGTCAATAAGACTTATAACATCTCTGTTTATCAAACTCGACTAAAGCCTTACTTGCATCAGTTAAGTTCTCATAACTTAACTGATAACTCCTTACTGAAGAGTCTTTCAGTATCAGTCGTTAACCCTGTTTTGGTCAAAACTCTTTTCTGTAAACAGGTGTCTGAGTTTGTGTTTGTAGTTTCGCTTTTGATCTCTGTATTGAGATCTTGATTGATTTAATTAAAAATAGCCTATAGGTGTATTCCCCCTCCCCCCATACACCTATTCGAGACCCTCCGGACCTAACAAAAATATTTAATTTCAAATTAAAAATTACGAAAAGATCGTTAACTCAATGTAAAATAAGTTATAATCGTTTAAAATTGTTGGGAACTTAGTGAAATATCATAATCCTTGTTTTGATGATACCAAAATCAATAGGTTTCATTTGTAATAGACTAGAACTGCTTGAACTCAAATGTTAGAGTTCTTTTTCTAGTTTAGTTGCGATTCTGAAGACTGAAGACTGAAGTTGCCGACTGAAGCATCAGTCGAAGAATCAATTTTGACTGATTACTTAATGCGAACCACGTGGAATCAACGGACTGATACTAAAGTCAAGTATTAGTTAAACATTCTTCCTCGGACTGAACCTCCAACGTTCAAAGGAAGCCACGCACTCCAGAAGTACAGCCGCATTAAATACAGAGATCTCAGGATCGTCCTTTCTCTGCAGAGGCCATTCCTTTTTAGTGATTATCTTTTCAGAGATGTCGCATCTCCTGCTCTTCAAAGTAGCCGTTCTCACCAAACAAGGAACCTCGAAGATTGAAGCCTCAGCCCAAGTTCAAATTACTCTCTAACGGAAGAAATCTTGAAGACCTTCTCCGCCAACGGATCTATTCAAGACGTCTCCTATAAATAGCGATCGAGGATCACTTCAATCTTCACCGATTCAACAACATAAGCTGAAACGCTGCCAAAATCATTACTCAGCTCAGAACCAAACCTCTCCAAAGTTTGAATCGAAGAAGAGGATTCCAAAGCCTAGGTTAAACTGACTGCAAAGAACTTGTTCTTTGTAGTTTAGTTGGCAAGTTTTCAAAGCTCCCTTCAACCTATTGAATTGAGTGTTTGTGTCGAAAAGGAGTTCAGAAAGGTGTTCTGTCTCCGTGAGGTCCTAGTGCCCAGTGTGTGCTAGGAGTGAGAAATCCAACAAGGTGTGTTGGTACTGAAGATTGGATCTTTAGTTGTTTCGGTTGTGTGCACCCGCAAGCACACGTTCAGGTTTGCTGTGCACCCGTAAGCACGAGCATCAGTTTGCAGGGCACCTGTAAGCACTTGCCCAGTGAAGTTGTTGGTCTGATCAACCGACCGTGGATGCAGAAAGTGTTTTCTGAACCACGTAAAAATCTCTGTGTTATTTACAGTTTTCAGCACTTACTTTCTTACTTGTGTTCTTCCCTTCTTAAACTGAAAACTGATTAATTGCAAAGAGAAACCTAAAGACTGACAACGTGCTTAACTCACAGGCTATTACGAAACAAAAGTTTTCCGCTGCGTGTGTTATCAGTCTAACTGGTCTATCTTCTGATAGTCACTAAGATTCATAACATCTCTGTTTATCAAACTCGACTGAAGCCTTACGTGTATCAGTTAAGGTCTTTAACTTAACTGATAACTCTTTACTGAAAAGTATTCAGTATCAGTCGTCAACCCTGTTTTGGTCAAAACTCTTTTCAATAAACAGGTTGTGTGAGTTTATGTTTTGAAGTTTCGTTTTGATTTCTTCTTAAAGTCAAAAATAGCCTATAGGTGTATTCCCCCCCCCCCCATACACCTATTCGAGACCCTCTGGACCTAACAAAAATATCGTAAAAAAAATTATTATCTCTCATTTATGTATAATGTTGGTCTGTTTTTTTTTTTCTTTTGTTGATAAGTAGATGCCATTTTTTTCCTTTCAATTTTTTTTATGTAATTGTTTAATTATAATTTTTTAAAATTTAAATATTTTTAAATTATAGTAATAGTTTTCAATGCAATTAAGGTGAAGAAAATTTATACTATCCTTAATACTGAATTTGTAAATAAAAAATTAGCCATTATCTAAACATAGAATTTAAATATTATATAATTTTATTTAAACCGACCAATAAAGGCATGGGAGTCGAAGATTCTCAAGCTCTCTTTCAAACATACACGGAACATGAACTCAATAATACACGCTTCAATAAACAGGCTTCGTTGGCCTTTATCACAGAAATCGCGGTTAAGGTTGTTATACGTTCATTTCCACCTTATTCTAGAATCTATATTATTATAAGCCATTTTCTGATTAATGTGAAATCTTTAACAAAAGAGCGCATTTCTTTAATTGAATATAGGCCCTTTAATCCCTTGTGAGTAGGGAATACATTCTTCAGTTCAACCTTGGTAATGGCTCAATCTATAAATAGAAAGCCCTATGATGGTGATGGGAAACGCGCGCCTGATTTTCCTGCTTAGACAGAGAGAGGCCTTGTCAACTACATATTCAAATTAGCATTATAATTATGTATACGTATTGTTTATTTATTTATATAAACATATTTGTTGTTATATTTTTCTTTTTATACTATTCATATTTTTCCTAATCTTTTTAAGTAGTTTTGAATTATTTAAATATCAATTTTTAATAATAATATAGTTTGAAATTTGAAGAGCCCAAAATAGGTATATTGAATGATGACTATTAACTTTGTTATATTGATGGTTTAGTGTTATTTTTCTAAAGTGAGACTGACTCCAATTATTTGTTTAACAATCTATAAATTTAGTTTATATAATACGTGTTTAATTATTAATGTACAATACTTATTAAACTTAATATTATACTCATTAAGATGATATTATTATTATTATTATTATTATTATTATTATTATTATTATTATTATTATTATTATTATTATACACTATTTTAAATTGAATACTAATATTTAAAGTAACATAATTATTTTGTTTCTGATTAATCTAACTCATAAATAATTATTTAAAAAATATATTTTTACATAATTTAAAGTATATAAATAATAAAATATATCATCACTTGTGCATTGCACGGAAGAACATACTAATTATCAAATAGAAGACGACTAATGAAAGAGAGCAACGAGTGCAAACTGGTGAAAACATACAGGAAACACACGAATTATAGAAAAGAATGAATTTTAGTTACCAACTAACAAGATGCAATTGTCAAGAGCCATGAAACACAAGGGACGAAGACAATTGACCAACCGTTTAAAATAAAATTTGATATATATCCTCATTTCCCATGCTTGCTTGTTCTTGTTGCATTTGTTCTGCGGAATTTGCAGCACAAGGTTGACAACCAACCAACTCGATCCTCTGGAGTGTCGGAATATCACCAATAGCCCAAGGAATCTCCTCTAGCATGCCACACGACCTTACAGAAAGGCGTTGAAGACGAGGGAAGTGGGCTGCTGCATCAGTTTCCCACTTCTCAAAACTCATCTCTTCCAGAAGCAGGAACATGAGTCGAGGGAACTCCCCTTCAACTGTCATCCAGGTAAGACCAGAAAATGCTTCACATCTCAGTTTAAGTGCTTCAAGATTTGGCAATACACCAATGGCCGTCATGCTTGCCCATGGAACTCGACACCCACTTAGACTCAATTTTCCAAGCTTTCAAGGGAATGCAAGCTTTGGCGGATTATGCCAAATGGCTGATCCGAGATCATCACTGATACAACTACTAGATCGGGGCAGACTAAGCCCAATGAAGTGGTAGCCCAACTTGAAGAAGAAGTCCAGAATGAGGAAGACCTCCGCACTGAGGGTAGGCCCACGCGCACTCGAAAGATGCCGGCCCGTTTCCGTGACTTTGCCATGGGGCGGAGCACCTGATAGTCCTTGATGAAGGTCCCCACCTGCTGTTAGGATATCTCAGTTTGTTAGGAGTCCTGCATGTTGCAGAGCAGGCCGTTGTGGCTCGTATCAAATAAATAGCAGATGAGAGTATGTACGGGGGGACTTTTTTTGGAATGAATGAAATTATCTGCTTTCTCTATTATTCCTTTTGAACTGGAGTTAGACTCACTCGAAGTAGTCATAGCCGAGCAATATCTTATCAATCACACTTGATAATGATCTTCAAAGACTCAAGTCGGCGTAGATAGACTAGAGTTTCGAGCTGGTATGTTGACCAATCTACAGAAGAGGAGACACGATATGAAATTCCCAGTTTCTTCAGATTGGGAATTCTTTCGATGATGCCTTTGGTCCATTTGAAGTTTCGGACTCCCACAAGCGTTTGCAAGTCCAGGAGAAATGAAACACTCGAGGACAGCCGGTAAGGATTGATAAAGTAGCAACCAGGCTTCACATAGAGATGCCTTAATTTTGGCATATTCCATATCACCCAAGAAAGTAAGGGGTAGCTGTGAAATGAAGAATGATGATGGACAAGTGTCTCAAGATTATGGAGTTTTGATATGGATGCAGGGAGTGGACCATCATAGTACAAAGCAAGATATCTTAGACGAACAAGTCTAATAATTTGATGAGGAAACTTACGAAAGCAAACGTCAAGTACATCTAGTACTCGAAGATATACAAAACTTAAGTAGGCAACCAATGGGTTGTCAATAGGCTTACCAGCCATGCAGACGATAGAACGAACATAGCTATAAGATTTCATCAAGTCATGTGTTGAATTAGCTTGAAGAGCATCAAGATGAATGCTTATTCTGCGCGGAGACTCGTCAGGCCTTTCTCCGGTTGAGTCCACAACACGAAGGAAATTTTCGTTATGAGCATTTTGGACACAAACATCCCGTAGTAGATCATGTATGTTGCATGTCCTGATCTTGCCATTACAACTCTTCTTGCAAATCGAAACCAGGTTTCGGGCAATGAGATCTTTTAGATAGCCCTCAGCCACATCTTCCAATGTTTTAGATGCATGTAGTTCCAAGAATCCCTCTGCAACCCATAGGTTGATAAGTCTCGAGATAGGGATCTCACAATCACCCAAGAAAACCACAATATATAATAGGCACGGTCTCAAATGGTGAGGCAAGTGGTTATAGCTCAAACCTAGTATCCTTAAACACTGCTCGTTGAAATCCAAAGATTGTTGGTTTTTAAATGTTTCTGCTACATCCCTCCAGACTTTGATTTGAATGTCCTTACAGAGAAGACCTCCGATTACAACAACTGCAAGAGGAAGTCCTTTACAGCTCTTAGCAATCTCCCTTCCAATGGATTCCAATTCTGTTGGACAAACCTTTGTACAGAGCAGTTTCCAACTGGTTTTATCATTGAGGCAAGGCATTTGATAAACACGACTACTAGGGTCCAGACAACTAATAATCGAGAAGTCAAAAGGACACGACTTCCATTAGACTGGTCGGGAAAAAATCTACTTAAGAAATACCAAATCTGTGTGTCCCACACATCATCTATTATGATGAGATATCTCCTGTACATAAGATGTTGGTGGAGATACATACCCAATACTTGTTCATTAATGTCTTGGCGCTTTTCTTGGGTGAGCATCTGTGCAGAATCTAGAAGGCATAGGATGAAATGGCGAAGAGAATACTCTTGAGAAACTGTAACCCAAGCGCGGACATCAAAGTGGGCAAGAATAGCTCCATCTTTGAAAACTTGGATAGCAAGAGTAGTTTTACCAATGCCTCCCATTCCCACAATGGAAAGGAGTTGGCGTTCGGAGGAAGCCTCAAGTAAACGTTCCCTAATCTTATCCACGGCACTATCAAGTCCCACTAAGACATCTTTGCCAGTGTCTCCCAAATCCTCTCTAGACGATGCAGCAGGAGGAGGCAAGTCGCTCGTGTTTCCATATGCCTCCTTAATCTTCATCAAATCTGTCACGACCATTCCGAAATCATCTATTGCATGAGGCAAGTCTTGCTTTTTTGGCGCACCAGAATTATATTGGGCTGTTAAAACTACAAGTACAACTACAACAGTCGCAACGTTAGATGCAAAGATAAGACACAAATGCCCTAGAATATATTTCATCTTCTGTGAGGAAGTCTGCAGATACAATACAACAAGTCTAATAAGCACGACGAAGAGAGCATAGGGAAAAAGATCCAATAAGAAGTCAAGCAACGAGATATTCATGGATCTGAAAAACTCCAGAGTATATTTTTGAGGATGAAGGAATTCAGTAAGAGCTTTTTTTGCCTTAGAAGCAGCATCACTGATGGTTGCATCCAGATTTTGTTGGGTTGACATATTATAAGCAGAAGCATTTCCTAGAAAATCCAGCAAGAGATTCAGCTTGTCGTGGAGGCATTGGAGATGGACTCTCTCACGAGATATCCGCGGTTCACCAGAATCAAGGATAGGTTAAGGTTCCAGAAGCTGCCGGAGAGAAATCAGCGCTGCATGAGCCGACGACTTGCCCTCTTCACCACAAGCCTCCTTAATATGACTCACGTCTTTCACGATCCTCTCGAAATCATATAATACCCGATGCAACTTCTGGGAATCATTTATGGCCGGGAAAACATATATTTCTCGAAAGTAAATATATATAGCCACGGAATTCATGGTGCACAAGATGGCTTCAGCAACGAAAAATTGGATCCCGAACCTTTCTCTAGATAAGACGACGGCGATGAGGTAGAGCATGTAAAACAGTGTTATTTTGATTGCATTAGGCGATACTCTGCTGTCGGAATCGAGAATCCCATTTTCTATAAGATCTTCTGCCTCATGAGCTGCATCTCTCATCTTTCTTTCCAGCGCTGCTATTTGATTTGCCTTATAAGCATCAAGAAAATCCAGCAAGAAAACGGTCTGTTCAAGGAGGATTTCGAGCTGAGCTGTGTTGAAAAGGATCCGCCGAGGAGCAAGGACGGTTACCAGAATTTGCCTGAGCGAAACCAGCGCCGCATACGCCGACATTTCTTCTTGATTAATGGATCTAACTCTGAGGGTTGAGCTGAGAGAGAAAAGGAATGGAACTGCGTTGCCAAAGTCTGCAAAGCTAATCAATGAGTATGAAACTGTGAAAATGCTGGTGGTGTACAATAGTCGACGTTGTCTGCGTGTTTGAGCACCAAATTTAGTCCGCCACTTTTTCTCTTTCTTTTTAATTAAACAAAAAAAAAAATTGAAATTTTACTTGTACTAGCAGTCCATAGAATTATCAAAGAAATTTTGATACACAGCATATAAAAATACAATTTTATTTAGCCCAATCAAAATCTCAAAATATTAAACAACGTCTCTCTTATAAATTCATTCTATAAAATAGTTATTTCAAATACCTTAAATAAATATTGACACTCATTTATAAGGGATTATCTTCGTTTTTCTCACACCATATTTCGTTCAGAAAAGTAACCTACACAAATTATTCATTGCATCAATATCTAATATGGAAACCAACATCCACAACGCTGACTTGTAATATGAGCTAGTTGATGGATGGCCTCAATTTGTTCAGGCTAATGGAATGAAAGGGCTATTCCATTCACTTCAATAAAATTTCAAATTATCTCGTTTACAACAATTATTTTTCCTACAAATTTATTCTTTTCATTTCAATTTTCAAATAGAAATCACAAAATTATCTAGTAGCAACTTTTATTTTTCCTACAAAATCACACAAAAAATTCAAAATTAAATATTAGTTATAAGAAAAATAATATGTTACTAATATTTTAATTAAAATTATCAGCATATACATTTTTCAAAGAGTGGATTTTTAAAATGACCACTTTCATATTGCAAAGATAAAAATTGTCCACTAAGATAAAAATATTAAAAAATGGCCACTGTTACCAAAATACCCTTCCACATTAAAAATTAAAAAAATGTCCACTTTATATCACCCCTTTAAAAAATCCCGCAATTCACAACCAGTGTGAATTCACAACCAAAATTTTTTGGTTGTGAATTCACACTGGTTGTGAATTGAGAATTCACAACCAGTCGAATTCACAACCAGAATTTTTTGTTTGTGAATTCACAACTAGTCGAATTCACAGCCAAAATTTAATTCACAACCAGTCGAATTCACAACCAAAATTTAATTCACAACTAGAATTTTTTGGTTGTGAATTTACGACAAACGAATTCACAACCATATTTATGTTGGTTGTGAATTCACAATCAGTCGAATTCACAACCTGAATTTAATTCACAACTAGAATTTATTTTTGTTGTGAATTTGAGTTTTTAAAGTTTGAATTCACAATTAAGTTGTGAATTTGAGTTTTTAAAGTTTGAATTCACAATCAAAATTGTGAATTCAAAACTGTAATTTATTTTGATTGTGAATTTATAGATTTGGTTGTAAATTTAAGAATATTAAGTTGTGAATTCATCGAGCTAGTTGTGAATTCAAGAACATTAAGTTGTGAATTCATCGACATGGTTGTGAATTCTTAAATCTAGTTGTGAATTATTACGATTGTGAATTCACAACTGAACTGAAACACTAAATTCACAACTGAACTGAACTGAAACTAAACTGAAACATTAAATTCACAACTAAACTGAAACCCTAAACCTAAACCCTAGTTGTGAATTGTTACGATTGTGAATTCACAACTGAACTGAACTGAAACTAAACTGAAACATTAAATTCACAACTAAACTGAAACCCTAAACAGCTAAACCTAAACCCTAGTTGTGAATTGTTACGATTGTGAATTCACAACTGAACTGAAACACTAAATTCACAACTGAACTGAACTGAAACTTAACTGAAACTGAACTGAATTGAACTGAAACATTAAATTCACAACTGAACTGAAACCCTAAACACTAAACCCTAGTTGTGAATTCACAACTGAACTGAAACTGAAACTGAACTCTAAACCCTAAAAACTAAACCCTAAACTCTAAAACCTAAACCCCTAAACCCTAAACCCAATCTAAACCCTAAACATAAACCCTAATTGTGAATTGTTACGATTGTGAATTCACAACTGAACTGAACTGAAACACTAAACCCTAAACCTAAACCCTAGTTGTGAATTCACAACTGAATTGAAACTGAACTAAACTGAAACTGAACCGAACCCAACCCTAAACCCTAAAAACTAAACCCTAAACTCTAAAACCTAAACCCTAAACCCTAAACCCAATCTAAACCCTAAACCTAAACCCTAGTTGTGAATTGTTACGATTGTGAATTCATCGAGCTGGTTGTGAATTCAAGAACATTAAGTTGTGAATTTATCGAGCTGGTTGTGAATTCATAGATCTAGTTCTTAATTTAAAAACATAAAATTGTGAATTCAATAATATTAAGTTGTGAATTCATAGATGTGGTCGTGAATTCAAGAAATCTTAAAATATTTGATCCTTGATAAACCTCAAATCCCCACCTCTTATTCCCAATTTAACCCAAAAGATGATCATTTTCAATACAAAAACGAGATTCCCATCACATCTCCTCAAATGTTATTCACTCAACAAATTCACCAGATTTCAGTTCATGCAATTGATGGCACATGCTTAATCAGCTTAGTGAATAAAATACTTCATGATATTTTAAATTCCATTTAGCAATATAGGTAACTGTGATACTCCTCAGATCTAGAGAACTAAATTTAGCTAAAAAAACAACTTATAACTAACTCAACTATCTATATATTATTTCACTAAATTCACAGAACTCATTGCTGCCAAATGACACAAATGAAGAAGATGATGAGAACTTCAAAAGTGCACATTCAACCCCAAAAGCCTCACTGAAGCAGGACAACAACATAAAGGTAACAACACCACCAAATTCCAGTCCAAATCCAAAACTTCCAAACTAACAAAATTCTCAACAAACAGATGGACTCACAGCAACGAAGAACATGGCCGAGGGGCCAGTTCCTGAGCAGCCTATTCGGGTGGAGGAACGAGAGCAAGAAAGAGGAGAGACGGCTCCAAACAGCCCAGCTGCACGCGGCCCTCTCCCTCACGCAGCTAGCTGCAGCCATTGCCAGGATCAGCAGCACCACGGGCAAGGAAGAGGGCTCCCCATTCCAGCAAGGCATGCCGTGCCAGGACATGGCCAACGTGCTGTCCTCTGCTGCAGCGCTGGTCACCAACGTGTGTGCCGAGGCAGCAGAGTCCCTGGGCGCCAACAGGGCTGAGGTCCAAGCCGCTGTCGACTCCGGGGTGGCCATCCAGACCCCTATCGACATGATAGCCATCACAGCCACAGCAGCAACATGTAATTAACACAAATTAATCTCAACATAACATGTACTGTTACATTACACACACACATAACATGTGCTTAAGCAGGCTTACGAGGAGCTTCCCTTCTGAAGTCGAGGGCGACGGTCGTCCCCCTATCGAGAGTGCAAGAAATGCTCAAGATAAGCACTGAGATACGCACAATCATGCCTTCTGGTATGTAATCTATTCTTGACTAGCTACTTCATACATCTGCTAGCCTCAAAGAAACACGTCGCGTTGCAGGACGGAAGGAGTGCACGAGGGTGAACGTCTACCTAAAGCATCAACATCTCAGCTTCTGCTTCACAAGGAAGTACCTAAGAGGAGCCCTCACCTCAACAAAAGAGTGTAATAAATCAATTTAATTTCCATAATAAAACTCAACAAGATTATAACACTCATGTTTTGCAGATCAGGTCACTAATATCACTCAGGAGAGAAGAGAGCAACAAGGAAAATGTCCACAATCTGTGGCTGGAGATCGCCGAGGGCGAGCCTCTCTCGCCGATTCTGTCCCTCCTGTTCACACGGTCGAGGCACCGCGGCCGCCCGCTGTCGGAGAAGATGAAGCCCGGTGAATCGGTCGAGGCGGCGGTTTACCGCGCCGTGAAAGAGGAATTAGGGTTAGGATCATCGGTCAAAATTGGAACTCTAGGGATCGATAATTGCTCAGCCCCAATGGAGACGGCGATCGACAGTAATACCACTCCAGATCTCCGGCGATCGACGACGATCGATGGTGGCTGTGCGGTGCTGCCGCTGCGATTGCCGGAGATCTACCACTGCAACTGCGGCTGCGCTCTCCACAAGTTGAATCCGACAACTCCAAGTCAGAATAAAGAGATAGAGAGATAGAAAGAGGCGTCGCGGTGGTGGTGGTTGTGCGGCGTTGCCGGAGATTAAGTGGCGACGGCAAGGCGGACGGGCGGCGCGCAGGGAAGGCAGACGAGAGAGAGAAAAAGAGAGAGAAAGAGAGTGGAGAGAGAGAAAGATGCATACGGGAGAGAGGGTACATATATTTAAAGGAGGATATTTCTGTCTTTTCAATCAAAAAGTGGACAGTTTTTAAGTTTTTTATCTTAGTGGATAATTTTTATCTTTACAATATGAAAGTGGATAGTTTTATATATTACTCCCTCCGTCCACCAATTCAAGACCTAGGGCAAGTGTAATTTACACTTGCCCTAGGCCTTGAATTGGTGGACGGAGGGAGTAACTCTTTTTCAAATAAATTATTCAATATATAATGGTATAATTCAACTTTCAGTAAAGGTTAAAACAATTCAATTACACAAATTAATTAAAATAGTTGGCTCGGTAAACTTAAAGAGCAAAAGCCTCAGTACAAAACGCAATTGGGCCGATCAAAATGAAAGACAAACTATATAAAGGTAATTTTAAACACGTCCACTAAGTTTTTCAATATAATTACTTGTTTTAAAAATGATCAAAATAATTATAATCGCACTATTTTACCCTATAACCCAATTTTTTCAATGTAATTACCTGTTTTAAAAACTATCAAAATAATTACAATTGCACGATTTTACCCTATAACCTCTAAATTAAATTTTTAATACTCCCTCTATCCACAAAAATATAGTTCATTTTTGCCATTTTGGGATATCCACAAAAATTAGTCCATTTCTATTTTTGAAAACTTTTTATCACATGGTGAGCTCATTTCTCCACTCACAATACAATTAATTATTACTATTAACACTACCTTTTAAGTGGGACCTTTTCTCCACTTACAATAAACTAAATTATTTTTATTAAAACTTGTTGAAACTTATAAGATCTTAAAAGACTATACATTTTAAGCTGTTGAAACATCTTATAAGCTCTTTAAAATAAGTTTAGCCAAACAACCTCTTAATCCATTTATAAACACTACCCATAAAAGATTATCCTCCATGTATTAACTTATTTATCTATTCTATCAGATGGTGGGACCCTCTTTTCACTCATAATACAATTAATTATTATTATTAACACTACGTTTATGGTAGGACTCTTTCTCCACTCATAACATACTTAACCATATTTATTAAAATTCGTATCACTCTCTTGTAAGACTATTTTTATAGGATGAAGGGAGTATCTACTTGTATAACTAAATGTTGTGTCTCATCAGTAGTCGAAACCGAAACCGAAACCAAATTCTCCACAACTTTTTCAGTTTGTCGAAACCAAGCCTGCCATTCTTCTATCTCTGCTGCTTTCTCATGATCCATGGGCGGCCATTCCAGCCGCTGCACAGCTTCAACAATCTCTTCCGTTTTGCCTAGAAGCACAAACGCTTTTTCAACACTCTTCTCCCTTTTCTCTATCGCGCTACCTTGACACATCACGGTTATAACATTAGGCAAATTCGTGAAACACGCCGCCATTATATCTGCAATCATCACACACAATTTCTCCAACACCCCTTCGTCGTCGTCATCATCATCCACACACAGCACAACACTTCGACTGATTCTGTACATTGAATTCGCAGCAATAACTCTAGCCGGCCAGTCGAGAGGATCTTCTACAAACGGTCTCTCCAAATACTCCGCCACGATCCTTTCAGCCTTCTCCGAGAGCTCTCGCAGCATCTCCTTCGAGTTCCTGCAGTCAAGAGACATTCTCTTGAGATCAATATCCAACCATTTCATATACAGCACGACTCCCACCCAACACATATCCGTAGCTTCTCTGATGTTGATGACACGTCGCTCATCCTTCACGAGAGTTTTCTCCACCAGCTTAGCTAGAGAAAGCCCTTCTCTCACGCTGTTCAACAACCCTTCCTTCTTCTTCTCCGCAGCGTGAGGAATCGCGAGAGCAATGCTTGTCAATGTCACAACTGGCAACGACCAACAATTTGGAGGCTCTTGAGAATGTAGGCTTGGAACTTGGTTGCTATCAAATAGCCCTAGCCCCTTCAAGTCCACAGATTTGGATACAAGATTTATAAGGCTCTTTGGCTGCTTCCCTTTACCAGTCTGAATTATTCTGTCTGCCTCGCTGCATATATTCTTCACGGCAGTTCTCGGCAGCTCTGCCTCCCCTTGGAGCAGAAGCACGTAACGGCTCAGATTTAGACCTTTGTCGTTGTCGGATTCAATTGAGTAAAGTTGCTCGCAGAAATAAAAGCATGGAGTCATGAGCAATGCAGAGAGGAAAACAAAGAGTTTGCTGAGAAGAACAATCAAGATCTGAATCCCAATGCAGAAAGTAATAACAAACCATTTTAAATCATGTAAGCACTTGACTTGCCCTATCTGCAAACCTGAGAAGCTCTCTCTCAGATCGACCAGAGTCTGCACCCAATACTTCTCCATCTTCATCTCATCTCTCAATCTGTTCATATTTGAGTACTTGAAGCTGACAACAACAAACCATCTCGACACGGGGGCTATCGTGGCGACCGCAACGCCCACAGTCTGCGTATACAGAATCCACTCAACGGAAGCTTTATACACAGACGGCCCTTCGTGCCTCTTCCAGACGAAGACATAAGCAATCGGCAGAGTGATGAGAGCGATCAAGCAGAGCAAAGCCGACGTCGTGCAGACGACGGAACGAGCCATCACGAACTCAGGATTGGAAGTCGCTGCCATAACCCAATACTTCATCATACAGCTTCTCCTCTCATCGATTCGCAAAGCCTCCTTCCGCAGCAGCGGCACCTCCTCCCTCAAAGCCAGCCTATGCCTCTCGCGATACGTGGCCTCGAGGCTCCGCTTCATGGCCGGAGCGCCAAAGAAACCAACGTGGCGAGAGAGAGGAACATCAGAATCATGGGAGCGATGTAGAAGTTAATCACGGCCAGCATGATGAACCGGATTGTGACATCGACGAGAACCGTTATAACGAGGATTATGAGAGCGACGACGTTTGGTAGTATGTGTTTGCCGTCTATGGATCCCAGCGACGACATGAAGTTAGCCATGGCGGTTGACATGAAGATTAAGGTAGTGAGCTTGGCGATTCTGATGTTCTTCATGACGGCGGTGAGATCCATGGTGAGCTTCATCGCGACTCCTAGCAGGGTTAGGGAGGTCGCGTTGAGGGAGAAGTAGGTGCAGGGGAACCAGAACTTCTTGCGGCGGAAGCCGTTGAAGGCGTCGGCGGCCATGGCGAGGGTGCAGACGGCGGATGCGACGGCGATGTATGCGCCCACCCATGGCATTGCCTTGTCAAGTTTATTTTCTTCTGGAAAATCATCCATGGTTTAGTGTTGCCGAGAAACTCTGATATTAAATGAAAAGTTTATATATGGTTTGAGTTTATGAGTGTTTGGGAGGTGAAGAGGAAAGGTTTTTATGCTCTCCGACGATTGTTTGTATATGCAGAGCTGCCAATTTATAGTTGTACTTTCCTCTTCACTGTCATAGTCAAGGATAATTTTTAAAAAGTTACATTAAAATATTTTAAAATATCATTATTTTATGGATTAAATTAATTGAAAACAAAAATAATTTTTTATTAACTTAAGTATTTTTTTAAGTCAATGTATTTAAATATTTTTTTTATTTAAAATAGTGTATAGTAATAATATTATCAACTCGATTAATATAATATTAAAATTAAGAAGAAAAACTAGTAAAAAAATTAAGGAGTTTGTTCATATAAATAAATATAAAAATTTGTGCACAAACATAGCTAAAAATTAAATAAATTTAAACTATATTTAAAATTCTAATTTTAAGATATTTATAATTAATTATTCATCTATAAAGTATTCTCTCCCTTCATAATAAATTTTAAAATTTTTTAAACTGGTCAATATAATTTCTTTATCTTTAGTTGCATTAAAAATTTGCCACATTTTCTTTTTCGATTCTTCCACGAAAAATTTGTCATTTTCATTTATAATAGTAGGGTTCACACAACTCCACTTACATTTGAAATGAAACCTTTACTCTGGATGGCTAACAACTTCATTCGAATTTTATTAAAACTCGTGTAATCCATAATGTAATAAATTTTTTGTGGATAACTCCTTTGTTTTTAATTATAAAAAATTAATATCTAATAAAAATAAAAATAGAATTAATGTAGAAAAAGAAATGAAAGAGATAAAATAATCGCAAACTTTTCTTTTATCACTTGTTTCTTGATTACGTTTTATACTCCTTTTTTTTTTTTTGACAAAGTTACATTTTATACTAGATGCTAGATGCCACAAAAGTCAATATGTATTTGTATAGTGCTATATGTCACTTTTGTCATGTGCGTGGTTTAGTTTTGAGGTGAGTTTATACTTTATAAGATAATGTAGACACTTTTTTGAACAAAAAGTCCATCCAACACTATTCTACCATCCCGATTTCAATGTCGCCTGCAATCGATCGAAGTTCATCGTAGTTCCAAATTAGGGACGAAAAAGGCAAAATTTAACGACGAAAAGTCTGTTATTAAAATTGCATTTTTTGTAATAATACTTATAAGTGTTTTATTAAAATATTGACTGATCAGTATTGTTCGAATATTCATACATGAGAATTTGTTTGTGTGTGTGCGCGTGTTTTCTGAATAAGTAAATTTAACGATGGAAAGTCATGTTATTAAAATCGCATTTTTTATAATAATATTTATAAATGTTTTATTAAAATATATGATTGATCAGTATTGTTCGAATATTCATACATGAGAATTTGTGTGTGTGCACGCGCGCGTTTTCTGAATAAGTACGTTTACAATGTGCTCACCATTGTCGAGTAGCACATCATCCCTTGTTTTATATACCCAACACTAGAACGTCCACTCGTGCGATGCACGACGAACATCGAAATTAACGATATATTTAAATAAATATAAATAAATATAAAATATATTTTAAAAATAAAATAAAATAAAATAATTCAAGTCAATTATTCAATAAAATCTTGAATTTAAAAATTATATTAACAACTTTGCATAAAGTATACTCCCTCCGTCTCAAGAATAATGGCCTGTTTTCCTTTTTGGGCTGTCCCATATATAATGGCATGTTTCCTTTTTGAGCTATAATTAACATTTAATTAAAAATTTTAATTGACCCATCAAAACCCTAATCTTCTCTCCCCACTTAATTTTTCACTTATCTCCTCCGCCTCCCAACCGTTCTCCCTCCACCATCCTCAACAGCTGTCTCCACCAACCTCGCCGTTCCTTACTGTTTCCCGGCGACGGAGGGCGGCCTCGCCAATCCTCCATTGTTTCTCGACGTTGGAGGGCGGCCTCGCCGCTCCTCCACTGTTTCCCGGCGACGGAGGGCGACCTCGAGGAGCCCACTCCTCCACTGTTTCTCGACGATGGAGGGCGGAATTGCCGCTCCTCCACCACTAACCTCGTCGCTCCTCCACTGTTCTCGGCAAATTGGAGATCGATTCTGCTTGAGGCAATTTGGGGCGGATTCTGCTTGAGAACAGTGAGATCTCCACCCTTTGCATCCTCCGCCTCCGCCTCCGTCTCCACCGCCTCCATCCTCTGCATCCACCGCCTTCGATTTCCTCCATCTCTGCTTTCGATCTCCTCCGCCTCTCATCTCTCTCACCCTCTGCATTTTGAGGTTTTCTTGGTTTTAGGGATTTGGGTTTTCTTTGTGTAGAATTTGGAGAAACGGTGGGAGATGGTTTCGATGGTGGAGGGATTTAGGTGGCGGTGGTGGTGGCCGTTGCCGGAGGAAGGGTTGGGTTTGGGTGTTGGTATTGCAGCAATGGTGATGGTGATGGTGATAGTTTAAGGAACTGGTGGTTTTAGTTTAAGCTTTCTTCATCACATTTCTGTTTTTTGGGGGTGGAGGTAAGGCGGCGGCGGCGGCCGTAATGCAGCAATGGTGATGGTGAGATGCCGCCGGAAGGGGAGAGAGAGTGAGGAGAGATGGGAGTATTGTATTAAAAATATTTAAAACTAATTAACAATAAATTAAACATGTGGTCCCTACAACTTTTCTCCCTAATTCAACACTCCTTAATTCCCGTGCCGAAAAGAAACGGGCCATTAATTGTGGGACGGAGGGAGTAATAAAAATTATTCAATAACAAAAATTAGCATTTACACATTATTATTATAGAGTTACGCGTCATAATAAATATTTTCATATACAAACATAAATAAAAAGTTATAAAATTTTAATGAAAAGAGAGAAAATAAAATATTTTAAAATTTTCATAACATATTCATTTTAAATTTATTTTTGATGTTTTTATACAATAGTATTAAATTTAAGGTGCATATTGAAAAAAAATCATGAATTAAATTTGACAATATTTACAAAAGAATTAAATTATGAAAAACTAAAAGAAAAAATTGATGGAAGAAGAGAGAGAAAAAGAGAGGGAAAAGATGGAGGGAAAAACTCCTCTTTTATATATTATATAGATTTGATATTTCACTTTCTCTAGTAAATGGAATAAATCTTTTTCCAATTGCTATACTGCCACTAAACTTTGTCTCGAATTTGATGCTTGAAACAAAAGGAAAACAAAAAAATCTTTGTAAATAAAAAAGGCAACTACTAAACATGGGTGGTCTCTATTTGTAGGAAGAGGTGGTCTCCTGTACATTCGGGTGTACCGTACACCCGAGTTGATTCGATTTTAATTCTGATCCAATTAAATTATTCTGATCCATTTTTTCTTGAAATGACATTAACACTAACATTAATACTAACACAAAATGACACTAACACTAACACGATCTTGGAATGACACTAACACTATTTTGTTTTACAAATGACACTATTTCGAAAATAACACTAACACTATTTTGTTTTATAAATGACACTATTTCGAAAATGATACTAATACTATATTGAAATGACACTAACACTACATATGTAAATGACACTAACACTATATCAAAATAACACTAACACTTGACATTCGGGGAGGATAGTTCAATTGGATCGTATTTGGGTCGGGTACGACCCGGATGTACTATACACCCGGGTGTACGCAAGTTTTTGTGTTGTAGGAAAATGATCTTATAATTGAAATCTTAATGAATTAGAATTATTTATGCTCCGTGCGTATGATTAAGGTATCTTATGGAGGCAATATTTAAAATAGTCATTTGCTTAAACAAAAATTAATAGTAGCCAATAATTATAAATATCCTTACTAAAAATGTCCTTTTATTATTTTATTTTAAAATTAGGTTATTCTTAAAAAAATAGTTCAAATTTTGATCTCATGAATCATGACGACTACGACCAAGTAAAGATGCATGAAAGTCGAATTTATAAATATTACAAATATATCATGTACTTATTTTCGTTACTTAATTTATAGCCCGAGTTAAAACTATGACCAAGTAAAGATGACGTGAAAAGTCAGAAACTGACTTAACATTATTTTAAAAAATAAAATTATACATATACATGTAAATTACTTATTGAACAGTTAACAAATCAATTTTTTCCTTATCATCTCTTCTCCCTCCTTATCTTCCTCATCGCCGGTTTCTAGCTATAGTGCTGACGCGGCAGCAGGGGCATTATCGTAGTCCGCAGCTACGCCAGAAGCTGATGTGCTTGTCGTTTTTGTGAAGGGCATGGTAGAGGTGCTTTTAGGAGATCATGTAGCGCCCCATTTTCATGATTAGAGTTTTGAATCCACATCAACGGTGGCAGAGGCGATGCTCGTGGTGGTAGAGGGCATTGAAGGGCTTGCAGGTGAGGTGAACCTCATCAGGTTGGCAAGGTGGAAGAACGACAACACGCATAGACAACGAAATTAGTGTTTCAATCATGATAAAAATAAAAATAAAAATCTAAATTCTTTCTTTTTTGCCGGCAACTGAGTGCAATGCTTCTTGAATCTTGAAGATAAAAGATTGAAATCATGAGATTGAGTTATAGGATTAGCCGATTTTGATTGGACGAAGGAGAAAATGGGAGATGAAGAAGGTGGGGGAGATGAGTGAATTTTTTTTAATATTCAGTAATTAATTTGCATGTATATGTGTAATTTCATTTTCGAAAATAATACCACGCTATTTTTTCGGTACATATTATCTTGACTTGTTCAGAAGTTATACATGGATTATAAATTCAACAACGAAGATAAGTACATGTTATATTTGTACTATTTGTAAACTCGAGCTAAAATGTCATCATGAGATCAAAGTTCGAACTATTTTTTAAAAATAATTCTTTAAATTTAATAATTAACTTAAAATTTGAAAAGGAAAAAAAATAACGGGTGAAAGACATATCTAGCCAATCCCATATAGTGTGGTTGTTATACACCACAAACATACAAAGATACGTTTGATAGCCAAAATCCAATAGAAAGGCAAACACGCCCTTAGTATTTAATGAAATAAGAATAAGTCAAATTAACTTACATAAATAAAAACAAAACAAAATTAAAAACATAATAAACTTAAAGTAAAAAAAATTGACTCTCACACTCGTCGTTCCTGAAACTCTCGACCCTCTCTGTGAAATGCTCCTCTTCTCGACCCTCTTTTTGGGTAAATTCCAACTTGGTTGAAATGCAATGCTTGAAACCGTTCCGATGATGACACGTGTTCCTTACTTTTGCCTTTTTGTTTTTTACTTTTCTGTTTTTCAAAAATATTTCTTAAACTATTCATGCAAACCATGATTATGAAATCCTCTGTTCAAAATATACATGCAGAGTGGGTTTGACTTTTCCAATTTGACGTATAGAAACAAAACATTTTATAAATAGGTTTTAACACTTGCTCAAATTAGACCATTACAACGGCAACATTGAAATTGATATCACGGCAGATTTGAAAATAGAACAACAAATTTTTTTTTGAATTCATTTCCTCCCACTAAAATCAACATTTTATCAACTCGTGGTGTTCAACAAAATATTCGACCAACTGCAAATGTTCTCAAGAAAAAGTTGCTTGGCAAACAATTTTCTCCCGGAGCAGTACCGTCGAAGATCGGTCTCTAAAAGATTTTGAGGAGCATTGATTTAAGATACAACAACTACCGTTGGAGATGAATGTGGAAAACTCAAAAAATCAGAAATCTTTTAGTTTTCTCAAGAATCGGAGCGGTTTTCGCAAGCTCGAAAAACAAAAGAATTTGAGTTCTTTGACAGGTTATATGTTGTCTCTTATTATCGTCTAGTTTTAAAGTGTAGTTACAATGCAAATTTGATAGAGGTAGGATGAATGATAGATGTTTAAAGAAGTACTTTCGATATCATGTTAATAGGTTTGACCCTTTAAAATAATGTGTATCCATCTTTCTTCAATTTTGAATTTCATATGGGTAAACATTACTTTTTTTCTTAAATGTGGTAATGCTTCTACTGTTTATCATACAGGCGCTAGTATATCTTCTCGTTGCTATGCGAAAACTATTATAAACTCAATACGGACGAAGCTTGATGCTGTGAATTTAGAGAAATTTCATGAATCTTGTTTCGGGCATCTCTTAGACCTAGGAGAAGTAAAGTTTCATGGTCAACTCGTGTACCACATGCTTCAACGTTTAAATATGCGTAAAAGGCGGGACGGTATACCCGTTTTCAACTTGAATGATCGGGAAATCGAGTTCGGACCGTTGGATTACTTTGTAATGAGTGGTCTATCTTTTACAAATTTTGTTGAACCCCCATCTCGGTCATCCATGTATGAGGAGATATTCGAGAGCCAGAAGATTATTAAGTTCATTAATATCCAAAGTAAGTTTGAGGCTGCATGCTTGTTTTTAAATGGCAGTGGAGAGTTATGTTTGAAACTTGCCCTATTGATGTTTCTGTATGGAGTTCTATTGGGTAGGGATACAGATCAAAAAAAGTTAGACCTTAAGTATTTCCATGTCATTGACGATGTCTCTGCATTTAACAAGTATCCTTGGGGACTCGTATCATACCGATATATGGCTGACGAGTTGTTTTTAGCTTATGATCGTATGGCACCTAAGATGCTAAACGGCGAGAAACCTGGTTTCGATGTGTTTGGTTTCTTATTTGCATTTCAAACATGGATATACGAAGTGATTACGAAAGTCGGTGAACTTTGTGGTACTCGGGTAGAAGGTTGGGAATCATTAACCCCCGTGTCTTACGGTGGGAGGCAACTGGAGTATGGCGTTTCAAACATTTGAAGACATTTATTGAAAATGGTGATATCCTATTGGTGAGATTTTATATTTTTTGTCATTTAGTTCATATAATTTTGTCATACAGTAAATGGGTCATTACACGTTTTGGGCATTTTCCCTATAGAAACCTATTGTTTTAAGTTGTGAAGAAGAAGAAATTGTTGCCGCTGACTCATTTTGGGATGAGGTTCTATCTGAAAATTTTGGAGATTGCTCAAAGCGTGAAAAGATTCCCGTGAAACGGAGGATTGATTATGGAGATCCAAAAGAACCAAAGAATGAATCATCTAAGTGACATTCGATGTGATGGTATGCATCTTTTCTTGTGAAACCAACATTCTCTGGGCCTCCACATTCTTTTTCCATATATCCGCATGCACGAGCAACTCCAATACCCATAGCACGTAGAGCTTCCAACACGGACTTTTGACCAAAGTTCAAATTCCTATTGGATCTCAATAGATATGACTGATCACGAGGGACCAAGGCATGGTTGTGGTTTGCTTCAAACAAGGAAACTTGGAATGGACCTAGGTCTTCTCTACTTACAATAAGCCTTGCTGCACAATTACTTCTCGTAACCAATTTCTTATAGCATGCAACCCTCCTACCCTTTTTCAACCGCGTACAATCTGGAATTCCACTGCATGAGCACTTAAACTCTTTCCATCGTATATCACCAGGACCCTTCCCAAAATACCGTTGTTCGCCCTTCCTTACACTAAATCCTTTACAGTGCGCATATCCACAATATAATAAATAAGCTTGCTGCAGATTGGTTAAGCAAGATCCAACAGATAATTTCTTCTCAATTTCGATAAGTGTACGCTCATCTGTAAAGTTGCATTCCTTTCCCTCCTCAAATGATCCAGTGCTTTGTGACTCTAGGATATTAGTATCTCCACCACTTTGGTCTTTCTCAACCTGAGGGGAAGCATTTTCTACAAACTCCGCAGATTTATTGTGTTGCAAAGATTCAGAAATATCATCTAAACCCAAAGCTACATTCAACTTAACTTTCATTCCCAATGTCCCACCACCGTTATTATCTTCGTCAGTGTAAGTCTCTCTATTCCGTTGGGTGCACTCCTCAATATCATCAAACTCCAATGCTACATTCAAATCAATATCCATATCCACCTACACAACACGTTTAAAATTTGAGGGAAGTAATTAAAATTAAATAACTCTAGATATGATATTGATAATACCTTGATATGTTATATGAAAATAGAGTGCTCTGTTAAATAATTCTAGATAAATGAAAAAATAATCTCATTTCACAAACTATTTACACCAACAAATTTAACACACTCAATACTTCATATTTGAATGACAACCATTCCAAAATATCATGTATCCATTTTTACATAGAAACATACAAGTATTCAAATATTTTCAAATCAAGTTAGGATCAAGGATATCACATACTCACAATCGATTATGATCAATGCTCTAGATTTTCATATTTCAACGCTCCTCTTTGTAGAGTTCGATCTTTGACGGCACTGCTCCGGGAGAAAATTGTTTGCCAGCAACACTTTCTTCAGAACATTTTCAGTTTGTTGTTCTATTTTTAAATCTGCCGTGATATCAAGTATATTTTGCTGTCCAATTTTAATGTTGCCGTTGTAATGGTGTATTGAGTAAGT
Organism: Salvia miltiorrhiza; assembly: GCF_028751815.1. Lineage (NCBI taxonomy): Eukaryota > Viridiplantae > Streptophyta > Magnoliopsida > Lamiales > Lamiaceae > Salvia > Salvia miltiorrhiza. Next base: position 31,713,485 of record NC_080390.1, on the reverse strand, counting down.
GTTAAATGTGGCCACTTTGTTTTCGGCACGGAGATTAAGAAAATGATAGTTAAGTTTTAATTGAGTGCTCCACCAAAATTAGTGAGTTAGTTAGTCCTCTCTCCAAACTTTCTTCTTCAACCTATCTTCTTCTCAATTTCCACCGATCAGCCTCATTCCTTCGATTCCGGCGAGCAATAGCAGGAGCCACCACCACCGGTCTCCCCCAATTCTCCGTCTCTGGCGAACTCCAAAATCAAGACTAAATCCCTAAATCAAAATCAAACCAAATCCCTAAATCAAAACCAAACGAAACCCCAAAATCGAACAAACTCCAAAATCAAATCCGTAATCGAACGAAACCCCAAAATCGAACAAACTCCAAAATCAAATCCGTAATCGAACGAAACCCCAAAATCGAACGAACTCCAAAATCAAATCGAAAAGCAGGAAATGGCGGAAGGCAGGAAGCGACAGAGAACGAGAGGGCGAGATGGGCGACGACGACTGTGGCGTTGAACGGCGCCGGCCGTGGTCTTGAGGCGACAGCAGATCTGCTGTGAGGATGAAGAAGGCGGCAGCGGGGCGTCTGCGTGTTGTTTTCGGCAACAGAGGGTGTGAACGGTTAAGAGGGTGAGAGGAGAGGGAAGAGAAGGCAGCGGCGGCGGCGGCGGCGCCGCTGAACGGAGGCGGCAGGTGCCGAGAGAGAGAGGGTCGATCAAGAGAGAGAGAGTGGCGAGATGGGTTTGTGTGTGTTGAAAATGTGTTTTGTGTGTATTTAATTAGGGTTTAGGTTTAATTAGAATTTTTAATTAGATTAATTAATTAGATTTAATTAAAGTAAATATTTCTATTTTAAGAAAGTGGCCACTTTTAATGAGACAAACTAAAATGGAAAGGTGGCCACATTTATTGGGACGGAGGGAGTAACATGTTTTGTTTCTATACTCAAAATGGGCAAAGTCAAACCCACAATATGTCTGCATTTATGTTTCGAATAATGATAATCATGGTTTGCATGAATAGTTTAAAAATATTTTTGAAAAATAGAAAAGTAACAAAAAAATAAAAAGGAAAAAGTAAGGAACACGTGTCATCATCGGAACGGTTTCAAGCATTGCATTTCAACCAAGTTGGAATTTACCCTCTTTTTGGTGGTTGATCTCAATTTCCCCCAGACTGACACGCGGTGTGCTCCCAAGTTTGATCACCCATGCGTTGATTCCAAGGTGCCCAGGAATGTAATCCATCTGTGGTCTGCCATAAAATAGTATTTAGCACTCCTTCATCACCCAACCAATTCAAACGGCATACCTTTGAATTGCTTTCAATCCATTATCAGCATGTTGTAAAGATTGTGAATCACTAAACGAAGTGACGTAGACCTCTTCTACTAACTCTTCAACCATAGGATCTACATCAACATTGTCGTGATCAATATACATTATAGGATTTGCTTGTGCAATAAATAACTTGCGCCCACATCTCCATCCTCATCAATCCGATGTTTTCTTGACCTACCAAGTCAACTCTTTGATAAATAAAACATCTCTTGGCTAGATGATCGCCATTCCGAGGGCAATACATGGTTAATTTGGCATTGTAAGCTAAGAAAATCAACAGAAAGAACTGTGACCATCGTTGTAGCCCTACCAACGTAGTTATAGCCCTCGAATACACTCGCTTATCTCACAGTGACATTTTTAGGGAATTGATCTATCTACAAATAATTGATAGTAAATTAGTAATTAATCATGGATTCAGAATCAAACATTAATCTCAAAATAACTAAAAACACGATTTAATTTTGAAATTATGAAAATCATGAGCTTGCCCCCCGTGATTTTGAGCTTGCCGACGAGCGGCAACCTCAATTCATCGGCGGCAAGCTCAAATTGACAATAAATAAGTAATTAAATGCAATAAGTTATGAAAATAAATCAATTACTAATAAATAAGTAGTTAATTGCAATCAATTATGAAAATAAATTAATTATCTAATCTATTAAACTTGTTATTGTTCCTTTCGTCCTATTATTATTGGTTTGTTTTCTTTATTGCGATGTCCCATTAATATTAGCTTGTTTCTATTTTTTATAATAATTTTATACTACAAATAATATGACCTCACACACTTTGACACTATAATCTTATTCTCTTTGGTATCCATGACCAAAATAATAATAATAATAATAATAATAATAATAAATAGGTCAATAATAATAGGACAGAAGAAGTAGCTTATAGTTATTGAGACTTGGGATGATATAAATGTAAGCCTATAATGAAAAAAAATCTTGTACAAGTAAACATTTGGAAAGACGTTTAACAATTAAGGGTAGATCTAATAAAAATTTAAATTTAAAGTATGTTAGATCAATATTTCATTTGTATATTTTTTTGCTTTTGGACTTTACTATGCTAGGGTTTTTTTTTTTTTTGTACAGTATTATATAAAAAAATTTAAAGATAGCATCACAGGGAATTCGAACGCAAGATCTTTAATCTTAAGCATTAATTTCTTCCCGCTTAGCCAATACATGCAAACGCCACTTACAAGGGGTTTAACGATGTAGAAATTAGTACTAGTACAAGATTCAATAAGAGTGTGTTCTTTAAGTGATTAATTTTTCATAAAAAAAAAAGATAAGAGATATTTCTCCTTTTTTCCCCTTATTTAATTAGAACAAAAAAATTACCATTTTTTATTCTTCATTTATCTCTTTAAGGGGGAATAATATTATCTACACCAAAAACGAAAGAATAATATTATTTCTCCTTTGTAGAAAAAAAAGAAAAGAAATAAGTGATTTAAAAGAATATTTTTTTTCCTCACTTTCTCAAGAAATTTATCAATGAGAAAGAACACATCTTAAAAGTAAATAATAGGCAAAACCGGAAACAACATAACTTAATGAAGAATAAAAGAGAACACATCTTTAAAGTAAACAATAGGCAAAACCGAAAACAACATAATGAAGAAAACAGTATATATAAGAAGAAAAAAGCCTCCACAAGAATCAAACACTGAGGTAATAACGCAAGTTCATTCACTCAAGGGGTTAGCAAAACACCATAAGCCACTCTTCGATAAGAGTTGCCGTAATTCGTTCTTCTCCAATGCTCATAAAAGCTCCCAAGTCTCAAGCTAGATTAAACTCTTGGATGCTCTTCTTTTCCTTTAAAAGAAAAACACATAGTATTAAGTGTTGAAAAAAAAAAATTAGACAGTGATATAGGAGCATGCTAAATATATAATTAATCAAAATTACTACAAGTTTACTCACTTGGGTCGTTCTCTTAATATCAAAACGATTTCGCAACCAATCTCCTCCACAAAGTAAAAATTGCGCTCTATCCACTCCCATAGAGGCATAACGTGGATCAATAACCCTATTGCCAGCATCAAAAGCTGAGTCTGAAGTCACAGTAGTCATTGAAATTGAAAGCACGTCACAAGCCATCTTCGACAAGATCCCATACCTATACACTGAACTATCCGTCTTCCACCATGAGATTGCATCAAACTCATCATGATTGGAATTAGGAGGTCTTTCTTTTTTATCCGACAAATACACATCTAAATCAGATTTACTCGGCTCGTTTTTCAAATATTCAAGATATTCAGCTTCAATATCGTCTAAAAATTTTCCTCCACCACCATGATCACTAGAACTTTTATCAGTTTTAGCTTTGTTAGCTTCGTCGGCCTCAACATACTCATTGTAAAGCAAATGCAGTGTCTCAAGAAATGCGATTCTACGCTCAGCTGCCTCAGTAGTAGAATAAATATCTTTGAAACACCAATCAATAATAAACATCTTGAACCTTGGATCTAAAACAACTGCTATACACATCAATAAGTTGCATTCGCTCCAATATTTATCAAATCTAACCTTCATCTTCGTAACCATATCTATCATGCAAGTATCTTCACCCACATTTAGTTTACTCAAATGCCTCCTAAGACATACAAAGTCCACCCCAACACAATTTGAAGTTGTATATTCAGTACCTGAAACAAAATTGATGATATCAATAAAAAAAACAATAGTAAACAACAAATGTGAAGTTGTTGAGTCTTCAATACCTTGGCTGAGGTGAATGGCTTGCATAGAATTTTTAAGAAGCGAACAAACCACACGAACTTTATTCCATTCCTCCTCACTTGGCAATAAAGTAAATGAAGTATCTCTTTGTTGATACTTTGAAAAAACATCTTTCAAATCTAAAGCAGCTGACAACATAGAGTATGTTGCATTCCACCTCGTGCAACAATCCAAAACGAGCTTCTTAGAAGATAACGCTGATTCTTTTGCAATCTCACTAAACATACTGATGCGCGTCTCTGAAGCAACTACATACTTTACACTTTCACGAACCTTGATAATTACATCCTCGATTGCACATAGTCCATCTTGCACCACAAGATTAAGCATATGAGCATAACATTTCACAGGAAATAATTTACCATTGAAAGGCAGATTGTTGTTTAACGAAAGATTCTCCATCAAGATCCGAACAGCAGCATCATTGCAAGCAGCATTGTCAACAGTTATCGTCCAAACCTTTTTCTCAATTTCCCACTCAACCAAACATTTGTGCAACACATCAGAAATCACACGACCAGAATGAGGTGGAGGAACTTCACAAAAGTTGAGAATACGCTTCTGCAAATTCATATCAAAGTCCATATACTGACAGCTGACAACCATGTATAAAACATCTTCACCCGACTTCCATAAATCTGTACTCACATTGACTCTATTCGCATTATCCAAATCCGTCTTCAATTCCTCCTTCTCGATTTCAAAAGCAACTAGGCAATCTTTTTTCGCTCTGGCACAACTAACTTTCTTATAGTGGGGATTAACAGATTCCATCAATGAATTGAATAATTTAGATTCTGCAAAACTGAATGACAACTCATGCACAATAATCATATGAGAGAGAGTCTCCCTAAACTCTTCATGATCATACTCGAAACCAGGCTGTTTAGGTTTCTCAACAACAATTTTCTGATAGCACTCGGTGAGATGTCTATCTAAATGCCCTGTAGAACCAGTCTTGTTGAATGGGAGTCGATCACTACAATAGATGCACTCAGCCTTCACTATCCCATTTGCAAGAGTTACCTCTTTGAAACCGCCCCATATTTTCGACGTGCATTTTCTTTTCTTTGTGGCACGTAGATTTTCCTCCCCATCTTCATCACTCTCAACTTTAAGACCATTATCATCACATCCTTCATCAGGCTCATATGTAGTTAGCTGAACTTCTCTAACTGTAGGACTTGCATTTGATTCGTTATCTGGCAATGCATCCGGAGCTGACATGATTCTGAAAAATTAAACAAGTAAAAAGTTTGAAACACAAAAAATATGTTTTGAAATTATTCAGATCTACTCATGTCTTCAGCAGAAACTAATCCTTTATAAGCATATATCTATTCCCAGGCTTAACACAAAGGAGAAATTTTGAAACTTGGAAAGCGGAGTATGAATTTACGCGACAAGTAGGAATCACAAACAAAACTACAGAATCAATTCCGATTGTCTTCAAATATTTAACAGCCTAAAATAAAACGAAGTGCAATGTTGTAGAGAATACAGGCATTTCCCGGCAAAAAGTTGCAACTTTTACAACTGAAATTAAATATAAGAAAGAAGAAGGGAAACTAGCACGAGAATAGACCTGGTTAACTTGATTTATAGACTCTGGAGCAGAAGCGCGGCGAAGGCTGGCCGTTGGTTCACGGCGGAACTGCAGCGACGGAAGAGAAGAAGTGGCAGAAAAAATGGCGGGGCGTGGCGCGGCGGAAAGGGAAGGGTTGAAAGGGATTCAATTTTCAATTTTGGAACTGACAACGACTCAACGAGTAGTGGTGGAGTAAATAACTCAATATTATATTATTATTTTCTTCTATCGTTTCGGTTTCCCGTTGCAAAATCTTGGTCGGGATATACAATCTAGTCTACTGCATTAAATATTATAGGAATGAATAAAAGAAAGCCCAAGCCCAATAAGTTTTCTAGGCCTCCAAAATCTTTAAGGACTTTTATTTCTCTGTTACTGGATTAGAATCCATCATAGTAATACGTAAGAATATTCTTTTAAAAAACTGATGGCATCAAATATGATAGAGATTAATATTTGAGGTGAAACTTTCATGTTAAAATTTATAGTTATGCTATCTTTTAAAATTGATCAGATCAAAATCAAATAGAGGCATTGGCGCAGGTACAAACTGGCGAGGTTTTCGATCCGCTGTAAAAAAAAAGGATTAAAGAAGAAGGGAAAAAAAGTGGGGAGGGTTACGAAATTGTGTTGAGAGTTTCGTGTTACAGTTGTAAGAGAGATAACACTTTAGTTTGGCGCGGGTGGAAGAGCCAATTGGACGATACGGAAAAAGATGCCGCGGGTGGAAAAGGAGTGGCGCGTAACGTAACTACCTCCTGTTTGGCGACACAGACCATTGTGTGATTCAGATTTGAGGGCTATGTTTTTGGCACTATTATCTACATTTATTAGCACACGCAGTATTTGATGTACTTAAATTAATTAATTTGTATATCAATACGGCGGCTTTCTATATTTCAATCATATTATCCTTGATTAATGTATTTGAGCACAACTTACAATACTTAATATTTTCATGGTTTATAATCTTAATGTTAGATGTGCATTATAAGATTTTTCTTTTTCAATCTTTTTCTCTTAGAATGTGTTTATTTTGGTTGTAAAATTTTCATTGAAAATGGATGAATAAGAAAAGATGAAAAATATTATTTATTTTTTCTTATTTTTATCATATGTTTACTAGAGATGATAAGATGAGAAAATGTTGAAAAATATTTTCACACCCTCCCTTAGGATAATATTATCCAACATTGAAGAAAAAATGGGTGAAAAAGAGCTACCTGAGAAAATGTTACCCTTACCCTGAGAATTTTCTCATCATAATAATTAATAAACATGTGAAAATAGTGAAAAATTGATTAAAAAAAAGTAATTGGTATATAAATACATGAACTTTACTCACTTTTTGGTATTTAACATAAACTTTCAAATTTAGTTATAAATACATGAACTTTAAATTTATTTAATTTTTGACCCATTTTTTATATCTGACGAAATTAATACTGACATGTCAAAATTAAAACTTAGTTTGTAAAATTAATCCTCTAGTTGGCATACCCGTTTGTCGCCTCTGTCGAGATTCGGCGAGTCTATGTCTTCTCTCTAGTGTAGATCGTTGTCTCGCATTGAAACTCGTCTCTCTCTCTATCTGAAATTATGCTCGTAAACGGAGCGCGCATGCTCGTGAGTGGCTTCGGTGAGGTTGGCTACTATTGCTGCAGTAACATCTTCCTCGGCGAATTTGAGGTCGCCACAGCCCCGATTTAGCGCCGCAATATCTTCTTTGGATGGGAACCGCCGCGCCACAGGCGATTTGACTCTCTGTACATCGTTGTCCTTCCCTTATTTAAGGGTCTGGCCTTTCCTCGTGTTCTCTTCGATTCCGACTGCCCTTCTTCCTGAAATTTAGTGAGTTGGCCGTCCCAGTGAAGGAACACCCCTGCTACTAGTCCGTATAGCAGAAGCTTCACCACTAAAGTCGGAGGTCTCCACCGCCATACGGTGTCATTGTCGGAGCTCCTTTGTCTCGATGAACAAGGCAACCGCTCCAGGTCCTCATAAGCATCTACGGTCTGCCGCCCCTGGTTCGACGCTATCGTGCTTTCTGTCACACCCCAATTCTTGAAGGAATAAACCATAATCGAGGTGCGATTAAAATCATAGAAATAAACAAGGGAAGAACCTTGTGAAATTTAAATAATAGGATAAAAAGTCGGGCAACGCCCTTTGAGTGAAGAAAGATAAAAATCAAGTGATATTAACCAATCAACAACATTCTAAACCTCAGGATCACAAGTTTGGTTTCATGTTTCTGATAACCAACGTCAAATAACATAGTACTAGAAGTTTAGAGTCTAAGCTCGATAAGGAATATAATTCAGAATTTAACATAAAAGTCTTGAGTTAGAGAATAAAAGACAATAAGAGCTAGTGCAACAACGGAAGACAAAATACGGAGTTGAACCCTAGCCTCAGCTCTGCCCCGTCAGCACCGACCAATTAACGTGAAAAACATTTGAAAGTATTTTTGGGCTAAGTATTAATGTATTTAGTGGGCTAGCATTTTTAAAAACATTTCATAATCATAAGAGCAGTTTATCCAATTATACTTGACATGACTTAGAAGGTTTTAAAGTGCAATAACTTCTAAGCATGTTAAAATATTTTATTATATTGCGCGCAATTGTCACACTCCCTTTCCGTTACTCGTTGTGATCCCGAACCTTTTAGCCACCGACGAATCCATTATTCCTGCTTACTTGAACTGAGGGCGTAACCCAGCCAAGTTCCCATTTGGGACCCAATGCTCCGGAACACATCTCGTCGAGCACCTTATAACGCCTCATACATGATTAGTGCCCGAATGAAGATCAACCCACCGAGTCAACTAATAGGTGTACACAATTCTCAAATAACATGTTAGGTCAAGAGAGAACCTCGATCGATGAACTTATGCGAGCCTTAAACAGAGCAGAGTGCACAAAAATATTTTATCGGATAAACAATTTGCATTTCATTGAAATATTTAAGCTCAATAGCTAAATCATACATTTGGAAAATAAGCCCACCTGTATAGGCAATGCCTGTCGTTTAATCTTAACTCTGAATCGGAATAGCAGTGCTAGTCCTCACAATCCACAAAGCCTACAAGAAATCTATAATCTTAATAGGTCTCCTAAATCTAATCTTAAGTCATAGTGAAGTGCTTATCATCCTATGATTCACTTAGCCGGGTTTTCATATTTCAATAAATAAATAATTGAAAACTAAAATTCTTGAGTTAAGGACACCAACAATACCCTTACTCGATTTTCTTTAATAATTGAATTTATAATAAAACCAATTTAATCATAAATAATTATATGCAAAATGTTTGATGCAAATTTGTTAGGTCCGGAGGGTCTCGAATAGGTGTATGGAGGGGGGAATACACCTATGGGCTATTTTTCTTTCCTCAAACTGAGGGATCTCAAGATAGAGATCAAAGCGAAACTTTACACACAAATAGTGACACCTGTTAACTGAAAACAGTTTTGACCAAACAGGGTTGACGACTGATACTGAAAACTCTTCAATAAGGAGTTATTAGTTAAGTTGCTGGAACTTAACTGATGCACGTAAGGGCTTCAGTCGAGTTTGCTAAAACAGAGATGATAACACTCTTCCTGACAATCAGAAGATAGATCAGTCAGACTGATATCATACGCAGCGGAAATAAACTTAGTTTCATTTCGTAATAGCCTCGGTTGAGCACGTTGTTGGTCTTGGGTTTCTCTTTGCAGTTATTCAGTATTCAGTTTATCAATTGAAATAACACAAGTAAGAATGTAAAATTGAAAGCTGTAAATAACACAGAGACATTTACGTGGTTCAGAAAAACCCTTTCCTACATCCACGGTCGGTTGATCAGACCAACAATCCACTCCGCAAGTGCTTAATAGGTGCACTGCAAACCAAACAGTGTGCTTGTCGGGTGCATACAACCGTACCACTGAAGAAACCACTTCTTCAGTACCCATACTTCACTCGTGTCGGATTTCTCTTGCTTAGCACAACCCGCACTAAGACTCTCAGAGTCAGAGTACCTTCCTGAACTCTGAATCACTCAAACACTCTACTCTTTCTTTCTGAAAGGAGGTTTGAACGGTTGCCAACTATACTTCAAAGAACAAGTTCTTTGAAGCAAGTTTGACCTTGGCTTCTAGGTAAACAGAGGTTTGCCTAAGGTCTAACAGAATGTATGTAATCAGTAGTGATTGATTTTGGCTTTGGAATTCTCTTCTTCGATTCAAGCTTTGGGGAGGTTAAGTTTTAGGCTGAGTAGCAATTTTGGCAGAGCTTCAGCTTATGTCGTTGAATCGGTGAAGATTGAAGTTGATCCTCGAGCACTATTGATTGGAGAAGTCTTGAATAGATCCGCTGGAAGAGAACGTCTTCAAGATTTCTTTCGTTGGAGAGCATTTCAAATTTGGGCTGAGGCTTCAATCTTCGAGGTTCCTTGTTTGGTGGAAACGGCTCTCTTGAAAGACAGAAGATGTGACGTCTCTGATAAAGTAGCCACCAAATAGGAATGACCTCTGCATAGATAAGGAGATCCTGAGATCTCTGCATTTAATGCGGCTGTACTTTTGTGAGTACGTGGCTTCCTTTGAACGTTGGAAGTTCAGTCCGAGGAAGAATGTTTAACTGATACTTGACTTTAGTATCAGTCCGCTGAGTCCACGCGGCACGCATTAAGTAATCAGTTCCAAACTGATTCTTCAACTGATACTTCAGTTGGTATCTTCAGTCTTCAGTCTTCAGTCCTTCGTCCTTCAGTCTTCAGTCTTCAGAACCGCAATCTAAACTAGAAACGAACTCTAACACTTGAGTTCAAAACTGTTCTAGTCTATTACAATTAAGACCTATGAATTTTGGTATCATCAAAACAAGGATTAGGATATTCCACAAGGTTCCCAACAATTTTCCCCTTTTTGATGATGCCAAAACCATACAGCAGTTCTAGACAAACAAAAAGACTGAACTCACAGCACAAGTTCTAAAACTGGGGTGAATACAATTCCCCCTTAACAATAGAACCTAAAAACTTGTACTTAGAGTCAAGAACGAAACAGTTCTAAAACAGAACAAGGAGAAGACATAAAAACATAATCAGAGCCTGGACAAAGAGTCATTGTCTTCAGGTTGAGATAAAAAAGAAGTTCTTTTCATTGAGGAAAGACTGATAAGCCATCAGTCTAAATTACAAGATGAAACAGAAAAGAACAACGTAGATAAAGACAAGACAACCAAAAGGCTCAAGGTCTCTGACCATACAACTTGAAGACTGCTTTCCTGATTTCGTCGGCTGAATGGGAGTTTGGATTCACATTCCAGATCTTGCAGATGGCTTTGATCTCCGCCTTGATTTTGTCTCTGTTGACTCCGTTCTTGATCCTTGGTGGAGTCACCATCTTCTTCATAGGGTCAGGAATGCCAGTGTTTAGTTTTCTTTGAGCATCTTGCATTCTCAAGACCAATGCTCTTTCAGGCTGCTGCACCAGGAAGTATTTCCAGGCTTCATTCCGGAAATCCCTGTCTCCTTGGATGTTGGCAAAGACGGTATCCATTTATCTTGATGCTCAATCTTGTCCAAGTATGATACCATCAGACCTTCGCTGAAGTAGTGCTGGAGCCTTTGTCCATCCAGAAGACTTGATAAGAAATCGAGTTTCTTGTCTTCAACTAGATGAAGAGCCTTCTTAGCCTTTGGCTCTGTTTCTTTTGAAGAACTTTCTTCTCTGTGCCTTTTCCTGTTGAGTTCCTCTGAGGCAGTGGTAGGAGCTTGAACAGAGGACTTGGCAAACTTTGAGAAACGGGCTTCAGCCTCAGCAAAGTCCTTTTTCAAGGATGCATGAATGTCAAAGTTCAGCTCTCGTTTGCGCTTCTTCAAATCCTCTTTCTTTCGTTCGCGCTTCTTCATATCCTCTTCCTCTTTTTGGCATCATTAGGAGGGAGTCTGCTTTTAAGCTCTTGAAGATCGTTAAGCATCTTCTGAAGAAGGGCAGAGTCAGGGGACTCTCGGGGACGTTGAAGTTGCTATTCAACTGCTGCAAGGCGATCCAGGACAGGGCGCATCTCTTCTGCAACGAGCAGTCTGGCATCGGCAGGAAGCATGAATTCCTTCATGAATTCAATTCGTAACTTCTTGAGGTGAGTTTCAAGCGCTTGAAGTTGCTCTTTTGTCTTGATCAGTGTTTCAAGCAAAAAGGTATGCAGGTCATTATGATCCTTCCTGATTTTGGGAAGGCCATTGGTCGGATCAATCATTTCCTTCTTGAAATTGATGAGATCAATTTCATCATTCTTCAAATCAATCTTAAGCTGATTGATCAAAACGGCATGATGAATCATGTCATCAGTTGCTTGTTTTTGTACTTCCTGGAGTTTCTTCACAAACTTGGCTCCGTAGATATTCTGGCGCTCGAGTTTATGCTGGAGTGACTCGATCTCATGCTGCTGGTTGGAAATATGGTCGAGGAGGAGAGCAATCGGATCTTCCGTACCTTCAGGAATTAGAAATTGATTCTTGTGCGGTCTTCTGCTTTTCCAGACAGTAAGGAGCTCATCAGTTTCTTCATCTGAATCAAATAGAACAGGTGCAGTTGGTCGAGGGAGCTTGACGTGTTCTATTGGTGTTTCTGAGTCGTCAGAAGGGGCTATTGCTTGCTGATCGGCAAGGGAAGTTCTTGAGGTGGATGCTTCGGCGTTGCTAAGAGGAGCAGAGCATTGAGCTTCTTCTTCAGCAGCCAGCTGAGTACTCGTCCACTCTTGACTGATGGTGACACCTTCGAAAGGAGTAGGCTCATCAGTGTTGAAGAGGGGTGGTGATGAAGGCTGAGGAGTCTCTGTGATGTCCTCGATTTGTCCTTCAGGGGAGGAAGGATCAGCATTGCTTGCTGATTTCAGTTCTGCTGTTGGCGAAGAGCAGAGATGTGCATCAACGTCAATGACACCGGCTTGATCATCTTCAACTGAGATTGGCAGAATAGTTGAAGGCTCAGAATCCAACTGACTGATCGGGTCAGTCATCAGTTGTTCAGAAGAAGCAAGGTCAGCTGCTGATTCCGCTGGTGGAGCAGTGTCACATGCAGGTGCTTCTTGGGGATCCTGGCGATGTGGCGATTTACTGGGTAAATCAGCTACTCGTTCAGAGATGGAGGGCTCTTCAGAAACCTTAGAAGTGCCAGCATCGTCATTGAGTGGAGTTGGGTGTCTTGAATGGCTGAAGGACTCCAGATAATCCATGGCGAATTTATCGAATCCATAGATTATATCCCAAACTCTCTCGATTTGAAAAAGGCTGACCAAGCACGCCTCTTCCAATTCAAACGAGTCTTCGGCTTGAGTGCTGTGAAGACTGTTGACCTGAGGGCAGGGTGCCGTCTTCAGGAAAGTATAGGTGAGAAGTCTATGAAGGTTCTGATAGACTTCTTGAGATGTATCGAAATCACCAAAGAGACGTTGGAGGTGATTTGTTGCATCTCGTTGAGCTTCTGACTGTAGTTCAACGATTACTTGAATCTTCTCTGACAAACCAGTAGGACCTGGTTCAGGGGTAGTCTCCAAGACAACCTTGCCTTTGGATTTCGGAGAAATAGGCTTTCTGGAGGCAAAAGTTGGATTTGGTTTGGAGACTTTCTTGGAAGACTTTTGGGGGAGGGTGGAACGAGATCGACGAGGCACATTTGTATGGGCAGGAGGATTTGAAGAGGGGGGTTCAGGGACTTCTGATGCAGATGACTGAGGAGAGGAGATATTGATTACCTTCGTCTTCGGAGAAGGTTTGAGTTCTCCTTTTCCAGTTTTGAAAAGTCGAAGACTGTTCGTGAAATCAATCATCTTCGGCCAGTAAAAATAGCGGTGATGTTGCGTTCCATGAATAATGATCTGGGAAACCCTGTTCCCTTGTCGAACCATCGTTGCAGGCCTTGTGTTGCGGGCTTCGTTGAAGAGAAGCTTCAGATAAGCTTCTTCCCAGTTGAAGTCTTCATCCTTCAGAAGGGCTACCATCACATTCTTCTGCGGTTGTGAAGCTTTGTCAGGAGTTCCAGTTGCCCCTATCCAGCATTTCTGGATGATCTTCCCTAGCATCGTGAATTCAGGCTGGAGATGGGAAAGAGTGACAGTGCTTTCCGTTGATTCAGTCTTCTCCTTCAGAGCAGATTTAAGAGTCTTGTTGGCTTCTTCATCAGTCAAGATGGAGAAAGGACTTCCACTGTTTGGAAGCTCGAACAGTTCCCTGACAATTTTAGAGACGTTGAGAGTCTCTTTCGGGTCTGCGATGCAGTCTGGCGTAGTGAAAACGCTGACTTCAGAGATAAGCTCTCCAGAGCTGTTGAATTCAAGATTCTCATAGAATTCTCTAACTGCATCATCGAGTAGATATTTCGCTTCATTAGTGATGAACTTTGTCCATCTGTGTCGGTTGAGAATTTTTGAAACTTTCGCATATTCAGGCTTCTTTTTGAAGGAATCCTTGTCTACTAATTGTTCGTATCTGATCTCCTTCTTGATTGGAGCCTCCTCCTTGTTGTCGTTCTTCTTGGTGTTGGATTTGGCCATTTCTGATGCGAAATCTGAAAAGAAGAAAAGTTTGCGAAGTGCAATCTCACAGTGGAGTGCTATGGATTTTGGAGTTAGTATGGATGCAAAAGTGATGGATGGTGGAAGAGTGGGCATAATGAAGGAAGTGTGATCGTGGAGGATGAACAGTTTCCTAGGGCATTAGAAAAGACATGGGCGGTTTAAAATCCGCGCGCCAAGTCAGGTTTAATGAATTTTGACGTCCGAATTTAATGCCCGTCAGTGGAATACCTTAAAATAGGAGATTTAAACTGATATGGAATATTAGACACAATCTCTTGCCAAAAATAGGCGGCGTACAGTGCATGCAATGATTTGAAAAGATAAGTCCAAAAAGAGGTATTCAGAAATTAAAAGACCAAAAGCTAAGGCAAAGTCGCCTGTCAATCAATATGACACACAAGCCCTATTTTCTTTATCAGATAAGGTTAAAGCTAATTAAAGCAAGTTCCCAACAATCAGTTAGGAAAATAGTCAATAACTGATAAGATTTAAATAGAGTTCCCCCTAAATTAGATAACCCTTTATCAACTTAATCAGTAAAACTCAAGAAGCATAAGTGATTAAACAAAATAAAGCAGTTTGGAATTCATCAAAATTGCACGATGTACAGAAACACAGGGTAAGGAGAGTTGACAAGGCGATCAAAGAATATCATTTACAAATAAGAAATTTCAGATCAAATGACATTCTTTGACCTTCCTTTGTTCTTAGTTGATGCGAAGCTTCTTGCTTGGTTTCTTCGGAGGACTTTCAGTTGGTCCTTCAACTTGCTTCCTTTTTCCCTTCTTGTCTTCTTCTTGTTTGTCTTTGTGAGGAGACTCGGGAGCAGTGCTGGACTTGGTCTGTATTTCCAGCTGCTGTTGAAGATGCACGACAACTGAGTCTTCATTTCTTGCGTTGAGAGGAGCAATCTGACGCGGTGGAGACTCATGATGGACTTCAGTATCCTCAGCATCATCTTCTTTGAGAAGACCTTTGGAAATCAGGTACAGTTTGAAGTTGGGTGCCCAGTCATGGATTGCATCCCAAAGATTAGTGACTTTGAATTTTCTAAAGACACTGCTCTCTAAAGAATCCAATTCTTCATCAGTGAGAACTTCATCAATCTCCTTATATTGAGACTTGGACAAGGTTTTGACAAAGATGAAGAAGAAGTAATTGACAAGATCCCGAAATTCTTCAGGATTCTGCGTTGCCATGATTGTGGGAAAAGTGGTTGTGACACAGTGTTGAGCCAGAAGTGTCACGAAGTTTCTGAGAAGAGCAGTTTGATTGACAGACGATGAGGATGAGGATGCAGCATTAATATCAGCAGGCTCATCAAACTTCACTTTCTTGTCGAACCCTTCCAGGCAGAAGTGGAAGAATCCTCTGAGAGGAGGTGAGGCATGCTCTTCTGTATCAGTTCTTCTGTTGTCAGCTGCTTGTGTCTCCTTTGGCTATCGATTTCCTTCATCTTGTGGAGGAGCAGTGGGAGGCCGTTGTTGAGATGTTTCAGTGCTTGGAATCTGCACTTCCTCTGTGGCTTTTTGTGCAGCTTCTTCAGGATCCTCATTAAGAAACTTTTGAGGAGTGTCAAGCAAGATCTTGACTGGAGATGACGAACTGTCAAGGCTCCTTTTGATTGAGCCTCGAGTTTTGTAGCGTGGCTCTGCAGTGGAGAGAGAGGTTTCAGTTATCAGAATGATGTTCCCTTTGATTGAGCTCTTCTGTCCTTCGAACAGACGAATGGTGGAAGACACTTGAGTGGTGTTCTTCCAGAAGCATTGAGTTTCTTTCACACTGTGAAGGATGATGCGACGCGCGCCCGTCGCCCGGCGCGCGGTATCAAAATAATTTGTGTATGCCCTAGACGGACAGTACACGCTCCTATTGCTCGCAACCAAAGAATAGTTTTAGCAGCAAGTATAGGGTCGATCCCACGGAGAGTGAGGAACTACTTTACTCTTCGGGTGCACAAATTGAGTTGTCACGGTCTCAACCTGTTTATCTGCACAAGTAAACTTAAACAAAGATCAAATATAACAAGGGGTAAGGTTTACGGTTAGGTCATAACTGTTGTCAATATTTATTTCGGTCATAGGCATACTGATGATCCGTCCATGATCCGTATAAACTCAAGGCGTGGCCCAAAGACATTGGGGCGTTTCAAGAGGTTATACTTCACACTTAGGATGGTTGAGTCCATTGTAGTCACTTGGTCCGAAGGTCACACATTCCCCGGTCACAAGGCAGTGCTTCACTTCTCCGTAGATAGTAGCCATACCCGTTACTCACCAAGTATGGCCCTCACCAACCTTCTCTCCCGAGGTCCCCAACTCCACGCTTTTAGTGACACATGCCTCCTGGACTCAACTATTTCCGGCTTTGTCAGCCGACCAGTCATAGACATGCTACGGCGCCGAGATTGCTTTCCTCGTTTGATAACCATGGCTTTATGCCTCGTCACAGTTGATGGATAGTCTCTAGAGAAGCCCAAGACTGAGGAAAGACAGTGTATCCCATCAATCCTTTCCCCACCTTCTGGATCTACAACGCCTTTTGTTGACGCTGCTCAGCTACTCGGTCTTGGGTATACCGGTTGTCACGCCCTGGTATACCCTGGCCTTTGCTTGACACGGACAGCGTTTTACCGAACGGAGATCACCCGTTAGGCCCCTACTGCCCATGGTTTCGAACAGATCCTTCCGGAACCACGAGACTCAACCGAAAGAACAAATGCCTCACGAATGTTTACATATTGACAACAATAATTTCCACCCCTTAAACCTCACCAAGGGAACTACTCACACATAATGGAAAACATAAATGCAAAATAAAATGAACACATGAATGAAAGGAAATTTGAAATACTTGATATAAAAATACCTAAGGCAACAACCTTGGCTTTGTTCGTCACAACGGAATTGAAATATGAGAAGCAACTAAATTGTTTGGTGCGAAAAATATAAAAGAACTAAAAGTAAATTATTTTCTTGGTGAACTAACAAAAGTCTAAGCCTAGAAGAGCACTAAAAACTGATGTATAAGTGTAAAAATTCGTTCCTCCCCCCAAAACTCCTCTCAAACTGCTAGACTGCCCTCTGCCAGCCACACATATATAGCGATTCGGTAAACCCTAGCCGGCAGACCAAATCTGACAGATTATTTCCTTCCATATTTAGATTGATCCTTGATTTGATTTGATAGATAATGGATCTCCAGCGGATTTGGGGTTGATTCCACATTATTCCAGATCCTTCCATTGCTAGAATTCGCCAGAATCTTCCGGACAATCTCCTCCACACGTCTTTCCATATATAGCTCCAGCTGCTGCTGCTGTTGACGGACATGGTCATACTAGCTTCTTTCTTCGGTTGGCCTCATACCAGGTGGTACACTTCGAACGTTCCCGCGCCTCGAATGGTTCTGAGGGGTACTTCGTCGAGCTCTCTTCCTGGTTCATATATAGCTCATCTGTGCTGACTGCGACTGCTGTTATGGCCTTACCAACTGCTTCCTTCAGTTAGCCTCACACCAGGTGGTACACTTCGGAGATTCCCGCGCCTCGAATGGTTCTGAGGGGTACTTCGCCGAGCTCTCTTCCTGGTAAGTTTCACTTCTAGAAGTTTGGATAGTTTTGTTCCGATAATGCCCATTCTGACCACATTTCGTGCATATGCCCTTGACTGAGCCTTCTTCCTCCTGAATACCTGTTTTCTCCCCTAGACGACTCAAACAAAACAAAAGAAAGAGAAAAATAGGGCCAAATGGCCCAAAAGTCGAAGACGCATCACACCTACACACTTAAACCATACTTGCCCTCAAGTATGCAGATGGATTCACAAAAGACACCGACGAAAAGAGAGGAAAGAAAAGAAATAAAGACTCAAGACACGAAACTGCACATTTATCAGTTCAGATCAAACTTGCATGCATCATCCGTAATGTCATACCGCAAACCATTGAGCAGAAAAATCACATGTAGAGATAGCAGTTTCTCTCACACACTCAAGTGTATGGCTAAGTATATACTCTCATATTATGCTGCATTAGCTCACCTATAGGCTTGATCACGGATTCATAGCAAGTGTTCAAATTGGTATAATTCATCAAAGGGTCTTTTAAAGGTTGTAGTGGGGCATACGGAGTGGAGGTAAGGATTTCTAGATAAGTAGCTTAAAACTTGGTTCCAGTCATACCGACCTATCTTTTTCAGTAATGGCACACCCACTTCATTTTCTCCCTTTATTTTGAGTAGGGATTGATTTAACTTCTTCAATTCAAGCAAATTTTTTTTATTTCATTTTTGTGCCCAAACCTTCCTTTCTCAAGTTATGTTTTTTCACTTAGAGCAATAAACTTCCCTTTATCTTTTGCATGGTGTGGAAGACACACCTTTTCATCCGTTTCAATTCAAGGGCTTACAAAAGAATTTCATTCGGCTCAAAGTGGTTTAGCAAAGGTTTATCATTTAATGCTCAAGGAGATAATTCTGGGGCTCTAGATTGAAGAAAATTGCCCTAATCATGTAAATTATACCAACTAGCTAAAATCCATAAACAAGTTCTAGGGTTACCAAGCAGCATAGTCACACAGAAAATAAATGCAATTTTGGCTCAGATCTCACAGGTGGGAGTATTCAGTATGCTCACTACTGCTATCATGTGATCATGCTCATCATACCAACAAACCAGTCAAACCAAATAGCATGCATGAATCACTAATACCAACAACATGTGCAGACAGACTCTAACTCAAGACTCAAAAGAAAAAAAACAAAGACTACTAGGGAGAGAAAACTTATTCATGGAGTGTGAGGACTCGGTGGAATGCATCCCAAATGTCCAACAAAATTGCCTTGACATCAGTATGTCATTGAGATCATGTGTAGCAGCTATGGAGTGGTGGAGAGTGGGCAAATGAATTTCCCGATCTTCAAAATGCAAAGGTCTTGCCAGTCGGGCAAACCCTGACCAATCATACAGCTGATGCGGTAATCCCTTGACCACCATATTGTATCTCCATCGGCCCCACCTACACACTTTGCTTCGCAAAGTGGGTTTTGATCTTCAATGCTTAGGGTCCAGCTCAACTCTTCTGCATGGTTAGTCCTCCAAGAAACACAAAACACAAGAAAACAAAAGAAACATGAAATAAAGCAGTAATGGTCATACCAGCGACCTTATTCTGGGTTGCCTCCCAGTCAGCGCTCTTGTTTATTGTCTCGAGCTCGACGCTGTCCATTCCTTCATGCAAAATAAGGTTCTACGAGAAAACCTTTCTCCATCATCGGTATGCCTGGATCATAGACTCGCTTTCCAATTTCCTTTCTCACTCCAGCACTACCGTATGCCTTGCTACATTCTCCATGTTCTTGTTGCATCTTTGGTTCAACTTCATCTTCAGATCGAGATGATCCAACCTTGTTTTTCATGGTTTCCTGGCTGAGTTCCTCCAAAAAGTATGATTCTAGCCACTCTTTTTGTTTGGCAGCATCAGTAAGATCTTTCAGCAGCTCCTTCTCCGGTATGACCGCCACCACAGATTCTGAATTTCCAGCCTTTTCCATTCTTGCCTTCTTCTCCAAATGGCTGGCATTTTGAGTTAGTGGCCGTTTTTGATTATTTGCTTTCTCCAAGATATTCGGCCAAGGCGGTGCGGTAGTTGGCAGTTTCTGGGTAATCTCCTCTGTATAGGCTTCTCTGACAGATTCTTCAGATGCCGGTATGCCTTTTTCGGTTGATTTAACTGCAGTGCCTGGCGTCTTGGGCATACTGACATGCCGATTTTCTAAATTATTCTCCTCTTGCAGTGTTGCTCCATCAGCTTCTTCGGTCAGATCGATCCCGGCCTTTATTTCAGACTCGAAGAGTTCAGCATCCTTGGCGATAGCTTCCATTAACTCCTTCCAAGTTGGTTCTTTTTGTGGTTCTGTTTGGGACGGGGGTGTCTGCGGTATGCCCTGTACTGGAAGCAGTTGTTGATTCTTCCATTCTCCATATCCCCATTGGGAACTTGGATCTTTACTCCATTCAACATTGTAAGAGTGAGAGAGTGGATCATACTTCTCGTGCTGGTCATCATTTTCTCCCATAGCAACATCTTCCATTGGTCCACCCCCTTGGGAGAGAGGGTATCCATCAGTCTGATGCTCGGTCATGCGGTCTGGGCCACACTGACGAACATTCTCCGGTGTGATCAAGACTGCTACGAGTTGTTTGAGCTCCATGATCTCCTTCTTCAACTCGTTGAGGTTGCCATTCTCCACATTCTTTGGTACTTCCAGATTGCATTCATATGCTCCCAACTCCGTGGCCATACATTCAATGACTTGCAAAACATCTTTGGGCGTCTTGTCAAACATCGAACCTCCACATGCCGCAATAACGAGTTTTTTCTCGTACTTCTTGAGTCCCGTTATGAAGTGCTCCACCAAATTATATTCAGGAATTTGATGGTGTGGGCATTCTTCCAATAACCCTTTGAATCGGCTCCAATACTCGTTCAATGATTCGAGCTCTCCTTGTTTGATGTTCTGTATGGTCCGCCTCATACTGAAGACTTTTGCTGCTGAGTAATACCGCTCCAGGAACTTTTGTTGCATCTCAGCCCATGTGGTCACACAGCCAGCGGTCAAGCCATAGTACCATTTCCTTGCACTACCTTGTAGTGTGAAAGGAAACAAGAGCAACCTAATGTATTCTCCCATTGACGCCTGGTTATCCTCCGTAGAGCATATCATCTCGAAGTCTCGGAGATGTGTGATTGGATCATCTTCAAGCATGCCATGGAATTTGGACATGAGTTGGATCAGGTCTGTCTTCAGCTCATACCGGCCTTCGATGGTCGGTAAGGTTATACCGCTGGGCTTCAGGTTCAGGTCAGCCGGGAATGCCAACTGACGCATGGTCTGCGGGGCAGCCATTACCATCCCGCGTCTCGCCGTACCGCATTGCACAGTAAGCGGAAGATGAAAAGTGAAGAGTAAAATTGTTGCGCGTCACTCCCCGGCAACGGCGCCAATTTGACGGGACGCGCACCCATCGGCGCCAATTTGATGCGACGCGCGCCCGTCGTCCGGCGCGCGGTATCAAAAATAATTTGTGTATGCCCTAGACGGACAGTACACGCTCCTATTGCTCGCAACCAAAGAATAGTTTTAGCAGCAAGTATAGGGTCGATCCCACGGAGAGTGAGGAACTACTTTACTCTTCGGGTGCACAAATTGAGTTGTCACGGTCTCAACCTGTTTATCTGCACAAGTAAACTTAAACAAAGATCAAATATAACAAGGGGTAAGGTTTACGGTTAGGT
This sequence comes from Salvia miltiorrhiza, assembly GCF_028751815.1. Classification (NCBI taxonomy): domain Eukaryota; kingdom Viridiplantae; phylum Streptophyta; class Magnoliopsida; order Lamiales; family Lamiaceae; genus Salvia; species Salvia miltiorrhiza. The sequence continues at coordinate 31,691,942 of NC_080390.1, read as the reverse complement.
CATAACTGTTGTCAATATTTATTTCGGTCATAGGCATACTGATGATCCGTCCATGATCCGTATAAACTCAAGGCGTGGCCCAAAGACATTGGGGCGTTTCAAGAGGTTATACTTCACACTTAGGATGGTTGAGTCCATTGTAGTCACTTGGTCCGAAGGTCACACATTCCCCGGTCACAAGGCAGTGCTTCACTTCTCCGTAGATAGTAGCCATACCCGTTACTCACCAAGTATGGCCCTCACCAACCTTCTCTCCCGAGGTCCCCAACTCCACGCTTTTAGTGACACATGCCTCCTGGACTCAACTATTTCCGGCTTTGTCAGCCGACCAGTCATAGACATGCTACGACGCCGAGATTGCTTTCCTCGTTTGATAACCATGGCTTTATGCCTCGTCACAGTTGATGGATAGTCTCTAGAGAAGCCCAAGACTGAGGAAAGACAGTGTATCCCATCAATCCTTTCCCCACCTTCTGGATCTACAACGCCTTTTGTTGACGCTGCTCAGCTACTCGGTCTTGGGTATACCGGTTGTCACGCCCTGGTATACCCTGGCCTTTGCTTGACACGGACAGCGTTTTACCGAACGGAGATCACCCGTTAGGCCCCTACTGCCCATGGTTTCGAACAGATCCTTCCGGAACCACGAGACTCAACCGAAAGAACAAATGCCTCACGAATGTTTACATATTGACAACAATAATTTCCACCCCTTAAACCTCACCAAGGGAACTACTCACACATAATGGAAAACATAAATGCAAAATAAAATGAACACATGAATGAAAGGAAATTTGAAATACTTGATATAAAAATACCTAAGGCAACAACCTTGGCTTTGTTCGTCACAACGGAATTGAAATATGAGAAGCAACTAAATTGTTTGGTGCGAAAAATATAAAAGAACTAAAAGTAAATTATTTTCTTGGTGAACTAACAAAAGTCTAAGCCTAGAAGAGCACTAAAAACTGATGTATAAGTGTAAAAATTCGTTCCTCCCCCCAAAACTCCTCTCAAACTGCTAGACTGCCCTCTGCCAGCCACACATATATAGCGATTCGGTAAACCCTAGCCGGCAGACCAAATCTGACAGATTATTTCCTTCCATATTTAGATTGATCCTTGATTTGATTTGATAGATAATGGATCTCCAGCGGATTTGGGGTTGATTCCACATTATTCCAGATCCTTCCATTGCTAGAATTCGCCAGAATCTTCCGGACAATCTCCTCCACACGTCTTTCCATATATAGCTCCAGCTGCTGCTGCTGTTGACGGACATGGTCATACTAGCTTCTTTCTTCGGTTGGCCTCATACCAGGTGGTACACTTCGAACGTTCCCGCGCTTCGAATGGTTCTGAGGGGTACTTCGTCGAGCTCTCTTCCTGGTTCATATATAGCTCATCTGTGCTGACTGCGACTGCTGTTATGGCCTTACCAACTGCTTCCTTCAGTTAGCCTCACACCAGGTGGTACACTTCGGAGATTCCCGTGCCTCGAATGGTTCTGAGGGGTACTTCGCCGAGCTCTCTTCCTGGTAAGTTTCACTTCTGGAAGTTTGGATAGTTTTGTTCCGGTAATGCCCATTCTGACCACATTTCGTGCATATGCCCTTGACTGAGCCTTCTTCCTCCTGAATACCTGTTTTCTCCCCTAGACGACTCAAACAAAACAAAAGAAAGAGAAAAATAGGGCTAAATGGCCCAAAAGTCGAAGACGCATCAAAGGATCAGTGATGAAACTCTGGTTCCTTGACGAAGATGCTTGGTGGAATGGGATTCCTTCTTTTCTTCAGCAAGAATTTGAAGATAGGCCTTCTCCCAGTTGAATGGGCTTTTCTGAAACAGGGCAATCAGCACCAGTTTGTGTGGTCTCGAGAGATGGCCAAGAGATCCAAGAGTGCCAAACTAGCATTTCTTGATCATTTTGGCGATTGGTCTGAGATGAGGATGTAATCTTGATAAGCTCAAGACATCTGTAATGTTGAAGTCAGCAGGGGCATCACTCATCAGTGTATCTCTCATGAGATTTGTGGCTTCGTCATTAGCAAAGAATGGTGCTGGTCCTTCAGTTGGGAGATCGAACAATTCTCTTGCTGTTCGTGAGATGTTGATGAAGACCTTCGTGGATTCTGAGAAGTTTTCATCGGTGAAGACAGTGACTTCTGTTGTGAGATCACCAGTTGTCTCATCAGTCTTGATGTTGTCATAGAATTCTCTGATGATCAACTTGTCGAGAAGGAACTCCGGTGAGCATTGAAGGAACTTCGTCCATCCATGGCGTTCCAAGATTTCATCAATCTTGTCGAACTCAGCGAGACTGTGGAGTGTCTCAGATGTTACAATGGATTCGTAACATACTACTTGTTGAGATGTGGATTTCGCCATGTGGAATTTTGAAGGAAGAAAATTTCTTCAAAAATCTGTAAATTGGTTCTCACAGAGGTTGAACTGTGGAGTTTCACTGTTAGCCTTGAAGAGATAGCACACTCAAAGATTTTTGCACAAATGATTTCTCTGAGATTGAGTAAATCTTTTTCAGAAGATGAAACGATTTTGAAGAGAATGTGAAAGATCGTGCACAAGGCGGTTTCAATAAACTTTTGAAATCCGTGCAAATGGAGACGTGGCACATGGATCAATCCGCTTGTTAGTAAAAAGGGCGGGATTGTGTGAACGTGTGTCATCCAAATTTGAGCGAAATTTCTACGTGTCATTTAAAAGGAAATGAGAAAGTAATTCTAATGACACGTCAGCCTAAAAACAAATTTCAGTCGAAGTAAATAAAGAAATTCAGTCATATAACAAATGAATTTGTTGTGAGAAGCTTACACAGTGACTAGCACTAGATTATTCATTGACTGTAGTGCAAGTTCCCCCTGGAATATATGACTGGTTCTTCTTCCGTTACGAATCTGTCGACTGTTGCTGCACGTTCTTTTCTCGTTTCATCATCCTTCTGAACTGAAGTGTTTCTTCATGGATCACTTCTTCAAATACTTTTGACGTCCTTTTGAATTATGTCTTCGTGGTCAGAATCCAATGTCCTGGTCTCAAGTCCGTTGACTCCTCGAAAGTATGTGTGGATATAATTGCTGGGGGAGTCTTTCCTGATCCTGTTCATGACGAGAGAAAGAGAAACACACAGGAAACAAGAAGAGAACACAGAGCAAGCAATCTCAAGAAGACTCTTCAAAGAAGATTTTGATCAAAGACAAAATACCCTCAGTAGGATCTAGTTCAGTTATAACCTAATTAGAAACAGAATGTTCTTGCGAACAACCTGCTCTGATACCAAGTGTTAGGTCCGGAGGGTCTCGAATAGGTGTATGGGGAGGGGGAATACACCTATGGGCTATTTTTCTTTCCTCAAACTGAGGGATCTCAAGATAGAGATCAAAACGAAACTTTACACGCAAACAGTGACACCTGTTAACTGAAAACAGTTTTGACTAAACAGGGTTGACGACTAATACTGAAAACTCTTCAGTAAGGAGTTATCAGTTAAGTTGCTGGAACTTAACTGATGCACGTAAGGGCTTCAGTCGAGTTTGCTAAAACAGAGATGATAACACTCTTCCTGACTATCAGAAGATAGATCAGTCAGACTGATATCATACGCAGCGGAAATAAACTTAGTTTCGTAATAGCCTCGGTTGAGCACGTTGTTGGTCTTAGGTTTCTCTTTGCAGTTATTCAGTATTCAGTTTATCAATTGAAATAACACAAGTAAGAATGTAAAACTGAAAGCTGTAAATAACACAAAGACTTTTACGTGGTTCGGAAAAACCCTTTCCTACATCCACGGTCGGTTGATCAGACCAACAATCCACTCCGCAAGTGCTTAACAGGTGCACTGCAAACCAAACCGTGTGCTTGCCGGGTGCACACAACCGTACCACTGAAGAAACCACTTATTCAGTACCCACACTTCACTCGTGTCGGATTTTTCTTGCTTAGCACAACCCGCGCTAAGACTCTCAGAGTCAGAGTACTTTCCTGAACTCCGAATCACTCAAAGGAGGTTTGAACGGTTGCCAACTATACTTCAAAGAACAAGTTCTTTGGAGCAAGTTTGACCTTGGCTTCTGGGTAAACAGAAGTTTGCCTAAGGTCTAATAGAATGTATGTAATCAGCAGTGACTGATTTTGGCTGTGGAATTCTCTTCTTCGATTCAAGCTTTGGGGAGGTTAAGCTTTAGGCTGAGTAGCAATTTTGGCAAAGCTTCAGCTTATGTCGTTGAATCGGTGAAGATTGAAGTTGATCCTCGAGCACTATTTATTGGAGAAGTCTTGAATAGATCCGTTGGCGGAGAACGTCTTCAAGATTTCTTCTATTGGAGAGCATTTCGAATTTGGGTTGAGGCTTCAATCTTCGAGGTTCCTTATTTCGTGGAAACGGCTCTCATGAAAGACAGGAGATGTGACGTCTCTGATAAAGTAGCCACTAAATAGGAATGACCTCTGCAGAGATAAGGAGATCCCGAGATCTCTGCATTTAATGCGGCTGTACTTTTGTGAGTACGTGGCTTCCTTTGAACGTTGGAAGTTCAGTCCGAGGAAGAATGTTTAACTGATACTTGACTTTAGTATCAGTCCGCTGAGTTCACGCGACACGCATTAAGTAATCAGTTCCAAACTGATTCTTCAACTGATACTTCAATTGGTATCTTCAGTCTTCAGTCCTTTGTCCTTCAGTCTTCAGTCTTCAGTCTTCAGAACCGCAATCTAAACTATAAACGAACTCTAACACTTGAGTTCAAAACTTTTCTAGTCTATTACTATTAAGATCTATGAATTTTGGTATCATCAAAACAAGGATTAGGATATTCCACAAGGTTCCCAACATAATTTCTTTCATGCTTTAAAACATATAATAAATAATTACACTTAATACATGTGCACATAATAATAATATTATGAAACTCAATCTTTAAAAATAATCAAAATAAATCAGTTTTGTCTAATTAAATATTTAGGAAATTAAATCATCAATCAAATATGTAAGGCAAATCAATTATAAAAATTTGCAGCCCATTTCTTAAATAAAATCAGAGGACCAAATTAATTAAATAGATCAGTCCAGTTTGAAAATTATAGGGAGCTCATTTAGAAAATTAAAAGGGCCCAACTTCTTTACAAACAAAACAGCCCAAACAAAGCCCAAACCCTAACTCTATTTTCTCCCCCTTCTTCTTTCTTAACATAACTCACGCACACGCACACCTCACACAACACACGTACACACCCACACCCACACAGTCGCCCAGCTCCCCCCTTCTCCCTTCAGAAGAACGACAGCAGCCGGCCTCTGGCCACCGCCGCCGCCGCCCCCTGACCTCCATCTCCCTTTGTCTCCCTCTCTCACGACAGCTCACACACCCACACAAACTAAAAAAAAATAATATATATCGTCAATAGCCCGTCTTCTTCATTTCTATTTCATTTGATTTTTTCATCTATATCAAAGAATATGTAACAGCACCTCTTTGTTGTGTGTAGCAGATAGCAGTTTATGTATTGATGTTGGTTTTATTCATATAGTGATGTTAGGCATAAAAGAATAAGTAGAGGGATTAAAAGGTAGAACCTTTTAGGGTGCGGGTGCGTTCTCTTTGGTTGTAAATTTATCATGGGAAAAGGATGGATAAACAAAATTTTACCCTTCAAATCTTTACTTTCTTTTCCCTCATTTTCTACTTGACTTACTCATTCCTCATTTGCACTATAAAGGAGGGATAATATTATCACACCATTTTTGGAGGGATAATATTATCCCTCCTTTGTAGTACAAATGAGGAATGAGTAAAGGTCAAGTAGGAAATGAGGGAAAAGAAAGTAAGGATTTGAAGGGTAAAATTTTAGTTATCCCTCATTTTCACATGATAAATTTACAACCAAAGAGAACGCATCCTTAAGAGTTTTCTAGGATTCGTCTGCAATGTTGCTGTGGTCTGTAGATAAATAGTATGCAGAGGAAATAGTTCAAATTTGAGTTTACATAATTGAGGGGAAAATGAACTGAAGGGAGGAAGCTTTACTGTATGAAACTTGCAGCTGGAATGAACATTTTAGTGAATGAAGAAGATTCATTTAAAGATAAGGAGATGAGCAGTTGAAGGCATGGGTGAATGAATAGTTGAAGGTACATGCTGCAGTAGCAAGCATGGTGAAGGTTGAAAAGAGGTATTAAGCATGGTGAAGGTTGAAAAGAGGTATGGGGTGAGCTGTTGCTGCTGCGTAGCTGCTGTACTTTGGCAGCAAGAGGGATTGGGTTGGATTGGGCTAAGATTGAGTAAAAATGCTTGGGTTTTGAATTTTGGTTGTTTATCAAATTTATCAATTTAAAAATTAGGCCCAATACATGTTTAATCAAAGCCTATCACAAATATATATCAAAGTCATGTATGGACATTAGTTTAAATCATATATATAAAATTAATGCTAACATATAAAATAATCACATATTCACATAATCACTTTAAATAATATAAAATGCATAAAAATCCCCCATCCACAAGTATTTTTTTGGATGTTTTGTACTCTTTTTCTTTTCCATTAATACAAGCCTTATTCTCATCAATATAAAATGCATAAAGGTTTGAATAAATGAATTTTGCAAAAGATTTTGTAAATCATTTTGTTGGCATTAAAATAAATTCATTTTTATTTTTCCGGCGTAAATCGTTTAATCAAAGCTTAAAATAAATTCTAAACTTAATATAAATGGGCGGGGTATTACACTTTCCTTGGCTGGTATAGCCTTCTGCCGCTAGAGGAAGGCTCCTCCGCCTTGACGAACAGGCAGTCAGCCTCCGGCTGATTCCGAATTTCTCATCGACAAATGTTCGGTCCCCATCTTTTGGTATAAACGCAAAAGTAGAAAGCTATGGTTCTTTCTTTCTAGTTCAATTAAATGTGATTCTCTTGGTTCCTATTTATCGATTATACAATGTTGGATCGACTGCTCTTTAACAGTAACAGTAGATTCAGGCAGAATCTATATCGCACGCCACTTGTTCGATCAAAGTACTGAACCTGCAAAATAGAGTAGAAGAAAAGAAAAAGAGATGAACTGTGCCGCGGCACACCGCTGCCTTAAAAGCTATCTCAGCATACCCTCTGGTGTCAAGTCTTGTTGCTGATTGCTTCCCAAGGTTAACACAGCGATCCGTCAATTGTGTGCACTCACAGAAGACGGAGTGGAGATGCTTTTATAATTCAAGAAGAGAAAGAAAGTGTATATATGATATGAAAATTGAAGGAAATTTGTAGAAAGTTGTGTAGAGAAGAAATTTGCGGATGTCCCCTGTTATGAATGGAGCAGCGGGGTGTTTATTTCCAAAATAATAGAATGTATCAGCTTCTGTTTTAAAGGAAGGAAAAGTTGCTTATCGTCGCCCTCTGTTGGAAAAAAGAAAATCAATAAATAGTGGTCTGCCCACTTCTCTATTCCCCAACGTGTGCTGCGTCTGTTATGGCACAAGGAATCAGTCAAGGGCACAAAACCAAGCTGTGAAAATGGGCCAGATTTAAGGCCCAAGATCTGATGTAATGGGCTGTATTTCATTCCTTTAACAATCCCCCGGCCCACAAATGAAATACAGCAGACGAAGAAATGAAGGAACATTGATGCATACATACAAGCAATCTTGCGATTAGAGTTTGTATATTAGTGTAGTAGGAAAACATGCGAATCTTATAAAGTGTATTTCTACTTGACCTCTATAAAAGTCACATGTTAGCCCCCCACAACACACATCATTCCTTAAAGGTTACGTCTCCGCGATAAAACAAATTTGGTTATAACAACACCTTGGATCTCGTGTATGCTCTAGGAAATAATTCCATAGAAGAGAGCCACCTCTTCACACACACTTAGGTGATTCTATGATAGTGCAATCGCCACAGCACTAAATATAATATACGCATATAATATATCCGAAGTGTTTCGCAAAACACGACTGCAAGAATCATTAAGAGCCAAATGTTCAACCTTAGAATCATAGTACAATCAAAAATCCACCGCAGTGAAACTACCTTCAACAGGTGATGATTCATCTATGGCCAATGTTCTCCACAGTAGAACAACACAGTTTATTACATAAAAAGCCGTATAAATGAATAAAAGCTCACTTGGTTTCACTTGTCCTTTAGGTATCCATCACGTTAGCTTCATCCATTCAATGACTTCATCCCAATTCCAGCTGAAAGCTCTTGCACTTGCCTCTTGATGAGTGCTTTAGTGAATGGGTCAGCCAAGTTTTTCTTAGACCTCACAAAGTCTAAAGAAATGACTCCATCACTAAGCATTTCTCTCACCACTGCATGTCTTAGCCGAATGTGTCTCATCTTTCCATTGTAGACATTGTTTTTAGCAATAGAGATGGCAGTTTGTGAGTCACAATGAAGAGAAATAGGTGCCTGAGACCTCTTACCCAATGACACATTTGCCAACAGTTCTCGCAACCACTTCGCCTCATGACTCGCCAGCTCCAATGCTATGAATTCAAATTCCATCGTAGAACATGCAATACAAGTTTGTTTTCCAGATTTCCAAGAAATTGCACCACCTCCAAGAGTGAATACATATCCACTCGTGGAGCTTACCTCATCACTGTCTGATACCCAGTTTGCATCACAATAACCTTCTAACACATTAGGATATTTAGAGTAATGTAAACAATAATAAACAGTTCCCTTAAGATATCTCAACAAACGATAAAGTGCAAACCAATGATCATTACTAGGATTATGTGTATATCGACTCAAACGGCTCACAGCATATGCAATATCAGGCCTAGTGCAGTTCATCAAGTACATCACACTCCCTAAAATTCTAGCATAACGTTCTTGAGAAACAGATTCACCAAGATTCTTTTTCAATTGTAAACTAGAATCATAAGAAGTTTTCACAAGAACTAATTCATTGCAATCAAAGCATTTGAGGACTTGTTCCACATAATGAGACTAACTCAATGCATAACCATGCTCAGATTTAATCAATTTTATCCCGAGGATAACATCAGCTTCACCCATATCTTTCATATCAAAGACAGAAGATAAATAAGCTTTTGTCTCCAACACAATGTTCAGATACGTACCAAAAATTAACATGTCATCCACATAAAAGCATATTAACACGCAATCTGATCCACGGGTTTTAGAATATAAGCATGATTCGGAGCAATTAACAGAAAAACCGTTAGAAAGAATAGTATTATGAAACTTTTCATACCACTGAATAGGGGCTTGTTTAAGACCATACAATGATTTTTTCAGTTTGCATACTTTATGTTCTTTCCCAGGTACGAAAAACCCTCAGGTTGTTCAATATAAATTTCTTCATTCAAATCACCATTTAAAAATGTTGTTTTCACATCCATTTGATGCACTATCAAGTTATGAATAGCAGCTAAAGCAACTAGTGATCTGATAGTATATATTCAAGCAACAGGAGAGTAAGTGTCAAAGATATCAACATACTTTTTCTGAGAATATCCAACCACAACTAATCTTGCCTTATACCTATCAACTGAACCATTAGGTTTTAGTTTCTTCCTAAAAATCCATTTAGTTCTAATAGGTTTGCAACTAGCAGGCACATCAACAAGTTCCCAAGTATGATTATCATTAATGGAATCAAGTTCACTTTGCACAGCTTCTTTCCAAAGTGTAGCATCTATACTAGTCATGACAGCTTGATAAGTAAGAGGATCCTCCTCAAGCAGAAAGGCATACACAGATTCATCAATTTTCTCAGGATATTCAGCAACAAAAGAAGCAATGAAATCATTACCAAACAATGTCTCTATTCATCTCCTCTTACTTCTTCTCGGTTCTGGAGTTTCCTCAGTTTCCTGAACTAAACAATGAGAAGTCTCAGCTTGATTTTCCTATGAAGCACTGGAAACATTCTCAACGACAAGGTTAGTCTTCATAGGAAATATATGCTCAAAGAACTCAGCATCTCGAGATTCATATATAGAATGATCACTCAAAGACATAAATCTATATGCAGCAGAGTTATGAGCATACCCAATAAACACACAATCAAAGGTCTTCGACCCCACATTCACCTGTTTTGGATCATTCAATCTCACATTAGTAAGACACCCCCACACTCTCAAATATTTCAAGTTAGGCTGAAAACCTTTCCACATTTCATAAGGGGTTTTTTCAGTTTTCTTGTGAGGTACACGGTTAAGAATATAACATGCAGATAAAGCAGCTTCCCCCCATATACTGTTTGGCAAACCAGAACTGAGCAACATAGCATTAATCATGTTCTTAAGAGTTCTATTTTTCCTTTCAGCAGTACCATTTTGTTCAGGAGAATAAGGAACAGTAAATTCATGTATAACACCATGTTGTTCACAGAAATTTTGCAAGAAAAGAATACTATATTCCCCTTCTCTGTCTGATCTTAACCTCTTAATCTTCTTGTTCAATTGATTTTCAACTTCTGCCTTAAACTTAAGAAACGCATCAGTAGCTTCATCTTTGGTTCTTAAGAGGTACAAACGAGTGTAACGAGAAAAGTCATCCACAAATGAAATGTAGTACATCTTTCCTCCTTTACTGATTGTGCTTCTAAATTCAGCTAAGTCCGTGTGAATTAAATCAAGAAGCTCAGAGGATCTATGTTCCACAGACTTAAACGATTTTTTAGCAAATTTTGCTTCAACACATATTCCACATTTAACCACATCTTTTTGGTTTGAAGCAGGAATTAAAGCCATATTTCGAAGTTTCTTAATAGAAGCATAATTAACATGTCCAAGTCTTGCATGCCAAACATCTAACGACTCAATCAAGTAAGCAGAAGAAGATGCATTTTCATTCACCATTTCAGAATCAACATTGAGAACAAACAGACCATCACAAAGACACCCCTTCCCCACAAAGTTGCCATTTTTAGTCAACACGACTTTATCAGACTTAAAAACAAGTTTCATACCAGCTTTGCTCAGCTAAGCACCAGAGATTAAATTCCTACGCATGCTCGGCACATACATCACATTATTTTTTATTTTTATTTTCATTTTTTTAACTTATTTTTTTGTCTTTTCATAATATCAATTTTTTTATTGTGAATTCTTTTTTAATTTTTATTTGTTCAATATGCAACTTAAATATATTTAATTAATTTTTTTATTAATAAATATAATAATTGAGTTGGTATCAATTTTATATAAATATAAAGATATTTCTTGTGTAAGATACGGGATACAAGTACTAATTTGTAATTAAGAAAAAGAATTTGTTTGCTGCCACTTTAAAATCTCTGGATCAACCACTACACTAGATCTATACGTCTTACGTTTATTTAAATAAAAGATGGCAATTGGCAAATGGCAACTCCTAGCTTACTCAATTGAGAAGTTTATGTGATAAGAAAAAAAAAACGAAGTTATTGGTTTGGGTATTGTCGTATACCAACATAAACTAAGGATTAAAGTAGTAGAGACTCATAAACTAAGGATTAAGTAGTAGAGACAAGAGTCTTCACTGACTAGTGACTAGGACAAAACATTTTAGTGAAAACACAGCTGTACCTTTTTTACAATATAGTAGTATGACATTTCCTGAGAAGGTGTTGTTGTGGATACCTTTTTTTGTTTTTATCTGTTATATATCTATCTTGGTCTTTCTAACTCCATTATTGGGGATTCACTTCAAAATTATCCAATAAAATAAATTAGCTTTTTGCCCTTTTCAAAATATATTCTATTCACACATAACTACAACACTTTTATTTTCTCAGAACCAAAAATTTATACTTATAATACACATTTATTTACAACCTTCAATAAGCAACAGTTAATAGTTTTTTTTTAATAGCTTATCAATCTAGAAGTCGATATTCAGTTCGTAGAATGCGATCATTTTTATGAAATAAATGTTTAAAAAAGTGATTATTATTATTATCTCCAAATAAACAACCAAGCATTGCAAATTTGAATTTGTAATGAACGAAATCTAGAATTCAAACTCCATCTATATCCTTCTCTCAAGTAAAAAGAAACAGGAAAAAAAAAAAAAACTAACTATTCTTAATAAGTATTTAAAGATTAGTCGGTCGATTTTTATTTTATTTTTTGTATACATTCTTATTCGGTGGGCATGTTTAGGAAAGGGTAATTAATTGCCGAAAAATAAATAGACTAATTTTGATTTTCATACAACTTTGAAAAATTTGAAATTAAAATATATTGTTGGGAAATAAAAAGAAAAATCCTACTCTTAATTTTGATGATCCTAAAATCCTTAGATTTTATTTTATTAGACTATAACTCTTTTGAATTCATCTATTGGAGTTCATTCTTTTCTAATAGAGTAAAATTTTGAAGTAGCCAAAATGAAGCATAAAACACAATTTATGGCCACACATTAAAAAAACTCAAATTTGGTCATTTTTATTGATTTGGATGTTTTTACCCTTAATGTGGCGGACCGGGTAGGATCAGGCACGCGGGTCGCGTGTCGGGTCGGGTTAGGCACGTAAGGCACTTATGACACTATTAGTGCCATAAATGCCAAGATTTTACTTTGGTTTTATTTTGGATTTCCGTTGGCACTTATGGCACTAAGTAATAAAGTCATTTTGGCACTTATGACTAGGGCTGTCTAAATGGTTATCGGGTTTTGGGTATCCAATTAACCGAACCGAAATTCTCGGGTTTGGGTATCCAATAACCGAAAATTTCGGGTAATGGATCGGTTTCGGTTATTGTTTTTTTGGAAATTTCGGTTATCGGTTAACCCGAAAAACCGATCGGGTTAACCGAATAACCGAAAATTATTTATTAATTATTTAATATATATATATATTATCAATATATCAATATATAATATTATATTTGTAAATTAATATATAAATATATTTGTAAATTATTTAATATATATATATATATATATTTGTAAATTATTATATATAATATATTTGTAAATTTACATATATATTATATATTTGTAATTTACATATATATTATATATTACAAATATATTATAAATTTGTAAATTTATAATATATATTGGTAAATTTACAAATATATTATATATATAATATGTATTATATATTTACAAATATATTATATTTTTAAATTTACAAATAATTTACATATATATTATAATATATTTACAAATATATTATATATTTGTAAATATATATATTATATTTGTAATTTCTTTTAGAGTAGATAGAGCAAAAATTATTTGAATTTTATTTTTTAAATGGGTATTTCGGATACCCAAATAACCCAATTGGTTAACCGAAGCGGGTATTGGGTAACCGAACTTCTAAAACGGTTCGGGAACGGTTATTGAAATTTGGCAATTTCGGGTTCGGGTAACCGAAAATTCGGGTACGGGTAACCGAACCCGAACCGATCGACAGCCCTACTTATGACACTAATAGTGCCATAAGTGCCATACGTGCAACACAAATACAGAAACAACAACATCATTTAAACCCTAAATGGAACATCTAAACCCTAAATGGATCATCTAAACCTAAATGGAACATCTAAACCCCAAATGGATAATCTAAACCCTAAATGGAATATCTAAACCCTAGGGGGAAGTGTGCACTTATGGCACTTATGGCACTAATAGTGCCATAAGTGCCATACGTGCAGCACAAATACAGATCTGCCGATGGCTGAAATCGAAGGAGGCGGAGATTAGATCTGCCGATGGAGGAGGCGGCGCAACGATCAGATCAGATCCACCGCCGCCGCCTCATCAGATCAGATCCACCGCCGCTACATCAGATCAGATCCGCCGCCGCCACCGCCTCATCCTCCGCCACCTGACCAATCCCTCCTCCACGCCGCCGATTTCAGAGAACCTGATCTCCTCCACCGCCGCCGCCTCATCCTCTACTCCGACGAATTCTGCCTAAGCGGCGCACTGGAGAGAGAGAGAGGGAGATGAGAAAGAGAGAGGAGAGAGCGGCAGCCGCTGGAGAGAGAGAGAGAGAGAGAGAGAGGGAGGATCTCCTCCACCGCCGCCGCCTCATCCTCTACTCCGACAAATTATGCCCAAGCGGCGCGCTGGAAAGAGAGAGAGGGAGATGAGAAAGAGAGAGGAGAGAGCGGTAGCCACTGGCCGCTGGAGATAGAGAGAGGGAGATGAGAAAGAGAGAGGAGAGAGAGAGAAGGGTAAAATAGTCATGACATACAAAAAATGGCCAAAATTTATGTTTTTTCAAATGGTGGACAAAATTTGATGTTGTATGTTGAATAGGGTCATCCGGCCCTATTGTTTCTTTCTAATATAGACTAAAGTCCTGAAGATCAAAGGACTGAAGTACTGAAGATCAAAGGACTGAAGAATTGAACACCATACTATAGACTGAAGTCCACCCGAAATAAATGTTGAATTTAATGAAGGATATGCACTCAAGTACAAGTGTTAGGGAAACACGTAAGTACACCTGAATCAATCTAAGCATTCAATGCAACTGAAGTTATGTTTCAAATAGAAACCTCGGACTGATGGTGCAAATACGGACTAAAGCTGGAGTTATGTATAACACACTCAGTGTTAACCAAAGACAAATTAAAAACTTCCAGTACAAGCCGGATAATGCATTTAATGCAAGGAAATAGTGAACCGTCCTTCAACCTGCAGAGTTTCCCTTACCGTATTACTTTACCCTGTAACACCACTCATTGCTGTAAATATCAGTCTATCTGGTATACAAAAATTCTCTTAGAGCATCTAGGCATATATTCTTCCATCATTAGCCTAGACCTTGATTACTTAAGAGCATGTTCTCAGTAATCTTAGTTGGAGATTTGATCCCCTTTTTCTACAAGAGTGAAAAGAGTGTTTGAGATAGAGAGAGTTTGAGACAGTTGTCTGAACTCAAAGTTTCTTAGCCTCCGCAAGCTAGACGAGTGTTATCTTAGCAACTGCGAGTTAAGAAGGAGAAGTCCAACCCAGTGTGTTGGCTCTGAAAACGAGTGTTTCAGAATTAAGGTTTGTTGTGCACCCGCAAGCACAATCCCAGTGATTGTCAGTGTGATCGACTGACCGTGGATGTAAGAACTTATTTTCCGAACCACGTAAAATTCTTTGTGTTCTTTATTGCTTTCAGTATTTACATCTATCTACTTGTGCACAAACTCATATTCATACTGAAACTGATAAGTTGAAAAGAGAAACCCTAAAACTGACAAAGTGATTCACTAAAACGTTATTTCTTAAAAATCGTTTTCGTTCCAAGTGTTATCAATCTAACTGACAAATCTTCGGATAGTCAGTAAGATTTCTAACACTTCTCTAATTCATTAACTGAAAATACTGAAACCCTATATGAACTTTCAGTGTGTTGACGTGTTCTTCATACTAAAGTTATAATACTGAAACACTTTCAGTATCAGTCTTCGTCTTAACTGATCCTTCTCTTCACTGATCACTTCAATCAACACACTTCAGTATCAATTTAGATACTGACTTCAGTTTACGCAAAAGAATTTTAAAATAGCCCACTGGTGTATTCCGCCCCATACACCAGTTCAGTGACCCTCTGGGGCCCAACATATACTATAAGTTTAATTTTTTTGATTTTTCTCCCAATTTAATATCTCCCTAAAAAGAAGTTGCTATACTATAACCTAACACAAGAAGATTATAACTTATACATTATAATGCATTTAATAAATTCTACAATTCAAAATTTAATATGAAAATAAAAATGTCCTTCGCAATCAAAGATTAATCCACAAGAAAATGAAAATAAATAACAAATAAATTGAAACAGTTTAGAATTTGGTGTGTTTCAATTTTCAAAGGCTGTGTAAAATTAAAATTTTATTTTTATTTTTTGTGGATAATGTTTGATTGCAAGGAAAAAAATTATTTTCATATTGAATTGTCGAATTATGGAGTTCATTAAATGTGTTATATGTAAGAGTCATGAGCTTCTTGCGTTAGGTTTTAATAGAATTTTTTTTATTAATTTAAGAAAAATTTAAATCAGGAGAAAAAATAGAAAAAATAAAATTTAGTGTATATTATTTCAAATTTCAAAAGTTATGTGTAAAATAAAAAATTTGTCCAAACTTTATGTATTTTATGACAATTTTCACTTTCGTAAATGGATGAAAATTTTTGAGCAAAAAAGAAAGTCTTTTTAAGTTGGATCATAAGATACATCAGTGTTTTTGTTCCCCGTCAATATAATTTGATTTAAAATTGGAACATAATATAGTATAATATGGTAAATTTTCT
The DNA here is from genome assembly GCF_028751815.1 of Salvia miltiorrhiza. Taxonomy (NCBI): domain Eukaryota; kingdom Viridiplantae; phylum Streptophyta; class Magnoliopsida; order Lamiales; family Lamiaceae; genus Salvia; species Salvia miltiorrhiza. The sequence continues at coordinate 31,675,700 of NC_080390.1, read as the reverse complement.
CCTGTACATTTTAATTACGGTGCGAATGGTTCGGATCAGCTTGGTTCGCCCAGTTCATCTGAGTTTGAGTTGGTCCGTTTCATTTTGTTTTTTCGCTTTTATTTTTGTCCATTCTTTCTTAGCCCACCTAAAATGTACTATCATTTTTATAATTAAAAGTATCATTTGTATACATTAAAAATATCATTTGTAATGTATCATTTAATTTGATAAAATATAATTTATTTTATAGATAATATAATTTGCGAAGTATCGATTATAAACATTAAAAGTATCATTTTCTATTATTAAAAATGTCATTTGTGATGTATTATTTATTTTATACAATGCATTATTTTGTTTTATAAAAATCATTTACGAACTATTATCATTTATTCATTTGTATTTGATAAAAGTGTTTTTTATTATTCGTAAATGTATCATTTACGTGGATCGAAAAAAATGAGTGAAAAAAAATGGCTCTAGTCAGGGCGGGCGAGCATGCACGAGTCTAGACTAGGGATGGCAATCTACCCGCGGGTAGTGGATATCCGCGAAAACCCGAACCCATTAGGGTGGGTTTGGATACCATTTGATATCCACGGATAGTTTCGTGGGTACAATTCACTATCCATTTAGTTCGTGGGTATGGGTTTGGATACTTACTATCCATACCCGCGAAACCCGTTTACCCGCGAAAAATACCCGTCAATTATCCATCAATTACCCGTCAAATATCCACAAAAAATTCTATAAAATATGGGCTTTAAATACATATTTTGAGATTATGGGCTAGTATTTTATATTTTAAAATAGGCCCAAACAATAAGGCCCAAAGTCTAATACTGAGCTAAATGAAAGAATGGAAGCTTTTGGACTTGTCTTGAAGATGAAGAAGAAGAGTTCAATGAAGAGGGTTCTATTTCTACTGTCGAGCAATTATAGACATTGTTCTTTGTTGGATTTTATATTTTAGTTGATGAATTTGAACATTGTTCTTTGTAAATTTGAATTTAAACATTGTTCTTTGTGGATTTGAACTATGCTATTTGTGTTGATTTTTTTTTCTATTAAATTTGTTGTAAATTTATATTTAAATTATATTTCGTGGGTATCCAGCGGATAGTGGGTATCCGGCGGATAGAGGGTATCCGTCGGATAGTGGGTGACGGATACCCGTCGGATAGCGGGTTTCGCGGATACCCGATGGGTAGCGGGTATCCGCGGGTAGCGGGTTTGGATACCATTTGATATCCATGGATAGTTTCGTGGGTAGCAACCACTATCCATTTAGTTCGTGGGTATGAGTATGGATAGTCACTATCCGTACCCGTCATACCCGATTGCCATCCCTAGTCTAGACATGGTAAAATCTATTCACTATACATCCAGATATATAGGGATATACAGAAGACCACTTCATATGGTATTATGGTGAACTCAATATTCATTAATTCCTACAAAAATGTTAGAATGTTCATTATTTCATTATATCAGAACTTACAAACACAAGGAAGGGTCTTACCTACACCTTGGGCAATGCCCATTGCTGCTAGGATTGTGACACATGGCGTCCTACTCATTCCCTTTTTTCATTAAAAACCAATCAACCCCTTATATTTTTCCAAAATAACAAATACCCCACTACAGTTTCATTATAGACAGAATAATCCTTAAAATAGAAAATCATGCACTTTAAAATAAAGATTGGCCCAACATGCTTCCGTACAACTTCAAAATAATTCAAAACATAAATCAACAGTATACCTTTTGTCGATTGGTCACCTTCCGGAGCTTTATCGCGTTTTACGGACTTCTTGCCTCCTCGGCCTTCGTCCAACCACACACTCGCAAGTGATGGTTGCAACCTTCTCCCTTCACTGTGTTCCGGCTTTCGCTGAATGGTCACCTTCAGGAATCAGTTTCCCTCCTTCACTGTGTCTCGACTCCAAATATTTTTGTTGAAAAATGAAAAGAAAATATTTTTACTAAACCGGAAATTGGGCAAAGTTAAATGCGTTAAAAGAGGAATTATAAAATATTTATTTTATTTCATAATAATCTCCCTAAGGGAGGAGACTAACTTGTTTAGCTACTCATAGTAGCTAATTCTTGTATACATAAAATAAAAGAAACAAAAACTTAAAACTAAAAACTTTGAAAACAAAATTTAAAATACAAAGATAGTTTCTGAAGAGAGAGTGTGTTGTGTGAGAAATGTGGAGAATTTTCGATGCCTCTCTTCTCTCCAGCCCTCGTGATTTTATAGAGGTTTGATACCCTCTATTATTGCTTGGTAGTTGGCCTCGGATGCTATCTTCGTGGCCAGCTTGCTTGAAATTGACAGCCACCTTCTTTTGTTGGCCATTATTGCCGACACTTGTTGGTGTTGTCACATGTGCTGGGCCCTTGCTTTATTGCTTTGTGATAATGTTGGTAGGGCCGGCTGCTTTCTTTCCACTCATATTTGTCCTGGAGCGCTGAGTGGTCTTCCTGTTATTCCACCCACTTTTGTCGTTTTTGTGGGTGCGATCCTTGCTGTGAATCACATGATTCACTTTGATTTGTCGGCCACCTTACTTTTTTGGTGCCCGAGGGGTCCTCCCCTTTGGAGTCTGATGCTTGTCGTGTTCATCAGACCGGAACCTCCTTCTGTCGGGTTTCGGAAAGAAACCTTTTCCGAATTCTGGCTCCTTCTGCGACGAACATTGATCGCAGATTTTCTCGATCCACTGGCCTAGATGAGCCATGTTGCAGAACTTGCGAAGAGTCTCTTTGCTCCCCGCAATCTTGTTGTCCCATATTGTTAGCCTCTTATTCTCAAAAGATTTTTCGGCGAACTGGGTTGTAGTTCCTGTCATTGTGTTGACCAGGAACGTTCCTAGATCCGAGCTTTGAAAGAACTTGAATCTGGACTTCATCTTGTCCATCTCTGAGAGACAAACCCATAGGCCCCATGCTCGTCTCGTGGAGATTTGATCCTCCGTAAATGTTGAGGCGATTGGGACTTGAAATTCAGGAACTTTGATTCGATTCAAGGCTCCTGTATCTGGTCTTCGAAGCTTGATAAAATGGAAAGCTTCATAGACTCCCTTCCCGACGGGTTCTGGTGCTGCGCTGAAGAAGTACAGTTCCAGAACATCTCCTCGTTTAAGGGACTCGTTGTTCTCCCAGGCTTCAAACACTGTTCTTTGGATCCACTTGGGTAGACCCTTGATTTCGTTGAAGGCTGGAGCGGTGGTATAAACTGAGGCCAAAGCCCCAAACTCATACCATTCTTTGATGTGGTCTGGATTAGCTCCTGGAGTTGTCCAGACCCTTGGATATTTCCCGGCAACATCAACCCGGCAATTCCCCGGATTAATGCCCTTTCTCGTGATGAGTTTCTCCCATCTATTTTGATAAATCTGCCAAGAAGGAGAAATATCAACAAAATTAGTATCAACCTTAAGTTGGCCTGTCATCGGCCTAAGATTGATCTCTCCCTCTTTTACCCCAGAGGTGGAGGGTTGACATGTTGATTCAGGGTGTGACCCCTTAACAACATCTTTTCCTCGAGCGTCCGGCTGTGAAGCCATTCTCTCAGGACTTGTGCTAGGGGTACTTGAATCCCCTGCTACAGGTAATCCGCCCTGTACGGAAAGCATTGCTTTAGCCCGGTTTTCACGGACAGCGCGCAAGAGCGGCTTGTTGGTTGCTTCCTGAAGATTGAACATCTTCATGAAACAGACATCGATTTGGCTAGATACTTTAGCTTCGTCAGCCGCTTGTATCTTTCCTGCTTGTTTGGTATGTAGCACACATTTGTGCCACTCTTGTTGTAGCAGCTCTAAACTTTCAAAGAGCTGCCCCTGTATTGCCTCGATGGCCTCCACTTCAGGGAGCTCCATCCCTTGTAAGGAAATCTGCAAGAACATTCTGATCAGATTTCAAAACGACAATATCATAATCATAATATTGGCATTCTGCTTGCCATCTAATTAATCTAGCCTTTTCAGGTTTAGATTCAATCTTTTTAGTTAAGAAAGCTTTAACGTTAGTGTTATCCACTTTCAAAACAAATTTTTTAGCAAGTAAGAATAGCGGCCATTTTTTGAACGCCTTCCTGACTGCAAAAAACTCTTTCTCGTTTATATGCCATCGCACAGCCTCGTTGTTGGAGAAAAGACCGCTACAGTATCTGCAAGGTTCTTCTCCATAAGGGGTGATCTTTGTGAGCACTGCTGCCCACCATGAGTCACTCGCGTCGGTGTAGAGGACCAAATCATCCTCGTCTTGTGGTATTGAAAGTTTCGGGAGATTTTTGCAAATCTCTTTCAACCTCTTTATACCCTCTCGATGTTCCTCCTTCCATATAAATGGAACATCTTTCTTCAGTAGTGGACTGAAGACCTTTCTGTGTTCTGCAAGGTTTTTGATAAACATTCCTGCAAAATTAACAACTCCGAGAAAACTTTGGAGCTGCTTCTTTTCCTTGAGATTCTCCGGAAAATTCTGGACCTTCTCCACAATATGATCTTGTAGAATGATTCCAGATTCATCGATCTCAATCCCCAGAAACTCCATCTTCTGGGTGGCTATGACTGCCTTCTTTTCTGACAGCACTAGTCCTTCTTGTTGACAAACATCCGCAAAGATCTCCAGATGCCTGACATGTTCATGAATGTTTTTTGATGCAATAAGGATGTCATCAATGTAAACAAACATAAACAAAGAATAATCTTTGAAGAGATTATCCATCTTTCTTTGGAATATCTGAGGCGCGTTGGCTAACCCCATTGGCATGACATTCCAGACATAATGTCCCTGTGGAGTTGAGAAGGCTGTGAACTTCTTACTCCCTTCATCCATGCGAATCTGGTAGAATCCTGATTTGCAGTCAAACTTCGAGAATACCTTTGCACTTCTGATGCAGTTGATAAGGTGTTCTCTGCTTGGGATGAAATATCCATCGAACTCGAGAATGTCATTAATCCCTTTATAATTAATGACCAGTCTTGGCTTTCCTCGCTTGATCTCCCCATGATTTCTCACCAGAAATCCAGGACTACTGTAGGGTGATCTTCCTCCTTCAATAAGCTTTAAATCAAGGTGTTCCTTGATTATACTCATCATATCCTGTTGATCTTGAGGGTTCATCAGGATAGGTTTGTACCTTACGAACTCATGCTCCTTTCCAGTTTTGACTTTCAAGGTTGCTCTGAGCTGGTTCTTGTCCCACCATGCCAAAGGATCCTCGTGGTAACACTTCTGGATTCTCCTTTTGACATCAGCAATGGACACCTGTTCTTCTTCCTTGATATCTTTGTGTGATATCAGGGAAACTTTGAGGATTTGAGTTTCTTCCTCAGAGAGATTTGGGAATCCCTCAGTTCTGCATTTGAGCAAAACTTCTCCGAATCTCCTTTGATCCTTCATCTGGGGTCGCCGGAGTCTGCCATCATCACCACGCTTGCTGCGGAATTTGATTGGCATCGATCGATGAAAAGCTCCCTGGAGCCTTTGTACAATGATCTTGTGATCACAATTGGTTGTGAACACTAGCCTCCTGGCTTCATTGTCTTGTATATACCTCTTGAAGCTTTGCAGAAAATTATTTCCGAATAATATATCTGCTCCGGTATCATGGAAATAAATTGGTGGAGTCTTGACCTTGTACCAAGGTGTTTGTCCTGCTCCGCCGATCAATATTTCTGTTTGTTTTACTCCTTTTGATAAGAGTAAAATTTTCTTGGAGAAATCTCTTCCTGCAATTCGAGGTAGATCTTCTTCCACTTCTGTTGGAAAGACTCCTCGTTTTGCTGTACAGATTCCTGCTCCTGAATCCACATAAGCAGCAAAATATTCTGCTTTGTATTTCTCATATAACATCCCTACAGAGATGTATATCGAGAATGGACTAGTCATTGGATCATCACTCTTTGGCGTCCAATGGTAATTTCCATTCCTCCTGCCTTCCATGACCATGGTTTGTATTTGTCAAGGAAATTTCGTCCTAAGATCAGGACATCCGCTTCTTGTCCGGCTTGGCCTTCGGTCTGGATTTCAAAACCTCCAACCTCCAGAGTTCCGATGTATCGGTTGTCGCCTGGATTCGCCAGATAATACAACATACTGCAGGGAAATTTGTTTTCCATGCTTGTTGTATCAATTCTTGTGGAAACCTGTCTCCATCCTTCGGGGCATTTGAATTTGACCCTTATATCTGGAACTGGTGTTTCCGGGATTGCCCTTCTCTCATAGGAATGAGAGAAACATCTTGTTATAGGCCCTGAAGTTAGCCTATTTCCTTGGAAGGATAGCCTGGGTGCTCCCAGTCTGAGACTCTGGGTATGGCTCAGCACTGGTTTGTCTCCCACATCAATGTCAATTTCCCTTACTTGGGGAATTTCCACTCGGTTTGGAGGAGCTGCCTTGGCTACTTCTTTGAATATTTCTGGAATTTCAATAAATTCTTTTCCCAGAAATAGCTCCGTATGATGGGAATTTGATAAGGCATACGAGACTTGATAAGTCAGTGAGTATGGCCTATTTCCATCTGTCATGTACTCCTTCTTTTTGTAGTCCTGATAGAGAGTCAGGGCTCGGCTGAAGGATGAATCCTGTAGATTATAAGCGATCTGTGGGTAGAACTCGGTTATAATTTTCTTGGCATAGAGATTGCCCGAAAAAGCTCCAATAACTGATTCTCTGGCATCTCTGACCCTCTTATCGCAGAGTGCGACGTCAATTGGTTGGTCCGTCCCGGGGAAAAGGGAAGATTTGAGCACCAATTGAATAGCTCCAATATGAATCCATTTCATCGTACTTGCGACTTCTGGCTTCATTTTCTTGAGATCCTTCCTAATATCTTCGGCCGGAACCAGCTGGATTTCCACCTGGTTGCTTGTGATCTCAATTGGAAGTGCCGTTTCTTGGCTTGTGACGCCAAAATAGACATGATGCTTCCTTTTGGTTGGAATCAAGCTATTTAAAACTCGATTCAATCTCCCATTAGAAAACCCTTGGTAGGTTTGAACCTCTTCGGTTTCCTTCTTGAGTTTTTTCACGAGCTGCTTCACCACTTCTTTTTGTGGAATCAGGAAATGGCTGGTAAATCCATTCTGATCCTCCTTCTGGGTGTGGTGGACCTCGTGCTCTTCTTTAGTCTGACTCGTCTCCGGTTGATCCATCGGTCATCTCCGAATCCTCAGAACTAAAGACCTCCTCTTGCTCATATATACTCTCATCAGAGGATATATCTTCGAACTGATACACGGGTATCAATTCCTGGTGGTAGATAGCGTCTTCGATATCCGGTGTGGATTCGAATCTTCTTATCTTCCTTTTCTCGTTGTCTGGGCAATTGGTTGAAATATGCCCTTTTGCACCGCAAGACCAGCAGTTGCAATCCTTGAAACTTTCATTTGCTTTGGCTTGAGTACGCCTGAAAGTTTTCCTTGCCGGGATTCTCTTTTGATTTGAGAATCGGTTTCTTGATGGTCCGCTCCGTTGGCCTGACTTGTAAGAGCGTGCCTTCTGTCTGGTCCACATAGTTCTTGGCTTCCAAGAACTTCTTCTAGACTTTCTTTCATAGGGTTGATACCTATGTTTCTTTCGGCTTTTCCTTTGATACAGCAACTCAGCACCAATCTCTGTTGGAAGATCAATGTTGTCGCACATCAATGGAGATTTCTTGTTGAGTCTCCTCAATCTCTTGAGATTCCTCTGTTCTGCTGCCTTCTGGCACCATTCGGACAGCTTCTTATGGACATAAGACATCCTCCTCGAAGCACTGTCAAGTGGATATCCTCCTGGTGAAACATACTCATTGATGAGCATTTCCCTCCATGGACTTGGAAGCTTTGGAAAGAAAAGGTCCATGGCCGTCTGATCTTCAACTTCCCCCATATGAACATATAGGGTATACAGACGCAGAAATTCATTGAGAGCTTTGGGCTCTAGCACCATCAACCTTAGATTGTAAAGTGCCTGTTGATATTTCTTGCGCTTTTCCTCTGCGGATCCTTCGAAAAAACCCATTCCCAAGAAATGGATTTTAATTTGTTTAGTAATCTCCTTAATAACGTCATATAAGGATGTACTACTAAACATCTCTTCCCTGGTTGGAACTTTAAGTCCTTCCCAGTATAGTTTTGCCATCCCTGCTAAGCTAGCTTCGAAGACTCTGGCAAATTCCTTTTTGTCGTAATCAATTGTGGCAATTACGACTTTTAATGATGAAGCCCATTCGTCGATGAGACCCTCCCATTCTTTGAAACTGGCTTCATCAAGGTTGAGAATCAATCCGTATGGATGGATTGGTTCCAGTGTGACTTTTCCTACAGGAGTATCCTGCATTTGAGGCCTTCGTCGCCTTGTTCGTTGGAACTGGCTTGCATCGTCTTGAGCTGACCCCTTTTTCGACGATTCTTCTTTAGGCTCTGTTTTGGGAACCTCATCTCCTTGGTTCATCTTTAGATCCACCATATTGAGGTTAGCAAAAGACTCTGCTAACTCTTGTAGATCTTCTAATCCGATCCTGTCAAGGCTATCCATGATATTTGCCTTTCATAATTCGGATTATGTCCTCCGGCTGCAACTCTTTGGGTGTTGCATCGAATAGAGATGTAGACGTCGGGTCCTTAGACCATTGATTCCGAATTTTTCCGGAACATGGTTTTCGCCTTTCGATCTCCTCCATTCTTTTCTGGATATCACGCAAGAGGGTAAGTATTTCCTCTTGTTTGAGTGATATTCTGCTCAGCTCCATCGGTAGATCATACAGCTTGACGCCATAATATTCCACCGTCTTCTGGATCTCCCGCAAGTTGACGTTGTCGGAAGAGCTTGGCTCGATCTTTTGGTAGCCTGGGTAGACTACTCCTGCTTTGTCTTTTGGTTCCATCAATCGTGTGACCAATGGGCCTCGTACATATTTTGTTCAATGGCCGTTCTGGCTGCGACCATTCTCATGAGATGCTCATGATAATTTTGGATACTCGCGATGATATCGCGAATAAGCTCGATATCTCCTCCTCGTCGTATGTTGGTTACGAGGGCTCGATTGTTCCATCTGAGATCACTTATAAAGTGACTGATTTCTATCTCCAGATTTTGGAGAGAGTTCCTGTAGTGTACACATCTCGGACATTCGTCCGGATCCATAAACTTTTATGGAGTCTCCTCCCATATAGGTTAATCCCGAAGGTAAAATCATAAAATAAAATAAATATAATATAATTCCTCAATTAAAACCCGCTCTGATACCATTTTAGGCGAAGCGCGGGGTGCATGAAAACATTTGGAGTTATTCTGATTTTTGTGCAAAGTATTATGCAATAAAACATTTTTAAGGGGTCAACAAAATATTGTATGGGACTTAGCAAATTTAACCAATTAAAACCTTCCACTTGTCATGATCCCAACGTAGAAGTGTATTGCCCAAAGTGTAGGTAAGATATTTCCCAAACACAAATACACAAAAATAAAATAAAATAAATAAAAATATAAAATATAAAATAATCTAAATTTTTATTTAGAATATACGACAAGTGGCAAAACCAAGACATATAGTGTAGCAGTAGTACAGTCAAATTAATCAAGCAAGCAGATGTCAGTTAAATAAAGGGTTTATGTCAGGTGTTACGCTGTTCATATCTGATCAAACTTAAATCTGGCAATCTGCAATGCTTAATTACTGATTAGTCATACGTCATTAAAATTGTCGTAATGCACGTCAAGCGTTAACGTAGGAAGAGTAATTTTGATAAACTTTTATTTATACTCAGCAGTTAATATTTATATAGTGTTATTATTTCAAGACCTGCAGAGAGTAAAGTTTTAGTTTTTAGTTGAATTAATTATCTATTATGGGGCAACCAATATCATAATAGAGAAACATTCAGATTGAAAATATATGAACCCCATTCTTTTCTTTTATGAATTAACTTTTTGATACAGTGAATTCTTCTTCCAAAGGATTGCATATCTAAATGTGTGTTGGTAATATTTGAACTTTGAATGATTTCAACATAAATATTAGAAAATAAAATCGCAAATTTATAGTCCTTCATAAAATACGAAATATTGTTCTTTCTTGGTTACGCTAAGATATGTGTGCGTGTGTGTTGTAGAAATATATGCATTACTTGTATTTTGATCCATCTACTAGAATTTCTACCTCCAATTTTCTTTTTATTTTCTTGTTCCAGGAGGTGTGGGTTGATTTCTATGATGCTAAATGGTATGTTCCGTATTAAAGCAGTGTAATAATATTAAAATTTGGATTCGTTATTTTCATAATTTTGGAGTAGTTCATGATTAAAGAAGTTGTTAAAAGCTCACAACGCGCCAAATTTTAAGTTGTATCGATGAAACTTTATAGGACGAAATCAAGATCCTAGAAGTAGTAAAAAACAACAAAGCAGAGCAAAAGCAAAAGGGGCAAATTAAAAACAAGACCACAGTTGAAAAAAGAATCAATGTTGGGTGCTAATATCTGACAGGGACAGCCGTGCCGCTAAACGGAAAAGTCTACCCTACACTAAGCTTTTTACACTCCTATACTAAGATTATGACACCTGGACACTCCCTTTGTCCAAAATTTTGCCATGTTTTATTTTGACCCCCCAAAAATCTTTATTTGCATTATTCACCTCAGTTTTGTCAAAGAAAATACAAGAAAATCCTGATTTCACTCAGAAAAGTTTCTATAATTTGTAAAGCTAATGCATCCCCGCGCTTCGCCTAAAATGGAGAAAAGTTTCTATAATTTGTAAAGCTAATGCATCCCCGCGCTTCGCCTAAAATGGTATCAGAGCGGGTTTTAATTGAGGAATTATATTATATTTATTTTATTTTATGATTTTACCTTTGGGATTAACCTATATGGGGGGAGACTCCATAAAAGTATATGGATCCGGACGAATGTCCGAGATGTCTTGTTTACAGGATTTCTCTCCAATCCATGGAGAGAGAAAACGGACGCCTACTAGGCGCATTACGAGTGTATTGTCGAGCCTTAGCGGTTCACATTAACGAAGACGAGGAAACCGTTCGTGAGTTAATCACGTACATCCAGGGATACCTTGATGCCCTATTGGAGAATGCCGAGGCCATATCGGCAAACCGACGAGCAAGAGACAACCTCCATCAACAATATCATACTTGATGGAACCAAAAAACAAGGCAGGAGTAGCTTATCCAAGCTACCACAAGATCGAGCCAGATTCTTCTGAGAATGTCAACCTACGGGAGATTCAAAAGACGGTGGAGTATTACGGCAACAAGCTGTATGAGCTACCGATGGAGATGAGCAAAATATCACTCAAACAAGAGGAAATACTAACCCTCTTGCGTGATATCCAGAAAATAGTGGAGGACATCGAACGGCGAAAACCATGTTCCGGAAAAATTCGGAAAAAATGGTCCAAAGACCCGACGTATCCATTACCACTCGATGCAGCACCCAAGGAGCTGACACCAGAGGACATAATTCGAATCATGAAAGGCAAATGAATAGCCTTGATCGAATCGGATTAGAAGATCTACAAGAGTTAGCAGAATCTTTTGCTAACCTCAACATGGTTGATCTAAAGATGAACCAAGGAGAGGAGGTGCCCAACCTTGAGGTACCCAAACCTGAATACCAAGAAGGAAATCCGTCAAAAAGGGGTGGGGCTTCAGATGATGCAAGCCATTACCAACGAACCAGAAGACGCAGGCCACAGATGCGGGATACCCCTGTAGGAAAGGCCACACTTGAACCAATCCATCCATACGGATTGATTCTCAACCTCGATGAAGCCAGTTTCAAAGATTGGGAAGGACTCATCGATGAATGGGCTTCATCAATGAAGATTGTGATTGCCACGATAGAATATGACAAAGAAGAATTTGTCAAAATCTTCGAGGCAAGTTTTGCGGGCATGGCAAAACAATTCTGGGATAGAGCCGACACCGAAGGAAAGAATGAATTGTTCAGCCACACATCGGCTGCTGAAATTCTTACGTTGGCTACCAAGCAGATTAAAATCCATTTTCTTGGAATGGGTTTCTTCGAAGGATCTGCAGAAGAAAAGCAAAAGAAATATCATCAGGCACTCTACAATCTAAGATTGGTGGTGCTAGAGCCAAAAGCTCTCGATGAATTTCTACGCCTATATACCCTATATGTCCATATGGGGGTTGTTGATGATCGAACTGCCAAGGACCTCTTTTTCACAAAGTTTCCAAGTCCATGGAGGGAGATGCTCACCAACGAGTACGTTTCACCTGGAGAATATCCACTTGATAGTGCATCAAGAAGGATGTCATATGTTCACAAGAAGCTGTCCGAATGGTGCCAAAAGGCGGCGGACCAGAGGAATCTCAAGAGATTGAGGAAACTCAATAAGAGATCTCCATTATTGATGTGCGACAACATTGATCTTCCAACAGAGATTGGTGCTGAGTTGCTATATCAAAAAAGGAGCCGAAAGAAGCATAGGTACCAACCCTATGAAAGAAAGTCCAGAAGGAGTTCTTGGAAGCCAAGAACTATGTGGACCAGACAGAAGGCACGCTCCTACAAATCAGGCCAACGGAGCGGACCATCAAGAAACCGATTCTCAAATCAAAAGAGAATCCCGGCGAGAAAAACTTTCAGGCGTACTCAGGCCAAAGCAAATGAAAGTTTTAAGGATTGCAACTGTTGGTCGTGCGGTGTAAAGGGGCATATTTCAACCAATTGCCCAGATAACGAGAAAAGGAAGATAAGAAGATTCGAATCTACACCGGATATCGAAGATGCTATCTACCACCAGGAATTGATACCCGTTTATCAATTCAAAGATATATCCTCTGATGAGAGTATATATGAGCAGGAAGAAGTCTTTAGTTCTGAAGATTCGGAGATGACCGATGGATCAACCGGAGACGAGTCAGACTAAAGAAGAACACGAGGTCCACCACATCCAGAAGGAGGATCAGAATGGATTCACTAGCCATTTTCTGATTCCACAGGAAGAAGTGGTGAAGAAGCTCGTGAAGAAACTCAATAGGGAAACTGGAGAGGTACAAACATACCAAGGGTTTTCCAATGGAAGATTGAATCGAGTTTTAAAAAGCTTGATTCCATCCAAGAGGAAGCATCATGTCTATTTTGGTGTAACAAACCGAGAAATGGCGCTTCCAATTGAGATTACAAGTAATCAAGTAGAGATCCAGCTTGTTCCAGGCGAAGATATTATGCAGGATCTTAAGAAAATGAAGCCAGAAGTCGCAAGCACGATGAAATGGATTCATATTGGAGCAATTCAGTTGGTGATCAAATCGTCCCTCTCCCCAGGAACAGACCAACCAATTGACGTCGCACTTTGCGACAAAAGAATCAGAGATGCTAGAGCATCAGTTCTTGGAGCATTCTCGGGCAATCTCTATGCCAAGAGGATTATAACCGAATTCTACCCACAGATCGCTTATAATCTGCAGGATTCATCCTTTAGTCGAGCCCTGACTCTCTATCAGGACTACAAGAAGAAGGAACTTATGACGGGAGGAAATAGGCCATACTCACTGACTTATCAAGTCTCGTATGCCTTATCAAATTCCCATCATACGGAGTTATTTCTGGGAAAAGAATTTATTGAAATTCCAGAAATATTCAAGGAGGTTGCCAAGGCAGTCAATCCAAACCGAGTGGAGATTCCTCAGATCGGAGAAATCAACATCGACATTGGAGACAAGCAGGTGCTTAGCCATACCCAGAGTCTCAGACTGGGAACACCAAGGCTATCATTCCAAGGAAATAGGCTAACTTCAGGGCCTATAACAAGGAGTTTCTCTCAATCTTATGAGAGAAAGGCGATTCTGGAAACACCAGTTCAGGACATGAGAGTCAAGCTTAAATGTCCCGAAGGATGGAGACAGGTTTCCACAAGATTTGATACAACTAACAAGGAAAACGAATTTCCTTGTAGTTCGTTGTATTATTTGGCAAATCCAGGAGACAACCGATATATCGGAATTCTGGAGGTTGGAGGCTTTGAAATCCAGGCCGAAGGCCAAGCCGGACAAGAAGCGGATGTCCTAATCTTAGGACGAGATTTCCTCGACAAATATAAACCATGGTCATGGAAATCAGGAAGAATGGAGATCACGATTGGACGCCAAAGAATAATGATCCAATGACCAGTCCATTCTCGATATACATCTCGGTTGGGATGTTATATGAGAAATACAAAGCAGAATATTTTGCTGCTTATATGGATTCAGGAGCAGGAATCTGTACAGCAAAACGAAGAGTCTTTCCATCAGAAGTGGAAGAAGATCTACCTCGAATTGCAGGAAGGGATTTCTCCAAAAAGATTTTACTTCTATCAAAAGGAGTAAAGCAAACGGAAATATTGATCGGCGGAGCAGGACAGACACCTTGGTACAAGGTCAAAACTCCACCAATTTATTTCCATGATACCGGAGCAGATATATTATTTGGAAATAATTTTCTGCAAAGCTTCAAGCGGTATATACAAGACAATGAAGCCAGGAGGCTAGTGTTCACGACCAATTGTGACCATAAAATCATTGTGCAAAGGCTCAATGGAGCTTTTCATCGATCGATGCCAATCAAATTCCGCAGCAAGCGTGGTGATGATGGCAGACTCCGGAGACCCCAAATGAAGGATCAAAGGAGATTCGGAGAAGTTCTGCTCAAATGCAGAACTGAGGGATTCCCAGATCTCTCCGAGGAAGAAACTCAAATCCTCAAAGTATCTCTGATATCATAGAAAGATATCAAGGAAGAAGAACATGTGTCCATTGCCGACGTCAAAAGGAGAATCCAGAAGTGTTACCACGAGGATCCTTTGGCATGGTGGGACAAGAACCAGCTTAGAGCAACCTTGAAAGTCAAAACTGGAAAGGAGCATGAGTTCGTAAGGTTCAGACCTATCCTGATGAACCCTCGAGATCAACAGGATATGATGAGTATAATCAAGGAACATCTTGATTTAAAGCTGATCGAAGAAGGAAGATCACCCTACAGCAGTCCTGGATTTCTGGTGAGAAATCATGGGGAGATCAAGAGAGGAAAGCCAAGATTAGTCATTAATTATAAAGGGATTAATGACATTCTTGAGTTTGACGGATACTTCATCCCAAGTAGAGAACACCTTATTAACTGCATCAGAAGTGCAAAGGGTATTCTCCAAGTTCGATTACAAATCCGGTTTCTACCAGATTCGCATGGAGGAAGGGAGTAAGAAGTTCACAGCCTTCACAACTCCACAGGGACATTATGTCTGGAATGTCATGCCAATGGGGTTAGCCAACGCGCCTCAGATATTCCAAAGGAAGATGGATAATCTCTTCAAGGATTATTCTTCGTTTATGTTTGTTTATATTGATGATATTCTCATTGCATCAAAAAACATTCATGAACATGTCAGGCATCTGGAAATCTTTGCGGATGTTTGCCAGCAAGAAGGATTGGTGCTGTCTGAGAAGAAGGCAGTCATAGCTACCCAGAAGATGGAGTTTTTGGGAATTGAGATCGATGAATCTGGAATCATTCTACAGGATCATATTGTGGAAAAGGTCCAGAATTTCCCGGAGGATCTCAAAGAAAAGAAACAGCTCCAAAGTTTTCTTGGAGTTGTCAACTTTGCAGGAATGTTTATCAAAAATCTTGCAGAGTACCGGAAAATCTTCAGTCCGTTATTGAAGAAAGATGTTCCATTCATATGGAAAGAAGAGCATCGGGAGGGTATGAAAAAGTTAAAAGAGATTTGCAAAAATCTCCCAAAACTTTCAATACCACAAGATGAGGATGATCTGGTCCTCTATACAGATGCAAGTGATTTCTGGTGGGCAGCAGTGCTCGTAAAGATCACCCCTTATGGAGAAGAACCTTGCAGATACTGTAGCGATCTGTTCTCCGACAACGAAGCTGTGCGATGGCACATCAACGAGAAGGAATTCTTTGCAGTGCGAAAGGCGTTTAAAAAATGGCCGCTTTTCTTACTTGCTAAAAAATTCGTTTTGAAAGTTGATAACACTAACGTTAAAGCTTTCTTAACAAAAAAGATTGAATCTAAACCTGAAAAGGCTAGATTACTTAGATGGCAAGCAGAATGCCAATATTATGATTATGATATTGTCATCTTGAAATCTGATCAGAATGTTCTTGCAGATTTCCTTACAAGGGATGGAGCTCCCTGAAGTGGAGGCCATCGAGGCAATACAGGGGTAGCTCTTTGAAAGTCTAGAGCTGCTACAACAAGAATGGCAAAAGTGTGTCCTACACACCAAACAAGCGGGAAAGATACAAGCGGCTGATGAAGCCCAAGTATCCAACCAAATCGATGTTTGCTTCATGAAGATGTTCAATCTTCATGAAGTACTCAACAAGCCGCTCTTGCGCGTTATTCGGGATAACCGGATTAAAGCAATGCTTTCCGTACAGGGCGGATTACCTGTAGCAGGGGATTCAAGTACCCCTAGCACAAGTCCTGAGGCAATGGTTTCACAGCCGGACCCTCGAGGAAAAGATGTTGTTAAGGGGTCACACCCTGAATCAACATGTCAACCCTCCACCTCTGGGGTAAAAGAGGAAGAGATCAATCTTAGGCCCATGACAGGCCAAGTTAAGGTTGATACTGACTTTATTGAAATTTCTCCTTCTTGGCAGATGTATCAAGATAGGTGGGAGAAACTTCTCACAAGGAAGGGCATTAATCCGGGAAATTGCCGGGTTGATGTTGCCGGAAAATATCCAAGGGTTTGGACGACTCCAGGAGCCAATCCAAACGATGTCAAGGAATGGTATGAATTTGGGGCTTTGGCTTCAGTTTATACCACCGCTCCAGCCTTCACCGAGATCAAGGGTCTACCCAAATGGATCCAGAAAACGGTGTTTGACACATGGGAGAACAACGAGTCCCTCAAAAGGGGAGATGTTCTGGAATTGTACTGTTTTAGTGCAGCGCCAGAGCCAGTTGGAAAAGGAATCCGAGAAGCTTTCCACTTCATTAAGCTTCGGAGACCTGATACGGGAGCCCTTAATCGAATCAAAGTTCCCGACTTCCAGGCCGCAATCGTCTCAACATTCACGGAGGATCAAATCTCCACTAGACGAGCATGGGGTCTATGGGTCTGTCTCACAGAGATGGACAAAATAAAGTCCAGATTCAAGTTCTACCAAAGCTCGGATCTGGGAATGTTCCTAGTCAATACCATGACAGGAACAACAACTCCTTTTGCTGAACAATCCTTCGAGAAGAAACGGCGAATGTTGTGGGAGAACAAGATTGCGGAGAGCCAGGAGACTCGTCGTAAGTTTTGCAATATGGCTCATCTGGGCCATTGGATCGAGAAAGTCTGCGATCAATGCTCATCGCAGAAGGAGCCGGAATTCGGCAAAGGATTTTTTCCAAAGCCGGACAAAAGGAGGTTCCGGTCTGATGAACATGATAAGCATCAGACTCCGAAGGGAAGGACACCTCGGGCACCAAAAAAGTAAGGTGGCCGACAAAGCTAAGTGAATCATGTGATTCACAGCAAGGATCGCACCCAAAAAAGAAAAGACAAAAGTGGGTGGAATGACAGGAGGACCACTCACCAAACGCTCCAAGACAAACGTGAGTGGAAGGAAAAGCAGCCAGGCCCCTACCAGCATTATCACAAAGCGATAAAGCAAGGGTCCAGCACCATGTGATGACACTAACAAATGTCGGCAATCAAGGCCGACAAAAGAAGGTGGATGTCATATTCAAGAAAGCTGGCCACAAAGATGGAATCCGAGGCCACCAACCAAGCAATTATAGAGGGGATCAAACCTCTATATAAACACAAGTGCTGAAGAGAAGAAATCATCGAAAAATCACAACACATTCACACATCACACTCTCTTCAGCAATTATCATTGTTTTTTAATTTCTGTTTTCAAAATTTTTAGTTTTAGTTTCTTTTAATTTATGTATACAAGAATTAGCTACTATGAGTAGCTAAACAAGTTAGTCTCCTCCTTTAGGGAGATTATTATGAAATAAAATAAATATTTTATAATTCCTCTTTTAACGCTTTGTTTTTAGCCCAATTTCCGGTTGAGTAAAAATATTTTCTTTCCATTTTTCAACAAAAATATTTACGTCGAGACACAGTGAAGGAGGGAACTGATTCCTGAAGGTGACCATTCGGCGAAAGCCGAAACACAGTGAAGGAAGAGGGTTGCAACCATCTCTTGCGAGTGCGTGGTTGGACGAAGGCTGAGGAGGCAAGAAGTCCGTAAAACGCGACAAAAGCTCCTGAAGGTGACCAAGTCGACGAAAGGTATACTGTTGATTTATGTTTTGAATTATTTTGAAGTGTTACGGAAGCATGTTGGGCCATATTTTGTTAATTGCATGATTTTATAATTATAGAAAATATTGTTGGGTTTTTCTATATATTTTAAAATATGAAGAGGGGCTGTTGGTGTTGATAATTATTGATGAGGGGTCAATTCGAAATTTCATGAATTTTGGGGAATAGGAATGTACACTTGTATCATCTTATGATGGGAAGTGTAAAAAACTTGGTGTAGCATAGACACTCCCTTTGGTGTATGCACACGTGGCCAACCCCAACTTCCAGAAATTTCATGTCATTGTTCACCAGGGTTGGAATTTTCAAATCAAAACATGAATAAGGAAAATTCTACCCACATTCATAAAACATCTTACAAAACTATCCACTTTGAAAGTCAAAGACCGAAAAGTACACTTGATGGTGATGGCTTGCTTGGTTTTTTGTAAAAGTTCTTACACTTTTCTTACACAAGTACAATTGTGTAAGAAAATATGTAAGATAGGTAGTTAAAAATGCACAAAACCAGATAAATGTGCAATTATTGTAAGATGATTGACGTATAATGCCCTAAGTTTGAAAATAATGAAGGTAAGTTTGTGTATAATAAAACAGTAATACGAGGATATAAAAAATTGTACTTTAAGTATATTTGGAAACAAAAAAAAATTCTGAACCTAATGTATACATTATCCGCCAGTAAAAAAATAGCCTCTCGCAAAAGCCGCCGGTAGGTTCAGAATTTTTTTTTGTTTCCAAATATACTTAAAGTACAATTTTTTACATCCTCCTATTACTGTTTTATTATACACAAACTTATCCTCATTTTGTATTTCTTTTTTTAAAATATATTTTATGAAGTAGAAATACATAATAGGCTTGTATTTAGACAAATTTGGATTATAGTGGTGTAATAAGTCTCGAATTTTTGATTTTATTTTATTTAACATGAATTAATATAGCCTAACACATAAAATAATAGAAAATGTTGGATAAAAAAAAATATATAATCATATATTATGAAACAGTGCAATATTAGAGAGCCTACCACATACTTATCCGCCAGTAAATCGTATCCGCTAGAAGTAGCCGCGTGAAAGAAACCCTAAGCGGCTACTTCTAGCGGATACTTTTTACTGGCGGGTACTATTACCATGTCATTTATAACTGGTTTTTATATCACAATATATATAAATTTTATTTATTAGAGTTCATATTAATGGTTGTTGTATTTTTTTCAATTTTGAAGAGCTAAAGCTAATTCAATTGTGATTGGACAATTCAACCAGCAACTCTAGATGGGAATCTATAGGCTTTGCAGAAAATTGTAATTCACGGGTATTGGAATAGAGCGGGCACGGCTTTTGTGGGATTTCTTTGACCACATTGAAGATTTGATATGGTCGAAAAATTGGGTAGGGCCCATTAGGGTAATTTTTTATGTTAAATTAGGGTAGAAGGTTGAGAAGCAGCCGCACCATCATTTGTTCAAGCGGATACTGAATTTTTTCGTGTGAGAGTGAGAAGCAGCCGCTGTTTCATTTTTTCAAACGATACTTCATTCGGTCTTTCTTCAAATCCATTCACGCCATGGCTTCTTCTTCAAACCAAGTAAGTATACTACATTTTTAAGTATTATTTGGTATATGTTCGGCCAAGTAAGTTTATTTGTTATTTGTTTTGTATATGTTAGATATATTTATATGTTAAGAATCTATATGTTTTGTATATGTTTCGAATTTTGTATATTTTTAAGTAAGTATATGTTTTGTATGTTTCGAATTTTTATATGTTTTGTATATGGGTGAATTTTTATGTTAGAATCATTATGTTAGAATTTATATGTTTCGAATTTTTATATGTTTTGTATAGTATTGAATTTTGATTTAGATATAGTATTTGTTAGATTTATTTATATGTTTCGTATATGTTAGATATAGTGTAGTTGAGTGTTGTTACAAGTTTGAGTATAGTTTTAGTGTTGTTAGAATTTTTATTTAGTTGAAGCATATTTAGATATATTTAATCGTCTATTTAGATCATTAGGTTAATTTTACTGTATTACGCATAAAATAATAACGTGTTTTGGGTTATTCAGAATTTAAAAATTTATAACATATTAATAAAAAAATATAGAACCATAATTACCTAATATCCGCCAGTAATTAATTTGTTTAAGAAGTAGCCGCCGGGTTTGAAAAAACCCGGCGGCTACTTCTTAAAAAAAATTATTACTGGCGGATATTGGTTTATTGTGGTTCTATATTTTTTTATTTATATTTCTAGTAATTTAATAGTTAATTATGCATTATTATTAGTTGATGTTTGTTAATTCATTATGTTTTGTAAATTGAGTTATTTTTTGTAATGAATAGGTCCGTTATTCGAGGCCCGAGCAAATCAATCGTCCAACAGTTGAGATCAGTACGTACAACAATATTAAGTACCTGTCGACAGTAGTCCTGAGACTAAACGAAATTGGCGGTTTTGCACTGGAGAATACGTTCAGGCAGGGGTGCTTTGAGATGATGTTGGATTGGCAGCCGGGCCAGAAGTGCAATGCTGCATTGCACCATATTGTCTCTCGTCATCTTAAGATGACGAGAGACGATGAGGATGATGAGATCTGCTTCTACATCAACGGGAGGAAGGTTGACTTTACTCCGAGAGATTTCGCTCTCGTGACAGGATTGGCCTTTGGGGATGATCCTTTTGACCCCGAGGCTGAGCACGATCTGAGCGAGGCTCGGACATTTATACAATTTTGCCGCTCTAAGCATGTGTCAGTGCGGGAGCTGGCGGATATATATTTCGACACCGCCAATGTAGTGGTTGACCCCGACGGCGGGTTCTACCTTCGTGTGGCTCACTTGTTGGTGCTACACGCATTTGTATTAGGAGTGGACGTGCGACGACCCATGCAGTCCTGGACTTGGAAGCTGGTGGATGATTTGACGGCATTTTCCAGATTTCCTTGGGGATCGTGCGCGTATAGGAGCTTGAACTACAGGTTGAAGCACACCACAATTAACAAGGATACTAAAAAGTACCACTTCTACGGTCCTTCTTGGGCCCTATTCATTTGGGGTCTTGAGAAAATTCCCGACTTGGCAGCAACCATAGCCATATACAATGCGGGAGTTTACCCTAGATTCAGGAGGTGGACGTTCGTGAAGACCAAGGTCGATGGGTTACAGAGAATATTTGAGACAGAGGTAATAATTTAGCTGTTTATTTGTTAATATTATTTTATTTTATGAATATTAATGTTTAACTACATTTTTTTTGTTTGTAGGAGAACGGGATATGGGAGATGATCCCCGATGAGTACGAGGCCACGACATCTTACTGGCTATCGGTGGCAGGACTCAATGCCGGGCCAGGGGTTCGAGTACCAGAGCTGGGAGTCTTTGGTCATAGGCAGCCTCGGGCGCGCTACACTTGTGGGGACCGCAACGAGCCTGCTATTGAGCATCAACCACGGCGTCGCAGTACGAGACAGGATACTGGCAAGCGCCCGAGACGACTAATAGTGGACACCTCATCGAGCAGCAGCCATCACGATCAGAGTATTGGGGGCGATCACCCCGTTGATTCTGGTCGAAGGTCTCACAGTCACAGAGCCCCGAGGCCTAGGCACGAGGATGCTCCTGCACCATCACAGTGGAGCGAGCAGGATTGGCAGCGCATGCAGCACATGATGCGCGAGAGTGAGGGACGGATAGCGAGGAACGTGGAGGACAGCCTGTTCAGGAGGATTAAGAATTGGTTCGAGGAGAAGTTGGATGCTATGCGTTGCCGATGCTCGCATAACACTGATGTTCACGTGCCCAGACCTGCTCCACGATCTCACTCTGACAGGAGACGCGAGCCCGAGCCCGAGCCCGACTCCGATCCGGCGCAGCGTACATCCTCAGAGGCCCCATCGCATCACCGATCCCCTGCACACGAGTCTCCTGCACGAGAGGTGGGACAGACTACTGGTGATGCCATGCACACCCCGCAGTGGCAGCATGATCCGTTTGGTGGCCCGACTAGTTTTGGGGATGTGCAGACTCCACACATGGGTGTCCACCACTTGCCCACATTCGATGCGTCGAGTTCTTATGGTGGGCCACGCTACTCGTGGGCTGAGCAGGGCACGAGTTCAGCATACCAGCCTGAGCCGGCCGGTTCTTCGGCTCCGATCCTTACTCAAGATGAGTTGCACGAGTATTGGAAGCAGTTTAGTGGGGTATGTTGTCGTTGCATTAAATTTACAAGTCATTTAAATTATGTCAACATTGTTTAACTTGTGTTGTTTTAAGTGAATTATAGGGAGTTTCTGAGGCAGTAGCTGTTGTTCCCCTCAGTATTTGTGCACCAGAGGTTCCACGCAGAAGCCACCGAGAACAGAACCCGTCGGCTGCACTTCGATCACCATACGTGCACAGCGCCGTGCCGAGACCCGTCGACTCACAGTATGTTGACGGGTTTGAGCGTATGATGGAAGCTGGCCGCCGTGGACACTACCAGACGGTGTCGGTGGCAGAGAGCGAGCACCCTCTCCCATATAACTTTTGGACCACTATGCAAAACACGAGGACTGACCTCACGTCCAATGTTGGTTAATTTATGAAGCAGTTGTTATCATGTAAGTCTGGTTACTTATTACTAACATTTAAGTACGTGCAGGCTGTTGATATGTACATGATGACGATGAGATCGAGGTTGATTGCGCATGCTGACTTGATAGACGGTGTTGATCAGAACACCACTATCATATTGGATACAGAATTATTCGTAAGCATTTAATTAAATATTATGCTGTTATAATCAAATATGCTTTTAATATAATGTTTAATTGCTGCATAAATATTTTGATGATGAATTCACGGAGTTGCTGTCAACGTGGCGCAATATGTTTCCCTCGAAGGCAAAAGGACGGCTTTCGAAGTCCGACGCAATTTTTTCTTCATGGGAGCCGCATCCCAAGAAGGTGTATCTGGTGTATGGGCATGGGGTATCTTCGACTCATGGCTCTTGGATGCATGCCACAACGGTACACATATATATCTACAGTATAAATATGTTGGAGTAGTTCATTTTTAATTTCCTCTTCACCAATTGCATTTGCGTGTGCAGCTCATTTTGCCTATACATGTGTGTGGACGCTACATTACATGCCGAGTGGATTTGCTGAAAGGTATTTGCGACATCTTCGATTTGCAGTTGTTCAAGACCCTGGCGCAGAAGCGCTACAATGTGATCGTCGCTCTATATCCGTTGCAGTGCCTGTTGGGTAGGCTGCTTGACGTGTCCAAGTGGTTCGAAAGGACAGAGATTGTCCAAAACCCGTTGGAAAACCTCTCATGGCGAAGGTTGAAAATCCAATATGCCGATGAGAATGAGCAGTTTCAGCAGCCAGATCAATGCAGCTCCGGTGTTTATGCGTGCATGTATGTGGAGCGTCTGATATCAGGCTCGCCGAGCCTTGCGTGGGGCAATGGGAACACCGCCGATTATAGGCGCAAGATAGGCAGTAGCATCTATGAGTTTTGCATCCCCGCATCGCAATAGATTATGTATTTCTACATTTAAATGATAATTATGCAAATGACTTTTTGATTAGAGGTTGGAGTATCTGTTTGAGTATGTTTCTATGAGTTTCCACTTGCATCCTACATAAAATTATGAAATAAGATGATTTACTGAAGTAGCCGCCAGTAAATAATTATCCGCAATCAGTAGCCGCTTGAAAAAATGTCAGCGGCTACTGACGGCGGGTAATGAATTTCTGGCGGGTACTTGAAAATTTCATCTTATTTGATAGTTTAATGCATAACCAAGCTATCTCTGGGTATGTTATGCTATTAACTAAACTTTTATATAAAACATTGTTCATTTCTCCAAAGTCTCATTCATAATTTCAACTCATAATTGTTAAGACATGTCCATGTTGGTCATTACTAAAGGCGTGTGTTTTCTGCTTCAAATATTTCAAATCAAACAGAACAGAAGCTTCTAAAACATCAAAAAACTGCTAAAATTCTAAGTATCCGCCAGTAAATAATTATCCGCGCCCAGTAGCCGCGAATGTTTTTGTTGGGCGGCTACTAGTGCTATACACTGAATTACTGGCGGATACTGAGAAATACGTGCTTTTTGCTAGTTCATCGATATTATGCAAGTGATATCGCTTCGAAATTTATTCAATCAGTATCCAATACTGCCAACTTCAAAACATCAATTACTGGAATGAAAAAACATCAATATCCATCAAATTTAATATAACAAGAAATTAAACTACTGCTCCCAGCCCGTACCCTTGCATGCTCTACGTGTGTGGCCAGGCGAGCCACATAGACCACAGGTTTTGGGTGCTCGTTTTCCCAGACTACTTGATGCATCCGCTGTAGTAGTCCTCTGAGTCGGCCTCTCACCAGCTGAAGGAATTCTAGATTCTCTTGGTCGACCAGCTTGTCGCCGAGAAAGGTTTGGCAAAACAATATCAGTTGCAACTTCAAACGGAATTTCCCAATGCTCTAAGGGAGGCAAGTGATTTACTGAACCGGAGTATGTTTGAACCAGTGAACTCCGCAGGTAGTAATCTTCCACTGGCTCTTTCGCCTCACTGCGAAAAGAATGATTATATTTAGTACGCATCTAATAACTGTAATTTTATAATAAAATAGATTTAACATACGTAATGGCTGCGATCGCATGAGAACACGGCATGCCGTCCAGGTCGAATTCATTGCATTCACAACTCTTCGCTTGAAGGTCAACCATGAAGCGACGATCACCAGCACGAACCCTGTATTTTCTCTCGGAGTTCCTCTTCGCAGTGTAGCGACGACTCTTTGAGATCTCCGCACTTATCTTCTGTGTTGCCTCTGGGGTAAGAAGATCATTGCTCTCTTCCGCAGACGCAAGTCTGTCATTGAACCACTGCTCCAGAACCATCCTGATTGCCTCCAGCATGGAGCATATAGGAAGCCGTCTGGCCTACAACAAACGGGCATTCAAAGCCTCGGCAGCATTAGCTGTAAGAAAACTATAACGGGTCACCGGACTTTGTGATCGTGCCCACTTCTCAGGGCCTACGCGCATCAACTTCCCGTACGCCGCCGGCTTCAATTGAGCCATAGCCGACATTGCACGTGAAAATTCTGAGTCCGTGTAGGCGTATGCAGCCTGGCGGAAAAGCTCAACAACAGCTTGCCCGTAGCCCTTAATTTTGTTCTGCAAGTGGTAGTAGCAAAGACCGTGAGTAGCATTTGGTAACTCGCTCTTCACAGCATTAGCAATGGAGACATGTGCATCAGAGACAACTAGTAAGTTGTCGGGCTGACCAAAAGTTTGTCTCACATTTGACAGGAACCACTTCCATGACTCATCATTCTCGATCGGCCCGACACCAAATGCCAACGAAAAAACTTGCTCGTTTGCATCTTTTGTCACGGCGACGAACAAAATACCATTGTTCTTCCCCTTCAAGTGTGTGCCGTCGACCACAATCACTGGTCGAAGCGAAAAGAAAAAAGGTGAGATGGAAGCCGCAAGAGCAAGAAACAGATGTTTGAATCGATTGTTTTCGTCTACTTCCAAATCCATCACGTTGCCTGGATTCGCTTGACTTAGGGCATACAAATATTTGGGCAGAAGAAGGAACGAATCATCAATTCGACCGTATATCTTCTCTAAGCTGAGATTTCTTGCACGCAGCGCGACATCATATTTGATTCTGACGCCAAATTCACGTAACAACTCCGCCATAATAGATTTCGGCTTAATGACCTCTCCGTCATCGCGTATTCTTTTTTCCACATAAGCTGCAACCACATTCGAATGTGCCTTTATTCGTTTCAAAATGCCCAATTTCCCTTGGCAAGAGTGCTCTTTAAACTTATGCACTCCCCACATCCCTCCGTCGTGACAAGATGCACGCACATCGAACTTGCACTTATCAGAGTGCTTGCACTTGTAATAGAGGCGTCCCTGATCTGAGCGTACAACTTTTGCCTCAGCCCCTTGCTTCATATTCCAGAAGCCAACAGCAAGGACCAATTCTTCTTTATTGTTGTAAAAAGAGTTCTTCCCCAAATCAGCAACTCTGGACAGCTCACTCTCGCGAGCAACGAGCGAAGTCGTGGCGTCCACTGGAATCAACGGAACTATCCAATTAGATAGATCACCGGTCGAGTCCGTCGGATTTCCGTGACGGGTTCTACTTTGTCGGATCCAACCTGCTCGCTCGGTCGCCGTAAACTCTATCAGATCATCGTCTAATAAATCCTCAGAGGCGGCAGAATCTGTGCCCGACTCGTTCGTTGGATCGTATTCTTCGTCTTCTTCATCAGAATCGTCATCAGGTTCTTCGGCTTCGTCTTCAGGTTGTACGGCTTCATCCGTCCGCACCTGGTTGAATCTCCCGCATATATATTTCATTCAGATTCCATGCGGATTCGTCCAACGGTTGCTCATCCCATGAAAAGTACTGTGTTGGAGGTGCGCTCTCGCGAGCATGATACGACGTCTCATACTGACTAGATTGTGCTTCATCATTTCCGTATCCCGAAGCCTGGGCAAAATCAAAAGTAGGGATGTACGCTTCTTCGACCGGGTCGTTGTTGTGCTCAACGTACACCATGGGATATTCGGCAGTTTCCAACAAGCCTTGCACATCATCGTCGTCACTTATTACGCATTTCGTCTCCCTTCCAAATCGATTGGTCGCCAAATAATACAATTGATAGTTCGGGCTCAACGAATGCATTGTCATTACATTGTTGATGCTGTATATCAGGCTCGCAACTGTTTCATTTAAGAGGAAAAGGACCTCCGTAGCCCCGCCAACATAGTATATACCATCGACGACTCCGTTGTATCTCACATATATGTATCTCACGAATTCCATCTATAAAACCACATAAAATATAGTATTAAAATACGCTTACAAAGTTCAAAATATCACAATAAGCACGAAAAATGAAGTATCCGCCAGAATATTGGTATCCGTCACCAGTAGCCGCTGACCTTGTGGGGTCGGCGGCTATTGTCGTCGTCTAATGAAATTCTAGCGGATACTTCATTTTTTTTGTTCAAAACATTCAATTATATTAGAAACAGGTTTAATATTTCCCTAACATGCTTTTAAATTTCAGATAATAAAGAAATTCATTAAAATAACGTAAAACATGCTCTCAACGTTAAAAACAACATACGATTAAACATGCAAACTATAATTTATACAAACAATACAGGAGAATCACCTTTTCGGGCTGAAATTCAACACAAATTGCCTGCTCTCGCACAAAACCACTCAAATCTTTAGGGTATGCCTGAATTTCTGAAATTCAGGGTGAGTATTTCAATTTGTGTTTTGGTCATTCACAAATGCAGCCTTATAAGGACTAAACTTGATTCCTTACAAAAAGTTCACGTGAAGTGTAGTGTTCATTCAATACGGCTTCAATCTATTATTGCATGTCACCTCACGCATGCATAAAATTAGCATTAATGCCCCACAACAACCAAAATTTTTGCAGAGTCACCTTCTCAGTATGTACTTTTAATTTTTTACTAAAACATTAACAAAAAAAAAAACAACAAATACAAAAGAGGAATGCGTATGTTATATTGAAATATTCATAACAAGCTGAAAAATTAAAAATTATACATATTTTGACACAAAATAATATTTTCTGCCTCACAGACCCAGTATCCGCCAGAAGGGTCTCCGCCAGAAAATCGTACAACGGAGCCAGTAGCCGCCCTATCTTTTTTGTTAGCGGCTACTGATGGCGAAAAAAATTTTATGGCGGATACTTTACTTTTTGGCTATAGAATATTATTTCATTTCCGAATATATGAATTTCCAAATAATTGGTATATAATTTCTTATTATTTTATGTGCAAGTCTATTATTTTATGTGCAATCAAATCATGCATAAAGTGAGTGTTATTACCCCCACTATAATCCAAATTTTGGCAGATTCACTATCTCTCATATTTCCCATCCATGTGTACTTCTTGTACTGTAAATATTTCACTATCTCTCATATTTCCCCTTGTAAAATTAAATAAAAATCTAAAAATAACGGTACATATGTAACAATAAAAATTCACGAAGGATAAAAATTCACAATCATGTTAATTATGAACAATTATTTTTTTTTGAAGCGAATAACCCTAGTAGCCGCCAGTAATTAGTAGCCGCTGAATAGTAGCCGCCGGTCACAAACGTGAGCAGCTACTGCGGCCGGCTACAAATTACTGGCGGATACGTGGTTCATTGGTTTTTTTAAAAAAATTTGCTTAAGAATTGACATAATCGTGATTTTTTTGGCCTTCTTATTAATGTTTGTAACACACAAACGTCCCCTAATTTATTCAAAATTTTCAAATCTATTTAATCTTATAATGCATGAAAGTGACGTTTTCTCACATTTTGTACCAATTTTAACTGTTTTCTTACACAATTTCCATCATCATCAACTTTTACACAAAAAACCAAGCAATCCATCACCATCAAGTACACTTTTCGGTCTTTGACTTTCAAAGTGGGTAGTTTTGTAAGATGTTTTATCAATGTGGGTAGATTCCCCTATTAACACAATAAGTATTTCCAGAGTAGATTATAAAATATAGTAAACCGCACAACCGACTGATTTTGGCCAGCTGATTCCGCCAATAATCATGACCCAACGAAATAAATTTTATTGGAGGATTCTAATAAATTTTTAATAAAAAAAATGAGTCGAGTTTTAAAATAATTAATTAAAATTATACAAGAAAAACGAGAACTTCCTCTTTTTTTTTTGGAACGTCCACAAAAAAACTTCTTACCTATTTTTGGATTATACTTCACCACTTACTTTTCACTTTTCACCATTCTCAACACTAATTACAACATCTTTTCACCATTCTCAATATACTCAACAACCATTTATCACACTTAACAACTTTTATCTTAAAACTTGTGATCCTAAGAAGTTCTATACAACTTTCCTCTAAAAAAAATATACAACTTCATTTATAAGAGTTTCTTAAAAACTATACAATTATACGTAATAAATAATATCTTCGTCTTATTATTAATGATACATATTCTATTTTGGATTGTCCCAAATTACATGACACGTTTCCATTTTGAGTTAAAATTAGGAGTTAATTAAAAACTTAATTAAAATTCATTATATCCTAACCCTAATTAAAACTTATTCACTACTCCCTCTTTCTCGATCTCTCCCTCTATATGGTCGCCGGCTCTCCTCTCTCTTCAAAATTCTTGGCGCTTGTCACTACTCTCTCCTTCACTGCGCCTACTATGCCGTTAGTGACATCTTCAGTTTCGCCGCCCTCTCAATCTCAACCCTTCTCTCCGACCACTCCAACGCCAAAGAACTCACCACTCATCCCCTCTCCAACCACCTAAACTAAGAGACGCAGCAGCGCGGTCTGTCATCGATTTGTCGCCCTCTCTGGGCATGCGTGCGTGCCTCCATTTGGAGATTTCTCCAGATCTGTCCACCACCGTCCACCCTAGGGCTGAGCAAAATCGAATCGGAACCATCAAACTGAACTGAAAATAGCGGTTTGATTCGATTTTTATGTATGAAACGATTTGGTTCGGTTTGAAATTAAAAAAATCGAACCATTTCGTTTCGGGTTCAAGTTTGAAAAAATGGTGCGATTTTCAACCCGAACCCGCCCGAATTTATTAATAAATTATTAAATATATATATTTTTAAATAAATAATTATTAAATAATTAAAAATTAAATTCATGTTTTTGGGTTTTACACTTTAGTACTTTACTCATATTAGATTATAATTCTATCATCAATAATTAAATATTATTAATAAATTATTAAATATATATTTTTAAATAAATAAATAAAATAAACTGGTTTATGTCAAACCGAACCAAAAATTTATGGTTCGGTTTGGTTCGGTTTCGGCTATCTAAACGGTTTGGTTTGGTTTCAAATTTTATGGGCGGTTTGGGTTGATTTTTTTGGGTACGGTTCGATTTTGAGCTGAACCGCCCGAATGCTCACCCCTAGTCCACCCCCTGCAAGTGAAACTCTAGAAACGGCAAAGCAATAGATGTGAATTTGTATAGGAAGTAGATCCCCCGCCACTTTACCTTCCTCCTCTGAGCGAATTTTTTGTTTGAGATTGGATTCGATTTTGTTTGATATTGTGATACCCAAACACCCTGATTTTGTTTGAAATTGAATTCGATTTTGTTTGAGATTGTGATGCCCAAACACGCTGATTTTGTTTGAAATTGTTTTAGATGCCCAAGTTGATTGTTTGATATGCCCAAGCAAATTGTTTGAAATCTGTCCAATTAGGTTGTTTGAGATCGTGATGCATAAAAAAGAAACTATATATGAAATTTTTGCCTAAAATTTTAATTAATCTATTAATGAGAAAGAGGGTCTCCTTGACGACGCCTCGAGAACAAGGAAAAAATAGCCCCATAAACTGGCATTATAAAGAATAGACAAGCGAGCGGATGAGAAAATGGTAGATATCCACAAAATAAAGGTCGAAGCAAACCCCACAGCTTTAAGGGCGATTGTAAAATTTAATTTGATTGTAAAATTTTCATTACAAAATTATAGATAAGAAAATGTGAGAAAATATTATATTTTTCTCTCTTTTAACGTATGTTTATTAGAGATGAAAAGATAAAAAAATATTAAAAAATATTTTCACATCACTACCTAAATATAACATTATCAAATATTTGAGAGAAAATAAATGAAAATAAGCTACTCACCCTTAGAATATTAATATATTTGATATATATCATATCCTTAAAATTGATTGAAACAGTTGCATATACAGGTTCGTGGACGCAAAGAGAATCCGATTGTGAATATTTTTATAACAAGTATAATTAAATCAGACAATGGCACAAAGCGGCCGAAATTGGTGGGCGAAGAAAAGAAGTACTAGTACATGGTGATCGATCAGAACGGTCGCCGATTGGTCAAATGAACAAATATTTATTCATACCAAAATTTATCTTCCATCAGCCCATTGGTCAAATGGACAAATATTTTATTTTATTTTTGAGGAAAAAATGGACAAATATTTATTTATTGATACTAAAATTTCTCTTACATCAGCCAAAGCGAAAGAATATCTTCTACTACAAATTAATATGTCCACGTCTGATTAAAGTATTTAAAGGGAACGCGTACGAAAAAGGAATATTTCGTATGGTCAATAATGGTAAATTCTATGCTGCGTCAATAATTCCGAATTATAAGCACATCATATTTAATCAAACACTTTTCAATGTCAATCACAAGTCCATGCATGTATGCATTGTTCCTAGGGTTATCACGTTTTAAATAATTTATTAATGGAATCGAAATTCTCGAGTTGAAGTATCCAATAACTAAATTTTTTTATTATTGGATCAATTTCGGTTATTATTTTATAAAAAAAAATCGGGTATCGGTTAACCCGATAATCGATTTGGGTTAACCGAATAACCAAAAATTATTTAATTATATATATATATATATATATATATATATATATTATTTTAATTATTAATTAAAAAAATCGGTTTTTATCTAAAATAAAATTATGTTATATTTAAAGTATGAGAATGAGTTTTAGTTTAGTGGATAAGTAGTTCTGTGTATTTTTTGGAGACCAGGGTCCAAAACCTCTAACTAACAAAATTATTGTGAGTTTTAATTTTTTAAATGGGGTATTCAGATACCCAAATATTGGGTAACTGAACACATAAAACGGTTCGGGAACGGTTAGTGAAATATGACATATTTCGAGTTCGGGTAACCCAAAATTTGGGTACGGGTAACCGAACCCGAACCGATCGACAACGCTAATTGCTCCCATCCAAAATATTTGGCATTGCTTTTCATTTCATACTTATAAATGTGCTCTTTCTTATTGAAAATAAACACAATATTTTAATTTCATCTAAAATTCTCACTTCATTAAATAATAATAACACATGAAATTGAATATTCTCTTCGTCCCAAAAAAATAATTCATTTTTGCTATTTTGTTACATTCACGAAAAATAGTCTCTTTATATTTATAGATACTACCTCACAATAAACCAATACATATTACTTTCAATATATCAACTTATTTACTTATTTTATCACATATAACTCATTAAGACAAGTCTCAATCTCCACTCATAATATAATTAATTAATTTTCATTTAATACTATTTTCAAATAAATCTATTTCTTTATCCATAATATATTTAATTATTTTTGTTAATATTTGTATTATTTCCTAAAAGATTAATGAAATGAGGGACATATCTGATAAGTACTAAAAGTGGAAACTACAGTTTTATTAAGAAAGTTGAACGTGTATGGAAAGTTTATAAAACTCCTCGGATCTGTGAGTTATTTTAAAAAATGGAAAGTTTCCTAGTTGATTTTAGAAATGGAACTCCACCACGTTACGTTATGAGAAGTCCATCTTTTTTTTTCTTATTTATAAATAAGTAAATAAAGAAATTTAAAAGTTGCACGATTGAGGATTCGAATTCAAACTCTCAGGTCTTGAGCTAACACTCACATTAAAAAGAGAGTTCTCAATTTTAAATTAATTTGAATGACAATTTTGTAAATTATAAAAAAATTTATAGTCATTTATGAAAAAAAAAATCAAATAACTATATTTATCAAATTGGCCGTCAATTACCATTCATTAATTATGTAAAAAAAAAACAGTTTATCACTGCCATTAGCCAAGTAACTATCATGAACTTTCTTTGTAGGGACCACTACAATCTTCCATGGTACTTATTTCCATGTAAATACATGGCTAAATATAAGACACAAATTATAAAATGGGTTAATTATAGTTTATGGCCCGAATTTTTGAGTCATTTGTAAATATGGCCCGAACTTTAAAAAATACAAAAAGATAGCCTGAACTTTGAATTTATTTATAAAAATGACCAGAACTTTAAAAATACAAAAAAATGACATGAACTTTGTAGTCATTTGGAAAAATGGCCTGAACTTTAAAGTCATTTGTAAAAATGACATGAACTTTAAAAAATAGAAAAAAATGACATGAACTTTGAAGTCATTTGTAAAAATAACACGGATTTAAAAAAAAATACAAAAATAATTTGAATTTTGAAAATTTGTAAAAATTGTCTGAACTTAAAAAAAATACAAAAAATAATTTGAATTATGAAGATTTGTAAAAATGACCCGAATTTTAAAAAATCTAAATTGGCTCGATCTTTCATAAATACAAAATCTAAAATGACCTGAAAAGTATGTGAAAATTCTCTATATGTGCATAATATGAATTTTATGTACTCAAAGTTTAAAAAATTCGTGTTGTCAATAATATTTTACGAGAGAAAAATTATTTGTACGATATTAAAATTCTTATGATACGGGAATCAATTATCATACTTTTGATTCAGAAAGTGTAAGCTCATGCCATTTTGATACATTTGATAAAAATTGAGTCATTTTATGTATTAATAAAGTTCGTGCCGTTTTTACAAACGACTTCAAAGTTGTGTTAATGGACAAAAATGCCCCATCCCTTATGTGTTTTTTGAAAAATGCCCTCTCTTATCATGAAAAGCATTCTATGCCCTAAATATGTGAAGTGCCTATTTACCCTTTGATGTTGATGGGTTTGCTTGGTTTTTTGTGAAAGTCTTACACATTTGACCGATTTGACAGCCATCGGTCATAAAAGTCAACGATTTGACAGCTATCAGTCAAGAGTACATATGATCGGTGGGTGGCTAGATCATGTGTCCGGCCGGCCGGACACATGATTTTATCGGTCGGATCATGTGTCCGGCCGGTGAAATTATGTGTCCGCCCGGCCGGACACAGTTTTTACCGGCCGGACACATGATTTTAACGACCGGACACATGATTTTATCGGTCAGACATGTGTCCGACCGATAAAATCATGTGTCCGGCCGGTGAAATCATGTGTCCGCCCGGCCGGACACATGATCTAGCCACCCATCGGTCATATGTACTATTGACTGATAGCTGTCAAATCGTTGACTTTTATGATTGATAGCTGTCAAATCGGTCAAATGTGTAAGACTTTCATAAAAAATCAAGCAAACCTATCAAATCAAAGGGTACTTAAAGAATAGGGCATAGAATGCTTTGTATAATAAGAGAGGGCATTTTTACAAAAAAAGATAAAGAAGTGAGCATTTTAAATTTTTACTCTTCAAAGTTCATGCCATTTTTTTGTATTTTTTAAAGTTAATGTCATTTTTACAAATGACTCCAAAGTTCAGGCCATTTTTACAAAGATTTCAAAGTTCAGGCTATTTTTTGTATTTTTCGAAGTTCAGGCCATTTTTGCAAATGATTTCAAAGTTTAGGCTATTTTTTTATATTTTTTAAAGTTTGGGCCATATGTACAAATGACTCCAAAGTTCGGGCCATAAACTACAATTAACCCTTATAAAATTAAATATGGGTAAATTTTAATAGATTTAATGGTTGGTTTGAAGTTATATATTTTATCAAAATTCAAAAAATTTATAATTTTAGATTTCTTACACGATTACACAATTCATATCATTTTAAGTTCCTTGCATACCCTTAATATATATATATATATATATATATATATATATATATATATATATATATAATTTTAAATTTTAAAAATATAAATATTTCGTGCATCGCATGAATGGCAAATCTAGTATGATTTTAAAAAATGGAAATTTTCCTAATTGCTTTTAAAAATGGAAATACATCCCACTATATTATGAGTTGTTCCGGTTTTAACATAAAAATCACATGAAATTTCGGCTTAACTTTCTCGATTGAGTTAATAAATATAAAAATATTCAAGATCAATATCATTTTCATAATTCCTCGAAAAATAAATACCGTCTTCATAAATAAGAGTTTAATCCAAATAAAGTAAGGCGACTTTTACTTTACATCAATGATAAGATGTATGATAGAGTATTTGTATCCTCAATAGTAAGATTTCTCAAATCCCACCATTTCAATGAGATAAAAATCAAGCAAACATAGCTTAAATGATAGAAATAATCAAGGCTGTAGGGATATCCCAAAGTTTCAATCCATCAAAGTAAACAAGGGATTAATCTTAATATCTTTATCTATTAATGCTAACTTTTCAAAGTAAACGCCCCCCTAAGAATGTTAGAAAATGCGGCATACGTATTCCGCGATTGCAACTCGATAAAATGAAGTAAAGAAGGAAAAGAAGAGACAATATGGACTCCAACAAATAATACTAAGGAAGTAGAACCAACAAATGAAATACAAAATGAAAGAACGAGTGCCAACCAACAAACCAACATATATACTAAAGAACTAAGACCTACAAACATCCTACAAGCTAGTTGAGAAGACATTTTTTCGCAAGACAATTTACGCCCGAGATAGAGCACATGGTATTAATATCCCTAAAGATAAAACGACTTACGTCTCTATGATATTAGCACTAAAATCGGACGAGCGTTGATGATCTCAATGTAATGTTGGGAACTGAGAATAATATGCAACTATATCCAAAATTTGAACGCAGAATTTCATGTGTTTGGATGTGTTTTTAAGTGTCTTGGATACACCTACAAATGCAGCTATATATAATCATTTTGGAGGGACTTGTACAAGCACAACATTAACAGATACTATGAATGGAGCCATCAATTCTCGACGATTACACAACTAGAAGGTCATCAGGCTGCTGATAGACCAAAAGTCTCATGTGTGCTAGACAAACTCGGTCTCAATGTGGTACCCGTATCACTATACATATCAGGACTCGTACCAATACTCGTACTAATCATATAGCTTCTATAATACACCATTTCTCATTCACCGAGAACTGGTTTATGAGACAATGAAATATTACACAATTCAATCAGGCCCAAAATCTTTTACGATTTTGCCTTTCTTGATACGTATTGGTTCCACCTAAATAGGTTGAGAACTAATATCGTCGTCATATCTTTTTTATTTTTTCATAGAACTAGTACCAACCGTATCAATATTCTTATTCTTGTAAGTATATACACTCTAAAGTAATAGTGCATTCCTTGACTCAATGATAGTACCAGTGCTCACTTCGGGTACTTGCTAGTAGGGATGCCAATCTAGCCTGAAATCTGTGGGTGATGGGCTGGTCTGATTAGCCCGCCAATCCGAGAGGGTTATGACTGAACATTTTCAACTTGATAAAATTACAACCTGAATAACCTGTAACCGAATAGTCTGACACACAATTGGGATGGCCCGAAAATAACTCGAAACCCAATAAGGCTGACCTGAAAATAATATGTTCGCTTGATTATACGAAAATTTTCTTGTTATTTGATTTTCAATTTCATTACTTTTCTTATGAAAATTAGTATAATAAGATATTTTTTTTCCAAAATTTTGTGAAATGTATTTTGATTCAATATTAGAAAGTTATACTCATCATTTCACTTCTCTGTATTTTTAATTTAATACTTAACATAAAATATTTAGATATAAAAATAAAAAATGATACTCCTTTTGTCCCATAACAAGCGTCCCATTTTGTTTCGGCACTCGATAGGACTAGCCCGAAACCCGGTGGGTTTACTTGATTGACATTCCTACTTGCAAGCTGTGAACAAGGAAATGACATGCACTACTATTATGTCCATAGCCTGTACATACAATCGACAATTTTAGGGTCAATTGCAACTTGGTTAAGTAAAGGTACTTCTACCTTATCCGAACACTCCCACAGTTTGACGTAGTTATACGATGTTTACATCTATTCTGTATCTCATATATAATCACATCTCTATTTTTAAGTGGGATTTTGTTCACGATATAATTGGCCATCAAAAAAGCATCTCCCCTGATGTTTTATGGTAATCTTGAACTGATCAACAATGCATTCACCATTTCTTTTAACGTTCTATTTTTATGTTTTGCAACGTCGTTAGACAAAGGTGAATACGAAGTCGTCGTTTAATAAATTATGCCACTTTCGTTTCAAAACTCCTCAAACGACACTACATACTCGCCTCCATCTATCACTCTAAACAATCTTGATTTTTCGATCAAGTTGATTTTCGGCTTGTGCTTTAAATTTCTTAAAAGCTTCAATTGCCTCATCTTTACCTTTCAAAGGGTAAACTTGACAATACATTTATGGTTTCGTCGATTAACGTAATGAAATATTTATTTCCACTTAGTTTGCACAAATTTCAAGTCACACACATCAGTGTGTATCAACTCGAGAGGTGTAGTGTTCATTTTCACGAAGTGAAACGACAACTTAACTATTTAAGCTTCAACACCGCGATCATCTCTGCTAGCAGTGGGCTCGCCGGAGGCGAGGCAAACGAGACCCCCTCGGCTACCCTCCCCCTCCTCCAGTGGAGGTATGGTTGTTTACAACACCCTAGGGCTTGGGGGTCGTCAACGGCATAATGGAAGCACGGTGTGAAACTGGAGTGGAGGCGAGCGAAGTGATGTCGCCAGTCGATTTCTCTCCTGTGTACTTCCTTTGGAAGCCGACCACAGAGGAGTGGGCCGAGTGTGTTGCCATAGCCGAAATAGAGTGCAATGCAATGTTCAAAGAACAAGGTTTGAGCTTAAAAAGTGATGAGGTGATGTCGTTCGGATATAATTAGTGTGGTGCTCTGATTTGGTGGTGCTATGATTTGTTGGTAGTGCTCTGATTTAATTGGTTCTTTGCTCTGAATTGGTGGTGCTCTGATTTTGTTTTTGGCAAAAACTGTAATTTGAATGTCAAATGTAATCTACCACCGTTATTTTGATTAAAATTATTTCAGTCTGAATTTGCTAAAAGATGGTAATCTGTCTTTCATTAAATTATGTTGAGTGTTTTTTTGGAATTTCGTGTATTTCATAATTTTGATTATTTAAATATTGATTTAATTAATCATATATAATTAAATAATCATAATAAAATCAAAACAAATTATGAGTTAAAATTGTAAAAATAAAAGGAAAAACAATAAACATAACTAAAGCAACAAGTAATCACTTATGCACTTTATTAGCAAATATACTTAAATCACCACACTCTCCTTAAAACCCGTGCCGAAAAGAAGTTGCTCATGCTTCGCGGGACGGAGGCTCCATCCCGCGAAACTTGAGCAATTTCTTTTGGGCATGAATTTTAAGGAGTTTGTATTTAGTGTGTTAAATATGGTATGTGAAAAAGTGAAAATGTGAATAAAGAGAAAAAAAATTGTCATATAAAGAAAGTGTTCAAATTTCGCGGGACAACCCTAAAAGAAATACTGCTTAAATTTCGCGGGACGGATGAAGCATTATTTAACTCTTCTTGTATTAGCATATTCAATATCCATGATCAATATAACATAAATTTATATATATATATATATATATATATATATATATATAATATTAAATTACTAAACTATCCTTAGAAATTAAAATAAGTAGGAATACTATAGATTATAAGAACCCATAATTTCATATCAAAATAAATTGATGATCATACCCACTTTAAAATCTATATATGGATCAATGACTACGATAGTTCTGTACGTTTATTTAAACAGAAGATGGGAAGTGACAAATAATTCGTCACTCAAAGGCTAAAATTTGTGTGATTACAAAATAAGTAAGTTGAATCATATCTTGGCTTATATACATGTTACATCCAACATAAAGAAGGATAACTAAAGTAGTTATGGACCTTACTATCTGACCAGCTAGTATATCTTTTTGATCTTACAAAAAAAAAAAAGACTAATTAGTGAAAACACAGCTGGCTCATTTTTCCAACCATATTCCTTGTGGATTTCTCTCCTTTTTAGACGGGATCCTTTATTTCTTCGTCTTTCCTAGCTAGTCATGTATTTATAGAGAGATCTGGAAGCCAGAAACAAAATAAAGATTTTAAAAATTAATAAACTAGGTGAAGTTATATTTTTGTATCTAAAAATAAGTTTGGACTGATAAAACTACAACACAAATAATAGAATAAAAAACATAAAATACAACTTAATTATACTCCATCCGTCTATAAAATATCATTTTCGATGAAGTGAGTTAGGGGCGGATCTAGGATTTATTGTTAGGGGATGAACTTATTAAAATATGGGAAAATGTGCAGATTGACCCCCGAAGTAGTAGCCCCTATAGCGTATAACCCCTCTTACTCACTGTGTGTGCAACTAAACCCCTGAACTCCGAGAAAATGGTGCAAATTCTCTCCTCTGACCTAACGCCGTTAAGTGTCCGTTAACGTTTGAGTTTAATTGCACCCTCTACTTCAAGGGTGGATATGCAGCTTAATTTTTTTTTTTTTTTATAATTTCAGCAACCCACATCCGGAATCAACTTAACCGCCCCTCGTACTCATCGGCTCCAACTTACACTTTTGTTAGTTCGCACGCGCTCAATCTCTTGATCGTCGACTGCTTACCACTGACATGCAGCAGCATCACCAACTCCAGATGTGGACCTGGATCGAATCTTGCTTGGTCCAAATCCATATCCGTATTTTTTTACTTGGGTCAGGATTCGGTCCAAATCCATTAGGTCCAAAAAAACGAGATTCATGTCCAGATCCATTAGATTCACAGGGTCTCGAGTCCTAACCCGGATCCATTCTTTTTTCTCTTTTAAAATAAATTTACAAATATTAAATTAACCAAAAATAAAATCATAATTATTATCTAGAGTTTTAATAATTATTCAAAAATAAATAAATAAAATTTAAATATATATTATATAGATAAATATATACACAATTAATATTATAAGATAAGCCTAAAAGGTTAAGGTGTTGGAGGAGATGCTGTTGTGCGGAGCGGTGAAGAAGCTGGTGGCGTTGTTGCATGTAAGCGGTGGGCAGTCGAGAACCAAGAGATTGGGCGTGTGCGAGCTGACAAGGTGCAAGTCAGAATCGATGAGTACGGGGGCGGTTAAGTTGATGCCGGAGGTAGGTTGCTGAAATTAAAAAAAAAAAAAAATTAAGGTGCAGATCAACCCCTGAAGTAGAGGGTGCAATTAAACCCAAATGTTAACGGACACTTAACGGCGTTAGGTCAGAGGGGGAAATTTGCACCCTTTTCTCGGAGTTCAGGAGTTTAATTGCACACACAGTGAGCAAGAGGGGTTATACGCTATAGGAGCTACTACTTCGAGGGCCAATATGCACCTTTTCCCTTAAAATATATATGGTGTCAGAAAATATTTACACGGGATTCTGGGACGGGAGCCTCCGAGCCAAAAAAAATTAGCATTTCGTACATTTCATTTTTATGTCCAAGTATAATTTTAATTGACATAAGATTAAAACTCAGTCACTTAGAAAAATAAATAGTTATTCGCATTTCATTAATTCACCAAGTATAATAAATAGTTGTTCGCATTCCATTAATTCAACAATATGTACATATAAAGACACACATCTATGCAACTTTTTTTTTTTTTTTTATGTTCATCTTTTAAAAAAAATAAACTAATTTTTATTATTTATAGTTTATAACTTTACTTTATAACTTGAAAATTGAGTCAAATTCAACATTGAAAATTAACTAAGAAAGGCAAATAAGACAAAAATAACACAAATTTAACAAATTAATATGACAAATAATTATAAAATATTAAGAAATTAACATGGATACTAAGATTATTAAAACAATATTTTAATGTATTATATTCTCTCTTGTATTTCTTATATATACTGGAAAAAAAAACTCAAAAATTGGGAGGGGCTACCAGCCCCCCTTAATCCGCTACTGAAGTAAGCACTAGTTCTAAGAAAAGTTAGTTAAGTATTTGGTGAGAGTGGAGAAGATAAAATAAGAAAAAGAAGTGAGAGGCTATCATGTGGCACCTTAATGATAATATGTGTAACTATATGGCAAGTCTAAGACTGATCTTTAGTGAATTTATATATGAAAAAAAGAATATTATTTTATGGGTGGACGAATATAAGAAGACATTTAGTAGACAGAAGAAATAATAAGTTTTTATAAAAATTTCCCGGTCCAATGAGTGAGTTAATCCCACAACAAATGTTAAGAAAACATAAAGAAAAGAGGAATGTCGTGGCGGTTGGTAGCGTTGGTTGATCCCCGAAAAATAAAAAATAAGATGTTTTATGCATGCATGTGGGTGTCTGTTATGGAAGAGAGAGAGTGAAAAAAATGAAGATTCAATAATTCTCCTTGTCCTTCCTTTTATAAAGTGTAGATAGGTATAGCATTTTTTTGGGGTGCCATGAGTCCATGGTCTCCACTTTTACTTATATTTAAGTCAGAAATGAAATTAAGAAAATTGAGTGAGATTAGATGGTATAAATACACTGTTGGAAAGTTAATGAAATATCATAGTCCTAGTTTTGATGATACCAAAATTCTTAGGTTTTCTTTGTAATAGACTAGAACTTTTTGAACTCAAGTGTTGGACTTCTTTCTCTAGTTTAACTAGTGTTCTGAAGACTGAAGACTGAAGAACTCAACTGATGTTTGCGATTAAAGGCCAAGTCAAATACTGATGTTTTGACCGAACGAGTTTCTCAACTGAAGAATCAGTTATGACTGATTCATCAATGCTGGCTACGTGGATTTAGCGAACTGATACTAAAGTCAAGTATCAGTTAACATTATTCCTCGGACTGAATCTCCAGAGTTAAAAGGAAGCCACGCACTTCAAGTACAGCCGCATTAAATGCAGAGATATTAAGGATCGCCCTTTCTCTGCAGAGCATTCCTTTTTGGTAACTACTTTTCAGAGGCGTCTTACCTTATGTACCTGAGACGTCGTTTCTCACCAAACAAGGAACCTCGAAGATTGAAGCCTCAGCCAAATTCGAATTACTCTCACAACGGATGAATTCTTGAAGACCATCTCCGTCAACAGATCTATTTAAGACCTCTCCTATAAATAGAGCTCGAGGATACTTCAATCTTCACTGATTCAAATACACAAGCTGAAACTCTGCCAAAATTGCAACTCAACCATTCAAAGCCTTCAAAGTTTAAATTATGATGTAAATGTTAATTTAGTAAAACAAAATAATTCCAATCCATTCCTAGAATTTATTTTTAGATACCAATCATTGGAATGGAATCAAACAAGGAATTACCATTACATTACTTTTGTATTCCTTATGCATACCAAGCAAAGGAATCACGTTGTCATTGCTTTCCTCCCTTCCTTCCATTCCATCATATCAATCACCTTTTTACTATCTTTGAGATACCCATCGGAAGAAAATACTATGATCTTTTGAGTTACCCCCAATGCGGCATGAAGTCTAAACAAAATACGAGATCAACGGTAGAGACCATGCATGTATGGGTCCCATGGAGTGGCACTGTGTGCGTGTGTGGAAAAGTATAAGGCAACTTCCTCGAATATTAATTACCACTTCCTCATTACATATAGACTCCCCTCGCCACATGACTTGGGTTCTTCAAAAAACCAAACACTAAATGGCGACCCCCAATTTCGACCCTTCGATGCAGAGGAAGCTGGAGGCCCCAATGCCGTTGATCGGCATGTACGTCGCCCTCGCCTCCTTCGCCTGCTCCGTCTCATTGGCCGCCGATCTCATTCACGGATTCCGGAGCAACAAGTTCTGGTTCCCTTCCAAATACTTCTCTCTCAACGCCACCTCCCTCACGCTCCTCTCCGTCGCTCTCAAGCTGCCCATCGATCTCACCACCAACATGACCGCCGTCACCGACCGCCTTGCCAAGATCAGCAGCCTCGCTCTCATGTCCACCGCCATGGCCAACTTAGTGCCGTCGCTGGGGTCCATGAGGGACGCCGACATTCTCATCAACGTCACTGCATTGAGCATTTTCATCGTCACCGTTGTCAATGACGTCTGTATCCAGATCGTCGGGACGCGGTCGTTCCTCCACCACCGCGTCCTCCTCCCCGAGGAGATCCTCGCTCTCATCCTTATGCTCATCCTGCTTCTCGTGCTCGGCTCCACTGCAGTCATGGTGCTCACCACCAAGAAATGCCTCGAGACCAAGTATCAGGAGAGGCACAATTTTGCCGAGAGCCAGGAATTCTCCGACATCGGGGCCGCCGTGGTCGATAAGCTTAGGAATCTCGTGAACAAGTATTGGGTGATGGCGGAGACCAGCAGCCCTCAGTTCGTCATCACTCGTTCCTCCGCCTGCGCCTCCGCCGGCGTCATCTGCCTTGCCAACGCTCTTATCCTTGCGCAGGCTATTGTGCGCGCATGGGTGGCGCATCGTAGCCTCGGCCGGACCGGTTCGATCTACGGCTGCTCCACTATATGGATTCTACTGGTGCAGACAATTGGAGTAATTTTCGGCACAATCTCTACTTCATTCAGATGGCTCACAGCCGTCCGATTCAGATGCTCCGTCGCCGACGGCAGAAGCTTGAGCCGCGAATTCAAGGTCGAGGATTATTGGACTAGGAAGCTCGTGGAATTTCAAGGAAGCCCGATTTCTCCATTAATTAGGCACCGCGGATGCAGACGATTTCTCTATACCGCGAGAGGATTCATTGTGGATCTCCTTCTCAGAGCTCAAATTTGTGTTGTTCTGTTTAACAAGCTAGTTCTCGTAATCTCATGCTGCATAGCAGGCGCCGTCATCAACATTATCCAAATGATTTTGAGTTCTTCTGTGGATTTTAGTGCGAGACAAGTAGGCCGCGACTTCCTGCAAAGCGTGAGGCCTAATTCTCTGCGCCTTGAGGGGGAGGCGGATTTGCCTGACTACATGCTGCAGAGCATTCCAAAACAGGTCGACAAAGTTCTAGAAGCTGCTAGAAGGCAGAAGCCTTGTAGCTTGATTAATTTCTTGCGCGATTCAAGCTTCAAAGGAGTGGCTGAATTCGACAGCCTTGGAGTCCCAAGCATACACAGTAAGGAGCCCAAGAACTGCTGGTCTCTCGCTGTGGTTACTCTCACAAGCATTGCGGCGGCGCTCCCTCACATCGAGAAAAGCAAGGTCGATCAGCTGGTGGAGGATGTAAGAGACGGTCTCTTCTTCGTGAAGATTGTGGAAGAGAGCTTCTACGCGAAGGACGAGTGGAAGAACATAAGGAAAGCTGCTGATTTCTGGTTGAGAGTCGATCTATTCCGGAAATGGCAAGAAATCGACCTCGCTGAGATCTCTTGTAGCAGTCCTAACTCCCAACACGCGCTGCAGAAGCTAGCGCGTGAAAGCGAAAAAATCGCGTCTGCTTTGAAAACAGACGTGCCTGATTGCCCCATGTTCAACCCTGCGAACTGGAAGCCCGAGATCATCGCCGCGAACTCAATGTACAGGATCAGCAGCACGATTTTGGACGGCTGTGATGAGGAG
The DNA here is from genome assembly GCF_028751815.1 of Salvia miltiorrhiza. Lineage (NCBI taxonomy): Eukaryota > Viridiplantae > Streptophyta > Magnoliopsida > Lamiales > Lamiaceae > Salvia > Salvia miltiorrhiza. The sequence goes on along the minus strand of NC_080390.1, from coordinate 31,631,084 downwards.
AACGCGGTGACGGATGAGGAACTGTTTGTTCGGTTAAGTAGAATGATTGCAGACATTTTGGCGGCGTGCCTCAGCAATTTAGGGCGGGTGATAGACAACAAGTGTCGCCTCAAAGCGATTGAGGAGAGGGAGAGGAGCGTGTGTGAGGCTGCTCTACTCTTGGGAAGAAGTGAAGAGATGCTCGATTTTCTACTGGATCGCCATCTGCCTGCGGGGTTGAATCCGGATTATGATGCTGCGTATATTGAGGAGTGGCGCAGCGCGATGCTGCTGGAAATAGAGGTGATGAGTTCGGATGCGATCACACCTACGTCATGCATTGGCACGGCGTCGTCGGAGGGTAGAGGTAGCTGCTATTCGAGTGGAGCGATCACGCTAATGGAGCATCTGCAGAGAAGTTTTCAGGCTAGGAATCTTGAGTTTTGAAATGTAGGTGGAGGTGGTAGTGTTGGTCATTCAAGGATGATCATCACTTAATTGTGCTTGGATTTTTTGTAATAGAGCACACTGAATTAAATGAAGGATTTGGTTGTCGTTACTTCTATAAGATTTATTGTGGCTGGGGTAGCTTGAATTATTTGTGGATGTACATCATTTGCACACCATCCATCTACTTCTACCGACACTAGACTGATCGAGGAAATGCGATTTAGTTGAAGATATGTTGAGATTTTGGAATTTTTCTTTAACAATTTTTCGGAGAAAACAAGTTGCAATTTGGACACTACGACAACTAACAGCTTATTATAGTAGTATTCAAATGATTAAGTTCCAATGGAAGTCCAAAATCAACCACAATTACACCGTTGTGTAGAGTGCTATACAAAAAATCAGTTTAATCGAGCCAACACAGGGTATGATCTAAAGAAGGAAAGTTCAAGTTCAAGTCCACTTTCTCAATACCAATGTAAATCAAATTTATGGTTCATCCATCCCAATTCAATAGGTTCAATTTAATAGGTCATATTTTCTTATTTGAACGTCTCATTTTAATAGGCCGCTTTCTAAAATGAAAAGTTAACACATAACAAATATTCTCACTTAATTCACTATGTAGACCAAATGTCATTGTATCTCACACATAATTATCTCAATTTTAATTCTCTCTCCTACTTTTTCGACAAATATATCGTCAAAACGAGTTACTTTTTCTCTCTTATTTTATAATAAATTATTCATTTTTAACGTCCGTGCCCAACCCTTATGACATAGTATTAAATTGTGACGAAGAGTATAATATATGACAATGACTATAGCTTGTCGTAATTATAACTTATTTTTTACTACCATTATATAATACGATTAATGATTTCAGATAGGATCTGAAGGAGAAATCAAAGCCTATCTTATGCCCAAGCAAACCATATGCGAGGAAGGCCAAACGCCAACTCTCATACGGGACGAATTAAAGTCAGATTTATGAGTATGATTTAAAGTCATAACGATTCTTTTTCTTACGTGAATTTTTCGTGGGATTTTATTGAATTTATAATAACTTTTTACTTAATTTTATATTTACAGTAATAATATTTCTCTTTCTTCAACTTGAAAATCTCAAATTTAAGCATAAAATTTTATTTGTTTTTTTTTTGTCTTTTCTTTCTTATTCTCATTTTTGTCTCTTTTTTCTTAAAAAACATGTGTTTTGTGATAGAAAAAACGATTATAGTACGTGTCTATGACAACTCCAACACGTTCTTTCCACCTTCTCTCCCCGCTCGCATTATTCTGCCTCTACGCTCTCAGCCTTAGGTTTTTCGGTGACGAGATCAACCGGGACGACTGGATGGCCCCCTTTCATTGCTCAATCGCCCTTTCAACTCCGTCGACCAGATTGACCCGATTTACTCTTCCATTCGCTTTCAATTATTTTCAATACGAATTTTATTAATATTGTTTACTGACTTGAGCGTCAGAGGCCCTTCAATCGACACCCCCATCGGTGCTCTAAGAAGGGCTCTAACGTTGTTCGTGTTTCAGGTTGCTAGTGCCCATCGTATCAGACGACCCCGACGTCCTTATCCGTAATTATCGGATTCATCCCCAACAATATATATATAGGGAGAGGTTCAAGAAAGAACCACTAAATAAAAGAAGATCAGAGAACCATTTTTAGCCATTCGATCATCAAGATCTACAGTGGATGCATCATCTTGTTGGATGAATGCAGATCCTGGGTTCGAATCCTGAAGGGAATAATTTTTTTTTATTTTTTGAGTGCATTAATTTTAACAACAAATGCATTAATTTTTACAGTGGATACATTAGATTTGATGGTTCTCATGTTCTCACAAATAATGTAGTTCTCTCTAGAACCACACCCTATATATATAGGGGTGGGCTACCGTGAGAGTACATCTTAAAATAAGAAATAAGAGCATTTTTAATGTATGAATTTTATGTAGAACACGTATGAAATCGCTGTATAAAGGTATGAATTGTGAAAAATAAATTTTTGCTACCATTGGGATTCAAACTCAGGACCATAAATCCATCCAACAGGATTACGAATCAACCGTAGATCTTGATGATCTAAGAGCTGATTCTTATTTTATATCTTAAGAAATGCTCTTATTTTAGCTCTTCATATATATATTACTCCCCCCGTCCACAAAGATTGTGTGTTTATTACTATTTTCGTCTGTCCATAAAGATTGTGTGTTTTCTTTTTTTAGAAATCTCATTTATATTTTAAGCCCCATTCACACTCAATATTTACAAAATACCCACCATTTATTTTTACATTTTGGTGGGCCCAATACTACCCTTTAATACTAAAATCAAATCTTCCAACTTTTTTTATAAAAATCTGTGCCCTCCACTCCACCACACACTCTCTGTGGATGAATGGAGTACTTATGTATTATATTTTACTTCAATAAAATTTATATAATTGTATGAATAAATTAATTTTAAAAAATAAATATATAATTATGGTAAAAAAACAAATTCAAATGTGGATATTATTAAAAAGCAAATTCGTACAATACGCATCTAAAATAAAAAAAAATACAAATAAAAAACACACAACATGTTAATTTAAACTACCAAACCAAAATGCAAATAAAATTTAATTACAACACTAATCATCCGCTATTTATTCATCTGTTACAATTATTAACATTACAATTTGATTAAGTATATGTATTTAAATTAAGGAAAAAATAGCAATTTAGCCCTAATCACAGACACTCCTATGACGTCATGGCAAAGAGGAATGTGGTGGAGAAGGGGATGGCAAGCGATGTGTTGGGATTTGTGGTAGGGATTTTGGAGGGGTGAAGAGTGTGGCTGATCTCAAAGCCAGCGTCGTCGATGAGGGTTAGGATACGGGAGTCGAGGGTGGCGTCCTACATCTTGATTTTGAGGCCAACCGCAATGCCGCAGAATTTCTTAAAGAAACAATGGTGTCAAATGGACACATTGAAAATGCAAACACAATATTTGGCCACTAATTGAAAAAACACAAATTATGGCCATTAATTAGGCAATATGCCTAATATACCCCTAATTGGGCGGACTGGGTAGGGTCAGGAGCGCGGGTCGCGTGCCGGGTAGGATCAGGCACGCGGGTCGGGTTAGGCACTTATGGCACTATTAGTGCCATAAGTGCCAACGAAATTTTTTTTTACTCCCCCTGCCCTGTCTACCCCCCAGACCCCCGACCCCACCCACCCCAAGCCAAAAGGAACTTTTTAAACACTTCCCCTAGGGTTTAGATATTCCATTTCGGGTTTAGATTATCCATTTAGGGTTTAAATGTTCCATTTAGGGTTTAGATGATGTTGTTGTTTCTATATTTGTTCTGCATGTTTGGCACTTATGGCACTAATAGTGCCATAAGTGCTAACGAAAATCCAAAATAAAATAAAGTAAAATGGTAGTGCCCACTTATGGCACTATTAGTGCCATAAAATAAAATAACAAAACTAAAATTTGATTTATTTTTATCTAGGGGGAGTAATTTTTTTTTTTTTTTGTTTTTGGCTTGGGGGTGGGTGGGGTCGGGGGTCTGGGGGTAGACAGGGCAGGGGGAGTAAAAAAAAAATTTCGTTGGCACTTATGGCACTAATAGTGCCATAAGTGCCTAACCCGACCCGCGTGCCTGATCCTACCCGGCACGCGACCCGCGCTCCTGACCCTACCCAGTCTGCCCAATTAAGGGCAAAAACGTCCCAAAGCTATAAAAATGGCCAAAATTTATGTTTTTTCAATGAGTGACCATAATTTGTGTTTTATGATCCATTTTGGCTATTCCAAAATTTTACTCTTTCTTAAACGCAGCCCCCAATTTACCACCTTTTTTGCCGCCACCATAACTATTTCTACTATTTCCTTCTTCATTCTCTCTCACGTACAACTCATTCTCCCCTCTCCGCTGCCAACATCGAGGTCGCTCTACTCTTTTCATGGCTCCACCTCATCCTTCGCCAACCGCCTCGCTGGCCATTGCATGGCCTTCATGTTCGTTCGCTTTGACGGAATTGATGGTGGCATTGAAACCCTCACTACCTTCGATGCCAATCTCATCGTAATAAACTATTTTTTTTTTAAATATTTCAAACAGCGTCAAACGACCGTCAAACAGAGGGGCTTAATTTAATCCAAAAACTCACGAGGAGCCTGATTGATCGAATCTTTAGTATAGAGTGCCAGAGGCCATAGGAATGTTTATGATAAAGGCTATATTGCTACTTTTTCCTTAAATGAATTATCAGTTGGAAAGGTAAAATAAGAAGAAGGAAAAAAAAAAGGAGATACACATCCTTGAAAAAAGATATATATAAAATAAGAGATCTATAAATACAAAGATTAGTTGAAATAGTTTACAAAAAAAATCATTTATTATCATATAAAGTATATGAGATTCACGATTGAAAATTTAAATCCAAAATCTATTTTTTAAGAAAAAAAAACGCTCAAAGAATGAGGGTTTAGATGGACCTCCAACCTGTAAATAAAACCTTAACTTGTATTATTTAAATCTGAAATTTGGTTTACGCAACTTATATGAACACTTCTTAACATATAAATTACAAACTAGCTAAAATTTATGAATTATATGTAGAACACGTATGAATTTGCTCTATAAATGTATGAATTGTAAAAAATATTTTTTTTAATACCTATGAGATTAGAACTTGATCGAGACCATGAATTTATCCAATACGGTGATGAATCAACCGTAGATCTTGATGATCTATGGACTGAAAATGATTCTTATTTTATATTCTACAATGTGTTTTTATTTGAAACAATTACAAATCCTATATATATAGGAAAGAGATCAATAGAGAAGGCTAAATATTGAGAGAAGTAGAAGGACGGTGTGAACAAATAAATAAATTTACTGAAAATGCCAACAATTTTACTAAACGGAATAAATTTACTGAAGACCGCCTAGGGTTCAAGTCCTGAAGGTGGCGTGTTTATGAATAAATGTCTATTCATGCGGTCTCTTGATTTATTCGGTAAAAATAAAAACACATTTTAGAATATAAAATAGGAACCATATATATAAAAGGAAATAAAAACACATTTTTGTTTTTATCAATACCCTCAATAAGAGGATTTGTGTACCTTCATTGTAAATGAAATTTTATACTCTATTGTAGTATAAAACTAATCCATTGTGCGTACTTTACATTTTCGTTGCATTTATGCTTTTCTACAGTATTGTTGGGTAATTATTCTATCATTTTATCCGATATTTCTGGATTTGCAAAAGCAAGAAAACTTTCACCCATTACAGAAGTAGTAAAGTTACTATTTTGGGGTATTCTCCTGTAAATACACAAATTTTTTTCACTTTCTAAAATTTAACATAATTTTTATTTTATGTTCACATATACATGCATGAACTTAACGCACTTTTTATTTTTTGACATTAATAAGAAAAAATTCTAATTTACTATTGATGTGAGGCCAAAATATATACTCCCTCCGTCCACGAAACAAGTACCTACTTGCCTCTAAATTTTTGTCCACGAAACAAGTTCCCACTCTGCTTTTTGGACACATTTACCCTCCCTTACTTTCAAAATTACTACACTTTTTACCAATTGGACCCACCCATTTTTATTTAACATCACTAATCCAATTTTTCAATTACTTACATGTGGGCTGCTGCTTAATTAAGGCTCCTTAATTTTTTTGCCTTTTTCGGCCCAACCCCATCCAACTATTTCAGATTTTTATTCCCTAAAGTGGGAAGAAAATATTCTCATTCGAAAAATCCTACAATTTGTTCCGCCGCTTCTTCTTCTTGGCCGATTCTGCTTCGCCGATTCATCTTCTTCTTCACTGATTCTCTTCCAATGGATGTTGCTCCTACTTCTCCTCCCAATTGTTCATGGGATTTGGAGTTTGAATCGGTTGAAAACGCGGTTGAATTCGGCCTCCCCTGCATGAAGGATGTGGCCATGTCTTATGCGGCGTTCGTGTCGTCCGATGCGCCGGAATCAGTGGCGGTGACGGAGACGCAATCGCTGGTGCCAGAGACTGATTCGTTCGTAGATCCGACGCCTGCCTTTGAATCCATGGTGCCGGAGACCGATTCGTTCGTAGATCTGATGCCTTCCACTGAATCCATGGTGCCGGAGACCGTTTCGTTCGTAGATCCGATGCCTTCCACTGAATCCATGGTGCCGGAGACCGATTTGTTCGCGGATGCATCGCCGGCGACTGAAACTCCCATTCCTAGTGCTTCGGCTCCTGGATCTGTTGAAGAATCCATCTTCTACGACTTTGCCCAATACGTGGGTGGCGTCCGGTGGCCTCATCTCTGATGTAGAGCCGCCGTCGCCGCCGTCTTCAAACCCTACGGATTTATTTCCCTATGTTGTCGGATTTGAGCTAATAAGGTGATATCTAAACCCTATGTTTTTTTCTCGTTGTGGGTTTGGCTGGTGATGCCACTTGGTTCATGTTGGTTTGGCTGGTGATGCCATTTGATGGGTGTTGGTGGCTGGTGATGCCATTATTTGTGTTCTATGGTTTTATTGTGTTGGTGGCTGGTCACTTGTTTGTGTTCTGTGTTTATATTCTGTTGGTGGCTGGTGATGCCCTCATTTAAGTGATTAAACTGATATTGGATGCATTGATACTACTACTTGTGCCCTGTGATGATATCTTATCTGAGGGTGATGTCATTTGGCTCTGAATCCATGTGTTCTGCCATTGTTTGCGATCTGTGATTAAATTTGGTATTATTGGTGGCTGGTGATGCCCTCATTTAAGTGATTAAACTGATATTGGATGCATTGATACTACTACTTGTGCACTGTGATGATATCTTATCTGAGGGTGATGTCATTTGGCTCTGAATCCATGTGTTCTGCCATTGTTTGCAATCTGTGATTAAATTTGGTATTATTGGTGGCTGGTGATGCCCTCATTTAAGTGATTAAACTGATATTGGATGCATTGATACTACTATTTGTGCCCTGTGATGATATCTTATCTGAGGGTGATTGTTTATCTACTAAGTGAGCAACCGCTAGGTTTGTAACCTAGTATTGGATGCATACTTAAGAGATAAATGGTCTGAAATGCGTATTTAATAAACAAAAGCACAATAAAAGAAGTTTACATTCCAAACAAGTTCAAAACATGTTAAGTGATGAATTATTAATGAAATTCTGATAGCATAACATAAAATTGCATACCTTGTTAATCATTGAGTCCCTTATGACGTTTTGGGTGATATTGGGTATTGCTTTCACTTCCATTGTCCCTTTAACTCTATTTTTTGAGTTCCTTTGAGCTGCCTCTTCATATGTGAATGGGAAAATTCCCATCTTTCCATCAAAAATCACGTTTCCTTGAGCATCTATGATAGGTCGTGCAATTGCACAACTAAACATAATCTTTGGTATGTATCTCTTTGATTTGCAAGCCCTATACGGGTCCAACTCACCCGGCATAAGGTAATATCTATCCTTGCTTTTGGTTAAGTAAAACCACTTCTCATCTATGTGTATGGTGTTGAACATGGTTTGAAACTTGATAAATCCCTCCACATTTATGTCACTAAGCTACCTAAGGCTCCATCGCAACCTTGATATCTTGTTTTGAGGGGTTAAAAGCGGTTTGATAGCATTGGTATGTGCTCTAAGTTTCTTGTCTTTCACCCACACACCTACAAGTGACTTACTAACTCCTAGATTACATGCCATGACTCTAATTGAAGATCTTTGTAGAACACTTAACTTCTTTACCTTTTCTGAATCGATCGCCCATTTATCCTTGTGTGTTGAACCTCTTTTCATTGATTTCAATTGTATAGGTTGTCCGAGCGCTTGTTGGGCAGTTGCCGATTTCCAAATGCACCAAATAGTCTTCAAACTAAGTTTGAAGAGTGTGGCTGCCTCCTTCTTTGCGCCGTATTGAAGTTTGTCGTTGGAACTCCGTTGCAACAACCACTGTGCAACTTGATTTCTTTCATCATTATTTAGCTTTGAAGACTCTCTATTTTCTGTCATTTTAAGGAGTTGGGTGAAATTAATGTGTTCACCCAACTCCCACTTGTATTTATTGACTCTAGCATTGGTAGTTGTAGTTTTAAATTTCCCTCCAATCTTTTGGAGTTAAGGTTTAACAAAAGTGGGAGTTAATATATGAAATTGGCCACTTTCATATAGTAAACTTAAAAATTGGCCAGTCAAATAAAAACTTTAAAATTTGGCCATTTTTTATGTAAAAGTACAAAATTACCCCTAACAATAAAAATTAAAAAATTAGCCACAAATTCATTCCCCACAAATTCATAATTTTTTACTCTCTCTCTCCTCACTCTCTCTCTCGCTGTTCTCTCCCTCTTTACGCTCTCTCTCTCTCCCTCTCCCTCTCGCCGCCCATCCCCCGCGCCGCCGTCACTCAATCTCCGGCAATCGCAGCGTCAACGCCGCACAGCCACCACCACCGCGACGCCTCTTTCTATCTCTCTCTTTCGATTAGGACTTGGAGTCATCGGATTCAATTCATCTGAGTTATGTCCGGCAAAGAGAAGCCAGATCCGCCATTGCAGCGCCGACGACGAAGCAAACCATCCAGATTCCAGCGGCGCGTCCAATCCTAACGGTGACTTCGCCGATTTTCCCCGATCGAGCCGTGCTCTGCCATCGCAGCGCCGACGACGACGCCAGCCATCCAGATTCGAACGGCGTGTCCAATCCCGACGGCGACTTTTTGGATTTGATTTAGCTTAGTTTTGGAGTTTCGTGTGCTTAGAGTTTGAAGTTTCTGTGTGCTTAAATTTGATTTAATTGAGTTTTGGTGTGCTTAGATTTGATTTCGCGTTCAATTCCGATGGCGTGTGCTTAGATTTGATTTAGCTTGGTTTTGGTGACTCTACACTTTCTTAAGAATGGATTTGATTAAGAGTCTTTGTCTGATGAAGGAATATCTTTTGCCCACACCCAGCTAGAGAGAGAGAGAAGAGTGAAGGAGGGAGAAAGAAGGTGGTGAGGGTCACGAGAGTTTTTTTAAATTTTCTTTTGTGCTAAGATTACAATTGATGGAAATTTGGTGTCTGCATCTTGTAAATGGGGGAGGGGGAGGATAGAGACTTATCAACATTAGCAGATATGATGATGCATGTTTATCTAAACCTCAATTCACAATCAAATTTATGAATTCACAATTTAATGTTCTTGAATTCACGACTATATTTATGAATTCACAACTAGATTTAAGAATTCACAATCAGGTCGATGAATTCACAACTTAATGATCTTGAATTCACAACTAGCTCGATGAATTCACAACTTAATATTCTTGAATTTACAACCAAATCTATAAATTCACAATCAAAATAAATTACAGTTTTAATTGTGAATTCAAACTTTAAAAACTCAAATTCACAACTACTTTAATTAACAATCAAAATAAATTCTAATTGTGAATTAAATTCAGGTTGTGAATTCGACTGATTGTGAATTCACAACCAACATAAATCTGGTTGTGAATTAAATTTTGGTTGTGAATTCGTTTGTTGTGAATTCACAACCAAAAAATTCTAGTTGTGAATTAATTTTTTGTTGTGAATTCGACTGGTTGTGAATTAAAATTTGGCTGTGAATTCGACTAGTTGTGAATTCACAAACAAAAAATTCTGGTTGTAAATTCGACTGGTTGTGAATTCTCAATTCACAACCAGTGTGAATTCACAACCAAAAAATTTTGGTTGTGAATTCACACTGGTTGTGAATTGCGGGATTTTTTAAAGGGGTGGTGTAAAGTGGCCATTTTTTTAATTTTTAATGTGGAAGGGTATTTTGGTAACAGTGGCCATTTTTTTATGTTTTTATTTCATAGGCTAGATTTTAATTTTACAATATGAAAGTGGCCATTTTCAAAATCCACTCCAAAAGTGGTGCCACTTTTTGCCTATGTGTAGCCTACCACTTTTTAGTTTTATGTAATCTGTCACTTTTCCACTTCATGTAATCTGCCATTTTTCCATTTTATGTAATCTGCCACTATTTAATTTTATGAAATCTGCCATTTTTCCATTTTATGTAATCTGCCACTATTTAATTTTATGTAATCTGCCCACTTTTAAATTGAACGTAATCTGCCACTTTCCAGAAAATAAAATAATAAATAAAAAAAGAAATAAAGTAAATAGAGGAATACTAAAATTAAATTACAAATAAGTTAAATTGAAGTCAAAATAAGTAAATGAATAAAACTAATGTTAAATGTCTTTATGCTAATGAGAAATTAGTAAAAGTAAGTAAAAGTCATTAACACTACCCTTTTAGTCTTTCACAACACCTTTTTCAGCTTTCTTAGTCTTCGTGCCCACCACCAAGTAGGTACTTGTTTCGTGGACGGAGGGAGTATTTTAATATAGATAAGTTCAGTCTGAAATAATTAAAAACTGTGAAAGAGCTAAACAATACTCAAATATAGAATTTAATGTGTAAACAAAACTCAATAAATTAGTGTTTTTCCTGATTAATGTCTAAAATAAAAAAATACGCTAAAAAAAGTAAAAATCATACTCCCTCTGTCCCACTTCAATTGGCACACTTGCCTTTTTTGTTTGTCTTACTTCAATTAGCACTTTTCTAAAATAGTATGTGGTCCCTATTTCTCTACTCAAATAAAATAAGTGGACCCTACCTACTTTACACACATAACCATTTATTCTTAATTTCCGTGTCCAACTCAAAAGTGTCAATTGAAGTAAGACGGAGGGAGTATTAAATTTCAAAAAGTGAAAAGAAATTATCTATTTACAAGTGAATACCCTTTTATCTTTGAGATACCCATCATAACTGATACTCAGCCCATTTGCGAATAAAGTACGATGATCTTTGAGCTACCCCGAATGCGGCATGAAGTTTGAATCAACGGTGGAGATCACGCATGTACGGTCCCATGGGAGTGTGCGTGTGTGGAAAATTATAAGGAGAGGCATGGCAACTTCCTCGAATATTAATTACCACTTCCTCATTATAAATAGACTCCCCTCGCCACTTGAGCCCCCTTCTTCAAAAAACCAAACACTAAATCTATCGCGACCCCCAGCTTCGACCCTTCGATGCAGAGGAAGCTGGAGGCCCCAATGTCGTTGATCGACATGTACGTCGCCCTCGCCTCTTTCGCTTGCTCCGTCTCATTGGCCGCCGATCTCATTCACGGATTCCGGAGCAACAAGTTCTGGTTCCCTTCCAAATACTTCTCTCTCAACGCCACCTCCCTCACGCTCCTCGCCGTCGCTCTCAAGCTGCCCACCGACCTCACCACCAACATGACCGTCGTCACCGACTGCCTTGCCAAGATCAGCAGCCTCGCTCTCATGTCCACTTCCATGGCCAACTTCGTGCCGTCGCTGGGATCCATCAACATTTTCATCAACGTCGCTCCATTGAGCATTTTCATCCTTACCGTTGTCACGGACGTCTGCTTCCAGATCGTCGGGACGCGATCCTTCCTCCACCACCGCGTCCTCCTCCCCGAGGAGATCCTCGCTCTCATCCTAATGCTCATCCTGCTTCTCGTGCTCGCCTCCACTGCGCTCATGGTGCTCACCACCAAGAAATGCCTTGAGACCAAGTATCAGGAGAGGCATAATTTTGCCGAGAGCCAGGAATTCTCCGACATCGGGGCCGCCGTGGTCGATAAGCTTAGGAATCTCGTGAACAAGTATTGGGTGATGGCGGAGACCAGCAGCCCTCAGTTCGTCATCACTCGTTCCTCCGCCTGCGCCGCCGCCGGCGTCATCTGCCTTGCCAACGCTCTTATCCTGGCGCAGGCTATTGTGCGCGCATGGGTGGCGCATCGTAGCCTCGGCCGGACCGGTTCGATCTACGGCTGCTCCACTATATGGATTCTACTGGTGCAGACGATTGGAGTTATTTTCGGCACAATCTCTACTTCATTCAGATGGCTCATAGCCGTCCGATTCAGATGCTCCGTCGCCCACGGCAGAAGCTTGAGCCGCGAATTCAAAGTCGAGGACTATTGGACTAAGAAGCTCGTGGAATGCCAAGGAAGCCCGATTTCTCCATTAATTAGGGACAACAGATGCAGAAGATTTCTCTACACCGCGAGAGGATTCGTTGTGGATCTCCTTCTCAGAGCTCAAATTTGTGTTGTTCTGTTTAACAAGCTAGTTCTTGTAATATCTGAAAGATATATGGACTAGATTAGGATATATTTGATATATTCTAATAAGCTTTAATTAATTAGCAAATAGTTTGACTATTGGATTAATTAATTGGAGACAAAAGAAAAGCCCGGCCTGTTTAACCTAGGGTTTACAGGCGTGTCTTATTCCTATAAGAATATGAATATATTTCTTTTGTATGAGAGATGAACACACGTGAGATACGTAAAATCACAAGAGAGAAAACACTTAGAGCACTATAGAATTCAATCGGAGATTTCCTAGCTTTCGAAGATTGAATTGTGCATCGGGAATTGTTCCTACATCGAATCTGTAATATGCGTGGATACCATAGTAGTGGATTCAACTGCAGGATTGCTAGAAGAATTGCTACAGGATTGTTTGCTACACAACAAGTAAGCTATTCTAACTGTTGTGTGTTTGTAATCTCTACACATGAATCAATTGTAAATCTAGATCTTTTCCTTGACTGTTATTTCCGCTGCGTATCATTAGATGATGTCAAGGATTTCCAACAGTGGTATCAGAGCCCGGGGCTCGATTTATAATTGCTTTCGTGTTCTAACTTTTTTATGGGTTAATTAAGTTTGATTTTAGAAATCTGATATTGAAAATTGCATTTAGAATTCGATTATTGAATTGGGATTATATTTCACAACTATTGTTGGGCAATATGTTCATCTTTTGCCGAAAGACTTGTTCTGGATTGGAAACTGAAAATTCGATTTTGAGTTTGGATGAACATTGTTGCGCAATATTGGAACCCTTTGCCGGATTATTGACAGACGGCTCGGGGCTTGCCGGTGTGCTGCGCCCGACCGTCTGCCGCCTTTAGCGTCGCGTCAAGGCTTCGAGCCTGGGCGCTTGTGTCCCTTCGTAACCATGTCTCCCCGCCAGCAAAGGGTGGAGAACTCGCACGGTCGGATCTGCAGAGGGCCGGCGACGACACTGCCTCGGTGCGGCGGTGAGGAGTTTATACTCCTTCGCGATTCGCGTCAACGACTGGTGAGGGGCGTGCGACGCCACGTTTGACGTGGCCACTTCGCACGGCGTGACGTTTGGAGACGTCGCGAACCTCCTCCGACGTGGTTCCGACCACCGGCGAGAGAAGCGATAGCAGCGGTAGCTGCAATCTGTGGAAGACAGCAAACCCTAACTGGGGTCTTGGGCTGGGCTGCAGATGTTTGGGCCTTGGGCTAGGCTTGTCAGCTCTATTAGTTGGGCTGCTACTGAATGGCTTTAGCTGGGTCTGCGAAATTTATTTAATTACAACCCATCAAGGGTTGTAACAGTTTTATTAAAAAATAAATAAAAATTTGTTATTAATTTAGAATTAATAATATTAATCCCAATTTCAGAATTAAGTTTATTAATTAGATTAATAAATCTTGATTACTATTATTTTAGAAATAATAATAATCATTGTGTGTTTATATTAATTTGGAATTAATATAAATTAATTAGATTAATGAATTTTATTTAGTATTATTATTTTGAAATAATAATATTGAATGTATATTTATATTAATTTGGAATTGATATAAATTGACTAATTCATTAATTGGATTTAAATCATGGATTATTATTACTTTTGAAATAATAATATTTGATGAGTTATTATATTAATTTTGAATTAATATATGAAATTATTATTTTTTTGAAATAATAATGTTGCATTAATTTGGAATTAATACGAATTGATTAACTCATATTTTAATTGGAGAATAAAATTTAATTGGATTAATGGATTTTATTCGTAGAGATTCTATGTTGTTTTGTGATAAGCATGTTATTTGATTTTGTGCTTATTATTTAACTATAGTAGTTAGAGACCGCTTTTATCCTTGGGTAGGCGGCGCCCACTATATGTAGTCCGCGTTACTATGTATGGGTAGGCGGCACCCAATATGTGTGGTCCGCATTTCGTATGCCTGGGTAGGCGGCATCCAGTAATTGTGTTGCTATTTAATATTGGATATTAAATATAATCAATTAGTATCACATGTTAAATCCCCATTAAATATAAGTCTTTGTGTGAGCACAAAACGCGTCGTCCATCATAATTGTCTGAGCAACCCATCCTTTTCGATCAAGAGTATTTACATAAAATTGTATGCTCTAATCTACAAGGCCAAGGCTCATTCATAGGTTGGCACCGTGTGATGGGATTGACTTACTTAAATTATTTTGGAACGCAAAACGACCAAGAATGATTTAAGGACGCAGATTAATTAGATTAATCAACCAAGAGTTGCAAATTATTGTTGCAATTGGCTTAGAGGCCTACTAAGTGATATTATTGTAGTCATCAGCAAAGCAGAGGCTGCATAATATTGACTTGGATCTTGGACCACTAAGATTTATATTGATTATAAATCCGTATTTTATGTTGGGGGCATAAGATATGCTAAAATTAGTGGGAGCTAATCAAAACAAAAATGCCTTGTTTGATTAGTAAAATAAATGTGATCTTATTTGATTAATTTGATTCCTTTTACTGCTTTCTTTTATCTCTGTTTTATCTGGAACTGTATAGATATGTTTGTTGGATACGGTAAATTGACTAGGTCAAACTTTCTGGATTGACCGCACAATTTGCGTTTGGTGCTAAGGCTAGATAGGATTGATTATGTCTTAGAGAAATCAATCCACATCATCCTTAATGCGACTTTAGAAACTTTCAAAATGTTTGACATTGAAAAGTTATAAGAAACATATGGATGATGTAACTTCTGCTAAATATGTCATGATTGTGTCTATGAGTTTAGAACTGCATAAACAATGTGATCATATGTTTTCGATTGAGATGTTGATGCACCTGAAGAGTGTTAATGCTTTAGAAGCTAAGACCATAAAGTATAAGATACTTATGGATCTCTTCATGGTTAATCTACATGGAGTAGACAAGGTCTCTATGGATGTCTTGAAAAAGATTGAGTTAATTGAGAGGTTGGCCACGATTGGAACGAGACTATTCGATATTTGTCTCAATCAACTTAATCTTGCAGTAATGATCTGTCTCATTTGTGAACTTCATAGTGAATTCAAAATGAACAATACGACAGTGACACTGCCATGAGTTTCATGACATGTTAAGAACGATTTTGAATCGTCTTCCATTAAGGACAAATAAGTTCTTATGACTAATGCTTCTGCCAATTCTAACCCAAAAGAAAGAAAAGGTAGAAGAATGATCAAAGAACTAAATTTTGCATCCTAAGGTGGAAACCAAAAGAAGCAGAAGTTACCCTGTCGCAGCCCGAAAACCCGACACTAGTAATAGTGGGGTACGAGTATCGATACGACTATTTTTAAAGAATAAAAGATAAGAAGAACTAGGTGAACGTCATGCGGAAGCTCACGTAAAAGCATGCTAAGGAAAAACTTCATAAAATTAGCCCAAGGGTAAAATCGTCAACATTGTCATAACTTTTTAATTATCAGGAATTTCACGAACAAAAACAAAACGCGTATAGTTCATTTTTCACAAGAAAGCATAATTTGCAGAGTATCGCAGCAAAAGGCGAACCGATTATATGTATGAAGACACATAACCGTGAGTGTATTGCTTGATCCCAAAAGAAACTAAGTAATTCAAACATCAAGACTCTATTATCATAGAGGCAAAATAGTAATTTAATTTACATCATTTGAAACTCTCCCCCATCAGCACCAGTCCAATCTCACTCCCAGCTTAGCCTGCACATTTAGAAATACATGCAGGGCGTGAGTACATAATACTCAGTGGGCAAATGCCGAAAAAAACAAGAAAGATGCTCTTAGAGCTATAGGTTTGAAACTTGCCACATCTCAGCAACACACAGAAATAAATTAGCATTTAAAAGAATCTGTGCATGCAGTTTTCATAATCAACATCATAAATAAGTGTCTGCAGACAAAGTATACGTCATGTATGTACCGCATCTACAACTCATCATCATAATTAAGGTACTGAGAAGTAGGCCTCCCTCTCAAGTACCGTGACCGGCCGACCCGAAGACGGCTCACAGTCACCTCTGTGCACAAAATCCCGCTTGTGGCAGGACCGAATTCGTCTCATCAGTAGAGGGTAACACACAAGCTCAACATCAAAAATTGGCAAGTCAAACAGTTCTCAAATATCATTTATCTCAAAACATTTGTTAATCTCATAACATCATTATATCATTAAATCATTTTAGAAAGCTCGGATAATATTTGTATACTCAAAATATTGCCCACCTGAAGTCCTTCGCTTATTCTGGAAAGAAATCAGGCAACTTACTTCTTCGTCTCGCTCGGGCCTTCATATGTCATCATCACATCGTCATCGTCATCGAAGGTTCATGTGATAAAACAAACCTTAGTCAGAAACTCAAATTCTAAATCCAATTCCTTCTTTACTCTAACTTCTCACTCAACATCTATTTACCCGTTAAAACTCAATCCCTAGGTATACTTGGCTTCTAAGGATTCACACGTCCAATTTTCGACTTAACTCTCAACTCGACTCAAACTTATAGCAAACAAGCACATAAACAAGTATAAACACTTAAGCATATTAAAAACACACATAGACAAGTCGAAAACAAGCTTTACTCTGCACTGACTCAACTTTAAAACCTAACCAGACTCTGTACAGAACTCTCCTGGGGTCGTAACTCATACCAAAAGAAACCTCTTCGAGTCTAGTTTCATTTAAAAAAAAATAGGATCAAAAACTCCAAGTATTTTAGGAGATATGACTGTTTTACTACAGTCTACCATATTCGGCAGTTTTTAGCAACCGAAAAGTTTGATTTTTGAAAAATAGTAAACGTTGTCAAAACGGTCTGAAATTTTGTGGGTACATATCTAGGACACTCAGGTCTCAACCATAAAAATTTGGGTTCCAGAATGCTAAGGAAAGCTACTGGAAACGACGACTCTATTGGCTACTCACCGAACAATTCGGCAGAATGTAGCAGTTTTAGTTTTACATTTTATAAAAATAGCAAACGAAGTCCAAATGACTTGACATTTTACCGGTGTGCTCAAGACTCTCAAATATACCTACCATAAAAGTTTCAGGGCGTTTGGGTATCAAGAACCCCTCGAAAACAGTAGGTCAGTGGGTCGTGAAAAACGACTCCGAAACATACACACAAGCAAACATGCTCAACTCAACATTTAAACCATGCAAACTCATCAAAACTCATTTTAAGCACTTAAAGCACTTAAAAACATTCGAAAACATCAAAATACTCGTAATATACAATCTCGACTCTTTTCTTTCATCATCAACTCAAATCTCATAGAAAACACTTCAACGAACATATCTAACAAATTCCTTCTCAATTTCATGCTCGAAATTTCTCAAATACTCAAATATGATCATTTACATCATATAACTCATTATTCTCATATTTACTCTCTTTTTATCATAAAAACTATATTTATTACATTTTTATGAAAATCCATGTATCAACATAAAACTCTTAGCAAAACATGGATAAAATTCTCATAATGATCATAGAGCAAATAAACCTCATTTTATAAAGCACAAACTCACATCATATAAAAACTCAAAACTCATACAAACTAAACTTAGCCAAAATTTTATTTAGCCTACAATAGACTTAATCAAAAATACAAAGACACTACTATCATGCTTAAAAACATATATCCCAAGCAAAAACACTTAAATAACACATAGACTAAAAAGTCCTAATTTTTACTAACTAACTCTTTGAAATTTTTACAAACACATACCAATCTTTAATCTACTCATAAATCTTTCATTTTTAACCAATTAATCTCACATCAAAACCATCAATTCACAAATAGGGGCATATATACACATATCCCTAATTTTAATAAACTAACCCACATCAAAAACTCCAATTGACATCATATACTTAAATTAATCCATCAATCATCATCATCTACACCTCATAGACTCATTTATATCATCAATTCATCATTTAACTCATTAACTCAAAAGTTACCATTTTTGGGGTAAACTAACTTCCATCAAAGTTTCACATCTCATGACACATATTTCACAACATATATCAAACATCAATACACATCACATAACTCTCATTTTTCACCCCCAAACAAGAAAAGAAAAAGAAAAATTTTGAAAGGGGTAAAGACCCTTTTTTCGAAAATTTGGAAAAGAAAAGGAAGGGGTGATTTTCTTGCTCATCTTTCAAGAATACACTCACACAACATCTTTCAAACAAGATCTTAGGGAAAACATGGTTACTTACCCAAGTTCTTACCAAAAATTCTCACTTTCTCACTCTACTTTGGAGCTTCTTCTTCAAGGATTCTCTTGATCAATTGAGGATAGATAGTGTTTATGGAAAGTTTTAGAGTGATGTGAGGTGTTTGGTAGTATTGTTGAAAGCTTCGAAGGTTTGCTCTAATGGAGGAAAATGGTGGAAGTGTGAGGTGAAGAAGATGAGTGTATGTATGTGTGTTGGGCGAAAATTGTAGTGAGGGAGAGAGGGGTGGCCGAAAATTTAGTGAGGGAGAGAGAGATTTGGCTTTTGCAAGATTGAATTTGATCTTGCATATCTTATGCAATATTTGATAATTAATGCTCCTCTATCTCTAATCTTTTCTCTCTCTCTCTCTAATCTCTCTCTAATCTCTACACTCTCATCTCTACTCTCTCATCCTCTATACTCTCAATCTCTACTCTCTCAATTCCATACTTAGCAAAATTGAGACATATAACATATGGTATGGGAGATTAAAATAAAGTGTGAGAAGGGTGATTAAATAAAAATCACAAAACTATGGTAAAGTCACTCATTAATAAAATACCATAGTATAATTATTCATGTGACCAAAATAATGATCATAGCACTATTATTAGTGCACTCACTCAATTATAATATTCCTCTTCGTAGGAAAAATAATTTAAAAATATTATGCCCGGAAAAATTTTCATAAACCGGCGTCATTCGATTTCTCGATAAAAATAAACCATACTTGCTTTGGAAACTCAATCAAAATTCCAAATGCTAAGGTCTCGAATAAAAATCATAATAACTCGGTCACAGTGACACACATCACGAAAATCACATAATCGATCAGTCACGTAATTTCACATAATGTCACATTAAAGCAGTCGGCAAAGCAAACAAACTAGACATCTCTCGGACCGACTCTTTTCATCAAGGTTCTCACTCTTTCTTCCTCGACTCTAGGTCAGACTCATTATACCTATTCTCTTTAATAGGTCAATCAAACTCTGATAACTCAGTATCTGTTAAATCTATTCCCGATAATCGGAAATAAAATCTCAACTCAATTCAATCAGCATCTCTATCTCAGCTCATTTCTCGAATCTCATCATTCTAACTCTATCCTTGGTTTAGTCACTCGTATCTCTATTTAAAAGACAAACTGTCTTATCTTGGTCATAAAAAATAATAATCTCGCATCTCGACATCTCAGTTCTCTCAATAGTGTTAAGACACTATCTCACATCATAGGAAAAGTACGGGGTGTTACATACCCAAAGATGAAATATTTTTTGTCAAGAAAATGACACTGGAAGAGATACTGCTTGATGTTCAAAACATTGGATGTTTTGATAGCAAAATTTGGTATATTTTTCATTGAGGTGAACATGTAACAACTCATACTCCTGGGTATTAGATACGAGTTATAGTTCACACATTTGTTAAAATGTGTATTGTCTAACTAAAAACAAGAGAGTGAGACCAAAGAAATCTGACTTGCTCATTTGTTTTGAGCAATAATTGCTGCTAAATGCATAAGGTCTTATGGATTTGATTTGTCTTTGGGTTTGTAGACATGTTATTTTGTTCTTGGAATTACGAGGAATATAATTTCCATTCTCGTGTTAGACATTGAAGTTTTTCTTTCCATTTTGCTTATAGAATTTATTCTACTTTGCTTAATGGAGATGAAAATATTTCACTTGAGAATACTTTATATTTGCTCAATGCGAACAAAATATCCTCAGTGTGTAAAATAAACTATCACAAGCAATGCGAATAGTCCGACTTAACTTTGGCATGTAGGCTTGGTCACTTAATGAGAAATGAATAACAAGATTGAGAAAGTTAGACTATCTCACACCTTTTGACGTAAAGTCTTAAAGTGCTTGTGAAATCACATCTCAAGGTTAAAATGACCAACGAGCCACCTTCTAGGAAAAGAATACAAGCTAAAGAAGTACTTGAGTTGATTCACATAGTGATATGTGGACCGTTTCCAACTCAAGCACAAAGTGGATTTTCGTACTTCACAACTTTCACAAACGATTTCTTAAGGTATGGAAATGTGTATCTTATGAAACACAAATCAGAAACTTTGAGAAATCTATGGAGTTTAAGTTAGAAGTCAAGAAATAACTTGGAGAAGTATTTAATCTCTAAGATTAGATCGAGAAAGAAATATTTAAGCCATGTGTTCGTCGATTGCTTGAAGTCATATGGAATCCATCCACAATGGACTCCTCTAGGGATACCTCATTTGAGTTTGACATCCAAAAGGAGAAATCGAACTTCATTAGATATAGTTCGATCCATAATGACCTTTTCAAAACTTCTGGTGTATATTTGGGACCATGCCTTGTTTATATTCTGAACCAAGTTCCACTTGAATTAGTTGAGTAAATATCATATGAATGTGGTATTGAAAGAAGCATAGTTTACACATGTGTGAACCTTGGGTTACACTACATATGTAGAGAAAATGCTCACTGATTAGTTGGAATCAAAAGTGAGAAGTGTTACTTTGTGGGATATCTGAAGAAAACACGAGAATACTACTATTTTCTTGGAAAATATAAGTTCTCAGTTTTAGGATTGCGATGTTTCTTGAAAAGACTTGGTCTATAGAGAACAAGATCGTTATGACTTAGATCTTGACAAGATTTGAGAGCCACAAAGTCAACTTTGAGGAAGAAAATTTGTTAGATAGTCTAAACAAGATTTTAGTGGGAGCTTTATATGATCTCATTGGTACTGATGCACTACTTAGAGCGTCATCTACATCCAATAAGAGCAGTATTGAAGATTATGCAGAAATGCAAGATTCTTCAATACGGGGGGAGATATGACTTGGATGTCGAAGATTCTTCATCATGATATAGCGAATCAACTTTCTCAAGTTCAGAATAACAAAGAGCCTGCACAAATGCAACGTCGTATAAGTTCTAGAGAACATAAACCAGTCGAAGAATTAATCTATTGGTCTAAGATCAATACGTGAAAGAATTTAAAATTGGTTATGATCTTAGAACTTATGCGAAACTATGATAGTCATAGGTTCCATGATGGTCATATATTCTTAGAAGTGGCAAGAAGCCATAAAATTTGAAATGGATTGGTTAGACCTTAACTGAGTCATCATCTGGGGTAATATCCATTTGATGTTAATGACAATGTGCAAACCTGCAAGGCTAGGTTAGTGGCAAAAGATTATAGTCAGTGCGAGAGCATGAATTATGATCTTTTCGTCAATTGCAAAAGTAAAGTCCATTGAGATTTTACTTCTTGTTATGAACTAAAACAAGCTTCTAGAATATGGAACACAAATGTTTTGACAAAGAAATCAAATCGTTTGATTTTGGTCAAAAGCAAATAAAGTATTGTGTTTATAGGAAACACAAGAATGAGAACACAATTTTCATCATCATTTATGTATGACATATTGAAAATGAAAATTATTGTACTCATGATGCAATCCATGAAAGACTAGTTGTTAATTTCCTTCGTGGTGAAGGATTTGAGTAAAGCCTATTCTATCCTTGGGATCCAGATCTATTGAGTTTGAGCTAATAGACTGTTAGACTATCAAAATCCACTTACATAAACAAGATGTTAAGGCGATACTCGATGAAGAAGTCCGAAAGGACATCTACCAATGGAATATGGCATCATTTTGTCAAGGAATGATTGTCCTTCTAATGACAATGAGATTTAACGCACAAAAGATGATCCTAACGCTAAGGCAATAGGATGGTCATGAATGTCATGATTTTCACTACACAAGGTATAGTTTGTGTGCTTAGCATCGTTGGCAGATTTTAAGAGATATTAGAAATAAGAGATTATGTTAGAGCAAGTTCCCACATAAGAGGACATAGCTAATCCTTTTGACCAAGTTGTTATGCATTATGAATCATAACAAGCACTTTGAGTGTTTGGGCATTGGATATCATTGAGACTGGCTTTAGTCAGTGGGAGTAAAAGTAATATGTCTAGAAATAATCTGTGTTGAGACTTATTACTTGATCACATTTATGACATTTGATGTCACTAATGGCATTATGCATTTATTTGATTGATTACTTTGATTATTTGTTCTCATTCAATTAAATGTTCCCTTGAGTTAATACTGTTGCTAATTTAGTGGGAAGTTAGCAATAGAGTATAACTCTTAAAGAGCCCCAACTAAGGATCATCAAGATTGGGATATTGATGATATGTTATAAGTTGGCATGCGATCTGTATCACATTCTTAGAGAATGTAGTTGTTCTCACGACTATGAGATATTAGATACTCGTGATAGATGCATGGATACTTTAGAGAGTATTGGCATACCCTACCAATATATCATTTGTTTTGGTGTCTATGATTATTGGTGTGTGGAGATTGTGACAGTCCTTTGACTTGAGGGCAATGCTTATCTTACTTATTGAATGGTATACTTTGACCAAGTACAATGCTTGCACTCCAACCAAAGGGGTAGATACGGCTTGTGTTGGGTATATCGGGATATAAGGGAAGGTGGTAGTTGTGCCAAGATGAGATTCATTTCTCGATCAATATTTCGAGAAGAACACTCAGTTTCTCTATATTACTTGACCATTAAGTCACTGGTCAGTGCAGTTGATATGTTCGAACTTTAAAAGGTTGAACATGATCGATATGGGTCATTTAATAAAGATGAGATAAATTGATAGAGCTATTAGAAAGACACAATGGCAAATTCTAGGCTCTATCGAGTGGTTCGTGAATGAAAGGATGTTACTATATCTTCGCATAAAGGTTTTGTTTACAGAATCCATGTAAACGTTCTTCATATATCGAGTTCGCTACACAACGCAGTCTAGGAGTTTTATGTAGACTTTAATTTGATTATCGACGATAATGGAGGCCTATTGGGTCACACTTTGTGTGTATTGTTGATTCGCTCAAGGGTGCAAAGATAGTGCTTGGTGTTTAATCTAATGCTAGTCCAAGTGGGAGATTGAAAGATATATGGACTAGATTAGGATATATTTGATATATTCTAATAAGCTTTAATTAATTAGCAAATAGTTTGACTATTGGATTAATTAATTGGAGACAAAAGAAAAGCCCGGCCTGTTTAACCTAGGGTTTACAGGCGTGTCTTATTCCTATAAGAATAGGAATATATTTCTTTTGTATGAGAGATGAACACACGTGAGATACGTAAAATCACAAGAGAGAAAACACTTAGAGCACTATAGAATTCAATCGGAGATTTCCTAGCTTTCGAAGATTGAATTGTGCATCGGGAATTGTTCCTGCATCGAATCTGCAATATGCGTGGATATCATAGTAGTGGATTCAACTGCAGGATTGCTAGAAGAATTGCTACAGGATTGTTTGCTACACAACAAGTAAGTTATTCTAACTGTTGTGTGTTTGTAATCTCTACACATGAATCAATTGTAAATCTAGATCTTTTCCTTGACTGTTATTTCCGCTGCGTATCATTAGATGATGTCAAGGATTTCCAACAATCTCATGCTGCATAGCGGGCGCCGTCATCGACATTATCCAAATGATTTTGAGTTCTTATGTGGATTTAAGTGCGAGACAAGTAGGCCGCGACTTCCTGCAAAACGTGAGGCCTCATTCTCTGCGCCTTGAGGGGGATGCGGATTTGCCTGACTACATGCTGCAGAGCATTCCAAAACAGGTCGATAAAGTTCTAGAAGCTTCTAGAAGGCAGAAGCCTTGTAGCTTGATTAATTTCTTGCGCGATTCAAGCTTCAAAGGCGTAGCTGAATTCGACAGCCTTGGAGTTGCAAGCATCCACGGAAAGGAGCCGAAGAACTGCTGGTCTCTCGCTGTGGTTACTCTCACAAGAATTGCGGCCGCGCTCCCTCACGTCGAGAAAAGCAAGGTCGATCAGCTGGTGGAGGATGTAAGAGACGGTCTCTTCTTCGTTAAGTTTGTGGTAGAGAGCTTCTACGCGAACGATGAGTGGAAGAACATAAGGAAAGCTGCTGATTTCTGGTTGAGAGTCGAGCTATTCCGGAAATGGCAAGAAATCGACCTCGTTGAGATCTCTTGTAGCAGTCCTAACTCCCAACACGCGCTGCAGAAGCTAGCGCGTGAAAGTGAAAAAATCGCGTCTGCTTTGAAAACAGACGTGCCTGATTGCCCCATGTTCAACCCTGAGAACTGGAAGCCCGAGATCATCGCCGCGAACTCAATGTACAGGATCAGCAGCATGATTTTGGACGGCTGTGATGAGGAGAACGCGGTGGCGGATGAGGAGCTGTTTGTTCGGTTAAGTAGAATGATTGGAGACATTTTGGCGGCGTGCCTCAGCAATTTAGGGTGGGTGATAGACAAGAAGTGTTGCCTCAAAGCGATTAAGGAGAGGGAGAGGAGCGTGCGTGAGGCTGCTCTACTCTTGGGAAGGAGTGAAGAGATGCTCAATTTTCTAGTGGATCGCGATCTGCCTGCGGGGTTTGTTCGCTATTTTATTAACACGCCGCAAGTGTACGGGTGCAATTGTATATAGTGGCAAACAAAGTCGAATCCACAGGGACTGATGGTTATCAATGCCTATCCTTAATTACTTTACTCTATCTGGAAAAACGAATTTTAAAGGTTTGATTTTGGAAAACAAATTGAAATTGAAATAAAGAAACACTAAAAAGAAATCAAGCTGTGAAAATGCGAAGTAACAGAAGAAAGAGAGTTTCCCAAGGCAAAGGTTTCAACAGATTCTCCTAACTAACACGTTTGATTCAATTAATGAGATAATTCCTAAGGCAATCTCAAAGTTAATTCATACCCACTCCCGTGGCATACAAATCGTTGATTACATGCAAGGCTACCATCCCTGGATCACACTTCTAACATGTAACTCCTAAAAGTTCCTAGGATTAAAGCCCTCACAATTATTAATTCCCTTTAGAATTAAAATAAATGTGTTCTATGTTCTTAGTTCAGGTAATAATTATCATCTCCCGATCTCAAATTAAAACCTATGATTATGCTAAATTGGTGATCAAGCAATAAAGCAAGCAATTATAACAAGAACATAAAAAGGAATAGAAATCTCAATTAATTAAATCAACAGTCAGAATTTCGAATCATGTTTACTCCCTAAACCCTGGGAAAAGGGATTCTAGCCACACATAGACATATGAACTAGAATACAATCTTCAATAAAACAAATGAAAAACCGTAGAGAAGTCGATGATCTTCAGTCTTGCTCTTGCTCCGTGTCTCACAGCTCTCAGGAAAAATCAGAAAAAATGATATAAGATGATAAAAGGTGCAGAGAATAAGTTCTTGGGGAGTATTTATATGCCCTAGGTCTTGTAGCTCTCAAAAATACCCAAAATCACTAAAAAAACGAATTTTGGGCGGAAAAACGGCGTCTCGCGCGGCCGGGTCGCGCGCCCGCGCTCCGAGCCCGCGCGCGCTGTCCAGCAGGTCTGTCTTTGTCGCGCGGCCGCGCGCCTGGACCGCGCGGCCTTGCGCAGTGATTTTGTTTTGGCTCGTTCTCCCTCGTCCGAACTCTGATTTACGAACCGTTTGCGGTCACGAACTCCTATCGAGACGAACTACAACTTCTATTTCAGCCAAATCTTCCAAATTCTGCTTCTTTATTTCTGAAAAATACGTTCAAACACAAGCAAGTGACAAGTTCTTGACCAAAAACCAATATAAGCTCAAATAAATCAACAAACACACAAAATCCTCATAACTAAACATCAAAAATGACACACCATGAGGTAAAAATGCATGTTTATCAACCCCCCAAACTTGAACTATTGTCCGTCCTCGGACAAAACAAAGATGAACCAAGAATGAATCAACAAGAGCGTAGAGAAAAGTGGATAACATTGTGGCTTCAGATTTGTCAACAAAATTACCAACATGCATTTGTATCTCCAATCATCAAGATATCACACTCATGACAAATTCAAATTATGGTCTCAATGAATTGCAATCCTCACCAAAAGGATAAAGAAAATAAGAACTCTCAACTCTCAAGTGTATCAATAAAAAAGGACGTGTATACGCTCAGTTCAAGCTAAACAAGTACTCATCCATAAGCTTGTCAATCGTCTCACCTCTCCACCACTAAATGTGTGCTCCTATAACTATGATCAAAAAGGTCTTTATTGAGGGTTGTAATGTAGGCTCTTTGGTAGGGTAGAATATATTTGGCTAAGTGACTAATAGATACTCTCAATGTAGCATAATCACCAACCTTATAGCATTCTTACTCAATTCTATCCTCCACCTTCCGCAAAATCAAAATTTTCAATACGAAAACCATCACAACTCAACAATTATTTCTCATAACATTATGTCTCTCTAATGCATCCTATGTACCCATTTTTTTCAATTCTTTTGTTCTCTTTTCTTTTCTTTTTTTCTTTTCTCCACCATTCTTTTTTTTTTTTCAACAACTTGTAGGGTACTAGGATTTTCAATTTGAAACCACAAAACATAACTCATGATCATTCATCTCCACAAACCAACTATTCCATATTAACAATTTCCAAGGTCCCACCCATAGCTAAATCAAAGAATATAGAAAACTAAGGCTCAAAGGGGGTGAACTAGGATCATATAAAGATATAGGACAAATATGAGATAAATAGGCTAGCAAAGATGGCCTTCTATCATCTCAAAGTTATTAAGCACACTATGTGACCTCGAGGGAGAAACCAAGACAAGTTCTAGTGAGACACATGCATGCTCGAACAATCACTCAAGAATAAGAAATAAGACTGTAAACATGGTGACAGTCAAGGCTCAAATCTCACAGCTTATTTCATTGATTGCAACATCAAAAGAGACCATGCTTATCATTCATCAATCATGCTCAATCACAACAATATCGACACAAACGCATGCACTTTCACAAGTTTTAAACAGAAATCATCATAAGCCAGTTATCCAACAAGACTCTACATAACTCGCATCATCAACAAGGTAACATCACAAAGAAACCACCAAAGCAAGACTAAGAAAACTCAATGACGACACAAACAAAAACAACCAAAGCAAAAAGTGCACCCACAAAGACACATCCCCCCAAACTTATTCACCACCAAGGAGAATAAGTTTGCAAAGGATTTGTGGGGCACGAAAACAAACAAACAAACAAACGAAAATGAACAAACTAACCAGAAATTGGGTTGCCTCCCAATAAGCGCTATTTTTAATGTCGTTAGCTCGACAGAATAACAACCTCTTCAAGGTGGCTGATGCAAGCAGTGCTGCGACCAGCTGCTCCCTGCTTCATGCTTCTCAACCAACACTCCTCCTTGAAACTTCCGATCACCTGGGTCCTACCAAGAAAAAGGATCCGCCTCAAATGTATTAAAAACATCAACACTTACCTTGCCCGGATCTTTTTCTTTCTTTGGCGCTTCATCTTTGTGGATGCGGCATGGTTCATAGACATGGAAGGTTTGGCTTTCATCGTGAACTCGCAGTGTGAGCTCTCCTTTCTCCACATCAATCAAAGCTCTTCCCGTTGCAAGGAACAGGCGCCCCAAAATCAGCGAAATTTTGTTCTCATCCTCAATGTCTAGAACCACAAAATCTGCAGGGAAAATAAAATCCCCCACCTTCACGAGTACGTTCTCCACAATTCCACGAGGGTAGGTGACCGACCTGTCCGCCATCTGCAGCCTCATTGATGTCGGCTTCAACTCTCCAATTTCCAGCTGCTGAAAAACAGATAGAGGCATAAGATTTATGCTCGCCCCCAGGTCGCAGAGTGACCTTCCGAAATGCTGGCCTCCAATAATACAGGAAAGTGTGAAGTTGCCCGGATCTTTGACCTTCGCCGGCAACTTCCTCTGCAAGATTGCGCTGCATTCTTCATTGAGATTCACCGTCTCAAACTCTCCCAGCCTCCTCTTCCTCGAGATAATGTCCTTCAGGAATCTAACATACTGCGGCATCTCCTGCAGTGCTTCCACCAATGGAATATTAATGTGAACTTTCCTGAAGATCTCTAAGAACTTGGAGAACTGCTCCTTCACCCTCTCTTTCTTATGGCGCTTGGGGAGAGGAATGGCCACAGTTGCTGGCGAAGTAGCTTTTTTGCTTTTCATCCTTCTTTCTGCCAGAAACCTCAACAGCGACCTCCTCAGCTTTTTCCTCCATCAGCCGTGCGCTCTCCTCTTTTTCCGTCATAGCCCCTTCCTGTGTAGTCCCGCTCGGCAGATCAACCATCTTAAAGTGACGCTGGGGAAACGGCATCCACCCAGGAGGACGCAGATGAGGTGGAAGTCGTCGACCTTCCTCCCAGACTCTCCACGATAGCTCTGGTCTCTCCATTTCACGAGATCCATGGCTGCAATCTGACGTGCCTTCACTATTTAACCCAATGGCCATGCACTGCTCCTTTGGGTTCACTTTGGCATTGTTTAAGAGGTTACCCAACTGTTGGAGTTTGTTGACGGCGGTGGATATTTGACCCAATTGGGTCTCGAACATCTTCATTTGAGTCCCCACAGCAACGGCATTGGACTCTAGCTTTTCCATCCTCTCATCTACCTTGGAGATGAACTTCATCATCAGCTCCTCTATATTTGGCTTCTTCTCTTCATTAATGATTCCATTCGTAACAGAGAAGCCTGGTGGAGGTTGAATTGCATTGTTGGGATTCCCATAAACCAAATTGGGATGTGGACGCCTTCCATGATGAAACTGCTGTCCACTATTGTATCCACCCTGTTGCCCATGCTGAAAGTTCCCATAGTTTCTGCCATTGATGTAGTTGACGTCTTCTACGCCTGTCGGGATCTCTACAACTGGCTCAGAATTGCCAACAGTCATAGCATTGATTTTCGAGTTCATCTCTGCCAGCTGAGTCAAAATCAATGCCACGGGATCTGAACTGGAGGTAGCAGCAACTTTCTTCAAGTGAACTCTCTCGGATGGCCATTGATAGCTCGTGGTGGCCATGCTTTCAATGATCTCCATGGCTTCAGAACTCCCCTTCTTGAGCAATGAGCCCCCTGCAGCTGTATCCATGAACATCCTGGTGCGCTCCCCACAAGCGTTATAGAACATGACCACCAGAGTCCCCTTATCGAAGCCATGGGACGGGCACTTCCTCAACTTCTCTTGGTATCTCTCCCATGTCTCTGCTAGTGTCTCTCTATCGAACTGTTGGAATTGGAGAATCTCCATCTTTAACTTCAATGTGAGCCCGGGAGGATGGAACTTCCGCAGGAAAAGATCTGCCAGATCCCCCCATACTGGATTGGCTCCCAGCTGTAGAGTTTGATACCACGACTTTGCCTTATCCCTGAGTGAGAATGGGAAAAGGCGAAGTCGTATAATGTCATCAGGGACTCCATTCATCTTAACAGTGCTGCACAACTCCAGGAATTGCGCCAGATGCGCATTGGGATCTTCCACAGCTTTGCCTCCATACTGGTTTTGCTGCACCATCGTGATCAAACCAGTCTTAAGCTCGAAATTATTCGCGTTGACTCTTGGAGGCTCGTAGTACTGATACTGCGGAGTGAACGCCTCATTGATCGGAGGCTGCTTCTGAACCTCGCGGTTTTCCTGCGCCTCAATCAAACGCTGCAGTTGCTCCTTGAGAGCACGAACTTCTTCTACGGTAGCCATAGAACTACCTAGCAAACTTCAGAACAAAAAATCAGGACCACAGGAAAAATAAAGAACAGAATTTAAATAAACAGAAAAAAAATCCAGATTAGTCTCGAACAATCAACAGATTGTACTGATAAAAATCAGTCCCCGGCAACGGCGCCAAAACTTATTCGCTATTTTATTAACACGCCGCAAGTGTACGGGTGCAATTGTATATAGTGGCAAACAAGGTCGAATCCACAGGGACTGATGGTTATCAATGCCTATCCTTAATTACTTTACTCTATCTGGAAAAACGAATTTTAAAGGTTTGATTTTGGAAAACAAATTTAAATTGAAATAAAGAAACACTAAAAAGAAATCAAGCTGTGAAAATGCGAAGTAACAGAAGAAAGAGAGTTTCCCAAGGCAAAGGTTTCAACAGATTCTCCTAACTAACACGTTTGATTCAATTAATGAGATAATTCCTAAGGCAATCTCAAAGTTAATTCATACCCACTCCCGTGGCATACAAATCGTTGATTACATGCAAGGCTACCATCCCTGGATCACACTTCTAACATGTAACTCCTAAAAGTTCCTAGGATTAAAGCCCTCACAATTATTAATTCCCTTTAGAATTAAAATAAATGTGTTCTATGTTCTTAGTTCAGGTAATAATTATCATCTCCCGATCTCAAATTAAAACCTATGATTATGCTAAATTGGTGATCAAGCAATAAAGCAAGCAATTATAACAAGAACATAAAAAGGAATAGAAATCTCAATTAATTAAATCAACAGTCAGAAATTCGAATCATGTTTACTCCCTAAACCCTGGGAAAAGGGATTCTAGCCACACATAGACATATGAACTAGAATACAATCTTCAATAAAACAAATGAAAAACCGTAGAGAAGTCGATGATCTTCAGTCTTGCTCTTGCTCCGTGTCTCACAGCTCTCAGGAAAAATCAGAAAAAATGATATAAGATGATAAAAGGTGCAGAGAATAAGTTCTTGGAGAGTATTTATATGCCCTAGGTCTTGTAGCTCTCAAAAATACCCAAAATCACTAAAAAAACGAATTTTGGGCGGAAAAACGGCGTCTCGCGCGGCCGGGTCGCGCGCCCGCGCGCCGAGCCCGCGCGCGCTGTCCAGCAGGTCTGTCTTCGTCGCGCGGCTGGGTCGCGCGGCCGCGCGACCTCGCGCGGCCTTGCGCAGTGATTTTGTTTTGGCTCGTTCTCCCTCGTCCGAACTCCGATTTACGAACCGTTTGCGCTCACGAACTCCTATCGAGACGAACTACAACTTCTATTTCAGTCAAATCTTCCAAATTCTGCTTCTTTATTTCTGAAAAATACGTTCAAACACAAGCAGGTGACAAGTTCTTGACCAAAAACCAATATAAGCTCAAATAAATCAACAAACACACAAAATCCTCATAACTAAACATCAAAAATGACACACCATGAGGTAAAAATGCATGTTTATCAGGGTTGAATCCGGATCATGCTGCTGCGTATATTGAGGAGTGGCGCAGCGCGATGCTGCTGGAAATGGAGGTGATGAGTTCTGGTGCGATCACACCGTCGTTGTGCATTGGCACAGGGTCATCGGAGGGTAGAGGTAGCTGCTATTCAAGTGGAGCGATCACGCTAATGGAGCATCTGCAGAGAAGTTTTCAGGCTAGGAATCTTGAGTTTTGAAAATGTAGGTGGAGTGGAGGTGGTAGTGTTGGTCATTCAAGGATGATCATATGACTTAATTGTTCTTGGATTTTTTGAAATAGAGCACACTCTGAATTAAATGAAGGTTGTCGTTACTTCTATAAGATTTATTGGGTAGCTTGAATTATTTGTGGATGTACATCATTTGCACACCATCCATCTACTTCTACCGACACTAGACTGATTGAGGAAATGCAATTTAGCTGAAGATATGTTGGAGATTTTGGAATTTTTCTTTAAGAATTTTCGGAGAAAAGAAGTTGCAATTTGGATACTACGACAACTAACAGCTTATTATAGGAGTAGTATTTATTCAAATGATTAAGTTCGAATGGAAGTCCAAAATCAACCACAATTACACCATTGTGTAGAGTGCTATACAAAAATCAGTTTAATCGAGCCAACACAGGGTATGAGCTAAGGAAGGAAAGTTCAAGTTCAAGTCCACTTTCTCAATACCAATGTAAAACAAATTTATAGTTCATCCGTCACAATTCAATAGGTTCAATTTAATAGGTCATATTTTCTTATTTGTACGTCTCATTTTAATAGGTCACTTTCTAAAATAAAAAGTCAACACATAACAAATATTCTCACTTAATTCGTTATTTAGACCTAATGTAATTGTATCTCACAAATATATCTTCAAAACGAGTTACTTTTTCTCTCTTATTTTATAATAAATTATTCATTTTTAACGTCCGTGCACAACCCTTATGACATACTCTCTCCGTCTCACAAAAACATGAACATTTCATGTTTCTATGTTACTTTCTATGCATGTCTCTTTATACCCTTGTCTCTGCAAAACTCTTGAAATTTTTCAGACAGAACTCAAGGTCATTGTCTGTTCTAAAGCATTTCAGGTTAGTACCTTTCTCAACTTCCACTTCTTTGCATCATTCCTTGAATTTATCAAAAGCTTGAGTTTTATCCTTCAACACATAAATCCATAATTTCCTTGAGTAGTCATCGATTATACTCATGAAGTATCTGCCTCCACCTATAGTTTCAGACTATGAAGGCCCCCATAGGTCTCTATGGACATAATCCAATGGGGCTTTTGAATTGTGTTTATCCAATTGGATATACTGCCTTCTTACTCTTGCCTAAAGCACAAGCTTCACAACTCTTGAGTTTATTACTGCAACTGACTGATGAGACCATCTTTGGTTAGTTGTCGCATTCTTCTTTCTTCACTAGCATGCCCTTATCTTTTGTGCCATAAATCGATTGATTCATTCTGAACAAGAAAAGAACTTCCTGCTATAGTTTCACCCTTTAAGTAATTGTAGGAACCATAGTTTGACGTATGATCCATTTGCCCGTGACCCATTCCGGATGCCAAACAAGTACATACAAAAATCACAAGTGCCTATTGCAAGGGTTCGAAACTTACTTGCAAATTCGACGATCAAAGACTCCAGTGTTGATCTTCCAACTTGTTCCCACGGTAGAGCTCGACGTTGGGTGGCAACGTGCTTCAAGCCCTCTCCCTCAAAGTTGGCTTCTCCTCACGTGTGTGATTGATTAATTAGGTTTAGGGTTGTCTTATTACTTATACTAGGTATTAGACATACCTAAATAATAAGCCCAAAACATAATTAAATCAAACCAAGCCCGAAGGCTTAAGAGATGAGGGGACGCCCACTTAAGGAGTTGAACCTTTATTGGGCCAAGCGGGGATCTACTAGCTTGAATAAGGTTTGGCCTTCCAGTGCTCGATTTTCTTATTCAGCCCAGAATAAAATCGAGACACAAGTATTAATTTATTCCACTAGAAAATTAATACTGAATTACCTCTTTATTCTTTAGGTGAGTCGGGGATAGTATTAGACTTAATTAATCCCCGTATTTAAGATATCCAATATCCATTAATTAATTAATTTCTCTGACGATCAATTAATTAATTAATTAGTCGTTTAATAATAAACGACATCGCGAGTGCTACCACTTAAACTTATTATCGTATCGGAACTAATTCCACCTGCAGGGTTTAATACGATAAACTTATTAAGTTCCTCGAGAGGATATTATCATCCTGTTATTAGCAGGACACGGTTCCTTATTGCAATATAATCGCAGAGGCAGCACCCTACTCTAGCCAAAACCTTTTAGTTATAGGAAATTCTAGCCATACAAATAAAAATATGGAAATAATAGCATTTTTGACTGAAATACCCTTTTAGTGTGTAACAGTATAAAATACTCTATTACACACATTTTATAAGCGAAAAAGTGTGTAACAGTGTAAAATACACTGTTACACACTTTTTCGCAATCACACACTTTTACGTAATTACACATTTTTGAGAAAAAGTGTGTAACATTGTAAAATACACTATTACACGATTTTTGAAAAAGTGTGTAACAGTGTATTTTACACTGTTACACACTTTTTTGCAATTACACACTTTTACGTTATTACACACTTTTCCGAAAAAGTGTGTAACAGTATTAAGGGTATAATTGTACATTTACATTAAAAAAGGCTAGTTTTTCCATATTTTTATTTGGGTGGACATTTTTTCCTTTTCTTATCCAAGAAGTGCTAATTGAGCCCATTAACTCTATAATCGCATGTCAAATAATAATTGCTATCACCCAAAGTATCGAGTATATTGAGCTTCAAGAGAACTCTCACCCATGATAAATCAAAGCAATAGTCAATATATTATTTACACCGATTAATCCAACTAAGGTTAAGATTATTTAAGTCTCCGAGATCTTGATTCTTAATTAGTCAGAATATAAGAATTCATCTCATTGTGATCATGTTCAATACACGAAGGTACTAGCATAAATAAATAGCCAAGACAAACTATTTATCCATTTATGCTACAATCTAAACCAGCAACTCGTCCATAGTTGCCTCGATTGTGAACTCAATTTATATCTCAACTTTTTCCAATTATATGATCTTCTGTGATCTACAACACACCATATAATCTATAGTATGAGATAAATTGGACTATAAAAGGATTATGCAATAACAATATTTCAGATAGAAGAATCACAGTGAACAAAGGAATCAATGTATACAAGCATAAAGTCTTGCTTTCAGTATACAACCCTTCAATTCTCCCACTTATACTAAAGCAAACTTTTAGTATACAATGTGACTGAAAAATTGATAATATCCTCTAGCTATTACAAAATCTCCCACTTATACTAAAGTTTAATTTAGTATAGGGAGGCCACGAACTCCAAGGCCTTCAACATGTTTGTTGAACACCGCACCGGGAAGACTCTTCGTGAAGGGATCAGCCAGATTATCAACTCCCGCAATATGCATCAAAGCTACATCACCATGCTTGACCACAGACCGAATGTAATGATACTTGCCATCAATGTGTTTCATGGATTGATGACATCTTGAATCCTTGCTATTCGCAATAGCAGCCTCGTTATCACAATAAATTGTGATGCACTTCGACAAACTAGGAATCACATCAATCTCAGTTAGGAAGTTCCTGAGCCACACAGCCTCTTTAGTAGCTTCACAAGCAGCTACATACTCGGCTTCCATGGTGGATAGTGAATTGCATTTCTACTTTACACTTCTCCACACAATGACTCCACCCCCAAACTTAAACACATAGCCAGTAGTAGACCGCCTCTTGTCCTTATCACCTTGATAATCGGCGTCCACATACCCTACCGGTGTCAGATCATCAGACTGGTAAACTAGCGCATACTCTTTAGTCCGTTTAAGGTACTTGAGTATGTGCTTTACAGCAGTCCAATGAGCTTGACCTGGATTCGCCTGATATCTTGCTGCAATGCCAACGGCAAAACAAATATCAGGCCTGGTACACTGCATTGCATACATGAGACTTCCTACAGCCGAGGCATAGGGAATTATCTTCATGCTTGCTATCTCCTCAGGCGTTGTGGGACACATTGCCTTAGATAGCGGAACACCATGTCTGAAAGGTAGAAAACCTTTCTTGGCATTCTGCATGCTGAACCGTGCCAAAACAGTGTCAATGTAGGATGTTTGAGACAAACTCAACATTCTCTTAGATCGGTCACGACCAATCTTTATCCCAAGAATATATGCTGCCTCTCCCAGATCCTTCATTTGAAACTGTTGGGATAACCACTCCTTAATGCTAGACAATACATTCACATTATCGCTAATGAGAAGTATGTCGTCCACATAGAGTATAAGGAATACCAGACTCCCATCGATACAGACCCTATAAACGCAACTATCGTTGACACACTGCTCAAAATCATAAGTTTTGACCACGTCATCGAAACGTTTGTTCCAGGATCGTGAAGCTTGCTTAAGTCCATAAATGGACTTCTTGAGCTTCCACACTAGATGCTCCTCACCTTTCTTGATGAATCCCTCTGGTTGTAGCATATAGATGTCTCTATCTTCCTCAAGATACCCATTCAAGAATGCGGTCTTGACATCCATTTGCCACACTTCTAGGTTCATATGGGCAGCCATGGCCAAGAGAGCTCGAATAGACTTAAGCATGGCTACTGGCGAAAAAGTTTCCTCATAATCGATACCAGGTCGTTGAGTATAACCCTTCGCCACTAGTCTTGCTTTGAAGGCCGTAACCTTCCCGTCTGGTCCTCTCTTGCGTTTGTATACCCATTTGCAACCAATGGCCTCACGACCAACAGGTAGCAGACATTTCTCGTATACATCCATGGCAGTTATGGATTCATATTCAGAAACCATACATGCTTCCCATTCAAGGCATCTGGATCTGCTAGTACTTTTGAGTAAGTCCAGGGATCTTCCTCGACAAGCCCATCATCAACTGAATCCGTAGATTCATTGACAAACACATATCGATTGGGCCGTTTGCCCTTTGACACCCTCTCACTACGACGTGGCACTATTATAGATTCCGTATCGACAGCTTGTGCGTTTTCTGATGAGACTTGTGGTACTACATCTTGCACAATTGGCTGAGTTGGTTGACTTGTCGAGCCAATGTCTTTGACCTCACCGAGGACGATTTCACTCCTACTTTTGTGATTATTTACATAGTCCTCTTCCAAGAATCTTGCGTTAGTGATAATAACGACTTTCTGATCCTTCGGACAATAAAAATAACCACCTTTCGTTCCTCTAGGATATCCTATAAACAACTTTA
This sequence comes from Salvia miltiorrhiza, assembly GCF_028751815.1. Lineage (NCBI taxonomy): Eukaryota > Viridiplantae > Streptophyta > Magnoliopsida > Lamiales > Lamiaceae > Salvia > Salvia miltiorrhiza. The sequence continues at coordinate 31,593,790 of NC_080390.1, read as the reverse complement.
CTTCAGTTCTAGGGCTCAACTTATCGGCATCCTTGTTCAGCACGTGTGCTGGACTGCCCCAAACCCGGATGTGGTTAAGAGAAGGCTTGCGCCCTGACCACAGCTCGGATGGGGTCTTTGCAACCGACTTAGAAGGCACTAAGTTAAGAATGTAACCAGCTGTTTCTAAGGCATATCCCCAGAACGAAACAGGTAAAGTAGCGAAACTCATCATCGAACGAACCATTTCTAGAAGAGTCCTATTTCTTCTCTCTGCTACACCATTCTGTTGGGGTGTACCCGGTGTAGTCAACTGAGATGTAATCCCAGATTCTAACAAGTATGCTCTAAACTCGTTACTGAGGTATTCGCCACCGCGGTCAGATCACAGTGACTTGATACTTTTACCATGTCGCTTCTCTACTTACGCCTTGAATGTCTGAAACTTGTCAAAACATTCAGACTTGTAGCGCAACAAGTAAATGTATCCATACCTTGAGTAATCGTCAATGAAAGTGACAAAATACTCGTACCCTCCACGAGCTTGAGTGGACATAGGTCCGCACAAGTCAGAATGAACCAGTTCCAACACTTCTTTGGCCCTATACCCCTTTGCCTTGAAAGGCCGAGTCGTCATCTTTCCCTATATGCAGGATTCGCAGACTGGGATTGGTTCTACTTGGAGAGACTCCAAGATACCATCGGAAACCAGTCTTTGGATCCTCCTTAGATTGATGTGACCCAATCTTAGGTGCCAAAGAAGAGTTTGGTTCTCCAGAGAATAAGTCTTTCTCTTCTTTTGGTTTGTAGTCAAGGTATAAGCAGATGAAGAATAATCGAATGGACATGAAAAAGTATAAAGAGAATCAGCTGCACTTCTAAATAAAACTTGACCATCTTTAATGAATACTGCACTGTCTTCTAAAAGAACAGAATATCCATATTTTCGTAATTGAATGGTAGAAATCAAGTTTTTCCGAAAACCCGAAACATAGAGTACATCTCTCAAAACTAAAACATGTCCATCAATCAATAAATTCACATCTCCAATTGAAACAACAGGTAAGCTTGCTTCATTTCCCATGGATAGTGCCAGCTCGCCTCCACTAAGCTCCCTTGTCCGCATGAACCCCTGCAAGGTGTAACAAACATGGTCAGTTGCACCCGAGTCAACAACCCATTGATGGGAAGATCTCGAAACTGAATATGTTTCCGTTACAAGAGCAGTAGAAATACCTTGAGCTTTCTTCATCATGGGACAGTCAGACTTCCAATGTCCTACTTGTTGACACTTGAAGCATTTCCCTTTCCCCTTTGGCTTGCCAACGCCTCCGGTCGGGCCTAGCTTCTTCTTGCTCCCACCTTTTGCTTGGCTTTTCTTGCCATGGGCCCCTTTCTTCTTCCTACCTTTCGGTGGAAAACTGGGTCCTGTGGCAGTGGCCAAAGCCTGTGGACTCTTTCCCATGACCCCCTCGGCCGCTACCAACTCATTAAGCAGTTCATTTAGAGTGAACTTTTTCTTGCCCATTAAGGCATTGAGTTGGAAGTTTTCGTAGGATTTGGGCAGAGTGTGGAGAACCATGTCTACCTTAGTAGCATCCTCGATTCCTCCACCGAGCACGTCCAGCTCATTGAAATGATTAATCATTCCAAGCACGTGCTCGCGCACAGACGAACCTTCCGTCATCTTTGAAGACATGAGTTTCCTCATGAGTTCAAAACGGACTGATCGGTCCGATTCCCCAAAGAGCTCCTCGAGGTTCCTCATAATTGCAGCTGCAGTCTCCAACGACTGATGTTGCAGCTGCAACGCAGAAGACATAGTGGTCATAATATAAGCTTTCGCCATATTATTCGCCCTATGCCACCGCTTATGGGCCTCCCTTTGCTCTTCGGAAGATCGAGTATGAAGGTTCGCGGAAGCGGGAGTAGTAAGCACAAACTTATACTCCTCCGCGTCTAGGACAAATCCCAGATTGCGCTTCCATTCCGAAAAATTCGGACCAGTAAGCGGCTTAGCAGATAAAACATTCATAAGCGGGGTAACAGTCATATCTGAAATATAAACAAACAAGCGCACATTAGAAAACATGTTATTGCATAAAGATTCGTAGCAATAATATTGTAACCTTTTGATAAAACAATATTATTGAAACCTCCGTTAGCCCAATCGAATTACACGCAAGCCACGTTCGTGTGAACGTTTACGCGTTCTTCGTTTGACCAGACACCCAGTCTTTGGTCTCATTCCATTGTCAACTTATCCTTATGACAAAATGGGACCAATAATCCATGAAAAACTAACCCGTGCAAGCCACGTTCGTGTGGACGTTTACACGAGAAGCTCCCACTATTCTCAAGGTTAAAATAATTAATTTTAATCCTTTCCAGAATAACACGCAGAAATTAATACATGCAAGTCACGATAGTGTGAACGTTTACATGCAAAACTCCCACTTATTCACAAGATTAAAATATTTTTAATTTAGAAGTTTAACCGACAAAAGCTGCAAATTAATAACGAGTGCAAGCCACGTTCGTGTGGACGTTTACACCAATTATCAATTTACTTTGTCTTAAACCAACCGTGGAGGTCTATATCAATTTTATTTAAAAAAATAGAATTATCTGCTTAGTCTTTTACTTCAAAAGGTTTACAGGTTAAATCACGTTGACACTGAAAACCTAAGCATGCATTTCTAGAACACATGTAATAAAACATGCTCGCTTGAAATTAAAACGTGCTTAGTGAAAACGTGATAGAACCTAGCATGATATTCTATGCGTATTTACATTCACATAAGCAAATAAAATCATGCTCAAAACACCTTAACGGTGATTAAATCCACGACATGCTTACGACAAAAAAAAACTTAAAAGGTGTCATCTTGTCGTAGAAATTGGAACCTGTTCGTCCCTGCCTACTTTATTACAAAGGGAAAACTAATCTATTACAAAAGTCTTCATCTTTAGGCAATCCTCATCGTCTTCCACAAAGCTTCCCGCTAAGAATCAGGTACACGGTAGATCTGCGCAGCCCAAGGCAGAGCAGAGCTACCCAGCCAGAGCAGAGCTCGAGGCCAGAGCAGAGCAGAGCTCAAGGCCAGAGCAGAGCTCAACGCCAGAGCAGAGCTCATCGCCAGAGAGATCAAGTGCCAGAGAGATCAAGCACCAGAGCAGAGCTCATTGCCAGAGAGATCAAGCGCCAGAGAGATCAAGCGCCAGAGCAGAGCTCATCGCCAGAGAGATCAAGCGCCAGAGAGATCAAGCGCCAGAGCAGAGCTCATCGCCAGAGAGATCAAGCGCCAGAGCAGAGCTCATCGCCAGAGAGATCAAGCGCCAAAGCAGAGCTGCACACCAGCATCAACGTCGAAGCGGACGCTGTTTTGGCCACCATAGTCATCGCGCCTCATCCACCCATTGATCCGATCAGTGATGAGTTAGATCTGAACACCATAAACGCTGGAGTTAGAACTCCAGTGAATCGGATTCCGTTAATCACATATCCTCACCATGATCAAACCTTAGCAGATGGAGAAGGCGCAAATTAACTACAGCCATCTACACATCAGCACCATTCCTTCTCCGCCAAACCACGACCCGTACAAAACATAATACAGCAAAGTACGAATACAGCGGAAAAAGCTACACTAACCAAGGATTTTCTCGTGGTAAAAACAGCCAAAACAGCAGAACATAAAACGGAAGAGCAGCTACGACAAGACGACAGAACATGATAACATTAACGTAAAACCCTAGTGATTTTACTACTCATTTATCCGGCAGAGCCGAAATCCTGGAACCTGGCTCTGATACCAATTGTAGGAACCATAGTTTGACGTATGATCCATTTGCCCGTGACCCATTCCGGATGCCAAACAAGTACATACAAAAATCACAAGTGCCTATTGCAAGGGTTCGAAACTTACTTGCAAATTCGACGATCAAAGACTCCAGTGTTGATCTTCCAACTTGTTCCCACGGTAGAGCTCGACGTTGGGTGGCAACGTGCTTCAAGCCCTCTCCCTCAAAGTTGGCGTCTCCTCACGTGTGTGATTGATTAATTAGGTTTAGGGTTGTCTTATTACTTATACTAGGTATTAGACATACCTAAATAATAAGCCCAAAACATAATTAAATCAAACCAAGCCCGAAGGCTTAAGAGAGGAGGGGACGCCCACTTAAGGAGTTGAACCTTTATTGGGCCAAGCGGGGATCTACTAGCTTGAATAAAGTTTGGCCTCCCAGTGCTCGATTTTCTTATTCAGCCCAGAATAAAATCGAGACACAAGTATTAATTTATTCCACTAGAAAATTAATACTGAATTACCTCTTTATTCTTTAGGTGAGTCGGGGCTAGTATTAGACTTAATTAATCCCCGTATTTAAGATATCCAATATCCATTAATTAATTAATTTCTCTGACGATCAATTAATTAATTAATTAGTCGTTTAATAATAAATGACATCTCGAGTGCTACCACTTAAACTTATTATCGTATTGGAACTAATTCCACCTGCAGGGTTTAATACGATAAACTTATTAAGTTCCTCGAGAGGATATTATCATCCTGTTATTAGCAGGACACGGTTCCTTATTGCAATATAATCGCATGTCAAATAATAATTGCTATCACCCAAAGTATCGAGTATATTGAGCTTCAAGAGAACTCTCACCCATGATAAATCAAAGCAATAGTCAATATATTATTTACACCGATTAATCCAACTAAGGTTAAGATTATTTAAGTCGCCGAGATCTTGATTCTTAATTAGTCAGAATATAAGAATTCATCTCACTGTGATCCTGTTCAATACACGAAGGTACTAGCATAAATAAATAGCCAAGACAAACTATTTATCCATTTATGCTACAATCTAAACCAGCAACTCGTCCATAGTTGCCTCGATTGTGAACTCAATTTATATCTCAACTTTTTCCAATTATATGATCTTCTGTGATCTACAACACACCATATAATCTATAGTATGAGATAAATTGGACTATAAAAGGATTATGCAATAACAATATTTCAGATAGAAGAATCACAGTGAACAAAGGAATCAATGTATACAAGCATAAAGTCTTGCTTTCAGTATACAAACCCTTCAGTAATAAAGGTTATTCTTTCTTATTCGTATCATAACAGTAGTGGAACCTTTCATGACAGACATATATGATATGATCTTCGCCGGTGCAGAACTGAATCCTGCAGGACTGATCTCACAAACCAAATGATGTAATAACACGTTCGGAAGACTTAAAACGAGAACTGAAATAAAGATAAAGGGTGGAAGTTTGTCCCAAAACCCCTGACCTAATCTACGTAGTTTCCTAGAGAACGGATCTCTAGACCCCAACGATGTGATCAGTACAGCAACTCGGAGACGTTGAATGACACACGACGAGGGATGATGAACTCGCCGATACGCCGATAGGTTGAATTTGCTTGGGCAAAATTCAGGAAGAACTCGAAGTCCTCAAGAGAGAATAATCTCACGAATTTGATTGGTAAAATATATGTTAAAAGTTCTCCTTTCGTTCCATACAGCAGCCATATATATAGGCAAAATAAAACCCTAATTTAAATAAGGAAATAACGTAAAAACAAGGAAACTTAAAAACAAGGAAACAAAAGAAACTTAATCAGCAAGCTAAAATAACCCTAGCGAGAAATCCAGCTCTGTACGCTCTGACGATTCCTCTGCTCGGAATGATTCCTCTGGAAAAGCCGAGGTTCCTCTGTCGGGACGATTTCTCTACTCGAGACGATTCCTCTAGCAAAGCCGAGGTTCCTCTGTCGGGACGATTCCTCTGCTCGGGACGATTCCTCTGGCAAGTGCATGACTTCTCTGCTCTGGCCTTTTGATTTCTCTGGCGAGTGCATGACTTCGCTGCTCTGGAAAGTCCACTCCTCTGCTCTGGGATTTCTCTGCTCTGGCGCGAGCTTGGCTCTGTTCGGGCTGCATCAATATATTACCCTTTTCAGACTTGAAAGTGCACCCTTTTGACTCAAGCATACCAAGAGAGATTAAATTCCTTTTTAATCCAGGTATATACCTAACATATGATAGGATTTTCACAGAGTCATCATGCATTCTCAATTTAATATGTCATATTCCTTTAACCTTGCATACCTGATTGTTGCCCACTAGAACTGATCCTTGATTATTTTCTTGGAATTCATGAAACCGACCTTTATGTGGACACATTTGGAAATTGCAACCTGAGTCCATAATCGAGTCTTTTTCTACAGCTTTCTACACTATATTTAGCACCTCAGTTGTATCAACTCCCTCTTAAAAATATGCTAAGTCAGGTTTCTGCTCCTTTTCACCTTGCTTGTTCTTCCAAGCAAAACATTTTTTCTTTAAGTGCCCAAGCTTCTTGCACTAGTGGCAAGACCTGGTCTCATTTTCTTCACCTTCTTTTGGCTTTGATTGCCCTTGTTTGCTGCCTTCATGAGCTCTTTTCTTGGATTTCTTTCCCTTGAATTTCTTTACATTCAAGCTCTGTGCATTAGGATCTTGGGCACTATTGTTCATTCTCTGCAATTCTTTGGCCTTTAGGGCTGACTGAACCTCCTCCAGTGAGATGGTGTTTTCTCTGCCATAAAGCATGACATCTTTCAACTGATCAAAAGACTTGGGCAAGGCATTTAGCAAAATGATGGCCTTGTCCTCATCTTCTAGTCTGACATCAATGTTCTCCAAGTCATCAATGGACTTGTTGAACTCATCCAACTACTCACTGATTCCCTTATCTTCAAGAAACTTATATGAGTACAATCACTGCATCATGTACAACCTATTCGCCAAGGATTTTGTCATGTAGAGACTCTAACTTGGCCCATACTCCTGCAGCAGTGGTTTCTCTTGAAACCTCTCTCAAAACTTTATCATATAGGAAAAGAATGATGGTGGTATGAGCTTTCTCCATCATCTCCCTTCTTTGCGCGTCTGGTTTTGAATCCGCATCCTTCTTATCTTGATCCGATTTCAGAGCATCAGCTAATCCTTTCTATATTAGCATAGCACACATCTTTATGTGCCAAAGTCCAAAATCATTCTTTCCGGAGAACTTCTCCACATCGAATCGCATCTCCGTGATGATCTGAATCTCCTCAAGTCAATCTTGTTCGATGGATTATCTTCACTGTGGCTAAACAAACTTGCAACAATCGCTGTTGTGAGTAAATCCCTTCCTACAGACGGCGCCAATTTGTAATCAAATTAAACCAGCAACACCACTCGCAAGAACATCAACTAATAGGATCGAGAAACTAACAAGAACTCAAAGGATTTTACATGGTTCAATCCGGAGATCTACATCCACGGGAATATTAACTCTTGGTGTTTTATTCACTATCAAAACGAGAGAAAATGAGCACAAGAAACACTGCAATCACAACAGCTACAAGAAGCACCTAAACTCACAGTAGAAGCTCTCTCTTTTACTCACATAAGCACTCTCTTCTTTGATAGCAAGAATGATCAGAAAAACTCTAACTCTAATGCAACGTATACAAAGAATATATGAGATACAAAATCCAGCTCTAACTTGAAGATCTAGTCGTTGCTGTGTAACTGTAAAGATCCAACGGTTGAAGCTGGCTGAGCAGATGTATTCTGTTTTAACATAATCATCTAATTGCTTTAACTCCTTCAATTCTTCTTATCTGGTGCTGAGTCGTCCCTTTTAATGGCATGACATTCTATTCCAGGTACGGAACCATATTCGTACTAACAACTCTCTGGTCGAAAATTTTCCAATTATTGTAATGTCGTGGAAGTCCTCAAAATTTCCAACTACACTGATAAACATGCCTGACTAATCATACTAACAACTCTCTAGTACTACTTATTACATGTATAAACATGCCTACATTGATTTGCATAAGTAGTGATATCGCTATATTTATATTCGCATCCTACTTATACTTAGAACTATCAATTTCATAACTGAAGAAATTATTGTTTCTTATCTATGGCTTGTAACAAGAATGGAAACTTTACATTCATGTTTCTAACAACAAAACTGAAGTCAAGTATAATGATAAACATTAGTTGTCATAATCACTCCTCTATGTTGATGCTTATGTGATCCTTGTTTTGGTTTTGGAGGCCAAGCAAGGCTCGCCATTCTTGAATGTAAGTTGGGCGATGAGGGGGGAGGCCCAAGATGGGAAGTTGGCGTTGTTGTATAAGTGCGATGATATCTTCAGTTTCTCCCAAATACTTTGCTGCTTTGCGCACGCCTCTCTCTCTTTCCTCGATGCCACTGCGGTGACACATGCTGCTGATTGCCCACGGTAGATTTGTGAGGCACGCAGCCACTATATCTGCAATCATCACCGATAATGTCTCAAACACTTGCTCACCTCCTCCATGGTTGAGCAGAATTGCTTTGCTCACCCTGTACATTGAGTTGGCTGCAATCACCTCCGGGCTCCAGTAAACAAGGTTTTGCTTGACACTGTTTTTGGGATTTCTCTTGAACTCGAGCACTCTTCTTCCAGAATCTTCATGGAGTTGTTGCAGTATTTCCTCCGCATTCTTTCCTTTAATGGAAATTTCATCAAGATCCCTGTTCTGCCACTTGCCCTTTAGTTCAGCTTCTACACTCACTGCTTCCGCTGCAGCTCTCGTTTTTGCCAATTGCCCTTTTCTGTCGAGAAGTTTGTCTATAAGCTTCACATAGCGGAGCCCTTCAGTGACGCTACGCAATAGGCGTTCCGATTTGTCCTTTTCAACGTTCGGAATTGCCCGTGCAATGCAAGCCAGTGTGACAACAGGTAGAGCCCAGCAATGAGGAAGCTCTTGAGGATGCAGAGTTGGAACTTGATGGCTATCAAATTCTGTCACCCCTTTGAAGTTGCATGATTTGGACAAGAGATTCAGCAGCTTTTCGGGTTTCCTCTTCTTAGCTTTCCTGATGATTTCGTCCACCTCTTTGAAGATGTTACTCAGTGTTTCTGCAGGTAACTCCGCCTCTCCTTGAAGCTGAATAACATAGCGCCTCATGTCCACCTCTCCGGAGTCAGAGTTGGAGTCACAAATGTGTTTCTGCCTCGACCTTCTGATGTAGTTGAGGCAGAAACTCATTAGTCTCATCGTGCAGATAGAGACAGAGAGGACTAATTTACTCGCCATAACAATCAGATGCTGAACAAAGATGCCAAGTCTCAGAATGAGTCCTCTCAGACCATGAACAACTTTTCTACTCTTGAGATGTTGAATCTCTACAGATAACGAGCTCTGTCGCCATTCCACCAGCTTCTGAGTCCAATAGCCCTCCACTGTGAATGCATCTTGGATGCTCCTTCTGCAGCCAGTCGAGGTTCTATGGTTTATCGCGACAAACCACCTCGACGTTGGAGCAATGGCACCCACAATCACTCCAACAGTCTGGGACAGCAGAATCACTCTCGTCGACTGCTTATAACTCGAAAACGCGTGATCAAATATCCCCTCCTTCACCGCGATCCGTATCTCAGCTTCCACCAAATTAAAGGCAACGATCAAGCTGACGATGCCAGACACGGTGCTTGTCACGGAACGAGCCATCACAAACTGAGGGCTGCTGGTCTCCGCCATCACCCAATATTTCTTGATCAACACCCTCAGCTTCTTCGTGATATCCACCAATTCCTCTTCGTTCAAGATTGAGTTATGCATATCATGGTACCTGGTCTCCAGAAACTGTTTAGTAGACAGAATGGTGAGAGCAGATGAAATGAACATAAGCAGCAAGAGGAGCATCAAGCCCATGGCAACAGATTCTTCCCAAAATGCCCGCCTTAAGTCGAGATAAGACCGCATTTGGATGACCTGGATGCACACATTCCCGGTGATGGTGATCACCATAATGCCTAGAGCCACCACGTTCATCAGCAAGCTCTTGTCGTCCATGGATCCCAACGACGTCAGGAAATTAGCCATGACGATGGAGATGAAGGAGAGGCTGCTGACCTTTGCAAGGCGGTCGGTGACAGAGTACATTTTAGTGGTGAGATCCACGGGGAGCTTCATTGCCACGGATAGCAAAGCCAAGGAAGTGGCGTTGAGGGACAAGTATTTAGATGGGAACCAGTATTTTCTGCTCCGGAATCCGTGGAAGACGTCGGCGGCCATGGCGAGCGTGCAGAGCGTCGATGCTACGGCGGCATACATGCCTATCCACGGCATCGGCGCCTCCAGCTGTTCCACCACGTTTGGATCGTTTTCAGGCATTATCAAAATCTGATCTTAATTATTTGAGTGTAACTAGGAAAGGAATTTATGTGATTTATATAGCGAGATCAGCAGCGTGGAGTTGGAGGTTTCCGAGGAAACAAGTCGTTGAAGAAGAATTTTGTCAGCATTTTCCATACCAAACATGCTGAAAGAGAGATGATAATTTGGCTTTTAGTCCATGTCGTAATTTTGGAAAGTCGCTCTTCGTGTAGTTGTTACAGTTACACCAATTATTTATTTTTCTTTTCTTTCTAAATCTTGGTCAGCACGGGCTTTAATTTAGTCAACGAACTACCGTTTTTGATTATTTTGTACTCTCACTGTTTTGTAATTTTTTTTAAATCAACAATTTAATATAAAAATAACATTATATAACTTTGTATCTTATTAACCACCGGTATTATTATATGACTAGAATGCATGGTACATGCCCCCATAATTGACTGGAGTCAAGTTTCAATTTTTTGGTAACAATAGTTAGATAATGATGTAATGACTTCAACATAAAACACTTCTTACTTTCGGAGTTTTTCTAAAAAATCATTTGTATCTAAATATAAAAATTTTCAGTATTTTTTAATTCTCTTTACGAACTTTATTTTTAAAATATAAATACACAAATTTTATATGTATTTGATTTTGCCCATGAAACTTATTTTTTTCCAAATTGATGTTGTCGTGTCCGTCGGAACTGCTAATATGAAATGATCAACCGTTGGTCTTGATTTATTTTTGAGTTATTTGTGTGTAAATATAAGAACTTTCAATATTTTTCAATTTTCCCGGCGAACCTCATATTTTTATGATTTTTTCCACGAAATTCATTTCTCTCATATTTCTCACTCAATGATAGAATTTTTAGATCCAAAGTTTATATTAGAGCTTTTCAAATTTCTCGACGCAATAAAAAATTTGCATTAACATTTTAAACATAACTAATTACATCACAAAGTGGTTGAGAAATATGCAATGATAAAAAAATTCGATCCAAAAATCATATAAAATCTTTTCAATTTCTGGACACAATAAAAAAATTAATTAATATTTTAAAAATTGCAACACAAACTAATTGAGAAACATGAAGGAAGTGAATTTTGTGGGGAAAAATGAATTTCATGGGAAAAATCAAAAGAGTATTGAGTTCGCAGAAAAACTAGAAAATACTGAAAGTTTGTGTTTTTATACGCAAATGACCTAAATTAAAATTGACTATGCCATGTAGAAAATAATAGAGAGTGCTTTTGAAATAGTCATTTTGAACAATAAAAATCAATATTTGGCCACTAATCTAAAAACACAAATTTTGGCCATTTTTTATATTTTATTATTGTTTTGCCCTAAATTAGGACGAACCGGATTCGGGTTTGCGCGCGGGTTGGGTACACATGACACTATTAGTGCCAAAAATACCAACAGAAAAAAAAAATCAAGTCAATTGGTACACTTGGCACTATTAGTGCAAATAGTATCATGCACGCACGAATGGTACTAGTGACCATAAGAGAGAGTATATAACACTAATGACACTAATATGGCTATAAGTACCATTCGTGTAACACCCTAAATGGAGAATTTAAATCCTAAATGGATAATCTAAACCCTAAATGGGGAATCTAAACCCTAAATGGATAATCTAAACTCTACGGGCCGGGAAGTGTTCAAAATGATCATATAACTGCACTCATTTATATAAAACAAGATAGTGTATCAACACAAGTATATGACACTATTGGCACTAATATGGTCACTAGTACCATTCGTGCATGTCACTCACTAATAGTGCCAAGTGTACCACTTTAGTTTGGACGGCTCAAAAAAGAATACGCACCACTTTCGTTGGGACCGAGAGGATAATTTATTGTGTTCCTTTGTCTCATTTTTAATTTGTTAGTTTTCTTATTATAATTTTCTTCGATTTTAATATAATTTTACGATAATTAACTAAAATTCACTCATATAACTAGGATTTATAATTATTTTTATATTCATATAAATTAATTATTAATTATTTGAGTTAATTAATTCAAAGTTAAGATTTATATTTTTTATTTATTTCAATTTTTAGCAATAAATATTCCCTCTGTCTCACTTTAAATGGAACAATAAAAATTGGTACGGAGATTACGAATAATGTAGAGTGAGTAGAAACCACTTACTACTATTTTTAGAAAGTATCCTTAAAAATGAGACAAATTAAAAAGAAAAGTGTGTCATGATTAGTGGTGCCGCCGGTTCAAGAACCGCCGGTTCCGGGCCCGAACCGGCGGTTCAGGGTCCGGAATCCGGCGAACCTGAACCGGCCCGGATGAAATTAAAAGGGTCGGTTTTCTGACCCTGAACCGGCGGTTCCGGTCCGGGCCGAAAACCGGCGGTTCCGGGCTTTTTCATTTTTTTTTAATTTTTTTTTGTATTCTTTTTTATGAAATTAAATGATTTGTGATGAAATTTCAAAATTCTAATTCAACTTAAATCTTAAAATATATAATAAAAGTACAATAATTCTAACACATTGAGTCATTGACAATCAAAATAATGCATAAAACTTGAATTTATTCTATGTATACAAAAAATATTATAAGGATACAAATTACAATCTTCAAAATTGAATAAGTAAACAAACTAACACTAACTAAATAACTAATTCATTACAAGTTTACAATAAATTCCGAAAGAGAGTTGTCTAACAGGGGGAAAAAAAATTAAAAAAAATCAAGGGCTTGAGCTTAATTTTAATATAAATATTAAAATTGAGTGGCCTACGTATCTTCATTGAATAATGAAGAATCAAAGCCCACGTAGTTCTTTTACCTTAACTTACCTAATCGTAGTCCTCGCCGGGCTCGGATCGTTCGGACTCGGTGAATTCATCGTTTGGGCTCTCGTCGGCTTGATCCCATTCATTCTCTTGTTGGCGCAACTCGGCTTTGGACCAATCATCAAGCAACATGGTGGCCTCCATGTTTCGAGGATCCATGGTGCTTCTTCTTTCGTCCAAGACAAGCCCACCAACGCTAAATACTTGCTCGACGGAGACCGTGGAGGCCGGGACCGCGAATAACTCCTTGGCCATGGTGGCGAGTATGGGATATTCCCTCTCGTGCGTGGACCACCATCTCAAGACGTCAAATTGTATACCACCTACAGGCTTGAAAGCAAATGTACTGGACAAATATATAGCTAGCTCGTTAGTAGTATAGCTCCTTTGTGTATTCATAAATGAATAAGCGGCTTGAGCCCATTCATTTTGATCAAAACTACTTCCTAAGGTGGAGGAGCCATATTGACCTTGTGAACTAGAAGTGCCACTTGAAGAGTATGAGGGGTTTGCAAGCATATATTTTTGTTCGTAGTCATTAAACAGAATTCTAAGTGTGTTATCTATTCTATGTTTAATATCATCTAAGTTGGGAAGGTACCATTCTAGCATTTCATTGTTTCCTAATCTTGACTCATAGATTTCTCTAAAGGTACCATAATAAATTTCTAATAAACGATAAACACTACCAATTTTCATTGAAGGATCTAAAATCTTAGCAATTAAAAAAACATCGGGAATTTCAAGAAAATATTTAAGCCACTTAATGATCATTTGATATGATACATCCTTCAAATCATTTTTTTTATAACAATCATTTAAAGCAATACCAATAAACATGCAATGTTCTAAAACTTTAATACTCGTACAATAATAAACACCGGATAAATCCGTGGTAGCATTTTGAAAAACCTTTAAAAGTTGAAATAAACTACCACATTGTTTCCAATAAGAGGGCAATAAAAACAAGTTAGCCTCGGGAGTTGCTCTAAAAAAATCACATAAATGCTCAACATGTTCCATGGTAGATGCAAGCATGCCAAATGTTGAATTCCAACGTGTAGAAATATCTTTAACAAAATTTGTATATCGAATTTTTTTGTGACGACAATATTTTTGCCATTTTTTGCCAATAGCGGCTTTTCTATGCAACATATTAACGGCTTGTCTAATGGGATCAACAACATTATTAATAAGAGTATAAGCATCTTGTACACATCTATTTAAAATATGACAAATACAACGAGCATGAAAATACCTACCTTCAAAAGAGGGTGCGCACGCGGCAACTAACTCGGGAATGGAGGCGGTGTTGGCGGATGCATTATCAAATCCAACCGAAAATATCTTGTTTAAAATGCGATACTCATTTAACACAGAAACAATCAATTGAGCAATATTAGTAGCATTATGTGTTTCATTGAAATCTCTAAATGCAATTAAACGTTTTTGAATTAACCAACATTCGTCAACCCAATGACAATATAAGAATATCTTTGGAAAGAATCACTCCATATGTCGGAACATATAGAAAAATTTTGATTTAAATTCTTAAAATGTTTTCGTAAATCACGTTTTCTTTCTTCGGCTTGTCGCCTAATATTTTTGCACATAGAAGTTCGACCAATTTTTTTGGCGGCCGAATTATAAGCATTTTTCATAGTATGTTCAAAAGTAAATTTATCGGCATGCATAAAAGGCAAATGCTCCATTGAAACATAACGAGCCATGTAATCTCGAGCATTTTGTTGGTCATATTTCCATAAAACATTACCTTGTTCATTACCTTGTCGTTCGAAAGCTTCGGGATGTAGTTGAGTTTGAGTTGTATGGATTCCAAACTCGACAGTGTGTTGCGCTGCCATGTGCCTTATGAGGGTGCCATAACCCCCTCCCGCTTTCCATTGATAAGTAGCGTTGCAATAGGCAATGAACCTCTCGGGAGCATTTGGAGCATCATTTGGATGTGGTGGAGCGGGTTCCTTCCTAAAATGTTTTATGAAAATGTTAGAAGAAAGCGCTTTACTCTTACCCTTACCCTTACCTCTAGTGGGAGAAATTTCCTCCTCAACGTTGTGACGTGCTTGCTCGGCTTCCTCCTCCGCCTCTTGTTGTCGAACTCTACGTGCATATTCTTCATCCTCCGCTTCTTGAAGTTGTCTAGCATATGCTTCATCGGCAGCCTCCCGGCGTGCGCCGAATGGTCCTCGTTCAACTGGAATTTTCACCCTTCTCCTAGAGGATGATGATGGTACTTGAACATTTTGAGTAAACTCGGGAGAAGTGGGAGTGCTATCAATATCTTCTTCGTGGTCGACATTGATAGACTTGCCACGGTTACCACGACCATGAGACATGATAACAAATAAACAAGTAGAGAAGAGAATATAGATAATAGAGGTTAGAGAATAATAAGCAAGAACAATAAAGTAAATGAGCAAGTGAGTGTAGTGATAGTGTAATTGAAATATATAATATAGTATAGTATAGTATTTAGTACTTAATAGTAGTACTAGTAGTAATATAATGTAAAGCAAGAACAATAAATTAAAGGAGCAAGTGAGTGTAGTGATAGTGTAATTGAAATATATAGTATAGTATTTAGTACTTAATAGTAGTACTAGTAATAATATAATGTAAAGCAAGAACAATAAATTAAAGGAGCAAGTGAGTGTAGTGATAGTGTAATTGAAATATATAGTATAGTATAGTATTTAGTACTTAATAGTAGTACTAGTAGTAATATAATGTAAAGCAAGAACAATAAAGTAAAGCAATTGAATAAGCAAGAGAATAGCTAAAGAATTATAGAGCAAGAGCAATAGCACATAAAGAATGGAGGAGAATTAGAAGTAGAAGAGAGGATAGTGTAGAATTGTTAATACAATGGAGTGATTTTGAAGGTGGAAGAAGGGGGTATTTATAGATAAAATTGGGTGGGGGAAAATGTGAATTAGATAAAATTGTGTGGGGAAAAGTATAATTATAATGTTGAAAATTTGAAAAAATAAAATAAAAAATAAAACAAAACATTTGAATTTGAAATTGAGAGAGAGAGATGGTGGCAGGCCGATCAAGACTCAAGGCCTAGCCTAGGCGCCTAGCCCACCACTCACGCTACCCCCCCAGCTGCTGCCTGCAGGCGCCAGCCTGCTGCCCCCCCTGCGCCCCTGCTTTCCTCGGCCCCCGCGCCGGAACCGACGGTTCCGGGCCGAACCGGCGGGCCGGACCAGCGGTTCAGGGTTGGGGGAAATGTGAACCTTAACCGGCCCGGATAACTGGCGGTTCGGCCCTGAACCGGCCCGTCGGTCAACGGTCCGGGCCGGAACCGTTGACCGGCGGGCCGGTTCAGGTCGAACCGCCGGTTCCGGGCGGCCCTTGGCAGCACTAGTCATGATAAGTGGAACAGAATGAGTACTAATTAGAGTTAATTATATAATAATACCTCCGTCAACGAAAAAACTTTCTAATTTTCCTTTTTGGGACATCAACAAAAGAACTCCATACCTATTTTTGGACTATATATCACCACTTGTAAATATCTCATTTACCTTTAATTTTCACATTTTCACCACTCTCAATACTCATTATAATAAATTTTCATCATTCCCAATACAATCAACAACTTGTTCTCCACTTTTAATACATTTGATAACTTTTTTCTTAAAACTCGTGTCACTTTCTTTTAGTAAGTTCTTTTGTGGACAGAGGGAGTAATATTTTTTATTTTTATCATAAACAATTACTCCTTCCGTCCCAATTCCCATTTATCATGATACACTTTATTCTTTTTAAATTTTTTCCATTTATAATGATACTTTTTCAAAATAGTATGTCGTCACTACCTTCTCTACACATAAAATAAGTGGTCTCTACTCACTTTATATTCTTAATTTCTGTGCTCAAAACAAATGCCCCGAGATAAGTGGGACGTGAGAGTATAAACTAATGAGATTGAGTGAGACACGGTAAAACCCAACAAATTATGAGAGAGAGAATCTGATCCAAAAAAAAGATACATGACCATCGGTTAAAAAATAAAAGGTTAGTTGCATGTATATACACGAACTTTTAGAGTTTTCTGATTTTTCTCATAAAATTTATTATTTGAATATAAATACATAATCTTTGTATTCGACTGATTTTTCCTCCAACTAGCAATTTCGTTCGAATTAAAATTGACGTGACTTCTACATGACATATTATTGTTTAACATGGTGTATTTATACGAAGTTTCAGCATTTTTTAGTTTTTAGGCGAGCTTAAACTTCATTTTCCAACAATTATTTTCTATTTAAGGCTTGGCTTGTAAGAGGAAATAATTGACACATTCATGAGTTACGACAGCAAGACTTGAAGTAAAATATAAGCAATTAATGTTGTGTTAACCACAATTGTGATCCTCAACGTCGATAATAATTTGATCCTCTATTTCATGTGGATTATTCTGATCTTCCAGGCTGAGCAAGGCTCGCCATTCTTGGATGCAAGCTGCCCGTTGAGGGTCGAGGATGGGAAGTTGGCGTTGTTGTAGTAGCGCAATGATCTCTTCAGTTTCACCCAAATATTTAGCTGCTCTCCGCACCCCTCTCTCCCTCTCCTCAATAGCACTGCGGTGACACTTGATGATGATTGCATGCGCTAGATTTGTGAGGCATGCAGATGCAGCTACTATATCTGCAATCATCACCCATAATCTCTCAAACAGCTGCTCATCTGTTTCATCATCTCCTCTGTGGCTCAGCAGAATTGTTTTGCTCACCCTGTACATTGAGTTGGCCGCAATCACCTTTGAACTCGAGGACTGTTCTTTCAGAATCTTCATGGAGTTGTTGTAGTATGTCTTCCGCGTTCTTTCCTTTGACTGATATTTGATCAAGATCCTTCTTCTGCCACTTGCCATTCAATTCAGCTTCTTCACTGACTGTGTTTGCTGCAGCTCTTGCTTTTGCTAATTGCCCTTTTCTGTCAACAAGTTTGTCGATAAGCTTCACATAGCGGAGCCCTTCAATGACTCCACCAAGTAGCCTTTCGGATTTGTCCTTTTCAACGTTCGGAATCGCCCGTGCAATGCAAGCCAGTGTGACAACAGGTAGAGACCAGCAATGAGGATGCAGACTTGGAACTTGATGGCTATCAAATTCCATCACCCCTTTGAAGTTGCATGATTTGGATAGAAGATTCAACAGGTTCTTCGATTTCCTCGTCTTACCTTTCTTGATGATTTCATCCATCTCCTTGAACATGTTCCTCAGAGTTTCTGCAGGGAGCTCCACCTCCCCTTGGAGCTGAATAGCGTAGCGCCTGATCTCCACCACTTGGGAGTTTGACGAACCAGAGTCGGAGTCACAAATTTTCTTATGTCTCAACCTTCTGATGTAGTCGAGACATGCTTTGATTGGTCTGGCCACGCAGATAGAGACAACGAGGACTAATTTGCTCGCAATACAGAGTTTGAGAAACAATCTTCTTAGACAATTTTCTACTCTTGAGATGTTGAATCCCTATAGATAAGGAGCTGTGTTGCCATTCCACCAGCTTCTGAGTCCAATAGCCCTCGACAGCGAATGCATTTTCGACGTTGTTTCTCCATCCAGCTGAGGTTCTATGGTTTATGGAGACAAACCATCTGGATGCAGGAGCAACGGCACCAACCATCACTCCAACAGTCTGGGACAGCAGAACCCCTCTCGACGACTTCTTATAACTCGAATACGGCTGGTCAGATAGCCCCGTCTCCATCGCAATCCGTATCCCGGCCTCCACCAAAACAACAGCCATGATCAAGCTCACGATCCCAGACACAGCGCTTGTGACGGAGCGAGCAATCACAAACTGAGGGCTGCTGGTCTCCGCCATCACCCAATATTTCTTGATCAACGCCCTCAGTTTCCTGGTGCTGGCCCTCCTCATATCCAACAACTGCTCTTCTTTCAAAGCTGACTTATGTATATCGCGGTACCTGCTCTCCAGATACTGTTTAGTAGACAGAATGGTGAGAGCAGATGAGACAAACATGAGCAGCAACACGAGCATGGAGGCCATGGCTATAGATTCTTCCCAGAATCCATGCCTGGCGTGGAGATAAGAGCGCATCTGGATGATCTGGATGCATACGTTCCCGATGATGGTGATCACCAGTATACCTAAAGCCACGACGTTCATCAGCAAGCTCTTGTCGTCCATGGATCCTAACGACGTAAGGAAATTAGCCATGGCGATGGCCATGAAGGCGAGGCTGCTCACTTTGGCAAGGCGGTCGGTGACAGTACATTTTGGCAGTGAGATCTACCGGGAGCTTCATCGCCACGGCTAGCAAGGCCAGGGTAGTGGCGTTAAGGGAGAAGTATTTCGATGGAAACCAGTATTTTCTGCTTCGGAATCCGTGGAAGACGTCGGCAGCCATGGCGAGGTGCAGAGCGACGACGCTACGGCGGCATACATGCCTATCCACGGCATCGGCCCCTCCAGCTGTTCATCCACGTTCGGATCGTCTTCAGGCATTGGCGGAAGGGGTGAGTTATCAACAAGTTATGATAAAAATATTATGGTTTTTTTTTTTTTTTGTGTGTGTGAGTCTGAAATTTGATTCTTGGAAATTTATGTGCGTTTATATAGATAGATTATATAGATAGATAAGCTGCGTGGAGCTGGACTTTTCGAGGAAATAATGAATGAGTACTAATTTGTAGAAGGAATTTTGTGTACATTTTCACACCTAACGTTGTGAAAGAGAGATGATCTGAGTGACTGGATAAACGGAAAATAGTTTTTGTTTTAGTTGTTAGGCTATTCATTTATATTTCGTGTTTTCTTGTTTGTATCTGAAACTACTTGGTGTTTATTATCCAGTCAGTGAACAACTACCGCTACTGATTATTTTTTTACTGTCACGGTTTTGTAATCTTCTTAACTACCGGTGTGGTGTTACACGATCAACGTGATTGACTCTCACAATTTTTTTTGAACAACAATTAGATCGTTAATGTACTGACTTTTAACACAAAACAATTCTAACTCGTTTTTGCTTACTGGATCAATGGCAGGCTCCACTGTATATCTTATTATTAATAAATATAATATAATTATCATTTAAAAAAATAATCAAGTATTCTGAGTACTTGACCAGATACTTAGGGTACCCGAACTGAAAAATTGGACGCATAGCTATATTGAGTAAAATTTGGGTCGGGTACAATTCCACCTTGCCATCATAATTTGGATCCGGTACAATTTCTGTAGTGACCCGCTCTTTTATATATTTTAAATCCAGTAATGAGTGTGTATTTTTGTTCATCAGTGAATAAAAACGGATATTATTCTGATATGAATTCAGCTTATGATCCTGAATTTATATTGTTAAAGCAGTTAATGATATTATTTCAGAGTTATAACTGACTTAGCAAAGTCACGTTATTTATTTAAGCGAGATGGAATTAGATTTTATTCTTACTCAAGTTGTGGATTATTTCAGACTCGTGAGTTAATTAAATCTGCGGATTTAATTTATATATTAGAACAACGAACGAATTAAATCTACGGATTTAATTTTGATTCATTTTATAACTTATCGATTTTAGCGAGATATCACATGTCGAAATCGAGATTTATGTAAATACAGTATCAAGCAGAATCGAAGCCAGTATTTTATTTCAGTTACGGAATCACCGAGACATAGAAAATACATCATTAATTCTTCTCTATTTTTTTTTCTTTTTCTTTCCATCAATCTTTGACCACTCATTTTTCACCCCGACCATTCACTCTTTCCCAACCACTTTCCCCATCACTCATCATTTTTCCCACCACTACTCAATTTTTTTCCACTACAATAATCCTCCACTTAGCCTACATCAACTCACGTAAACCAAATACACTTAGTTGACTCCATCCAAGAACACCATATTCTTCACCCTTCACTTAGCAATTTCAGAAGGACAAAGATCTTTCTTCACTGCTCCTACCAACTTCAAGGTAAGGTTTGGCTCAATACTTTCATTCTCCCTCGACTAAATTCACCTGCATTATACAATGAACCATCATTTATTTCAGTTAATTCCTCAGTGGAACTAATCAACTACAACGAACAATACATCAATCAAACCAAACAATTGCAAGGTAAGCTTTGTCCTTAACTTTGCTATTTTCAGTTCAAGTCTCCTTCATTCATTAAACAATGGCAACTTCAATCCATTTCAGTTATTTCACCCTTCACTACACTCCAGCAACAACCAATCAATTGAATACAAGCGAGGTATTCTACTATCTTGAATATTCAATCCAGTTCACATCCATGCTTAGCATAATCACAGTTTATCTACACGATATAGTCAAGATATGTTGTACAATAGGGAAATACTTTACAACAGAGGATTTTACATGCTTCATTTCCACTGCACCCCAGAGTAGCAATCACAAGAACTCACACCCTCAGAAACTAGATAAGCGTTTGAATTGGAGAGAGAGATTAGACTTAGCTTTAAGGGAGGGATGGGCCGACTGCCCAAGCAACTGCCGAGCCTAACTGCCGGAGAAAGAGGAGGGCGACTGTCCTTGGCGGTGGCAGCCTCTGGCTTGCTACCTGCCGGACGAACACAGTGAGGAGAGCACGGAGATCTCGCCGATTCTAGAACCCGGCGGCGGCGGCAAAGGTGCTAGCGAGACTTGAAGGCGACAGCTACGGCGTTAACCAGCTAGAGGGGAAGAAGCTGACCGACTCCAGAAATCGGAGCAACGCCGGGAATAGCGATAGCAACGGCGAAGCCGGCCTTCCAGTAGCAGCAGCGGTGTCGGGGCTCGGCGGAAATCGTGTGACAGCTGCGGCAGATTCTCGGCGACAAGGAAAGCTAGAACTCAAATTTGAGGAAGGAAGATTAGGGCTCAAATCACTTCCCTGATTTTGAGAGATATCAGCAGTGACTTGGACAACGCCGCTCGGAGACGATGGCCATTCGCCGGACACCGGTTGCAGCGACGACGGCGACCTTCAATTTGTGAATTAGGGCTCGCTCTCCCCGCCTTGAACGAACTCCAGACGAAGAGGGGAAAATAGATCGGAGGTAACAGCGGGTGCCGCCGGATTTGCAGAGACAGCGGTGTAGTTGACGAAGACGGTCGCCAGCCACTCGCCGGATTTCGGAGCCGCGGCGGCGAGCCCCTCAGAGGAGAGTTCTCGACTGATTTTGAGAGAGAGAGTGACAGCTCTGTTTCGGAGAGGATAAGAAGGACGTTGAGGGATTAACGTTGACAAGGAGAAGCGACGAAGCGTCGACTCGCCGGATTGCGGAGCAGCAGCGGTCGGCGCCTCGGCTGGAGCGAGAGGGAGAAATAGAGAGAGAGAGCTTGACTGTTTTGGGTGAGAGAGAGAGGTGTGCGTTCTTTTGTGTGTGTGCGTGATTTGTTAGGAAAAATAGAGAACCGAGAGTGTGTGTGAGATGGGCTCTTATCTTAATTTGGGCTTCTATTTTAATTGAATTGGGCCAAATGTTTGGGCTCTATTTATTTTAATAAATGAGCCGATGTTAATTATAAATTGGGCCTTGATTTATTTATGGGCCGATTTTAATTATTAATTGGGCCTCTGAATTTATTATATGGGCCTTTAATGATTCACATATTTGGGCTGCTGTATCATTTCAGTTGGGCCTTAGTTATTCTATCTCAGTTGGGCCTTATTTATTTTACTCAGATGGGCTTTTATTACATTATTTAATTGGGCCGAATTTATTTAAATTAAAGCCCATCTATTTTATTTTAATTGGGCTGTTATATTATTTTCGTTGGGCCTCGTTTGATTTATTTAATTGAGCCAGCTAATCAAATTATTTATTTATTTGGGCCAAGATTTATTTAATTACTTGAGTTGATGAATTATTTCAATTGGGCCTCTCATGTTAATTATTCAAGCCCACTTCTATTTAATCAATTATTAGGCTGCCTTATGTTGAGCCTTTTAATTATTTAATCTTATAACATTACTTGTTCCTATTTATTAAGCCCGATTAATTATGAGGTTATAAAGCGAATAAGTTGAAGTATTTATTTATTTTCTATTGACTACGAGGAATGGGGTTTATTTAATTGGCGGATTAGAACACCCTAAGAGAACGGATTAATTTTTATTAATTATCTGGCTTCATGAGACGAGACTTAGCTTTTGTTTAAATCCGATAGCTTGGATTAACAATAGAAATTCCCTGATTATTATTTCAGAATAATAATTCATGCATAAGGATCATGCATAGTTAAATACACATTCTCATTTGAGGATTTTTATTCGAGCAAATATCTTATATATGTACATATATTCTCGTAATAAAGGTCAAGGGCGAGATTGACAATCTATTGAGGAGCTTTTGTATCACAGAAAATCACTATCAGGTGGGCATTACTTTCATATATATCAAATGAGTTTAAATATTACGTTCAAGCAAGTTATTTCATGATTAAATTAATTGAAGTTATTTCAAATATTGTCTTGCCATAAAATATTTAAATTTCAGTATGATATCTATCTGATGTGACTTTTATCATGTAATCGAATTCGGGTCTTGAGCAGTTGATAGCTATCCTGCCAGGGCTAGTGTACACCAGTGACCGTGAGTCATCTAGCGGGTTGGCCGGTCAAGTGACCGTGAGAGGTGGCCACCTCTCCGGCACAAAGTTCCAGATATGATAGATTACAAGAGAACTTAGACTGCAGTCGAACTTTAAGAATCACAAATGAAATTAGTAAGCTTGGGCCTTTTAGCGAAAAACTCCCTTGCTGTACTGTTTATTATGGCATGACAATTTACAGTTTTGAAGCATGTATTTTATACTTAGGCATACGTGCCCACTGAGTACTTTTGTACTCAAGCCCTGCATATATTTCTAAATGTGCAGGTTGAGCAGCTGCCGATGGTGATGAAGTGACGAGCGGGATTCTTTTGTCTTATTATGTATTTATGAACTCTAGGGTTACATGTCTTCATACATGTAATCAGAATCATATTCCGTTGCGTACTCAAAAGTTTTATGCTATTTTGAATAAGTCAGAGATATCTGAACTTACTAGGTATTTGAGTCTATATGACTAAACTTCTGTTATATGATAAATATCCCTTTTGTTAAATGATGAAATGTGATCCTTCCTTGTTTGATTATCCCCTTTCTACCCCGCTTCTAATCTCCCTCCATTAGTTACGGTTTCCCCGGCTTAATTATCCTTAATTAGGACCGGTCGTGACAGAGTGGTATCAGAGCAAATCATTTGCTCTGAACCCTAGAGTTAATAAATTTTTCTAGTATGATCACTAGTATGAAAGAGTCAGTCGGCAAAAGCTCAGCACTTCATCACATCGCTATGCTCAACAGAAAGAAATGCAACAGAAAGTTTCGAATGTTGAAGTTTATATTTCGCCTTGATGCAAATGTTGATTTTACTTATGCCTTTTTATGGAGATGTTACTCAATGAACTTAGATGCGCTAAGGATGCATGATCACTGTTATGAACACAACAATAGAAGGAATTTAGCAAGAACATTTTTGCTTTTCTCTGTAAATTGAGGCGATGAGTAAGTTACAAAATTAGTGAACCAGACGAGAAACCAACAAACAAAATACAATGGGGAGTAAAGAAAAGTGTCACACATGAGATAGTGACACGGGCATAGATCTTCGTTCGGATTATTCACGCGAGGCGGATACCGAATCAACTATTGCCTTAATCAGAGTATAGTGGGAACACTTTTCATAGTAATAAGAATACCCTACATAGTTTGGAAACTGCGACATAACGGAGTTAATTCTTTTCAAAACCCTAATTAGTACTAGTTGCAGCATATTTAAGACTTCACGAGTTATATATTCGAGTCTAGTGTTAGGCTCGGTCCTCTTATGATTATAATACCGTGGTTAGAATTTCGAGACTCAAGCAGAATTATTACCTTACTGTTGTAGATGTGTTTGAACCTTACTGTTTTTGCCACCTATTTTGATATTCGTGAGTTTGATTATGCGACCTTCATGTATAGATGGCGAGGATGCGCTTTACCAGACGACGGCCGTTGCGTCGAGATGCTAGTCCGGATGCTATCAGGAACTCATATTTTACTTATCGCCGATGCCACGGTGATGACTTAGGCCAATTCTTGGCCGGCTTCCATCGACACTGGGTCGCTGCAAGAGACCATGGGATATCGGACTATGACGGAATGGAGCGGCTAATGGATTTGCTGCCATCAGAATGGCAGGGATGGGCGAGGATGATTTCCGCTCACTACATCACTCGTTCTGGCAGGTCCTATGATTTGCATTATGACTTCTCTGGATTTACTGCTGAGATCCAGGCACAATTCACTCGTTGGGGAAATGCTCCTCGAGGGCCGTATACACGTCCGGGAGACCTTGCTCGAGTCGGAGTACCTTCGCCCGACGAACTACTGGACCCACTTCCGGAGCCGACTCCACCAGCAGCCCCTATCTTAGGGCAACCCAGGAGGCACGACGCTGAGGCAGGCCCCTCTAGGCCTCAAGCCTACAGAGATTTTCCACCTGGCACGGGTTCAGTGCCATTAGTCTGTGAGCCACCATTGTCATCGAGGCAGTTGAGCAAGGCAGAGATAGCAGCCGCTATGGTCGACGTTGACAGAGTCTTAGCCGATACCATGGATTTCCTCAATAAGGGAAAAGCCCCGGCCATGGACGACCGCCCAACTCTTCGAGTCACCTTGAAGATGATTCGCTTAGCCATCATTGGCCAGGCAGCAGGTGAAGGAGGGGGTGAGTCGCACCCATCTGGCGGAGAAACAGATGAAGACCCAGAGGAAGATCCGGAAGATGATCCAGAGGAAGACAGCCATGCCCCGACCCAGGGATCTTGTACCCGATCTTCTTAGACCGGTTTATATATATATATCTAATAGGATGATATTTAAATATTCCAGAAACATAGATTGTTCTGATGCTTTTGTATGCCATGTGTCGGCATAGACTTTTGACTAGTATTAGGACGGAGACGCGAAACCTTGGGACGTTCCGTGACTGAGTAGTTTTTGTAATGGCTCACTATGTAGCCAGTTCATCATGTGTGGTACTTAGATAGATCTTTGAATCTAGATTTTATGATGATGTAAAGTCCTCATTGAGGCAATTTTCCCTATGTTATATATGGTGATCTTATTGGTTTTTCGCAGCAAGTCGTTCCGCTATGTTTTATTTATATATTCGCTTAAGTTTTAGCAAGAGCAGAACTCGATGAGTTAAAGAGTAACTATAGAAATGATAGTATGGCCTTATTGTTTTTTTTAATGCGCTGACAACTTGTGTTTAACCCAATAGAATGCCGCCAAAACGAGGACGACCAAGAGGAGGGGGCAGGATTCCCCGAAATGAAAGAAGAGGCCCAGAAACAGGGCCAGAACCAGAACCCGAAATAGTTCAACCACCTGTTCAGCCAGAACGACGGATTGAAGAATTATTCTTGCGACAGAACCCACCTACCTTCAACGGGACAGGAGACCCGGCAGAAGCTGAAACTTGGGTTCGCGCTATTGAACGCATTTTCAACTTCCTGCGTTGCACCGACCAAGAACGTCTGACTTGTATGTCCTTTCAGTTGACTGGGTCAGCTGATTTCTGGTGGGAAGCACGGATGAAAACGATGACAGCAGAGCAGTTAGAAAACCTGACCTGGGAACAATTCAAAGCTGGTATATATGACAAGTATATACCCAAGAGCTACCGCAAGAAGAAGGAAGCTGAATTTTACAATCTAAAGCAAGGGAAGATGTCGGTAACTCAATATGACAGGATGTTCTGCGATATGTCTAGATATGCGCCGGAACAAGTTGACACAGATGAGAAGATGGCTGAAAAGTTTTGTGCCGGACTGAGGCACGAGATTAGGATGGCTTTGGCAAGCCATGGAGGATTGTCTTACACTGAGTCGCTCAGTCGAGCGTTAGACATTGAGGCAGCCATGCCAGGAGAAAGACTTGCAATTGTACCTGCGCCAGCACCTCCACATGATCAAAATCATAATTAGAATTTTAAAGGAAAAAGGAGATGGGACAACAGTAACCCGAACCAAGGCGAGAAGAAGCCATGGCAGGGACGGGTCTTCCAGTCACAGGGCTATGGAGGCCAGAGTGCACCGAAACAGATGGGAAATAACCAACAGAGGGCCCCACATTGCCCCAAATGTAACAAAAATCATGTGGGAATCTGTAAGGCCGGCAGTGATAGTTGCTATGTCTGCAACCAGAAGGGGCACTATGCAAACCGGTGCCCGAATAAGCAACATGGAACGAGTTCAAGGCCGAACCCACCTATCCAGGCTCCGCATCTGCGAGCAATCCAAGCTTTGCCCCAACCATACCCAAGGCAGCAACCACAGTATCAGCAGCCACAGCAGCACCAACAGCTACAGTACCAACCACAACCTCAACAACCGTATCAGCAACAGGCCCGCCAACAACAGCAGCGACAACAGAAACAACATGAAAAACCTCGTCATGCTAGAGCCTATGCTATGAGGCAGAAGCAGCCCGAGAACAACCAGGGAAACCTGGCAGGTATGGGCATGCTACTCAATACTCCTGTTGTACTTCTATTTGATACGGGCGCATCGCATACTTTCATTTCAAGTACATGTGTTGATACATTAAAACTTAAAATGGAAAGAGCTGACCAGGAATTGAGTATATCATCACCTATAGGAGGGATGACGGCAGTAGATCATGTGTGCTTGAACCTAGAACTGAACATAGGGTCACACAAGATTGTAGTGAACAACTCCTATGTTATACCGATGGGAGATGTGGACATAATCCTAGGAATGGACTGGCTAGCCGAGAACTATGCCACCATCCTTTGTAACGAAAGACGGATATCGTTTCGACCCCCAGGAAGGGAGCCGTCACATTTCCACGGAATTAGTATGGGAAGAAGAAAGATGATCATCTCCGCCCTACAAGCAACGAAAATGATGAAGAAGGGATACCCAGCTTACCTCGTATACTTGCACGGAGAACTGGGTACTGAAAAGAGTATAGAAGATGTAGCAATTGTACGGGACTTTTCAGATGTATTTCCAGAGATTCTGCCAGGGCCACCACCGGACAGACCAATTGAGTTTACCATTGATTTGGAGCCCGGGGCAGCTCCCATTTCGAAGGCACCATACCGGATGGCTCCTAAAGAGTTGGAAGAACTCAAGATACAACTGCAAGAACTTTTGGAACTTGGATTCATTAGGCCAAGTGTATCACCTTGGGGTGCACATGTACTTTTTGTGAAGAAAAAGGATGGCACATTGAGAATGTGCATAGACTATAGGGAACTGAACAAAGTGACACTGAAGAACAAATATCCTTTACCAAGGATAGATGACCTCTTCGACCAGCTCAAGGGAGCAAGCGTGTTCTCGAAGATTGATTTGCGGTCTGGTTATCACCAGCTGAAGATTCGACCAGAAGACGTACCTAAGACGGCATTTCGAACTAGGTATGGCCACTACGAATTTGTAGTTGTGCCATTCGGGCTAACTAATGCGCCAGCCGTGTTCATGGACCTCATGAATCGAGTATTCCATCCGTATTTAGACAAATTTGTCTTGGTATTCATAGATGACATCCTGATCTACTCGAAGAACGATAAAGACCATGAGGAACATCTGAGAATTGTTCTAGAAACGTTGAGGACAGAGCGCCTTTATGCCAAATTCAGCAAGTGTGAGTTTTGGCTCAGCGAAGTCACGTTTTTAGGACATATTGTATCATCAGAAGGGATTAAAGTGGACCCTGAAAAAGTGCAAGCAGTGCGCGAATGGAAATCGCCTACTAACCCTAATGAGATAAGAAGTTTCTTAGGATTGGCATGTTACTATAGGAGGTTTATGGAAGGATTTTCCAAAATTGCAAGGCCAATGACGCAACTACTCAGGAAGGGAATAAAATTTTCTTGGACAGAGGAGTGCGAGAAGAGCTTCCAAGAACTTAAGGAGAAGTTAACTACGGCACCAGTGTTAGCCGTCCCAACAGCTGATAAGGAATACATGATCTACACAGACGCGTCCAAAAATGGACTTGGTTGCGTGCTGATGCAAGAAGGAAGAGTGATAGCATATGTGTCACGACAGCTTAGGCCACATGAACTGAATTACCCGACTCATGATCTGGAATTAGCTGCAGTGGTGCATGCGCTGAAGATTTGGAGGCACCACCTATATGGAGTTAGGTGTGAAATATTCACAGATCATAAAAGCCTGAAATACTTTTTCGAGCAAAAGGACCTTAATATGAGACAAAGAAGATGGCTCGAACTAGTGAAGGATTATGATTGCGGTATTAACTACCACCCGGGTAAGGCCAATGTAGTAGCTGATGCATTGAGCCGAAAAACTCAATCTAGGTTGGGATGTCTCGTCACCCAAGAGAATGAGCTCATCAAAGAGTTTGGAAAAATGAGCATAGAAGTGGTTAAACCACCAGGGACGATAGCAAGCGTTGTTGCAACAATACCTAGCTTGAGAAAGATGATTGTAGAAGCACAAAGAAAAGACGAGAAAATGGAGAAACTACGGGGAGCAGTAAGGAAAGGAGGAGTCAAGAATTATCAAGAAGCAGCAGATAATGCTATCATCTTTGAGGGAAGAATATGCATTCCCCACGATGATGAGCTTAAGGATCAAATCATGAGTGAGGCTCACGATACCCCTTATACTGCCCACCCAGGGAGTACTAAGATGTATCAGGACCTAAAGAAACACTTTTGGTGGGAAGGCATGAAGAGAGACATAGTGTCATTTGTGGAGAAATGCCTGGCATGCCAACAGGTGAAGGCCTTACACCAAAGGCCATATGGAAAACTACAACCGTTGGAAATCCCAGAATGGAAGTGGGAGCACATAGCAATGGATTTTGTGACCAGTTTGCCCAAAACAAAGAAAGGAAACACTGCCATTTGGGTAATAGTAGATCGACTCACAAAATGTGCTCATTTTATACCAATACCGATCACACATGGATCAGACAAGCTAGCTCAGTTGTATGTTCGAGAGATTGTACGCTTACACGGTGTACCAGTGTCGATCACTTCAGACCGAGACTCAAAATTTACTTCTAGATTTTGGATGAGCTTACAGAAGGAGTTAGGCACGAGGTTAAATTTCAGCACCGCCTTCCACCCGCAGACAGATGGGCAGTCTGAAAGGACAATTCAGACCCTCGAAGATATGTTGAGAACAGTGGTGTTAGATAGAGGTGGAAGTTGGGAAGTAGTGCTGCCGTTGATTGAATTTGCCTATAATAACAGTTACCAGGCGACTATCGATATGGCACCATATGAGGCATTGTATGGAAGAAAATGTAGATCACCACTTTATTGGGATGAAGTGGGTGAGAGAAAAG
Organism: Salvia miltiorrhiza; assembly: GCF_028751815.1. Lineage (NCBI taxonomy): Eukaryota > Viridiplantae > Streptophyta > Magnoliopsida > Lamiales > Lamiaceae > Salvia > Salvia miltiorrhiza. The sequence continues at coordinate 31,563,369 of NC_080390.1, read as the reverse complement.
TTTTAGGACCAGACATGGTAAATGAGATGGTTGAGATAGTCCGCCAAATCAGAGGGCGAATAAAGGAGGCACAAGATAGACAGAAATCTTACGCTGATGCACGCCGAACCGAATTACAGTTTGAATTAGGAGACAAAGTCTTCCTAAAAGTATCTCCTACCAAGGGGATAACTAGGTTTGGTGTCAAGGGAAAACTTAGGCCCCGATTCGTAGGACCTTATGAGATTTTGGAAAGAATAGGCCCAGTAGCCTATAGGTTGGCATTACCGCCAAGTTTTGGAAACGTTCACAATGTTTTCCACGTATCACAACTCAGAAAATACGTTTTCGATCCAAAGCACATAATCCACCAAGAAGAGATGATCCTTTGCCCAGACTTGAGTTATGAAGAGAGACCAGAGGCCATTCTAGATCGAAAAGTACAACAACTCAGGAATAAGGCAATCACATCAGTGAAAGTCTTATGGAGACATCACGGACAAGAGGAAGCCACGTGGGAGCTTGAAGACAAAATGAAGGAGAAATACCCCGAACTGTTTTAGAAGAAATATGCAAATTTCAGGACGAAATTTTTGTTAAGAGGGGTAGTATGTAGTGACCCGCTCTTTTATATATTTTAAATCCAGTAATGAGTGTGTATTTTTGTTCATCAGTGAATAAAAACGGATATTATTCTGATATGAATTCAGCTTATGATCCTGAATTTATATTGTTAAAGCAGTTAATGATATTATTTCAGAGTTATAACTGACTTAGCAAAGTCACGTTATTTATTTAAGCGAGATGGAATTAGATTTTATTCTTACTCAAGTTGTGGATTATTTCAGACTCGTGAGTTAATTAAATCTGCGGATTTAATTTATATATTAGAACAACGAACGAATTAAATCTACGGATTTAATTTTGATTCATTTTATAACTTATCGATTTTAGCGAGATATCACATGTCGAAATCGAGATTTATGTAAATACAGTATCAAGCAGAATCGAAGCCAGTATTTTATTTCAGTTACGGAATCACCGAGACATAGAAAATACATCATTAATTCTTCTCTATTTTTTTTTCTTTTTCTTTCCATCAATCTTTGACCACTCATTTTTCACCCCGACCATTCACTCTTTCCCAACCACTTTCCCCATCACTCATCATTTTTCCCACCACTACTCAATTTTTTTCCACTACAATAATCCTCCACTTAGCCTACATCAACTCACGTAAACCAAATACACTTAGTTGACTCCATCCAAGAACACCATATTCTTCACCCTTCACTTAGCAATTTCAGAAGGACAAAGATCTTTCTTCACTGCTCCTACCAACTTCAAGGTAAGGTTTGGCTCAATACTTTCATTCTCCCTCGACTAAATTCACCTGCATTATACAATGAACCATCATTTATTTCAGTTAATTCCTCAGTGGAACTAATCAACTACAACGAACAATACATCAATCAAACCAAACAATTGCAAGGTAAGCTTTGTCCTTAACTTTGCTATTTTCAGTTCAAGTCTCCTTCATTCATTAAACAATGGCAACTTCAATCCATTTCAGTTATTTCACCCTTCACTACACTCCAGCAACAACCAATCAATTGAATACAAGCGAGGTATTCTACTATCTTGAATATTCAATCCAGTTCACATCCATGCTTAGCATAATCACAGTTTATCTACACGATATAGTCAAGATATGTTGTACAATAGGGAAATACTTTACAACAGAGGATTTTACATGCTTCATTTCCACTGCACCCCAGAGTAGCAATCACAAGAACTCACACCCTCAGAAACTAGATAAGCGTTTGAATTGGAGAGAGAGATTAGACTTAGCTTTAAGGGAGGGATGGGCCGACTGCCCAAGCAACTGCCGAGCCTAACTGCCGGAGAAAGAGGAGGGCGACTGTCCTTGGCGGTGGCAGCCTCTGGCTTGCTACCTGCCGGACGAACACAGTGAGGAGAGCACGGAGATCTCGCCGATTCTAGAACCCGACGGCGGCGGCAAAGGTGCTAGCGAGACTTGAAGGCGACAGCTACGGCGTTAACCAGCTAGAGGGGAAGAAGCTGACCGACTCCAGAAATCGGAGCAACGCCGGGAACAGCGATAGCAACGGCGAAGCCGGCCTTCCAGTAGCAGCAGCGGTGTCGGGGCTCGGCGGAAATCGTGTGACAGCTGCGGCAGATTCTCGGCGACAAGGAAAGCTAGAACTCAAATTTGAGGAAGGAAGATTAGGGCTCAAATCACTTCCCTGATTTTGAGAGATATCAGCAGTGACTTGGACAACGCCGCTCGGAGACGATGGCCGTTCGCCGGACACTGGTTGCAGCGACGACGGCGACCTTCAATTTGTGAATTAGGGCTCGCTCTCCCCGCCTTGAACGAACTCCAGACGAAGAGGGGAAAATAGATCGGAGGTAACAGTGGGTGCCGCCGGATTTGCAGAGACAGCGGTGTAGTTGACGAAGACGGTCGCCAGCCACTCGCCGGATTTTGGAGCCGCGGCGGCGAGCCCCTCAGAGGAGAGTTCTCGACTGATTTTGAGAGAGAGAGTGACAGCTCTGTTTCGGAGATGATAAGAAGGACGTTGAGGGATTAACGTTGACAAGGAGAAGCGACGAAGCGTCGACTCGCCGGATTGCGGAGCAGCAGCGGTCGGCGCCTCGGCTGGAGCGAGAGGGAGAAATAGAGAGAGAGAGCTTGACTGTTTTGGGTGAGAGAGAGAGGTGTGCGTTCTTTTGTGTGTGTGCGTGATTTGTTAGGAAAAATAGAGAACCGAGAGTGTGTGTGAGATGGGCTCTTATCTTAATTTGGGCTTCTATTTTAATTGAATTGGGCCAAATGTTTGGGCTCTATTTATTTTAATAAATGAGCCGATGTTAATTATAAATTAGGCCTTGATTTATTTATGGGCCGATTTTAATTATTAATTGGGCCTCTGAATTTATTATATGGGCCTTTAATGATTCACATATTTGGGCTGCTGTATCATTTCAGTTGGGCCTTAGTTATTCTATCTCAGTTGGGCCTTATTTATTTTACTCAGATGGGCTTTTATTACATTATTTAATTGGGCCGAATTTATTTAAATTAAAGCCCATCTATTTTATTTTAATTGGGCTGTTATATTATTTTCGTTGGGCCTCGTTTGATTTATTTAATTGAGCCAGCTAATCAAATTATTTATTTATTTGGGCCAAGATTTATTTAATTACTTGAGTTGATGAATTATTTCAATTGGGCCTCTCATGTTAATTATTCAAGCCCACTTCTATTTAATCAATTATTAGGCTGCCTTATGTTGAGCCTTTTAATTATTTAATCTTATAACATTACTTGTTCCTATTTATTAAGCCCGATTAATTATGAGGTTATAAAGCGAATAAGTTGAAGTATTTATTTATTTTCTATTGACTACGAGGAATGGGGTTTATTTAATTGGCGGATTAGAACACCCTAAGAGAACGGATTAATTTTTATTAATTATCTGGCTTCATGAGACGAGACTTAGCTTTTGTTTAAATCCGATAGCTTGGATTAACAATAGAAATTCCCTGATTATTATTTCAGAATAATAATTCATGCATAAGGATCATGCATAGTTAAATACACATTCTCATTTGAGGATTTTTATTCGAGCAAATATCTTATATATGTACATATATTCTCGTAATAAAGGTCAAGGGCGAGATTGACAATCTATTGAGGAGCTTTTGTATCACAGAAAATCACTATCAGGTGGGCATTACTTTCATATATATCAAATGAGTTTAAATATTACGTTCAAGCAAGTTATTTCATGATTAAATTAATTGAAGTTATTTCAAATATTGTCTTGCCATAAAATATTTAAATTTCAGTATGATATCTATCTGATGTGACTTTTATCATGTAATCGAATTCGGGTCTTGAGCAGTTGATAGCTATCCTGCCAGGGCTAGTGTACACCAGTGACCGTGAGTCATCTAGCGGGTTGCCGGTCAAGTGACCGTGAGAGGTGGCCACCTCTCCGGCACAAAGTTCCAGATATGATAGATTACAAGAGAACTTAGACTGCAGTCGAACTTTAAGAATCACAAATGAAATTAGTAAGCTTGGGCCTTTTAGCGAAAAACTCCCTTGCTGTACTGTTTATTATGGCATGACAATTTACAGTTTTGAAGCATGTATTTTATACTTAGGCATACGTGCCCACTGAGTACTTTTGTACTCAAGCCCTGCATATATTTCTAAATGTGCAGGTTGAGCAGCTGCCGATGGTGATGAAGTGACGAGCGGGATTCTTTTGTCTTATTATGTATTAATGAACTCTAGGGTTACATGTCTTCATACATGTAATCAGAATCATATTCCGTTGCGTACTCAAAAGTTTTATGCTATTTTGAATAAGTCAGAGATATCTAAACTTACTAGGTATTTGAGTCTATATGACTAAACTTCTGTTATATGATAAATATCCCTTTTGTTAAATGATGAAATGTGATCCTTCCTTGTTTGATTATCCCCTTTCTACCCCGCTTCTAATCTCCCTCCATTAGTTACGGTTTCCCCGGCTTAATTATCCTTAATTAGGACCGGTCGTGACAATTTCATTCTCATTACAATTTGGATCCGATACATTTTTCTGATTGGGTCGTGATAAACATGCGCCCAATCACCGAAAGCATAGGTCAAGAGGTGGGCGCGGCATTGGGTGGGGTGGGGGGGGCTTGCGCGGGCCCAGTACTTTGTACCGAACCCTCAACTATGGATCTTGTTATACATTGTTGATTAATAGCTGTCAAATATGTAAGACTATTTCATAAAAATTTAAATAAAATCATTAACATTAATTAGAGTAAAATAAAATCTTCAGGCAAACTTGTACGCAAATTTGAATACTATTTTCTTCGTCCCATTACAAGTGTTCCACTTTTTATAATGGGATGTCCATTATAAATGTCTCATTCTTTTTTTTGGCAATATATTATCTGTCAATATCTAATATTTAAATAATTTTTATCAACCACTTTATATACTTTTTACACTTTTTTTAATTTCGGTGTCCGAAAAGTAATGAGACATTTATAATGAAACGAAATGAGTATAAAATACTTAAATTTATAATTTAAGACTTTTTTTCAATACACTAGCAGAGATAACGTGCATTCGCACGTAAAAAAGAATTAATTTAATAATTATTTTTTATGAATGTAAATTTGTATGTTATATTTCTTCGAGCAGTTGATAGGCGTGGGCTGCTACTCCACTCTTCTTTTCGGTTGGGGTTTTTTATCGAGCATGAGGTGTGCTCGACATGCTGTTGTTCTTGCTGCTGTTCTTGGCCATGACTCCTGGTCGTGGAGCTTCTTCGAGCAGAGCGTTGGCTGTTGGGGTTTCTTTTCGAGCTTTTGGTGCGCTCGTTGTGCTGCTACTCTTGGCCATGGTTGGAGGGTGAGGTTTGAGGCGTCGCCTTGGTTCTTTTTCAGTCCTCGGGTGAGCTCAGGGCTGGGGCTGAGATGGTCGGGTCTCATTGGGAGCTCCGCGAGTGGGGAACGGTCACGCATTTTCCTCTCTCGGCGTCGACAACTAACTTTTGGAGGGCGAGCTTTGGTCAGTGATGCGTCGTGCCATGCTCTTTTATGAACTTTTTTCTTGTTGTTTGCTTATAGCTCTTTGCCATTTTTTGTTCCTTTTTGTTTTTATTCCGTTGGTGTCGAGGCACGGCGACTTGGGGGCGATGGTTAGGCCGGAGCTCCCGAAGCTATCATCCGCTCTTTGTTTTTCTTTTTACTTCGGTTGTTTTGCTTTAGACGAGCACTCTTTTTCCTATTTAGGGTTTTCTCTCGCGGGTTTTCCTATATAGGTTTTAACGAGGCTCGGCTCTTAGTCTGCTCTCTGTGCTTTCGGGGGTTTTAGGTTCTCATTTTCTCTTTTTATATATGATCTCTATTTCATCATAGTAATATTTATTATTTTAATATATTGTTTGAATCAATTATTGGGTGAATTTTAAATAGTATAATGTCATAAAACTAAAAAAAAAACATTTAAATTTAGTATAAAAAATTAATTTTAATTAATTAACCATCGCCTAATTTTATTGTCATTAGAAAAAACAGACCAAAAAGAAAAGAAGATTGATATGAAATTCATATTTATTTTCTAGATTTTCATGTTTATATTTTAATTTTGTTTAGTATTTAGATTTTTTTATTTTTAAACACGTTGTTTATTTTCAGTGCTCGTCGTGCATCGCACGGGAGGGTGTACTAGTGTGTGAAATCAACGAGAGAATGCAATTAGAAAGTTGGTTAAATATAAAATTATTTATTGTTCTATATAACCCATGTACTTTTGATAATTTTGATAGCATCCAAATAATTTTAGATGAGAAAACTACCCACACAAAGGTCAACCAATTCGCATGCTCACACGTAGGTGGAAAAATTATCCTCATGTATACGAAATTGAATCCATGATCTCTTATAAAGGAAAATCTTTTGATGCATCAGTTTTGTCACTTGAGCTATGCCTTAATTATTTAATTTTTTAGGATAATAATAGTATTGTCTTAATTTCCTTAATATAGGAATTAATAATGATTTTGTGGTACTTTTTCATTAGATGAAACTTGCATGTTGTTATCAATATTTTTCGTTTGTTCTAAATAAATTTATATTTTTATGCGATAGTCAATGAATGACACTTGAAAAATCATATATGATGGACTTATATTTATAAAAGGTATTTACGACATTCAAATTTGATACATTTAACTCCATGAGTACTCATTTTATCACTAAATCATTGCCGATGAGATATAGTATAACTTTTACATTGTATGCTATTTGTATTATGTATATTTAAATATTTAAAATATATGCAATACTTCCACATATTTAATTTATTGTTTGATTGATTGTACTACGAGAAAGAATGCGAGAAGATGAGTAATTCAATGCTCGTTTGGTTCAAGTAGAGGAATGGAAAGGGAATGAAATCAAATAAAGGAGTTGAATGGTAACAATAACCATTACTTTTATTGAGTGTTTGGTTTGACAATGAAAATGAATCATGAGTAAGGAAACCCCCCTCCCCCTTTTTTTCCCTCTATTTTGAGGGGTAACAAATTGAGTGATTGAGTTACCCTAGGATAATGATTATCTCATTACCCAAACCAAACAACAAGTAATGGATTCAATTACTTGATTCCCTTTCCAACCTCTAAAAACACCCAATCAAACGTGAACTTATTGAATAACAACTAAAAATATAACTAAGCAGTAATTTCGAGATTTACTACCCCAACAAACCCACGTCTGAAACCCTAGGTATACCAAACTGACGACTCACTCCAACCACTGTGCAGCGGCGATTTTCCCAAAAGCTTGAACAGCTGATTGATTCCAGTGATTATTTCCGGCGAGGACACGATAAAAGAAGGTGATTTATCGCCAAGCAAATCGACGTCCCATTCTGTTGGGAAAAATCGGCATGCTATAAGGTTTTCACTTTCTGAATTTATGTTACTTCTAGCAGAGATCATGTTGTTGGTTTATGGCTTAAATTTTGAGCAGTTAGCTTTCTTCTTGTTGAACTGCACTATCTTTTCTGTTGATGCTCTTGTTAATTTGGGTTTTGGCTGAATGTATTTGATTGAGTAGTTCTTGTAATTAGAGCTTAATTGGTAGTATATGTTGTGATTTCGATGTTTGAACAAGATGATAATTCTTGTTGTATTTTAATACCATTGCTAAGTTGAAGTTAAATTCTGTTTTTTCTGATTTGTTATCTATCGATTAGGCTCCATTAGGTGTATGGAAGAGTCTGATTCCATGAGCAAGACAAGATGACTGGCTTAGTGAAAATTGTCAAGGTCGGATGAGTGATCGTCCAAAAAAGGGATATGCAAGCAGGATTTGTGGCTTCGGAATGAGTTGAACAACTATTCATAATGTCAAAGTAGATATTCGATTCTTTTGTTTACTTATTCATAATATGTTCATTCATAAAAATATGTAATATATTAATTTAATTTAACTTATTGTTCAGAACTTATTGTGTGATATATATTCATTACTGAATAATACTTATTCAGAACTTATTCATGTTATTCAGAATTTATTCATAACTGAATAGTAGTTATTCGAAAGGAACACTAGATTATTCAGAATTTATTTATGTTATTCAGAACTTATTCATTTAATGAATAATTATATGAAATTGGTGAATGGATCTGTATTAACATATGACATTTATAAACTGAATAAACTTTTAATGTTCGAGAATAAAGTGAAAAATATACTACAAAATATGAAATACAAACTTTGCTGAATGGACATTTAACTGATCTGAATAATTTAACATATTGCATTTATAAACTGAATAAACTTTCAAATTATGCGAATAATGTGAACAATCTACTGAATATGTTTCAAAACGTGAACTAAACTGAAATAAAAATATAATTTACAGAAAAATGATTAAACTATATCTTTTCGAATAAATATTATAAAATTGAGTATTCTATTTAATCGGTGGAGTATTAAGGAATCGTGAATTGTACCTAATTTTGATCGGAGAAGACGAAAGAGAGTAATCGGAATTTTTGAGCACGAGAGTAAAATTGCTGCTTGATAATAAAAGATAACGTATCTCTACAATGTGTGCATGCACGAGTATTTATAGAGGAATACAAGCTAAGGGTAAGAAAGTAATTTCGCTCCCCGGACATGCTACTCGCATGGATGAGGGCAAAATAGTAAATCCCTATCTAAGAACATGCACTCCGCGTGGTTAGGGGCAAAAAGGTAGATTCACTGGTGAGGTGGACGATTCCTCTGGCGCGAGCCTTCCCTCTGGCAAGGACCTTTCCTCTGGTAAGTATTACTCCTCTGGCGAATATGATTCCTCTGGCGAGTATGATTCCTTCTGATGAAAGCCATCTCGCTGCTCCCCGTGATTCCCCTGGTAAAGTCATTCCTCTGTTCCGCATATATTACTCCTCATCAGCTACTCCCCCCTCTGGTCTGACTAGTTCGCTCTGGAACGGTGCAACTAGTCAGAGTATTCGCCCGCGCGGGTGACGTCATCAACATTAAATGCCCGCCCTTTCTGCAGTGCTTTTTCGTATCCCGAGGTCACCTTTTCAACTTTCGCGTCCTTTCGCCTCCCCGCAGAAATCCTCGACCGTCGATTGCTTTTTTAGGGCCACGTGTCGTTCATCCCGTATGGTGATAGTTGCCCGCGTACGTTACTTAGTCAGTTTTGAATTTTTATCCCTTCATCTTCTTCATTCTGTTCTCGCACTTGCTCATTTTTTCTCTCAATTCCAGTGATCTCCTTTTTACTGTTTTGGCAATTTTCTTGCGACCCTACCGTTCGAGTCTCTTCCGTCGACCTTAAAGAACTCCCGACTTTAGGTAAATCGCGTGCTCCCTTTCCTGGTACTTGTAATTAGTTGTAGCGTTGTTGTATAATTGTTGGTGCTCTGACTGAGCGTGTTAAAAACCCTAGATTTAGAAATTCCGGCAATGGCTTCCACTTCCCAAGGTTCTTCATCCTCCTCCTCCCAATCCCAGGATCTTATAAACCTTCCTTCCCCTCCCGCCACGCCCGATTCTCAGGCTACCTCGAGTCCTTCTAAGCCTTCGAAAAGATTTAAGAAAGCACCCCAGCCTCCTAAGCCTATTCTCGAATCCCGCCTTGGTGTCGCGGCTATGGAGAAGATGAAGGACAAATGTCTTCGTCCCGCAGGCCTAAAATTCGAACCCTTCTCCAAGGCCTCGCCGCCCCCAGAGAAACTTCGTGATCATAAAACAGTGGCCATTTGGAAGGCCCAGATAGACGCCGGCCTAAGGCTTCCTCCCTCTCCTCTCTTGGTTGAAGTCTGCAACCATTACCGCATCCCCTTTTATCAAGTCACCCCCTCCGCCATCCGGAGGTTATATTCCTTCCACATTCTATGCCGAGCCCACGGTGTTGGAGACACCGCCAAATTATTTTTTCAGACCCAGTCTCTCCGTATGCAGGGCAGCCCCTTGTATAGCTTTGCTGGTCTTAAGAAATATCCCACCACCTTCCTTTCTTCCCTGAATTCTTTTGACAAAGGTTTTTTATCTCATTATTGTTACGTGCGCACCCTTATTGGTTCCTGGCGCGATCACAGCGCTCTGAAGCTGGAATGGCAAAGCCCTCGGACCACTTATAAACCAGCCTCTCTCGATACCCCCTCCGAATTTGACCTGGGGGTCATAACCCGTCTAAATGCCATGAACAGCGCCCAGCCCTTACCCTATAGATACCTTGCCGAAAACAATTCGGCTTTGGCAGCCAATGGCCTATTTCCCCTGTATCCAGAGGTATCGATAGGTAAAAATATGTGTTAGAAAATATATTGACTTTTGTTACCCTGATTATAACAGTGTGGAATTTTTTTATTTGCAGGCATGGCTTGGAGGGCAAAGTGCGGGCTCGATCTGGCTGCCACTGCTTCTCCCTCTCGCAGCGGGGGGCGTGGCTCGGGAGGCTCTAACTCCCGTACAGGCCCTTCAGAGCAACCAACCGGGCCCGAGGTGGACACCTCTCACCTGGTGTCAGAGATCCCTGGGATGGTCACCCCTCCCCAGGGCTTTCGCCCTGGTAAGGGGAAGGATATGAACGTCTTGCTCACATTCAGCCCGAAAGCTCAGGAGGTTGATGTCGGTGGCCTTATCCATAGGCGCAGACGTTCCGGCGCCGGTGAGGGATCCGATGCTGGTGGAGAGGATGTCCCTGTTGTGGACATTACTGATGAAGTCCCCTCTCCCGACTTAGTCCAAGACACCGCCACTCCCGGGTTCACGGGAAAGAGGAAGAGAAGCCTGATCTCCTTGGGCGAGAAAGAGAAGCAAGAGAGCCTGAAGAAGGCCAGCAAGTCTGTGGGTCCAGCAAAGAAGTCTGCTGGTAGCGCGGGGGCTCTCTCCTCTGCTGCCAAAAAGGGCAAAGGCAAGGTTTCGACCCCTCCCGCCGAGGAGTCGGAGGTGGTTGTTCCTGGTCCGATCGCACGTCTGTCGGGGCAGGACTTTGTCGAGGCCCTATCTTCCCGCGTTCACCCCAAGGACAAGGAGGTGACAGTGAAATTGAAACGAGAGGTTCTGACCAGCCAGCTTGGCCAGTTGGCTCTTCAGGTACCCTGCATTTTGCATTTTTATTTAAAGATTAAATTACTAACCCTTTGATTTTTCTGGCGAAAGCAATTTCTCTGACGAAGGCCATTCTTCTGGCCGAAGTTATTTCTTTGTTTTGTCATTACCCACTTTATTTCTTTGCAGATGGAGTCCCGAATCTGGGCGGCCATCCAGTGTGTTAATAATTATGATGCATTGGAGAAGGAGAGAGAAAAGGAGCAGGAGGAGGTGGCCAAGCGTGACGACGACATCGCCAGCGTAGTGGAGCATCTCAGCAAGGCTGAGGCGGAGGCTGCGACTTTTCAGGCTCACGTCGCTGAGCTAGAAGTGGAGAAGGCGTCCCTGGCCTCTGAGCTGGCCAGAGCTAAAAAGGAGGGTTATGATAACCTTACCCGATTCCGGGAGACGTACAAGCAAGAGCATAAGGACACTTGCCGCCAGTGGAAAAAGGCGTGTGAAGGTGCCCATGCACGGGGTTATGCATTGGGGGCCAGGGACCAACGCCTGGAGTTTTTTGTCTCTCCCCAGGGCCAGCGGTTCCTGGACTTCATGTTGGAGGGCACTCTGGCAGCTTTCCGGAAGCACCCCGACTATCTGGAGGGGTTTGGACCCATCTTCGCCCATATTATACGAGAGATATCCATGAAAGCGGCGGAGATGGTGGGAGCGTCAGAGGAGCAGGTCGCGACTCTGGACATGAAGGCCTTGATGGATCATATCAAGGATGAGGACCTCAACAGGATATTGGGGATTGATGCTAAGGCCCCGGCGAAGCCCGAGTGGTGGTACCCGATTTTGAATAAAGCCATCCCTCAATTCGCCTTTGGGGTTTATCCTGGTCCGGCGTTCCCCTCCCCGAAGTACCAGCCCTCCTTCTGCACGACTTTGACCAAATTTGTGGAAAAACTGAGGGGTGGGTCTGGCGTTGGCCCCCACAAGCTCTCCCAGTTCAACATGGAGCCCCCACTGCCCTCTGGCTTGAAGACCCCCACCTTCGAGGACCCTGCCTCCTCTGCGGACGCCGTGGGACAACTTTATGCCTTGTATCAAAACAAGGATGCGTACATTTCTGAGGCAATAAAGTTGTTGAACCTGGAGCAACGTCTGCCCCCAGTGCACTTCTCCAAGACACTGCCGGTGCTTGAGGTAGGTGGTTCCTCTGGTGGAGCTTCCACTGTTCCCGAGTCTTCCGCCGCCACTGCCCTTGTCCCGGATCCCTTTGTTGTTGCTGTCTCCAAGCCCTCTGATGTTGCTCCTCTGCCCTGATTGTGCATTTTTTGTAAACTTTTATCTTGTAAATACTTTGACTCTTCTTTTGGATATTGTTGAGGGATGATTTTTCCCCTCTGATTGTCAATATTATGAACCCTTCTTTTTGATCTGACTCTGCATTTATTTGTCCTTGATGCCATTCTGTCGCTTTGTCTTTGGAGCTTTGAGATGTGATGATTGTTTCCTTCATGTGCAATGGCGTGTTTATCCTTTTTATCAAAGTGCTGGAATTTTTCCTTAGAAATTTTGCTAACTCCTCCTTTGATGATTTCGCTGACTCCTCTGATTGGATTTCTCTGATTTTGATATGGTTGATGGTTTCCTTGTGACATCTTTGCATTCGTTGACTGGTGTTGCCGTAATTTCTCTGACTCTTCCTTCGGCGAACTCCATGTGTTTGCCTTTCTATGGATTTCTCTGGTTCCGCCTTTTGGGGATTTCTCTGACTCCGCTTTTTGAGGATTTCGCTGACTTCTCTGGCAAGGATTTCGCTGACTCCTCTGGCAAGGACTTCGCTGATTCCTCTGGCGAGGATTTCGCTGACTCCTCTGGCGAGGATTTTGCTGACTCCTCTGGCGAGGACTTCGCTGATTCCTCTGGCGAGGATTTCGCTGATTCCTTTGGCAAAGATTTCGCTGACTCCTCTGGCGAGGGTTTCGCTGACTCCTCTGGCGAGGGCTTCGCTGATTCCTCTGGCGAGGATTTCGCTGATTCCTCTGACGAGGATTTCGCTGCTGCTTCCCATCCAAGCATTTCTTTGCTGCTTCCCATCCGAGCATTCCTCTGCTGCTTCCCTTCCAAGCATTCCTTTGCTGCTTCCCATCCAAGCAATCCTTTGCTGCTTCCCATCCAAGCTTGAACACTCTGCGCGGAGCATGGAGGACCCGAGGGGTGCAACCAACTTTCGCGGCTTACGATTAAATAGTAACCCTCTGCGCGGAGCATGGAAGACCCGGGGAGTGCAACCAACTTTCGCGGCTTACGATTAAATAGTAACCCTCTGCGCGGAGCATGGAAGACCCGGGGGGTGCAACCAACTTTCGCGGCTTACGATTGAACAGTAACCCTCTGCGCGGAGCATGGAAGACCCGGGGGGTGCAACCAACTTTCGCGGCTTACGATTGAACAGTAACCCCCTGCACGGAGCATGGAAGACCCTGGGGGTGCAACCAACTTTCGTGGCTTACGGTTGAACAGTAACCCCCTGCACGGAGCACGAAAGACCCTGGGGGTGCGACCAACTTTCGTGGCTTACGGTTGAACAGTAACCCCCTGCATAGAGCATGGAAGACCCTGGGGGTGCAACCAACTTTCGTGGCTTACGGTTGAACAGTAACCCTCTGCGCGGAGCATGGAAGACCCGGGGGGTGCAACCAACTTTCGCGGCTTACGATAGCAATGATCCCTCTGCGCGGAGCATGGAGGACCCGGGGGATGCCACCAACTTTCGCGGCTTACGATAGCAATGATCCCTCTGCGCGGAGCATGGAGGACCCGGAGGGTGCCACCAACTTTCGCGGCTTACGATAGCAATGATCCCTCTGCGCGGAGCATGGAAGACCCTGGGGGTGCAACCAACTTTCGCGGCTTACGATAGCGATGATCCCTCTGGGCTGCTCTTGGTGCTTGCGTTTCCCTTGAATTGCTTAAACAGCAATTTTGAATTTGTTAATTAGGGACTATGGGTATACACCCTACTCCCCCCTCTGGTGACATGTGCAATGCTCTGCATGAACATGTTAAGTAGAGTATGGAATATGAAAAGCGATAATTAGAGTGAAAGAGACAATGCCAGAGAATTCCCTAGAACCACGTATCTGATTTTATTGATATCATGGCCCCGAACCTCGTTAAAACCCATGTGGGGAAAAAGAGTATTCGGTCTACAATTTATCGTGTCATCTAAGCAACATTACACGTAGAACTTTTTCAAAGTGTTGATGTTCCATGGTCTAGGAAGTGCTCTGCCGCCTGGATCCGACAGAATGTACGCTCCGCCGCCCAGGACCTCGGTGATGATGAAGGGCCCCTCCCAATTGGGTTTAAATTTGCCCACTAGTTTCAATGCATCGGCTCTTTTGAGGACTAGGTCGCCCTTGGCTAACTTCCTTGCTCTAACCCGCTTGTCGTATCCCGCCTTAATGATGCTTTTGTACTTCGCTGCTCTGATCTGAGCTTCTTCCCTCTGTGTTTCCACAAGATCGAGCTCTGTTCGTCGGAGTTCAGAATTGTGCTCTGTATCGTAGGTAGTGATGCGACATGACTCCAATCTAGCCTCCGCTGGTATCACTGCATTGGATCCGTATACCAGGGTGAAAGGCGCCTCTCCTGTTGCCGTCTTTGGGCTAGTTCGGTAGGCCCAAAGGACGGTATCCAACTCCTCGACCCATTTCCCTCTGCTCTGATTTAGCCGCTTTTTGGTGTCTTCACAAATTGATCTGTTGGCGAGCTCCACTTGCCCATTTGCTTGAGGATGAGCTACGGACACGAAACGCTGGGTGATGTCCATTCTGTCACAGAAATCCGCAATTCTCTGCCCTGTAAACTGGGTTCCATTGTCCGACACGATGATCCTGGGGATGCCAAATCTGCAACATATATTCCGCCAAATGAATCGCTCCACTGTCACCTCGTCGATCTTCCCCACAGCCTCGGCCTCGACCCATTTGGAGAAATAATCTACTGCCACTATGAGGAAACATTTGCCCCCTGGTGCCGTGGGCAACTTCCCAACGATATCTATGCCCCACTTGTCAAAGGGGCATGCAACATACATGACGCCCATGGTTTCCCTCGGGACGTGATTCTCCCGGCATGTCTTTGGCAAGCCTCACATTTGCGGACGAACTCCCTGGCGTCTTTGTTGATGTTAGGCTAATAGAACCCTGCCCGAATGATTTTTCGTACAAGATCACGAAATCCCGTGTGACCACCACAGCAACCTGCATGAATTTCTTTCAAAGCAAAATTAGCTTATTCGGGAGATAAGCATTTTAGTAAAGGTTGGGTAAAAGATCGCTTGTAAAGTTGATCATTTATTAAACAATAATTCTCGTAGCGAGCCCTCTGATTGGATTCTCTGCTCAACCGCTCCCCTGTCTTGAGAAAATGTATAATTGGAGCCCGCCAGTCATCCCTTATTTCCGCCGAGAAAACTTGTGAAGTCCTCATTTCTCTGGTATCACAGAGCAAGATGATCTCTTCATTCCATGTTTGTTCCACCGCGCTGGCCATGCGCGCCAGTAGGTCGGCCTTGGTGTTTTCTTCCCGGGAAATCTGTTCGATCTTAAACTCCTTGAACTTTTGCTTCATCTCACTGATTTTGCAGTGATATGCCTTCATCCGCTGATCCTTGACATGATAGGCCCCCGACAGTTGTTGAGCTACTAACTGAGAATCCGTCCTGATGATAACACATTCAAGGTTATGGACATGTTTTCTTTTTTGTTGTTTCACATAAAGTTCTGCATGCATTTCAAGGTTTCATTGTGCTTGAAACTATGACTACAATTGAGTTTAATTACATACTCATATATGTATTGTGATAATTCTATCATTCTGATTAATGAAATTGATTCAATACATACCCCTACCCTTAGTTAATATATAGATTCAAATAAGCGCCACACAATTTCTTTATGTGGAGCACTAGGATAGTGACACGTGACAGAGGCCTTCTAAGGCCAAGTTCGTGCAGGTGTGAAATTGTAAATAAAAAAATTGAATATTAAATATATTTTTCATGCATTTTATTACTTAGTGTGTTAAATGTGTGAATGGTGAAAAAATGAAAAGGTGAATAAATAGAAAAAAATTTGCCATATAAAAAAATGTACTCCATCTATCCACAAAAAAGTGTCATACTTACCCCTTTTATATGTCCACAAAAAATGCTTTGTTTACCTTTTTGTACATTCATGCCCTTTATTTTTCAACTTACAACTTATGTTATTAATGAACTCACCATTTTATTTAACCATATAATTATCACTATCCATATTCTTTAACTTTTATCCCACTCAAAACAACTTTATCAGTTTTCTTAATACTCGTGCCGATACTTTAATGGGGCATCTTTTTGACTTAATATATTAAAATACCCACTTCTATAATATGTCTATGAAAAATACCTACCCCTAGTAAGGGGGTGGGTACTTTTAATTCCACCCCCATTTTTTTTGTGGATAGAGGGAGTAATAAGTTTCGTGGGATGTTATAAAAATGAATACGACTCATATTTCGTTGAAGAGAGAGAATATTAATTTTTAATTAAACGTACAGAAAAAAATGTCATAATTTCTTATAGGATAAAATGAGCACACGACTTGTTCCCATTGATATGGTGTATATGACTCGATCGCGTTTCCTATCTCTGCTCTGGGTGTATGCGCATGATTCACGGGATTTTGGATTACAAATAAAAGCTTTTTTGGGAACGAAGCCCAATCAAAATCTGATGAATTAATGGTTTTCCTCTGAAAAGTAATGTTTGACTGAATCTTTGAGAATAAAAACGCAAAATTCCCCTATTGTGTCTAATCTAACCAAATTAGAACTTTATATTAAACGTGTATAACGAAGCCGGACATCCCAGACACAATCCAACAATATTAAAATGTGTAATGCCCCTTCCGTCCCATCAAGATTATGTCACAATTACTATATTGAATGTCCGTCAAAATTATATCGCTTTCCTTTTAAGGCAATAATCTCACCATTCTCTTTAATATTTTATCTTTAGTAACACCTTTTATTTACAAAAAATTCACCTCAAATTCAATCTCAATCACATATCTCATAAAGTTGTGGGACCCTTTCTCACTGCATCAAAATTATCATCAATTTTATTAAATCTTGTGCCCAAGTAATTTGACATAATCTCAGCGGACGGAAGGAGTAATAGCTAGTAATAAACTTATACTCCCTCTGTCCCTAAAATAAGTTCCTCTTTTTCCTTTTTGGGACGTCCCCCAAATAAGTTCCTCTTTCTTTCTTTCCATTTTTGGACAACTACCCCACCACTAATAATACTTTATTTATTCTTACTTTTCACTTTTTCACCACTCTCAATACTAATTATAACACTTTTTCACCTTTTCACCACTCCCAATACTAATTATAACATATTTTTCTCCACTATTAATACATTTTATCACTTTTCCTTAAAACCCGTGCCGTCCCCAAAGAGGAACTTATTTTGGGGACGGAGGGAGTATTTCTATGTACTCCTACAATTTATTTAATACTCCCTCCGTCCCATTAAAGTCGTCTACATTCTTTTTAGCACGGAGATTAAGAAAAAGATTGTTATGTTTTAAGTATGTTTTAATTAAGTATAGTCCATCAAAATTAAAGAATTAATTAATTGTGGTCCATATTTTTCTTCCAAGTGTTTCTGTTCCATTTTTCAAGCCAGCGCCGGCACCGGTGCCGGTGCTGTCAGCTCCGGCGACGACTGTCAACATCCAAACCAAGAAATTGGCTGTCAAACCAAAAAATCAATTCAAACCATTTTCTATACTACTACAAAAACGCTCATACATAACGGATAAAATCCGTTATCTATGAGACCAAAAAACCGATAAGTATAGTGGTGATATCTATGATACTGTCATACATAACGGTAAAAAAACCGTTATGTATAGTCGTATAGATAACGGTATCTGCGCTCATACATAACGGTTAATATCCGTTATCTTTACAAGTGATACATAACGGTTCTTACCGTTATGTATTATTGTTTTTACCGTTATGTATTAGATATATATATATTTTTTTTCCATCATAGTTAACAGTTTTTTGCACTTTTTATAACGGTTTTAACCGTTATCTTTGATAGAAATACATAACGGTTTTTTGCATTTTTTATAACAGTTTTTTACACTTTTTATAACTGTAATATATATATTTTTATTTTCCTATTATTTATCTAAAAAATTAAATTAATAATTTTAAAACAACAAATGACATTGCCATCGATAACATATATTATATAACATCCGAAATATTCATACATTATCATCCAAATATAATGAAAACAACACAAATATTCTAGTTAGCTATATGATTAATTAAAAAATATTACAAATGCGCGCAACTTGCTAGACATTTGAAACGACGTTCTCTGCTTCAGCCTTCTCTTTTGTAGTAGTCCTCATAGCTCATCGACTCTCATCTACTTGATCCGCCAAGATGATAAACTCAATTACACTAATGAGCTGGAGAATTAAAAAAATCCGACAACATGTGAGTTATATCAAATATTGATGCATAGTAATATAACAGAATGCAGAATCTAAATCAAATTTGATAGATATATAAATATGATGAATGATTTTCTCAAAAGCAAGACATTGGTTTGGATTCAATATTTTGGTAAAAGATTTTACAGAAAACACATAAGTAATCTTCAAGATCTCAATATTCTATCTATATTGTTAAAATGAAAAGAAGATTACCCTCCACCAACACGAGCGAGTTCACCTGCAAAACATAGCCAACCCGAGCTTCTTAAATAAAAGAAATATGAAAGATATTAACAACCTAAATCTTTCTATAACTACATAGGTAGTGATTCTGTATTCTACAGCAATACTCTTCATTTTCATAAAGCAGATCCATCACATCTATACAAGCTTCAAACTTCACATGCTCCCCAACTTGGGCAACTGCCCTAAGTTAACCAAAAATAAAAATTCCCCAATTAGAATTTACACATTAGTTTAGAAAGCAGTTTCAAACTGAAGGGGCAGAAAGAACTCCTTGTTGGTCACGAAGCTTACTTGAATTGAACAAGAAGCTCTTCAACTGAAGCAAAAGCAATTTTCGACATGCCAATCCCAAATTGCAGAACCTTAAAGAAACTCGATTACTTTACCAAACAGGAAAGTGATCCAGAGAACAAAAACAAGTCAAATAGTATTAGAAAGAAATAGCACATCAAACAATACCTGCATTAGCACTATCTCCTGCAGATTTCTTGTTAGCCATCATGCTTAATAGAAAATGGAGAAGGATCTTATAAGCATTAATGAAACAATGATCTTACAGCTTCCAAAATATCCCCCATGGTGAAATGTTGCTCCTTGATAAAGTTGTCTCCCAAGGATTTGAAATTTTTAACAGACAGAGAAGGTGAATCATGTATCTGAAAATAATCAAGTTAACACACAAGAAAGAGGATATAGTATCAAGACTAATAGATAATATACCTACTTTGCTTGATATCCATAATGAAACAAGAGCAAATAGCTGCAAGTTACATTCTCCAATCGGATGCAGAAGCCAGTTTTTCATCACCTTGCTGTCTTCGAGTCTTTGAATGGTTTGCCATAAATAAAAAGAAGTTATCAAATAAAAGCACCAAGTGCAGTATCCAGTATCTGATAATTGAATTCTGGTAGGTTCAAATTGTCTCTAGATTTGTATTTTGGTTGTGAGTAAGCTTACAGTTTACTTTAGCATAAGCTCTCCTCAGATTAATTGGAGTGATCAGCACAAGAGATAATCAAAACTTCTAAAATCTAACACCAGTAGCCAATAAAAAGAATCAACCAGATTAAACCTCCTAGACCTCATCACCAATCCAATCCAATCCAATCATAAATTTTCAATTTCATAAAGGAAAAGATGGAATTATAACAGAGAGCCAATCAATCTACATGTAAGAAATTAGGAGCACCATAACACAACAAAATCAGAATAATTTTCCATTAATCTTGACATGAATCTCATCTAAACTAACCCACAAATTTAAAGGATAACTCAATAAAAATAGAATGTCAAGACATCCATATGAAATCTCAAGCATTTCAATGAACATCTGTAAAATATTCAGTTTCCACAATTCACACAAAAACTTAACAAAATACAACTTAGATCGAAGCCTCCGCACCGCCCCATTTTCCCCATCCCTCAGCCGCCGCCACCCTCACACAGCATACACACACAAACCGAGAACAGGAGAGAGAGAGAGAGATCGAGAGGGAGAGAGAGAGAGAATAAAGGTGTTACCTGAGGCAGGGGGCGGCGGTGCGACGGCGGCGAAAGAGGCGGGACTCGCCGGAGGGGTGAAATTCAGAGAGGAGAGGGAGGCTGAAAACCCTAGAAATTGGGGATTTTATTTTGGGGAAGAAATAAGGAAGAAAATGAAAGGAGAGGAGAAGGAATAAGAAGAGGCGCCGGCCTCGTCACGCCAGAGGCGGCGAGAACCGACGACGTCGCCGGACGAAAGAGGGAGAGAGACGACATGGAGCGAGAGAAAGCAATAACGCAGAGAGAGAGGGAGTTTGCGTACAAATAAGAGGGGGTTTGGTTGGGTGAGTAATTAGACACCGATCCGGGCAGACGGAAGCAGACCATGGGCGCGGCGAACTAAGGGGGCTGGACGGAGGCGCGGCAGACCGGGGGCGCGGCGGACTGGAAGAAGGTGAGGATTGGGGAAGCTGAGCGGGAGAGAGAGGTGTTAGTGTTTGGTGGCTTGGGGGAATTAGATTAAGTTAAATTTTAAAATTAAAAAATGCTCATAGATAACGGTCGGCTTAACGGTTTTGTAGTACCGTTATGTATGAAACTAATAGATAACGCATAAACATAACGGATTAACTTAAACCGTTATCTATTTCCATGGACAACAGTACATAGATAACGGTTTTTTGTCAAAACCGTTATCTTTTCAAAAAATGCGCTCATACATAACGGTTTTTAAAAAAAACCGTTATGTATGAAGCGTTATGTATGTGCATTTTTGTAGTAGTGATATTCCAAAAAATCAAACCAAATTCTTGAAAAAACATTGAGCAGAGGAGAGGGAGACGCCGACGCCGACGCCGACGCCGGCAGCCCCTTAATTCTTCAACCTATTCACGCAGTGAGGGAGAAAGAGATAGAGAAATTGAGCAGAGGAGAGGGAGACGCCGACGCCGACGCCGGCAGCCCCTTAATTCTTCAACCTATTCGCGCAGTGAGGGAGAAAGAGATAACCCAATCGACACTCCATCGCTCACCCCTAAATCGGCGGACCTAGACTTCGATTTTCAGCCGCTCGCCCAAATCGCAGCGAAATCCCCTCAATCTCCAAACCCGAAGGAAGCGGCGCTGCTTGGAGAGGCAAATCGGCGGCGGCGGCAAAGCCCTAGCCCCAAATCGCAGATGCAGCCGACTGGAGAGGCGGAGCGCCAAAGCCCTAGCCCAAATCGGCGGCGAAGGCAAAGCCCTAGACCCAAATCGGAGAGGCAGAGAGGCAAAGCCCTAGCCCCAAATGGAGGCTGTGGAGCGGCGCTAGGTGGAGGGAGGCGGAGGCAGAGACGGGTGAAGGAAGGCGAGGAGGTGGAGGAAGGCGGCGCAGGTGGAAGAAATGGAGGTGTGGAGCGGCGCTAGGTGGAGGGAGGCGGTGGAGGGCCAGATCCTGAGAGAGCAGAGGCGAGGGAGAGTGAGAGGGAGGTCAAGGGACGGGCCGGCCGCCGGCGACGAGGTCGGCCGCCGGAGAAGAAGAGAGAAGGGGGTGGGGCGCTGGGGGAGGGGGGTTGCTGTGTGCGTGTGTTAGTGTGTGTTTTGTGTGTGTGTTTTTAAATAAAGAGGGTTTAGATTTAATTAGCAAATTTTAATTAAGTGAATTAATTGTAGTTAACTAAAATAAATATTTTCATTTTTGGAAAGTGGCCAATTTTAGTGGGACACCCAAAAAAGAAATGTGGCCAACTTTAATGACTGAGGGAGTAATATTATTCAAAATTTTAATTACAATCATTCAAAACTAGACGTCTGATCACCGAGCTAGGTAGCACAGAAGCATGCAGCAGTCTGAGAAGTAGACTGTCCTTTGCAATGACTTGTCACTTGTCAACAAAATTTCGAATAGGGGACCTATCACATCAACATTGATCAACTCATTTTAAACCTAAATAATTATACTGTACATATTTACACAAACATATAGTATTAGTATTACTCCATGTATAATTAATTTCAACGGATGCATTCTTAGTGCTCGTCTCGTTCTAATAGAGTAATAGAAAGAGAATGAAATCAAATAAATGAATGAAATGGTAATAATAATAATTATTTTTATTGAATGTTTGGTTTAACAATGAAAATGAATCATGAGTAAGAGATTCCATTTCTTTTGTTTCCCCTCTATTTTGAGGGTTAACAAATTGGGTGATTGAGTTACACTCAAATAAGGGTAATGATTATCTCATCACCCAAACCAAACAACAAATAATTGATTCAATTATTTGATTTCTTTTCTAACCTCTAAAAACACTCAATCAAACGTGGGCTTAATATGAATGGCATAATCAAGCAAATCACAAAATAACACATAATATTTGAAATTTATGACTCAGCACTTGGGCCAACTCCAAAAAATGATTCGTATGAAGCCAAACACAATAGATCCATATAAATATATCTATTGTGATTATATACTCCATCCGTCCGCCAAAAGTAGATCATTTTTACTATATTGGGCGTCCGCAAAGAGTATACCACTTTTTTTTTATGGAAATGGTCCCACCACCCACTTTAATCTTTTATCATTACAAACACTCTTTATTTACAATATAACTCACCACAAATTAAATCTCAACCACACATCTCATAAAGTGGTGAGACTATTTCTCCATTACATTAAAATTATCACCAATTTTATTAAATTCTATGTCCAATCAAAGTAGTCTACTTATAGTGGACGGAGGGAGTACATAAATTCACGTTGATGGGTAAATAAGAAAGCACCAATAAATCATACGTTTATTTCATGTTTGAACTTGCTCACATTTATAAATACCAAAACCTACATTTACCTTGCGTATAAAAAACTTACGTGTAGGTTACGGCGCCGTACAGGAATGACATTTCACTCAAATCGAAATGACCTACACTACGCGATTCGATTTTCAGACATGAAAATGTGATCCAACGTTGTCCACAATTTAAAGAAGAGCCAAAACTTTCCTTTCTGCTTCGGAAAAACCCTAGAGGATGTCGCCCAACCACCGAGGCAAGGGTGTTCTGCCACTCACCATGGAGGAAGAAACACCATCACAACTCCAACAAATGGAAAATCACGTCGACACGCTGCCTCTTGTCGACGTAGCTGAGTCCAGTGATGCCCAACAACTAAGGGCTGAAGACACAAAAAAGAGGAAAACGGTGGCGGAACCATCTCAATATGATGCACGTTTCAACTGTTCTATTTGCCGTTCCGTCTCTACAGGCTCCGGACCACACCGTCCCTGGTATTAACACTTCCTTATTTCATAACTACAATTGCCGAATCTCATGTTTTTAGGCGATTCATTATATCAGCCTCGAATGAACTCAAAAATAACTAAAAATATATGCTTTTCATTTATAAGTTCAGATCCGGTGCCCCCTCGTCTTTTTTTAGGCTGATAATTAAATTGGCTTATATATGGTGAAGGAAAATATAATGCTCTGCGATTGATAATTTAATGTTACTTGGTCGCCTTCAGGCAGCAATAATCAATTAGTTTCATTCAGTGACACCATTTACCTTAATTCTTATTTAATTGCTCAAGTCATTCTGTGTTCTTTTCATGTTTAGTATTTAATTTGCTGCTTTCTTGCTGTAGAAGAGGGTTTTTTTTAGACTTAATTTGATGATCTATATTTCAGAAACTGAGGACTCTTGTCTGTATTTCGTCACTCTTTCGGGTATTCTGAGAATCAAGGGAATCGAGTTGTGTTCTTTGTTGAGAGTTCTTGCTGCGTCATTATGCAACATTGCTTGTATTTCAACATTACATAACTTTTCATTGTATGTCTTGCAGCTTCCTAGAATGCGGCCATGTCTTCGGGTTTGACTGCATTACTACCTGGCTGGCACCCGGCTACCAACCCTTCGTATGAAATTTACTTTGAAAAAGTTTATTTTGCTTGGAATGCTGCGAGCCTAGTTATTGAAACATGATCATGGGGTTTGTGTTTATTGTAGTGTCCAACCTGCAAGAAGATGGCGCACCCTAGTGATGTGAGGTGCCTTTATGGCACAACAAATAGGGAAGAATTGGTAAGTCATAATATATTGTTCACTACTACTATACTATACACAGCTTATCCCTAACATTATTGATTGTCGATTTAATGTGATTAGCTCAAGGAGGCCAAGCAGCGTATCGAAGAAGGTGAAAAACGAATAGCCCAGCTGCGCCAGACATTTAAGAATGAGCTCGAGGTTAGTTAAACTAAAAGGGCCACTCAACTTCAATATGTTACATAACATAACATAACGCACACTATTTTTGCATACATTACTAGTTGAGCCAGCTGCTATTCAAGTGCTTGGAATCTTATCATCAAGCTGCATATGGTTTAGGGAGCCCGGACGCCATGCCTTAAACCTGGTAATTAATCCCAAATCCTCATTTGTTGCTTCCATGAAATCTATATTGTTCCTATTAATTGTATTTAATTATTTCCTGCAAATGTGCTTTGGATGTAGGTTTTGGCGTGTAACTCACAGAATCATCCACAAATATGATGGGCTTGTCATCATCCTTTTTGATAGATTTCTAGCTACCAAACTATGTTTCGATGTTTTAACGGTCGCTAAATATATGACTAGATTTCTAGGAAATCTTATTTTTGCTAAAACTACTAACTTTAGATTTCCATTGAATCTTTTATGTGGATGTAAACAGTGAGATCTCTAGGGCCTGGAATACCTTTTTGATCATTATTATAATATGGTGTTGACTATGGGTATAAACTTCAAACTCTTCTGCATGTCGTTGGCTTTCGTATAAGTATGTTCATTGCAAATGTGTGTGCTACATATGCATATGTCATTTATTTTTCGTGTTATTAATTCATTAATGAATAGGTGGTTAATGTTGGCATGATTATATTTTCAAACCCAGCGTAGTTTCTTTCGATATCCTTTTACCCTAATTGCGAATGAAATATTTGTTAGCCTATTGTTTACCGCAGAGTTATTACTTCCTTGAGCATTTTAAAAACGAGTGCATAGTATTCTCAAATCTATATCTATACCTATTATAAAAGAGCCTTGTTTTACAAAATTTGATTTGCCTAATATGCCCCTATTTCTTAATCTATTTTAAGGACAATAGTGTAATATCATATCAATGGGATTGGAGAAATCCCATTAATAAGGATAAAATTCTCAATTATGTATATTTTAAATCATTTTACTTAAGCAAATATTGATTATCTACAAATATTAAAATAACCATTTTACTTAAGCAAATATTGATTCTAATAACAAAAATAAAAATATAATAATGCTAACCACTACTACCCAAAATGCTCTTTTATAAATACTAGCAGAGTTTACGTGCGTTGCACGTATTACCTCTTTATTAAAAATAATAATATATTTAAAGATAAAAATATTATAATGCTATTAATTATTGATTATTAACTTTAATAAATACTTGCAAGAAGGTAGAAAGAAATAAATTAAAAATAAAATAAAATCATATACATGTGTAGAATTTTGACCATCAAAATTGTATTGTAGTTATAATGATAATATATTATAATATAATTGAGTAAGATTAGATGAAGAAAATACACATATTATATTTTTCTAATTACAAGACAAAAAAAGTTGTTTTGCTATCATCTTATATAGTCCCACTAATCCAATTAAATATTTCTAAATCATAAAACTAATTGTTATTATGGCTAGCTATAATTACTATAGTTACATGGTATACAAAAAGATAGTTCACTATATGATACTCATACTTGAAATTTGAAGATCAGTAATAAGGAATGTCCCATTTTTCTTTTGTGTCAATACCTTTAAATAATCATTTTGCTTAACACTTGTCCATAGAGTAAATGTGAACAAATTAAGTTGTAGCCATACTATCCAAATTTTGTACGTTTCACACCATTAACACTTGATTAAACGTGATGGAAGGTTTTTGATTTGTTTTTACAAAGATAACTTTGTAAAAACTAATTTTATAAAATCTATCAAATTTTCAAAATTTATCTCGTAAAAGTTCAAAAAGTATATATTTATAAAAGAGCATTTTGGGTAGTAGTGGTTAGCATTATTATATTTTTATTTTTGTTATTAGAATCAATATTTGCTTAAGTAAAATGGTTATTTTAATATTTGTGGATAATTTAAGATGCATTTACTTTTCATGATTTAAAATATACATAATTGAGAATTTTTATCCTTATTATTGGAATTTCTCCAATCCCCTTTCAATAGGATAAGACTCAAGCCGGTTATCTTAAACTATAGAAATTATCAAGGGTATTGAGATATCTTAAAATTTGAATTCATCTTAATAAATAATGAGTTAACATATACTCCCTCCGTCTCGCCCAAGATGCTACATATTTCTTTTCGGGTCATCCCAACGAAGATGATACATTTCTATATTTAGCAAAAATAAGGAATTTTAAACACTTAATTAACACTAATTAAGTATTCTCTTATTACCTTCTCTCTCCTACTTTATCACTTTATTACATTCTCTTTCTTATTTTATCACTTTATTACATTCTCTCTCTTACTTTATCACTTTATTATTACACACTTAAAACACTAATCAACAACTCCTTAAATTCCGTGCCGAAAAATAAATGTATCGTCTTGGCTGGAACGGAGGGTGTATATGCTATCTTTCCCTATTAAGTTAACCCTCAATAGTAAACGCCCCCTTACACTATCAAAATTATATGTCTTCTTCCCAAAGTCTCATTCCTAACTTATGACATGCATATTTTTATAATTTGATGGATCTATAAGGTAGCAAGGGCCTCCTAAGAGTAATATTTGTAGAATCTCTTAATTATTTTGAAAGAATTAGGTATGTAGGCTATAAATGAATACATAACTCCACATAAAAGATTGTCAAACTAATGAATTAATTTAATTTGAAAATTGAAAGTTGAAAGTTGAAAGTTGAACAAAAAATTAGTTTTACAAAATTTGATTTGCCTAATATGCCCCTATTTCTTAATCTATTTTAAGGACAATAGTGTAATATCATATTAATGGGATTGGAGAAATCCCATTAATAAGGATAAAAATTCTCAATTATGTATATTTTAAATCATGAAAAGTAAATTCATCTTAAATTATCTACAAATATTAAAATAACCATTTTACTTAAGCAAATATTGATTCTAATAACAAAAATAAAAATATAATAATGCTAACCACTACTACCCAAAATGCTCTTTTATAAATATATATTTTTTGAACTTTTACAAGATAAATTTTGAAAATTTGATAGATTTTATAAAATTAGTTTTTACAAAGTTATATTTGTAAAAACAAATCAAAAACCTTCCATCACGTTTAATCAAGTGTTAATGGTGTGAAACGTACAAAATTTGGATAGTATGGCTACAACTTAATTTGTTCACATTTACTCTATGGACAATTTTGTCTAAAGTGTTAAGCAAAATGATTATTTAAAGGTATTGACACAAAAGAAAAATGGGACATTCCTTATTACTGATCTTCAAATTTCAAGTATGAGTATCATATAGTGAACTCTCTTTTTGTATGCCATGTAACTATAGTAATTATAGCTAGCCATAATAACAATTAGTTTTATGATTTAGAAATATTTAATTGGATTAGTGGGACTATATAAGATGATAGCAAAACAACTTTTTTTGTCTTGTAATTAGAAAAATATAATATGTGTATTTTCTTCGTCTAATCTTACTCAATTATATTATAATATATTATCATTATAACTACAATACAATTTTGATGGTCAAAATTCTACACATGTATATGATTTTATTTTATTTCTTTCTACCTTCTTGCAAGTATTTATTAAAGTTAATAATCAATAATTAATAGAATTATAATATTTTTATCTTTAAATATATTATTATTTTTAATAAAGAGGTAATACGTGCAACGCACGTAAACTCTGCTAGCTCCTTAAAATCCGTATCAAAAATAATTGCTCAAGCTTTATGGAACTGAGGGACAATATTGTTCACATTATGAAAGGACAGATTTGCGATTTCTCTCCATCTTCAGAGAGCACAACTCCATTGACATTGCGACAAGAATAGACGACAAGAAAGTGACCTAGTCTCTCTCTCTCTTGACCCGAACAGGAAGTCAACGATGCGAAGACTTTTGCATCTCCAATTTTGATGTTTTTTGTCATGCACATTCCATCTAATTCTTCGTCATCAATCTTGTCTACAAAGATGAATCCTTCCAATTGTTTTCCATGACATAAAAAAATAAAATAAAAATAGTCATAAGTGGAATACCAATGTCCATAAAGCTCAGTAAAATTGATCTCTCTTAGAAAAGCTTCGGCAAGTCCATGGATTCAACTGCCATCGAGCTACTCGAAGAGTGCCGTGAAAAACTATATTTATGTAGCAACGATTATGACGCCATGATAGAACACAATCTTGAGGCGCCGGTGCCGTGGATCGGTATGTACATTGCAGCCGCTTCTGCAATATGCTCGTTTGCTATGGCCGCTGATGGTTTCAGAGGCTTCAGAGGCAAGAAAATATGGTTACCGTGTAAGTATTTCTCTCTCAATGCTACTTCATTGACACTTTTAACTGTGGCGATGAAGCTGACTGTGGATCTCACAAGTAGCATGATGGGAACCAATGATAAGATTGCGAGCGTGGGCAGTCTAGTGCTGATGTCAGCTGCTATCGGAAATCTCATGACATCTGTAGCATCCATGGATAGTAATGACATTTTGTTGAACCTCACCGCTTTGGGCATTTTAGTGGTGACAATTGCAGCAAATGTCTGCATCCATGAAGTGGAAACGATTGATGTTCTTGATGGCAGTGTTGTGTTGGCTGAAGAAATAGCAGCTGCTATTTTCATGCTTGGTTTGGTTGTGCTGTTTTGTTTTTCTTCGATGGTGGTTCCGACCACCAAAAGGTACATAGAATCCAAGTACCGGGAGATGCACAGAATCGTGTCAAATGAGAGGAGGGATGTGGCTAGATTTAGTGTTGATGAGCTGAGAGTAGCTCTGGGAAGATACTGGGTGATGGCAGAAACCGGTAGCCCTCAGTTTGTGATGGCTCGTTCTGTGATTTCTGGTACTTGTGGTTTTATGTGTCTTCTGATGTGTCTTACGTTGATTGAAACGTATGTACGCGTGCGGCTGTTGTACAGTTATTTTGGTCAGACGAGATCCAATTACAAGTGGTCGATGAATTGGATAATGTACAGTCAATTTGTTGGAGTGGCTTTGGGAACTATTGCTCCTTTGATGAGATGGTATGTTGCTGCTTGGTTCAAGGTCTCAGAGATAGGCCAAAAGAGTTTTAGACAAGATTTGAAGATTGAAAAGTATTGGACTTCAAGGCTGGTGGAGTGGAGAGAGAGGCAGCTTCCTTTACAGATTCCACACCATAAGTTTAGGAAGCTGCTTCATGAAGCAAAAAGATTTTTTCTGAATATTTGCATTGGAGTTCAGATTTTCTTTGTTGGAACTAGCAAAATGGTTATCTTCATCTCTGCTATATTTGGAAAATCAATTTTCATGTGTTTCCACCGCATCAACTATTTGAAGGGACCCAAAGGTTTGGAATCAAGGGATGAAATGGAGCTTGATTTGAGCCCATATGTTCTGTTACTCGAAGGAGAGGCACAGCTGCCTCAAAGAATAGTAAAAAACATTTGCAATGAGTTAGATAAGTTGATAGAGAGAGGTGAGATGAAGAAACTCAAGAACCTAATGAGGCTTCTCAACAAATCTGTGAGCTTCAATGGGGTGAAAGAATTTGACAGAGAAGAAGTCCCAAGCTTGTATTCTCAAGAACCTCCCAACTGCTGGTCTCTGCCATTGGTGACCTTGACCAGCATTGCCATCGCGCTTCCCAACATCACGACTAGTGAGATTAACCAGTTAGTGAGTGGTGTTGGTGAAGGCTTGTCCCTTGTGAAACATGTCGAGAAAACTATGGACAGAACCGGGGAAATGGAAGGCGTGAAAAAGGCAGCAGACACGGTGTGGGTAGGAGTCGAACTCTACAGAAAATGGCAGGATAAGGATCTCCAGAATGCAAGTCTCGGAGATGCAAATCACAAAGAGACGCTGCAGAGGCTTTCCAATCTAGGAGAGAAGACAGTTAAGGATTTCACCACTAAGATAGAAGATGTTCTGATGCAGAACCCTCTGAATTGGCCTAGCAAAGTCATAGCTGCTAACTCAATGTACAGAGTGACTCAAACAATCTTGTTGGCCAACAAAGACAACATTCACCAAACAGATGAACAGCTCTTCGAGAGATTATCTGTCATGATTTCGGACATACTGGCAGCTTGTCTCACCAACTTGGCGCATGTCATAATCTTCAAGTGTCACAACTATGCGACCAAAGACAGGCAAGAAAGTGTGAGGCAAGCTGCTGTTCTTCTAGGAGAGAGTCGAGAGATTCTTCAAGCTCTGCAGCATTATGATCTTCCGAGTTTGGATCATGAGAAAGCAGCTAGTATTGAGGAGTGGAGGGCATCTATGGTGCACTTTCAGTAACAGGTAACAATGCAACAATCCTACGATAATGTTTTATGCATCTACTTAGTATGTTATTATAGTTTGCCTCAAGCATTTATGTATTAGGTGTATCTTGTCATATTCTAAATAAAATTGTGAGTTCGCCATATTCTAAACAATGGAATTGTGATTATTTAGTTGATAATTCTGAATATGTTTGTGATTATTAATTAATTCGTATAATTTGAACATTAAATTGATATTTACCATTTTAAATAATTCAAAAAAAATAAAAAAATACTATGAACCAACGACTACGAGAATAGCTCATTACAAAGTACAGTACAATTAATAAAACATTTTACTTTCAATTATTAAAATACGATTCGACTCATCAAACAAAAATGAAAAATAAGAAATTATTATTGATCCTTGAAGAAAAAAACCCTCATGAGCTTGAACTGCATATCATGGGCTGTGTGCCACTTTATTTTTCCATTTGATTTTGGCCATGATGCAAATACCATTGTTAACAATAGGTATAAAATTCTTGGTGAATACGTCACCATATTGGCCTATCTTTCATTTCCTCAAACTCGGACACCTCAATCCCAAAACTGACACATGCACAGCAAACGTGGCAGCATTACACAGACACAATGAGCCTATTTAAATTCGTGGTCAAAGAAGAAACAGCCTTAGGCATAGATGGAGAAGAAGCAAGAAGACGAAAAGAAGACAAAATTACAAGGGCTGCCGGTGGATACAAGCCCATATACACAGTACAAAGACTTGGAGGATTACAAGAAACAAGCTTACGGCACTGAGGGCCATCTCCAACCCAATCCCGGCCGTGGCGCCGCCGCATCCACCGACGCCCCCACCACCACCGCCGCCGACGATCCCAACAAGCAACTCTCGTCCACCGATGCCATAAACCGCCAAGGCGTCCCTTAGTTTCTTTTTTTTTTTTGTTCCAACATGTAGACTGCAGCAGTTGGTGCTGCTTTTTCACTTCCACTTACAGTGGTAGCTGATGCCGTTACTTGTGCGGATTAGCAGCCTTTATATCAAGCAACATAGTAGCTTTCAGATTGGAGAATAGTCTTTTGCATTTCACTATAACAAGTATGCTTCAAATGGAAAATGTTTGAATTTATTCACAAGATCAATGGAGGATCATTTTAATTCCAACAAAACTGAAATAAGGAAAAGGAGTACTGCATGCTATTCATTTCAGAAAGAATCTCACACATAATTTGTACCAAATTAAAAGCTGTGTTGATTCCGACATTTACATATGGGTCATCATAAGGTTTAAAAGTAAACATCACCTTATGAGAAGTACTAAACCGCACATGATGAAATAGTTAATCTTCTTGGAAAAAATCATCGTGCATGCAATAATCTTGTTGATAATGCTACTAAGATGTTGGGTGATGCATAATGCACAACTATTTGGAAGATGATAACTTGATCCACTCGGGCGCATTATTTTTGGTCTTGACTTTATCACACCTCTCAAAAGAATGTTAATATTATCTATAATTTGTGAGAAGGAAAATGACACGCCTGAGGAAAAAAATTCATCCCAGTCGAGATATATCTAGACTAAAGTGATGCATATACCATTTAGATTTCCAAACAAACCTACCTGACTTTGGATTGAAGCCATGCTTATACTGTTAGGTTTCCAAACAAACCTAGCTGACTTTGGATCTGTGAAATGCCTTATCCTCTGCTTCTGCATGTAAAGCAAAAATGTTGCTAGACAGCATACTTACCTTTACCCTTTGCTTATGTATGTAAAGCAAAAACTGTTGTTAGACAGCATATACTCACCCTGGCTTCTGTATGTTAAGCAAAAATGTAGTTAGACAGCATAATTGATGAGATCCATGTACAACTAGTCCTCCATTTCAATACACACATCCGAGTGATGTCTGTTAGGCGAGGTGTGAGTGGAGGAGGCGACAGAATTGTGCTCCATAAACGCTCTCCACTCATCAATATCAGCCGCCTTTTCCGGGCACAACCCGGGAAGGTGACGCTGGTGCAGAACCTCGAGAATCTCCCGCGTCTCCCCGAGAAGGAGCGCCGCTTGGGTGACGCTCTCCTGCCTCTCCTTGACGGCGCTTACGTGGCACTTCAAAGTTATGACGCGCACCAGATTGGTGAGGCAAGCAGCCAGTATCTCCGAGATGATGACGCTCAATCTCTCAAACAGCGCCTCATTAGTCTGGTTTCTCCCCTCCTTGTGACCCAGCAGGATCGTCTGGCTCACCCTGTACATTGAGTTGGCTGCAGTCACTTTCGCAGGCCAGTTCACTGGGTTTTGCATTAGAAAATCCTCAGTGCTCGCCATGAAATCTACAACCGTCTTCTTAGCCGTCTCCGATAATTTCTCCAGCATCTCCTTCCCTGTTGCCACCTTCAGATTTGCAGTCTTGAGCTGCTTATTCTCCCATTTTCCGTAAAGCTCGATCCCCACCCACACCCTGTTTGCTGCATTTCTGATGCTCTTGGGCTCTCTGTTTCTGTTGAGTGTGTTCTCGATGAGCCCCACCAGGGACAGCCCTTCCCTGATCCCTCGTAGCAGCTTGTTCACCTTGTGGTGCGTCACGTTTGGGAGCGCGATGGCGATGCTTGTCAGCGTCACCACCGGTAGAGACCAGCAGTTGGGGGGTTCCAGTGAATGCAGGCTTGGGACTTGGTTGCTGTCGAATTCTCTCACCCCTTGGAAGTTTCTTGATTTCATGAGAAGCTCGATTAGGCTCTTGGGCTTTTTTTGTTCACCTATCTGAATAAGAATATCGAGCTCACCCAATATGTTGTTCAACACCTTCTTAGGCAGCTCCACCTCGCCTTCAAGCAGCAGAACATAACGGCTGAAATCCAGCTCTGTTTCGCATCCTCCCGTATCATCTGCTGCCCTAGAATCGTGCCTCTTCAAACGGTAGAAACACAGCAGCACTGCAGTTCCAAATTTACAAGAAGTTAGCAGGATCAATTTGCTGGCTAGAACAAACAGAATCTGAATCCGGATGCAGATATTTAGAACTAATCCCTTTGCATCATGAACAAGTTTCCTGCACTTGAAGTTGTGGATTTGCAAAGGGAGAGACGTCTCTCTCCATTCCACCAACTTTGAAGTCCAATAGGTCTCCACATAGAGCTCATCTCTGGCTCTCTTCTGCCCCAACTCGGAGAGCTTGAAACGCGCAGCAAACATCCATCTGAACACAGGAGCAACTGCACCAAACGCGACCCCCACACACTGACTGTACAAGATCCAGTTCATGGACCACGCGTAGTTGGTGTAAGTCCAGCTGGGCTCATCATGAGTGAGATGGAGACGAACATGAGCTTCTATGAGAGTCAGGATCAACAAGGGGCAGATCAAGCTTGCAGTGACGGAGATGGCAGCTCGCGCCAACACAAACTGGAGGGAGCCAGTCTCTGACATCACCCAATACCTCTTCACTGCAATCCTAAGCTCATCAATGGTGTACTCTCCCCACTCAATAGGCTTACTCGAAACCATTTTCTGCATCTCATTATACTCCGCCTCTAAATACCTCTTCGCGCTTGGAACCATCAAAGCCAGAGAAAACAGAGCCACGAGCAGGAAAAGCATGAGAAAAATTGAAATTATCTCTTCCGCCATTATAGTCTCAACAACAGAGTATCCGCGCATTTGATATATATGAATGCTCACATTTGCTGTTATAGTAATCACTAGAATGGCTAATGCTGTTAGATTTACCACCATCTCATTGTTATCCACTGATCCTAACGAAGTCATAAAATTAGCCATACAAACTGCCATCAAAATTATGCTACTAATCAAAGCGAGCTTATCGTTAACCCCCCTCATATCGCTAGTGAGATCGGCCGGCAGCTTCGTCGTCACAGCCAGCATTGTTAAGGAGATGGCGTTGAGAGAGAAGTACTTACATGGAAACCAGAGCCGCTTGCTTTGTAAGCCACTGCACAGATCTGCCGCCATGGATAAACAGCAAACAGCAGAGGCTGCCGCAATGTACATGCCGATCCACGGCATTGGTTTGTTCAGCTCGTCTTGAACTTCGTCCATGTAATCATTGTTGCAGTAATAATTGCAGCTATTGCAATCCATTAACCTTTAATACTTTGGTGATTTTTTTTTTTTTTTTAATCAAGTGAGATCGTTCCGAGATCAAAGAGTGTGATCGGCATCGAACGGCCACCTGTTCTCGGAGAAATTATGTGTTTCGGAGATAAATTTTGTGGAGAAGTCATGCGTAGGGTATTGGTTTTCTTCTCTCATTTTCCAGCAACAGACACGATGGCCGATTCCGGTGAGAGAGAAGAAACAATCTCGGGGTTTAATCACACACTCTTTCTCTCTCCTGATGGATTGCGTTGGGGAATTTTGCGAGCATGTGAAGATCGGGAGAATGCGGGTGGAGGTATAAGAAAAGGATCATATCGCAGATCTCATGCGGCAGTGGAGGAGGACGATGACGAAACTCTAAATAAACAGAGAAGAAATTGAAGGAAGGATTGATGAACGAAGAAACAAGAAAGCGTGCATGCAGTGATTTCTATCGTAAAAATAATTTTGAGGATTTTTTTTCTTAGGCAGAACCGCAAAAGCATTAAGTAAAATCAAATTATAGTTATGTAGATAAAAAAAATATATGAAAATAATAATCATTTTGTATTATTATTCTTTTACATACTTATACTATTTACACAAATTTTATGTGTAATTAATATTCGTGTAATAGTGTGTATATATGAACATGACTATAATTTTCTTTTGCTATATGAGAAAGGCTAGTACAAGATATTATCTCTTTTTTTTTTCCAGTTAATAGGTCAATCTATCCATTTTCACCCAATAAAAAGAAATACTAGTATACATTAACATAAAAAAAATTAAAAATAGTACTCAATCCGTCTACGATATCGTTTTCACATTATGGACGACGCGGGTTTTAAGAAAAATGGCGGATAGTAGTAGATAATACTCCCTCCGTCCCATAAGCTTAGGCTGATTGAGATTTTCACAAAGATTAAGA
This sequence comes from Salvia miltiorrhiza, assembly GCF_028751815.1. NCBI lineage: Eukaryota > Viridiplantae > Streptophyta > Magnoliopsida > Lamiales > Lamiaceae > Salvia > Salvia miltiorrhiza. The sequence continues at coordinate 31,527,419 of NC_080390.1, read as the reverse complement.
AAAATCATTGGAAATGAAAATATATAAGTAAATTTCCTAGTATGCTCATATTTATTATTTAATTATGTATTAAAGTGGGAGTAAATTAAAGAATTAAATAGGGATATAATAGTAAATGAGTAAAAACATCTTACTTTTTATGGAAACAAGCCTATATAAATGGGACATTCAAAAAAGGAAAACAAGCTTATGGGACGGAGGGAGTAGTGAATATTGTAGTGAGTGGAGTTTGGGCCCCATAATAAAAATACTTTTTGATGAAAATATAAGGGTAAGGGAATAAAGTGTTATGTGGACCCTACAACTATAAATGAAAGTGGAAACGATATCGCGAACGAATCGAAATGACAAATGTAGAAACGATATCGCAGATGGAGGGAGTATTAGTTTTTTTTTTTTTGTAAATGTTTAAAAAAAAAAACTCGAACCTGCCTCTTTTGTATGTGTCGCCATCGACCGCCACAACTGCTCGTCACCATTATTGTTATCGCCGTCCTTCAACGTTTGTCTGCCTCTCTCTCTCCCCCCATTTCCATTTTGCGTCGTTCCCTTCCTCTGCTACCATCGTCGTTGCTACACCGCTATGCCGTTCGCTTTTCTCCTCTCTCAATTGCATCGATCACCACTTCTTTTTTCTCTCTACATTGCGTCGATATGCGCTGCCTCGATCTCCATTGCCTCTCTCTCGATTCTCTAGTGTCGTCACCAAAAACCAAACGCAGCCTTCAAAATCGTGACTATTACACGTTTGCGAAAAAAATGTGTAATAGATAGTGCAAAATCGTGTAATAATCGCAAAAATCATGTAACAGTGTATTTTACACTATTACACTTTTTTTGCGCAAAATAGTGCAACCGTATAAACAGTTTATAATAGCGAAAAAGTATATAATGATGGAAAATATTGTGTAATAGTATAAAATACATTGTTAAACATTTTTTGCAACTATTACATGATCTTGTAAAATCATACCGTCCCGTAAGAGAGTATCATTTGAGGGATGACACGTGTGTAAAAAAATATTCACTAGATAATATGTTGAGTTGAGAAAATGACTCATTACTTTTTAGAAAAAAAAGTGATAATGTGTGAGGTCATGTCCCAAAATAAAAAGTAATATTTTCTTATGGGACAGACGGAAATTGAAAAAGTGATAATTTTTTTATGGGACGGAGGAAGTATGTAACAGTGTATTTTTATACTATTACATGATATAAAAGTAGGTTGGTCACAAAGATTATTATTTCACAATTTCTCACTATATACTCGTTTTTGTTTTGGTTGTGCTTGAGCCTACCCCAACTCCGCCTGGATCCGCCCTTGCTTGCAATCATCAACATTTAAGCATAAGTGGTTACTAAATTCTAATGAAAATGCATGAGTTGAACAGAATTGGGTTATACTTAGCTAAAGCTCTGAATCCTTGAACATCACTAGTAATAGTATTTAGCTCTGGTCTCGACTTTGATTGCTACACGCTATAAAGGCTCTCCATTCTTGAATATTGGTTGGCTTCTTAGGAGCCAATGTTTGCAGTTGACGGTGTTGCAGAAGCACCGATATCTCCTCAGTTTCGCCCAGAAGAAGAGCTGCTTTACGCACACTCATCTCTCTTTTCTCAATGCTCTTGCTGTGACACTTGAAAGTTATTACATGAACCAGATTTGTAAGGCATGCTGCAAGAATATCTGCAATCATGACGCATAATTCCTCAAACAACGCCTCCTCTGTTTTGTTGTCTTCACCAACTCCATGGTTGAGCAAGATTGTTTTACTCACTCTATACATTGAATCAGCAGCAATCACATCCGCTGGCCAGTTTAGAGGATTTCTCATTAGGCAGCTTCTTGTTTCCTTCATAAATTCAATGACAATCTTCTCAGCTTTACTAGAGAGCTCACCTAGTATTTCTACTGCATTCTTCCCTTTGAGACATGATCCATGAAGATCTTCATCTTGCCACATGTGGTAAAGTTCAACTCTCACCCAAACCACATCTGCTGCGGCTCTGATATTTGCTAAACAGCCTTTTTTATCAAGAATCTTATCCACTAGCTTCACGAGGCGAAGCCCTTCCGTGACGCCTCTCAGGAGAAGTTCGGATTTGCTCTTCTCCACGTTGGGAAATGCTAGCGCGACGCAGGAGAGTGTCACCAGAGGTAGAGACCAGCAATGAGGGAGTTCTTGAGAATGTAGGCTCGGAATCTGATTGCTCTCAAATTCTGCCACCCCTTTGAAGCTGCAAGATTTGGAGAGAAGTTTGAGCAAATTCTCGGGCTTCCTCATCTTAGCTTTATCAATGACTTGATCAACTTCTTCGCAGATATTCTCCAGAGTTTCTGCAGGAAGCTCTGCTTCTCCCTCTAGCAGCATCACATACTGGCTGAAGTCAAGCTCCGAATCAGCTTGAGATACGCGATTCCGCCTCTTCAACTCTCTTACATAGTTAAGACATGGCATAACTGGGGCAGTGAAACAGAGAGAGGAGAGAAGGAGTAGCTTGCTAGCAAGAACAATCAGATTCTGAGCATAAATGCAGAATTGCAGAAACTGCCCTCTCAAAACATGAACAACTTTCCTGCTCTTGAGATTTGGAATTTGTAGACATAAAGAGCTCTGCCTCAACTCCACCATTTTCTGAGTCCAATAGCTCTCAACACTCACTGCACCATTAATACTCATTCTTCCTTTATCTAGGAAGCTATACTTTGTAGCAATGAACCATCTGACGGTCGGAGCAATCGTGGCAACGATCACTCCAGCAGTTTGAACAAGAAGCACAAACTTTGTCGACCATCCGTAACTAGAATTCGCCTCATCTAGTATGTTGAAGCCGAACTCCTTCGCCATCCGGCACTCAGCTTCCAACAAAACCAGAGCAATCATCAACGTCAACACACCAGATGTGGTGCAGGTGACGGATCGAGCTACCACAAACTCAGGATTGCCGGTTCCTGCGATCACCCAATGCTTTTTGATCAACACTCTCAGTTTCTCAGTGGTAATCACATCAAATCCTTCATCTTCATTCAAGGCGGATCTATGCATCTCGTGGTATTTCCTCTCCAGATACCTTTTGGTGGATAGGATCATCACGGTGGACGAGATGAACATGAGAAGGAGGAACAGCATCAACGCAATGACGACAACTTCTTCGAGAAACGCACGCCTAGTCTGCAGATAGGAATGCATCTGGACTACCTGTACGAACACGTTCACAACGACTGTGATCACCAGAATGGCTAACGCGGTGACGTTGGAGAAGACGTCCTTGTCAGCCATGGAGCCAATCGATGTTAGGAAATTGGCCATGGCGGCGGACATGAACGCGAGGCTGCTAATCTTCGCGAGGCGGTCGGTGACGGTGTACATTCGAGTGGTGAGATCTACCGGCAGCTTCATCGCTACCGCGAGCAGCGCCAGCGAAGTTGCGTTTAGGGAGAAATATCTCGACGGAAACCAGAGCTTCTTCTTCCATATTCCTTTCAGAGTGTCGGCCGCCATCGCTGCCGCGCAGATTAGAGATGCGGCGGCGATGTACGTGCCGATCCACGTCATCGGAGCCTCGAGCAGCCTCTCGATCTCTGCGTCCCTGTCCGCGGCCGGAGCGGTTGCTTCCATTGATGATTATAAAATCCTAAAGATTTGAAAATGATTTTATAGTTATAGAAAATGATCCATTGCAGCAAGGAAAGTCTACAACTTGAAGAAAATAATTCTTGATAACGATTGATTATGAATCTATAGAATAAAGTCGAGGACTGGAAAAAATTGCTGTGAGGAGTAGGTTAGTAAATCAGCAGGATCCAACTAATATCCTTGGATAATATTTGGTGAGCTAGAAAGAATGTTTGGAGTTTGTCTCTTTCCCATAATTAACACCAACTTTTTTTTACTATTCACCTGCTAGTTTTTATTTTTATTGCTCTTTTAATTACTACTATATTTCCAGGATAAGTATTACTCATTACGTCGTCGGTATGATAATATTCAACCAATTTAGAATGTATCAAGACTGAGACGATCAGTCGAATTCGATGATTATGTTATATTTTGGTCAGGTTGTAATCCATCAACTTTTATTTGCTAGATTATTGATGAAGCTGATCTTCATCACGTAGTTGAATATTCGAGATCAAAATGTGGGATGGGACGGCCACCTCGAAGGTAAATTTTTGTGCAGAAGTAGTGCATTGACATTCACGTACGTTTTCTTCTCTCAATTTCCAGCTACAGACAGGCTGATTCCGGTGAGAGAGAAGAATCAATCTCCAGTTTAATCACACTGCATTTGTGTAGGGGAATTTTTGCGATTGGGAAGATGTGGGTGGAGGTATTATTAAGGGAGGTGACCGTGCGGTGCGGAAACTCTAAATAAACGGACAAGAATACGAGGGAAGGATTGATGGATGTAGGGCTGGTAAACCGGTCCGGTTAACCGGTTAAATCGATTAATCCACGATTTCTCAATTTGTCCGAACCGATTAACCGAATTAACCGGTTTTTATTTAAAAAAATTCAAATTTGTAAAATATGTGCAATAAGATTTGAACTATTGACCTTTGAAAGAAAAAATAAGGTCTTATCCACTGTACCAATTCATAACTTATGATAATTTAGAACAAATTTTTTTTTTATAGATACTTGAAATATTAATGTATTATTTAAATTAAAATATTAAAATATAAATTAATTAATTTAATATAAAATAAACCGGTTAACCGATCGGTTAAACCGATTAGCCGATTAGTGATGAACACACTAACCGATAACCGAACCAAACCGGTAAAAACCGGTTATCGATTAACCGAAAACCGATTTTTTCGGTTCGGTTACGGTTAAAAACCGATTAACCGGAACCGTTTTACCACCCCTAGATGGATGAAAGGGAGGGCTAATTATAGTTTGTAACATCAAATTTTAACCAATTTTAATTTGTAGTTTGAGCTTAGACTTATTTTGACGTGTATACTGAATCTTGGGAAATTGTTTAACTATAACATGTTCAAGAAATTTCAATGCTCAAAGTAGATTTTTAAGCTAAATGACTCCTCATTTTGGACGATCAGTTGAAGGAAAACATTAACCACACAACAAGGAATAGATTTGGTGCCAAAAATAAATTAATTAAATGATTGTAATTAAATAAGTTTTCAAAATTTACATTAAAAAAAATAAGTCAAATATTTTAAGGTCACAAACAGAAACTTGTTAAAAGTCTAGGCTATAAATTATACTCCTTAGTAATAAATTCTAAAGGTTAATTTTAATTTTTTTTATTTTTTATTTTTTATGTAATTGTAAGTTTATTTTAAACACGATTTTGCTGACCGACCTAGTATATGTTTAGATTATTTTTTTTTAAAAAAGAAGAAGTAATAAACCATTGATTTTTTTATTTTATTTTTATTTCAGGGGAGGGGGAGCACAGTGGGGTTTAAACCCTAGACCTCACTGTTCGTAGACAGGAGTTCGCACCGTTTGGTGTCCCCTTGAGGACATTAATAAACCATTGATAACACACTGATAAGTTCTATATTTCTTGATAAGTTCTAGATGAAATCGAATTACAAACATAAAGAAATTGTAAATTAAGTTTGTAGAGAAAGAAATGATTTCTACTTTTGTATATGTTTATGAATGAAGGATAATTAATGCATTTACGTTTGAATATCTATTTTTATTTATAAGCTACCTCTTAAATCTAATGTCAATGGCCCACTAACTAAGCTCTCTTAACCCAAGCCTCGTTAAAAAAAAAAAAAAAAAGAAGAAGATGAAGAAGAAGAGTACTTGATCTAAATAATGGAAAATTACATATATTTTCTATCGTTCAGATTGGACAAAGATGGTCAAATCTGATCATTCTTCGAGTCTGCTCGGTGTCTTTGTATCTTCGTTAAATTTGACTTTAGCCTTCAAGTCTGACTTCTTTCTCGTCACAGCTCTGACAAATCGAATTACTTCAGATTTGATAAGCGTACTTTAAACATGTAATAGTATCAAAATGATATTAATATAACAGATTATTTTGAGCCGTGTACAAACTTGTATACTTGGGCCTTAGATAGATTTCCTATATCCTTATTTTGGGATTTCCTTATAAAAAAAAAGATCCATAATTCTATCATCATTAGCTACTCCCCCTAATCTGGGGAAGATGTGGTACTGATGTCTAGCAAACTAAAAATAGCGCAGTGTTAAGTTGTTCTAGCTCTGCACAAGAGAGCAAAGATGATATTTTTTAGCTCTGCAAGAGAGCCAATGTGAGATATTTTCAATTATGCAAGATAGCAAGCATAAAATATTTTCAACTCTACAAAAGAGAAAAATGAGATAACTCACTCAGAGCTGACTTTAACATGTACCAAACATTTCAAAAGATGAGACAACTCATTCATTACATATTAAATATTAAGTTATGAAGAAGTAAAGATAGCCCATGCAGAGTTGCTTTTGGTAATGCTACTGAACCATCTTTCAGTACATATAAGAAACCTTCATTTGACATGAAATTAAAACCCTTTTTTTCTAACATGCCCAATGATATGAGATTCTTCTTGAAATGAGGTATACATCTGACACCTTGTAGAACTTTTGTCTTTCCATCATGAGTTTTGATTCTGATATTTCCAATACCCTTTACTTGACATGTATTATCATTTCCCAGCATCATAGTCCCTCTATTCCCAAATTGGATTTCTTCAAACCATTCTTTGATGTAGCACATATGGAAGGTACAACTAGGGATGACAATGGATCTTGGACCCGGTCCAGGTCCGTGGATCCAGATCCGTTTTTCAGGGTCTGGATCTCAATATTTTGGATCCGCGGATCTGGATCCAGATCTGGATCTCAATTTTTAAAACAGATCTGGATCTGGATCTTAAAATCTGAGATCCGGATCCGACCCAGATCCGACCCGTGGATCCATTTTATTTAATATATATTATTTATTTTTTATATTTATTTTATTAATAATATTAAATATATTAAAATTAAAAATAATACACAAATTAGAATTACAAATTAAAATACTTTGTTTTGTGCAATATATTTTATTTAGAAAATTAAATGTTTTTGATTTTATGACTTTTTTTATTTAATTTAAAAATAGTAGATCCATGGATCTAGACCTGCGGATCTGACGGATCTGGATCTGGATCCTAAATTTTCAGATCCGCAGATCTGGATTCGGATTTGGATCTTGTAAAATGAAACGGATCTGGATCTGGTATTGATGAGATCCGGTCCAGATCCGGCCCGTTGCCATCCCTAGGTACAACCACTATCCATTATCCACTCATCACCAACACTCTGATTCATAATGTTCAACATCTCAGCTGGTTGTATCACTTCAACCACATCAGCAAAATTTGACTCTTTGGGTTGCTTGGCCTGCTTCTTCTTCCAAGAGTAACAGTCCTTTAAGATATGCTCATGTTTGTTGCAATAGAAATACTTTCTTTGCTCTTTGTTTGCACCTTACTTCTTAGGCTTCTTAAGAAATTTCTTTATGGGATCATAGGGCTTCTTAGACTCCTTGTCCTTCTTGGATTTTCCCTTCACATTCAATGTGAAGGGAAACTTCACTTCAGCAAACTTTTACAATTCCTTTACCTTAATGGCATATTCAACTTCATCTAGAGTAATGGATTTCTCACGCCCGAAAAGCATTACATCTTTAAGATGCTCGTATGATTTTGGCAAGGCATTTAACAGAACAATTGCCTTATCTTCATCACCAAGAACTACTTCAATATTCTCTAGATCATCAATCACTTCATTGAATTCATCTAGCTGCTCTAGAATATTTTTATCATCAACAATTTTATAGGAATATAATCTTTGTTCAGAGTATAACCTATTGGCTAGAGACTTTTCCATGTATAAGCTTTCCAGCCTTTTCCACACACCGCAGTTGCACTCTTTTCTTTTAAGACTTTTTCTCAAAACTTTGTCACTTAGGTTAAGAATAATGGCACTGTGAGCCTTCTCCTACAACTCCAATTTCTTCGCATCTGGAACATCAGTTTTGTCATCATTCGCCTTTAAATCTTTGAAATCATCTTCTTTGATGAAACTTGCTTAGCCTTGTTGTACCAGTAAGGCTTTCATCTTGATTTGCCATATGGCAAAATCATTCTCTGCGTTGAACTTTTCAACTTCATATCTTGTAGTCGCCATTGATGGTTGTTGCTAAGCTTCAAGATCGCAGATCCACTGATCGTGATTTAATCAGTTTGCACCGTGGATATCTCTTCCCACAGATGGCACCAAATGTGAATGCAAACTGCTATAATCTACAACAAAACAACAAATCTAACTTACAGTAGATCAAGAACACAACTAAAAATATAAACTACAAGACTCGAGTTTACGTGGTTCAGATTATTTCTAATCCTACATCCACAGGAAGGTCAGCAAAAGTTTTATTACTGTTCAAGAACAGAGGTTTGCAGCGAGTATCACTCAAGAAATTAAAAGAACAAAGAAATTCAACTCAAAGAACTCTCTTATCTATGCAACACTTTGCACGCTCAATCTTTTCTCTCACACACAGATACAATCAATCTCTAAAAATTGAAAAAGTCTCGCTCTACACACTGAGAAAAAAATTGTGTAAAAACTAAGCTAAGATCACTCTGAAAATTACGACTATGAAGCCATAACTAACTCAACAGAGTCTTTGCACTTTAGACCTCAGAGTATCAGCCATCCAACTCTAGTCCTTCAGCTTTTGGTTTATTGCACAAATAACCCCAACAGCGGAGCCTACGGCTCTGGCGGGTGAAGTTTTTTCTCTGATCGTTATTATATACAGAATGCTCATATTTTAATAATAAAAAAATACCTTAAATATATAGAATGCCCACCCCCGAACTTAATTCCTGGCTACTTATGTTACCCATTTTTTCAGATGAAGAATTTATGGTTTGTGTTTTTCTTGATTATGGAGAGGAACTAGAGAAACTCAACTGGGTTGATAATAATAATAATAATATATATATATATATATATATATATATAATTAATTTTATTAAATAATTAAAATATAAAAAACTCAGGTTGTTAAAACGATAAATTTGACCTCAAAATTATTTAAAAATCACTAATTACACATATAATTATCCATCCATAAAATTAGAAACATACTTAAACAACTAACACACTAGCTTCTTAGCCAATTAATGAGGCCTAGCTCAAGTGGCAAAGCTGAAGCACCCAAAAGACTCTTCTTTATGAGAGGCCTTAAGTTCAATCATTTTCCCACAATTATGTGGTATAGAGGTCCCGCCTGCGTGCAACTTACTTATTTGATTACTCTCTCCGTCCCAATAATAAAGACACATTTCATTTGGACACGGAGATTAAGGTGAGGTAGATTAGAGAATAAAGTAGTGTGCCCCACTTTATTAGTGTATTTGTTTAAAGAGTTGATTAGGGGCTTATTTACTTTTATTTTAAGTTTATTTTGGAAATATAAATTTTTTAAGTTAATAAATTTCGAATTATTTAATTAATTAAATATTTCTTTTAATTTATTGCCATTCGTTTATATATATATATATATATATATATATATAGGGAGAGGTTCAAATAAGAACCACTAATAAAATAAGAACGGAGAACCATTTTAAGCCATTCGATCATCAAGATCTACGGTGGATGCATCATCTTGGTGGATGGATACAGGTGCTGGGTTCGAATCCTGAAGGGAGCAAAAAAATTATTTTTTTCGGATGCATTAAATTTAATAGCGGATGCATTAATTTGTATAGCAGATGCAGTAATTTTATTGGTTCTTATGTTCTCACGATAATTGTGGTTCTCACTATAACCGCACCATATATATATATATATATATATATATATATATATATATATATATATATATAGGGGCGCGCTCCAGTGAGACCCCCTATTTTCCGTGTAACATGAGTACAATGAATAAGATATATAATACTAATGAACAAAACGTATATCTAATGAATAAGATGTATATACTGATGAAAAATAAAATTAAAAAAATTCGTAATGAATAAGATATATATACTGATGAATAGGGCCGTATATACTGATGAACAATGCAGTATATACTGATGAATAACAAAATTTAAAATATTCTGCTCCCTCCAGGATTCGAACCCTGCGAAAAAAAATCACCCTCCAGATACAATATCAGCCATAGGATTGATAAAATAAATGCACCAGATCGTGCCCTAGATCTCACTAAAATTAGGGGGTCTCATTGGAGCGGCCCCCCTATATATATATATATATATATATATATATATATATATATATATATATATATATATGGGAGGGCTAGAATAAAAACACTCTTAAGTGAATAAAATATAAATGATTTTCAGCCCTTAGATCATCAAGATCTACGGTTGATTCGTAACCCTGTTGGATGAATTCGTGGTCCAGGGTTCGAATCCCAAAGGTAGCAAAAAATTATTTTTCATAATTCGTAACTATGTTTGATGAATTCGTAACCTTGTTGGATAAAATTCGTACATTAAAAAACGTTTATATTTATATTTTAAGAAGTGTTTTTACCGTAGCCCTCCTATATATATATATATATATATATATATATATATATATATATTGCATAACAATTGCAATCCAAATTTAAAGTGATTATGAAATTCAAAGGCAGATTCAATTGACTAAAATGCCGAAACTTCATTAATTCCCTACACTTTCATCTCCACCGCCCATGTTCGCTCACTTCAAGTTTACCGAAAATCGAAAATGGAAATCCCCCAATATCCACCGCCCATGGTTGCAATTTCATTAATTCCCTGCACTTTCACTTTAATGAAATCGAAATTCCCCAATTTCTGTGTACCGACACGATCTGAATTTAAGAGAGGGAGTTAATGAAAATCCATAAATTTATAATGTTCCAAACGCTCAAGTTTTGAACTTTAGGAGAGCCTCGAAACAGAAGTGTTAAAGATTCATGATTGGGACGATTTCTGGAAATCTAGGGTTGGAAAGGAGGGCGGCGATTCCAGAGGATAAGAGAGAAACGAGAGGGAAAGAGAGAGGGGTCGGACAAAGAGAAGGGCGTGGGAGGGTGGCTTCCGTTCTGGTACAGTAGGCGACGACGCGACATGCGTTGAATCGCCGGTGAAAGAGGGCAAAGGCAGAATGGAGGAGGCAGTCGGCTGTTAGGGAGAAGACGGTTGTTGTTGCGCCGAATAGTGTGGTGCGATGAGGGAGATGAGATAGGGATGACCAGCGGCATTCGTCGTCGTCGGAGGAGCTGCGATGGCAGAACTCGAAAGAATGAGAGATCTGTGTTGGTGTGTGAGTCGTGAGATTGAGAGAGAGAGAGAAATGGGCGTGAACTACTCCCTCCGTCCCATTATTGAAGACACACTTTCCATATTAGGTTGTCCCATTAATAAAGACGCATTTCTATTTTGGGTAAAAATTAGCTTCAAATTAAAATCTAATTAATCAAACCAAAATCTCTCTCATTTTTCATTTTCTTTCACTCTCACCCCTCGACCTCAATCAAACCAAAATTTCTCTCATTTCCCATTTTCTCTCACCCCTCGACTTCACAGGGAGTCGCCACCCCCATTACCGCCGCCTGCAACCTTAGGTCCCAAATCGCGGTCGCCACTTCCCCAGGTTTTCGGCGACTGCACAACCACCTTCTTCGTCTCACTCTTCTCACCCCTTGACTCAACACAGAGGTCGCCACCCCCTACTGCCGCGATTTGAAACCCTAGGCCCCAAATCGCAGTAGCCACTCTTCTTTTCCGGCGACTGCACAACCACCATCGTTCCCTAACCACCTCCTTTGTTTATCTCTCTTCTCGATTGAACAGCACACGACATTCCTTCGTACGCGAATTAACAGTGCGACAACAACGAGAAGCCTTTGCCAACAGCGGCGTCTCCGGTACTCACTCATAGGGGTGAATATATTTTCCAGCGAAGGGGAAGAAATGAGTAAATGATTGTTTGAAATTGGGGAATTAGGGATTAGATGAAATTGGGTTTGAGAATTTGGCTATCATTTCTCCATTCCCTGCCAATCATCTTCAATCTACTCTATCAAAACCAATAATTTCATGGGGTTTTCTCTGTTACCGGAAATTTGACAGCCAATCATCTTCAATCTACTCTATCAAAACCAATAATTTCATGGGGTCTTCTCTGTTACCGAAAATTTGACAGCATAAATGGGAGATCGATTTTTGAGTTTTCTTTTGGATTCAGTTGTGAGAGAGGAATAATAGGTTTATGAGGGAGATAGAAGGACGTTGGTGTTTGTTCGCTATTTTATTTAACACGCCGCAAGTGTACGGGTGCAATTGTGTATAGTAGCAAGCAAGGTCGTATTCCACAGAGACTAATTATTATCAATGCCTATCCTAAATTATTCTACTCTATCTGGACAAACGAAAATGAGAGTTTTTTTTGTAGTAAAGAACAAAATAAATAAACAACAGGAAAGAAAATAAAGCAAGCTGTGAAACAGAGAAACAGATAAGAGAAGATTTCCCAAGGCAAAGGTTTCAACAGATTCTCCTAACTAACATGTTCAATTCAATTAATAAGATGATTCCTAAGGCAATCTCTAAGCTAGTCCATACCCACTCCCGTGGCATACATACCGTTGATTACATGCAAGGCTACCATCCCTGGATCGCACTTCTAACATGTAACTCCTAAAAGTTCCTAGGATTAACGCCCTCACAGTTATCAATTCCCTTTAGAATTAAAATAAATGTGTTCTATATTCTTAGTTCAGGTAATAATTATCATCTCCCGATATCAAATTAAAACCTATGATTATGCTAAATTGGTGGCCAATCAATAAAGCAAACAATTATAACAAGAACATAAAAAGGAACAACAATCTTAATTAATTGAATCAAACAGTCAGAAATTCAAATCATGTCTACTCTCTAAACCCTGGGAAAAAGGGACTTTAGCCACACATAGACAAATGACTAAAAATCAATATCTCAATAAAATTGTAAAACATTCAACAATAAAACCGTAGTAGAATCGAGAATCTTTAGTTCTTGCTCTGGCTCCGTTCTCCGTCTCTCTCAGCTCTCAGAAAAAGTAAAATATGATAAAAGATGATAAAATGTACTTTCAATATGTTTCTGGGGAGTATTTATATGCCCTAGGTCTCAAAATATAGGTCAAAACCGTGTAGGATCAAAAAATAGCTGAAATAATAGAAAAATCGCGCAAAAACTGTGCTGTCACGCGGCCCGCGGCGCGGCCGCGCGCCCAGCCCGCATGAGGTGCCACGATGTTCTGACACCTTTGCGCAGTAATTTTGTTTTCGCTTGTTCTTTCTCGTCCGAACTCCGATTTACGATCCGTTTGCGCTCACGAACTCCCCTCGAGACGAACTACAACTTGTATTTCAGCCAAATCTTTCAAATTCTGCTTCTTTATTTCTGAAAAATACGTTCAAACACAAGCAAGTGACAAGTTCTTGACCAAAAATCAATATAAGCTCAAATAAACCATCAAACACACAAAATCCTCATAACTAAACATCAAATATGATACACCAAGAGGTAAAAATGCATGTTTATCAACCCCCCAAACTTGAACTATTGTCCGTCCTCGGACAAAACAAATATGAACCAAGAATGAATCAACAAGAGCGCAGAGAAAAGTGGATAACATTGTGGCTTCAGATTTGTCAACAAAAATACCAACATGCATTTGTATCTCCTATCATTAAGATATCACACTCATGACAAACTTCAAATTGTGGTCTCAATGACTTGCAATCCTCACCAAAAAGATAAAGTATTTAAGATCTCTCAACTCTCAAGTGTGTCAATCAACATGGACGTGTATACGCTCAGTTCAAGCAAAACAAGTACTCAACCATAAGCTTGTCAATCGTCTCACCTCTCCACCACTCAATGTGTGCTCCTATAACCAAGATCAAAAAGGTCTTTATTGAGGGTTGTAATGTAGGCTCTTTGGTAGGGTAAGATATATTTGGCTAAGTGACTAATAAATACTCTCAATGTAGCACAATCACCAACCTTATAGCATTTTTACTCAACACAATCCTCCACCTCCCATAAACCAAAATTTTCAATACAAAATCCATCACAACTCATCAATTATTCCTCATGACATTATGACTTTCTAAAGCATCCTATGTACCTCTTTTTTTTTCTTTTTTTTCAACTCTTTTCCCTTTTTCTTTTCTTTTCTTTCTCTTTTTTTTTTCTTTTTTTTTTCTCAAACAAGCCAGGGTACTAGGATTTTTTCAATCAAGAACAAAATTCACAATTCATGATCACTCATCTCCACAACCCAATTATCTCATATCAACGATTCCCAAGCTCCCACCCATGGCTACGACAAAGAATATGGAAAAATAAGGCTCAAAAGGGGTGAACTAGGGTCATATCAAGATATAGGACAAATATGGGATAAACAGGCTAGCAAAGATGGCCTTCTATCATCTCAAAGTTATTAAGCACACTATGTGACCTCGAGGGAGAAACCAAGACAAGTTCTAGTGAGACACATGCATGCTCGAACAATCACTCAAGAATAAGAAATAAGACTGTAAAAATGGTGACAGTCAAAGCTCAAATCCTCACAACTTATTTCATTGATTGCAACAACAAGAGACCATGCTTATCATTCATCAATCATGCTCAATCACAACAATATCGACACAAACGCATGCACTTTCACAAGTTTTAAACAAAAATCATCATAAGTCAGTTATCCATCCAAATCCCTACACAACTCATATCTCCACCAAGGTATCATCACAGAGAAACCACCAAAGCAAGACTAACGAACTCAACAACAAAACAAACAAAAACAACTAAAAAGAAACAATGCACCCACAAAGACACATCCCCCCAAACTTATTCACCGCCAAGGAGAATAAGTTTGAAAAGGATTTGTCGGGCACAAAAAAAACTAACAAACGAAAATAAACGAACTAATCAAAAATTGGGTTGCCTCCCAATAAGCGCTATTTTTAACGTCGTTAGCTCGACAGAACAGCAACCTCTTCAAGGTGGCTGGTACAAGCAGTGCTGCGACCAGCTGCTTCCTACTCCATGCTTTTCATCCAGAGCTCTTCCTTTAAACTTTCGATCACCTGGGTCCTGCCAAGAAAAAAGATTCATATCAAATGTATTAAGTATATCAACACTTACCTTGCCCGGATCTTTAGCTTTCTTGGGCACTTCATCTTCTTGGATGTGGCATGGTTCATAGACATGGAACGTTTGGCTTTCCTCATGAACTCTCAACGTGAGCTCTCATTTCTCTACATCAATCAAAGCTCTTCCCGTTGCAAGGAACGGGCGCCCCAAAATTAGCGGAATTTTGTTCTCGTCCTCAATGTCTAGAACCACAAAATCTGCAGGGAAAATAAAATCCCCCACCTTCACGAGCACATTCTCCACAATTCCACGAGGATAGGTGATCGACCTGTCCGCCATCTGCAGCCTCATAGATGTCGGCTTCAACTCTCCAATCGCCAGCTGCTGAAAAATAGATAGAGGCATAAGATTTATGCTCGCCCCCAGGTCGCAGAGTGACCTTCCGAAATGCTGACCTCCAATAATGCAGGAAAGTGTGAAGCTGCCCGGATCTTTGACCTTCGCCGGCAGCTTCCTCTGCAAGATTGCGCTGCATTCTTCATTGAGATTCACCGTCTCAAACTCTCCCAGCCTCCTCTTCCTCGAGATAATGTCCTTCAGGAATCTAGCATACTGCGGCATCTCCTGCAGTGCTTCCACCAATGGAATATTAATATGTACTTTCCTGAAGATCTCTAAGAATTTGGAGAACTGCTCTTGCCCCCTCTCTTTCTTCTGGCGCTGAGGGAGAGGTGTAGTCACAGTTGCTGGCGAAGTAGCTTTTTGCTTTTCATCCTTCTTTCTGCCAGAAACCTCAACAGTGACCTCCTCAGCTCTTGCTTCAATCAGCTGTGCACTCTCATCTTTTGCCGTCATGGCCCCTTCCTGTGTAGTCCCGCTCGGCAGATCAACCATCTTAAAATGACGCTGGGGAAACGACATCCACCTAGGAGGACGCAGATGAGGTGGAAGTCGTCGGCCTTCCTCATGGACTCTCCACGATAGCTCTCATCTCTCCATCTCACGAGATCCATGGCTACCTTCAGAGGTGGCTTCATTCTTCAATTTGATGGCCATGCACTGCTCCTTGGCATTCACCTTGGCATTGTTATGAGATTGCCCGACTGTTGGAGTTTGTTAACGGCGGTGGCTATTTGACCCAATTGGGTCTCGAACATCTTCATTTGAGTCCCCACAGCAACGGCATTGGACTCTAGCTTTTCCATCCTCTCGTCGGACTTGAAGATAAATTTCATCAGCAGCTCTTCCAAATTAGGCTTCTTCTCCTCATTGATGACTCTATTGGTGACAGAGAAGCCTGGTGGAGCCTGAAGCGCGTTATTCAGATTCTCATAAGCCAAATTGGGATGTGGACGCCCTCCATGATGAAACTGCTGTCCACTATTGTATCCACCTTGTTGCTCATGCTGAAAGTTCCCATAGTTTCTGCCGTTGATGTAGTTGGCGTCTTCTACGCCTGTTGGGATCTCCACAGCCGGCTCAGGATTGCCAACAGTCATAGCCTTGATCTTCGAGTTCATCTCCGCCAGCTGAGTCAAAATCAACGCCATGGGGTCCGAACTGGAGGTAGCAACAACTTTCTTCAAGTGAACTCTCTCGGATGGCCATTGATAGCTCGTGGTGGCCATGCTCTCAATGATCTCCATAGCTTCAGAACTCCCCTTCTTGAGCAATGAGCCCCCTGCAGCTGTATCCATGAACATTCTGGTGCGCTCCCCGCAAGCGTTATAAAACATGACCACCAAAGTTCCCTCATTAAAGCCATGGGATGGGCACTTCCTCAACTTCTCCTGGTATCTCTCCCATGTTTCTGCTAGTGTCTCTCCATCAAACTGTTGGAATTGGAGAATCTCCATCTTTAACTTCAATGTAAGCCCGGGAGGATGGAACTTCCGCAGGAAAAGATCCGCCACATCTCCCCATACTGGATTAGCTCCCAGCTGCAGAGTTTGATACCATGACTTTGCCTTATCCCGGAGTGAGAATGGGAAAAGGCGGAGTCGTATAATGTCATCAGGGACAGGGACTCCGTTCATCTTAACAGTGCTGCACAGCTCCAGGAATTGCGCCAGATGCGCGTTTGGATCCTCCATGGCTTTACCTCCATACTGGTTTTACTGCACCATCGTGATCAGACCAGTCTTGAGCTCAAAATTATTTGCGTTGACTCTTGGAGGCTCATGAAACTGATACTGCGGAGTAAACGCCTCATTGATCGGCGGATGCTTCTGATTTTCCAAAGCTTTCTGAGCATCCATCAGACTCTGCAGCTGTTTTTTCAAGGCACGAAATTCTTCTGCGGTGGCCATTGTATTGAATGTGGCTTGAGATTTCTTGTTGTTGTTAAGGCGGAGCGTAGCTTCAATCTCAGGATCAAAATCTTCAAGAGGAAGATTCTGAGATCGTGTGTTCATTCACTACCTGGAAAGCTCCAAACACAAGAATCAGAACCGCAGGAAAAAAAGAGAACAAAAAAAAAAATATAGATTAGTCTCAAACAATCAACAGATAGTACTGATAAAAATCAGTCCCCGGCAACGACGCCAAAAACTTGTTCGCTATTTTATTTAACACGCCGCAAGTGTACGGGTGCAATTGTGTACAGTAGCAAGCAAGGTCGTATTCCACAGAGACTAATTATTATCAATGTCTATCCTAGATTATTTTACTCTATCTGGACAAACGAAATTAAGAGTTTTATTTTTAAAACTAAAAAAAATAAATAAATACTGGAAACAAAATAAATCAAGCTGCGAAACAGAGAAACAGATAAGAGAAGATTTCCCAAGGCAAATGTTTCAACAGATTTTCCTAACTAACATGTTCAATTCAATTAATAAGATGATTCCTAAGGCAATCTCTAAGCTAGTTCATACCTACTCCCGTGGCATACAAACCGTTGATTACATGCAAGGCTACCATCCCTAGATCGCACTTCTAACATGTAACTCCTAAAAGTTCCTAGGATTAACGCCCTCACAGTTATCAATTCCCTTTAGAATTAAAATAAATGTGTTCTATGTTCTTAGTTCAGGTAATAATTATCATCTCCCGATCTCAAATTAAAACCTATGATTATGCTAAATTGGTGGTCAATCAATAAAGAAAACAATTAAAACAAGAACATAGAAAGGAATAACAATCCAATTACTTGAATCAAACAGTCAGAAATTCAAACCATGTTTACTCCCTAAACCCTGGGAAAAAAAGGGATTCTAGCCACACATAGACATATGAACTAGAATACAATTCTCAATAAAACAAATAAACATCCACAAGAAAAACCGTAGTAGAATTGAGAATCTTTAGTTCTTGCTCTGGCTCCGTTCTCCGTCTCTCTCAGCTCTCAGGAAAAGTAAAATATGATAAAAGATGATAAAAGGTACTTTCAATATGTTTCTGGGGAGTATTTATATGCCCTAGGTCTCAAAATATAGGTCAAAACCGTGTAGGATCAAAAAATAGCTGAAATAATAGAAAAATCGCGCAAAAACTGTGCTGTCACGCGGCCCGCGGCGCGGCCGCGCGCCCAGCCCGCATGAGGTGCCACGATGTTCTGACAGCTTTGCGCAGTAATTTTGTTTTCGCTCGTTATCCCTCGTCCGAAGTCCAATTTACGATCTGTTTGCGCTCACGAACTCCCCTCGAGACGAACTACAACTTGTATTTCAGCCAAATCTTTCAAATTCTGCTTCTTTCTTTCTGAAAAATACGTTCAAACACAAGCAAGTGACAAGTTCTTGACCAAAAACCAATATAAGCTCAAATAAACCATCAAACACACAAAATCCTCATAACTAAACATCAAATATGACACACCAAGAGGTAAAAATGCATGTTTATCAGTGTTGGTGGCCGGCGGTGATTCCGTCGAAGAAGTGAAGCGGTGCTGCGGTTGCGTATGATTACAGAGGAGAGAGAAAATTAATACCCTTTAAAATACAGTCAATGGGATTTAAATATATTTAAAATCTACACTAAACTCCCTAATCTAACTAACCTTAATCTCCGTGCCCAAATGAAGTATGTCTTCATTATTGGGACGGAGGGAGTAATAAAGAAGAAAGAAAGGAAATAGGTATTTATACCATAATTAAGGTGTGAACTAATTATAAATTGTTAAGCCCTAATTATTTCCTTATTTAGAAGTGTGTCTTTATTATTGGGACAACCCAATAAAAAAAGTGTGTCTTCATTATTGGGACGGGGGGAGTTTATTATAAATACCTCTTTTGATTCTAAAGAAAAATTTCTTAAATCTCGTGTCCAAAAGAAACACTTCAACTTCGTTAGGACGAAGAGGGTTTAATTTTCTTCGGACAACATAGAAAATAATTTAGAGAACTTTAATTTGTTTCCCTTTTGTTTAATTACTTCAGTTTATAATATTATCATGTTATAAAGGTGTAATAATATTTTTTTGTATTTTCTTTTTAGATAAACATGAGATACAAAAGATGGTGTAATAATGTATCATAGCAAGATAAAAATTTAAAATAATCAGTTATAAGAAGATGAAGAAGAAAGAAAGCCACCTTCGTTGTGGGAGAGAGAGAGACGAACTCGAAAGACCAAAACACAAATCTCCATGAAGAAAATTAAATAAAACTCTAATTAATTGTGGCCGTATTTATACTGATCAACAAAACTACAGCAATAGGCTGAGAGTCGTTAGGTTGTTAATGTCAACGTGTGAGTGTGTATACGAGTATTAACTATATACTATAACTGTAGCGCACGTCCTCATTTTTCATCAAATAGGACAAGGCAGTGATTAACGTGGGCAATAAAATACAATTTTGGTCATTTTAAAAAAAAATACTCCTTCCGTCCCACCGAAAGTGATGCACTTCTTTTGTGCACGGGATTTAAGGAAAATAAGATTGAAGTGTAAATGTATGTGGGGCCACATTATTTGTAGTGTAAAATTATTACCAAAAAAGAAAATGCACCACTTTCAATGGGGCAACCCAAAAAAAAATAAGCATCACTTTCGGTGGGACGGAGGGAGTATCTTATTATTGCAAACGAAAGTCTTCACATTTTTATTGGATAAGTTATTCGAAGAATTATTACAAACACATGTGTTTGGGTAACCAAGAAAAAAATCATATGGTTGATGATTATGTATTTCTGTATGTTGTAGCAACACATAATCTAGGGGTGAAATTAAAAAATAATGTTAACGTACTAAAATTTTTTAAAAAAAAAACGATAAAACAATAAACATAAGATTTAAACAATTAAATAAAAATTGGTTGCTCTCCCAAAGCTTCGTAGATTGGTCCCTGCACGTAGGGTTGTAAATAACAAAGTCGCTCGCAAATTATTCAGAGCTCGTCTTAAAAAAAGTTTGTTCAAATTCATTTAGAGAAATTCGATAGATAAACAAATTAAACTTGAGCTTGCTAGTATTCGACTCGTTAACTCGTGAATAAGTTCGTTAAGTGATTCAACTTGAAAAAATATAAATTATTAGTAGGTACAATTTATATTTATCTACTGAAATTAATAATAATTGTATTAGATCTCTAATTAACTTAGTTTGATATAAGAAAATAATTAATTAATATATTTATTATTTTGAATGAAATAATTTATTTTCAAAAGAAAATAATCAATATTTTGAATATAAATATGAAATTAGAAAATTTGTATGGGCTCGATTAAGTTCGTGAACCTTAAAGTATTCAGTAAACAAAATTCGAGATTCGACTCGATACTAAACAAATCAAACTTGTGTACACCATTATTCGATTCGATTACATCTCTACACATGATAAAAGGAAAGAGAAAATGAGCGAAAAATAATATTTGGATGAAAAAACAAAATACAAAATACATTTTTTACTTATTAGGCTTTTATAAACAAGATAGATTTTAGCATTGAAAATGTATGAGCTAGTCTCATGTATATCAAGATGGACGATAGATCTGGATGTGTAGGGAATGCATATATATATATATATATATATATATATATATATATGTGTGTATATAATTTAGAAAATCAAATAAATTCAGATAGATGAATCATTCTCGGACTCAGTTCTTCCTAGGACAATCATAGTTGAAGTCTAAATTTACTCTCGTAGCAAATAAACCATAAATACATTGAAGACTATTGTCATAAGATCGCACTTAAGCATGCAACTCTCAACAAATTAATAAGATTATTAGTCTTTAAACTAATTTCAAGTACTCACGTCTAATATTGAAGAGCATATTTCATGTTCTTATTCAATCATCAATAATTATTTTTAGATATCAAATTAATGTAATTAATCATGCAAAATTGGTGATTAATCAATTAAATAAACAATAAATCCAAGAACATGAAAAGAAAAAATAAGTCTAGATTAATCAAATCAGAAATAGTTCAAAAATCCATTATTTGTTTAGTTCCTAATTAACCTTAGGACAAAAGTTACTAGCTACACATAGACATATACTAGTGATTGCTTCAACTCCATAGATCTTCTCTTCTCGTCTCCTCTCTCAAACTCTCAAGTGTAAAGTATGTAAACGTACACCCTTCCTTCAAGCTTTTTGAAGGGTATTTATATGTCAATAGGTGTAAAACACTGGAGCTTTGCAATAAAAATTGCATTTTTTTTAGCCAAAAATCACATTTCAAAAAGTCAAACCAAGTGAACATGTGGCCCGAGGTGGGTCACATGCGGCCGCACATCCCAAGCGCTCGACGAGCGGAGCCACGTGCAGCCCTGCGCGTGGTTGCCTGAAATCTCTGCCTTGATGCATGGGCACATGTCGTGGCTAGGTGTTGCCTCCTCGCGTGTCCAATGCGCGGTCGCATGTCGTTCGACACACATTCTTCCTTTCTTCCATTCATCGTCGTCCGGTGTTCTATTTTTAATTCGTTTGTGCCCACAAACTCTCGTAGTTTATCGAATTCTTCAAATTTTCCAATAAATATCATCCAAAAATTTAACTAATTCTAAGCTCAAACTACTCTCATACACTACAAGAATTTTGCTAATAGACGACGGGCCAAAACCGTCGTCTATGTATGGGCGCTGATAGACAAACGGTCATATATTCCGTGATAGACGACGATCGCTCGACCGTCGTCTATTCTCTGATAGACGACAACTTCTTGATCGTCGTCTATTCTCTAATATATACAATGTTTGAAACCCCGTCGTTTATATTAATTAAATTACGGTTTTATTAAAAAGAAAATAGAGAACCTAAAGAAAAACCCTTGAAAGCACAGAGAAGCAGACTAAGGGCCAAGCCTCATTAAAACCTCTTCAAGGAAAATTCTGTGGGAAAATGCTTAAGGAGGAAAAAAAGTGCTCGTCTAGAAAACGCAACCCAGAAAGAGAAAACATGACAATGAACTTCGGACTAACCATTGCCCAGGTCATGCCTTCACAACAAAACCAGACCACCATGAGACAAGTAGAACTGCAACTAGAACTCCGGCCTGACCATCGCCCTAGAGCAGCCCCAATTGTTCTCATGGGAAGAAGCCAACAACAAACAACACAAAGCCAAAAAGAAAGAAAAGACAAGAATGACCTCAACAAAAAGCACCTCTGACGCCAGCCAGAAACGAGAGGCAACGAGCAAACCCGAACCCACACAAGCATTCCAGTGTGTGAGCAGGTGTTATAACCAACGTGAAGGCTCCACACCAACCAACAACGGAGTCCGTCCTCCTGGGTCCCAGTTGCTAACACACCAGACAACTTAAAAAGAACCCCACTCCACTCGAACATCTCACCGCCGTGATACCAGAACCTCAGTCATCTATATATCAAATAGATAATGGTTGCAAAAACCGTCATCTATAGACAACGATCAGACGAAAAACTGTCATCTATGCGTGAATAGACAATAGATTTTGTAACATGTTGTCTATATTATGGTATCTATTAGCGCACTTCTTGTAGTGATACATCATTCGCAACAAAATAAGTTGTATTAAATAAGTCGTCACACAAATAGGAAAAAGACCCATGTTTATTACTACCTCCGTACCATTACAAATGTTCCACTTTCCATAATAAGATGTCTCATTACAAATGTCTCATTCCTTTTTTGGCAATATATTCTCACTCTATACCTAATATTTAAATAATTTCCACCAACCCACTTTATCTATTTTCTACACATTTCTTAATCTTCGTGACCAAAAGTAATGAGACATTTGTAATGGAACGGAGGGAGTATTATCTAATAAAAAATTATTTTTAATAAAATTGTCCAAATAATATTATTGTTATTATAACTCAATTTACTATTTAGTATATGCCTTGATAAGATCCAATGTCTCACAATTTTGTAAATCACCATGTCTTACTATTATAATTGAAATTAAATGATTAAAAATAATTGTATATCCTAATTGAATGAAACAAATTTTAATTAATAATTATAAAATTAAATTAAAGTATAAAAAAATTAAAATTAAAACATATACATAAAATCATATAAAAAATTAAAAATGAACACAAAATAAAATATCAAGAGACTATGTGCTAATAATGCCAGTGACAAAATACAGTTCCGTGATTAGTTAAAAAGTGGGCCATCACCTTTGATGTATTTTAACAGAGGCACAATAACTTCTACTTAAAGTCAAACACAATTCTCTATGAAAAAAAATAAAACTATTTAACATTACGCAGATTTTACGCTGTTTAGTATAAAATATAATGCTACATATAGTCATGTTGGAATATGAAATTCTTTCATATCTGAGCTGGATTGAAGTTAAAATATTTAACAAGAACTCTGAAAACATGTTATTTCTTCGCATAAATAATGATGCTCCAATTCAACTCACTTATTTTCCACGATCAGAACTCAATTTTTTTAACTGTATAAATATTTTCGTTGTCAACATTGGATCATTTTTTTTTTTTTTGATAACTGAAGATCTGATAATTAACTCGAGCTAGAAGCTACCGATGCCGTTCGATGGAAGCGCAGAGAGTTCGGAGAGGGCTCCGGCGATCGAGAAGCTTCTAGAGGCGCCGATGCCATGGATAGGCCTGTACGTCGCCGCTGCGTCTCTAGCCTGCACGGCTGCGATGGCGGCCGACACTCTGCAAGGACTATGGAAGAAGAAGCACTGGTTTCCGTCGAAATACTTCTCGATCAACGCAACCTCACTGACGCTGCTCGCGGTGGCGATGAAGCTGCCGGTGGATCTCACCACTCGGATGTACTCCGTCACCGACCGCCTCGCTAAGGTCAGCAGCCTCGTGTTCATGTCGACCGCCACGGCCAACCTCCTGACCTCGCTGGGGTCCATGACCGACAAGGACGTCTTAATGAACGTCGCCGCGTTAGGCATTCTCGTCATCACGGTGGTCGTCAACGTGGTCATACAGGTTGTCCAGATGCATGCTTATCTCGGAAACCGCCTCGCCTTTCCCGAAGAGCTTCTCGCCATCCTATCCATGCTCTTTCTGCTCCTCATGTTCGTTTCAACGGCTCTCATGATCCCTTCCACCAAACGCTATCTGGAGACTAAATACCACGAGATGCACAGATCCGCCTTGAACGAAGATGAGATTGACGCGGAAAAAGTGGTGACTACTGATAAGCTGAGAGTGTTGATCAAGAAATATTGGGTGATGGCGGAGACCAGCAACCCTCAGTTCGTGATTGCTCGTTCCGTGACGTGCACGACATCTGGCGTGCTGAGCCTCAGCATCGCTCTGATTTTGGTGGAAGTCGAGATTCGGATGGCCATGGAGTTCGGCTTGCTGAGACACTCTTATTCCAGCTACGGTTGGTCGACCAAGTTTGTGCTTGTTGTTCAGACCGCCGGAGTGATCGTTGGCACGATTGCTCCAGCGGCGAGATGGCTGGTTGCCGTCAAATACAGAAGAAGTATTGGAAGCGCAGTGACGGTTGAGGGGTATTGGACTCAGAAGATGGTGGAGTGGAGGCAGGGATCTCTATCTTTTCAAATTCGGAATCTCAAGAGGAGGAAACTTGTTCATGATTTGAGAGCGCAGTTTCTGAGATTCTGCATTTCTGTTCAGTATCTGATTGTTCTTGCTAGCAAGCTTGTCCTTCTCTTCTCCATCTGTTTCACTAGCCCAATTATGCCATGTCTTAACTATTTAAGAAAGAGGCACAATCGCGTGTCTCACTCTGTTTCCTCACGCGATCCAGAGGTCTCGGAGAGTCCTAGTGGCGTTGTTCCGGAGCTGGATTTGAGGCATTACGTGATGCTGCTAGAAGGGGAAGTTGAGCTTCCTGCAGAAACTTTGGAGAATATCTGCAAAGAAGTTGATGAAGTGATACATAAAGGTAAGGAGAGGAAGCCCAAGAATTTGCTGAAGCTGCTATCCAAATCTTGCAGCTTCTTCAAAGGAGTGGCAGAGTTTGACAGCAGTCAAGTTCCAAGCCTGCACTCTCAAGATCTTCCCTATTGCTGGTCTCTACCTGTGGTGACGCTGGCTTGCATCGCGCTTGCTCTTCCCAACGTTGACAAGAGCGAGTCTGATCGGCTGCTGAGCGGTGTGACTGAGGGGCTTCGCCTCGTGAAGCTCGTGGACAAGACTCTGGATAGAAAGGGCGGTTTAACAAACATAAGAACCGCAGCAAATGTGGTGTGGGTGAAAGTCGAACTGTACCACAAATGGCAAGACGAGGATCTTCGTGAGACGTCCCTGAAAGGGAAAAACGCGGCAGAGATACTGCAAGAGCTCTTCTATAAAGCTGAGAAGACAGTGCTCGAGTTCCAGAGAAACGCCCGGGATTGCCTCATGAAGAATCCTCTCAACTGGCCTGCTAATGTCATTGCTGCCAATTCGATGTATAGGGTGTCCAGAACACTCTTGCTCAGCCATGGAGGTTGTGAAGACGACAAAACTGTGTTCGACAAGTTGTATGTCATGATTGCAGATATAATGGCGGCATGCCTTACAAATCTGGCCCATGTGATAACCGTCAAGTGCCACCACAGTGCCATTGAGGAGAGGGAGAAGAGTGTGCGCAAAGCAGCTCTTCTTCTGGGAGAAACTGAGGAGATTGTGGCGCTTCTCCAGCAACGCGAGCTGCCAATACTGACGCCTCACAAGGCAACGGGTATTGAAGAATGGCGAGCCTCTGTCAAGCATCGGACATCAAGAGAGACTCTTCAAGATCTAGAGAAGGCCGTGTAAATGTGAAAGTAGTGATTTTCAAGGCTACATAGCTGGTGTCTGTCATCGTCTACTATGATGATCACAGGCATGTTGCAAATCATGCTTTCTATGTTGGAAGTTGATAATCTCATCTATGTGTGACTAGTTACAAGTTCACTTATCTAAATTAAACTGATAAATAATTGCATGAGCAGCAGCAGCAGCTGCCACTACAATTATGTGTGCATCAATTATTTTTCAGACAAATTTATGACATACCAATCATGTCTTAAAAGAAACAAGATAAGGGTCCATCATTTGATCAGCCCAAAAATGGATCTTGATAAGTTTCCATTTTTGGAACAAGATGTGCATGACTTGACTGAGTCAAAACTGTGAAAGAAGATCTCAAAATGGGAAGAGGAGGTGGTCTCACACAGCAGACAAATTTGAAGAACTTAACTGACTACATGTGAACAGGAATTCAAATTTAATTCATTAGAGAAGTTTCCTTTTTCATGGAAAAGAACGAGAATCACTTTTGACTCATGACTCTAATTACAAATATAGAAAAAGATTCGAAGAGATTATTAGGGGGGACAATTATGAATTACCTCCTCGAGTAACCATTAAACTAAACCAACTAGGACAAAACCAGATTAGTTAAATAATTCAAATCATTTTCAGTTTTCAATGCCACGTCCTTCACATCATTAGCCTTACATTCTTGACTACTTTGTCAAAGTTGGAAATGACAATAATATTCCAGTTTGCATTATTCATTATTTTCCCTCACCAACTCCTTGCGGGACCAAAATAACTGATACCACAAAAAGAAAAAGAAAGATCCAAGAAACATCAAAATCTTGAAACCTTAGTTGATAAACTGCCAACACAAAGCGGCTTCTTCACCTCAAGGAGATCAGCCAGCAATGCCGGGGGAAGTATCAGATATCGAGAGGAAGCTGGAGGCGCCGATGCCATGGATAGGCATGTACGTTGCCGTAGCCTCCCTCATCTGTGCTCTTGCTATGGCAGCTGACACCATCCATGGATTCAGAGGCAAGAAGCATTGGTTCCCGAGTAAGATCTTCTCCCTCAATGCAACTTCCTTAACGTTGTTAGCCGTGGCTATGAAGCTGCCTGTGGATCTCACAACTCGGATGTACGCTGCCACGGATCGCCTTGCCAAGATATGCAGCCTAGCATTCATGTCAACTGCTATGGCGAATTTCATGACCAGTTTAGGATCAATGGATGATAGAGACATCTTGATGAATGTGACTGCTTTAGCCATTCTTGTAGTCACTGTTGTGGTGAATTTCTGTGTTCAAGTCATCCAAATGAGGCAGTTTCTTGCTGGGAGGAAAATGTTTGCTGAGGAGATCACAGCAGCTGCTTTCATGCTCCTCTCACTTCTGATGGTGATATCCTCGGCTGTGATGGCGCCCGCAACTAAACACTATCTGGAATCCAAGTACCACGAGATGATGAAGATGGCCTCGGATGAGCAAATATTGGATTCAATGGAGGAGGGAGATTTCCTCTTTGATAAACTGAGGAACATGATCAAGAAATATTGGGTGATGGCTGAAACCAGCAGCCCTCAGTTTGTGATTGCACGGTCCGTTACCTGCACTGCTTCGGGGATCGTTTCTATGCTCACTGCTCTTCTTCTGGCACAAGCTGAGATCAGATTGGTGATGGAGTACAAGGGGATAGACGCAGCTACCTCCTTGTATGGATGGTCGACTAAATGGATTGTTCTTGCTCAGTCTTTCGGCGTGGCAGTGGGGGCGGTTGCCCCTGCAATTAGATGCTTCAACGCGATTAAGTTCAAATGCTCGGGGAATGGGAAACGGGGCTTCAGAGACGAGTTCAAGATCGATGCTTACTGGACACAGATGATGGTGGAGTGGAGAGAGAGCTCTCTGCCTATGCAGATCAGAGACAGAAAGTGGAGGAAATTCCTGCACAAAACCAAAGGCCTAATTCTGAGCTTTCTTGTAAGAGTTCAGATTCTGATAGTTCTTTGTAGCACAGCAGTTAGATACATGTTTTTCTGCATTGCTACTCCAGTCATTTCATGCTTCCACTGTCTCGAGAGATTGAAGAGTATATTCAGCTCAAGCAAATCACAAGTTCATGGGATTTCGGAATCACAAGCAGAGATTCAGACAGAGATAGACCTGAGCCGTTATGTTCTGCTACTCGAAGGTGAGGCAGAGCTTCCTCAGAAGATCCAAGTAGACATATGTAAGGAAGTGGACAAACTGGTTAGGACAGGGAAGAAGCAGCAGCCTAAGAATCTGCTAAGCCTGCTGCACAGAGTCGGCAACTTCAAAGGGCTGAAAGAAGTCGACAAGAACCAAGTTCCGAGCCTGCATTCTCAAGAGCCTCACAAGTGCTGGTCTCTGCCTTTGGTGACATTGACAAGTATAGCTATTGCACTTCCTAATATTCCAAAAAAGGACGTGAGCTGGCTGCTGCGGAGCGTGGATGAAGGCCTGTTCTACGTGAAGCTCATCGAGAAAACACTTGATAAGAAGGGGAATCTAGCAAACAGCAGAAACGCAGCAGATGTGATTTGGGTTGGAGTTGAGCTGTACCGTAAATGGCAGGATAATGATCTCCACGAGACGTCTCTCAAGGGGAGAAGCTCCAAGGAGACGCTGCAGGATCTGTCGAGCCAAGCAGAGAAAGCCATTGTGAATTTCAAGAGACAGGTGAGAGATTTTGTGATGGAGAACCCCCTAAACTGGCCAGTTAAGGCCATTGCTGCCAACTCAATGTACAGAATCTGCCAGAGGCTTCTCAAAGCCTATGAAGGTGATTATCTGCAGGCAGACGAGAGATTGTTCGAACAACTTATCAATATGATAGCAAACATACTAGCAGCTTCACTCACCAATTTGATGCGCGTTGTGATCATCAAGTGTCACCAGAGGGACATCAAGAAGAAGGAGAAGAACGTGCGCGAAGCAGCGCTCCTGTTGGGGGAAACTGAAGAGATTCTTCAAGTCCTTCAGCAGCACAGAGCTACAGCAAGATCGGATCCTGATGAATCGGAGTTTATTGAGAAATGGTGTAACTTGTTAATCAAGAGGAAGGTTTAGACTTCACTTCAGAAATGTGAAATCAAGGCCTCAACATCGAAGAAAATGCCCATTTTTGAATGGTTGACAGTAAAGGGAGAAAAATTGTAAATTTTGTGTATCTTGGAATATATTGTTGCATCCAGCATCTCTCTATTTTCCACAACATCTTGTCTCTGCATTCATTTATCAGTAAATTTGGCATCACACACACAAGAGAGAGAGAGAAGAGTGCGATGTTGCCAATGTTGAGAGTCTCATTTTACTTATCATAGTGCAAACATGCAAATTGGGTTTGTGTAATATGAAAGACAAATTACCACATAGATGCACGATGTAGGCTTGGGCATGTAATAAGTAAGGATTAAGTAGACAAAGTGGCTCATTGTCGCAACATAAAAATGACATGACCTCTAGAAAGATCATCAAAAGCACTATTATATCCAGTCGTGAATCACAGAAACATCTGATTCTCTATTTTCAAAAGCAGCTGCCGTTCAATATTCTCCAACCCAACCCAATTGGATGTTTGCGTTATGATAAGTAAAATGAGACTCTCAGCATTTGCAACAGCGCACTCATTTCCATTGATATATCGGATGTCTGCTAACATCGTGTCTAAATCTAGCAACTGCCTCAAATGCAATACACTACACTTTCTCTATTATTCCCTCTTCTCCTTCCGATCAACAAAAAAAAGACTCAAGAGCACCACTGCTAACTTCAGCCTTTGCAAGAAGATCAAGTCCTCTTTTTTAAGTTTCCTTCAAGCCTCTCAACGGCTGCAGCAATACCGCTTTTCGCTTCCTCATTGGTAGTAGTCAATTTTCCTCCATTTGCTTTAGCAACAAGCTTCAAATGAAGCCAACCTGGAAAGAAGCACTTCCATCAGTCCAATTCTTGGTTTGCTTGTATTTAATTGTTTGGATATATACACGCAGATGTTTGATCCTGTTAGAGTTTCCACTTTCCACTTCGTTTGTCCTTACAAGTTCCATTTCTGGAAAATGATTTCAATCTTTACAAAAACCAGAGGTGAAAAATTTACAATTGCAGAAACAGACCAGTAAATACAGGCTCAGACTGTAAATTGAGATTACATTCAATTGCTGTTGTAATAACGAGATGCCAGAAGAGAAGTAATAATATGAGCTATTAGTTGGATGCATATTTTACCGAGTGGGAAGCAGATTGTTGCACCCAAAACTGAACCCAACAATGCATTTCTCAAGCGCCAACGGAAGGAACCCGGCACTGTAACATCAAAGAGGAGGGATGGAAAATATTACTTTTGAAGAGGAAAATAAGACTTCTTGATTCCTAAATAAGTTGTGATATACTCACAGATTAAACCAAATGTAGAAGCAGTAGCAGAACCAGCCCCAACTACGTTATATACATCAATTACACCTCGTTTCTCGGCAAGAAGGTTTTGCAAACCGTAGAAGGCAGCAGTAAACATCCCCAGTCGAATTCCACCAACTATGGAACCACGAGTGACTGTAATAAATCTCTTCTCCATTGCATCCCTCATAAGTCGATACTGTTCACGCTTATCTGGTGTGCTCCCAAGCTTCAACATTACTTCTGCATCCTTGCTCTACATACAGATGCAAAGATTTCTCCCTCAACAAAGTCTTCGACAAATATTTAAAATGATAAGAACATCAAGAAGATATCAAGTAGAGAGAAGTATATCAATTACAGTGCAAAACTTTTTTAGAAGTAATCAATTTAGCAATTCTGAACTTTAATTCCAAATTAACCGTGTTCCTCGCCCTCCATACTGAGATATGTTAAAAGATTTGCAAACCTTCTAAAATTCAAAGATCGGAAGTTCATGAAGAACAATCATCTTAAGAATTAAGCACCAATACTTTCCATGATGCTATACTGAACCAGAAAAGCCAGACAAAGAATGGGTTCAAACCCAGAATTGGCACAATACTGAGGAGTAGCCGCCGTTGCTCAATTTGGATCAGATATTTAAACCCAAATAAACATGAGAAAAAACACACCTTTGCTTCCACCAAATTGATGTTGCTTAAATACAAGCCCTTTGGTAAATATTGACAATAATAAAACAATTTGCCCCACTCAGTTTCTTTCCATCCTTCAGGCTGATTGGGAGCATTTAGCCCGTATGAATGAGGAATATTGGCCAATTCAATCATCTTTTCAAGAAAGAAGTATAGAAAAAGGGGAAGAAAGTACACTATTTACAAAGTCATCCTAATATGCTTGGAAATAACATACAAGGTGCATACTTACCACAGAAGCAGAGGCCGCTTTGCTACCTCCATACAACATGCCGGCAAATACACCAACGACCGTGGCAGTACCCCAGTTGACAGTGCCAGCAAGTTTTTCAGTCCTCTGCTATAGAAAACATTCTTAATCAATCTACCACAGCAATATAATCTAAGACAAAGCACATCCCAGATTCATCAAACTTTTGACCATCAAGCTCAGTGTCAACTTTCTTAAATGCAAATGGAGCTGGAATTTAGTACTACACATAGTATTCAAGATTGGATATTTCGCTCTTTCAATCACATAACCAGAGCATCAGGACTGATCATATATAATCTAATAGTGAAATAGGAAGTGATGCTAACAGTCATCTACCTCTTCATACTCAACAAAGTCTAAAGATTACACTCAGTTTTGCCCATGATGTACCTGATGAACTACACCTTGTACTAATTCACCATCTTCTTACACACATACACATATATCATATCTATACCACCCATTAACACCTAAATTCTACGAATGATAAATCTATCGGGTACAATTGATGAATAGAATGAATACACATACTTACATCAGAGACTATCTCTTCTTGATTCTCAGGCGCTTCCATTGTCACTGAAGGAATCGAAATCAGAAACGTTAAAACCCTCGACTATAAATTGTCCCCAAATACGATCTTTAAAAGTTTAGTTAGTGAGAATCATATTTTATTTCTATTTGCAATTTTTGGAAAATTGGAGATGTGAGTCCTATACAAATACTTGAGATACCGTATACCCGTTTGGAAAATTAATTTTAAATTTAAGGATGTTCATTTTAAAAATAATTTCGAAAAAAAATAATTTAAAATTACATTGCGAGTGAATTTTTTAGTTAGCGAGAAATACAGGCTTACTCTTTTAATTTTCGCAAAATAAAAAAATAAGTTATGGCGCAAATGGTGACTGAATAAGCCTTTCTGGGTCATACTTTTGAATTGATATCATATAAGGCACAAATGAATTTTTAATATTCTCTCATTGAAATATTATTAATAGTGGAGTATATGCCAAAAATAGAAAAAAAAAAATTGGAACAGACCAAAAGAAAATACTACTGTGAAGTTATTCGAAGAACATAACTAAATTTTAAAATCTTAAAGGAAAACAAAATTTTACAACGTAATTGATACTCCCTCCGTCCCTGAAATGGCTTCCTCTTTGGGGACGGCACGGGTTTTAATAAAAAGTTGTAAAGTGTATTGATAGTGGAGAAAAAATGATATAATTATTATTGGAAGTTGTGAAAAGTGTTATAATTAGTATTGGGAGTGGTGAAAAGTGAAAAGTAAGAATAAATAAAGTATTATTAGTGGTGGGGTAGGTTTCCAAAAATGGAAAGAAGGAAAGAGGAAGTAATTTGGGGGACGTCCCAAAATGGAAAAAGAGGAAGTTATTTTAGGGACGGAGGGAGTATAACCTATTAATTACTCCATTCGTCCCAATGCAATAATAACGTCCCAAAAAGTAGGCGCACAAATTAATAAAATGTAGATAAAGTAAATGAGGTGAGAGATACATAGAGATAAATCAAACAAGGAAAGAGATACACAGAGATAAAGTAAATGAGGAGAAAGATGGAAAGAGTAGATAAATTAATTATTTCATTTTTTTGGATTGAGACATTATAAATAGGATGCCCAAAAAAGAAATTTGGGACGTTATTATTGGGACAGAGGAAGTATTAATTACTGTATTAAACTTATGCAGGAAAACTTATTAAAAGTACTACAATATTCCATAGTCTCATGTGGCATTTTCTTTATAATTTATTTTTATATATCTTAAATTCTCATTCTCAAATCTATTTTATATTAGATTTCAACTATTTTATATCTTAAATAAAAGGGCTAATTGCCTGTAAATCTCTAACGTTTACACGGAATTGGTTTTTGTACCTATTTTTATTTTTCTACTTTTAAATACATAACCTATCGTTTTGTCTCAAATTTGTCCGGTGACCAATTTTTTCTTACATCGGCGCCGAAAATGCCACTGTGGCTGCCGGAATTGATGAGGTGACAACCGGAATTGACACCTAAACATATATTTTTTTGTACGCACTTTACTTCCTCATTGCGCTAACCATATCTCCAATATTCTTCTTACATATACACACTCTTATTTAATTATTCATTGAAGCTAATTGGCTCCAACTTCATGCTTGTTGATTCACAAAAATAAATTAAGATTAATGGATTGATTTTGATTTATGTTTTTTGTTATGATGGTAGATTGTGAATATTTGAAACTATGATATGTGTTAGTATCGTATTTTATATATTTTAGATTTGAAAAATAAATGCAAAACAGGGGAAACAATAATTATATTATTGGCGGGTCTGACCCGGACCGAACTGAACCCGTTGCTCGGGTTCGGTCCAGGTCTGGGTCGGTCCACACCTATAAATCGGTTCGAATTGGTCTAGTTTTTTGAAAATTTTGGTCCAACAAACCTGCTGGGTCGGTCCGGGTCCGACCCGCTGCACACCCCTAGCCGCCGCCTCCCCCCTGCCAGCACCACCGGCGCCGCTCCTTCGTCGCCCCCTTCCCTCCCCAACCCGCCGCCGCCACCACCACCGGCGTCCGCATCATCAAAAATTCGAAACCCTAGATTCCCAATTTTCTCTCGATTTCCACGAATTCAATGGAAAATTCCTCTCTGAAGACTCATCCTCTCTCAAGCCCGTCCCTTCCAACCTCCTCGCCTCCTCCACCGCGCAGAAGCAATCCGCCACCGCCTCGGACTGCACCGGCATGCCTGCTCGCAAGCGTGAACAACGGCCCACCACCAGCACCAAATTCCGTCATCAAATTCCCCAACAAACATCTAAGAAACCGTGCAATTTTGCAATTTTGGCGGTGGGAATTTCAGGGGTTTGTGAAAATCAGTAGAGGGAGAGGCTGATGCTCCTCGCCAGAACTCCAGCGGCGGTGGAGACATTGCCTGAGAAGAAGGGGTGCGTGAGACAAGGGTGAAGTCAAATCCTCCGAGCACGATGAAATTGAGAACGAGAAAAAGGTCTCCACCACCGCCTGGGAGGGGGAAGTGGCCGCGCCGAGGTGGGAGGAGGGGGAGGGCTGTCGCAGGTCTGAAAAGGGGGAGGGGGAAGACAACACCGCGATTGGAGTGTTGAAGGTCGGCGGGCACTGGTGGTGGTGGTGGTGGGTGGCGGCGCTAGCAGTGGTGGAGGTGGCAGGGGGCGCGCCGGGTGGTGGGGGGAGTTAGGGTTTGGGGTGGGGGGAAGGGGGGAAAGACGATGGGGGGAAGATTTTTTTTTTTTTTCTTTTTTTCCACATGTTTTTTTTTATTTTATTTTTTTTCAGATATTTTTTCCACATGTCACAAAAGTGCCACCGTATTAATTTTCGGCTGCCACCTCATCAGTTTTGGCTGTGGCATTTCCGACTAGGTATTTAAAAGTAGAAAAATAAAAATAGGTGCAAAAACTAATTTCGTGTAAACGTTAGAGATTTACAGGCAATTAGCCCTAAATAAAATAACCTCATTTCTACGTTAACCATTCATCGATCATACATTGATTGTTTATTAAACTTCATCATTGTGTATTTTTAATATCATTTCAATAATTTTGGTCTTCATTATTTGGAGAACATATACAAAATGATTGGTATAAAATAGTATTTTTTATATATTAATTCAATTATTTTTTAAATTGTAATAAGTCTATTTAGCTTGAAATATACTTTTGGTAAGTAAGACTATCTACAATACACTTCATTTTAGTTTATTGAGAAATCTCAATGATATATTTAGATATAAATCGATTATATAATCATCTGATAGCATGTGATTTGATTGTATTAAAAAGGTATATATAATTTATTATTATTATTATTATTATTATTATTATTATTATTATTATTATTGCTTCGATTAATTTTTTAAACTGTAATAAGTCTATTTAGTTAAGAATGTACTAGTACTTTTTATAAAGTGATAATATATAAAATTACCCAACTCTATCAACCTATCTATCAAAAATACCAACCTTTTCAATTCTCTACCATTTATACTCATTTCAACTTTTCAATATTGTTTGGGTTGAAGTATGTGAATCTTTTGTTTGCAATTTCAGTTGGAATGACACAATGACTTTAACTCTTTTACCGAATTTATGATTTTATGTGAGGTAGA
The DNA here is from genome assembly GCF_028751815.1 of Salvia miltiorrhiza. Classification (NCBI taxonomy): domain Eukaryota; kingdom Viridiplantae; phylum Streptophyta; class Magnoliopsida; order Lamiales; family Lamiaceae; genus Salvia; species Salvia miltiorrhiza. Next base: position 31,491,604 of record NC_080390.1, on the reverse strand, counting down.
GAGAGATTTGTCCTATTATGTCTTTAATTTTAAAAAAAATCTTGTATTTCTCTTCTTTTCTTAGGGATATACATTCGGTTTGTCTAAGCACTGCAAGACCTCATCTCGGAGGTGCAATTAAATTGTAAATCTTGACTCACATTCACTTGTAATTTCGAAACCACCCTTCAGTCAAAGATGGTCGGTGGAGAGAATGGATGCACCGAAAGTGGTCGAAAATATTCGTCTTACGCATAATTTGATTTTCGCAGAGTTGTTTTTTTTTTGTGCAAATGCGCAAATTTGTTTTATGCGTAGATCTGTTATTTTTATTGTGCATACTGTAAATTTTTTAATGTTTGGGCGATTTATTATTTTTGTGTGCATAATCGTGGTTTTGAGCACAGTGGATATTTAAATTTTGACCTGAAATTTAATTGATTAAGTATAAATTGATCATAAATTAATTTATATACATCAATTTTTATGTTACAAATGCGCAAATGCGCATAAGTTAATGTGCATAATGCACTCATGCACATAAATTCAAAGGACACTCATTAATGCGCATAAATTGGATTTATGGGCACAAATTCGATTTATGCGCACAAAAGAGCCGCATTAATGCTCAAAAATGCAAAAAATTCGATTCATGCGCATTATTAAAATATTTGAGCATATATAATGCGCATAAATTAAACATTTCCGCAAAAGTTTTTCGATTTATGCCGGTACTATATGCGCATAAATCGAATTTTATGTGCATATATGACCTGCATTAATGAAATAAATGCGCACAAATCTCCCGTAATTTATGGTACTTGCACAATGTACACTGAATATAACACATTCAAAATCAATCGTCCAATGACTAGTACGATACGTACGATAGCTTTTCATGAACAAAGAAATAATAATAAAAAAATGAAATGGGCATGGGATGTAGCAATTTTAAAAATTGGGTATATTTAGTGATGAGTAAATATTACTTTAAATCCCAAACTACTTTCACACTATCAATTATATCCTGAACTATTAGAAATAATTTTTTAAACCTTGAACTAACGAATTTGTATCAATTGTACCATTCATTTATTTTTTTTGCTCCGAAAATTTGACATGGCTCGCTGGATGCATACCATGATGTATTTATATTCTTTTTTTACCTACATTATATAAAACGACATGATTATATGCCTTATTAATTAAAAATTTAAAGGGTGAAAAATGAATGAAGGGTATAATTGATACAAAATTGATAGTTCAAAGTTTAAAAAATTATTTTCGATAGTTCAGAATAAAGTTGATAGTGCAAAAATACTTTTGAGTTTAAAATGATATTTATCATAAAATAATTATTGAAATAAATAAGCACTCCCATGTGGAAAAACATGTTCAGGGTCAGATATAAGATAATTTTATTTCCATCCCTGAAGTAGAACATATATCACTATAAATGCTCGCATTTATTACAATCCCCAAACATAATTTTAAGAAAAGAGTAATGCTAAACAGCCACATTGTGGCCACCCACAATTTACCTAAGTAGAAAATAATTTAATTTATTTAACTTATTTTTTAAAATAAAAATAAAATTTAGTTATTTTATCATATTCTCTACATAATAGTTATTTTTTGCAATTTTTTGGTAACTTTTTTATTTTTATTAAAAAATAAATTAAAAATAAAAAATGTAAAAAAAAATTTAAAAAAATAAGTACAATGTAGAGAATATAATAAAATAACTAAATCCTATTTTTATTTAAAAAATAAATTAAATAAATCAAGATTGTCCTTATTATATTAGTGTGTGGGTGGCCACAATATGGCTGCATAGATTTATTGTTAAGAAAAAGAAACATATATGTTCTCAAAAAAAAAAAAAAAACATATATCAGACATAAAGAATTGGAGCCGTATCGGAAATATAATACTCCTCCTTAGTATATGAATCGGGCGAACAACAAATTCATCAGTGACGTAAACAAAAGTGTTGAGAACTTTCCACTTCATGTGGGCCCCACGTTTTTGACAAAGGAACCCACAACTTTTGACATTTGAGGAAAGTTGTTGAATTGGCAGCAAGAAAAAATAGCTGCAGCCCACCATGTATCCTCGACAATGCAGCGAAGTCTTCTTCAACAATTGCTGCAGCAAAGCAGCAAACTTCAACAAACAACAGCTCAACTTTCCTATAAATAGAGCTATGTATTCGGCAAATGAAGGTGTGCAGAGTGAAGAGAAAGGTGTGAGGCAAAACAAGAGAGAGTTTGGTGAGTGCATTTGAGAGAAGAAAATTGTGAGGAAAAATCATAGGATTTTTTCATCTCTCTTAAAATAGTAGCTCAGTCCTCTTGTGTTTTCCAAGTTATTAAACTTGAGATTTGTGTTTCCCCTATTTTGTGTAGGGAGAATTTTGTAAGCCTACTATATTCATAGTGGAAGATTTCTAGACTACGGTCTCGTGGTTTTTCCCAATTTGGGTTTTCCACGTAAAAATTCTTGTCTCATATTTTTCTTATATTTTGCACCAAATATTTTTCTTGGTTTGGATCCCATTTTGTAATCCAGCAAGAGGGAAAAGAATTATCCTGGTTCCGCTGTGCAAGTGTCATTTATTTGGACACTCGTGATTATTTATTCACCACTTTTCCCAACAAGTGGTATCAGAGCCACTTTGGTTCTGAGGCGGATTAAAAATGGAGGAATCGTCGTCGCTTGGTGGTATGTTCAAATTGAACGGATCAAATTACTCAATTTGGAAGCCAAACATGTTGGATCTTCTCTATTGTAAGGATCTCTATTTGCCCTTACATGGAGATGATGCCAAACCAAAGGATATGAGTGATGATGAATGGGTCATCATGCACAGAAAAACAGTTGGTTACGTCCGGCGCTTCATTGAACACAGTATTTTTCATCATTTTGCTAATGAGGAAAAAGCTGACGTTCTTTGGAAGAAAATGGAAGCTATGTTTGAAAGGAAAAATGCTTTAAACAAAGCTTCCATCATCAGAAAAATCGTTCGCTTGCGATATGCGGAGGGTGCCAACATGACGGAGCACCTCAATGCATACCAGGGTCTTATCAACCAATCCACCAACATGGAGATTTCTCTTGATGATGAAGTCGTAGCTTTATTGCTACTCAGTTCGTTGCCGGACAGTTGGGACACTCTTGTAGTGTCAATCAGCAACTCGGCTCCAGATGGAGCACTGACCTTGCAGATGGTCAAAGATTGTCTTCTTAATGAAGAATCCAGAAGAAAAGATCAAGAACGTTCTTCTGAGACAAAGGCGATGATTGCTGAAAACGGAGATCGAGGGAGAAGTAAAAGTAAAGGCTCTCAATACTCGAGAGATAAATCCAGGGGGAAGTCTAAACCCAGAAAAGACTTCAAATGCCATTATTGCGGTGGTCCAAACCACTATGAGAGAGACTGCAGAAAGAAGAAAATAGATCAAGCGCGTGGAAATAATGAAAAAGCTGAGAATGACACAACAGCAGTTGCAACTGATGGCGATGTTGTCGTAGTTTGCGATGATGCTCTTGTGAGTTCGTCATGCCAACAAACAAACTGGATCGTTGATTCGGGTGCATCATATCACATTACACCACATCGTGATATGTTTGCATCCTACACCGGTGGCAGCTTTGGCAAAGTCAGAATGGCCAATCATGGTGTGACAGAAGTTGCTGGTATAGGAGACATTGTCCTGCTTACTGACACTGGATGTAAGCTTATCTTAAAAGATGTCCGACATGTTCCTGATATCAGACTCAATATTATTTCCACTGGCAAGCTCGACGATGATGGCTACATCAACCATTTCGGCGGAGGAAAGTGGAAGCTAATCAAAGGCTCTCTAATTGCAGCAAAGGGTAGAAAGCAAAATTCTCTCTATATGATGCATGCAACGTTGTCCAATGGAGAGGTGAATGCAGTCGTCAAAAATTCCTCCATTGAGATATGGCATAAGAGGCTTGGGCATCTGAGCCAGAAAGGTCTGGAGATCTTGGCTAGAAGAAGCCTCATCCCTGAGGTTAAAGGAATGCACTTGGAAACCTGTGTTGATTGTTTGGCCGGAAAACAACACAGAGTTGCATTCAAGAGCTTCTCTCCCTCAAGAAGAGCTCAACCTCTTGATTTGGTGCACACAGATTTGTGCTACATGAAAGACAGAACTCTTGGTGGCGCACTATATTTCGTCACTTTCATTGACGATTTTTCGAGGAAAGTTTGGTGTTTTGCTTTGAAAACCAAAGACCAAACGTTGGAGGTCTTTATGAATTTTTAAGCAAAAGTCGAGAGACAAACGGGAAGGAAACTGAAGTGTGTTCGTGCAGACAACGGCGGTGAGTACCAAGGCCCGTTTGAGCAACACTGCAGGAACCATGGTATCAAGCTTGAGAAAAGCGTCCCAAAGACCCCTCAACACAATGGCGTGGCAGAAAGGATGAACAGAACAATTTGTGAAAGAATCAAATGCATGCTGTCGCACTCCAAACTGCCAAAATCCTTTTGGGGTGAAGCTATGAGGACCGCAGTTGACTTGATCAACCTTTCTCCATCAACTCCTTTGGGTGGTGACATTCCAGATAGAGTTTGGTCCGGGAAAGACGTGTCTTACAAACACTTGAGAGTGTTTGGCTGCAGGGCTTTTGTTCACATTCCAAAAGATGAGAGATCCAAGCTTGATGATAAAACCAAACCATGTATCTTCTTAGGATACGCTCATGAAGAGTTTGGTTATAGATTATGGGACCCAGTTAACAGGAAAGTCATCAGAAGCAGGGATGTTGTATTCCTTGAAGATCAAGTTCCTGATGATGCGAAAGAAAAGCCTGAATCTAATTCAGAAGTTCCTGTCAACTTAGATCCAGTTCCTTCACCGACACTCCAAAATTACGGGGGAGATACCCAATCGGAGCATGGTGATCTGGTTGATGATGAAGCAGGTGACGATCAGACTCCACCTGTACAAGATGATGTCCCTCCAGTTAGAAGGTCTACCAGAGAAAGACAACCTTCTACCAGATATAGCCCACATGAGTATGTAATGCTCACTGATGGAGGAGAGCCACAGAGTTTTGTAGAAGCCATGGCGCATGACCAAAAGGAGAAGTGGTTAGAAGCCATGAAGGAGGAGATGAACTCCTTGGTTGAAAATCACACCTATGACTTAGTGAAGTTGCCAGCCGGCAAGAGATCGCTGAAAAATAAGTGGGTCTACAGATTAAAGGCTGAGGAGAATAGCTCACAACCAAGGTACAAGGCGAGACTGGTTGTGAAGGGTTTCAGTCAGAAAAAGGGTGTTGATTTTGAAGAGATTTTCTCACCAGTGGTGAAGATGTCTTCAATCAGAGTGGTGCTCGCGATTGCTGCCAGTTTGGACCTGGAGATCGAGCAACTTGATGTGAAGACTGCATTTCTGCATGGAGATTTAGACAAAGAAATCTACATGGACCAGCCTGAAGGTTTCAAAGTCAAAGGAAAAGAGAACCTTGTATGCAGGTTGAAGAAGAGCTTGTACGGCCTGAAACAAGCTCCCAGACTATGGTACATGAAGTTTGAGTCCTTCATGTCAACCCATGGCTACAACAAGACCACCTCAGATCACTGTGTTTTCTTCAAGAAGTTCGCAGGAGGTGATTTTATCATATTGTCTGTCTACGTTGACGACATGTTAATTGTAGGCCATGATGCCAGCAAGATTGATAAGCTGAAGAAAGAGCTAAGCAAGTCTTTTGCGATGAAAGACTTAGGCGCGGCTAAGCAGATCCTTGGAATGAAGATCTTCAGGGACAGGAAGAGCAAGAAGCTCTGGTTATCTCAAGAACAATATATTGAGAAAGTTCTTGAAAGATTTAGAATTAGCAAGTCGAAGCCAGTCGCCACTCCACTTGCGGGTCACATGAAGCTAAGCTCAGCACAATGCCCGACAAGTGAGACAGAAAAGGAAGAACTGCAAAAGATTCCATATGCTTCTGCGGTGGGGAGTCTAATGTATGCTATGATATGCACTAGACCTGACGTCGCTCATGCAGTTGGTGTGGTAAGTCGATTTCTCTCAAACCCAGGAAAAGAGCATTGGACAGCAGTGAAATGGATATTTCGGTACCTGAGAGGTACTTCTAAACTTTGTCTGAAGTTTGGTGATAACCATATTCTACTTGAAGGATATGTGGATGCAGACATGGCTGGTGACATAGATTCCAGGAAATCCACATCTGGATACCTGATGAGACTTGCAGGGGGAGCTATCTCGTGGCAATCGAAACTTCAAAAATGCGTGGCATTATCCACAACGGAAGCTGAGTACATTGCTGTGACGGAAGCTTGCAAAGAGGTGTTGTGGTTGAAGAAGTTTCTACAAGAGTTGGGCTTGAAGCAAGAGAAGTATGTGCTTTACTGCGACAGTCAAAGTGCAATTCACTTGAGTAAGAATTCGAGTTTTCACTCGAGAACGAAACATATTGATGTGAGATATCACTGGATTCGAGATGTACTTGAAAGAAAACTAATGCAGCTCGAGAAGATCCACACCGATGAGAATGGTGCAGATATGTTTACCAAGTCCTTACCCCGAGATAAGTTTGAGATCTGCAAACGTGAAGCAGGTCTAGTTGAATCCCCACATCAAGTGGAGGGGGAGAATTGTTGAGAACTTTCCACTTCATGTGGGCCCCACGTTTTTGACAAAGGAACCCACAACTTTTGACATTTGAGGAAAGTTGTTGAATTGGCAGCAAGAAAAAATAGCTGCAGCCCACCATGTATCCTCGACAATGCAGCGAAGTCTTCTTCAACAATTGCTGCAGCAAAGCAGCAAACTTCAACAAACAACAGCTCAACTTTCCTATAAATAGAGCTATGTATTCGGCAAATGAAGGTGTGCAGAGTGAAGAGAAAGGTGTGAGGCAAAACAAGAGAGAGTTTGGTGAGTGCATTTGAGAGAAGAAAATTGTGAGGAAAAATCATAGGATTTTTTCATCTCTCTTAAAATAGTAGCTCAGTCCTCTTGTGTTTTCCAAGTTATTAAACTTGAGATTTGTGTTTCCCCTATTTTGTGTAGGGAGAATTTTGTAAGCCTACTATATTCATAGTGGAAGATTTCTAGACTACGGTCTCGTGGTTTTTCCCAATTTGGGTTTTCCACGTAAAAATTCTTGTCTCATATTTTTCTTATATTTTGCACCAAATATTTTTCTTGGTTTGGATCCCATTTTGTAATCCAGCAAGTGGGAAAAGAATTATCCTGGTTCCGCTGTGCAAGTGTCATTTATTTGGACACTCGTGATTATTTATTCACCACTTTTCCCAACAAAAAGCACCACAAAAAGCACCTATACGATATTATCCACCTGCCTCGACAAATAGTGTTCCAAGGTTGAAAAAAAGTAGTGCTTCAAGGTTGATCGTCAATATAATTCTTGCTAACCCATAAAAATAAATAAAAACTCAGTCGTATTTTACAATCTGTTTTAATTTTTTTTTCACCGCACACCATGTTCATAATCAAATCAAGATATTGTTTTCATCAACTTAACAATGAGCAGAATATATTCATTCCCCTAGGGGCCTTAGCTACAATGAGAATACGTGACTTAATTAGATACACACTACAATTGTCTTTTTCCAGAAAAAGAAGATGCTGAAAATCTCCAAACTTATCCTAAAACAAAAAGTTCATATATAAGAGAGAAAGTATTAATTGACCAGAATTGAAGAACAGATCTCAGCCGATAATAGCAAATAAAATTGGTAGGACGATACGACTTGCTTGCTTATGTTACCATATTTTCATTGAAGACCATTTAATTTAGGATAAAATAATAAAAACACTCTTAACGTTTAGGGTTATGTATTTACAAGAATATACAATTTGTTAATAAAAAAGTTTACATAAATAGGTCGGATCATCCGAATGATTAACGGGTGGTCTTCCAGTCAACAAAATTGTGATTTTTTTTTGCGGGGGGGGGGGGGGGGGGGGGGGGGGGGGTTGAGATTGAGCCCACCAGATCTGGTATGTGATGCGTGTGACGGTGTGAGCCCAGAATTGAACAGCAGTCATGATCGGGAGGAAAAAAAAAAAAGAAGAAAAAAAGAAAAACTATAAATTTTGTTTACGGATATAGAAATCCGGTTAGTCAATTGGGAGTATATGATTTATTTTTGTGAACAATAAAGAGCTTGTTATTGTTCTCTTAACTAGCTTTTTCTAAAATTAAATAAACTGATTAATCGGTTTAGCGGTTGAATTAGCTATCGGTGAAATTACACTTATTCGATTCTAAAATTAAAGAAACTGATTAATCGGTTTAGCGGTTCAATTAGCTATCGGTGAAATTACACTTATTCGATTCCGATTAATCGGAAAATCGATTCGTTTAAAATTGAACCGATGGGATAATCAACCCTATTTATTATATTTCTGTTATAATCTGTACATGTTACAATATTATCTTATGTACTGACGTGGTCTATTATAAGATTATATGTGCATTTCGACAGATAGCAATTCCAATGTCCATATATTTAAAGTCGTGAAGTCAATAATTTATCAAAAGTGTCTGTCAATTCAATCCAAAATTCATGGACTGGCCCGATTAACCCGTCAATCTGAGAGGGTTAGGATTGAAAATTTTCAATCCGATAAAAATTACAACCTGACTAGCCCGTAACCGAATAGCCTGGCATCCGATAGGATCGGGCCAACTAACCCGATGGGCTAACCCGAAATCCGAATACATAATATAAAATATTTAGATATAAAATTAAAAAATGACAAAATATTATCATTTCACTTTTCTTTATTTTTTAGATGCTTTGATTCTATGAGTTCAACTATTGTTGGATATTTTATTATTTTTTCTTTAACAAAGTTGAACATTTTATTGTTACCAACTTATTTTATATGTTATGTAATATTTAATTTTTTTTCCTTCAATATCTTATATTTTTACATTTCATGCTTGCTATATAATTTATATCTTTGATTTCTATGTATATTTTATACATTATACATTAGATCATTAAGAATAACAAAATAAAAATGATTATTTTACGCCTTTAACCCGATTAGTCCGATGGGCTAGCCCGAAACCCGAACGTTTAGGGTTAGGATTGAAAATTTATAACCTGATAAAATCCTCAATCCGAATAGCCTGCACCCAAATTAGCCCGAAATCCGATAAGACTGACCCGAAACTCGATGAATTGGCCAGATTGACCTCACTAAAAGTGTCCCATGATTCATTTTTTGACTCAAAACTTTCGAAGTGGCTCGCTAAATGTCCTAATTGTTATGATTAAACTTATCCATACCCAATTATAATTCCATGATGATATTCGATAAACCACAACAATAATTTCTAGCCTAATTAAAAAATGAACATCGAATTTTTTTCGATAAATTATGTACTTGTTTGTAATTATAATAGATTGATATATTTTTAATAAAGTATCGACAATTCATGTTTTTAACTGAATTTGTTATCGTTTATATTTTTTTATAAAACAAAAGTAATTTGATATTTCAACTAAAAAAATTCAAGAAATTGCCAAACCAAAAAAAAAAAAAAAGGTACTCCCATATGGAAAAACATGGTCATTGTCAGACATAAGATGATTTTATTTACATCCCCGAAATAGAAGATATATTAACTATAAATGCCTGCATTTATTACAAACCTCAAACATAATTAAAAAAAAAACATATAGTATCAGACATAAAGCCAAAAGAAGGTTCAGTAGTCATGAAATCATGGAGTGTAGTGCTACTACTCATCTCTACTGTCAGCCTTTTCTCGTTTCTGGCCTCCGCCGCCGATCCTGACCCGGTGCAGGATTTCTGTGTATCTGTTAACGACACAAAATTTGCCGGTAAGAAACTGCAACGCAATTTTTCCCAAAATTTTTACTCCATTTCGGATTGTTTTCTCTTCACGTATTCAGTTGTTAAAAATTAAGATAATACATCCTCCATCCACCACTCGATCGTGACCCATTTTTTTTTTAATTTTGATTTGTCTACAAAATTTATTTTATTTTTGATAAATTCATCTCATACTATTCTCTAATTACGTACAATTCTCAATATTATCCCTTATTATTAATTATCATCTTCAACTCATCACTCAATCAAATTAATCAACTTAAAATTATAATAAAAGTGAAATCATTATTTCACTCACAACACATTCAATTAATTTTTTAAAAACTTGTACTACAATAAAATGAGTCAATAATTGATGAACGAAGTGAATATTTAATAAACACAGAGGTAACATGTCAAAATATTCATTTTATTATTGTAAAAAAGTCATTAAAAAAGAGATAAAAAAATGTATTCTTTTGCTTCAAAGTATTGTTTTGTCCTTAATTCACGTAAATTAACATTAATTTATGAATAACAATCTCAGTAGTTATGAATTTTTGGCGAAGCAAGGACATTTCAGTTGTAGGCAAAAATCAGGTCATTTCACGCCAACCCAAAAAAAACAATTGATCATAAATTATAGATAAAATAAAGTTTGTTTACAACTAAAAAACTTAGTGCATGTCAATTGTACGAAAAATAATTTACTATTAAAGAGAATGGTGACTGCGAATTATTATGATTAGTTAATATTTGAAAATATTGTATACTATAATTTTTTGGCTTAAATTATTGTTTTGTCTTAAATTGGAAAATTTAAGACTAAATACATGACCAAACCAATTATTTGTGGTAAATTAATCATTAATTAAATTGGGATGATTCACACACACAAAAAAATATGATTAGTTGTGAGTTTCCCTTAAAAATAAAGTAATTCAGAGTGAAATTTATTCTTGGTGTTAAAATAAACATATTTAGAGAACGATTCGCAACTTAACCTCCTTTTTATTGTAAATTAAGAGGTAAAAATTAATTTATATTTTCCCCGTTCCAATTCAATAAGCCACAAGGTTTGGACATGAATATTAAAAAATAAATAATTTATAATAAAATAAGAAATAAGGTAATTTTTTTGAGGATATATTTGTCTAAAAAGTAGGCGAGATAAATAAAGAAGAGATAATTATTTATGAGGTAAAATGACATTTGATGTAAATAATGAGTTATGTGGAGGATATTTATTATGTATTGATTTTTTTATTTTAGGAAGTAACCTATTGAATTAGGATGCATAGAGTATCTTTTTTTATGTTAATAATGTCTAATTTATTTTTACTATTTTAAATTGATTATTTTAATAGTGTACTCCAAACATAATGGTAAAACTATAAGAATGATTATTTCTTAATATAGATATATATATATTTTTATCTTAATGCCTATTTTGTTTAGTATTTAAACCAATAATATGAGTCGGAACGTAGTATTTGTGAACGGAAAGTTTTGCAAGAAGCCGGAGAGCGTGACGGCGGACGACTTCTACTACGCGGCGGGGCTGCATGAGCCCCAACCGATAACAAGCCCTTTCGGCTCCAAAATCACGATGGCCTTCGAGCGGCAGTTCCCAGCGCTCAACACTCAAGGCGTGGCGATGTCTCGCATCGACTTTGCCCCGCAGGGCCTGAACCCGCCCCACTGGCACCCCCGCGCGTCGGAAATGCTGGTGGTGTTGCAGGGCACGCTCTACTCCGGCTTCTTCACCACCAACCCTCACGACCCACACGAGAACGGCACGCTCTATGCCAAGACCCTGCGCCCGGGCGACGTCTTCGTCTTCCCCAGGGGCCTCTTGCACTTCCAGTATAACGTCGGCCACGACCACGCCGTCGCCTTCGTCAGCTTCAACAGCCAGAATCCGGGGGTGGTGACGGCGGCGAGGCTGCTGTTTGGGGCGGAGCCGTGGGTTTGTCCGCGGATGCTGGCCGATGCTTTCCAGATTGACGTCAGGATGGTGGCGTATTTGCAGTCGCTGCGCTGGGAGGGGAACAACTAGTCATGTAACGCGACCTACCTGCTAAATTCATATATTCATTAATTAAATGTATAAATAAAATAATCTTGTTGGTGTGTAAATTGTTATTGTCACTTATTGGAAGTGATATAAAGTATTGTACGACTCTTACAAGTGATTAATTGCAGCAATTCAGTTGTGCATGGGAAGAATAGAACTCAAACACTATGTTCTAATTCTAGTATTATACGTAGATTCGAGTAAATCAATCTAAACCATATGGAATCTCGATTCTTGAATTCTTTGATATGTTTGCGTGGTAGGATCTCCTTCCCTTAGATCCAACCACTTCCCCAAATCCACAACCGCGTCACCGCTATTACAACCACCACCACTGATAGTGAGAGTCTGAAACCTGCGTGGAGAGTTTATACGTGGAGCGCGTAATGTGGTTAATTATTAGTTTTGAGTTATTCAGTATTTTCCTTTTAATTATTTAAAGTCAGTTTGGGCTTAAGTGTTTGGGTTGTGTTCCAGCACGGGCTTTTAGTTTAATTAAAGTCAGTTTGGGCTTAAGTGCATGGGCTGTGTTCTAGCATGGGCCTTTAGGGTTTTCTTATTTAAGTTAGATTAGTTTTATCTGGAGCGTATCCAGAGATTAAGGGAATTAGGGACAGCACCTCGCTATAGTGGCCTCGTGAGAGGAGTTCTTTATACTATTCAAGAGTATTTCTATTCAATCATCTTACCTCTATCAATTTGGTGCGGTGAGCGTGGAATCGAAAGATGGTGGTGACAACCCGCAGCGCAGAATCTCGTCTGGATCAGATAGAGAAGATGGTTGAAGAGTTGAGCGGCGCGTTTCACATATTGGAAGCAAAACAAGATGCAGTGGCATCAGATCAGAAAGTGTTGCTTACCAAGATGGACGCCATATTGGCAAAGCTATCCATCGATGGGTCTTTCAAGGGTGACTCCGGCGACATGAGCCATGACTTGATACAAAACACACCACCGTCAGCGACACCGGTGCAGAAGATGGATTTGCCCAGTTTTGACGGCCCCGACGCTCGAGCATGGCTGGCTCGAGTGGAGCAATATTTTCTGGTTCATGAGACACCCGAAAATCAGAAGTTGAAACTTGCCATGATCGCGATGGCGGGCCCAGCGATGTCATGGTATCAATTGTTGAGGAGGAGAATTCCTCAAATTGATTGGCCAACATTTACAGAGGAATTGTTGATCCGTTTTGGCGACGAATCAATTTTGAATATCTACGAATCCTTAGCCTCGGTCAAGCAAACGGGCTCATTGGAGGATTACATAGCAGCCTTCGAAAATCGAGTTTCCCATATTCCAGACTTCTCAGATATCCATTATATGGGATTTTTCCTAAGCGGGTTGAAGAGAGAATTGCGCGCACAGATACAGGATACAATCATTAAGGATTATTCAGCGGCTATACAAACTGCTCGAAAATTGGATCATGCTACACCGTTTGCTCCTAACTTCTTCGCGTCCTATTTCTACTTCGAGTAACTTCTCCCGGCCAGTATACAGCCCGCGCCCGCCTTTGAGCACTACAGCCAGACCATATGCGCCGACAAGTAATTTGTCGATTGGTTCATCGGCTTCCTTTACTCCGAAAAACCCGCGAAATTTTCGCCAAATGTCGGAGACTGAATACCAGAAACACCGTGCAGCTGGCACATGTTTTCGGTGCGGGCAGAGATATAGCCCAACGCATCGCTGCCCGCCCAAAACTTTGAATGTCTTGATTGGTGAGGAATCAGACGAACCTCTCGACGACTCCCTTGTACTCGAGAACCCAACACCGGAGGTAGAGGCGGATGAATCAGCCGATATGCAACTATCTGTACTTACCACTTTTGGTTTCGACGGCCCGCAAACAATGAAATTGGTGGGTGAGGTCGAGGGTCGCCGACTAGTGGTGATGGTCGATAGTGGAGCCACCCATTGCTTCATTTCGGAGAGAACAGTAGAGGAGTTGAATTGGCCAGTGCAAAAGGCAACCGCATTTTCTGTTGTTCTGGGCGACGGCTCACGAGTAAATACTAGCGGGATATGTAAGGATTTTTCCCTTGTTTTGAATTCTGAACTATATCCTATATCATGTTATGTGTTTCCCTTGAGCAGCGTGGATATCATATTGGGAGTTTCTTGGCTCGCCACCTTAGGCGAGGTTAAGGCTAACTGGGCTAAAATGTCGATGCAATTCACCTTGCATGGACGACAACAGAAACTAGTGGGGGATCCTTCATTATCTCGTCGAGTCTGTGAACGGCGACAACTGCAGTCTTTGGAAAATGGGGACATGTGTTGGTGGTTGTGGTCGATGTCGGGGGGATCAGTATTAGACCAATTCGGAATATCGGAGGGTCTCTCAGATGCAAAACGGGCAGATCTGTCCGCTATCATTTCATCTTTTCCAACAGTCTCCAGGCCGCCGGCCGGACTGCCACCGTCACGGGCACAAGACCACCATATTGAGTTGCAGCCTGGCACACAACCAGTATCGGTACGGCCATACCGATATAATCACGCTCAAAAAGATGAGATGGAGCGCCTTGTCGCAGAGATGCTTGCTGCAGGAATTATACAGCCTAGTACCAGCCCGTATTCTAGCCCCGTGTTGTTAGTTCGAAAGAAAGATGGATCGTGGCGTTTCTGTGTGGACTATCGAGAACTTAATAAACTCACAGTAGCTGATAAGTATCTGATTCTTGTTATTCAAGAGTTGTTGGATGAGTTATACGGGGCACAATGGTTTTCGAAATTGGATCTCCGAGCCGGGTACCACCAGATTCGGGTAGCTAGTGAGGATATTCCCAAGACAGCCTTTCGGACATATTCGGGTCATTATGAATTCTTGGTGATGCCGTTCGGTCTCACCAACGCACCAGCCACTTTTCAGGGATTGATGAATGACATATTCCGACCACATCTCCGGAAATTTGTTTTGGTTTTCTTTGACGACATCCTCGTCTACAGTCGCACCTGGGCAGATCACCTACAACATCTTGATGTGGTATTTCATATTTTAAAATCTCATGAGTTGGTGATTAATCCTAAGAAATGCGTGTTAGGAAGACAGGAGGTGGAATATCTGGGGCATGTAGTGTCGAGTACAGGAGTTCGGATGGATCCCGTAAAGATTTCGGCTGTACTTCAGTGGCCAACGCCCACTACGGCTCGGGGGTTACGTGGATTTTTGGGCTTAACAGGGTATTACCGCCGGTTTATTTCAAACTATGGCAAGATTGCCGCTCCACTGACGGACTTACTTAAAAAGGAAACCCAAACTCGATGGTGTTGGAATCCTGAAGCGGCTATAGCATTTACTGAGCTTAAACAAGCACTCACATCAGCCCCTGTCCTCAATACGCCTGATTTCTCAAAGGAGTTTGTTGTGGAGTGTGACGCGTCGGGACGAGGAATCGGGGCAGTACTTATGCAGAACAGTCGATCGATTGCTTACTTTAGTAAAGGATTAAAGGGGTGATCTTTGTCAAAATCTGTCTATGAGAAAGAGTTGATGGCTTTGGTCTTAGCAGTGCAACATTGGCGACCGTATCTACTTGGTCGTCGTTTTACGGTGAGGATGGACCAAAGATCCTTGCGCCATCTTCTGTCTCAAGCTCTCACCACACCGGCTCAACAAAATTGGGCAGCAAAGTTGCTTGGCTACGACTTCGCGATTGTGTACAAGGAAGGTGGGCTGAACCGAGCAGCGGACGCACTGTCCCGTCGTGATGAGGAAGGGGATAATGGCAAAGAAGGGGAATTATCTGCTATAACTCTTCCTAACTGGCTGGATTGGGCGAAGTTGCAGGATGAGATCAAGAAAGACCCGAGTCTGGGCGTTATCATTGCAGCATTGCAGGACGGCGAGTTAGCACCTAAACATTATACTCTGGCGCACGGGACGGTGTTTTATAAGGGACGCCTTGTAATTCCAGCGACCTCAGCTTGGATTCCGAAACTCCTCCGAGAATTCCACTCCACTTCCACCGCTGGTCATTCAGGAGCATATCACACCTATCGTCGTTTAGCTTCTAATGTGTTCTGGCCCGACATGATGCAGTGTGTCACTAAGTTTGTGGCGGGTTGTGAGGTATGTCAACGTAACAAATCCGAAACAAAATCACCAGCTGGTCTGTTACAACCTCTGCCTATCCCTTCGGCTGTATGGGAGGTTATAAGTTTGGATTTCATCAGTGGGCTACCTCGATCTGGGGGCGTTGACTGTGTGCTCGTGGTGGTGGATCGATTCTCTAAATATGGCCATTTTATATCCTTACGTCATCCATTCACTGCAAAGTCGGTTGCAGAGATTTTTGTTAAGGAGGTGGTACGTCTCCACGGTATTCCTCACTCGATTGTTTCGGATCGAGATCCTATTTTCCTCAGCTCTTTCTGGAGGGAGTTGTTCCGAAGCTCTGGCACCACTTTGCGCATGAGCTCAGCATATCATCCCGAGACCGATGGACAAACGGAAGTCTTGAATCGTTGTCTTGAAACCTATCTGCGTTGTTTTTCTTCAGAGCAACCAAAATTCTGGAGTAAGTGGCTCTCTTGGGCTGAATTTTGCTATAACACTGGGTTCCACACGGCGGCAGGCACCACTCCTTTCGAAGTTGTTTATGGCAAGCCACCACCCCGTATCGTGAGTTTTTTGCCAGGGGAGATACGTGTACAAGCTTTGGCTGAGTCTCTACGTTCCCGGGATCAGATTTTATCACATTTGCGATTTCATTTGGAAAGAGCTCAGCAGCGTATGGTTCGAGAAGCCAACAAGCATCGTCGGGATGTGGAGTTTGATGTGGGAGACTTGGTGTTTCTTAAGTTCAGGCCCTACCGGCAGTCCACTTTATTTGCGGCTCGGAATCGGAAGTTGGCACCACGTTTCTATGGGCCATTTGAGATTGAGGCTCGCATTGGTGCTGTGGCATACCGTCTCAAGCTTCCTCCAGATTCTCGTGTGCATCCGGTTTTTCATGTGTCGTTATTGAAGAAGGTTGTGGGTGATGTGCAGGTTATTTCCTCCTTGCCAGACGATTTATTATCCGTTGATCCACCCTATGAGCCAGAGGCAGTGCTGCAGCGTCGTTCTGTGCTTCGGGATGGCGTTTCGGTTGATCAAGTGTTGGTGAAATGGTGTGGCTTTGGCAATGAGGAGACGACGTGGATGGATGTGTCTGATGTGCGCGGTCAATTTCCTACTTTCAGCCTTGAGGACAAGGCTGTTTCGACGGAGGAGGCAATTGATAGTGAGAGTCTGAAACCTGTGTGGAGAGTTTATACGCGTGGAGCGCGTAATGTGGTTAATTATTAGTTTTGAGTTATTTAGTATTTTCCTTTTAATTATTTAAAGTCAGTTTGGGCTTAAGTGTTTGGGTTGTGTTCCAGCACGGGCTTTTAGTTTAATTAAAGTCAGTTTGGGCTTAAGTGCATTGGCTGTGTTCCAGCATGGGCCTTTAGGGTTTTCTTATTTAAGTTAGATTAGTTTTATCTGGAGCGTATCCAGAGATTAAGGGAATTAGGGACAGCACCTCGCTGTAGTGGCCTCGTGAGAGGAGTTCTTTATACTATTCAAGAGTATTTCTATTCAATCATCTTACCTCTATCAACCACCTTCACCTCACTTCACCATCACCGCCGTCTGTTTCATGCCTATGAAGACCTTGATTTTGGGGATTATTTTTGATTTGGGGGTTCTAAATTTGTAGATTTTTTCTAATTTGGGGTATGGTTTTGGGGATTATGATCGGAGGGAGCAGGGGCAAAGTTGAAAGGGGCTAACCGGGGACAGCGGCGACGGCTCGCCGGATCAAAGAGTGGTGGTTGGCGGCGGCCGTGGTGGTTGTCGGAGGTGGTGGTTGAATTTCTGAATTTTTAAATTAAAAAAAATCAATCTGAAATGTAAAATAAAAATAAATAAATTCAATAAACAAAAGTTAATCAACTACATTAATAATGTGGGCCACAATACTTTATCACCTAAACTACTTCTCCTTAATCTCCGTGCCCAAATGAAGTGTGTCTTCATTATTGGGACAGAGGGAGTATAATGCTAAAAATTGTTTAATTATTCGAAAAGGAGAATTTGGTTATTTATTAATGGATACGATTAAGGAATATTATATCAGATCCTAGATTCGTCGCTTGATATAACTTTTGGATGGAGATGTCCACGAATTTCATTCCTATTTGTTTACTTTCTCAGTTTTTCTTGGTTCATCAATCGAAATCTAGTGTTCGACGGAGGACGCCGCCCTCACCCCTGACGCACACACACCACAGCGCAAAGGTGCCGCCCGTTTCCCTTGAAATCTCCGGCGACAGCAACAGCAGCCACCGCTACGGCCGCCGCGACACCTCCCATCATCTCCCTCTCCTCTCCTCTATCAACAGCAGTTGCCACCACCAGTGTATCAAGCGGCAGCGCCGCCAGCCCTTTTGCCCCAAAATTCTCGGTGACAACTTCGTCACACACGACACCACTGAAAGATATATGAACTAGATTAGGATATATTTGATATATTCTAATAAGCTTTAATTAATTAGTAAATAGTTTGACTATTGGATTAATTAATTGGAGACAAAAGAAAAGCCCGGTCTGTTTAACCTAGGGTTTACAGGCGTGTCTTATTCCTATAAGAATAGGAATATATTTCTTTTGTCTGTGAGATGAACACACGTGAAATATGTAAAATCACAAGATAGAAAACACTTAGAGCACTATAGAATTCAATCGGAGATTTCCTAGCTTTTGATGATTGAATTGTGCATCGGGAATTGTTCCTGCATTGAATCTGCAATATACGTGGATACCATAGTAGTGGATTCAACTGCAGGATTGCTATAAGAATTGCTACAAGATTGTTTGCTATACAACAAGTAAATTATTCTAATTGTTGTGTGTTTGTAATCTCTACACATGAATCAATTGTAAATCTAGATCTAATCCTTGATTGTATTTTCCGCTGCGTATCATTAGATGATATCAAGGATTTCCAACAGTGGTATCAGAGCCTGGGGCTCGATTTATAATTGTTTTGTGTTCTAATTGATTATGGGTTAATGTAATTCGATTTTAGAAATTGATACTATAAATTGAGATTAATTTTATTTGTTGCTTGGCAACGAAAATTATTAAACTCAATTATGGAATTGAAGAATTTTGAACTGGGATTGATTATCTTATGTTGCTGGGCAACGAAGAACATGTATTGTAATTAGATTTTAGAAATTTGAATTGAAATTGTATTATGCGAATGATTTGGCATAACACAATCTTGAAATTGGTTTTTCAAACTTGCTGGGCTATGTTGAATATCTCGCCGTATAATCGGACCAACGCCGGACAACCATATTCGATCTATCGCTGGAGATAGGGATGTCAATCGGGCCAGCCCACCGGGTTTTCGGGCTAGCCCTATCGGGTTCCGGGTTAGTCGGGTGCGGGCTAATCGGGTTGAAGATTTTTTCGCGTTGTAAATCTTCAACCCTAACCCTAAACTTTCGGGTTTCGGGCTAGCCCATCGGGCTAATAAGGTTAAAGGCGTAAAAATAAAATTATCATTTGTATTTTATTATTCCTAATGATTTAATGTATAATATATAAAATATACATAGATATTAAAGATATAAATTATATGACAAAGCATGAAATGTAAAAATATAAGATATTCAAGATTACATAAACAAAATTATATTAAAATGAGATAGTAAAATTTAACATGTATCAATGCACTAGAATCAATTTGGATTATTACTGAATAATTAGTGGATTTGCCATACACGTCTCATTGACAGCAAAAAAAAAAAAAAAAAATTGGTATCACTTTAAAATGAGATACTAATAATTAATTTCTAACTAATGAGATACTAATAATCAATTTCTACAAAAAAAATCCGTAATTAATTTCACTTTTTTTAATGAGATTGCACACACACATATATATTCTAACTAATTAATTTCACTTTTTTTAAAGAGGCTACTTATATATATTTAAGCAAATACCATAGATCTAAACATAGTAGAAATTGTAACTGGATGCATCAGTCACAATTCCGTCAGCCCACCGGGCCAGCCCATCGGGTTTTCGGGCTAGCCCTATCGGGTTCCGGGTTAGTCGGGTGCGGGCTAATCGGGCTGGAGGTTTTTTCGGGTTGCGATTTTTCAACCCTAACCCTCTAATTTTGTCGGGTTATTCGGGTCGGCCCACGGGTTTCGGGCTGCATTGACATCCCTAGCTGGAGAGATGTGACAGCCACTGGGTGGTGACGAAACGAGCGACGTGCAGTGTGTCTCGGGGCTCGCCGTTGTGCAGCGCCCGACCACCTCACGCCGACGATACATAGCTCGTCACGTCGCATCTGTAGCCTGGTTTTATCCTCCACCAAACGACGTTGCTGGGCAACGGAGTGAAGAGACACATCTCGGGACGAGAGGCGTCACATCGGTGGAGGTATTGAAAGGCGGTGAGGAGGTTTTCCTTCTTCGCGTTTCGCGTCGTCGACCGGCGAGGGGTGCGCGACGCCACGTTTGACGTGCTGACTTTGCACGGCGGCGCGCTCCTGGAGACGTCGCGGCAACCTCTGGAACGGCTTCGAGCCGCAGCGACCGGCGTCGAATTCGCGGGCGAACCGTGCCTGTGTTCGGAAGAGCAGTGACTGCTGCCAGTGCCAAGGGAGAAACCCTAGCTGGGCCTCTTTCTTTTGTTGGGCTGCTAGCCTGCTACTGCTGGGCCTAAGATGCGCAAATATTATTCCTTTGGGCCGGGCCCTATGTTTTAATTAATTGTCCATTTGGCCTTTAACTAAAAGAAAAACTGTTATTAATTTTGAATTAATAATATTAATTCCATTTTCAGAATTTAATTTGTTAATTAGATTAATATATTTTGATTATTATTATTTTGGAAACAATAATATTTATTGTATGTTTATATTAATTTGGAATTAATATAAATTAATTAGATTAATGAATTTTATTTAGTATTATTATTTTGAAATAATAATATTGAATGCATATTTATATTAATTTGGAATTGATATAAATTGACTAATTCATTAATTTGATTTATAAATCATGGATTATTATTATTTTTGAAATAATAATATTTGATGAGATTTTATATTAATTTTGAATTAATATATGAAATTATTATTTTTGAGATAATAATGTTGTATTAATTTGGAATTAATACGAATTGATTAACCCATATTTTAATTGGAGAATAAAATTTTAATTGGATTAAGGAATTTTATTCGTATAGATTCTATGTTGTTTTGTGATGAGCATGCATGCTATTTGATTTTATGCTGATTATTTAACTATAGTAGTTAGAGACCGCTTTAATGCTTGGGTAGGCGGCGCCCTGTATATGTAGTCCGTGTTACTATGTATGGGTAGGCGGCACCCAATACGTGTGGTCCGCATTTCGTATGCCTGGGTAGGCGGCACCCAGTAATCGTTTTGCTATTTAATATTAGATATTAAATATAAGCAATTTGTATCACATGCTAAATCCCCATTAAATATAAGTCTTTGTGTAAGCACAAAACGCGTCGTCCATCATAATTGTTTGAGTTCCCTAACCTTTTCGTCCAAGGGTATTTACATAAAATTGTATGCTCTAAATCGACAAGGCCAAGGCTCATTCATAGGTTGGCACCGTGTGATGGGGTTGACTTGCTTAAATTATTTTGGAACGCAAAGCGACCAATAATGATTTAAGGACGCAGATTAATTGGATTAATCAACCAAGAGTTGCAAAATTGTTGTTGCAATTGGCTTAGAGGCCTACTAAGTGATATTATTGTAGTCATCAGCAAAGCAGAGGCTGCATAATATTGACTTGGATCTTAGACCACTAAGATTTATATTGATTATAAATCCGTATTTTATGTTGGGGGCATAAGATATGTTAAAATTAGTGGGAGCTAATCAAAACAAAAATGCCTTGTTTGATTAGTAAAATAAATGTGATCTTATTTGATTGGATTTCTTTTATTGCTTTCTTTTATCTTTGTTATTTCTGCAACTGTTTTGATATGTTTGTTGGATACGGTAAATTGACTAGGTCAAACTTTCTGGATTGACCGCGCAATTTGCGTTTGGTGCTAAGGCTAGATATGATTGATTATATCTTGGAGAAATCAAACCGCATCATCCTTAATGTGACTTTAGAAACTTTCAAAATGTTTGACAATGGAAGTTATAAGAAGCATTTGGATGATGTAACTTCTACTAAATGTGTCATGTTTGTGTCAATGAGTTTAGAACTACATAAACAACATGATCACATGTTACGATTGAGATGTTGATACACCTGAAGAGTGTTAATGCTTTAGAAGCTAAGACCATAAAGTATAAGATACTCATGGATCTCTTCAGGATTAATCTACATGTAGTAGACAAAGTCTCTATGGATGTCTTGAAAAAGATTGAGTTAATGAGAGGTTGGCCACGATTGGAACGAGACTATTCGATATTTGTCTCAATCAACTTAATCTTGCAGTAATGATCTGTCTCATTTGTGAACTTCATAGTGAATTCAAAATGAACAATAGGACAGTGACACTGCCATGAGTTTCATGACATGTTAAGAACGATTTTGAATCGTCTTCCACTAAGGACAAATAAGTTCTTATGATTAATGCTTCTGCCAATTCTAACCCAAAAAGAAAGAAAAGGTAGAAGAAGGATCAAAGAACTAAATTTTGCATCCTAAGGTGGAAACCAAAAGAAGCAGAAGTTACCCAAAGATGAAATACTTTTTGTCAAGAAAAGGACACTGGAAGGGATAATGTTTGATGTTCAAAACATTGGATATTTTGATAGCAGAATTTGGTATATTTTTCATTGAGGTGAACATGTAACAACTCATACTCCTGGGTATTAGATACGAGTTATAGTTCACACATTTGTTAAAATGTGTGTTGTCTAACTAAAACAGGAGAGTGGGACCAAGCAAATTTGACTTACGCATTTGTTTTGAGCAATAGTTGTTGCTAAATGCATAAGGTCTTATGAATTTGATCTATCTTTGGGTTTGTGGACATGTTAGATTGTTATTTTGTTCTTGGAATTATGAGGAATATAATTTTCATTCTCGTGTTAGACATTGAAGTTTTTCATTTCATTTTGCGAATAGAATTTATTCTACTTTGCTTAATGGAGATGAAAATATTTCACTTGAGAATGCTTTATATTTGCTCAATGCGAACAAAATATCCTCAATGTGTAAAATAAACCATCACAAGCAATGCGAATAGTCCGACTTAACTTTGGCATGTAGGCTTGGTCACTTAATGAGAAATGACTAACAAGATCGAGAAAGTTAGACTATCTCACACTTTTGACGTAAAGTCTTAAAGTGCTTGTGAAATCACATCTCAAGGGTAAAATGACCAACGAGCCACTTTCTGGGAAAGGAATACGAGTTAAAGAAGTACTTGAGTTGAATCACATAGTCATATGTGGACCATTTCTAACTCAAGCGCAAAGTGGATATTCGTACTTCACAACTTTCACAGACGATTTCTCAGGGTATGGAAATGTGTATCTTATGAATCACATAAATCAAAAACTTTGAGAAATCTATGGAGTTTAAGTTAGAAGTCAAGAAACAACTTGGAGAAGTATTTAATCTCTACGATTAGATCAAGAAAGAAATACTTAAGCCATGAGTTCGTCGATTGCTTGAAGTCATATGGAATCCATTCACAATGGACTCCTCTAGGGATACCTTATTTGAGTTGGGTATCCGAAAAGAGAAATCAAACTTCATTAGATATGGTTCGATCCATAATGAGCTTCTCAAAACTTCCGATGTATCTTTGGGATCATACCTTGTTTATTATTGCTTATATTCTGAACCAAGTTCCACTTGAATTAGTTGAGTAAATATCATATGATTGTGGTATTGAAAGAAGCATAGTTTACACATATGTGAACCTTGGGTTACACTACATATGTAGAGAAAATGCTCACTGATTAGTTGGAATCAAAAGTGAGAAGTGTTACTTTGTGGGACATCCGAAGAAAACAAGAGAATACTATTATTTTCTTGGAAAATATAAGTTCTCAGTTTTAGGATTGCGATGTTTCTTGAAAAGACTTGGTCTATAGGGAACAAGATCGTTATGACTTAGATCTTAATAAGATTTGAGAGCCATAAAGTCAACATGGATGAAGAAAACTTGTTAGATGGTTTAAACAAGGATTTAGTGGGAGCTGTTCATGATCTCATTGGTATTGATGCACTACTTAGAGCGTCATCTACATCCAATAAGACCAGTATTGAAGATTTTGTAGAAATGCAAGATTCTTCAATACGGGGGGAGATATGACATTGGATGTCGAAGATTCTTCATCATGATATAGCGGATCAACTTCCTCAAGTTCAGAATAACGATGAGTCTGCACAAATGCAACGTCGTATAAGTTCTAGGGAACGTAAACCAATCAAAGAATTAATCTATTGGTCTAAGATCAATACGATAAAGAATTTGAAACTGGTAATGATCTTAGAATTTATGCAAAACTATGATAGTCATAGATTCTTAGAAGTGGCAAGAAGCCATAAAATCTGAATGGACCGGTTAGACCATAAATAAGATATCATTTGGGGTAATACCTAATTGATGCTAATGATAATGTGCAAACCTGCAAGGCAAGGTTAGTGGCAAAAGATTATAGTCAGTGCCAGAGCATTGATTATGATGAAATCTTTTCGCCAATTGCAAAAGTCAAGTCCATTGAGATTTTACTTGTTGTTATGAACTAAAACAAGCTTCTAGAATATGGAACAAATGTTTTGACAAAGAAATCAAATCGTTTGATTTTGGTCAAAAGTAAAGAAAGTATTGTGTTTATAGGAAACACAAGAATGAGAACACAATTTTCATCATCATTTATGTATGACATATTGAAAATGAAAATTATTGTACTCATGATGCAATCCATGAAAGACTAGTTGTTAATTTCCTTCATGGTGAAGGATTTGAGTAAAGCCTATTATATCCGTGGGATCAAGATCTATTGAGTTTGAGCTAATAGATTGTTAGGCTATCAAAATCCATTTACATAGACAAGGTGCTAAGGCGATACTCCATGAAGAAGTTCGAAAGGACATCTACTGATGGAATATGGCATCTATTTGTCAAGAAATGATTGTCCTTCTAATGACAATGAGATTTAATGCACAAAGAATGATCCTAACGCTAGGGCAATAGGATGGTCATGAATGTCATGATTTTCATTACACAGGGTGTAGTGTGTGTGCTTAGCATCGTTGACAGATTTTAAGAGATATTAGAAACAAGAGATTATGTTAGCGCATGTTCCCACATAAGAGGGACATATCTAATCCTTTTGACTAGTTGTTATGCATTGTGAATCATAACAAGCACTTTGAGTGTTTGGGCATTGGATATCTTCGAGACTAGCTTTAGTCAGTGGGAGTAAAAGTAATATGTCTAGAAATAATATGTGTTGAGACTTATTACTTGATCACATTTATGACATTTGATGTCACTAATGACATTATGCATTTATTTGATTGATTACTTTGATTATTTGTTTTCATTCAATTAAATGTTCCCATGAGTTAATACTATTGCTAATTTAGTGGGAGGTTAGCAATAGAGTATAACTTTTAAAGCACCCCAACTAAAGATCGTCAAGATTGGGATATTGATGATATGTTATAAGTTGGCATGCGATCTGTATCACATTCTTAGAGAATGTAGTTGTTCTCACGACTATGAGATATTAGATACTCGTGATAGATGCATGGATACTTTAGAGAGTATTGGCATACCCTACCAATATATCATTTGTTTTGGTGTCTATGATTATTGGTGTGTGGAGATTGTGACAGTCCTTTGACTTGAGGGCAATACTTATCTTACTTATTGAATGATATACTTTGACCAAGTACAATGCTTGCACTCCAACCAAAGGGGTAGATACGGCTTGTGTTGGGTATGTCGGGATATAAGGGAAGGTGGTAGTTGTGCCAAGATAGGATTCATTCCTCGATTTATATTTCGAGAAGAACACTCAGTTTTTCTATATTACTTGACCATTAAGTCACTGGCCAGTGCAGTTGATATGTTCGAACTTTAAAATGTTGAACATGATTGATATGGGTCATTTAATAAAGATGAGATAAATTGATAGAGCTATTAGAAAGACACAATGGCAAATTCTAGGCTCTATCGAGTGGTTCGTGAATGAAAGGATGTTACTATATCTTCGCATAAAGGTTTTGTTTACAGAATCCACGTAAACGTTCTCCATATATCGAGTTCGCTACACAACGCAGTCTAGGAGTTTTGTGTAGACTTTAATTTGATTATCGACGATAATGGAGGCCTATTAGGTCACACTTTATGTGTATTGTTGATTCGCTCAAGGGTGCAAAGATAGTGCTTGGTGTTTAATCTAATGCTAGTCCAAGTGGGAGATTGAAAGATATATGGACTAGATTAGGATATATTTGATATATTCTAATAAGCTTTAATTAATTAGTAAATAGTTTGACTATTGGATTAATTAATTGGAGACAAAAGAAAAGCCTGGTCTGTTTAACCTAGGGTTTACAGGCGTGTCTTATTCCTATAAGAATAGGAATATATTTCTTTTGTCTGTGAGATGAACACGCGTGAAATACATAAAATCACAAGAGAGAAAACACTTAGAGCACTATAGAATTCAATCGGAGATTTCCTAGCTTTCGATGATTGAATTGTGCATCGGGAATTGTTCCTGCATCGAATCTGCAATATACGTGGATGCCATAGTAGTGGATTCAACTGCAGGATTGCTAGAAGAAATGCTACAAGATTGTTTGCTACACAACAAGTAAGTTATTCTAATTGTTGTGTGTTTGTAATCTCTACACATGAATCAATTGTAAATCTAGATCTAATCCTTGATTGTATTTTCCGCTTGCGTATCATTAGATGATATCAAGGATTTCCAACAACCACCTCCATTTTCCCTCTTTCCCAAGTCAGACGGTGGCAACAAGGGCAAACGAACTCATTCTGGGACTGAAGAATTCGTCTAATCGGAAAAACTGGGATTGTAGAATTTGTCAGACGATTTTGCTGCTATAGATTTGTTTTTGTTTTTTTGTTTTTTTTTTTTCTGGATTTTGTGTGCATGATTCAATCTGTTTTGAGACGGTTTGTAATCGATTGATTTATTAGAATTAGTTCTGTAACTGTTCACATTTTATTTTTTTGGGGATTTTTCATAGATATGAACTCATGCGAATTGATGAACTAAACCTTGTCAATTGATTCTTTGTTATTCATATCCTTGTGATAAGCTTTTGAGTGTTATTTTGTTATTCATATATAACTATTTGTTCATACAAAATGTATTAAAAATTCATTATACTAAACGAAAATATAATTTCATCAATTTGGGAAACTCTAGCAAAGTTGAAATGTTATAACTATGTGTTATAGGAATTTCATTATCAGATTAACGATCAATGCGGGACAATCCTTCTACTGATGAGTATAATGTACAGCTTGATTAGCGTGAAGAGATCTATCACTTGTACGTACATGTGCAAAATTTGATGGTGACTAAAAGCTCGTTATTAGAAAAATGGTTTGTCTTGAAAGTGTTACAATATTGATGCATACTCCAAACAAAGAAATTTGTTACAAAGTAAAAATCTTAATCATACGATGATGGAAAAATTGATACTAAAATTTATTGCTGATGATATTTAATACAACTCCTAGTTCAGTGATATACTTCCTCCGTCGCATTACAAATGTCTCAGTTTTCATGATGAGATGTCCCATTGCAAATGTTTAATTTTTTTTTACAAATAATTAAGAGACGATGAGGACATAACCATTCCCCCTAAAACAAATCTAACCGAATTCCCCCTAAAACAGCGTTGTTCGCAGGTCTGCAGCCCCGATTCCTAGGGTTTAACCTTATCCAAAATAGCCCCATATACTCAAACCGGAACAAGATCGAGGCAAAGGACCTAACCATTATTTTCTAAATTTCTACACTGTGGAGCTTGAGAGACGAGAACAGAAGATCATGGAGTCAAAGCAAGATATAGCGAGATTCTGTAATTGTTCCTACAGGTTTTATTGTTTATGATTTTGTTTCCCATTGTTTTTAGTTTGCTAGTCAACATATCTATGTGTGGCTAGTAATATTTTGTCCTAGGGTTAGAAAGTAAACAGGTGAATAATTTCATAATTATTTTGGTTGATTAATCTAGGCCTATTATTTCGTTTTCATGTTCTTGAGCTTTAATGTTTATTTGATTGACTAATCACCAATTTCGCATTATCTATTGCATTAATTTGGTATCTGCAGATGATTATTAATGCTTGAACTAAGAATATGGAACATGCTTGTCAATATTAGCCGAGAGGTCTTGAGATTTGTGTAAGGCTTTAATATTAGAAACTGTTGGGAGTTACATGTTTAAGTACGATCCGGGGACGATTGTCTTGCATGCAATCTACGGTTTGTATGCCACATGAGTGGGTATAAACTTATTTGGTGATTGTCTTAGGAAGAATTGAGTCCCAGAATGATTAATTGATCTTAATGTGTCTGATTTCCTAAATCTGTTGAAGCCAAAGCTCTAGGATACATTTATTTCTTGTTTATCCCTCATTTTCTTTCTAGTGTTGTATTCATTATTATTGTTTAGTTTAATTATAAAAACCAACTCTTTTAACATTCCTCTAGATAAAGAATAATAGTTTTCACTAAGGTTTTTAATCTCTATGGAATACGACATTGCTTGCTATTATACAGAATTACACTCGTACACTTGCGGCTTATAAATATATAAGATAACAGCCCACACGGCAAGTACGCACATAGAGAAAAAAAATACCACCTTATACGAGAAATCATAAAGATAGGGGATGCGGTTGTTGAGAAGATACACACGGTGGAGAATCTAGTGGATTGACAAGTACTTTAAAGGACTTGGGTTGCGGTGCCTCCCACTTACTTAAGAAAACTTTCACATAAGTGGGAGAAGTAATGATTGTATAGGTGTTGGTAGATAGTCTCACTAATTGTATATTAAATGTTTGTTTTAGTATATGTGGGAGAATTGTTGGTGTTGTAACAAGACCACTATTTATTCTCCAAACTGAATTGTTTATAATTACATATGTATATGTCCTTTTATCTCATTATATAAATAGATCATATGGTGATACCTAAATCACAGATAGATCATATGTTTGGATTAACCTTTATCAGATATAAAATATTAAATCACAACTAAGATAATTTCGGACAAATTATCAGTTTAGGCTGCAACATAATAAGTAAATGACTTGTCTTGGTTATTTAGTTATGCTCGTACGTTGCTATGTAGTCAGGACCACAATGAGGTGTGTTCTACTTAAGTGGTCCATGAAGAAGAACGAGAGATCACAGTGACTATCAGTAACATTATTCTTGATAAGATTACAATGGTATATGTGTATTGTGTATCCGTTTGACTTACTATGAGCGAGAATCGGTCTGGAATTAATATTCTTTGTATCTTAGGTGGCAACAATACATGTATGATTCTTGGTAGTATGTATCTTGATACCACATCCGTTAAGGGTGATTATATCCCCTCTAGAAACTCATAAAGATTATTGTGCTAAACCCTACAAGTTTATTAAGTTTAGGCACAAATAATAAGGATTAGTGGTATTGTTGGGTCCCTTAGTGATACTAAACTGGTGTATAAGGGGGGGGGATAATACACCAGTAGGCTATTTTTAGAAAATAAAACTTAAAACCTCTTTTATAAACTGAAGTGAGTATTGGAACTGATACTGAAATGAGTTGACTGAAGTGAATAGTGTGATGAAGATCACTTAAGAGGGGTGTATGCTGATACTGATATTGGTTCAGTAGAGTAACTTCAGTGCGAAGAACTAGTCGACACACTTGAACTTGATAGTTCAAGTAGGGCTTCAGTCAAATCAGTTTTACTTAGAAATTCTCTTGCAGATAAGATCATATCTTGAGGATCTTTTTTTTCCATTTTGAGTGATTTTCGAAGAGATCTTTATGTATCTATTGGATTGACTTGCAAGCTATCAAGTATGAGTCCTTATTCAAGAAGAAAACTTAGGGTTTCTCCTGTATATAAGGTTGATCTCTTCCAGCAGCTAGGGTTGGCGGTTTTGAGCATTTATTCAAGCAGTTGGGGTGTGCAACAAGGTTTTGAGCGTGAGAACATTATTTTATGATCGAATGTTCTGGTATTTAGCTCTTTGCTTTTACGTTTGTTGAGTGAAAAAGTATTGTTTTTGTTTATCTCCTTTGAGAATTGAATTTCGAGTCGTAAGGGAATAAGTGTGTTCGTCGGGGTTCACACTTAGAAGGTTAGTGTTATCTAGCTTTCGACTTTTCTCTAGTGTTGAGGTTTTGGAAAATTATAGAGGCATAGAAAGATTGAGTCTTGTGTAAGTTCAACTGTAATTTAATCTCTCATAGTGAATCATTTTTCCTTGGGCAAGGCCCCCCAGACGTAGGTGTTCTATCACCGAACTGGGTTACCAATTTCGTGTATCCACGTTTATTTCTATATCTGCTATCTGTTGTGTTTCAGTATCACGTTTGGTACCATCTTGGGTAGCTGCGAGGTTTATATGTGTATTTGGATAGGTAGAGGTCTTTCATATTAAACTTTGAAATCAAACATTTAATTAAATTTAAATACAAATATTATAATAATTAATTAAAAAATTACAATTTATACAAAATTTATTGATTTCATCCTTGATGTTTGCAAATTTCCGTAAACATTGTCTTTTGGATGGCCAATTCTCTGGGCTCATTTTTGATTTATTCATTTCAATAATTTGGACGTCGATTAGTTCGCGTTGCTTCTTGTTGAAATCTTCGATGGAGTTTGCGATTCTATCCATTGCCTTGTAGTATTGCCCATTTTCCCCTTGTGCCGACGACTATACGTTTTTACAATTTTCTTTGTCATCTTTTGGCCTATAGGCCTTGTTGTGATGCTCGGATCGGAGGACATCATCTTGTATCCCCCTCGGTGGAATTCTTCAAGAGCTTCGATGAATGGACATCGATGTCGGCGAAGGCTAATCGTTGAGATTCGCAGAGAATAAGTCAAGCCCCGAAGTATTTGAATGGAGCCCCGTTGTTGGATTGATATAAATCTTGAGCTTGTTGGGTGATTTGGTTATCACTCATGCTGCTCCCCCAATTAGCTCGACATTTATCGTAGGTGGCCTCCCAAAGCTTCACGTCCTTTTGGACATGTTGGAAGTGCGACTTGATTTGTTTGTTGTCGTGAGTTGGAGTGTCGGAGCGTCGACCTTCGTTGAAATGCTTGGTCATTTCTCCCCAATAGACGAGGGCCTTTTGATCGACATCTTTGATAGCGTTGTGGGTCGCCTCAACCCAAAGTGAGCAAATAAGCTCGATCTCTGTCAGGGTGTAGCCGGCGTGTCCTTTAGTCGTCTTTGGAAGGGAAAGAATCTCAACTACTTCATCATCTTGAACGAATTGAGTGTCGTTCAAATTAATACCATCAAAAATTGTCGCGTTGAAGGTATTGGATTCTTGATAAAACGGCGAAAAGCCCATGGAAAAAGAAGTCGAGATCCCCAACAAATTTGCTTGGTCATTGAACAAACTAGTAAAGTCATGATTCATTTATTCAAAAGGAAAATGAGATGAAGAAGTTGTAAATTAATGAAGAATAAGAAGAAATGGAGAAAATGTGTGAATTATACTGAAAAACGGAGGATGAATAAGTGGTGTTTATAGAAAAAATAAAAGAAAAAATATTAAAAACAAAAGAGCCGTTGGTTTCAACGGTGAATTTTAAAAAAATAAATCGAAATAACCCTGGCAAAATAAAAAAAATCATATTTTATATTTATTTAAATAAGCGTGTTCATTGCATGCGCTAATTATATAACCCTCGAGCTCAACGCGAAAATTCGATTAGTTCTCGAGCCGTGGGGCGCTGCAACGACAACGGGTTTGCTGGAGCACGGCGAGAGCCCGTCCAACGAGCCGCACTGTTGTTGCTCTAAGCTCTCTAAAATAACTTAAAAGTTGTTTAAGAGTTTATAAGCTTTTTCAAAGTCGTTGACAAGACAAGCTCTTAAATAGCTTATAAGTTTTAAAAATAAGCTGCAAGAGCTTATAAGCTCATCAAAAAGTAAGTTCATCTACCTCAATCGTATATGCAACAATTATTTTATAAATATTATTTTATTACTCCCTCCGTCCCAACTGAAATGTCTTGTTTCTTTTCGGCACGGAGATTAAGAAATGTGTATAAAGTAGATAAAGTGGGTTGGTGGAAATTATTTAAATATTAAGTACATAGAGAGAGTGTATTACCAAAAAAGGAAACAAGACATTTTAAGTGGGACAACCCAAAAAGGAAAACAGGACATTTCAGCTGGGACGGAGGGAGTATAATTTACTATTTTCATTATATTTCAAATTCGTTCTTATTCAATTTTCTCTCTAATAAAAATTTGCTCTCTATACTCTATAGGTAAAAATTCTCTCTTCAATCTTCATCTGACAAATTCGATTATTTAAATACTTTAATAATTTATAAGTTCTTGAACTATTTTATAAACCGTTAAAGTTGATGCACTCTTTCAAATAAACCTAACTAAACACATTCTAATTAGACTCGTGTCGGGGCTTTTAAGTTTGACAGCTCATGTATGAAAACAAAAAAGGAGTACCCAACTTGCTGGGTGTAGACAAATTTTAGCTCCTACAAAGTCTTACTCAATAAATGTGCAGTTCTTAATACCGAGTTAATTATTTTATAACTATTGATTTGGCGGACTTCTTATTAAATGACGATTTTATATAAAAAAAGGAAAGAAAAAACCTAAAAAAAACCCTTGAAAGCACAGAAGGAGCAGACTAAGGGCCGAACCTCATTAAAACATTTTCACTGAAACCCAGAGGGAAAAACCGTGAAAAGGAAAAAGAGTACTCGTCTAAACACAAAACGAAAGTAGGGAAGAGCGGAAGGGAAAGTTTCCGGAACTCCGGCGTAACCATCGTCCCCAAACTAGCCCGGCTCTCACCCCACGAAAAAAACTAAACGGGCGGTTAGAACCAAACATCCACACATCAGCCCCAACTACCGTTTCTTACGCAGATGGCTATGCGAATCCATGTCAAGACGAACCGCAGCCCTAATCTCCTCAATCTCGTGCGGCCACCACCCTTCCGAACGTTGTTGGTTAGCCATTAAATCGGCCGCCTTGTTTCCTTCTCTAAAGATGTGAGAAACCTGCAGCGAGAAATCATCTAACATCTTTAAAATCCTATTCCACGCCGCCTTAAAACGCCAAGGCACATTCAAAGAACGAGAATTAAGAATGAGTATCACGTAGGTGGAATCGGCTTCAATCCAAAGTCTGTGCCATCCACGATTGTGAGCAATTTGAATCGCCGAGATAACTGCCAGTAGCTCTGCTTCAAAGGCAAAACCCGAGCCACCTTTGAAGTGAAAACAACCACGCACCACATTCCAGTTATCTCTAAACACCCCACCTGCAGCAATAGTGCCCGGAGTTCCCGTCGCTGAACCATCAGTATTCACTTTGATCCACGGCGCCACCGGTGGCCACCAATGTACCTCCACAAACTCCGGAGGAGGAGCACTCCTGGTATTAACACCCACTGCCCGGAGAATCAGATAATCCGACCAAGAATTCCACATGTAGCCTAATTTAGCAAAGTTATTATCAATCTCTTTGAAAGCTACTTTCACAGTGTGGATGACACGACGTGCTTCGAACTTTTGATTATCAAAGATACAATTGTTTCTCTGCATCCAAATGGCCCAGATGACCGTGATGATACCCGCTTTCCAGAAATTACCGATGAGGGGACTAAGTTTATACTGCCAAGCTACCACCAGAAAACTATGAATATCACTCTCTTGCAACCCTTGATTGAAATTGAACCACCCAAGGAACGTTACCCAAATATTCTTCACACGCTCACAATTCCAGAAAAGGTGATCCTGAGACTCACTTCCTTTTAAGCAAAGCAAACAAACGTTAGGCGTGATCATACCGTAGCGGATAAGGCGATCATAAGTCGGCATTCTATTATGAAGAAGACGCCAACATATCAAGGAACGTCGAATCGGAACAAAGGATTCCCAAAGCCAAGAACCCCAAGACACCTTCGGAAAATGATGACAATGCTTGTTGAAGGCCAGCGCAGTAGTGACATTCCCGTGCAACGAGGGTTTCCAGAAACGCACATCTCCGTCAGTGCCCAGAGGAGTGAGCAAAATATCACACACTATCTCAGGAAAAGCATTAACAAAGGCTTGCGTGAAATGCCAGACCCCATCATAGAAGTAATCTGCCACCGATTGAGTAAGAAACGGAAGCATGAAATGTGGAATACCGCATTTATTCAAAAGATTATACCCAAGCCAGTCGTCATACCAGAACGAAGTAGAAGCGCCATCACCAATATACGAGTACGAATCCGCCACCAAACCATCAATTTCCTCACGTAAGCTCATCCAGATAGTAGAAGCAGCCACCAGAGATTTACTACGCCCAAAGCGATCGAGATATCTATCTCTAATTAAATCATATCCGAACTCACGCACACCAACCACCTTCCACGCCATTTTCATGAGATAGCTCTTATTCATGAGCTCGAACGACCTTACCCCGAGACCGCCCTCCTCCTTAATCGAGCAGACCCTTTTCCAACTCACAGAACAAGACGGCGTTTGCTTGATGTTGCCAGTCCAAAGAAAATTACGGCAGCACGCATCGAGCTCCTTAATAAGAGCTGTCGGCCATCTATAAACCATCATGGAGTGCGTCAGGGAGCTTTGGATAACCGACCTGATCAGGCACATCCTCCCAGCCATCGACAACTGTAATCCCTTCCATCTCGCGAACTTGTTGATCACACGATCATGTATCGGTCGAAGATATGAAGCACGCACACGGCCCTTAAAGATAGGAACCCCAAGGTAAGAAATCGGAAAATTGCCTTGAGAAAACCTCAATATTCTTCGTATAGCCCTGCAGGTCTGAGATGGAACTTTGCTCGTAAAAAAAATTTGCGACTTATCCTGGCTAACAATTTGATCAGAAATTTGACCATAATACTCCATAATTTTCTGAATGGTATGAGCGTTCGTGACCGTGGCATGACAGAAAACCAGAATATCATCCGCATATAAAAGATGAGTGGGAAAATTAATTCCCTGTCTCATTTGCATCGGTGTAAGGGTGCCCGCGCTAACACAATTTGCAAAGAGCCTACCAAGAATATCCTCGGCGATTCCAAAAAGAATCGGAGAAAGAGGATCGCCCTGACGAACACCCCTTGAACACGCAAAATAGCCTTTAAGCTGACCATTGTACAGAATAGAAATCCTAGCCGAATGAAGCAGAATCTCAATCCAACTAATGAACTTTGGATCATAGCCAGCAACACGAAGAACGTTAAGCAGAAAGTCCCAGTTAAGAGTATCAAAAGCTTTTTTGATGTCAATCTTGCAAGCCATGTTTTGACCACGGCACGTACGATGCATACAGTTCACTCCTTCCGACCCAATCAGAATACAATCGTGAATGGAACGGCCGCTAATAAAACCAAACTGATGACGGGAAACATAAACAGCAGCAACCTGACTCAGTCTAGACGCCAACACCTTAGTAATAATCTTGTAAAGAAAGTTGGACAAAACAATCGGTCTCAGATCCGAGACCGAATTGACGACATCTTTCTTAGGGATCAACACCAAGGTATTAGAATTACAGCCTTGAGGAAGATAAGAATTCCTGAAAAAAGCTTGAACAGCACACCAAATATCCACTTTAATAATCGACCAACAATGCTGAAAGAACTTACCCGAGAAACCATCTGGCCCTGGTGAGCTGTTCGGCTCCATCTGAAAAACCACAGCAGAAAATTCCTCTTCATCCGGCAAACGAATGAGCGAATTATTATAACGATTTTCAACCATCTCCTCAATAACCGCCTCCACTGCCGTAATATCAGTATTAGTATGGCTGCTAGTCGAAAACAAAGAAGAGAAAAAAACCACGATATGATCTCCAATAGCCGTCTGATCATAATTCATAACACCATTGATCTCCATGTGAGAAACGATGTGAGGTTTACGACGAAACTTAAGCATTGCATGAAAGAACTTCGTGTTCCTGTCTCCGTCTTGAAGCCAAGACACCCGACTTTTTTGCTGTAAAAGCGAGCTCTGCCTGGAAAGCACAACGTTGATCTTAGCTTGGGCCTCCACTTCTTTATCAAATAGATCCTCCGTGTAACCATCCCTGGCAATCTGATCTTGAATCTCCAAAAGCTCTTGTTGAGTATTCATGATACAAGAATCCACATTTCCAAAAACATTCCGATTCCACTCGCGAAGAACCTGCCGAAGACGCTTTAATTTATGCATAACTTTAAAAATCGGGCAACCAATCTCGGTATCCATATGCCAGGACCCTTCCACCGTATTGAGAAAATCCGGATGTAAGGTCCACATGTTAAGGAACTTAAAGAAACGATGGCGAGGAGGAGCATCCACCATGCAATGAAGAACAAGCGGCGAATGATCCGAGGTAATACGTGGAAGAGCTTGAACAAAAACCGAACTCCAGAGATTCGCAAAAGAGTCAGCATAAATCGCTCTATCCAGACGAGACTCCACATGGGTTGGCATAAATCTACGACCAGACCACGTATAATGCAGACCAACCGTAGGCGCCTCAATGAAACCGGAGGCTTCAATGAAATCACAGAACTCCGCACAAGAAGTAGAGTTAGGCATACAGTCACTACTTCTTTCATGGCGGACTAGTCATGTGGTCCATGCGGTATTAATGTAAAGTTGCTCTGTATTTAAAAAAAATAAAAAAAATACATAATAATAATAATAATAATAATAATAATAATAATAATAATAATAATAATAATAATAATAATAATAATGGTTCCCTTTTTTTTTATAGCGACTCATTCCCAATCTAATAATCTAATAGTAAAGTTGCTCTGTATTATTATTATTATTATTATTATTATTATTATTATTATTATTATTATTAATATTATTATTATTAACAAAGTTAAGATTTCAATTCAAAATTGATTTTAAAATTAAGCGATAATTTTTTAATTATAATAAAATTGAAGATTATTTATAAATTATAATATATTTTTTAGGGGTTATTGCCAGAAAATACATATACTTTGTCAATTTTCTGGTTTATATCATGACCTTATAATTTGGCCATAAAATACATCAATTTTCAATTTAATTGCAATTATAACATGACTTTATAGTTTGGCCAAAAAATACACCAAGTTTCAATTTATTCTCAATTATAACACGACCTTGTAATTAATTTAGTATAATAATATCAAGTTTAATACATTAAATATTTTTAATTTTCTTTTCATCTCACAATATACTATATATAAATACATATATATTTGATAAATATACATCTATATGTAAATAATATATAATATTATTTACTTTTTAACATAGTTTCTATTATATATGTACGTAAATTTTTTTAATTGGTCCTAATATTTTATAATTTCAGAATTTAAATAAATAAATACTTATTATATATATAATATATTAATAGAATATTAAAATCAAATTTATATATATATATATAATATATGTATATATATATATATATATATATATATATATATATAGGGGGCGGTTATTCAATAAACCACCCTTATTTTAAGAATTACAAACCAGCAAAAATGCATGAATTTTATGTATAACACGCATGAATAAACTGTATAAAGGCATGAATTGCGAAAAATAATTTTTTGCTACCTTTGGGATTCGAACTCAGGACCATGAATTTATCAAACAAGGTGATGAATCAACCGTAGATCTTGATGATCTAAGGGCTGAAAATGGTTCCTAATTTATATTTTAAGAAGCGTTCTTATTTTAGCCTTCCCCTATATATATATATATATA
This sequence comes from Salvia miltiorrhiza, assembly GCF_028751815.1. Classification (NCBI taxonomy): domain Eukaryota; kingdom Viridiplantae; phylum Streptophyta; class Magnoliopsida; order Lamiales; family Lamiaceae; genus Salvia; species Salvia miltiorrhiza. Next base: position 31,453,646 of record NC_080390.1, on the reverse strand, counting down.
TATATATATATATATATGCATTTGTGTGTTGAAAATGTAGAGATATATATATATATATATATATATATATATATATATATATATATATATGGAGTGGTTCAATTGAGAAGCTCAAATGTGTTGAGAAGTTGAGAAGCAATGTAATAGATGAACATGTTAGTACATTTTGATGAACATGGTAATTAGACCCTAGATCAATAAATTCTTTGAACATACCAAATATAACTGACGAACATACAAATCTATTTAATTTGTTAAAAAATACGTCACCGACAAGCATCGAACCCCAGATCAAACTCGTGTTCATAAAAACTAATTGGCATGTTCATCTATTAGATTGCTTCTCAACTTCTCAACACATTTGAGCTTCTCAATATAACCTAACCCTATATATATATATATATATATATATATATATATATATATATAACAAGATATTATATTGATGGCTCAAAAATACATATATATATATATATATATACATTATGAAATAATTAATCATCTAACTTAATTTTTATAAAAATTAATCAATCAATTAAAAATATTTTATACATAAAAATTTAATATAAATACAATAAATATTAATACATCTATGATGAAAAATAATTTAAATAAGGTCATGTTATAATTGAGAATAAACTGAAATTTGGTGTATTTTCTGGCCAGACTATAAAGTCATGTTACAATTGCAATTAAATTGAAAATTGATGTATTTTTTGGCCAAATTATAAAGTCATGATATAAACCAGAAAATTGACAAAGTATATGTATTTTCTGGCAATAACCCCATATTTTTTATTTTTATTTTCTTTATCTTCATACTTTTTGTTTTATTTTTTCTAAAATTGTGAAATTCGACTAATTATAAATTTTTTGATATGCATATTAAATTAAAGATCACGATAAGAGTTTTAATTTTATACTACCTCAGTCCATGATATTGTTTCCACATTGTGGATGACACAAGTTTTTTAAAAATGGTGGATAGTAGTTAATGATTGTGAATTTTGGTGTTAGTGGAGTTTGGGTCCCACTGTAAATGTGTGGAGGAAAATAAAGTATTATGTGGACCCTACTGTATAAATGGAAGATGAAATAATATCGAGGACAGACCAAAATGGCAAAAGTGAAAACGATATCATGAACGAAGGGAGTGCATTTTATGTAAATGTTTGATTTAAAATGTAAAATTATACTCCCTCCGCCTACGAAATGTTGTCCTAATTTGCTAGTTTGGTCCTTCCACAAAAAGTTGTTCTAATCTATTTTTAGTAAATTTGTGAGTTCATTTTTCTACTCACTAATATGTGAGCCTCATTCTCCACTCACTAACTTAATTAATTTTTTCAACTTTTCTTCATTTGTGGGCCATTTTCTCCATTAACTAAATAAACAATACAAATTTCTTAAAATTCGTGTCTTCCTCCCTTAAGACAATATTTCGTGGACGGATGGAGTATTTATTTAAAGATTAAAATTGCAAAATATTCTCTTTCATCTCTTATCATTTTTTGAATAAATCTATTTTTTTAATTCTTTTATATTTATATTTTTTAATTTATTTTTTTACCTTTTCATAATATCAATTATTATTATTTTGATTTTTTCTTTGTTTTTTTTTGTTTTTCAATATTCAGCTTAAATGTATTCAGTTAAAATTAGTTTTTTATTATATTTTTAAATAGTATAATTGAATTGGTATCAACTATTTATATCTATAACTATATTTCTCGTGCGCTGCAAAAAAAATGTAAATGATAATTAATTATTTGTTAAACCATGAAATAATTTACATTATAATCATATTTTACATCTACAATGTGATGACAAGAATTGATTATTTTAATTTATAGTAATATGTGTACACAATCTCACTCACATTTAGAGTGAGAAGTTTATTTTACTAATAATTTTACTCATATTTTATTGAAACTCGTCTATAATATAGTTCTTCCTTCGTCGACAAAATAGAGTTTTATTTGAGGGTGGACACACAGTTTTAATAAAATTGTTAAAATTATTGTAAATAGAATAAAAGTACAATTTGTAGGAGTAGTGATAATACAAAAAAGTAGAATAAAAGTATATTATTAGTTAAAAAATAGAATAAAAGTATAATTTATAGTTAAATATAGGAGAAAAAATATAATGTGATGGTTCAAAAAGTTAAATGAATTTTTTTTTATGGATAAATTCCACAAAAAAGGACAAATATGTTTTTTTTTCCCTTTTTTTGGACGGAGCAAACAGAAAACACAGTAAAAACCCATTAATTTCGAATACCATTCTTTAAATCTATTTTCTATGAGGGGGACCATTTTTAAAATTGTGTCAATAAATATTTGATTTTCTAGTATGCAATGCAATTACTGTTTCCATTAATAAGCAATAAATATTACATCTCCTCTAATCAAGAAGGAAATCACGAAGTGAGATATAATCGTCGTCAACTCGCCAAGAGCCAAGAGGGCCTCATCAATCATCGTACGCTGTAGAAAATTTGCAAACCCTAATCAATTCGCATCTACCCTTCCCCCACCGCCCACCTGATCCACATTTCAATCGTTTTGGCACGATTTGCAGCTTTCATCAGCATTTCAATCAAATATAAAAATCTATAGCTGCAGTTGAACTGCAGAGCAGTAATCCAACCCAACTGCAGCACTGCCTTCAATCTTCAATAATACCTGGTGTTTCTGAGGAAAGTCGCTGCAAAAAAATGTCTGCTTCACACCATAGTATTCCATCTCTTTCTCGGTTTCAGTGCTTCTCAGCTGTTCACCACCGTTTTACGCCGCGATACGGGTTCAAGAATCCGAATTTTCGCGCCCCTTTTGGTGTCGAGTGTTCGAATTTTTTGCCGTCTGCTCTGCCGATTTCAAGCAGCCATGCGTCCCCTCTGTCTTCGTTCAGCCAGGTAGGAAAATTAGTTCTTTTCAATCGATCATGTTTTCAGAGAGAGAGAGAGAGGTATGCTCGATGTTATCTGAATTTTTTCCATTTTTTTTTCTGGGTTCTGTAGTTGATTGAGACTTTGATAAGCGGGGTGGATTTATCGGAAGCTGAAGCCGAGGCCTCTCTTGATTTCTTGTTGGATGGTGCTGACGAGGCTTTGATTAGCGCATTTTTGGTGCTATTAAGAGCCAAAGGGGAAACTTATGAAGAAGTAAGCGATTTCCTTTTCTGCCAATATTTGCATATGTTTGTAACCCAGTTTGACCTAATTTTATATGCCTAAGATCTGCACAAATCTTGTGATCTTTCTGATTCATAACTGACTAGTTTTGATGATAAATCTGAACTTCAATCTAAAATGGGGAATATATAAGAATGTACCTCGACAGCACGTGCTCTATGGTTCATTTCCATATATGGATGACTTTTGTTGTAAGGTACGGAGCTAGCCGTTTCAAATTGGGAGGTAGCAGGGTGCATTAACTTGTTTTTGTTGTGACATTTGAAAATGCCCCTGTGATAAAAGACAGTGAAATAAATACTGACCACACACCATTAAATAGGTAGTTGGGCTAGCCAGAGCAATGGTAAAGCATTGTCGAAAAGTGGAAGGGCTGGTTGATGCTGTTGACATTGTTGGGACTGGTGGTGATGGCGCAAATACTGTTAATATCTCTACCGGAGCTTCGATTCTTGCTGCAGCTAGTGGCGCAAGAGTGGCTAAGGTGGGATCTCGTCCATATTATTTTTTACAACAATTTATGTTTTCAGATTGTTTGGTTGAACTGATTTCTTGAAATTTGGGATTGCATCAACAGCAAGGGAATCGGTCTAGTTCATCTGCTTGTGGTAGTGCCGATGTACTCGAAGCTTTAGGGGTTGCAATTAGCTTGGAACCAGAGGTATTTGTGGAGAGAATCTTGATTTAAATATCTATTAATTGATGCTCTCTTTGCAATCAAATACAGATCTCACACAGTTTCACAATTTAGTTAAGCTGTTTCGTTTGATACAATGCTGTCGTCTAATTGGAAGCTGTAGTTTGAATCTTCAACATAAACTTTTCTAGAAGATACTCATAGTTTGAAACATAAGGTTATGGAAAAGAGATGCTAAATGAGTACCTGAACAGGATGGATAGTTAATACTCGTATGTATAAACGAAGAATTAAGACATATTAGGAATTTGTTTTATTACATATTTGATATGCGGCAAGGCGAAGGGCAGAAACCTGGAAGCCTCCTTAGGAAGATACATACAGAATAACATAGCAATTTTCCTCTTGTTATTGTAAGAGTTAAAGAGCATTCTCAAACAGAGTTTCCCATGGATTTCTTTTTAATACATTCACTCTATGCAGGGTGTTAGAAGGTGTGTAAATGAAGCAGGAATTGGTTTTATGATGGCTCCGATATATCATCCTGCAATGAAAATTGTTAGACCTGTCCGGTCAAAGCTGAAAGTAAAGACTGTATTTAACATCTTAGGGCCCATGTTGAATCCAGCTAGAGTTCCTTTCGCTGTCGTTGGGGTGTACACTGAAGATCTGGTAAGTATGTTTGCTCAAGCTGCAGTGTCGCGGGATATATTATTTATGGATTTGAATATGTTTTTATATGTTTTAGTTTTCTGCCAGATGAAGTATGAGGGGCGAGAACACATCTTCTTTTCTTGTTAAATCTTGTATCGGTTTGACGAAAGCGAGTATATCATGTTGTGAGATAATATTTTACTGTCATTTGCAAGGTCCATAAAATGGCAAAAGCACTTCAAAGATTTGGCATGAAAAGAGCGCTGATCGTTCACTCTGAGGGACTGGACGAGATGAGTCCCCTTGGTAAGACGTGGTTTTCGTTGCAACAGAACGAATCAGATCTACGTACCCGTTGTAGTGGATCTTGATTTGCGTGGTTCTGATGCATCATATATTACTCTGGCAGCAGCTTATGCTCTTAGTTATATGAAACTCACTCAGAAATTGCTGAAAATCTGAACAGGGCCAGGACTAGTTCTTGATGTCACTCCAGATAAGATAGAAAAGTTTTCATTTGATCCATGTAAGAGCCTACCTTCTACCTTGTTCTTACTCATTGTTTGAGGTTATATCTAGCAAATTGTATCATAAAAACCGCTAACTCCATTATTCAACTCTGTTTATGTCAGTGGACTTTGGAATCCCTCGCTGCACAGTGGAGGACTTGCGAGGTGGGGGGCCGGAGTACAACGCAGACGTGCTGAGGCGCGTTCTAGCAGGAGAAAAGGGGTCTATCGCTGATGCCTTGGTATATAGACTCTTATCTTTGTTTCAGTACTTGTTAAGGATACGTTCTCTTTAGTTACAAATTTATCATAAGAAAATAAGAGATAAGAAAAGATGAGCAATTTTTTTGACATTTTAGTGGTACCTACCTTTTTTACCCCATGATCTCTAGAGTGAAAAGAAAACAAGGGTAAAAGGACAGCCCATGATAGTACATGTTCTCAAATTGAAAAATATTATCACATCAATATCCGATGATGACAATATTATCATGAATTGGAGTGAAAAATGAGAAAAAATGGGCTGTCAGAAATTTTTTCCATCATGCTCGGAAAAAGCTATCCACCCTACAGAATATGTGAAAAGAATGAAAAGGGTTAAAAATTTAAAATATATGTTTCTCATCTTTTTCCATCAAAGAGAACACACCTTTAAACGAAATTCTTTAATCTTTATCCAATCAATAAAGTCACATATGCAGTATAGCCTATGTAAATTGATGATGCTGAGACCACTTTAGTCTAGAGAATGTTGGGAATGCAACATCAAAGCAGACTAAGCTAGATTTGTTAGTATTTTTTAGTGATTGCAAATTGCAATCATCATTTGGAATTCTTCTTGCGCAGGTGCTGAACGCGGCAGCTGCTCTTCTTGTAAGTGGGCGTGTAAACAATCTAGCAGAAGGAGTGGATCTTGCTCGTGAAACGCATGAATCTGGGAAAGCCCTCAAGACCCTCCATCGCTGGATCGAGACGTCGAATGTAAGAAGATGAGATGCAGTAGGTATGTCTTAAATCTCTCTCAGAAAGAAAGCTAACAGACATGGTTATCTATTTCAGAAGGTGGAAGAAGCGGTTATTGATGCGGTCGTTCCCGCGTAAATACCATCCAAGAGCTGATAGCTGTTGTGCCTCAACCCGTGCTGCAAAATGTAGGCCTCATAACAAAAGAATAAAGGAAGTTTGTAATCGTGCATCCCCCCCCCCCCCCCCCCCCTTTTCAGTGAAGATGTAAATCGTGAAATGAAATCTGCTTGTTGTAGTCGCTAGAGTTGTATACTACATGTATTTGTATGCTATGGGGACTGCCTTTTTATAAATAAATAAATATAAGACCCACCTTCACTCAAATAGGATACAGACTCGGATCATTTCAACCATACAAGAATTGAGTCTCAACCACACGAGAATGTGTTGAACCTTCCCCTTGTATAATGAATATTAGAAAAGATAAAGTTTTTAATTCGAATTTGATTATAAAGGTTAAATTTAACATTTCAATGTATCTTAGAGCATCCATATTAGTCGGCTCATAGGGTTGACTTGAGTCGGGTTAGGCTGCATCAAGTCAGCCCTTGCAATGAGCCGGCCGATGCAGCCTACCCAGGGAGTTGCGGCTCATATGGATGAGCTGGGTCCATCCACCATTTTCCTCCTATGCGTGCAAGACACGCGCCTGAAAAAAAAAAAAATCAATTTTGAATTTCAAACGGCTAGTTTGCGATTTTTTTTTTGTCTTTTAATTTTGCACTGGTCACAACATCTTTAAAATTTCTTTATTTATTTATTTTATTTCCAACAGCTATTGTCTATTTTACCTTTTTTTTTATTCTTATCCTATAAATACCCCATCCCTCCTACCTTCAAATTTATTCTTCAATCTCTCATCTATCTCCAATCTATCATCTTTTAGTTTATGCATTTTTAATCTTATGTAATTTTTAATTTTTAGCATTTTAAATTAATGAAATTTTAATTTTAAAAATTGTGTTGTTTAAATTTATCATTTAAATTGATGCCATTTAAATTAAATATAAAAAAGGCAAAAATCAAAACTAATGAATATAAGCCAGCATAATAAGTCATACCAATGCAAGGTGGAAGTCTCAACGGATATGGATGCTCTTAGAAGGTCCTTAATACTATGGAATGAAGGAGGAAATAAAATTGTGGTTCTTAATTTCATTCTATTCATTTACTTTATATGTCTTATAATCTAGAATCATCATTTTATGTGGAATCACAATTCCTTCCCTAATAAAAATATTCATTCTATCCACGCCCCATTTATATGCCTGATATTATTTATATATATTAACATTACTTAACCGAATAACTCTATATATGAAAAAGGTTAGGGAGGAAAAAAATTAGAGAAAAAGTTAGAAAGAAATTATTTAGAAATTTAGACAAAAAACTTGAGAGGAATTTTTTGAGAGAAAACATCAAGAGAGAAAATTTTGAAAAAGTAGAAATTTAATTTAGAGCATCTTCAACAAGGAGATGCATTGGGGTTGCATCCCCACAATTGACCATTGGAGGTGTTTAGTTTCAGGATGTAGTTAGAAGAGAGAGGAGAGAGGCTCTCACACGTAGGAGAGGGAGGTGAATTTTTCATTTGGGTTAATTGCACTAAATAAGTAAATATCACCAACTTTGCCAAAAATCTATTCTTTTTCATAATTATAAAAAATTCTACTATCTTTTATCACAAATTGAATTAATCGTTCATTTTTTTTCATGATTTTTAGCATCGGTGACTGGAAAATTGATGTGGCGCTGACATGGATTTAAATTTATACATAACATTGACGTGGAATATATATTAATTTAAAATTACTCAAATAACAAAATCACACAAAAAAGCGGTAATCTATATATCATATTAAAGACCAGTTAAACGGTCATTTTTCCCGCCACCTACCTCTCCAAATTTTAAATTTTCAAATTAATATGTTTCATTTTTTCGAAAATAACTGTCTTAATAACATAAATACAATTATTTAATCATAACCCATTCAATGTATCCGAGTTAGTTAATTAACTCCCACTAACTCCCAACCATAACTGTCTTAATCAACGAATTTTAAAACAAAATAAATAATTTACACAATTTACAAATCTATTACAGTTATTTAGTTAAATCCTATCCATAACTGCAGCAGTTACTCCATATTATTAAAATGCATTTTATATATAAAAAAGAAAAGGAAAAAGAACTTAAAAAAAACCCTTGAAAGCACAAGAAAAGCAGACTAAGGGCCGAGCCTCATTAAAACCTTTTTACGGAAAACCCAGTGGGAAAAACCGTAAAAAGGAAAAAGAGTACCCGTCTAACAGAAAAATAACAGAAGGAGAAGAGCGGAAGAGAGGGTTTCGGGAACTCCGGCCTAACCATCGTCCCCAAACAATCTCGGCTCTAACCCAACCAAAAAACGAAACAAAGGAATGGTAGGCCGAGGGCCGGTGAGACGCCGTCGCCAACAGCCAACCAAGAAGAGAAAACGCAACGTGAGCAAGAAAAAAGAGACAATACGGCCGATAAGATGCCGTCGCCGTAAGTCAACAAAAACGCCACGCCCGTCAAGACCAGAGGTAACTAACAGCCGGTTATATGCCGTCGCCGTTAGCACCTCCAGCAGAAGAAAACCGCAAAGCATCCCAACGCTAGTAGTTTTGGCCGGTGAGATGCTGTCGCCAAAACTACCAAACCTCAAAGAGCAGCTCGCGCACAAGACTCCCTGCGAGCAACGAGGAACAGAACACCGATGCAGAACCACACCATTGCGAAGAGAAGACCAGTCGGCAACAGCCACAGCGAGAGAAAGAGCATTCAGCCACAGCCGGCTGCCGAGACCATGCAAGCTTGACAGCCCCCGCCGTGCAACCAGCCAGGCAAACAACGACAACAACAGCCAAACAAAAAGTCCAGCGCCTTCCAACCAAAGATCCAGCTCACCCAAATGCGAAGGACCCCAGTAATCTGGTAAAGAACAGCACAACATCCAATCCATAAAAAACATCCCAAAAGAAAAGCCCACCAACTGTTTGAGAGAAAGCTTGCGCTTCCTACGCCTCCCAACAGCAAGAGCAACAAGAGCAAAACAATCAAGATCGGTCCCAACCGCAAGCCGAGGAATGCCGGACCCCAAACCAAACACGCAAAACATGAGGCAAAGACGCCACCCACGAAAACTTAACCAAAAACACACGCCCACCAGGTGTTCGACAGAAAGCCAAGACAAACCCAAGTCAATGTTTTATCCTGACTCTACTATGTGTCGCCATATCCGTGGCAACAGCATGTTTAATTTCCTCAATTGCATGAGGCCACCAACCCTCGGAACGGGCCTGGTTCGCCATGATATCAGCTGCCGTATTCCCTTCTCTATAGATATGTGAAATTTGTAAACGGAAATCCAAAAGCAGCCGAAGGGTGCTTTTCCAAGAAGCCAAGTAACGCCACGGGACAGCCTCCGATCGAGAGTGAAGGAGCTTAACAATGTAAGAAGAATCAGCTTCAATCCAAAGAAAAGCCCACCCTCTTCTATGAGCAATAGCAATCGCATACATGACCGCCAAGAGTTCCGCTTCGAAGGCGAATCCAACACCACCTTTGTAGTGGAAGCAGCCGCGAACCCAACCCCAGTTATCGCGATAAACGCCACCTAGCTGCGATATTTTCCGGCGCTCCCAACGCCGAGCCATCCGTATTTACTTTTATCCATTGACCAACGGCTGGCCACCAGTGAACCTCAATCATGGTGGGAGGAGGAGCCGCCCTAGTCGTCACACCAATACTACGCATAACAAGATAATCCGACCAAGAATTGTTGGTGTTCCCAAGCTTTGAAAAGTTCAAATCCATTTCCTTAAACATAACTTTAAGAAATCCCGTGACGATCTGTTGATGAAAATTCATCTTATTGAAGATAATATTATTGCGACAATCCCATATCTTCCACAATAAATTGATGATTCCTGCCTTCCAGAAAGAAAGAACCTGCGAACTGAAGTTCTCGTTCCAGGCGGCAACAAGAACGCAATGAATATCCATGTAATGAGAGTAGTCTTTGTTAAACCAATTCGCGAACTCCCTCCAGATAGGCTGAATCGAATTACACTCCCAGAACAGGTGGTTTATACTTTCCTCCGCCATGCCGCAAACCGCACATCTGTTCGGCCCCATCATACCCCTCCTCATCAAACCATCGAACGTGGGTAGGCGCTTATGAATAATACACCAGCAGATCAAAGAACGCCTCTCCGGAATGAACTTCTCCCAAATCCAGCGTCCCCATCTAACCTCAGGAAAATGAGGCCCTTGCCGATCATAGGCTAAGGCCGCCGTGACATTTCCATGGACAGACGACTTCCACAATCTAGCATCTCTTTCATCACCAATAGGAAGTAAAAGAATATCAACCACAACGTCCGGATAATTAATAACAAACGCCTCTGTGAAATGCCAAATACCATCATAATAATAATCCTCAACAGCTTGATTCAAAAAGTTATGCATAAAAGGAGGAATACGAAGCCTATCCAACAACTTATATCCCAGCCAATCATCCTTCCAAAAGTAAGTATTCCTACCCGTCCCAATGTACGCATAAGAGTTGTCCACCAGATCATCAACATGCTGCCTTATGCTCGTCCAAAAAGGAGAGGAAGCCAAATAGGGTTTAGCGTAGCCAAAATTGGTGAGATAACGCGTTTTAAGAATGGAAGGACCATAATCCTGACCTTGAATGATCCTCCAGGCCATCTTCATCAAGAAACTACTATTCATAGCAGAGAAGGAACGAACTCCAAGACCCCCTTCAACACGAGGAGCACAAACTCGCGACCAGTTCACCGAGCAAGAAGGTTTAGTATCCACACTACCAGACCAAATAAAGTTGCGACAACATTTATCCAGATTATGGATCAAAGACTTTGGCCAACGATAAATCATCATGGAATGAGTCACAGAACTTTGAATCACCGACCGAACCAAGCAAATGCACCCGGCCATGGAGAGATGCATACCTTTCCAACGGGAGAATTTATTCACAATTTTGTCGTGAATAGCAGCCAGATAAGAGGCACGGATGCGACCAGTAAACAACGGCACACCAAGATAATTAACCGGAAGCGTGCCCAAGGAGAACCCGAGTTCACGTTTGATACCCACACGCATATTGCTGGTGACGCCATTGGAGAAGAAAATATTAGATTTAGAGGTATTGCAGATCTGCCCCGAAATCTCACCGTAAAGGTCCAAAATCTCCTTAATCTTGCGTGCATTTTTGCACGAAGCTTTGCAGAAAATCAAAATGTCATCTGCATAAAACAGATGAGTCGGGAAGTGAGCACCGCGGCTGAAATCCATAGGAACAAGATGTCGTGAGTTAACACAATTTATGAAAAGATGGCTGAGCACGTCCTCCGCAATGCCAAAAATAATTGGCGAGAGGGGGTCCCCTTGCCTCACCCCTCTTGAGCAAGCGAAATAACCACTCAATTTCCCATTGTAAAAAATGGAGATACGAGCCGATTGAAAGATGATAGAAATCCAGGTAATAAACTTCTCATGATAACCATTGACCCGAAGCACCTGAATAATAAAACTCCAGCTCATAGTGTCAAACGCCTTGCTGATGTCAATCTTGCAAGCCATGTTGGATTTACGACCCGTGCGATTCATGCAGTTAAAACCCTCAGAACCCAGCGCAATACAATCATAGATAGAACGGTCGCCAATGAAACCGAATTGATTACCCGAGACAGTGGTCTTCGCCACCAGACTCAAACGAGTAGCAAGAATCTTCGAAATGATCTTAAAAAAGAAATTAGAAAGAATAATCGGGCGCAGATCTGCAACCGTATCCACAGTTTCTTTCTTGGGTATAAGAATCAGCGTACTGGAGTTGCACCCAGTTGGCAGATACGAGTTTATGAAGAAGGCCTTCACCGCAGAGATAATATCCTTCTTAATAATGCTCTAGCTACTATGAAAAAATCTCCCAGAAAAACCATCCGGACCTGGTGCGCTGTTCGAGTCCATCCCAAAAACCGCCGCGGTAATCTCATCATCGTTAGGAATGCAGACAAGACTGTTGTTCTGCTCCGTAGTGATACAATCATCGATAATTGCCTCCAATAAAACACGGTCAACAGTAGGATTCCCATCATGGTTGAAGAGAGTGGAAAAGTAAGCAATGATGTGTTGTTGTATCATGTCTGAATCATAAGACATCACACCATTAATTCTCAGATGTCCTATACGATGGTTCTGCTTCCGGAAACGAATCATACGATGGAAAAAAGAAGTATTTCGATCGCCATCCATTAACCAATTAGCTCTACTTTTCTGTTGAAGGAGGATGTTTTTTCTTGTCAAAGTGACATTAAGATTAAGCTTGGGCAGAAACTTCCTCGTTAAAAGTGATATCCGTGTAACCCGTCTCGGAGATCATGTGTTGCACATCCATCAGAGCTCTCTAACCCTCTTGAATTTGCCTGTCAACGTTCCCAAAAGTAGTACGATTCCAGAGACGAATATCACCGCGAAGCCTGCGGAGCTTGACCATACCTCTGTAGATAGGGCAACGAGTTTCCACGGCAGCAGACCAAGAAGCACTCACCATATCAAGAAAGCTCGGATGGGACACCCACATGTTCAGAAATTTAAACGGACGGCGACTAGCATTATCAGTCGAATTACATTTAAAGATTAGATGAGAGTGATCTGACGTTAGACGGGGAAGAGCATGCGTCACAATGTCATTCCAAATATCAGCAAAACTGGCCGAGAAGAGAGCACGATCAAGTCTAGACTCAACATGCCGAGGTAGGAGGCGCCTACCAGACCAGGTGAACTGTAAGCCCGACGTGGGAGACTCAATAAAATTAGTAGCGTCGATAAAATCACAAAAATCCCTGCAAGCACTCCTCGAAGGCCTAACCGTGCTGATTCTCTCGTGAGCTCCCTTGACGGCATTAAAGTCTCCAATAAACACAGTATTCCCATGAGAATACGAAATCAACTCCGCCCACAAATTCCGGCGAATCATCTGATCATTAGCACCATGAACAACTGCTACCCGGAAATGAAAAGTCTGCCAACTGCAATCTGCAATAATAGCTTGCTCCGAAGAGTGAATAATATTAGTAACCACAGAAGAATGAGCTAAAAACCAAATGTTAGGTCGGCGAGTAGCCCGAGAGTTTTGATGCCGAGGAACCATGTTAATAGAACGCCAAAAACTTTGTCTGACTTTATGATACCTGACCTTGGGTTCGATCAAACCCACAATGATAGGAGAAAAGGAGTTACAGTGCTCCTTAAGAAGCCTTTTGGACTCGTCCGTCAGGCCACGGACATTCCAAACAAGCATATTCATGTGATTAGAGAGTATTCCTGGACTGGGTCTCCCCCAGCTCCACTTCGTCTGCCCATCTTTTGGTAGCAATATTGTCCATCGTACTAAAGCTGTCCGTGTTACTATAATCAATGATATAATCCCTTGGTTTATGTCCCGACTCCACCGACTTTCTAAGCCTGCTTTTGATGTTTTCTTGTTGCTGCAACAAGGCTTTGTTGTGGTTGCGTGCAGCCTGATCTTGTTTGGTAGGTCTTCCCCGACCCCGTTTCGGCAACTCAGATTGTTCTTGGGACAAATTCGATTGGGCCGCCTGCTCCTGGATAGTTAAATGCTTCAGTTGCTGAACTTTCTGATCATTTTCCAGAGCTATGTGTTTCTTGTCAGTGATCTGGTGTGGTGAAACCAAAACGTATTCCTTGTGAGACAAATAAGGGTTCTCTTGCTCAACAGACCTACGATGGTCAAGATTATTTGGCTGCATCGGAACTCCGGCTTGACTTATAGCTTTCATGTGGTCTTCAGTAGTCTTGCTGCTCAACGTCTCCTTATTCTTACAAATCTCACCCGGCCCCTGCAAATCTCTCTCATGCGTGCATCTATCCTGCGGCATCATACAATTCTCCACTATGGTCCCTGGGTTACTGGGTAAAGGATCAATCGCTTGCTCCCTATCTGACGTTTCCTGCAGCTCCAAACCCTCTAAAACCTCAAAGCGATTAACAGTTTGTGGAGTTCCTTTTTTGCTAAGAATTTCCAGCAAGTCCGGGCCTGAAAGATCTTTGTGATTAGCATCCCCATCAGTAGATTCCTCAAGTTCCACCTGCTGCGTCACATTTTTTATTGGTTGCCATTCCGGTTCTTTAATAGCTGGGCCCTCCTCAATCGACAGCTTTTCCTTTCTTCCCTTACGACATTTATCCACCGAGTGTCCTGTAATTTTACATCGAGTGCAAAAAAGAGGAAGATATTCATAGCTAAATTCCACTTTAAAAGCATATTCACCCCCATCAATAATCATATTCTCCGGGAGTGCCTTGGCCAAGTCAATTTCCACAAGAATTCGTGCATACTGTGCAACTTCATCATTCAACGAGTTGCCATCAATTTTCAAAGGTTGCCCAAGCCAATGACCAATACCTGTAAGGACTTCCGGGTGCCAAAATTCCACCGGAAGATAATAAATTCTCACCCAGACCTGAGCTAGCGAGGATGATTCTTTGTAAGGATTAAAAAAGCGCACCCAGTCTCGCAGGCGTATAGAACCAGCCGCCAAATCCCATATGACATGAGCTTTCGCTGTGGCTTTATCCTCTGGAGTAGTAAATTTTAACGTATAATATCCTTTTCCCATAGGCATTAAGAACCAAGGAGATTTAATCGCCCAAAGAGATTGAAGTTCAGCCTTAAGATCGCGCGTAGTGCGTGGTTTCTCCCCTTTGTTCAGAAGTAATCTTCCTATAAGCGCATGCTGAAATTTGTTTGCCTGGAACAGTTGCAAATCACGTGGAACTTTAAGAATTCCACTATCTCCCTGCTTGATCGGACGAAGAGCCTGAAACTTATGCGCGGGAATATCAAGTTTTTTGATACGTTGCGGAGCAGCGACCTTTGCATAGGAATCTTTAGGAGCAGAAGATTTATCAAAGTCAGCGGTAGTTTCCGAGGTCAGAATTGTAGGGTTGATGGCGTTTTCCTGACGAGGAGAGGCTCGAGCAGTAGCAACTTGCTGGGGTTGGAAATTATTCGACACCGGCGGGAGGTTAAGCCCCCCTATCAGCCGGAGAGACGCTTGGCGAAGCAGCATCGCCGGAGACCAGAAAGACGGCGGCGAATCAGCAGTTAGGTTTAGGGTTTTGCGAGGAGAAAAATCGTAGGGAGGTCATGCTTTAGTCGACTTCCAAATTTTCGGTGCATAGAAATAAATTCGCAGCAGTTACTCCATAATTTTTTAAAACAAAATAAATAATTTCCACCATCTATAAATATAACCTCACAAACTATCACAATACGAATTCTACCTATCACAATACGAATTCCATAGCCAAAAAATCGATCTCCACAAAAATCATTCTCATTTTTTCATTTTACGTTGAAATGGCTCCTTTGTTCGGCGTCATCAAGGAATTGGAACCGGGAAAGAGCAAGATCGCATTGCAATTGCGCTTGATAAGAAGTTATGACATCTTCAAGTTCAACAACAGATCTGAAACATTTTCTCATGAGTGTGTGTTCCATGATAAAGAGGTACTGTCGCAGCCCGTTTCCCAATGCTAGTAATAGCGGGGTACGAGTATCGATACGACTATTTTTAAAAGAATAGAAGATAAGACGTATAAGTCAACCATCAAGCGGAAGCTCGCATCAAAGGTGTTAAGAAAATCATCACACATGAACCCAAGGGTAAAATCGTCAACATCGTCATAACTTTCTAATTATCAGGAATTTTCCGAACAAAAATAAAACGGGTATAGCTCATTTTTCATCAGGAAGCATAAAATGCAGAGTATCGCAGCAAAAGGCGAACCGATTATATGTATGGAGACACATAACCGTGAGTATATTGCTTTATTCAAGAAAAACATTGTAACATTTCACTAAGGTTTTATCAACATCCTTAAGACTCTAACATCGAGGGAAAACAATCAAGGAGAACTTCATTGGTGAAACCATCCCCACCAGCACCAGTCCAATCTCGCTCCGTTGCTTAGCCTGCACATTTAGAAATATATGCAGGGCGTGAGTAATAATACTCAGTGGGCAAACGCCGGAAAACATCAAAGGCGCTCTTAGAGCTATATGTTTGAAGCTTGCCACAACATCAGCAATACACAGAAATAAGCTTAGCATCAAAGAATCTGTGCATGCAGTTTTAAACATCATATCATCATAAAGAAATGACTGCAGTCAAAATATTCATCATGTATGTACCACGTCTACAACATCATCATTATTATCGATACTGAGAAGTAGGCCTCCCTCTCAAGTACCGTGACCGGCCGACCCGAAGACGGCTCACAGTCACATCTGTGCACAAAATCCCGCTTGTGGTAGGACCGAATTCGTCTCATCAATAGAGGGTAACATACAAACTTATCATCAAAATTTTGGCAAGTCAAACAGTTCATAAACATCATTTATCTCAAAACATCAAAACATCTTATAATCTCATCATCATTTAAAACAGTTTAGAAAAGCTCTTAAACTGTATACTCAAAATAATGCCCACCTGGAGTCCTTCGCTTAAGCTGGGATAGGAACAGGGGACTTACTTCTTCGTCTTGCTCGGGTCTTCATAAATCATCAACATCATCACGAAGGTTCATGTGATAAAACAACCTTAGTTAGTACTCAATACTGATGAAATCCAATCTCGTCTCAACAATAACTTCTCACTCAACGTCTATTTACTCAGTAAAACTAAATCCCTAGGCATACTCGACTTCTAAGGATTCCCACGTCTTACTCTCGACTTAACTCTCAACTCGGACCATACTCAAAGCAAATAAGCACATCGGCATGCACAATCACATAAGCATGCAACTTCACATATAAACATATCACAAACAATCAATCATAAGTTTGACTCGGAGACCAGAGCAGAGAGATGCTCGGTGGTCAAGGTGGAAAAGCTCAGCAGAACGGAGCGGAGCAGCTTGGCAGTACTGCGGAAAATACTCGCCAGGGCAGAGGAATCAACTTGCCAAGGCAGCGAAATCATGAACTCTCTGTCGCCAGAGGAATGGTGAACGTCAGAGGAAACAAACATCAGAGGACTCGATCGTCAGAGGATTCTTCGTCAGAGGAATCAGACATCAGAGGAATCGATCGTCAGAGGAATCGATCGTCAGAGGAATCGATTGTCAGAGGAATCAACTCGCTGGCAGAGCAGCGGGAAAATGAACTCTCTGGCATGCCCACGGGGAAACGATTTCTCTGGCATGCCAGCGGGGAAATGAACTCTCGGCTGAGTAGAGCAAGGCTCAAGACAGAACGACGCAATCAAGAGCAACTCGAAAAACTCATCAACTTTTTCATTCCCAGAAATCATCAAACACTCTCAAACATCAAAAATACTCACACTCTACATCATGATCAGCTCAAAACTCATTTTAAACACTAATTCATCAACATCACGTTAATCCTTTCATATATTCATGCTCATCATCAAATCGTCATTCAAAACATAACCTCAGATTTTTCCCAAACTCTTACATCAAACTGGTTTTTCAAAAACTCATATCTCAAGACTCAGTTTTACAAAATACACCTTAATCACTTCAAATCATCACATAAAACGTATTTCTCACCCCAATTTTAGAAAAGAACCAGAAAGGTTTTTAAAGGGCATGAACCCTAATTTTCGAAAGTAAAGAAAATGGTGGAGGGGGAGTTTCTCATGCTTCAATCATCCTTCTATACACATATTTCACATAATAAAGTCTAGATCCCAAATGATTCAAACACTTACTCAGGTAGTTTGGAGAAAAAATGGAATTTTCTCTCTATTCTTCAAGCATCAAACTCCACTAATCTTCTCGAACCAAGAGTAGAAAGTGTTTAGGGGCTAGATTTAGTGGAGTATTTCATCGTAGATACGTCTTTAGAAGCTTGAGCTTAGTCTCCAATGGAGGAGAGAAGGAATGGCGTGAGGGGGGGGGGGAGAAGAAGCTGAAGGCCGAAAATGATGAGAATGATGGAAAGAGAGAGAAACTCTTTGGTTTTAACAAGATTCTTATTCCCTTAAGATAAGTAGCATTAAATGTTTAAATAGTGCCTTGTTTCCCCCTTAGCAGCAAGTCTCATCGCCAATTATCCCCATGTGGGAAAAAGATTAAAATAAATCGGTGGTGAGTGTAGGAATGTGTGCGGCGGTATTTTAAAATCATGTATGCTAATTTTCGAAAATCACACCGACTCAAAAATAAGTACACACACAAATAAATCACATAACGTCAAACAAAACTCACAAAATTATCACATTAACGGATCATCACTCATCATCACTCTAATCGTCACTCTAGCTAAATCCTCTTTATAGTGATTCTCAATCACTATCTCGACTCTATCTCTTATCTTTCATCTCAACATCAAAATCAATTTACCATCTCCATCTCAACTCGCACATCACTCTCAATTCAATCAGCATCTCTAACTCAACTCGTTTCTCAAATCTCATCATTCTAACTCCATCATTGGTTTTGACCACTCATAACTCATAATCTTCACATCTCGACATCTCAGTATTCTCAATAGTGTTAAAACACTATCTCACAACATAAGGAAAAGTACGGGGTGTTACATCCTACCCCCCTTAAAAGAAATTTCGTCCCGAAATTTGAGTTATTCTCTTTCGGGATAAAGCTCTGGGTACTTCTCTTTCATATTCTCTTCGAGCTCTGGGGAAATACACTCCCGCAGATTTCAAGTAACCCATCAAGGGTGATTATCAAGCTCTTCTACGCTTCCACGCTTCGCTTTTTAGCCATCTAGAATTTTATGCTTTGCAGTTACTTCGTAACTACTGCTTTAAACATCTGCTCACCACCATCTTCTCTTCAAATTCCCAAGTCTTCATTTTGAATGTTGACTCTCATTCCGACCGTGATGTCTTCATTGGATTTTTACCAAATGAATTGACTTGTTCCTCAATTGCTGAATCTTCCGGTCCAGTCTAGCATCAAGTCTCTCTCTTCGTAGTTCAAAACTGGTACCAGAGACACTTCTTTTTAAAGGATGATGTGTTTTGGATCAAACACATACTTTCTCAGTTGAGAAACATGGAAAACGTCTTGGACGTTCGTGAAGCTCGGAGGCAACGCTAGCTTATAGGCTACTTGGCCTACTTCTTCTAATACATTAGAAGATCTTATATACCTCGCTTTGAGTCTTTCCTTAACTCGAAAATAACTCGTTCCCTGGAATAGGGAAAACTTACATAAACATAAACATCATTTCTAACGTCAAAAGAATCTATCGGTGATTACTCAACTATCGGATTTCCTCTCTCGATTGTTGCTAATCGATGTCATAACCCTTTGCACTTACGTCATCTTCATTCATAATACTTCAGCAGTCTTCTCTCGAGTTCTGTCCGCAGTGTCAGCGGAGAAATGGTGATTTCCCTGCCAGAGCAGAGGAATTACTAGTCAGAGCAGCGAAATCAAGAATCCAGAGAAACCCAATGCCAGAGCAGCGGAATGAGTCATCAGGGAAATGACTTCCGCTCTGGCGCAGATCTCTCACCTCGTCAAAACTTATGTTTACATCTCAGCGCTCTCATCCCATTAAAAGTGTAACTCAAATGCTCAATATCTCTATTTATCATCATAACTCCATCTCATCTCAATTACAATCTCATATCTCAGTACCGTAGTACTCTCTGTAGTATTTTGATACTACCACTACTCATAAAAGTACGGGTTCGCTCGTGATTTGACTCTTCAGTTTTCTTATCAGACTCCCTCAGCCTTTTTCCTTAAACAAAACGGCATCATTTGCCGCCTCTTGATAATTCTCTACTCTCTCGGTTCGAATCTACATTCGCCACTTTTCCATCTTCTCATCCTTCTCTGCCAGAGCAGAGGAATCGTGATTTCTCTGTCAGAGCAGAGGAATGCTTTCAGTGTAGAGGGATGCTTTCAGCTCTGTCGTCAGTGCAGAGCAGAGCTCAACTTCAGCTCTGCTTCCAGAGCAGAGCTCGGCTACAAATCATCGGAAGATAAGATATCTTTTCCCTCTTGCTTTAGCACACCACCTAGACCATCTTTCAATGCATCGATGCAATTTGCATACGAAGTCTCTTCTTCAGCTCTTGAAAACCTCGTTACATTCGTTCGTTTGACGAACTTGACTTCTTTCTTTAATGGGTGCATCAATGGCTTAGCGATTCTCGAAAAGCCCTCCATAAAACATCGATAATACTCTGCTAATCCCAGAAAACTGAGAATCTCGTGCAGTGTAGTTGGCAATCTCCACTCCTGTATTGCTTGGACGTTCACTAGGTCCACTTCAAATCCTCTTGTAAAAACAAAATGGCTAAGAAAATTGATTTCTTTAAGCCAGAACTCGCATTTGCTAACTTCGCATAAAACTTCTCAACTCACAGTCTCTCTAACACGATCATCACATACTCTTCGTGTTCTCGTTTACTCTTCGAGTAAAATCAGGATATCGTCCATAAAGACTAACACGAACTTGCCTAAATATTCGTGAAAAACGCGATTCATGAGGTCCATGAACACGGTCAGGACATCCATCAATCTAAAAGGCATTACTAAGACTCGTAGCGTCTATATCTCGTACGGAATGTCATCTTCGGAATATCTTCCGATCGTATCTTCAGCTAATGGTATCTCGTTCTCAATTCAAAATTTGAAAGAGTACTCGCTCTTCGTAGTTGATCAAACAGATCATCAATCCGGGGTAACGGATACTTATTCTTTATCATTACTTTATTCAACTCTCGAAAATCGATACACAACCTCAAGCTTCCATCCTCCTCTTTAGCAAAAGAATTGGTGCTTCCCTACGGGGAAACACTAGGTCATAAGAAACCCATCTCTAGAAGTTCTTGTAGTTGCAGTTTTAACTCTTGCAACTCTGTAGGGCCATTCTGTATGGCGCTTTTGACGTCGGTGACGCGCCAGGCTCTACATCAATCGTAACCCAAACTGTCGGTTTGGGGTAATCCCGGTAAAGTCTTAGGGAAAACATCTTTACACTCTCGCCCGACTGGCATCATCAACCTCTGCTTTGGATTTGTCTCTCTGGCTCAAGTATACAACGTACACGGTTGTATCATTTCTCCGCAAGAACTTTCTTGCTTGCAGTGCCGAGATAATCAGCTTCTTCTTTCATTGTATCTTCACATGGTTTTCTTCTAACCAGTCCATTCCAAGAATTATATTCAAGTGCCATATAGGCATCAATCTCAGGTCCCTCATCTCGAGTTAATCGATCTCAACTCGAATTCTAAATTAGGGCACACGGATGAAACCGTAGTGGTTCAGCCTATGGGTGTGATTACTCTTTAGAGGTAGTGGAACAGGCTCTTCGTTCGGCATCGAACAAAATACAATGGGCACATCTTTCAATTCGTCTATCTCTGGAAATTTTCCTCGATTCTTATTTGGTGCTTTCTGCTCAAGCGCGAACAGTCTCTGTTGATGCGGTTGATTCGCCTGCGGGGCTGACGGTTGCCTTCTTGACTGACGTGGTCGAAAGGATGGCTGTTGTCGCTGTGGTGGAGGTAGTGTTAGGATTCCCTTCCTTGCTTTATGTTGTGGCCGATCTGATTCGGTTGTCCTCCGCTTCCACTTTGCTGACGATTCGGACACTAGCTCGAGTAGTGCCCGACCCTTCTGCAGGTGTAACCGCTGTTCTGTTCCATCTTACATCATTTCAAACGTAGCTTATTGCTCTTCGTCAAGGCGACATCCCTCGCGGTTCTTGAAGGTTTACTGCTACTGGGGCAGTTGGGCCAACCTCAGGCCGTTTTTCTCAGTTCAGATATTGCGGTGGCACATTCTAACTCTGCCACGGCTTCTTAGGGCCTTGACTTCGGTCGTCTCATTTTCTCTTCCCTTCTTGCCCTCGCCCAGAAAAGATAGATTGCACATTTGAGTGCTCTAACTCGTTTGGGGTGCTGAAGCTCAAATCGCGTTCTCTGGCTGCATTGCCAGTTCTATATTCAATGCTCTTTTTAGTGCTTCAGTGCACATAATCACACTCTAACTCGTTAAATCGTCTCGTACCTCTTATCTCAAACCTGCTCTAAACAATTCTAACATCTTCTCGTTCATCTCTTCTTGATATGTGGCATACCGGACCAAATCGTGAAACTGACGTTCGTAATCAGCTACGGTTTTATTGCCTCATCTCATATCATCAATTCTATTTCTTTCTTCAATCGGTTTCTCTTTCTCGTTAAAAGTCTAAGGGAACATATATCAACCTTAGAACTAACTCTCATAACTCACAAATCATAAGACTCTTACTCAATCATCATATTATTTCCTCAATCCTCATAACTCAACGTCAAAGACATCTCTCATGTCTATCATCGTAACATCAGCTCAAAGCTCTACTCAAGCATAGGGGCTCTCTGGTCATCGTCGTATAGACACATAAAGAAATTTTCCCTCTCGAGAATTCATACAAGTCGCGGGGCATAACGGAAATAAAACATTCCGTAATACTATGCCGTTGCTACTTCCATACTGATCGTCATCTCAGTCTGCTATCGTAGGAAAACGTCATATGTTCTAATCTGTCATCTCGATCTCCTTGAATCTGCTATTGCCTATTCTGGCTTAGCATCGCTTCTTCTCATCCTCGAAATGGTTAGCTTCTGCATACTTGGCTAATAAAAGAAAATCCACAATCAAACTATTGTGCTCGTCCTGTAATAAAACATTCTACGTCTACTCCCGTAACTCGTGTTTTCTTCCAAAATTCTCTTCTTATCATGCCATCCTAGTTACCTAGACATTCTTATCTCTTGTCGGATGTGGTAGGGACTAGGATGTGATGAATAAAATGTCTGATCTTGAACAAGACGAGCTCGAGTAATGGAATGATTCCATAATAGCCAGTGCTATCTCAAGGATAATGAAGAAGTTACAATCAAAGGAAGATCAAAAGCTAGAACAGAAACTAGGATCAAAACTGAGATATAATATGATGGGAGTAAATCAATACTGGAAGTAGAAACAATCCACTAAGTGGAGAAGTGAATAAATTGTCCACTGTTAAAGCAAGGGGTAAGGTTTTTCCAACACAAACGGCTCAGGCTCAAACACAGTGGATCTGGAAACATTTCTCAATAGCAAGTAGTTCATCTCATATAGGAGTTCAAATGGATGTAGAAAAGTTCAAATAAGACCAAGAGGGATAGGGACTCAATAAGTCCATTCTCATGATCACTCTAGCGATGATAAACGCAAGTCCCGGTAAAAGTACCTCTATTGCGAAGTACAATTGGTCAAAAGTATCTATGCATCCTATGAGGTCTCCACAATACGTTCGCCCTATTAGGGTCGTGTCTGTAAATCGCGATGAAAACTCTAATTCTTATCGCATTATGTCAATTTCTCTCTCTCTCTGCTTCTCTTCTTCATCTTCTTCTCGGTTTATATATCTTCCGTTCCCTCTTCTTCTCGGAGACATACCATAAAGGAAAAGGATTATATAACTATCGACTTTGAATTAGTCATTCGTCAAAATAAAATACTAATCCTCTTCTTTCTCACTTCGCTTCTATACCTTATAAGTGATCTCGAAATTCTCGTCCCCTCTAGTTCTCGTTCGTCATCATTCGGAATTTCTCGTCAGTCTCTATTTCTCATTTATCATCAAACATCTACATCATCATACAAAATTCTCATCTCAGTTCTCTATATCTCAACTCAATTCTATATTTCTGCTATAGAATTCTCATGGTTCTCGTCATTTCTATCGTTCATCTAACATCATGCATCAAATCATCAATCTCAAAACTCTAATGTGACACCAAACTCTCTAGTCATCAACGTCATCTCTCTATGAAAGGGAAAATTACCTCTCTCTCAAGGTCTTATGTACCAAGGCTCTAACCCAAAATGATGCTCTAACTATACTAGCATCATAGGTACTAAGTGCCTATAGATATATAAATATCAACTATACATCTTCACATATGTACGCGTCTACTAGATACACGTGGTCGCCAGTCATCGTCTCCTGAAATCCTGCTCGTCGCATTATCATCCTCCAAATCCTCACTCGGCTCTGACTCTCGCACTCGTCGTTCAGTCGATAGAAACAGCTGGGGGTAGAGAAGCAATCGTAAACGGCTCTTCGGAAAGTGGGGGCATAACAGCTAACTCCCTTCCTTGGGCTGGTCCCTCAGGCTCTCCATACAGCGATGAAGGTGGCTCGAAGTTGCGATGAAGCCACAAAAATTGGCGCTCACGAACGCCCGAATTCAGTCTTCAAGGTATGTTGCGGCACCAGCGAAGCCGCCCGTCTTGCCACTTGGGTGGCAGTTGTGGAATCAAAAACGTAATGGCCTCCGCACCATCAATCTCATAGGGAATAGCCCTCCTCCATCGTTGCTGATAGTGTGCCAGAAGTTCACTCAAGGTGTCATCCTCGTCCGGGATATACTCCCTGGACCATCGCTGCATCGTTGTCTCAATGTAACTCGGCATCTCATCCTCGTTTGGTACGGTGGGGCATTGGCTACACTAGCCTCAACATCTCTCCTCATCTTCCACATCAACTTCCTCATATCAGAATTCATCATCATCAAACAACTTCGTCATCAAAACAATACATAACTCATTAGTGCATCAAACTCAGTTCTCATCAGAAAAGCGATAAGAAACAACATCAACCTCTTACCTCGTTAAGCCGGAGGAGATGGGGTGCTGAGGTTTTGTTTCAAAAGACTCTTTCTCAAGCTAGTCTAAGAACTCAAATTAGACCAGTACTAAATCAAGTAATTAACTCAGAGCAGACGACCTGCTCTGATACCACTCTGTCGCAGCCCGTTTCCCAATGCTAGTAATAGCGGGGTACGAGTATCGATACGACTATTTTTAAAAGAATAGAAGATAAGACGTATAAGTCAACCATCAAGAGGAAGCTCGCATCAAAGGTGTTAAGAAAATCATCACACATGAACCCAAGGGTAAAATCGTCAACATCGTCATAACTTTCTAATTATCAGGAATTTCCCGAACAAAAATAAAACGGGTATAGCTCATTTTTCATCAGGAAGCATAAAATGCAGAGTATCGCAGCAAAAGGCGAACCGATTATATGTATGGAGACACATAACTGTGAGTATATTGCTTGATTCAAGAAAAACATTGTAACATTTCACTAAGGTTTTATCAACATCCTTAAGACTCTAACATCGAGGGAAAACAATCAAGGAGAACTTCATTGGTGAAACCATCCCCACCAGCACCAGTCCAATCTCGCTCCGTTGCTTAGCCTGCACATTTAGAAATATATGCAGGGCGTGAGTAATAATACTCAGTGGGCAAACGCCGGAAAACATCAAAGGCGCTCTTAGAGCTATATGTTTGAAGCTTGCCACAACATCAGCAATACACAGAAATAAGCTTAGCATCAAAGAATCTGTGCATGCAGTTTTAAACATCATATCATCGTAAAGAAATGACTGCAGTCAAAATATTCATCATGTATGTACCACGTCTACAACATCATCATTATTATCGATACTGAGAAGTAGGCCTCCCTCTCAAGTACCGTGACCGGCCGACCCGAAGACGGCTCACAGTCACATCTGTGCACAAAATCCCGCTTGTGGTAGGACCGAATTCGTCTCATCAATAGAGGGTAACATACAAACTTATCATCAAAATTTTGGCAAGTCAAACAGTTCATAAACATCATTTATCTCAAAACATCAAAACATCTTATAATCTCATCATCATTTAAAACAGTTTAGAAAAGCTCTTAAACTGTATACTCAAAATAATGCCCACCTGGAGTCCTTCGCTTAAGCTGGGATAGGAACAGGGGACTTACTTCTTCGTCTTGCTCGGGTCTTCATAAATCATCAACATCATCACGAAGGTTCATGTGATAAAACAACCTTAGTTAGTACTCAATACTGATGAAATCCAATCTCGTCTCAACAATACTTCTCACTCAACGTCTATTTACTCAGTAAAACTAAATCCCTAGGCATACTCGACTTCTAAGGATTCCCACGTCTTACTCTCGACTTAACTCTCAACTCGGACCATACTCAAAGCAAATAAGCACATCGGCATGCACAATCACATAAGCATGCAACTTCACATATAAACATATCACAAACAATCAATCATAAGTTTGACTCGGAGACCAGAGCAGAGAGATGCTCGGTGGTCAAGGTGGAAAAGCTCAGCAGAACGGAGCGGAGCAGCTTGGCAGTACTGCGGAAAATACTCGCCAGGGCAGAGGAATCAACTTGCCAAGGCAGCGAAATCATGAACTCTCTGTCGCCAGAGGAATGGTGAACGTCAGAGGAAACAAACATCAGAGGACTCGATCGTCAGAGGATTCGTCGTCAGAGGAATCAGACATCAGAGGAATCGATCGTCAGAGGAATCGATCGTCAGAGGAATCGATTGTCAGAGGAATCAACTCGCTGGCAGAGCAGCGGGAAAATGAACTCTCTGGCATGCCCGCGGGGAAACGATTTCTCTGGCATGCCAGTGGGGAAATGAACTCTCGGCTGAGTAGAGCAAGGCTCAAGACAGAACGACGCAATCAAGAGCAACTCGAAAAACTCATCAACTTTTTCATTCCCAGAAATCATCAAACACTCTCAAACATCAAAAATACTCACACTCTACATCATGATCAGCTCAAAACTCATTTTAAACACTAATTCATCAACATCACGTTAATCCTTTCATATATTCATGCTCATCATCAAATCGTCATTCAAAACATAACCTCAGATTTTTCCCAAACTCTTACATCAAACTGGTTTTTCAAAAACTCATATCTCAAGACTCAGTTTTACAAAATACACCTTAATCACTTCAAATCATCACATAAAACGTATTTCTCACCCCAATTTTAGAAAAGAACCAGAAAGGTTTTTAAAGGGCATGAACCCTAATTTTCGAAAGTAAAGAAAATGGTGGAGGGGGAGTTTCTCATGCTTCAATCATCCTTCTATACACATATTTCACATAATAAAGTCTAAATCCCAAATGATTCAAACACTTACTCAGGTAGTTTGGAGAAAAAATGGAATTTTCTCTCTATTCTTCAAGCATCAAACTCCACTAATCTTCTCGAACCAAGAGTAGAAAGTGTTTAGGGGCTAGATTTAGTGGAGTATTTCATCGTAGATACGTCTTTAGAAGCTTGAGCTTAGTCTCCAATGGAGGGAGAGAAGGAATGGCGTGAGGGGGGGGGGAGAAGAAGCTGAAGGCCGAAAATAATGAGAATGACGGAAAGAGAGAGAAACTCTTTGGTTTTAACAAGATTCTTATTCCCTTAAGATAAGTAGCATTAAATGCTTGAATAGTGCCTTGTTTCCCCCTTAGCAGCAAGTCTCATCGCCAATTATCCCCATGTGGGAAAAAGATTAAAATAAATCGGTGGTGAGTGTAGGAATGTGTGCGGCGGTATTTTAAAATCATGTATGCTAATTTTCGAAAATCACACTGACTCAAAAATAAGTACACACGTAAATAAATCACATAACGTCAAACAAAACTCACAAAATTATCACATTAACGGATCATCACTCATCATCACTCTAATCGTCACTCTAGCTAAATCCTCTTTATAGTGATTCTCAATCACTATCTCGACTCTATCTCTCATCTTTCATCTCAACATCAAAATCAATTTACCATCTCCATCTCAACTCGCACATCACTCTCAATTCAATCAGCATCTCTAACTCAACTCGTTTCTCAAATCTCATCATTCTAACTCCATCATTGGTTTTGACCACTCATAACTCATAATCTTCACATCTCGACATCTCAGTATTCTCAATAGTGTTAAAACACTATCTCACAACATAAGGAAAAGTACGGGGTGTTACAGGTACTCACTCAATACACTATTTTTGTATATTTTCGAAAATTTCAAATATCTTACTAAAATTTTTGTTTATTTTTACAGGGTGATCGAATCCATGCCACAATTAATACTTCATCACTACAGCAAATTAAGCCACTCCTCACAGAAGGACATGTTTATGCAATCAAGGATTTTGTTATCACCAACAACACTATGAAATACAAAACCACAGAGTCACAATATAAGCTTTTATTGTTCAAACACACAAGAGTTGTAGAACTCGATGATGATACATTCCCAAATCACACATTCAACATCAAGAATTTTGGAGAAATTTCTTCTATTTCTGACGTCCAGAATGTGGTCATGTTTGGTAAAAACTTTTCAGCCATTTTATTTTAATTATTATCATCTTATGAATTTTATTTTCAAATTTATATTGTAGATATCATGGGAATCGTAGTTTCAAGTTATCAGCCAATAATCAAAGATTTCAATGGACAGGAAACAAAGCTTATGGATATCATCATAGAAGATTTGGAGTAATATTTATTATACTTTTAATTATGTTAATTGCATAAATAAAATATCTCAATATATGTGAATGACTAACCTAAATTGTATTTAATTGCAGGGGAAAGACTATGACATGCACACTTTGGGAACAGTATGCAGATAAAATGCATGAATATCTGTGCACGGAACCAAACATGCCAATATGTATTATAGTACAATTCTGTCGCCCATCTATATTCAGAGGTAGAAAAAATAAAAAAAATTTATTATCATTATCTATTATCTATTTGTGCTAATATATTTTGGTTTATGAAACAGGTGAAGTTTGCATATCAAGTTCATATCATGTGTCAAACATACTTTTTGATGAAAACATTGTTGAAATCAAGAAGATGAAGGACAAGTAAGTATTTTAAAAAATAAAAATTAATTGCATCGGCATACATTATTGTTCACATTATTTCCAATTGCAGTTTTATCAAACTTCACAAGGAGAGATCAATCAATCTCAAGTTATTGGCAGCACCAACAATTAGAACAATTGAAGATGAAATAAATGAAGGTAGTGCAAAATTCATGACTATTTCAGAGTTGACTGGTCAATAGGTTTAATATTATATAATTTTATATTTTTTAATATTAAATTTTCGAAACATTTAAATAATATATTTTCGTGTTTTTTAAGAGGGAAATGTACTGGATATATGGCACAATATGTTCTGTATCAACGCTTCGAGCTTGGGCTTACTTAGCATGCAACATATGCCTAAAAAAACTGAAAGCAAATGATGATAATTTTTTTTGTGACAACTGTGCAACCTTTGATGTTTCAGGAAAAATGAGGTAAATCCATTTTAAGATATTTGGAAAATACTATTGTTTATGACTTACTAACATGTTATCTAATAAAAAAATAGGTATAGACTAAGAGTATATGTTGCTGATAATTCTGGAGGTGTTTCTTTAAGCTTATGGGATAGGGAGTGCTTAAAACTAATTGGAAAACCTGCTGAAGAAATAATATATGTAAGTGAATGCAAAATGAAATTGTAAATAAAATTATGGAGATAATTCTGAAGTTATTAATTTAAATTAAAAATTTTGCAGGATCCTAATAGCAATGAGTTGCCAATTGAGATAGATGCTATCACCAACAAAAATGCTCTATTTAAAATTAAAGTTGAAGAATCAACGATTTTTGATGGAGCATATGTTGTGACAAAAATCAACTGCGACCCAAATATTTTGAATAAATATTGTGGGTCAATAGTTGAAAGTGCGACCAAGGAAACTCAATTGAAAGACAAAGAAATTGAAAACATTAAGGTATTGATTAAATAAATATTATATAGATTGGTTTTGAAATTGAAAACAATTATTATAAATATAAAATATTTCAGGTTCAAAATGATGGTGGGAGTAGCAGCTTTACCAATGTACATGAATCAGTGAACATCAGTGACAATGAGGCAACAAAGAGACAACTCGAAGAAGAAACATCAACTGACCCAAAACTCGTGAATAAAAGAGGGAAGAGAGTTGTGATCAAGAAGGAGAAGCCCTAAAGTAGCATTTAGTTTTATGATGTTTTAGTAATTAGTACTTTAGGATTTTCACTTTCAAATTTCGTACTTTAGAATTGTAATTTAAAATTTCATTTTCAGGATTTCAGTTTCATACAATTTCAGTATTATGTTGCTTGGTTTTTTAGTATTTGCACTTTCCAATAAAATTAATTTAGCCCATCAAATAAAAGCAAAAAAATACAGAATTAGTTAACCATAATATAATATAGGGCAAAGGTGCAGATTCCCCCTTGTAGTACACCCCCCTAGAGCTTTTAGCCCCCCAAAGTCGGTCAAAGCGCGTTGACCTCCCCAAAGTCCCGGAAGAAGGGTGCAATTAAGTCCCCCTGTAGTACACCCCCTAGAGTTTTTTTTTTTTGTTTTTTTTTTATTTTTATTAAGACCTTCGGACTTAATTGCACCCTTCTTCCGGGACTTTGGGGAGGTCAGCGCGCTTTGACCGACTTTGGGGGGCTAAAAGCTCTAGGAGGGTGTACTACAGGGGGGAATCTGCACCTTTGCCCTATAATATACAATGCAACTACATCTTGACAAAATAACATATTTATATATAAAACAAAATAATAAACAAACCGTTGACAAAATTGTAAGCCCATTAAATAAGATAAAGATGCAGACCAAATCAAATTGAATATATATAAACAATATACAACATAATATATAGCGTGAAAAATTAAAGATATAAATGTGATTACATATAGGATAAATAAATAAAATACTTTAAAAACTAGGATACAATTTTAATGTTCATATAATATAGCATAAAAACTTAAAATATTTAAAGGTGATTACATCTATTTATTATATGAAAATACAGTTTGTGGCAAAATTGTAATTAAAGAATCAATCAAAGGGTATTTACAAAACTCAACAAATCTCATATATTTTCTCTCTCCCCTCTTCTCTCTTTCAACATACGCATTCTTCAATTTTCTTTACCCCCCCTCTCTCTCTCATATTCTCTTTTTCATATTTTGATGATTTTTTTAAAAAATCAAATTTTATTTATAAAAAATATTCTATATATATCTTAAATTAAAGATAATTAAATGCAAGATCTTTGATTTTGTATCAAATAATTATTCAACTCTTTTATTAGTATTCTGCTGCTGCCGCAAGCTTTCTCAAAACGCTGTCATGGGTTTCCTTCTGTTAAGTGGGGTTCTTGGATTTGGGAAAATTTCATCCCGGTGCGACGTTCGTTGCTTTGTTGGAGGCTGATTCATAAACGTTTACCTACTTTTGATTGCCTCATTAAGCAAGGACTGATTATGCCTAATTTTTGCTGTTTTTGCTATAGGAGTGGGGAGTCTATCGATCATCTTTTCTGGCAATGCAGCGAGCTTAGACATGTTTGGGAGGAATTCCTAAACTGGTTTAATTTTAATGGTGAACATGTTGATATCCATAGTTTCTTAGTTGCAGCGTGGAATCATAAGCCTAGCTCTCAAGTTCTGACGTACTGGAAGGCTGGTATTATTTATCTTCTTTGGGCAATTTGGCATCAAAGAAACGAGTGTGTGTTCAAAGGGAAGGTTTTTAGCAGGCAGCGTTTGCTTCAACACATTAGGATTGATTTTAAAGAAGTTGAAGCTAACTTCAGCAAGTTGGGTTGTATGAATAACAGTTGGTCGGATTATTTGATTATTAGGAGGATTGGGGTGGCCTCTAAAGTCTCGCCGCCTCCTATTTTTGTGAATGTGCATTGGTGGCCTCCGATTCTACAGTGGATTAAGGTCAACACTGATGGCTCTGCTTTGGGAGCTCCGGGGAAGATCGCTGCTGGCGGGGTTTTTCGGGATAATCATGGTTGTGTCCGTGGGTGTTTTCATCAAGATGGCGGCAAAGGGTTTGCCTTTGAAGCAGAGCTTCTTGCGGTCATTCTCGCGATTCAAATTGCGCATGAGCGGAACTGGAGGTTTTTATGGGTGGAATCAGATTCTACTTATATTGTGAATCTTTTTGGAAGGCGGGATAATTTGGTTCCGTGGCGCTTCGTGGCTGCTTGGAAGAAGACCTTGGGTTTGCTTAGAGATTTCAACTTTCAGGTCACTCATATTTACAGGGAGGGAAATAAGCCGGCGGATATTATGGCAAGCGATGTGGTGCCAAATGGTTGGTGGCTCCATGCGATTGAGGCTATCAAGACGGCGGTAGGTCTTGACATGGCTTCTCACAGCCACGTTCGTTTACGTTATTGATGAGTTTTGGTTGTGGTTTGGCTTGCGCTTGGGTGGAGCGGTTCATCTTGGCCCTCGGTTTTGTTTGCTCTGAGGTTTCGAGGGGTCACGGCGACGCCGTCTTTCCGGCCATGTACCCGTCCTCTTCTTTTCTTTTCTGTTGTTTTGTTCATTTTCTGTGCTTTTGGGAGCCGGAATTTTTTAGGGGCGATGGTTCGGCCGGAGCTTCTGAAAATTTTCCAACTCAGCTTCTTAGGCACCTTTTCTTTAACGAGTACTCATTCTCCTCTTGTTGAGGCTTTAATGAGGCTCGGCCCTTAGTTTGCTCCCCTCTGTACTCTCAAGGGTTTGGTTCCGCCGTCTTTTTCTATTTTCCTCTTTTATAAAAATTCTATTTAATAAAAAGTATTCTAATAAATTCTAATAATATAATTTATTTTCCTACTTATCAATTGAAGCTTTTTTAATAAGATGACATAGGTAATGAGCTAACTTAGAAAAAATAATATTATGCATGATTAGCTCATGTTTTAAAAATATATATTGTGATGTGAAAACTCTTTTTTTTATTATTTATTCGTTTCTTTTAATTTGAATGATGTGTTTATTCTATAATTTTAGGGAAGAAAATAAAGTTTTCCATCAAATAGATGGAAAATTAAAAACGATACTTTTCAAAATTATAACATAAAATTAAGGATCTTTACTAAGTAATTGATGTAGATAATTTTATTTTTTAAGAAAAATTAATTTACATTTACTTATATTCTAACTATATTTAATATTTATTTTTTATTTATTTGATACATCATTTAATTTATTTATTTTTGATAAATTAACATGATTAAATAAAGAAATTTAAAGGCTACGCCACATGAGGCTCGAACCCAAGACCTTCGGTTTTAGACATTAATCCCTAATCGCTTCACCGATGCACACACTACATCGTTTAATTTTAATGCAAAACTATGTTCGCCGTGCATCGCACGGGCGAATGTACTAGTATAGGATAAATAGATAAAATATTTTAAAAACTAGGATACAATGTTAGAATACTAATAGTATATATAGGTAATTACATATTTTGATATCAAACGTGATATAATACAACTACAGACCATATAAGTTTACATAAATAGAAAAAAAAATTATCCAATATAAAAGCTATAATAAAGATTGTAATAAAAATTTGGAACCAAAAGACCCAATAATAAATGTCGAAATTATATTTCAACTACAGGCCCACATGCACAGGATTATATAAAATAAATAATACCAAAAAATATATAAAAAAAAGCCCAATGACAAATGCTTACATGATAATACAGCTATAGGCCCACATACAGGCCCACAAACATAAAATTACATAAGATTATATGCACGATTACATTAAGTATTAAGCAGTTACACAATTAAGCAGTTACACAGATCATTATGCAGTTATACTCAGTTCTCATGAATCATTAAGAGGAACACGAATTATATGATCTAAAGATCCAACATATTTATTCAGGTAAGTTTTAATTCAATTATTCATATTTTCAAAGCATGTGATAAATATGAATTTGCATGAATATTGTTGTCTGTTTTCAAATTTTTTAAAGATCATGTTTGATAAACTCTAGAGAATATAGATTTGTTAACTTACCTGTGATGCAGTGCTGCTCCGTTCAATATTTCTTGAATGATTGCCTGATGTCAAAATTAAAACATTCATTAGCACAATTATTTGGCATATTATAAACTGCAGAGTAAATAGGTTTTGTTCAAATATATAAAACTAATAAGAGATTATACTTAACTTTTTCACTCTTGAATGATAGTAGGAAGAATTCATACGAATCTGGAAACAAAATAAATTTACAATTAGAAAGTCAAATCAAAAATTGTATTTCAAGAACATAAGATGATTAAACCGGTTCACATAATAATGTTTACCTTCTCTAATGGAATCCCACACTGACTGTCAAAATAGCTAATATTTTTCAATTATTAAAGGTTTCTTCCTCGACAGTCGAGATCAAAATACCAAATCAGCCCTTACAGAAGTGTTGGATCTGAAATATGAAACTAAACTTGTGTTAGATACAAAAATTGTCCAAATCAGAAGAGAAAATATAATTAACATGTGATAGAAATGCAACTTGCCTCAATATGGAAACTGAACAAAGCCTCCATGTATAGGGATGAAGTACTAAAAATTGTGGAGATCCCAATTTTAGGAAAATAATTGTGTAGTATTATTACAAAATGATTTAGCTATGTCACCCAAAATAAACAAATACAACAAAGGACAACTACATTTAGAAACAAATACAACAAAGGACAACTACATTTAGAATAAAATGAAAATATAAGATGAACCTCACAAAGGAGAAGTTCTCCAAATGATACACCAATAATCTTAAAGGAAAAGAACAAAAAACTTTATTTCTTTGGACAAAACTATTTCTGCAACTCAAACATTAATTATGTATACTTAAGAAAAGACTGACAGTTTAGGCTAGATTTCATATTAGTAAATTTTAATTTTTAAAGCACTTTCTGTAGAAATCATAGATCTACGAATATTCATAGATCTTTATAGATCTATAATCAGATCTTTAAATATTCATAGTTTTTTATAGAATCAAATCTTTGAATATTCATAGATCTTTATAGATCTCGGATCTATGAATATTCATAGATCTTTATAGAATAATTTTAAAGGAAAAGAACAAAAGACTTTATTTCTTTGGATAAAACTATTTCTGCAACTCAAACACTAATTATGTATACTTAAGAAAAGACTGACAGTTTAGGCTAGATTTCATATTAGTAAATTTTAATTTGTAAAGCACTTTGTGTAGAAATCATAGATCTACGAATATTCATGGATCATTATAGAATCAAATCTTTGAATATTCATAGATCTTTATAGATCTCGGATCTATGAATATTCATAGATCCTTATAGATCTCAGATCTACAATATTCATAGATCTTTATAGATCTATCATCTGTATTAATAGATCTACCATCTTTATGCAGATATATATATATATATATATATATATATATATATATATATATAGATATTCAAAAGTGATGCCTTAGACACAAAAATTACAAAAAAAAAAAATAAGCACGAATTTGTGTACATTTTCTACAAATTTTGTTTTAAGCACTACACTTCTTATGTAGATATTCATAGATCTACCATCATGTGAATTTTGCGTTTAAACATTATTTTGTTTAGATATTGAAAAATCTAAACAAAATATGATATAAATCACGCAAAAATAAAATAAAAATAAAAGATTGCTTCGATCTGTGAAAGTATTTTAAAAACACAAACAAAGATAGAACAAGAAAAAATACAAGTAAACTCTGAAAAAGTCGAAATAGAGGTTGTGATATGTTTAGAGAGATAGAGGAGAGCAGGAATGTTGAAAGAATGAGAAGATGTGATTTGTTTCGGACAAAAATGAGCTGAAATAGTGCAATCTACACATATTTATAGTATAAAAAATATTAGGGTTTAGGGTGAGTGAATGGGCCAATATTATGGGCTCCAATTTTAATTTCATTTTCATCTTAATTGAAATGGACGTGTCACGCATATATATTCATTCTAAAGGGCTGATGCCGCGTGTACATAAGCTATTTTAAACAAATAAACTATGCGGCGTGGAGTATGTAATAAAAGCCATAAACTCAACGAAAAAATTTAAAATTTGTAAAGTTACTGGGCTGATATTATGGGCACATTGATTTCAGCCCAATTCAATATTTTAATAAAATTATCATCCGAATTAAAATTACAAAAGAGAGCTTCTCGGTCCATTTAAGATAGCTCCTAGGTCCATTTATTATTATATGTTATGTAATATATATATATATAGGAATGGGATCATATAGATCCCAATGCTTATAATAGATCCCTAGATCCAAATCTTGACCACACATTTATGACATGTGGCGCATCAAGACGGTGACACGTGACAAGGATTCCAAGGCAAAATCTGGAGGGGTAAAATTGGAATGTAATTTTCGGATTTAATAATTAAAAAAAATATATATTTTTTTAGATTTTCTCAAAATAGATATATTTTAGATGCATATAGTTTCACACAAAGATGCATAAAGTTTTCACATGAAATGCATAACTTTGAACAGAAAAATGCATTTAATTTTTCCAGTTTTGGTATTTTCACCACCCCACCCCATACCACCCCCAATCCAGCCCACACCACCCCCCAACCCTCCCCATTACCACCCCCCAAAAATAGGCATGTTTCACATGCATATAAAATCAAACAAAAATGCATAAAGTTTTCACATAAAATGCATTAAACTATACAAAAAATGCATTTCATTTTAATAAATCTGGTAGTTTCGCCACCCCACCCCAGCCCCTGCCCCCTGCCTCCCCACCCCCCCCACCCCCACCCCCCCCCCAAAAAAAAATTTTTTTTTTTTTTTCAAAAACTGATTTTCTAATTGCTGGCCCACCCCCACCCCCACCCCCCACCGACCCACCCCCCACCCCCCCCGACCCACCCCCCACCCCCCCCCCCCCCAAAAATTTTTTTTTTTTTTTTCAAAAACTGATTTTCTAATTGCTGGCCCACCCCCACCCCCCCCACCCCCCCCCCAAAATTTTTTTTTATTTTTTATTTTTTTAAAAACTGATTTTCAAAAAAAAAATTTTTTTTGGGGGGGGTGGGGGGTGGGTGGGTGGGGGGTCAGTGGTCAGAAAATCAGTTTTTGAGAAAATAAAAAAATTAAAAAAAAAAATTTTTTTTGGGGGGGGGGGTGGGGGGGTGGGTGGGTGGGGGGTGGGGTGGGGGTAGGGGTGGGTCAGTGGTCAGAAAATCAGTTTTTAAAAAAATAAAAAAAAAATTTTTTTTTTTTGGGGGGGTGGGTGGGGGGGTGGGGGGGGTAGGGGTGGGTGGGGGTAGGGTTCTGGGGTGGGGTGGGGTTCTGGGGTGTGGGGGGTGGGGTTGGGGTGGGGTGAAATCTTATGCATATTTATATGAAACTTTATGCATTTTTATATGAAAGTTCATGCATTCTCGTATGAAACTTTATGCGTCTAAAATATACCTATTTTGAGAAAATATAATTTTTTTTTTTTTTTTGAATTTCGAAAATTACATTCCAATTTTACCCCTCTCCAGATTTTGCCTTGAAATGCCTTGCCACGTGTCACCATCTTGATGCGCCACATGTCATAAATGTGTGGTCTAGATTTGGATCTACGGATCTATTATAAGCATAGGGATCCACCGGAACCCAACCCTATATATATATATATATATATATATATATATATATATATATATTTAAATGTAAATTAAATATGTAATAAATTTGTACTTTATTAAATTAATTTTTATTAAAAAGAGAAAGAGAAAAAACGAACCAAGAACCCTTGAGTGCACAAACAACAAACTAAGGGCCGAGCCTCATTAAAACCCTTTTTAAGGCAAACCTGGTCGGAAAATCCTTAAAAGGGAAAAAGAGTACTCGTCTAAACAAGGAGCTGTGTGGGAACGGAAGTGAGACAACTTCAGAGATTCCGGCCGAACCATCACCCCTAAGCAGCTCGGTTCCCGAACACATCAAAGCAAACCAACAAAAGAGAACAAGCAAAGAACAAGCAAAAACACAACCAACCAAAAAGGAACCAAAATGAAAACCAGAAACAGCACGACACCAACCACAACTAGCGAAGCTAAAAGGAAAATCAGCAGACCAAGAAAAACCATGTAAACGGAAGAAGTAGGAACCATCCCAACACCAACAGACAACCGAAACCCCAACGAAGCAACCGCACCTGTCGCGAGAAGCATCCAACCTATTCGAAACAAACACTAACACCTTAAAGCACCATTCTAACAAAGCTATGGGTAGAAAAATCACGAGCCACCGCATGTTTAATATCGTCAATCGCATAAGGCCACCATCCCTCTTGTCTATCATCATTGGCCATTATGTCCGCGGGGTGATTTCCTTCCCGAAAGATGTGAGTAACAATCAAAGAAAAACCATGAAGACGACGAAGAACCTGCTTCCAGGAAGCTAAGAAACGCCAGGGAACATTCGTGGAGCGATTCTCCAACAACCGCACCACATACATCGAATCGGACTCAACCCAAAGATGAAGCCAGCCACGATCATGAGCAATATTAATAGCAGTAATAACCGCGAGAAGCTCAGCTTCAAAAGCAAACCCACTACCACCCTTGATGTGAAAACAGCCACGGACATAGGCAAAATTATCCCTAAAAACTCCTCCCGCGGCAATACGACCAGGAGCCCCTTTAGCAGAGCCATCGGTGTTGACCTTAATCCAATGAGTCACCGGAGGCCACCAATAAACCTCCACCATGCGAGGGGGAGGAGCAGCTCGACTGCCAATTCCAAGACTTCTAACAATCACGTAGTCAGTCCAATTATTCTTGATGGTACCAAGCCGTGAAAAATTAGAATCCATCTCTTTAAAATAAGCTTTAACAAAAGTAAGAATCGACCGAGCCTCAAAACGGAGATCATCGAAAACAAGCGCATTCCTACAGTCCCATATCTTCCACAGGATCGAAATAATGCCTCCTTTCCAAAAAGCCAAAATTTGGGGGCTGAAGCAAGCATTCCAAGCCAGCACTAAAAAAGTGTGAATATCCAAGCAACTTAACAGATCCGTTTTATGAAACCAGACCAGAAACGTTTCCCAAATGTAACTAATCCGAGGACAGCTCCACATGATATGCTCAATGGTTTCAGCATCCATATAACAAAAGGGACAACCATTAGGAGTGACCATACCTTGTCTAACGAGAGTATCCAAGGTTGGAAGACGCCCATGAAGAATCCTCCAGCATAAGATCGAACGACGAATCGGAATGTACGGTTCCCAAATCCATGTCCCCCATTTCACCATAGTGTAAGGATGACAATTCTTGGAGAAGGCTAAAGCCGCCGAGACATCCCCCTTGAGCGAATGCTTCCAATATCTAGAATCTTTTTCCTCGCTCATAGGAATCAATAAAATATCAGCCACCACCTCAGGAAAATAATTCACAAACGAAGGCGAGAAATGCCACAGACCATCGTAGTAGTAATCTTTCACAGAGAAATGGAGATAATCATGCATGTAGTGAGGAATTTTGAGCTTATCCACCAAAATGTAACCCAGCCAATCATCCTTCCAAAAATAAGTATTAGCACCATTATTGATGCAAGAGTAAGAATCAACCACCAAGGGATCAATCTCCTGTTTCACGCCGAGCTAAATAGTTGAATTAGCAATATTTTGCTTAGCATAGCTGAAGGTTGTGAGGTATCTGGACCTCATAATCCGATGAGCCCAATCATCACCTTTTATCATCTTCCATGCCAGCTTCATCAAAAAAGATTTATTCATTAAGGTAAAAGAACGAATGCCAAGACCCCCTTCCTCTTTAGGAGCGCACACCCGTCTCCAACTAACAGAACAACACGGTTGCTGATCAATGCTGCCCGTCCAAATGAAATTACGACATTTACGGTCAAGCGAATGCAATAACGATTTAGGCCATTTATAAACCATCATCGAATGCACAATCGAACTCTGAATCACAGATCTCACCAAACATAAACGGCCTGCGATAGACAGTTGAAGACCTTTCCACCTTGCAAACTTTTGGACAATTTTATCAAAGATCGGCATGAGATACGAGGCCCGCGGACGACCAACAAATATAGGAACTCCCAAATACGTCATCGGAAGATTCCCCACAGAGAAACCCATGACACGCTGAATAGCCCTTCTCCTATCCGTAGTCACGCCCCTAGCGAAGTAGAGATTCGATTTCTCCTGACTGCAAACCTGACCAGAAATCGAACCATAATAATTCAGAATTTCCTTGATCTTTCGAGCATTACGAACCGTAGCAGTGCTAAAAAGGATAATATCATCAGCATAAAATAAGTGTGTTGGAAAATTAGTGGCCCGGCTGAAACCCATCGGACTAAGGTGTCTCGATTCCACACAACTGCTGATAAGGTGACTCAGGACGTCTTCCGCAATCCCAAATAAAATCGGTGACAACGGATCACCCTGCCTAACCCCACGAGAACAAGAGAAGTACCCCGAAAGCTGACCATTGTAAAGAATGGAGAGCCGGGCAGAGCTAAAAATGATCCAAATCCAATTGACGAACTTCTCATGATATCCATTCGCTCTCAAAACTTGCATAATGAACTCCCAGCGAATGGTGTCAAAAGCCTTACGAATGTCAATTTTGCAAGCCATATTCGAACCCCGATTCGTACGTTGCATCGAGTTGAATCCCTCAGAGCTGAGCATAATGCAATCATGGATGTTGCGACCACTAATGAAACCAAATTGGTTATTAGAGATATGAGTGGACGCAATCCTGCTAAGCCTTGACGCCAAGATTTTGGAAATGATTTTAAAGAAGAAGTTCGACAGAACGATGGGCCTCAAATCAGCAACAGTTGAAACATCCTTCTTCTTTGGGATAAGAATCATTGTACTGGAATTGCAACCAGTAGGTAAATAAGAAGACCGGAAAAAAGTTTGAACAGCACTGACCACATCCGTCTTAATAATTTCCCAGCAAGTCTGAAAGAAGGAACCAGAGAAACCATCAGGTCCAGGGGCACTATTAGCGTCCATTCCAAAGACCTCCGCCGCAATCTCACTCTCCGCAGGTATACTAACCAAAAAATTATTCTGAGCATCCGAAACCGCCAGATCAAAAAGCGCCTCAATCTCCAAAGGGTCAGCGCTCGGGCTTCCATCATCCATGAAAAGAGCCGAGAAGTGCCCGATGATATGTTGCTCAATAATACTCGGATCATAGACATCCACACCATCAATATTCAAGCGAGTAATCAAAGTATTCCTCCGTTTGAATTTTATCATTCTGTGAAAGAAAGTCGTATTTCTATCCCCATCTTGCAACCACGAGGCACGACTTTTCTGTTGAAGAAGATTATTTTTTCTAGAAAGCGCAACATTAAGCTCAGCTTGCAAACGAATCTCCTCATCGAAGAGCTCATCAGTATATCCAGTTTCAGAAATCTGGTTCTGGGTGACCGCCAAATGATTCTGAAATAGACCAATCGAATTATCAACGTTGCCAAAAACATCTTTATTCCAGACCTTAATATCATGACGCAGCCTCTTGAGTTTCAACATAACACACAGAATAGGGCAGCTAGTGTTAACAGCAACCGTCCACGAATTCTTCACCATATCTAAGAACGAAGGATGAAGGGTCCACATATTCAGAAATCTGAAGTGTCTTATGCCAGATGGAGTAACCTGACGGCACTGCAGAACTAACGGAGAATGATCAGAGGTGAGCCTCGGAAGCGCCGTGGTAACAATAGAATCGCATAAATCAGCAAAACCCTTGGAAAAAAATGCTCTATCAAGGATAGATTCAACATGACGGGGAAAAAACCGACGTCCAGACCAGGTAAAGCGAATCCCTTCAGTCGGAGATTCAATGAATTGAGAATCATCAATGAAAGCGCAGAAGTCCAAGCATGAGCTTCTTGAAGGGGACCTAGAACTGATCCTCTCATTAGAGCCTTTGACTGCGTTAAAATCACCAATAAAGGACAGTATTACCCGACGTGAAATGTAGAAGATCATGCCAAAGTTGACGGCGGAGGATCTGGTCATTGGCTCCGTGTATAATAGCTACACGGAAGTTGTAAGTTTGCCAAATACAATCAACGATCACAGATTGGTCAGAGGAAAAAACCATGGTTGCAATCACATCAGGATGAGCAAGAACCCAGATGTTCGAACTTTTAGATGCTCGACAATTTTGATGAATAGGCACCATATTTAAAGAATTCCAGTAGCTCTGCCTCACCTTACGAAACGCCTTCTTAGGTTCAATCAAACCCAAGATAATAGGAGAAAATGAGCTACAGTGCTCCTTAAG
The DNA here is from genome assembly GCF_028751815.1 of Salvia miltiorrhiza. Classification (NCBI taxonomy): domain Eukaryota; kingdom Viridiplantae; phylum Streptophyta; class Magnoliopsida; order Lamiales; family Lamiaceae; genus Salvia; species Salvia miltiorrhiza. Next base: position 31,411,503 of record NC_080390.1, on the reverse strand, counting down.
TAACCGCTTGGATTCGTCCGTCAAACCACGGACATTCCAGGCGATGATATTCATGAAGATTGATTGAAATGGGCGGAGGAGCCTCCGCATCTTTCCACCTCAGCCGACCAGCTTTCACGGGCGACATTCTCCATCGCCTGAATACAGTCTTTCTTGCTATTGTCAATAACAAAAGCTTCCGGATTATTGCCAGCATCTCCAGCTTTACGAAGACGATGTTTAATACTCTCCTCTGCCTGTTTTGAGATTTGTTCCGCTGCACGATCTGCGAGCTGTTTTTTTGAAGGCCTACCGCGCCGCTTAGCTGCCATACCCGAAGTAATTGGCTCCTTAGCCAATGCCAGAATTTGTTCCAATCTCTGAGCCTTCATAGCATTCTCAAAAGCAACCGCATCAGTTGGTTGCTGTCGGGAATGAATTTCCTCACTTATAACATCCGCTTCAATTGTTTCCTCCTCTTCTGAACTTTCAGAAACATAAACTTCAAGCGGCCTATCGTACACCGATGTCTCCACATTGTTGGTGATAGCGTCCAACATATCCGGCCCTCTGATATCCTCATTATTCCTCAACTGAAATCTAACATTCTCACCACTGATTCTGTTCTTAGCATTTTCCTCCTGCTCCAACAGATGAGGCGAAGAGCCTCGATGCGAAGGCTGCGCAACCTTCTGAGTTGTAGATTTTGGTTCATTGTCCTCACCGGAACCTTGCTGCTGTACGCGCGCGGATTTATCAGTTATCTGCTCAGCCTCCAAGATTTGTAACCCAGTTTCTTCACCTCTCAGGTTTTCCAACACAGCAAAAGTGTTTCCAATCGTAGTCCCCGAGCACTGCTTATCTTTAACCGAATGTTGCTGAATCTGTTGATCGCCGACAGGTTGATTTCTATGCTCATGGAAGGCGGCTTCATGTTCGTTGTTCGTAGTCTGAATATGCTCAATTTCTTTCCATTGTTTTCCCCTTGGCTGTTGCGTGGCAATCTTGACGTGAGTAGTTGTCTCGTCAGTTTCCTTTTGAATAGCTTTGAAACATCTATCAGGAGAGTGTCCTGTTATTTTGCACCTGTTGCAGTAAAGTGGGAGCTTTTCATAAGTGAACTCAATATAAAAAGCGAAATCTCCTTCATCAAAAAGAAGAGTAGTAGGAAGAGGTTTAGACATATCTAACTCGACCAAGACCCTCGCAAACTGTCCAAAATCCTTCTTCACTGAAGCTGCATCGATTCTAATGGGATGCCCAATATATCTCGCAACTCCAGCCAGCACTTCCGCGTGCCAATATTCTATCGGCAAATAGTGTATTCTCACCCACACATTAGCCAACGAAGAATGCTCCTTGAAGGGATCGAAATTCCTTGACCATTCCCTGAGTCGAAGATGACCATTAAGAAGTTCCCAAGTGTTTTTAACCTTGGCACAGGTTTTGTCCGCCTCACTTTGAAAAACCAAAGTGTAGTAGCCTTTTCCAAGGGGAATAAGTTGCCAAGAAGAAGCAATTCCCCATAAATCATTCAACTCCTTTTTTAACATCATTGCCGGCTTCGGTTTTTCACCTTTACGAAGCAAAAGTACTTCCTGTCAAAGCATATTGAAATTCCGAAACTTGTTTGATAAGAAGATCTTTGGGCATTTTGAAACAGAACTGATCACCCTCCTTCATGGGACATAGTGCATGAAAGTTATGAGCAGCTACGTCAGAGCGTCGTTGCCCCCTGTTAGAAGCCATCTCCGCATAGGATTTGTGGGCATCAATCTTCTCTCCCATATCAGTAACTTGTTGACGAACCGAATTCGTGGGAATAGTTGTCGAAGAGGAAGCCGCCGCCCCATTAGGGTTAGGATTGGGATTCCCTTGTGCTTGCGTAAGGGAAGTACCATCCGGAACCACAAGCGTACGTTGAGGTCCCTTTGAGCCATGAGAAAAGACCATCATTCCAGACTGTTCGTTGGCGTTGTTCAAAGCTAAATTCGGATTAGCAGAAGTAGCAGGCGAAACCAAACTAGGGTGTTTCCTTGGGGAAGAAACATCACGAGCATTCGGGTTAAAATTGTTAGAAACGAGTGGAAGGTTCAGGCCCCCTTTGCCCGACATGATTCAGCAAGAGAGGACGCCGGAATGCGAAAAAGAAACCACAAAGCTTTCACTGGCATTTCATCAAACACCTTATAGGCAAACACAAATAAACCCAGAAATTGATTTCACCTACCAGAGTAGCATCGATCCAGGCGAGCAGCAGCTCCAGCGGCTTGTGGCAGCTGCACGTCGGCGTGGAGCTCAGGCGTCGAGCTCGAGCCACCGGCCGGTCGCGAGAGAGTCCGAACTCTGAGGCGAGAACGAATTCAAAAAAAATTACTGTTCACGCTACAGTAATTTCGCTGATTCAGTCTTGCGCAGCTTCTTTCACTCAGAAAAATATAAAGAAAATAATCAAAGCTATAACACTGAGTTTGATAATTAAAGAACGAAACGTCACAAAACAGACGTCAAAAAAGCCAAAATTCATAAATTTGTACTTTATATTTAGTCATATATTTTTGAATTGCCAATTCAAATATGTTTTATTTTCAAATATATTATATATTATCTTATATTTGATTGATTTTATATTATATAATAGTTACATTTTTAATATTAAATTTTAAAAATAAAAGAAAGTCCGTTGAGCCAAGAAAATAATTTAGCTCAAAGATTTTTTTATAGTTAAATATATTTATACATTTAAATTAGGAAACCAAATATTGATTTTTTTCTTAACCTTTTTTTTTTTTTTTGCAGATAACATGGAGCATGCTTCAAAAAAAACAAAATATCGTCAATCAGAGGATGAATTTGAGTGTGAAAGTGAAGACGATCTTTATGATACACCTAACGGTAATTATAGTTCTTTTCAAAATAGATATTAAAAATAAAAGTTGTTCATATTATTCATATTATAATTGTTATTTTAAATTGTAATATATTTTGTCATTATTGTAATGTAGTGGTTGGAATTAGACCACAAAATCCCATCAGAGTTTCTGTACTGACGAATAAGATGAGGAAACAAACTAAAACTACATGTGAAGGGAGTAGTCAGATTCCAGAAATAATTGATTTAACAGATGACGAACCATGTCCCAAAGAATCTTCTTCATTTATGGATTGTGCAAGCACGAGCACAAATGAATGTCAAACTCGAAGTGAAAGAAATGATGAAAGATCAGAAGTCACTGATTTAACAAATGAAGAGTCAAATGACACAGATTATCTGTCAGATTTGGTTGCTACGGAAGAAGGTAAATAAATTTTCTTAATTTTTCATATTATCATTTTATATAATATTTGTTGATAGTGAATGTTTTGGTATCAATTAGTTTTATTTGTATACTTATAATTTATATTTTTAATGATTAATTCTAAATTTAATTTAACAGAATACTACGATCTTGGTGATCCAGTTTGTCGGTGTGAATTTTGCAATGCATTATTTTGGTATGATGAAAGAAAAGGGAAGTCTTGCGATACTGAAAATCCAACATACTCATTATGTTGTCGTAGTGGTAAAATAGAACTTCCGAAAATTAATCCTCCTCCAACATTGTTGAATAACTTTCTTCATGGAAAAGATGCAAAGAGCAAACATTTTCAAGATCATATTCGATCTTATAATAGTATGTTTGCATTTACGTCAATGGGAGGAAAGATTGATTTGAGTTTAAATACTGGTAATTCACCGCCAACATTTCGATTGCATGGTCAGAACTATCATTTGATGGGCAGTTTGATACCGGCTGAAGGTACTACACCAAAGTTTGCTCAACTGTATATTTACGATACAGAAAACGAAGTTGCTAATAGGATGCAGTCTGTGAGGTAACTACAATGTTTACATGAAGTATGTAATGATTTTATTATTATTATTATTATTATTATTATTATTATTATTATTATTATTATTATTATTATTATTATTATTATTATTATTATTATTATTATTATTATTATTTCATTTTAGTTATCTAAAGTTATTTATTTTTATTTGTGTAGGAAAAAAAGTGATAAAAACAATTTACATGCTGAAATTGTTTCTGATTTGAAGATAATGTTGGATGAAAATAATGTGTTAGTGAAGACATTTAGAATGGCAAAAGAGAAGATTATTGATCAAAGTCAATCTGATGTCAAGATAAAGCTTATTGGTAGACGACATGGTGATGCTCGAACATATAATCTACCAACCGTATCTGAAGTGGCTGCTTTAGTAGTTGGTGATTTTGATGAATCGATGGGGGATAGAGATTTAATTGTTGAAACGCAAACCGGAGAACTCAAGCGCATTAATGAATTACATGCAACGTATCTTGGTTTGCAGTATCCATTGTTATTCCCATATGGTGAAGATGGATTTCGTGAAGATATTCCTTTAAATGTGCCGGGAAGTTCAAGTGGTAATAATGCTCGCAGTAATGTTACTATGAAAGATTACTTTGCTTTCCGGTTGCATGAAAGAGAATCTGATGTGACGACAATTTTGACTTCTAAACGTCTATTTCAACAGTTTGTGGTTGATGCATACACTATGATTGAATCATCTAGATTGATGTATATACGCATGAATCAGAAAAAAATGCGGGCTGATTTGTATAAAGGCCTCACAGATGCTCTAATAAGAGGTGAAACAAATCCAGCAACCAGAGGAAAAAGAGTGATATTGCCATCAAGTTTTGTTGGGGGAGCTCGATACATGGTGCAAAATTATCAAGATGCGATGGCTATATGTAAATGGGCTAGATATCCTAATCTATTCATCACATTTACATGTAATCCAAAGTGGCCTGAGATTGTTAGATATGTTGAAAAACGAGGATTGAAACCGGAAGACCGCCCTGATATTGTTTGTCGAGTTTTCAAAATGAAGTTAAATAATTTGATTAATGATCTACGTAAAGAGAAAATATTCGGCATTGTGAGAGCAGGTATTATATTTAGATTACATTATTACTTTATGCATTATATTATTTTATTAATATTTATGTGATTTCGTAAATTAATTTATTATATTTCTATATTTATATTGTCACAGTTGTATACACTATTGAATTTCAAAAAAGAGGACTTCCACATGCACATATTCTGCTCTTCCTTTGGAATGAAGATAGAAATCCTTCACCAGATAATATCAACGAAATTATTTCAGCTGAAATACCGGACATGGATTTAGATCCAAAGTATTATACAGCTGTACATGATTTCATGATTCATGGTCCATGTGGAGTAGCAAATAAAAATTCGCCTTGCATGGCAAATGGTCGTTGCACAAAATATTTTTCCAAAAAATATGTTGAGACAACGAGTGTTGATGAAGATGGTTATCCAGTATATAGGCGTAGAAATAATGGGAGAACAATTCTGAAGAATGGTGTGCCTTTGGACAATAGATAAGTTGTTCCGCACAATCGTTATCTTCTAATGAAGTATGGAGCACATATAAATGTTGAATGGTGCAATCAGTCACGGTCGATCAAATATTTGTTCAAGTATATCAACAAAGGAAATGATCGTGTTACTGCATCTTTCTATAAGAGCACGGATGATGGACATATGGAAAAGAATGTGGATGAAGTGAATATGTATTATGATTGCAGATACATATCACCATGTGAGGCTGCATGGCGAATCTTTGGATTTGAAATACAGTACAAAGATCCTCCCGTTGAAAGGTTGAGTTTTCATATTCCGAATGAGCAAAACATAATATTTTCAGAGTCGGATACATTAGATGAGGTTTTGAGTAAACCTACAATTGGACAAACCAAGTTCTTAAAGTGGTTTGAGGCAAATAAGATATATCCAGAAGCAAGGAAACTTTTTTTTTTGAAAGAAGAAGCAAGGAAACTTACATATGCAGAATTCCCAACACAATTTGTTTGGCACGCAAAGAAAATAAATGCATGGGAACCAAGAAAAGAAAGGTACTCGATTGGAAGAGTTGTTTATTTACCTCCTGGGAGTGGAGAAATGTATTATTTGAGATGTTTACTCAACATAGTACGTGGACCTACATGTTATGCGGACATAAGAACTGTTAATGGGATTGTATATGGTTCATTTAAGGAAGCTTGCTATGCAATGGGATTGTTGAATGATGATAGAGAATACATTGATGGTATAGTTGAAGCAAGTTGTTGGGCATCTGCTAAGTCTTTAAGAATGTTATTCGTCACATTATTGTCGTCCGACTCTTTTGGAAGCGTAGCAGATGTTTGGAATGCATGCTGGATATATTTATCAGATGATATCTTATACAATCAAAGAACTATGCTGCATCATCCAGGTGAAATCATTACAGAGTTTTATATTATCATTTTACATGTTTTCTTTTTTATAATTACATTATATTATGGGATTATATATATATTTTAAAAATTGCAGAACTACAACTAACTGAAGAACAAATCAAGTGTTATACACTACTGGAAATTGAAAAACTGTTGAGTAGTTTTGGAAGGACTTTGCGAGAGTTTGAAGGCATTCCTTATCCAAGTTCTGAATTCTTCGAAACTGATCAAAATAAATTGATCAGTGATGAACTAAGATATGATCGAAAAGCATTAACAGATGAACACAAAGCTTTGATTTCTAAGCTTACCGATGAACAACGATGTGTTTATGATACTGTTATTAATGCGACACGGTCAAATTATGGAGGAATGTTTTTCATATATGGGTATGGAGGTACGGGAAAAACATTCATATGGAACACTCTTTCAGCAGCTCTAAGGTCAAAGGGAGAAATTGTTTTAAATGTTGCTTCAAGTGGAATTGCGTCCCTGTTGTTGCCTGGTGGAAGAACAGCTCATTCACGATTCAAAATTCCCATAAATGTCAATGAGGATTCCATGTGCAACATCAATCAAGGTTCTCCACTTGCAGAATTGATTGTTAAGTGTAAGCTTATTATTTGGGATGAGGCACCGATGATGCACAAGTTTTGTTTTGAAGCATTGGATCGAGGTCTACGAGATATAATGCGGTTTGTCAATCCGTCAAGTGCATCCACCCCTTTTGGAGGAAAGACAGTTGTGTTCGGGGGTGATTTCAGATAGATACTACATGTTATACCAAAAGGAAGTAGGCAAGATATTGTTTTTGCAACAATAAATTCTTCATATCTCTGGAAATAGTGCAAGGTTTTATGGTTGACAAAAAATATAAGGCTTCAAAATATGGGCTCCAGTGCTGAAGCTGTGGAGTTGGAAGAGTTCTCTAAATGGATTGCGAGTATAGGCGATGGAACAATTGGAAGTGCGAATGATGGTAATGTCAATATTGATATTCGAACAGATTTTTTGATAAAATGGTCTGGAAATCCAATTGAGCACATAGTTAACACCATTTATCCATCAGATTGTTCCAATAATGTAGATACAAGTTATCTACAAGAGAGAGCAATACTTGCTCCTACTCTTAATGCTGTTGAATCTGTAAATCAATACATGATTTCTTTGAACAAAAGTGAATGACGTTTATATAGAAGCTCAGACTCAACTTCAAGATCAGATTCAATCACTGATTTGGTACAACAGGTGCATACTCCAGAATTCTTGAATAACATCAAATATTCAGGAGTACCAAATCACGAAATATATTTGAAGGTTGGAACTCCGGTTATGTTGTTGAGGAACATTGATCATGCAAATGGATTGTGCAATGGAACTCGATTGAAAATAACAAGACTTGGACAACATGTTTTGGAAGCACAAATTCTTACGGGAGATAATGCAAATACAAAAATTTTGATTCCAAGAATGTCATTGACTCCTGCTGATCCAAGATTGCCATTTAAGTTTGAACGACGACAATTCCCCCTGATTGTATCTTATGCAATGACGATCAACAAAAGTCAAGGGCAATCGTTTTCTCATGTTGGTTTATTCTTGCCAAGACCAGTTTTTACACATGGCCAATTGTACGTTGCAGTGTCAAGAGTACGAAGTCGAGCAGGACTTAAAATATTGCTTTCTGAAGATGGTAGAAATTATGATACTACTACTACAAATGTTGTGTATAGGAAAGTTTTTCAAAATGTATGACAATATGTGTGCTATTGTTTTGCATTTAATTATAGTTAAATTTAATTTATATGAATATCATGTCTTATTTTCATATTTATTTATTTAAAATATTATTTAAAAATAACACTCAACGTGCAGCACTTGCCGTGCAACGCACGGGTGGGTGTTCTAGTATCATTTGAATTAGAAAAAAACGGTTGTCTTCTTCTTCAATAAAAATAGGCTGTCTTCTTCTCCTCCATCCCAATCTCGCCGGCCGCCCACTACAAAAAAACGCGTAATTACCGGCGAAAATTACCGGCGGTGATTTTACCGTCGGTAATTAACGGCGGCACGGCGGCGGCATTCCAGGCGACCCGAGCTTTCGAAATTACCGGCCAGTTACCGACGGCAAACTCGCCGCCGTTAACTAGCGACGGCGATGCCGCCGGTAAGTTTCGAATATATAATAAAACATTAAATTTACACAATTACCGACGGCGTTTATGCCGTCGCTAGCTAGCGGCGGCAATTGCCGTCGGTAATGGCCAATATTAGGGCACGCGTAACCTCTTTTTTCACTTTTGCGCAGAACAGATCCCCGCTTCGCCCCTGCTGCTGCTGCCTGCTGCTTCCACCAGCCAACCACCGCCGCCGACAGCCGCCGCCGAACCCCGCCGCCGACCGCCGCCGTGCCCAGCCGCCCAGGTAACTCTCTTTCTCTCTCTCTCTCTCTCTCTCTATATATATATATATATATATATATATATATATATATATATAATTTTTAAATTTTGACTTATATTATTAATTTATTTTAGTTCGACGATTTCGTTTCGCCGCTTTCTTCACGACACCCGCCGGAAACCACCACCGTACGCTCTCTTGTTTAATTATTTATTTAATTATTTATGTATTTATATGTTAATTAAATAGATTTATTTGTTTAATAATTAATTTATAATTGGCTTTGTTTATAAATAAATTATATGAAGCATGAATAATTTTAAATTATATCAATTGAAGCATGATTAATTTTAAATTATATTAATCAATTAGTATATGTTGTTAGTTTAGTTTTAAATTATGAAGCATGATTAATTTTAAATTATATTAATTTTAATCAATTTAGTTTAAGTTGTTTGTTAGAATAATTTATATATGTTGGATAATATTGTGGGATAGATTTAATCAATTTCTTAAGGATCTTCTCCCTTTGGGATAGAAATTGATTATTTCTTAAGGATCTTCTCCCAACAAATGATTGTTTTTAATTTAATTACCATGATTTTTATTGCTTTTATTTGTATTGTATTATTGCTTCGACATTGGGGGGCCGGGTAGACCTAGTATAGGCTTAGTAAATTAGGACCACTATGGTCACTATAGTTGCTGGTACAGTCGAGCACTTGGTAGTTAGGATAGTGGGGTTATGCTGTCGAAATTTTGTTAGATTTCAAGTAATTTATTATATTTTATTTGTTTTTTTCAATTAGAATTTGCAAGAATGAGTGATAATCGTACGTGGATGTACGCGAGATACAATGATCGTACTGTATTTGAAACGGGGACTTGAGTTTTTCCTTGAGTGGGCGTTCAATCAAACGACGTACACAGATGGACAAGGTAACATTAGGTGCCCGTGTAAGAAGTGCAAGAATCAAGCGTATTTAGATGTACCTACGGTCAAAAAACATGTTAGTAGGCGTGGATTTGTCCTGAATTACAAAGTTTGGGTTTGTCACGGGGAAGCACCGCTGTATATGCCGAGAGAACATGCTATAATGAATGAGGATGATGGATTATACAATAACTACGAAAGGATGGTGCATGACCATGCTGGACCTAGTAATTATCAAGATCCTCCAAATCTGGAGCAGCCGCCCAATAATGACGCTCAACAGATTTATAACATGTTGGATGCAGCGGATACTCCATTGTACGCAGGATGTGACACGTACACACAATTAAGTTGGATGACTCAATTCATGAGCATAAAGACTGAAAGCCACATGTCAGAGAGGACTTACAATCAGATGTCTTCGATGATGAAAGCTGCTTTACCAGAGGGTAACAACTGTCCAGAAGACTTCTATAGTACGAAAAGAAATCTACGTGGTTTGGGTTTGCCAGTAGAGAAGATCGATTGCTGTGTTAATAACTGCATGTTGTATTGGGGGGAAACTAGTGAGCTACATAGTTGTATGTTCTGTGACCAATCACGATATAAGGACAGCTTGCGTGCATCTGGGAGTCGCAGAAAGAAACAAGTGCCCGCCAAACAGATGCACTATTTTCCCTTGACGCCCCGATTGCAGAGATTGTTTGCATCTCCTGCAACTGCTGAACATATGCGGTGGCATGCGACCTCCACAGACGATGGGATAATGCGCCACCCGGCCGACTCTCCGGCATGGAAACATTTGAATTCAGTCTTTCCTGGATTCACCGAGGAGATCAGAAATGTGAGATTGGGCCTCTCTACAGATGGTTTTGCCCCATTTGCACAATCAGGGCGTCAATATTCTTCTTGGCCAGTTATTGTCACGCCGTATAACCTGCCTCCGTGGTTGTGCATGAAAGAACAATTCATGTTCCTCACAGTCCTCGTGTCTGGCCCATCAAACCCAAAGATGAAGTTGGACGTATTCTTACAGCCATTGATACACGAGTTAAAATCTCTGTGGGAGGTTGGTGTGAACACTTACGACATATCGTTGAAGCAAAATTTCCAGATGCGAGCAGCTCTGATATGGACTATCAGTGATTTTCCAGCGTACGCTATGTTGTCTGGGTGGGGTACAGATGGGAAATTGGCATGTCCACATTGCATGGAGAATACAGAAGCATTCACTTTGCCGATGAGTGGAAAACAATCGTGGTTTGATAATCATCGGAAGTTCTTACCTCCTAACCATGTGTTTAGGAGAAACAAAACTTCATTCTTGAGGAATAAGACATGCAATGTTGGTCCACCAGAACAAAGATCAGGAATACAAATCTTGAATCAAATCGAGGGGTTAGGCTTCGTGAAGGTTACCGAAGACTTCGATGGCAGGAACGCTCAACTCGCCAAATATCAAGATGTAGGGTGGAAAAAGAAAAGCATATTTTGGGATCTACCCTATTGGAGACATCTTTTGATTCGACATAATCTGGATGTCATGCACATTGAGAAAAATGTGTTTGATAACGTGTTTAATACTGTCCTGAATGTGAAGGGGAAGACAAAAGATACAGAAAAATCTAGAGAAGAATTGAACACCTTCTGCAAGCGGAAAGAGTTGAAGAAAGTGGATGGAACTCGAGGGTATCCGAAAGCATGTTATACGCTTGACAGGGAAGAGAAGAAGATCTTACTTCAATGGATCAAGAGTCTTAAGTTTCCCGATGGGTACGTGTCAAATATTAGTAGATGCGTTGACATGAACGCCCTGAAGATGCACAACATGAAAAGTCACGACTGTCACGTGTTCATGCAAATCCTTCTGCCTGTTGCATTTAAAGAACTTCTTCCTAAGAATGTGAGTTAAGTTTCTTCTTCAGAGAATTAACATCCCGCAACGTGGCCATATATGACATGAGAATACTGAGTGAGAAGATAGCTGTTACTCTTTGCAAACTTGAGCGTATCTTCCCTCCTAGTTTATTTGATTCAATGGAGCACCTACCAGTTCATTTGGCAGATGAGGCACGATTAGCTGGTCCAGTGCAATATCGGTGGATGTATCCTTTTGAAAGATATTTGAGGACATTAAAAAATCATATAAAAAACAAAGCCAAGATTGAGGGGTCCATCGCCAATGCATACTTACTTGCAGAAATGTCAACCTTCTCTTCGTTTTACTTTGAAGATCAAATATCTACAAAGTGGACAACTTTGCCTCGCAATATTGAGATGCCCGTTGCTGAAAATGATGATCCTCTTTGTCTCGCCATATTCAAACCTATTGGGCGTTCACTTGGCCGAGGGACGAAGAGATACATGGATGAGCGCGAATGGCTTGCTGCACACATGTATATATTGAGCAATTGTGCAGAGGTTGCAGAGACATATAGCAAGTGAGTATTCTCGTTCAATTTACGTATAAGAAGTGTTCATCATATATAGGTGTTAACATATTTATTTGATTCTTTGTATCCAAGGATCTTCGAGGAGGAAAAACGATATGCAAATCCTTACATGACTGATGCAGAGTTTGAAGTCGCGTTTCATAACGAGTTTATTGTGTGGTTTAGCCATTACGTAAGAGACGATAAATTTATGTTAAATATACATTTACTTACTCTAAAATTGGCTAGCAAACTTAAATGATATTTGTGTGAAACAGGTTTGTCGTCCTTGTAACGACGAGTTGAACCCTTATATTAGGTCGCTTGCAGCTGGACCATTAAGGGAGATTGAAACATACTCCGGCTATTTCGTGAATGGCTACAGGTTTCACACAACTGATCATGATAGAGAGAGTGCGACTGTGAACAGTGGCGTTTGCATAAAAGGCTCGGTCTATGGTAGTGATAGAGATGTGCTAGACTTTTATGGGCGTCTGCAAGAGGTTTGCGTGCTGGAGTATCCGGGGTATCCAATTAAGCAGACAGTCTTGTTCAACTGTGAATGGTTTGACTTGTCGGCTCAGGGAACTTCTATTGATACAGACTTCAAGTTAGTTTCACTGAACCACACACGAAGATATAAGAAGTATGATCCCTTTGTTTTGGCGAGTCAAGTAGTTCAAGTGTTTTACTGTCCCTATCCCAGTACGAACCAATCAAAGAAAAATTGGTGGTCAGCATGCAAAGTCAACGCAAGATCAAAGGTTGAAGTGTCTACTGCAGCATCTACATCAACATTAGATCAACCATTTCAAGAAGAAGTTGTTACTATTATGCCTACTCACACAAGTGTAGGCATTGAACAACCACTTCTCCTTCATCCCCTCGGTGGAGTCGTTGAGATTGAAGATGACGATGAAGCAGAAGACGATGATCCCCCGTTGACATCTAACGATAGTGATGATGATAGTAGTGATGCTTATGAATAAATGTAAATGCACATTTTGGTTGAATTTGATTGCAAATTTGTTATGTTTGTTAGTTACTGTTAATGTTATGTTTCGCTATATATTTGTTAATTTAATTGTATGCAACAGGCATCATGTCTACCTCTCGAGGTTTCTTGGGATTTGGGAGGCGATCTGGCGTTAATACGCCAGAAGCTACAGCAGATACATCTGATGGGTCTGGGACGCATATTTCTGGGACTCCCGAGACTCCCCAGGCTTCTAGTAGTTCACGGGCTAGAAGGCCTAGGGGCCCTACAGCTGCCGCTATTAGAGAGAGAGAGGTTAAGGCACCTGATGGGAGGACGGTATTTCAGAGGCATCCTACGACTGGGTAAGTATTTTAGTTTAAATTACTGTTTCCCGTACACCATGATTAAGTGATAAAATAATTTGTACACAGTGTTTTGTTGGAGCCCAGTGGCCTGTCCAAAGCTTGCACGCGCACATTTAAGATGTTTAATAACCCAGGCGGGTACACATGGAAGTTGACGCCCCCGGCGATGAAGGATAAATTTTTTGATGAATTACATGTACAATTAAATTTATAATACATATAAATATATCATATTAAATTATTAAAATGTTAGATATTAAATTAATTCTCTTTCTTTCAACAGAAAGATTTTATGTGGCAGCCCGACGATGAGCGTGACGTGAGGAAAATGTGGGAGACAAACGCCCGCAAAAGGTACTCCGACATGATGAGCGACTACAAGAAAGAGCTCAAGCAGTGTACCCGCCAAGGGAGAGAGATGTCTAGACCCGTCTGGATGACTCCAAATTTTTGGACTGAACTCCGGGATTACTGGCATCAGCCCGAGGTTGAGGCTGTTTCAAATCGAGCACGTGCCAACCGGATGTCCGAGCCCGATGGGGAGGGTACAGGGATCAGTAGGCACGTGGGCGGGTCCCAGTCGACTCGTATCCTGCAGCAGTATATGGTATGTAAATTATATTAATATCTTGACTAATATAAATTATTTATCTTATATAAATGCATCTACAGGGCTTGGAGCCTGATTTTTCCCAGGATTCACCGAACTATGCCACCTTCCTCCGCCTCCACATGTACCCCGACGGAAGTTTTACGTCTCTGAGAGATGCAAGAATTGACGTAAGTGTTTAAGTTTATTCAAATATCTAGTGAATGTATTTATTTTCTAACAATTATGCATTGTTATGTATGAATTAGGCGGAGGTTCATCAACTGGCCGCTGCCACAGGACGACAGGACCGGCTAGACGAGGTGTATTTGGAGGTGGTGCATCCGGATAGGTCACGGATCTACGGCGTCGGGAGTGCCGGGCAGAGTCAGGCTAGTAGGGGGTCTATCCACAGCACGGGCAGTTCTGCGGTGTCTCAGCAGCTTTATGAGACACGGATCTCCACGCTGGAGGAGCGATTGGCGGCAGAGCAAGCACAACGCCAACAGATGGAGGACCGCATGGCGGCAGAGCAAGCACAACGCCAACAGATGGAGGAGCGCATGGCGGCAGAGCAAGCAGCACGCCAACAGATGCAGGACCGCATGACTCAATTGGAGGCGTTTATGAGGATGTATAATGCTCAGCCACCTCCAGGGCCTGATGCCGATGATGATGATGATGATGATGCTTAGAATTATTAAAACTATATATTTATGTTTTCAAACAAAATTACATTTGCACTTTCTTTTCAAATTTATGTTTTATTGAACTATATATTTCAAGTGCTTTAATTATTAAAACTATATATGTTTTATATATTTATGGCAATGATGATGATGATTGCATTTAACATAAACAAATAAATTCAAATCACATTATAATAACCAAATTAAAACACTTTTGGTGTATTAATGTTAAAAAAAAATAATAATTAATTAATTATTAAATATTAATTAAATATTTTACCGACGATAAAAATAAGGACCGAAACGAACTCGATCACTAATTAACAACATATTTCAGGTATTATCTCCACATATTCAAAGATTATAATTATATGAGTGAGTATATAGCATTTAAATGAATTAATAGATGTAGATATATCAATAATACGAGTGTTCTGTACTGATGATCACTCGAAAAGAATTTCAAAGTTAAGCGTGCTTGACACAGAGCACAAGCAAGATGGGTGACCCACTGGGAAGTCGGGTCGCCGACTGGGAAGTTCGTCTAAAGTATGCAATACCGTATAAATACGGAAATAAATTGTGGATATACAATATACAATAAAATAAATAAATAAAATAAAATAAAATAAATAAAATTAAAAACATTACCGTGGGCAAAACGACGTCGGTAGTTACCGACGGCTTTTGCCCTCGGTAAATACCCGGCCATCCTCCGGCAAAGACCCACCGGACGGCGGTAGCCTGTTACCGACGGCGTTTTGCCGCCGCTAGTTAGCGGCGGTAATCGCCGTCGCTAGTTTTCCGGCAGGGACTGCCGGACTTCGGTGGCTCTCTACCGACGGCAAAATCGCCCTCGGTAACTAGCGGCGATGGCTGCCGCCACTAATTCTCCGGCTAGGCTCTCCGCCGTTTAACGGCGACAATTCCGGCGGCATCGCCGCCGTTAACTGCCGACGGCGGATGTTCGCCGCCGTTATTTTCGTTGCCGACGAACCGTTTAGCGGCGGGAGCTTGCCGCCGTTATCGCCGCCGGTACTATTTACCGGCGGCCGTCTTTTGTTACCGACGGCATTTCGCCGTCGGTAATCAACGATTTTTTTGTAGTGGCCACCCATCTTGCCGTCGGGGCGCTGAGGGCCGTCGGCACCCACCGCGTCGTGCCGCCAGCCGAAACTCCGCCCTGCCAACAAGCCGAAGCTCCGCCAATCTTATTCAGACGATTTTCTCTTCGTCGCTCCATATCCCCCTTTTCTGTTTATTTTCCGATTTCACACTTCATTCCTAGCAAATCCAGTTTTGTCTTTTTTACAATTTCTTCGCTAGTTTTTTTTTTGTTTTTCGAAAGCCGGGTGAATGAACGGACGAGTTCTTTTCATGTTAGAGAATTATGGCCCCAAAGGTTAAATAAAGAGGCTTCTCGTGATCTTATGTTATGATCCACATATCTCATCATGCAAATTGATTTGCAATTTTGTTCTCTAGTCAGTTTGATTCCCATTACATGCCCTACACTTAACTTTAATCCATAATTTCCCTTTTGAATCAACATTGTCCTTCCTGTATAGTTTGTCCATTGCATTTAGCAACCAAAATCCACAAACTTCATTTTACCCCCAAACATGTTTCACTGTTATTAGCAACTCGTACAAATTGTTGATATATTGGATTAGCTGCGGGGCATTTGAATCTGATGAGAATTTCGAAGCTTGCTTTTTTAGTGTGGATGTTGATTCATTGGCTTTTGAGATTAAATAGAGCAAAAGAAAAAGGAAATTTTTTGTGATGCTTTTCTGAGACTAGTAACAACCTTTGCTTAGTAACTTTCGTTCTACTTCTAAAAGCCTGTTCAATATCTTTTTACTAGATTTTTTCAAGATGTGGCTAGTTAAGTACAAAAGGCTAGTAGGAATCTAGTTTCCATAATTTATTGGTGAAGGTCGTAGCTACAGTAGTTTGAAGAAAGTTACATTGCAACAGATGATCAATTTATTGGGTAATTATGTAGTGGTTTGTTAATATTTACATGTAATGATTTATGTAGTGTTTGCTGAGATGATCAGTATTTGGTTCTTGTAGTTTTGTTAATTTGTTCATGTATTTGGGACTCACCTTCTCTTTACGGCTCTTGATTTACAGTTTTTGTGTTTCCGGTTGATACTCTCCAATTCGCCCAATTGCTTCCTATTGGCTGCCATGGCTACAATGTAAGCTTTTACATTATCTTTTGTGTATGTTATGTGTTTGACTTCTTTCTGATGATTTCCTTAAAGTTTTGTAATTTGTCATTGCAGTGACATTTTTGGAATATAGCATCATGGTGTTAAGTTTGTGAAATTAGGAAAATCTGCTAGTTGCTATGTTGGGGGTGAGGTTGTTGTTTTATCAGGATTTGATCCTGACAAGTTTGGTTACTTAGACTTAGAGGATGAAGTCTTCAAGTTAGGGTATAAAAGTTGGGCTTGTTTGGAATTTAAGGTACCTAAAACCCATGATTTGCACCTTGTTCTTGATGATAAAGTTATTATGTTTTTGCTGCAATATTTGTCACCTCAATGTAAGTTCTTAGAGATCTATGTCGATGAGGGTAACAATGAGGTGTATTTTGAGAAAGATGACACAGATGCACCTGTGAAGGGGAATGAGAAAGCTCTTGAGGAGGGTACCAAGTCTGCTAAGGGGAAAGAGAAAGCTCTTGATGAGGGTAAAGACTCTAAAATGGGGAAGAAGAAACTTGTAGTGATAGTGATTCTGAAGATGTCGATTATGAGATAGCTTGGGTGATAGACCGACAATGATCGAGCATCAACCACAAAAGAGTTACTAACTTAAGAAAGCCAAGCGAAGTAGTTGTGGAAGTAATATTATTGGAGAAAATAATGTAATTAAGGCTTGGATGAAATTTTTGATTGAGCTACTGGACATACCCTTTTTGATTGAGCTACTCTATAAACTCTAATATCAACGCCTTGATGAAATTTTATTGCTTCATTATAATTTTACTTTTATGAATGGATTTTTGGAAAATGACTATTGGTTACTAATCTCCTACATATTACCTTTGATTTAGGGCCGTGAATACCAAAGCGATAATACATGAACGTAACACTTAGTAAGGTAGAGAGGGATTCTGGATGCATGGGTGAAGAGTGAAAAAAATGAAAAATTATGAGAAAAATGTAATTCGGGCAAAGTTCGTGATATTTGGTGGAATAAAAAAATGCAACTTTTTCAATCGTCGGAGAGGAGCGTGTGTGGCGTGTGCCGGCGAGCAACATTAGCGCCACGTCAACTCTGATCTAAGGAAGAAAAAAAAATCGTAGGAAAAATGAACGACTAATTCAATGTGTAATAAAAAATGAAATTTTTTAAAATTATGGGAAAAATGAAATTCGGGCAAAGTTGGTGTTATTTGGTGCAATTAACCCTTTTCATTTCTTCTTCCTTTTTTGTTTTTCTTTCATTTTACTTTAGTATTTATTCTTTCTTTCTTTTTTTCCTAAAAAGATTTTTTTTTTATTGTACTTAACTTTTTAAATTTAAATTGGTTTTGTGTTTGTATGTGTTATGTTTTACTTAAATAAAAAAACTTTACATAATATTTTCAATAATTGATTATATTAAATTATAAAGAATAAATATAAATTTTAATTAACTGATTTATTACTGTTTTCTACTTTTATTTTATCGTGTATTCCTATGTTTGGCTTGCAATTTTTTTCATTCTATTTTTTCTTTTTGCGATTATTTTCAAGAATTTCTATTTTTTATCATATAATCTTTTTTTCCTATTTTTTTTCATGAATTCATATTGTACTGTTTACTTTAAATAAAAAATATTATTTGTTAATTTTATCATAGAATATTCATAAAACGGTTAATTTATTTTTATATTAATTAAAAAAATATCTATCACCTTAATTTATGAGTCTCATTTTGAATAAGCCATTTTGAACAGTAAAACACAATATTTGGTAACACGTCTAAAAAACACAAATTTTGGCCATTTTAACACTGTTTTCCTCTTAATTAGGACGGATCGGATTCGGGTTTGCGCGCGGGTTAGGTACACCTGGCGCTATGAGTGCCAAAAGTACCAACAGAAAAAAAAAAAAAAAAAAAAACTAAGTAATTGATACTTTTGGTACAAATGACAATAATACTGCCAAAATTACCAAAAAAAAAAAAACCAAGTAAATTGATACTTTTGGCACAAATGGTAATATTAGTGCCAAAAGTATCATTCGATGATTAAACCCTAAATAAGGAATCTAAACTCTAAATGGAGAATGTAAACCCTGAATGGAGAATCTAAACCCTAAATGGAGAATCTAAACTCTGCATGGAAGTGTTCAAAATGGTCATATAACTGCACTCATCTATATAAGACAATATAGTGTATCAACATAAGTATATGACATTATTGGCACTCATATGGTCACTAGTACCATTTCGAGCATAGTACTATTGGCACTAATAGTGCTAAGTGTACTAATTTATGATTTTTTTTTCTGTTGGTACTTTTGGCACTAATAGTGCCAAGTGTACCTAACCTGCGCGCAAACCCGAATCCGGTCCGCCCTAATTAAGGGCAAAACAGTCCTAAAACGTAAATAATGGTCAGATTTTGTGTTTGTCAAATCAGTGGACAAAATTTGTGTTTGCTTCTTCAAAATGATCACGTGGATGTATTGTTTCTTAATTTATATTAAAGTATAAAAATAAATATAAAAATTAAATAAAATGTGAATAAACATTACTTCCTCCGTCCCAATAAAAGTGACCATTTTTTTCGGCACGTAAATTCAAAAGATGATAGTTATGCTTTAATTATGTGTGGTCCACTAGAATTTAACTTTTTCAATGACTTAATTAATGTGTTAATTACAACCAACTTTTTAACAGCTTATTTCACTATTTAAAATCTGAAAATTTTAATTAAATTTAAATATTAATGGAATAAATACCTTAATTTAAATTTATTTAGTTGAATTAAAAGTAAAAGTGGTGTGTGAACACTAAGTCAAAATTGAGGGCAAAACTAGTGCCAAAAAATGGCGGCAGAATTGCAAAATGGCAAAAACACTTAAAATTTTCATTTCATCCAAATTGAGAACTGCACCGCCTCCAAAAAATTCAAATAAAATTTCACCTTTCCCCTAAAACACATCTACAAATAAGGGAAAGCTCTAGACTTTCAAACAACACTAAAAAAAAAAAAATGACCAACAATGGTGAGCAAAACCAAGAAAGGGAATCGCATAGTGCAATTTTTGCTTCAAAACTTGAAGAATGGCAACCCAAAGACAGAATTCATGAAGAAGGTTGTCACCATCTTCAACTCATCGAAGCGTACAGTCACTTGCTTTGGGCAGCCAAGAAACAAAAGGCAGAAGGTGAGCAAATATTCTTAACAAGTGCAAAACCAAATGCACCTAGGAAAAAAAGAGTTCACGTAAACTTAGAGCTAATTCAAAGCTTAGATCTACTCAAAAGATCAACAATACGAAGGTTGACAGTGGGAATAAATCACAACAAAAACACAGTTTGGAGGTGGGTCAATCAGGCAACAAGTTGCTTCGACTTCAGTTTTCTTTAGAAGGATTGGAGTTTGACCGAATTATGATGGCTCTAAAGTTTAAGACCATGAACAACACCGTCCACATTGATGAAAAATGATTCTACACGCAGACCATGCCTTGTTTTATTTTTTGACTTTGTGCCTAGACATGAGGCAAATTTAATTTTTGTAGAGACACTTAACATAGTGCTAAAAGGATGCTGTAAAGACTCTATTTTAAATGTATGAAGACCATGTTTGTTTTAAAACCTTTTGTGCAGCCTTGTGAACCATAAACACCCAATACATCAATATATATGAAGGCATCGGTCGGCCTTAAACCATAAAACACACAATACATCAATATATATGAATACACCAGACGGCCTTAAACCATAAAAAACCAAAGCATCCAATACTTCAACTAGAAATTTCTCAGAATAGATAGTGTAGGCATCATAGAAATTTCAAATAAAATAATGGGAATAATAATCATCATTTCAGCATAATAGACACCAACAACCAACAGTGCGTGCGAACCCTACTAATATCAGAGAAACTAAGAGCAACTGCAATGGCACTCTATTTTAGAGTAAAACGTCACATTGCAGTGCTATCCTCTCTCTAGCAACACGCCACTTTACACCAAATTGTAGAGTAAGTGAATAGTACCCCGGCAAATGTAGCGGGTAGTTTAATTTTTTTTCCTTTTCTTTTATCTTTCTTTTTGTTGTTTTATTTTTATTTGTTTTTGTTATTCATAACAAATACTTCTTATTTATCTTCTTTATGTGCAGAATATATTTTTTTATTTTCTATATTATTAATTTATTTCATTTTTTATGTTTATAAATTATAAAAGATATTATATAGAATTTTTAAATTGCAACATCATAAAAATACAATAATATAAAATTGCGATAATAATAAAATTACAACAACACAAAAACATCATAAACATAAAATTACAAGAAATAGAAATACAATAATATTAAATTAAGAAAACATTCAATAAGGTCCAAAATCCCCTTCAGATCCTCTAGCATCACTTCCAGATCCGCCAAAATTTGGAAATTCATCACCAAACATGTTGAAAGCATTGCTTGAACCTGAACCGTCTTGCCTTTTCAATATGATTCTGGGTTGTTCTTGTTTGAAGTACTCCCGTCGAATGGGATCAGAAATATTATCGGTGTCTATCATCAAAATTTTATTATCTGCTTCCCACTTACGAAATGCAAGAGCTTGTTTTTTTTGCTTCAATCTTTTGTTGTTGTAGTTGTATGATATGATCTTTTTTTGTGGATGAGTTATCCATTATTTCTTCAAGTATTTTATTTCCCTGATCAATTACTTTTAGGATACCAGACATATCTTCGCCTTTTTTTCTCTTATTTTTAGCCTTTTTTACACATCTGGGCATTCTGTTGGTCCTGAACCACTACCACTACCATCACTTAAATTGATACAAAAAGGAGACAAACCGTCAGGTGAGATAGGAGATTCTGGTGTTGTTTCTGATTGAAATGAAGACCTTTGTGACGGACAATCAAACTTCACAAAATCTTTCATTATGGGCCAGACATGCTCAAACTTGAATCCTTTCTTATATCTTGGATCCTCCGTCAGTAATTGTTTTGCACGATCAAACTGAATAATAAATAACATATGTTAACAATAGCACGACAATTAATTAGTTAAATCAACTGTAAAAATAAATAATTACTTATAATATCTTTCTCAGAAGCTCCACTTGGATTTAGATATTCGATTTGTTGCACACATCCTTTGAATTTTGAAAGAGAACTCATAATGACTTGCATGCAAGTTTCAAGCGATCTTTTGTTACGATCAAGAAAATTTGGAGAAGGTTTTTCACTATTATATACCTTCACAATGTCTTTCCAAAAGGTATCTTTTTTTTTATATATTCTCGTTTCACTATCTTGGGATAGATCCACATACACATGACAAAGATGTTTATCTTCATCGATTGTGTAATTAGGCTGTCGAGTAGAAGCCATGAAAGGCAGAATAACAAACAAATAAAAAAAAGACAAAAATAAGAAATAAAAGCTTAGATTGTGTGTGGAAGTATAAAAATCGGAGAGCATATTTATAGAGATTAATTTTGCAGATAAGATAAGAAATGAATGGTGGGGATTTAATGGAAATCCTAATGAATGGCATAGATTTATTCTTGCATATTTGTACGTAAGATATAGAATATGTGGTGCAGATGTTATAAAGTTGCAGAATAGATAAGAAACGAATGGTGAGGATTTAATGGAAATCGTGACGAATGGTAGAGATTTATTCTTGCAGATTTGTACGTAAGATATAGAATATGTGGTGCAGATTTGATGTTATAAAGTTGCAGAATAGATAAGAAACGGATGGTGAGGATTTAATGGAAATCATAATGGACGGTGGATATTTATTATTGGATAGATAAGATTTGTACACCTATCTGAATAAATTTTATTATATAAGAAGTATGCACTTCTCATAATCTGTACACTTATCTTATCAATTTCTCATAAGATATGAATTATCATGCTGCTGGCTCTTCTGATATATTTTCTTCTTCAAGCTCATCCGATGAAGAGCTTAAAGAAATACTCAATGAATGCGATGTTGAACATCAATTGATGTCTCGACATATTTTATCCAATAATTTCATTGTAGCAAGCCTCATCGAAAACCAAAATGCTACAACAATCCACAAAGGTTCAGTTCCAGGTCGCAGGATGATCCATCATGATCGAAAAGCAGCTGCCCAACGTCTCTTCAACGACTATTTTTCTAAAAATCCAATATTTAATGAAGGAATGTTTCGTAGACATTTCCGAATGTCTCGAAATTTATTCCTTCGTATTGTTGATGCTGTAAAAAATTGTAACAATTATTTTCAACAAAGCAGAGATTGTACTGGTAGACTGAGCTTGTCCACACTGCAAAAAATAACCGATGCATTTCGGATATTAGCATACGGAGTACCAACAGATGCCATGATGAGTACATCAACATTGGTGAGTCTACTGCAATTAAATGTGTCAAAAAAATTTGTCGTGCAATTGTGGAAATATTTTCAAGTCAATATCTTAGATCTCCTACTTCTAGTGATGTTGCAAGACTACTATATATCGGTCAACAACGTGGTTTCCCAGGAATGTTAGGTAGTCTAGATTGTAAGCACTGGAAGTGGAAAAATTGTCCAACTGCTTGGGCAGGCTCGTATGCAGGTCGTAGTGGATCTCCCACGATCATTCTTGAAATTGTCGCCGATTATGATCTTTGGATATGACATTCATACTTTGGTATGCCAAGGTCCAATAATGATATTAATGTTTTGGAAATGTCTCATCTTTTCAGTGAGCTTGCTAGAGGTATCACTCCACCTGCATATTATGTAATATAAGGAAAAGAGTATAATGTGGGTTATTATTTAGCTGACGGAATATATCCAAAATGGTCCACACTTGTGCAAACTATTCATGAACCACGTACTGTAAAAAAAAAAAAATTGTTAGGTCCGGGGGGGTCTCGAATAGGTGTATGGGGGGGGGGGGAATACACCTATAGGCTATTTTTAGTCTATCTACCAACCTCAATCAGAGGGATCTCAGTCAGAGATAGAAAAGAAACTTTACAAGCAAACCAGACACCTGTTTAACCGAAATTAGTTTTGACCAACAGGGTTGACGACTGATACTGAAAGCTCTTCAGTAAAGAGTTACCAGTTAAGTCACAAGAACTTAACTGATCCACGTAAGGGCTTCAGTCGTGTTTGCAAAGATAGAGATGATATCACTCTTCCTTACTATCAGAGGATAGTTCAGTCAGATTGATATCACACGCAACGGAAATTAAACTTAGTTTCGAATAACCTCGGTGGAGCAGATAGTTGGATTAGGGTTTCTCTAGAAGTTAGTCAGTGTTCAGTTTTATCAATAGAAATAGCACAGTAAAGAATGTAAAACTGAAAGCTGTAAATAACACAGAGACTTTTACGTGGTTCGGAAAAACTCTTTCCTACATCCACGGCTGGTTGATCAGACCAACAATCCACTCCGCAAGTGCTTGCCTGGTGCACTGCAAACCGTAAACTGAAGATAAACTCTCTTCAGCACCTACACACCTCGCGTAGGGTTTCCCTACCTACACACCTCGTATAGGATTTCAGCACCTACACAACTCGTGTAGGATTTCCCTGCTAAGCACACCTCGTGCTCAGACTTCCCTTTCAGAGTTCAGAGTACCTTCCTGAATCTCCGAGTCACTCAAACACTCTTATGGGGGAGAGGTTTAAACGAGTGCCAACTATACTTACAAAGAACAAGTTCTTTGAAGCAAGTTTGACCTTTGGCTTCTGGGTACACAGAATATATGCCTAGGGTCTAAGAGAATGTATGTAATCAGCAGTGACTGATTTTGGCTTTGGAATTCTCTTCTTCGATTCAAGCTTTGAGCGTTTAAGCTTTTCGGCTGAGTAGCTATTTCGGCAGAGCTTCAGCTTATGTTGTTGAATCGGTGAAGATTGAAGTGATCATCGAGTGCTATTTGTAGGAGAACTCTTGAATAGATCCGTTGGCGTAAATCGTCCTCAAGATTTCTTCCGTTGGAGAGCAATTCGAATTTGGGCTGAGGCTTCAATCTTCGAGGTTCCTTGTCTGTGTGGAAACGGCTCTCTTTGAAGGACAGGAGATGTGACATCTCTGAAAAGTAACCACCAGATAGGAATGACCTCTGCAGAGATAAGATATTGAGATATCTCTGCATTTAATGCGGCTGTACTTGAGCGTACGTGGCTTCCTCTGAACGTTGGAAGATCAGTCCTAGGAGGAATGTTCAACTGATACTTGACTTTAGTATCAGTCTATTGCGCGCATTAAATAATCAGTCTTCAACTGATTCTTCAACTGATACTTCAGTTGGTAACTCCAGTCTTCAGTCTTCAGTCTTCAGTCTTTGACACCGCAACTAAACTAGAAACGAACTCTAACACTTGAGTTCAAAACGATTCTAGTCTATTACACTTAAGTCCTATGAATTTTGGTATCATCAAAACAAGGGTTAGGATATTCCACAAGGTTCCCAACAAAAATGCTGCGAGACAAGAGTCGTGTAGAAAATATGTGGAACGTGCATTTGAAGTTCTTCAAAGTCGATTTGCAATTGTTGCAAATTCGGCCCGTTTTTGGCAAAAGAAGCATTTGGAGCTTATCATGAAATCCTGCATTATCATGCACAATATGATAATTGAGGATGAAAGAGACTTGTCTGCACCAATTCAAGAGATGAGAGAAGTCCCAACTCCAGACGTCGAAACAGTGCCAAATGAAGCAAGTGAGTTTCAAGATTTTCTTGCACGTTATCGAAGCATCAAAGATAAATCGGCTCATCTTGCACTTCGTGATGCATTGGTCGATCATTTGTGGGGGGAATATTCAAATTTAGAACGTTAATTTCCATTGTTAAGTAATTTAAATTTTTGCAAGTATTATGTAATATTAGTGTTGCTCTTATCATGTAATTTATGTTTTTTACAAGTATTATGTAATGTTATTTTTTATGTTGTTGAAATAAATTAATGTGCAACAATTTAAATATAGTTCATAGTAGAAAAATAAAAAAAATATTTATATTATATTATTATATTATAATAATATAAATTAGAATACATATAAATATAATTTAATATATATATATATATATATATAATATATATAATAACTATATAAAAATATTAATTTAATAATAATTGAAAGTATCAAAATAGAATATTTCATTGTAGAGTGAAATATAGAGTTGATTGTTGAAGAGCAAAACTAAATTACTCTACATTTCACTCTACAATAGAGTAAAGTTCACTCTAATGTAGAGTGAACCATTGGAGATGCTCTAAAGCCAACAAATATAGTGTAAAAGGAAACTTCTCACCAAAGTAAAGATCAAGGAAAGCAAGATCTTCATCATGTCGGCGCTTGTATGTGTCCTTTCTAGAACTGGCTGCTCCTCCGTCTCCAAGAATGTCGTCCACCCTTCCGACTCCAAATCCTCGCTATTTTCGCCGAAATCCCCATCGGACCATGGTGACAATGAGTCGACGACAACGAGGCCAGTGAGATCGTCCTCTGGCCCCAGCGAATCGAGAGTCAAGATCGGTGAATCGATGGTCAACGGTTGCCAATCAACGACGGCGGACACAGGGAGACCACTGTTGGGAAAGGTTTTGCTAAAAAAAAAAAAGCACCGATGAGTGGGGGAACACGACGCCGCTCAGAGAGGTGACAGACTTCAAATGACGCTAGAGTGTCGGAGGTGAGGTCCTCCTTATCATTGTAGACGGCGGGTCGGTGGAGGCAGCGGCGGTTTGCACCCCTCGTGAAACGGAGAACACAATGGCTCCGCCTTGACAACAAGGCCGGTGGGAAAGAAATCGGAGGGTACAGATCCAAGGATCGACGATGAAGAGCTGGAAGATTCTTGACCTTTCATGGCGTGGTGCGACAGGTTAGAGAGAGACGAGAGAGAAATGAATTGGAAACCCTTGAGTGCAGCTAGGGTTAGGTAGGAATAGATGTAGTAGGTTTAAATTAGAAGAATAATTAAATTGACCTAGTGGGCTTAATTAAGCCCAAATCTTTACTATTTTGGGTTTGAGCCACTTATAATGGGATAAACTAAAATAGAAAGGTGACCACTTTTATTGGGACAAAGGGAGTAAGTGAATTGAAAATGAGTGAAAAGTGTGTCACAATAATGTCAACAAAAATATGAATTTGAGGAGGTATTGTTGAAGGTGAAAATAAGAGGAAGGTAACGTAATGATATATCTATGATGATATCAGCAAAAACCTTAAAATGGGAGGCACTATTAGAGATGGTCTTATAGAGATATAAACTTTAAAGTGTAAATTTTATAGAGATAAATTTCTAGAGAGAGAAAATTTTAGAGAGGTAAAATGATTTTAGTTAAAGAAAATTCTAGAAATAAAAGTTAGATTTTAGATAAAACTTAGATTGAGATTAAACTTATCAAGAAAAATTTACTAAGAGAAGATACAAGGGAATGAAAAATTTAGAAAGGGAAATTTTTAGAGATAATTTTCTAAGAGAAGGCTTAATAGAGAAAATTTATACTATCTTCGTTCACGATATCGTTTTCACTTTATGGACGACACAAATTTTAAAAAAATGATGAATAGTAGTTGATAATAGTGATATTGTTGTGAGTGGAGTTTGTCCCACTATTGTTGTGAGTGGAAGTTTGTGGACCATATTGCTATAAATGGAAGTGGAAACCAATATCGTGGACGGACCAAAATGACAGAAGTGGAAACGATATCATGGACGGAGGGAGTACTCCCTACGTCCCAATTCAATATGCCATATTTTCTTATTTGGACGTCTCAATTCAATAGGTCACTTCTCAAAATGGAAAGCCAATACATAACAAATATCGTGGACGGACCAAAATGACAGAAGTGGAAACGATATCATGGACGGAGGGAGTACTCCCTACGTCCCAATTCAATATGCCATATTTTCTTATTTGGACGTCTCAATTCAATAAGTCACTTCTCAAAATGGAAAGCCAATACATAACAAATATCCTCATATAACTCATTATTTACACCAAATGTCATTGTACTTCGCACATAATTATATTTTCCTTATTTCTCTCTCCTACTTTTTGGACACATATATATCCTCAACAAAAGTTATTTTCTCTCTCCTATTTTATTATAAATTATTCATTTGTTAATTGGTGGACGTCGTATACCACCAAATAATTCCTGCGGAATTACCAAAATAATTTAGTATAATGGTAAGCAGGGTCGATCCCACAGAGAGCAGATAAAAATCATTCAATTCCCTAAAATCTATATTTTTGGTGATGCCACCGCGCCTTAATTTTAAGAAGAATTAATTAAAACTAAGAATGCAAAATTAATCAAATAAAAGACTCTTGAATTAAATCAATTAAAAAGGTAATTCGGCTCAAATAAATCCACACTAATTTAATCTCTGATCCTCGACGCAATAATTAATTAATCCCTATTAACCAATTAGTTATAGGATACCGTGATACGCACTGACATACCTCAATTCCTACTTACTGTGTCGATAGACAGCTAGATACGCTAGTCTTGTCTATTTTCCTTATTAAAATATAACCTAGCTGGATACGCCAGTCTTAGATTTAATATTCTAATAGCATTAAGATGAAGGAATCCAATTTATATCAATTATCCTAGATACGCTAGTAATAATTAATATACCAATTAATTCCTACTACAAACATGGTAGTTTTGTCACTAATCAGCCCTATTCCAACAATTACGGATTGGAAGTGCTAATTGACTATAATCCAATTAAACCTAAGTTGATCAGGCTTAAATAAAATCGGAATTATCTTTAAACCCTAGGAATTAATCGGAATTAATAGGAATCAATTTTAAAACCAATTAGGTCTCACGGATTATTAAATTAATGCTTCATTATTCTCGCCGAATTAAAAGCTTAGCTACTCATAATTAAATTAACAACAACCAAAGAAATAAAAGAAAACATAATAATCAAATATGATAAACAAATAATACACAAATTAAAACTAACGAAATAATTAAAAAGCAAGAAATTAAATTTGAAATAAATTAACCACAACTCGATTACTCCTTCAAGATCCAGTCGCAATTCTCCCCCCCAAATTCCAAAGCTAGAAAACAAGTAAAATATTAAAAGCTAAAACCTTGCATGCATGTAAACTAAAAGAAATCGTCTGCACTAAACTAAGGAAAAAGTAAAGTGTATATCAAAATTCTAATCAAAGTCAACTATTAAAACTCTAGTCTAAAAGTGCGGCTATGTCTAATGATAAAGATAAAAACAAGAATCCTCCTATCAATATAATAACTATGCGGCTATATGGAAACAAAAATTAGGGAATTAAGACTCCCTTAAGCCACCGCCTCTCTAATCCCTACGGGCTTCGGCCCTTTTAATAAAACACAACCTAAAATAATTAAAATAAGAGTTTTGGACTTAATTAAATGAAAAATAATTAACTCCAAGCTCAATATCTAAATTCCTCCACAATCAACTCTAATCTTCATCAATAGCTCGATTTCCACCAACTTCTTCCATCCACGAGATCTATCTCCAGTCCATCTAATTCATGCGCCAAATGTCAACAACTTGGATAATATAAAGGAAAAATCAATGGCAAAACGACACGAAAATAGATAACTAAATCACACACATCATTAATATTTGTGCCCAAGCCTTGCGGCTTATTGGATTGGGACAAAGGGAATAAGTTTTAAAGTATAAATTTTAAATAAATGAATTTTTTGAGAGGGAAAATTCTAAAGAAATAATTTTGTAGAGATATTTTTTTTAAAAAAAAATAGTATATTTTTAGAGAAAGAAAGAGGGAATATTATAAATTTTATTCAGAGAAATTTATTGAATTTTTTTTAGGAAGATACTTCATCCAACCCACTATAACAGCTTATTACTATTCGACACAATTATTATGAAGAAAGAATAAAAATGATAGAAAATGTTGGAGCCTACAACTTTTTGTGAGAGAAAATAATTTCCTTCTTTTGGATTGAGCCATTATTAATGGGATAGATGGAAAAAGAAAGTTGGTGATTATTAATGAGACCGCGAGAGTGACATTTTAAAATAGATATAGAGTTTTGAACTTTAAAAATAATTGTTCTCTCTTTTCAAAATTTTCACTAGAATTTTTTATCTCTAAAATTATGTGTCTGAAATGTTGATTTTCTAACATTTTTGCTTTATAGAATTTCTTAACTCTACGCTTTTATTTCTCTAAAATTATCTCGAGATAAAGGAAAATGATAATCTTATATCAATAAATAACAAAGGTTTGTCATTTTATACCCATCTTTAATCCATTTCTACCTTCCTTCTTTTTTTAAATCCATTTTTACCTTCATTCTTGTCGTCTTTCTCACCTTATTATTTTCCAAGTGAGCTTTACCCATCTCTTATGATTAGCAAGCGATTGAATAAGAACGTGGTTCATCTTTTATACATTAAAAATAGGACTTTTCGCCATTTGTAATTCGAGCTACTTCTAATGACACCCCAAGTTACTCTAGCCATTTGTAATTCGCGCTAATTTAAAGATCACATGACGATGAGGTGAATTTAAATCGAAACCTTTAACTTTATGCATTAACTATTTTACCACCAGACCTTAACCTTATGCATTAACTATTTTACCACTAGACCAATATACACACTACTACGTAATGCTAGTTAGCTCATCGATCATGATACAAGCTAGGCAGCCATAAATATGCCACTTTAAACGGAATATTACAAGAAATGCTGCTGAAAAACAAAGGCCCTACAACAGCAACTCTATTAGGACAAAGTGTTTACTAACTTTTAATGCACAAGTTCCATAATTTATGTCATTGGATTTATTGTTGGAGTAAGTAAGCTAAGCTCATTTCCATCCACTAATGGAAGTTCAGGACTGCATGCTTTGTTTTGGAATTGCACCAGCTTCAATCAGCAATGGAACAAGTTGGCCCTGCTGGTGTTTTGCCATAACCACTGCAAACAGATAGAGAATTCAATCGCAACTTAAACTACGAGTGTTCATCAAATAAAACTAGAGATACCTCTTTGTCTGCATTACTTATTAGTGATCAAAAACTTACCATCAGAGCCACCTATGTGTTTGCCGTTGATGAATACATTTGGGACAGTTCTCTGCCCCGTCCACTCGTGCAACGCTGCCTGGATCTCATCACCATCGGCTTAAGGAAGCAAATAAGAAACTTGTCAGCTTCTGTGATAACGGAAAAGCACAATGTATAGTCAGATGAAGTGTGGTTTTTCAAACTCACCTTCCTCATCTAGTTCAATGACTTTATAAGTTGCTTGTAACTGGGAAAGTAGGTTCTTAACCCTAGGGCAATATCCACAGTACTTCTTACTGCACCAAATATAATTAGAGGAGGTTATTTTTTAAGATTAACCTATATATATAAAAAATCGTACTATAAGTTAACCCATCGTTCGCTAAAATGGATTGAAACTTTGGGATATAAGAAAGCCTCCATGATAATTTCTATCGTTTAAGCTAATTTTGCTTGATCCATATCCCCATTAAAAGGGTAGGATTGGAGAACTCCAAGTATTGAAGATAAAAACACTCAATTATGTATCTTATCAATCATGAAAAGTAAAAAATCTTTTAAGACAAGATTACAATCCAAACTTACTATACATCACTAGTGAGCAATCGAGCTTGACCTTATTGAGCAAAAGGAATGATGAAATAACTAGAAAGACTTGAAGATCAATACACTATGAGGGCATTTATTTGTGTGAAAGATTAAATTGATAAAAACATACACTTAAATACTTGAAAGATAAGATGATCAAACTAAGTTCTGAATCAATCAATGCATCTACTTGAGAAATAAGAGTGTACATAAGTTTTTATAACTCAAGATTACTGATAGCCCTCAAAGATTGGTAATGTTTGGATCCAAAAAAAGAGTAGTATACATAAGATACTAACTCGAGTTCGAATCCGACAAACATCTTCTAACTTGATAGCCATTTAAAGAGAAGCACATACCAACTTGCCAGAAAATAAAAAACAGAGTCAATAACAGAGATTATTATTATTACTTTTTATTTACAACTATTGATCAATATGTTGGACGCACATCAATGATGGTTTAGCCAATTTGATCATAAAACAAAGGGAATTTTTTTCACCAATCAATAAATTCAGTTTACAACGATAAATCATGAACAACACATACAATAATCAATCTTCCACAACAAATCCCCAAACCAAAACTCTGACCATAGAAATCAAAATTTTAAAATACAAATTAATTAATTAATAGTAAGAAATAAATAAAGAGTTCTAGGAATTACCTGAAAACTACAACTGGATTTGAGGAAACGATCTGCTTGGCCTTGGCAAGCGCCATATCTATGTCTTCCCTTTTAAGCGTTGAGCTGAATAGTGATCCCATTTTTGAGCTCTGTTTTCTCGTGCTTTATATATTTCTGCAAAATCAGGGAGAAGGAAACAGGTGTTGGGTGTTTGGATCTGCCTAGTGTCCAAAAACACAGATGTCGGATTCTGAACTTGAAATCAAAGCAAGCGGAGCATTAACTTCTCTTTGGTTGGGTTCTATTTTTCTGTTTTTCTTCTTTTTTTTAAAGGAAAGAATGAGAATTTCATATTTAGATTCTATTATTTGTAGCGTTGGGCTTGGGAACGAAATATCATCTTTTTCTTTTTGTTTTGGTCACAACCAACTTGTGTAATAAAATTAGGTGTTTTCATTGTTTATTGGGGTTATTAGCCTCTAAATACACGAACTTTTTATATTTTCTAAAATTTAACATGACTTTTATTTTTAGCTCACAAATACACGAACTTAGCATTTTTTCTGATTTTTAACATTGACATGAAAAAACTCTATTTATTGTTGAGGTGGAGGCCGGAATACATGACGTGGATTACGAAATATGCACTTGAATAGAGTAATTTGATTCATTATTTTGATTAGAGAGTGAATGACATGGTATACCGGCCTTCACGTTAATAGTAAATTAGAATTTTTTTCTTATCGATGTCAAAACTAGAAAAAATGCTAAGTTCATGTATTTGTGGACTAAAATTAAAAGTCATGTTAAATTTCAGAAAATATAAAAAGTTCGTGTATTTACAGGCTAATAACCCTTGTTTATTGTTTATTGACTTTTTCTTTTCCTGTTTAATTAATCTATCTATATTATGTTAAAAAAGTGAAATTAATTTTATTAATGGTAATTTTGTAAATAAAAATGATTCAAATGTATGACTTACATAATTGATGGATATATTTAATTATTCATATTCTTGAATTATTTGTACTTTACTAGAATTCAATATACACAATTAAGTGTGATTTTGTGCAGAAATTGCTAGATTTGAATAAAGAGGAACAATTGTCAAAATTCTGGGATCGCTGAGCAAATATGAAGAAAATTGAAAAAGTTGGATTCTAGAAGAATTAAATTAATTGAAAGATTAATTTAATTAATATTTCCTTATAAAAATTGTGGCAAAACTGAATGCACCATTAAATTCATGGAATTCCAGATAAAATGTAAAGTTCAAAAGTTGCAAAATTGGGGAGAAGTTCATAAGTTTTATTGTAATTAACCCATTTATATATGTCCTTATAACTAGTTGATTTTACTAAACTTGTAATGAATCTATAATTTTGTGAAATGCCATATTTAGTCCTCGCATAAATTAAGATATCATTAATTATTTAGAGCATCTCAGTGGGCAGGTGCTATAAGAAGACGCTATAAGGTGGTCCTCATCTTAGCGCCTCTCACTCCATTGCATTGGCTTTATAAGAGGCGCTATAATTTACATTTCCATTTAATCTCATTTTTACTCTTCTATTTTAAAATTCAACATTTCATTAAAATTAAAATTAAACATTACATTAATTAAAATAAAAACTAGTCCAATAATTTAGATAACTAAAATTTGAATTCAACATTAATTAAAAAAAATACGGTAATTTAAATCTACACTACATGAATCCTTTACGCCTGAGCACTTCTTGGACCATGTTCTGGTGCCATGCCAATTGATCCTACAACATACTCGAAGTGTCCGTGTTGATGATTTTGAAATCGAGCTTTTCCCTTTTCACCTTGGCTTCTCTAATTTTTGCTTCAGCAACTTTAGCTTTACGTTGACTTTTGCTTTGGTTGGTTTGGATTTTGCTTCGGCGATGGAACAAGTTTGGATGATAAATTCTTCTATGTCGTGTGCAACGCGTTCCAGTGCCTTGTAGTATTGTGCCTTTTCCGTTGAGGATTCCACTTTCTTCCCCTTGCCTTTATCACGCTTTGTTGCTTTCTGGCCTTGGGGCTTTGTCGGGATACTTGGCTCTGAAGATGTTGTTGTGGTCTGCCCTTCGGAGCCCTTCGACTTCTTGGAGGAGTGTACACCCTCTCCCTGAGATGCGAATCCCTGACATTCGCACAAGATTATCCAAGCTTTGAAATATTGCTTGAATTGGGCTTCATTGTTGGCCTCGTAGATTTCTTGCACCTGCTGAGGATTTGCTCCTCACTCATTCCATTAGCTTTGCATTTTCCGTAGATCGCTTCCCGCACTTTGACGTTCTTTTGGACGCGTTGAAAGTGGGATTTGATATGCATGTTCTCACAAGCAGGAGCTCCCTCAGGTTTATTGGTGTTGAATCTCTGAAGTGATTCCTTTCCAATATTGGATAGCCTTTTTGCCCGTCCCCAATATTGAGTTGTGGGTAGCCTCCGCCCATAATATGCAGATGATCTCTGTCTCTGTGGACTTGTACTCAGTGCGGGCCTTGGAAGACTTTGGCTTCGTGCCTTTGGCGGCTTCGGCTTCAACGATGGGCGGTGGGTTCGCCGGGGTTAGAAAAGAGCCCGGGGAAAAGATATTCGAGCCTTGAAAGAAGGCACAAACCCATCATCATAGAAGGACTAGGAACACCCGAGC
Organism: Salvia miltiorrhiza; assembly: GCF_028751815.1. NCBI lineage: Eukaryota > Viridiplantae > Streptophyta > Magnoliopsida > Lamiales > Lamiaceae > Salvia > Salvia miltiorrhiza. The sequence continues at coordinate 31,376,657 of NC_080390.1, read as the reverse complement.
CTTCAGCGTATTTCTTCAAGTAATCATCGAATTGACGATCCATTTTTACACTAAATATGAGAGAATAGATTGAGGGAGGAAGAGAGAATTGTGTTGGATGTGAAAAATGAAGTGGGGGAAGAAGTAGTATATATACATAAATAAAAAGAAATTAAAAAAGTGGGGAGGGGCAAAGAGCCGTTTGGGGCAACAATAAAAAAAATAAAAATAAAAATAAAAATAAAAGAAAAAAAGGGTTCAAACGGTTGACGAATTTCAAAGCTTTTTTGTTTTTGTTTTTCAAGTGTGTGCCAACATGCACTCTATTTTAAAGCTTCTGTGCCTGGCACCATCCATCAACTCGAGCACGAGCTGGGGGGAGGGGGGACACCAACGCGCGGCGCTGCGCAGCGTGCCGGATCGGTCTGGCACGCTCTCTTTCCTCACGCTTGAGATGCTCTTATATATATGTGCAAAATTTTTTGTGACACGAATTTTAATAAATGTTGGATGAGTGTGTTGTGAGTGGAGAAATAAACCCACTTTATTTTTAGTATTATGTAATGGGTAATGCACAAAAATAGAAAATGCATACTCTTGTGGGACGTACCGAAATGACAAAAAGTACAAACTTTAGAACGGAGCAAACATAGAAAATGCATACTCTTGGCCAGGCTGCTGCGGGGCGGCGCCGCTTGCTGGAGACGGAGAGGGAAGGTCCGACGCGAGATCCAGCGGCTAGGTATTGGGGTATGGGAGACAGATTCACTTTAGATTTCCTATTAGGGTGGAATGGAGTGGCTGGTGGGTGAGATCCGACGGCTAGGGTATTGGAGTGTGGGGAACAAATTCACTTCATATTTTGTATTAGGGTAGAATTTAGGTCAAATTTAATTTATTTGTTAATAATATTATTGATCACAATTTTATTAACAATGAAAACTGCAACTCACATAACGCAATTATAGTAATAAATAGCAAGCAGAGTATCGTCTCCACAGGGACTGATAACCGAAATAACTCTAAGTACTTTCAAATTAAACTATCACAGTAGACATGCAACCAAAATAATAAGGAACGATTAAAGATAAAAGCAGGGCGAATAAAAATTAAATATAAAATTCAGATGATAAACGACTGATCCCAGGGTTGTAAATTCATTAATCAAATTCACATAATCAACCTATTAATCCTAATTACCAGTTTAATCCACCTATGATGAGAGATCACACAATTAGTCAATTACTCTCGCTAGAGCAGCAACGATCGTAAATTAGTAAAATTATCTATCTCCGCCAGGTCTCAAGAAAATCTACTAACTCCCGAAAGCGCCTAAGAATAGCTCCCTATGATCCACATATTTCCGTCAGGTCTCAAGTTTAATATCATATCACACATTCATGAATCCGCTAAACAGTTATCTCCGCTAGGTCTCAAACCGAATAGCTACACATGCAAATTATTGATCAGATAATTCACAAGAATTCAAGCACCAGGAATTATAAATCATACACTGGAAGGCAAAAATGTATTAACAAATTAATTACATAAATCTAATTATTACAAACTCTAAAATCATATTAAAAATCTAGCCAGACATCAGAAAATAAATCAAAAGCATAATAAATAAACTTGATAAAATCCGAAAAGAAATCTGAACAACAACTTGAATGTTTAATTCTTCAATCTTGGAGGAAAAGAAATCTAATCTATGAAAGCTATAAAATTCTAATCTAAAACTGAAAAATATGAAAAGATGAGGAACATGGGTGAAAAGAGGTGAAGAGATGTGTCTAATAGGTCAGACAAATGACCTATATATGGGCACAGGAGATAAATACAGTGTAGAACTCGAAAATTCGGAAATTCCCATCGGGCACTATTCACTGCTGCGCGCGACTTTCTTGTTCTGGCCATATCTTCCTCGTCCGAACTCGGATTTGCAAATCGTTTGCGCATACTAACTCGTATCGAGATGAACTACAACTTTAATTAATACCACCGGTCCAAATTCAGAATATATATTTCTGTAAAATTCATCAAAGTACGAGCAAGAATCATATTTCACAAGATAAAACAATTTAAGCACAAAATAATCATCAAACACTCAATTCCCTATAAAATAGACATCATATGAACACTAAAAACTATGGAAACATGAGTGTTATCAACTATAGATATATAAATCAAATAATTATTTTATAAAAGGTATAGGTCGGTCCGATTAGGGCTGAGCATCGGTTCAAAACCGAACCGAACCGAACCAATTTGGACAAACCGAAACCGAACCGACCTTGGAGGTGGACGGACCGAACCGAACCGAGTGAGGGCTGAAAACCGACCACAACCGAACCGGCCGAAACCGATCGGTTTCGGCCGGTTCCCGAACCAACCGATTTTTTTTTTTTTCAAAAAAACCGAAAATCTGCAGAATTCTGTAAATAACAGCATGTAAAATTCGAAAAAAAACCATAAAAAAACTGCTCAAAACACTAAAGAAGTCACTAAAATAGCCTAAATTAAAATACTAAACAAGCAAACAACATCAATTCCAAGTCCTTAACAAATAAATCCTAAACAAGTCCCAAATCAACCAAACATCAATTCAAGTCCTTAATACAAATGTTCAATAATCCAACATCAACATAAAAATGAGAATTTAAAAGTTTTAAGTAAACAACACAAAAGTTTCAACTTCAATTGCTTCTTCGTCATTTGGCTTCAAGAATCAAGACTCCATCATATCTCCATTCCCTTCTTCACAAACAATGCCAAGACTTGCCAAAGCTACAAAAAGAAAACAAGCAAATAATTAAACAATGTAAGTTAAATAAGGAGATATGAAGAAATAATTCACAAGTAAAAAGACCTTCTTCATGCTTTTGAATGGCCTCTATATCCTCTTCGATTGTTATGGCTTCCTTCGACTTCCTTAACCAATCTTGGCAACAAATGAGACTCTCCACAAGTTTAGGAGACAATGAACTCCTAAAAGGATCAAGAATCCTCCCCTCGTGCTAAAAGCGGACTCGGATGCCACCGTAGAAATAGGCACCGATAGTACATCCCGAGCAAGATGAGCAAGAATAGGCAATCTAGGTTGGTTAACCTTCCACCAAGATGTTATGTCAAAATTCTTTGAATCATCAACTCCCCTTTCTTTCTCACTTAAATAGACATCCAAATCATTAGAAACACTATCTCCTACACCTCGCCTTTGTTTTTTGAACTTGTCAATCAAAAGATAAGGAGTTGAAGAAGTTGAGTCTTGTGAAGACTCAACTTCTTGACTTGTTCCATGACTTGAAGCTTGAGAATGAGCTTGATGCAAAGATTTGTAAGCTTCATACAATTCATAAAGTTCCTCCTTCACACTTTTGGCAATAGATTCCCCAACATCAACTCCATATACCTCAATAAGTATGAATTCAAGAACTTCAAACTTGTATCTAGGGTCAACAACAACACTAAAAAAGATGAGCTTGTTCATTTTTCTTGGATCACCCCAATACTTATCAAATTTCTCCTTCATTTGCACCCCCATGTCCCTCACATCTATGGTCGAATTAGCCACCCATTCTTTCAACAAGCAATACATATTGGTGATCTCATGCAAAAATGCATTTGAAGTGACATACAATGACCCAGAAATCCTAACAGTCAACTCATAAAAAGTTTTCAACACATTGCTCATCTTTTTTGCATTTTCTCAATCAACAAATTCAGGTACACCCTCACTCTTCTCAAGTTCAATCTTATAAGAGGGATCTTTCAATTCAAAGATGTCAAAAGCTTTTTCAAATTTGCAAGCAACATGCAACATCAAGTATGTTGAATTCCATCTAGTAGGCACATCCAACACTAAAAGACTTTTGCACTCAATATTTTCCTCTTTGCAACATGCAATGAATCTTGCAAATTTAGCAGGTGATTGCTTAACAAATTTAACAGCATCCCTAATCCTTTGAATGGATTTATCCAATTTTTTCAACCCATCTTTCACAACCAAATTCACAATATGAGCAACACACCTCATATGCACAAATCTACCACCAACCAAACAACAATTACGAGCAATCAATCTATTTCTCAATGCAACAATAGCTGTGCCATTTCCCCCTCTTTTCTATTTTCAGCCATTAAACTGAAACAAAACCAAAACAAAACCAAATCAAAACCAAATCTGACCTTAAAATTCATATACCTAAAGACAAATCTGTCCATTCATTCAATTTATCAAACAACAAAAAATTTAAATCTGGCCCTAAAGGTCTAAACACATTCCATCGCCCTAAATCTAAACACATGAATGTAGAAAGCATAAGATAGAAAATAGAAAGCATAAGATATTGGTTTACCTTTCGAAGGAGGGGAGAAAGGTGGCGGGGGAGGCTTCAGCGGCGGTCTGGACGGCGTCTGGCTCGTGCTGGAGACGTCAGAAGCGGGGGGCGGCCGACGACGGGTCTGGCTCGTGCTGGTGCTGGCGTGCTGCCGTCCTGGTCTGCTCGTCAGTCGTCCTAGAGGAGAATGGAGGCGCTGGGCGTGGACCGCGTGGTCGCCGGTTAGAGGGGCGGCGGCTGGCTGGGCAGTGTGGAGAAGAAGAATGGAGGCGCTGGGGGTGGCCGCCGATTAGAGAGGCGCCGGCTGCCGGCTGCGCGGCTGGGAGGGAGGGAGGAAACTAGGGTTTCCGAACAGGAGAAGAGAGGCGCCGCGACTGTATGTTGAAAATGGGATGAGAAATTGAGACTAGGGTTTATTTTACCATTTGTAATATAAAATATAAAATAAATAATATTATATATATATATATATATCATCGGTTCGGTTCGGTTCATAACCGAACTAAAACTAAAAAACCGACAACCGAACCGATCCCCATCGGTTTTTATACTTAAAAACCGAACCGAACCGACAACCAGAAATTCTAAAACCGAACCGAACCGGAAATGATCGGTTCGGTCGGTTTTTTCGGTTCGGTCGGTTCTATGCTCAGCCCTAGGTCCGATTTCAGCGAATTCGAGTGGGTTCAGACCCGGACCGACTCAAAAAAAATTTGGTCCTAAAAAAAGACCCGGATCGGACCGAATATGCATATTGGGCCGGTTTGGTCCGGACCAAATCCATCGGTCCGAGTCAGTGTAGTGGGTCCGGGTTGGGTTTGCTCACCCCTAGCCGAGAGAGGGATTTTGGGAGTGATTGCTCCATATTTAGCCCAACCATTCCATGATTTTTGCACAAAAAATACTACTTCCGTCCACAAAAAATAGCCCCTTTTTACAATTTTGAGATATCCACAAAAATTAGTCCTTTTCCATTTTTGAAAACTATCTCTTATATGGTGGGCCTCATTTTCCACTCACAATACAATTAATTATCATTATTAACACTACTTTTAAGTGAGCTCATTTCTCCACTTACAATACAATAACTATTTTTATTAAAACGCGTGCCATCCACCTTTAGGATTATTTTTGGTGGACGGATGGAGTATGAAATAAAGAAGAAGAAGAAGAAGAAGAAGAAGAAGAAGAAGAAGAATGAGAATTGTGTGTGATTCGGGGTGAGCAGTCGGTCCGGACCAACGAAACCGAGGACCGAATTTTCAAAAAAAATTGGACCGAACCGGACCAACTGAAACCTTAGGACCGAACCGAAACCGGACCAAAACCGCCATCGGTCCTCAGTCCGGTTCGGTCCAAAACCGACCGTTTTTAAAATATTAAAAATTAATAAAAATATTAATAATATTAATAAAAATATTAATAAAAACATTATAAATTAATAAAAATATTAATAAAAATATTAGAAATTAATAAAATATTAATATATTAATAAAAATATTAATTATATATTTAAAATATATATATTCGGTTCGGTCCGATTTTCGTCGATTTTGGCCTCCCCGGGACCGGGACCAAACCGAAATATTTTCGGTCCAAGAAAATAGGACCGGACCGGACCAATACATGGACCAAAACCGACCCGAACCGAAAAAACAGATCGGTTCGGTCCGGTCCGTCGGTTTTGGTCCGGTTTTGCTCAACCCTATGTGTGATAGTGAATAGAAGATGGATCAATTTATAGATGTAGAATAAGATATGTAAAAGCAAAAAAAATAAAATTTGAAGAGAGCCGCATGGAACGGCTCCCTGCCAACAAATCTGCCATTTTACCGTTGCCTTTTTCCGATTTGCGATTTTTTTTAAATTAAATTGCAGGAAAATATGTGATTGGATCGTGCCATTCATGTGCCCAATTAGTTCATGCTTTGCGCTGAGCGCGGAGGAGAGAGCTGGGTGCGGAGGGGACGGCGCGGCATTGGGGGGGGGGGGGGGGGGGGTTCGCGCCCCCACTGTGGGTGCTCTAAGGAAAATAATTGCAAAAAAAATGGTGGGAGAGTGTTTTGAATTTTATGGTTTATGCGATTGGCCGTGTTTTTGCATAGGGAAAAATGCGCCCCAATTAATTATGGTCTAATAAGTAGTTGAATAACACCTTCAAAATGCGCCCCAACTATATACAATTATGCACCGTATGAAAATGCACCCACATTTAATCAGGAATGCGCTCTGGTACCCAGATCGTGGGTTAAGAATTCTGGGCAAATGTTGGAGAATTTTTATTCAATTTAAATTTTGTCAATTTTGCACTAAAAAATCTATGACACCACTGCAATATTCCCCATGCGTGTACCAAACAATTATTTAAGGGAAAATATCATCAAAATTCTTGTAGTTTCGCTCGTTTCGCATTTTCTCCATGATCTAAAAATTTCTCGTTAAAATCCTTGACCGTTAATTCGATTCTTAATTTTCCTTAATGACGTTTTCCGGCCATCAATTACATGACGTGTCACTTATGTGGCGGAGCTTTTGCTGAGCCCAAAACGGCGCCGTTGACTTTCTTTTTCCACCAATTTCCTACTTTATCGATTCATGGTTTAATACATTATTATGATGATGACGATGATGATGATGGCTGCGTTATCTTCTTCCTCTTCTCTTCTCTGTAATTTACTTGACCATTTTTCTCTCTCTCTCAAGGTACAATATGGCTCCCTCTAACCAGGGGGCTTAGCCCACTGGCCACCAGGTCCTCACTTAAGTGAAGTGACCCGGGTTCGATCCCTCTTGGGAGCGAATTGGAGATTGGGAGATATAAGGTGGATTTTGGTGAATGGAGAGATAAGGTGGTTCTTGGAGTGGATGGGGAACTAATTACTAACATCTAATATGACTTTGCCCGATCAAAAAAAAAAAAAAAAAAAACAATATGGCTCCCTCTCTCTCCAATCAATCTCTATCTCGTATATATAACTATTGAGGATTTGCTCATTTTCATCACCATTGCCCCACTCTCTGCTTCTCCGATTGGGCCAAGGTTTAATTCTTGATTGTACTTGCTCAACCATGAAGTAATTAATTTTGGAGGCAGCGATACCTATCCCGGAGAAGGACAATCTCGACTACTTCGCCGCCATATGCCACCGCGACCATCTCTACAAGCCTGCCGCCTCGCCACCACCCCCGCCTCCAGCCCCTACCTCACATTCTTCTTCAATTGCTTACAGTGGGTTGGGGATTTTCTTTGATGAAGAACCCTAATTTCACAAGGAATTTCTATTCGGAAACAATATAGTCAAATGACCATAATGAAGATTGAAAATCAATTTTTGGCCCCTAATCTTAAAACATCAAAATATAGCCATTAATTAGGTGGTATGCCTAATTTGCCCTTTTTACTCGGCTGGGGTGATTGCACGACCGCTGGATGATTGCGCGGCCGCTGGAAGCTTATGGGTGAGTTGCGCGCTCACGGGGAAAAGCCAGCGCCCGCTGCGCGTACGCATCATTTTATTACTTGGTTTTATTTTGAATTTCCGTTTAAGCACTTCCCTGTAGGGTTTAGATGTTCCATTTAGGGTTTAGATTATCCATTTAGGGTTTAGATGTTCGATTTAAAGTTTAGATTATCCATTCTTAGATGATCCATTTATGATTTCTTGATTCTATTACTGTTGTTTCTATTGCACGTATGGCATTTATGGCACTATTAGTGCCATAAGTGCCAAAATGACCATTTTACTTGATTTTATTTTGGATTTCCGTTGGCACTTTTGGCACTATTAGTGCCATAAGAATAGTGCCAAAAGTGCCAACGGAAATCCAAAATAAAACCAAAGTAAAATCTTGGCACTAATAGTGCCATAAGTGCCTAACCCGACCCGGCACGCGACCCGCATGCCTGATTCTACCCGGTCCATCTCATTAAGGGTAAAAACATCCAAATCAATAAAAATGGCCAAATTTTATGTTTTTTCAATGTGTGACCATAAATTGTGTTTTATGCTTCATTTTGGCTACTTCAAAATTTTACTCTTTCTATTCGTGCTCAATTTTTTAGTTTGATTTCAATAAATCCTCAAATAATATATAAAACGACAACGTTTTATATTTATTAATTAAACACAATCGTTTTTCTCGCCGCAGAAAATTAAGCCTACGTGGAATTCCGATCCCCATGTCAGCATAAGTTAAAGGGAGGATTAATTTTAAGGGAAAATTAAGAATCAGGATTAAGGTCAAGGATTTTAACGAGTGATTTTTAGGTCATGGAAAAACAGATGAAACTACCGGAATTTTGACGCTATTTGCCCATTTTTTAAATATTCAAATGGATATATAATACAACTATTCGAAAAAGTGGGTAATTTAGGTAGATACTTCAAGATAATTGGGTAATTTGATATATTACCACATGAATAAATGGTTTATTACAAAATATTTGACGTGTGAGCGAAATCTGATGTTGTTTTGTCCAATTAACATTAAAAAAAATCAAAAAATACAAGTAATCTTTTTATAACGGAAAACATTTTAGGTGTTTGATTGATATTATCTGACACATTTATGACTCAATTCTATTTATGCTTTTGATTGATATTATCAATAATTTATTACGTATTTGTAACTCAACTTATAATTTAAACCTTTGATTGTATTTTTTTTTTTTTTTATCCAGATTGTATTTACTTTTTCAGATGTATACACAATATACAAATTCATGAGAGAAACCAAGGCATGCAATGCATGGCTGAAGAAAATTTACGAGCTACCCCGATTTTCCTCAATCTATCATGAATCATTGAAAAATACAAAATAAGATCTGAAAAATGCTGACATCCCCTGTTTATGCTCATCAGTCACGCCCATGCATGCAAAGCTTGATGGAAACCTCTCATTTGGATGCAAAAATGTCTTCCAACTCCTTGTACAGCCCCCTCGGCTTCGCCTTATAATCCGTCGACGTTGATGCCGACGCTGACACCGACGCCGACGAGCTCCCACTTCTCTTATTCCTCCAGAACCCACTCCACCTCACCTTACTCGAAGAGGGGTCAGTTGGAGTGGACGGCTTGCTTCCTTCTCTGCTGAAACTAGACCTCGCTATCTCCCTTATATGCCTCAGCCACGGCTTATCCCCGGAGCTCCGGCTTCCAGAGCTCCGATTCCTGCTCGTGGTATCCGTCTCACCGGGATTGTTGATGGGAAACCGCCGGAGCAGATTCTTGATCCAACAATGAGGCAAAACCAGCAATGCAAATCCAATGGCTGCCGTTTCAAGGCCAAGAAAAAACGAATATGTGATGGGATCCAACTGCTTGATCTGCTTGTACAATGCATGCCACGCTTTGATGATTTGTACTACAAATGCTAGCAAGAACACCAGCACCATTGCAATCCCTAGCCTCCTCTCGCCCTGGGGCGAGAGCTGCTTGTCCAAGAGGACAAGGCAGCACGCAAAGATCACGAGCTCGCAGGAGACAGAGATGATCTCAACAAGCTGGAGCTTCTTCTTGATGAATGGCTTCTTGAGCACCATGAAGAAGAGCTGGAATGCGGTGATGCAAAGCAGGGCGATTGTGGGGGTCCTCGATGTCCATGTTTGGGAGTAGGCACCCACAAAGATGCCAAGAGCCACGCGCCTCGCGGATTCTAGCAAGGTATAGTAGATCCTGAGGATCCCGAAGAGCTTCTGTATGAAAGGCGCCTCTGCATCCTCTGTCTCATCGTCTGAGGCGATGATCCTGTCGCCCGGCTTGCTGAGGCTGCTTCCGGAGATCTGTGACAGCATGTATTTTGGAGGGCCTCTCAGATCCTCAAAGAGAGGGCCTAGGATGGTTAAGTAGATGGAACGACGCTCGTTCTTCCACGTCCATTGGCCTCTCTTGCCGGGGCCTAATGTGACTCGAATGAGCTCCTGATACCAGTGGAATGTTTGGCCCTCTTGGTGAACCTCTTTATATTGAAGCAGCTTTCCAAATGTGATGCCGAAAGAGAGGAATATGAGCAGGCAGAGTAGCATGAAAGCTACTAGGCTTAGCACGAGAACACCAACAATTGTGCCAGAAGGCGTTGCTCCTAACAATGCAGACATGCAGCAATGTTGCTTCAGATGATAAGTATGTTTTTTTGTGTGCAAAATGTGGTGTTTTCCGACGTGTACCTTTGATTAGTGATGCTGATGCTTCGGAGATGCAAGGTAGTGCTAGGATCAGAAGAAAGATCTCAAATCTTGGAAAAATGAGTGCTCCATAGCTTTGTTTATCCTTGATTTGCTTCTTGAATTTGAGGATCATGAAGAGTAGAGCATGGAGCAGTATCAAACCGCCTCCGATTACAGCTAGCCAGAACATGCTTCTGCTGAAATCTCTCCATCTGGAAGAAACAGTAGACATTCATCTAGCTGCAGTGGCAGATTTGGCCTAAAAAATGGTAAGAACGAACATGTTTACCCGTGTGAATTCTGTGGATCCAAAATGTATTCTGCTTCTGGCATGGTAGACTGGCTCTGTGTTTAAAAGGCCTCAATTAGTATGCAGAAGTAAATAGCAAGATTGGAGTGAAAGAAGTAGTTAGATCTTTACCTCAAAATATGATGCATACTCCAAAGGGTTCAGAGGCAACCCAAAAACCTTGGCTGAATCCACATTTGCAGCTTCGGGTTTAAGGCCCTCAACGAATATTGAATCGTGATCTTTGGGAGCACGAATCAGCCGATCCTTGGGTGAAGTTGAGCCCACCATGACTAAATGCAGGTCGCCCTTCTCCCATGGGAGATTGAAGTAAGGAATACTCCACTGTAAGCCTCTTGCAAGCTCATAATATTCGACAGGTAAGGTGACTCCTAACCATTTACACAGTGCAAAAATTTGAATATGCGATGCGATTCTCTGCACCAAGTAAGATAACGTAAGATCACTTAATGCTATGTCAAACATGAGCTAAACAGCATCAGTTTGACCTTTTATTCAGATTTTTCTTAATTTTTTGTGATGATGGATAGCTTCATCTAAGAATAAAGATTATAGTAGTAATAATGGGAGATTACAAAGAGATTTCTGGCAGGGTCGAAGCACAAGATAGCACTCGGTTTGGAGTATGCTCCAGAAGATAGCAAACTTGCTGTCGAAACAGATAGAAAGCCGGCAACCAAAGCTGTAATGCCAAAAGCAGTGGTGGCAAAGTACGAAAGCACCAAAGATTCAACGGGTGCTGAATCTAAAGAGAGAACAATTAGTGGAGCAAAAATGGCAAATTATGGTAATAAGAAGAAAAGATTTGAGTCCTACAGTGCCTGACTTGCAGAGTATTAGATGCTCCGTTTCCATTCCCTGAAACATCGGATGTCACATTTTCAGGAACATAAATGGATATGGCATCGGTCTCTGCTCGTATATGGGCCGTGTAGCTTCTCCTACTCACCTCTTGGAAGCTGTGGAATGCATAAACAAGAGAAATTTTACCAGCTGTGGAAAAATGTGTAGTTGAATGTTTATATACAGCAGCAACTATCACCTCTGCAAATACCCTCCAGAAACTGATACATGAGATGAGTTGAAACCGAATACTGGCTTCATAAATTTGATCATGACAAGAATACTCTTCTCTTTTGTCCGCATGTCACATGTTGTGCTCAGCCTAACAGTTGGTCTTTGAGAATCTAAATTCATTCAGAAGCAAATAAAATTTCAATTTCTGTGGAAAGACATTATAGTTGCTTTATCCTCGAAGCTGTGTTCGCATTCTTTTGCATACCATAGAGAAACGTTACAGGAGATACGGGAGCAACGGGGGTCCCCTGTCTAGTGATCACCAAGTTCGACTGCAGGCTCACAGTAAAAATAGCCATGTTTGATATATTAGTAATCTGCACGGAAATCCAGAGGAAATAAATATCAGTAGGAAAAAAAAAAAAGGTGTTAACAAAGTAGAGTTAATCTAGAGAGGTGAAAATTAACCTGGTAGCCAAATCTACGCTGTCCATGGCTACTCCCATTTATGGGAACGAGTGATCCTTGATTTATGTCGATGGAGTTCAAGATTTCAGCAGACGAATTCATGACAGGTTCGGTGAAATACAGATATATCTTTAAGAACTTGTCCTTGTTAGTTGCCAATATAGTTCTAGTTTCAGTGCTTATCTGAAGCAGCCTTTCGGGTATATGAGTTCTCATGTTCACAAGCACACTTCGTTTATCTGAAGAGAGAGAGAGAGAGAGAGAGAGAGAGAGAGAGAGAGAGAACTGCACATTAGTAATGTGAATAATAAACATGATTAGACCACAACTGTTTATGATCAAACTCACCAAAATGTATTACTAAACTTGAGTTATCTGTTCTTGTAAATTGGTTTCCTGCAGAGTCTGTACAGAAATCTTTGTCCATTACCAGGATCAAGCGTCCATATCGAACTCTCTCAGATACGCTGACAACTAGAGAGTATTTCATGCTTGGCTCGATAACGTTGAGTGTATTTGGCAAGACCTCTCCAGCACCATAAACAAGAAGCTGTTGGGCAAGAACACAATCATGAATCATAGATTTTATGGTTGCGAGTAAAAAACCTGCTAACGAGCTAAACATATGAAATGCTATCGAGTCCTAGCTGACCACGTACTCACGTTGCAGGCATTTACAGAAGGGCACATGAAACCACCACCACAGGGCTCACTGAAAGATATGTTCACTGAAACACGAGAAGCACTTGTAAAGCTCGTCGCTCCTGTTAGATGCGCTGTGGGTTTAACCGTGTCTGCAAAATAGAGGTACAGCTCAATCAGGTACTGTCTATGACCATGCTAGGCTGCTTATTTGAGTAATCAACATGTCACAAAAGATTAGGAGCATAAATCAAGCATTGCACATTGCTGTTTCATTCACAGATGTTATGACAAGAATCATATATTTCTTGAAAGATAGACTTGTGAAATGAAAAATTATCGTGATTCAAGAGAATTAGGGAGGTTGCTCGAGTACCAATGGTCCAGTTATAGCTCGCACAGGCAACTCCCCGAGACCCTTTCGTGCACACCTCAAATGAATGATTCCCATCTAATAATCTTGAATACGATATCCTTCCACCTTCACAAGCTGAATCCTTGCCATGATCCAGCTGCATTTTTCGGATATGTCAAAACTTAGTAGGCAAATCCAAAGAGCAGAGCCAAAATTGCCAGAATATGATTAGCAAGTTTCTCCCTTTCTTACAAAATAAGCAAAATTGTATGCAGCCATAGGAAAACTCAATTTTCAGAGCATAATCTAGTATTCTAATCTTCCTACAACCGGACAATGGCTGCTTAGTTATTTTCCTCTTTGCAATATATAAACCATATTAAAAAATCAACTTGTTTGCAGAAACAGACATCCTTTTATTTATTACCTCTGCACATGGTATACAAGAAAACTTTTTATTTTTACTTTTTTATGGAATCAAACAGGAACTCATGCAAACAGCCTATCTCTATGAATAAAATTGAAACTTCTCATTAGTATTTTACGTTTTATGGTGCATGCACTCAATGGCGGACACAGGTGAGAGGTGGGGGGGGCTTCAAATTTTTATCCAAAAGCCCTTGTCATCAAATGGAATCATAGAAAAATTGCCTTCTAAAAATCTCGAACTCTACATATAAAAAATATAGCATCTTATCAAGATTTTTTCAGCGTGCCCCTGAAATTGCACTGAACTATATGTGAAATGAATCATTTCATGGAGAAAGATTCGATTTTTTCTTTTCTTGAACTACAAATCTTGAAAGGTGAAAATATAGCACATCCTTTACATCATATCTAGATTTGTTATATGCACATAATAAAATCAGAAATTCCCTTTTCTTTTTAGTCTGGTGCAAGTGTGTGTGTGTGAAATGAGAGGTGACCTTGCAAGTGGTGGAACAGTCGGAGCAGATGGTGTCATTGCCAGCCACCAAAACTTGGAAAGAGAAAGTGGAGTAATTTCTGTTGGAGAATGCATGAGGAGTCTCCAGTAATTTCACAGCCACCTCAGAACCATCGCAGCACACTCCCAAACTCAAAATCAGAAAAACCCAACAATGCAGAAGCAAGAACCAAGAAAACCTTGACCCCATTTTGCCAAACAAATTTACACTAGCACAAGATTTACATGAATGAACAATGTGTTTGCTATCAGATTGCTGAAATTCTCCAACAACTGTCAACAGATTAAGACACACACTACAGTCTACAGCTAGTAATGCAGTGTGTGTGTGTGTGTTTGTGTGAAGAGAGAGAGGGAGAATAAAAATTAAACTAAATAGATATAAAAGGATGGTAGTGGTGGAGAGAGCACATGACACTGACAAGGCAACTCAGACTAGTATGTGTAATGCAGTGAAGATAAGAGAGAGAGAGAGAGAGAGAGAGAGAGAGAGAGAGATTCCCCTGGACCCTGGTAGTATTAAATGAAGACTGGGTGAAACAGTTCCATCAATTCTGATTCTGAGCCATGAATGAATGAGATGAAAAAGGAGAAAGACGTTAAAGTTTTCAATGCATTTTGACGAAATTGTTGCGAACAAGAAAGCGACCCCATTCAACAAAGGCAAAAAATTGAATGAGGCCTTAGCTATTTTTGAGCCTTTCATTTTTCCATGTGTATGTGAAGATAAGCAATTGGAATATATCGATTTCGTATGTATCAAACTTTGTCGTGTGTTTTTTTTTTTTTTTTTTTTTTTTTTTTTTTTTTAAATTGAAAAGGTTTCTTTACTTACAATTCTTTTGAGTGGTACAGATGCAAAATATAGATTGCAACAACAATGTAATAGTTCATACAAGAAAAAGTAGCTAGCATGAAAAAGCTATACGCACGGACGCAGAAACAAGAGGATAAAAAAAAGGATAGAATGATTTGATCTGCAAATTATTATTTGAAGATTGAGGTACAGATCTTACATTTGGGTGTTGCTTCTGGGCTATGTTAAGAGAAACCACTAAAGCTAATCTCCATGCCTCTTCCACCTATTCCGGCGATCAAACATTGGAATCCACTTTCTTCTAGCTCTGCAATTACTTTGTCAACCACCGTTCCTGCTAATAGAGTAGGTAGCAGTGTGAGAACGCAGCCTCCTCCACCAGCTCCTGTTAGTTTAGTGGCTAGCTTGTATTTTAACGTAGTTTTGATCACAGTCTCGATAGAACCGTGGCTGACTCCCATGCACTGGAGTAATCCCTGATTCATCTCCATCAGCTCCCCTAGTTTTTCCTCTTTCTCAGTTATAGCAAGATCATCAGAAACTGGTGACTGGATGATGGCAGCCACCTCATTGCTGATAGAATCAACAGCTTTAAATACAGAGGTCATGGCACCACCATGCCTCGCTGCCCTTTCTGACACACCAGCTACCAATGCTCTTGTATTTCTTCCAACTTTCGTGTTAGTAACGAGCATCTTCAAAGGCATATTCGTCTTGATACGTGTGAGTTCGCCAGACCTAAATTTTATCATGTTTCCGAAGGTGCTTACTGTATTGTCTATCCCAGATGGCCTCCCATGGATCATCTTTTCACCTTCAAATGCCCATTTGTTTACCAGATCTAGTTCACTGTCCCCAAATGTTTGCCAACCTTGATGGCTAAAATCAAGTTTCAAAGAATCAGATAGTGCAAGGAGGGCAGCAGACAGTGCAACACAAAGAGCAGCAGACGAACCCAAGCCAGAGCCTAATGGTAGCTCAGAATTGACAACAACTTTAGCTGGCTTATTACCATGAATTGATGTATACAGCCAAAGGAAAGCTGAAATTCCTGAAGCAAGTCCAATCTTAGCATCTGCTAAATTTAGCTCTTCAACTAATGCATCAATTGCTTTTGCGGTCTCTAATGAACATGATGAAGGTGAGGAAGCAGACTTGCCGCCCAGTTCAGGCAGAACTTCCTTAAGCTTTCCAACTGGCCAAGAAAATTCCAAGTCCACATCCTTGAGCTGGAGTTTTAGTGCATCGTCGTTATCCTCGGGAGTGGGGAAGCGGAGAGATACATAAGTGTAGAGATCGATGGCGGCGGCGACGGCGGTGGATCCGTGAACGACGGCGTGCTCGCCGGCGAGTATGATTTTCCCAGGCGCTCTGGCTCTGACCTCCATACTATTCCCTTCAAACTTTGTCGTGTGTAATGTATTTATGTTGCTATTTATGTTGCCTGCAGTTTTATTTTATTTTATTCTACTTTTTAAAATCTCTTACTCCTTTTCGTTCACGAAAAATATGAATTATAAATAATTTTTACCACTCATTCAATAATTTTGTCTTAAAATTCGTTCTTCTTCCTAGGAAGTTATTTGAGGGACGAAGAGAGTATTTGTATTTATAACATAACATATTTATTTATTATTTATAATTTTTTTAACTAAACTATTTTTTTGATAAATTAACAGTATTAAATAAAGAAATTTAAAGGCTTTTTCACTAAGCTATTAATATTTTTTTAAAATCTTGTGGTATAAATGCACTAGAAGATAAAGAAATACGATCGTACAAGGAAGACTCAAATGTCATTGATATTGAATATTTTGATCGTTCATTATTAAGATTTTAAATTTGTTTATATACTTTGAAGTGTTGTTTAGTAAACTATCATTGTGTTTACCCAGAGTAGTATGATTTTAAGGTTCTATTTTTTTCTATGGTTTTCGTTGTGAATTGATGTGAGCAATTTAATTTTTTATATTTTTCCTCATTTTATAATCAAAAATAAATTTTAAGAAAAAAAATTCATTGGTTGAATTTGATCCAATTACTTAGTAGCTCGAGATGGGCTGAGTTGGGCTTACTAAATGTAGCCCGATAAATTTTCGAGCTAGCCCAATTCAACCCAGTAAGTTCTCAAAACCTGATGGTTTAGGGCCTGGCCGACATGCCCCGCCTAATTTGCCAGCTATACTTATGGGGCTTCATCTAATATTACTCCCTCCATCCCAATAATAATGTCTCAAAAAAATAGGATGCGCAAATTAAGAAAATGTAGATAAAGTAAATGGAGAGAGATATAAAGAGAGTAGTGAAAAAAATAAGAGAGAGATAAAGTAAATGAGGAGAGAGATAGAGAAAATAGATAAAGTAAATTATTTCGTTTTTCAAATTGAGACATTATGAATGGAACGCCCAAAAAAAAATTTAAAACGTTATTATTGGGACAGATAAGGTACTAAAAGTATTGTTTTATATTACTTTCTTATAACATTAACAAGTCCCCATCAAGTGAGATGGGATCTAATATTTTATAGTAATTTTTTGTGTATTGTCGTATCTCAATATTATATTTATTATTTTAATATTTTTATAAAAAATATTATAATATTATGAGTCATATTAAATTTTATTTCAACAAATTAAAGTTCTTATATACCTTTATTATGAATTTATCAATCCAAACGATAATAAAAGTAAAATTAAATAATAAAAAATAATTACTCCCACCGTCCACGAATTAAAGCCCTACTTGCACTTAAATTTTTGTCCACCAATTAAAGTCCTATTGTGTTTTTTGTACATTTTTACTCTTCTTTTTTCCTATATTTACTATCATTTGCCACTAATGGACCAACCTTACAACAACTTTATCATTTTTATATTCTATATTTATTACACTTTATCACTAGTGGACCCACCACACAACACCTTCAACACTTTAGTCAACTACCCTTATATTTCACCCACAACACCTTTTTCAGTTTTCTTAGTCTCCGTGCCCACCCTCAAATGGGGCTTTAATTGGTGGACGGAGGGAGTATATATTTTAGGGTTAATTACGCGAAAAATCATGAACTTTGGTCAGATTTTCAAGTTTGCCATGAACTTTTTTTTTATCAAATTTTCCCTGAACTTAACCAACTGATCAATTTTGCCATGGTTTTTACCTCCGGTGAAGGTCCGGTCTTAGCTGGCGCCTACGTGGCAATACCGAGCTGACATGGCGCCTACGTGGTAATATCGAGCTGATGTGGCGCCTACTTGATAAAAAAAAAAAATAGAAAATCGATTATTTTCCTCCCCTTCATCCTCTTTCTCAATGAACGCACGCCTCTCTCTGTCTCTCAAAAGAAAATCTGCTCAGCCCCTCTCTTTGAATTCCCAAAATCGGCGTCTCCTCATCAGCCATGAGTTCCGCCACACGCCACCACCGATCTCCGGCCTAGGGCAGCGATGTTGAGCTGCCGCT
Source organism: Salvia miltiorrhiza (assembly GCF_028751815.1). Taxonomy (NCBI): domain Eukaryota; kingdom Viridiplantae; phylum Streptophyta; class Magnoliopsida; order Lamiales; family Lamiaceae; genus Salvia; species Salvia miltiorrhiza. Next base: position 31,358,154 of record NC_080390.1, on the reverse strand, counting down.
CCCTTCGACTCCCTCATTTCTCACCGCCTCTGTCTCCCTCTCGGATTCAGGCTCGCCGAGCCCTTGCTCGACTTACCACCTTCGGAGTCTCTCTTCTCTTCCGGCGACTGCAGCAGCGACGAGCCTGCCACTCCGCCCCCCCTTTCTCTCACCCTCTGCCTCACTGAACCCGGCGAAAAGCGCCTCCACGCCGCCTCCACCTTCCTCCTCCTTGGCGACGGCGAGGCGCCGCCGCCTCCCTCTATCTCTCTCCCTCCGATTGACAGCGACCCAGCCGCCACCGGAGCCCTAGATCCCCGATTCCATTCGCTCAAAATCCTCTCTGAAAACTCTCTCCCTCGGATCTCTTCTCAGGTTGACGGCAGCAAGGCAGCGACCGTGCAGGGTAGATTCGGGGAGTCGGCAGAGCAGAGTCGGGCAGAGCTATCTCTGGCAGAGTCGGCAGAGCTGAGTCGCAGAGTCGGGCAGAGTCAGCAGAGCTGCCTCTAGCAGCGCTGCACTCTGGCAAGGCTTAGTCAGCTCTGGAATTGAAGAATACTTTGCTATGGAATTGAAGAATACTTAGTCAGCTCTGGAATTGAAGAATTCTGCCGCCGCCCCACCGCCCTTCTCCACCACCACACCTCTTTCTCCACCGGCCTTCCCCACCACCATCACCAGATCCGCCACGCCCTCCGCTCCTCCACCCCCATCACTAGAGCTCCGTCTGTTGGCATTTGTTGAGGAGGATGAGCAGCACTTTCGCCTCCACCATCTCCTCCTGCATCGCTATCATCTTCTTCGATGAGCCTGGGGCCTCCATTGAAGGAATCAGATGGGTGAATTGAAAATTTGTCGATTTGGGGAATGGGTTTCCTTTAATTGTTGGGAAATTTTCGATTTTGATCTTGTGTGTGTGTTAGCGTTGCTGGTGTTGAAAATCAAGCAAATATCGGATAGGGTTGCTGGCTATGCTGTTGTTAGCCAACGTCGAAGAAGATGAAGTCGGTTGCGTGGAAACCCTAGAAAATAAGGGTGGCGACGCAGAAACCCTAGCCGCCTAAGGCGCCGCTGCCCTATCAGACATGGTGGCTTCTAGGAATAGAAGCGATTCAGTTGGGGGTGGACCGGATGTAGTCGCTGCGGATTTCTTTCCGACGACGATGGTGGTGTCGAGAAGACGGGGGCTGGAATTTGAGGTAAAACGACGTCGTTTTACCCCCAACTAAACGACGTCGTTTTGGTTTCCGTCCGGCGGCGCCATGTCATATTTTAGGTCACTGAAAAGTGCCATGTCAGCATTCAATTTGGGGATTTTTGAAAACCATGGAAAAATTGATCATTTGGTTAAGTTCAGGGAAAATTTGATAAAAAAAAAGTTCATGGAAAACTTGAAAATCGGCCCAAAGTTCATGATTTTTTACGTAATTAACCCTATATTTTATTGGGCGAAATAAATTATATATAATTGTAAAATTGAAATTGAAACTGAAATTGAAAAAAAAAATGAAAGAAAAAAAGAGTGGATTTTGAAAATAGCCACTTTGGAATGTAAAAATAAAAATTGGCCACTAAGATAAAAAATAAAAAATTAAAAATTAGTCACGCTTACCATTTTACCCTTCACATAAACAACTTAAAAATTATCCACAAATTCATAATCAAGTCAAATTCACAACTAGCACTAATTTTAGTTGTGAATTCAAGCTTTAAAATTCAAATTCACAACTGAGTAGCTAGTGTTGGTTGTGAATTCGAGCACAATTAGAAATAGTTTTAGTCGTGAATTCAATGTTTAAAACTCAGTTTCACGACTATAATTATTTCTAGTTATGAATTCAAACTTTAAAACTCAAATTCATGACTACTACTATTTCTAGCTGTGAATTCAAACTTTAAATTTAAATTTACAATTAGCAATAGAAATGGTTGTGAATTCGAGCTTTAAAACTTAAATTCACAACTAACACTAGCAAATTCAGTTGTGAATTCGTGAAATTGGTTGTGAATTTTAGTTTTAGAACTCGAATTCACAACAAAAACACTCTCAGTTGTGAATTGGAGCTTTTAAATTCGAATTCACAACCAATACTGACGATTCAGTTATTAATTCATCGAGTTGGTTGTGAATTCATAGATCTGATTGTGAATTCAAGAACATTAAATTGTGAATTCATAGATCTGATCGTGAATTCAAGAACATTAAGTTGTGAATTCATAGATCTGGTTGTAAATTCAAAAACATTAATCAAAATGTTTCAATTTCACGATCAAAATCAAAATCTCCCAGAGCAGCACATCAAATCAGAGAGCTGAGCCACAAATCGGTGACCACCGCCACTTAAGCCACCTTCGCTCCATCGACGGTCTCTCCTCCTTTACTGATTTTTCTGACGAAATTAACTTGACACCATTAATGATGGATGGGTGTTGATGTATCACAAGCTACAGCTGCACAATGCTAACATGTTTCTTCGAGCAAAGGTTACTTTTTTTTGGGATAAATTTATAATATTAAATAAAGAAATTATAAGGTCGCGCCACAGGAGACTCGAATTCGAGACCTTTGGCCGCCTTAGGCATTAACCCTTTATCGTTTGGCCAACACACGCACAATAAATGTCACTTATTGTTCCTAGCTAATGTTGCTAATTAAGAATTAATTATTGAAATAAAGAGTTTAATTTGAGTGTGAGAGAGAGACAGAGAATTGGGCAATTGGAAGCAGAAGAGTGGATTGGGATTCGGGAGGAAAGATTTTGGTAACATTTGAATTATTTAAAGCGATTTCATCATCTGCATGAGCTATGCAGATTATTAGGGTTCAGTATACTCTAAGCTGAGTTTTCTACACACCAAGGCTAAGATGATGACAAGTGTACACTTCTTTTCCCCAAAATCATGAAATAACAAATTGGCCCTTCATAGAAATTTATAAACACCAACAGCCCCTCACAATTTTCAATATAGACAGAAAAAGTCCACATCATTTTCAATAATTATAAAATCATGCAATTAACAAAATATGGCCCAACATGCTTCCGTAACACTTCAAAATAATTCAAAACATAAATCAACAGTATACCTTTCGACGAATGGTCACCTTCAAGAGTCAGTCTTTGTCGCGTTTTACGGACCTTCCACCCTCTAGGTTCCTGTCCAACCACGCACTCGCAAGAGATGGTTGCAACCTTCCTCCTTCACTGTGTTCCGTCGTCAAATATATTTGTTGATAAATGAAAAGAAAATATTTTTACTAAACCGGAAATTAGGCTAAAAACAAAGCGTTAAAAGAGGAATTATAAAATATTTATTTTATTTCATAATAATCTCCCTAAGGGAGGAGACTAACTTGTTTAGCTACTCATAGTAGCTAATTCTTGTATACATAAAATAAAAGAAACTAAACTAAAATTTTAAAGACTTTGAAAAAATTAAAATACAAAGATAGTTTCTGAAGAGAGAGTGTGATGTGTGAATGTGTTGAGATTTTTCGATAATCTCTTCTCTTCAGCACTTGTGTTTATATAGAGGTTTGATCCCCTCTATAATTGCTCGGTTGGTGGCCTCGGATTCCATCTTTGTGGCCAGCTCTCTTGAATATGACATCCACCTTCTTTTGTCGGCCTTGATTGCCGACATTTGTTAGTGTCATCACATGGTGCTGGACCCTTGCTTTATCGCTTTGTGATAATGCTGGTAGGGGCCGGCTGCTTTTCCTTCCACTCACGTTTGTCTCGGAGCGTTTGGTGAGTGGTCCTCCTGTCATTCCACCCACTTTTTGTCGTTTCTTTTGTGGGTGCGATCCTTGCTGTGAATCACATGATTCACTTAGCTTTGTCGGCCACCTTACTTTTTTGGTGCCCGAGGTGTCCTTCCCTTCGGAGTCTGATGCTTATCATGTTCATCAGACCGGAACCTCCTTTTATCCGGCTTTGGAAAAAATCCTTTGCCGAATTCCGGCTCCTTCTGCGATGAGCATTGATCGCAGACTTTCTCGATCCAATGGCCCAGATGAGCCATATTGCAAAACTTGCGACGAGTCTCCTGGCTCCCCGCCATCTTGTTCTCCCACAACATTCGCCGTTTCTTCTCGAAGGATTGTTCGGCAAAAGGAGTTGTTGTTCCTGTCATAGTATTGACTAGGAACGTTCCCAGATCCGAGCTTTGGTAGAACTTGAATCTGGACTTCATTTTGTCCATCTCTGTGAGACAGACCCATAGACCCCATGCTCGTCTAGTGGAGATTTGGTCCTCCGTGAATGTTGAGACGATTGCGGCCTGGAAGTCTGGAACTTTGATCCGATTAAGGGCTCCCGTATCAGGTCTCCGAAGCTTAATGAAATGGAAAGCTTCTCGGATTCCTTTTCCAACTGGCTCTGGCGCTGCACTAAAACAGTACAATTCCAGAACATCTCCCCTTTTGAGGGACTCGTTGTTCTCCCATGTGTCAAACACCGTTTTCTGGATCCATTTGGGTAGACCCTTGATCTCGGTGAAGGCTGGAGCGGTGGTATAAACTGAAGCCAAAGCCCCAAATTCATACCATTCCTTGACATCGTTTGGATTGGCTCCTGGAGTCGTCCAAACCCTTGGATATTTTCCGGCAACATCAACCCGGCAATTTCCCGGATTAATGCCCTTCCTTGTGAGAAGTTTCTCCCACCTATCTTGATACATCTGCCAAGAATGAGAAATTTCAATAAAGTCAGTATCAATCTTAACTTGGCCTGTCATGGGCCTAAGATTGATCTCTTCCTCTTTTACCCCAGAGGTGGAGGGTTGACATGTTGATTCAGGGTGTGACCTCTTAACAACATCTTTTCCTCGAGGGTCCGGCTGTGAAACCATTGCCTCAGAACTTGTGCTAGGGGTACTTGAATCCCCTGCTACAGGTAATCCGCCCTGTACGGAAAGCATTGCTTTAATCCGGTTATCCTGAATAACGCGCAAGAGCGGCTTGTTGAGTACTTCCTGAAGATTGAACATCTTCATGAAGCAAACATCGATTTGGTTGGATACTTGGGCTTCATCAGCCGCTTGTATCTTTCCCGCTTGTTTGGTGTGTAGGACACACTTTTGCCATTCTTGTTGTAGCAGCTCTAGACTTTCAAAGAGCTGCCCCTGTATTGCCTCGATGGCCTCCACTTCAGGGAGCTCCATCCCTTGTAAGGAAATCTGCAAGAACATTCTGATCAGATTTCAAGATGACAATATCATAATCATAATATTGGCATTCTGCTTGCCATCTAAGTAATCTAGCCTTTTCAGGTTTAGATTCAATCTTTTTTGTTAAGAAAGCTTTAACGTTAGTGTTATCAACTTTCAAAACGAATTTTTTAGCAAGTAAGAAAAGCGGCCATTTTTTAAACGCCTTTCGCACTGCAAAGAATTCCTTCTCGTTGATGTGCCATCGCACAGCTTTGTTGTCGGATAACAGACCGCTACAGTATCTGCAAGGTTCTTCTCCATAAGGGGTGATCTTTGCGAGCACTGCTGCCCACCAGAAATCACTTGCATCTGTATAGAGGACCAGATCATCCTCATCTTGTGGTATTGAAAGTTTTGGGAGATTTTTGCAAATCTCTTTTAACTTCTTCATACCCTCCCGATGCTCCTCTTTCCATATGAATGGAACATCTTTCTTTAGTAGCGGACTGAAGACTTTCCGGTACTCTGCAAGATTTTTGATAAACATTCCTGCAAAGTTGACAACTCCGAGAAAACTTTGGAGCTGTTTCTTTTCTTTGAGATCCTCCGGGAAATTCTGGACCTTTTCCACAATATGATCCTGTAGAATGATTCCAGATTCATCGATCTCAATTCCCAGAAACTCCATCTTCTGGGTGGCTATGACTGCCTTCTTTTCAGACAGCACTAGTCCTTCTTGTTGACAAACATCCGCAAAGATCTCCAGATGCCTGACATGTTCATGAATGTTCTTTGATGCAATAAGAATGTCATCAATATAAACAAACATAAACGCAGAATAATCTTTAAAGAGATTATCCATCTTCCTTTGGAATATCTGGGGCGCGTTGGCTAACCCCATTGGCATGACATTCCAGACATAATGTCCTTGTGGAGTTGAGAAGGCTGTGAACTTCTTACTCCCTTCCTCCATGCGAATCTGGTAAAAACCTGACTTGCAATCGAATTTTGAGAATACCCTTGCACTTCTGATGCAGTTAATGAGGTGTTCTCTGCTCGGGATGAAATATCCGTCGAACTCAAGAATGTCATTAATCCCTTTATAATTAATGACTAATCTTGGCTTTCCTCGCTTGATCTCCCCATGATTTCTCACCAGAATTCCAGGACTGCTGTAGGGTGATCTTCCTTCTTCGATCAGCTTTAAATCAAGATGTTCCTTGATTATACTCATCATATCCTGTTGATCTCTAGGGTTCATCAGGATAGGTCTGAACCTTACGAACTCATGCTCCTTTCCAATTTTAACTTTCAAGGTTGCCCTGAGCTGGTTCTTGTCCCACCATGCCAAAGGATCCTCGTGGTAACACTTATGGATTCTTCTTTTGACGTCGGCAATGGACACCTGTTCTTCTTCCTTGATTTCTTTGTGTGATATCAGGGATACTTTGAGGATTTGAGTTTCTTCTTCGGAGAGATCTGGGAATCCCTCAGTTCTGCATTTGAGCAAAACTTCTCCGAATCTCCTTTGATCCTTCATCTGAGGTCTCTGGAGTCTGCCATCATCACCACGCTTGCTGCGGAATTTGATTGGCATCGATCGATGAAAAGCTCCATTGAGCCTTTGCACAATGATCTTGTGGTCACAATTGGTTGTGAACACTAGCCTCCTGGCTTCATTGTCTTGTATATACCGCTTGAAGCTTTGTAGAAAATTATTTCCGAATAATATATCTGCTCCGGTATCATGGAAATAGATTGGTGGAGTCTTGACCTTGTACCAAGGTGTCTGTCCTGCTCCTCCGATCAATATCTCCATTTGTTTTACTCCTTTTGATAGAAGTAAGATCTTTTTGGAGAAATCCCTTCCTGCAATTCGAGGTAGATCTTCTTCCACTTCTGCTGGATAGACTCCTCGCTTTGCTGTACAGATTCCTGCTCCTGAATCCACATAAGCAGCAAAATATTCTGCTTTGAATTTCTCATATTTCATCCCTACAGAGATGTATATTGAGAATGGACTCGTCATTGGATCATCAATCTTTGACGCCCGATTGTGATCTCCATTCTTCCTGATTTCCATGACCATGGTTTATATTTGTCAAGGAAATCTCGTCCTAAGATCAGGACATCTGCTTCTTGTCCGGCTTGGCCTTCGGTTTGGATTTCAAAACCTCCCACCTCAAGAGTTCCGATGTATCGGTTGTCTCCTGGATTCGCCAAATAATACAACGAACTACAAGGAAACTTGTTTTCCCTGCTTGTTGTATCAAATCTTGTGGAAACTTGTCTCCATCCTTCGGGACATTTGAGCTTGATTCTCATGTCCGGAACTGGTGTTTCCTGGATCGCCCTTCTCTCATACGAATGAGAGAAGCTCCTTGTTATAGGCCCTGAAGTTAGCCTATTTCCTTGGAATGATAGTCTTGGTGCTCCCAATCTGAGACTCTGGGTATGGCTAAGCACCTGCTTGTCTCCAATGTCGATGTCGATTTCTCCGATCTGAGGAATCTCCACTCGGTTTGGATTGACTGCCTTGGCTACCTCCTTGAATATTTCTGGAATTTCAATAAATTCTTTTCCCAGAAATAACTCCGTATGATGGGAATTTGATAAGGCATACGAGACTTGATAAGTCAGTGAGTATGGCCTATTTCCTCCCGTCATAAGTTCCTTCTTCTTGTAGTCCTGATAGAGAGTCAGGGCTCGACTGAAGGATGAATCCTGCAGATTATAAGCGATCTGTGGGTAGAATTCGGTTATAATCCTCTTGGCATAGAGATTGCCCGAGAATGCTCCAAGAACTGATGCTCTAGCATCTCTGATCCTTTTGTCGCAAAGTGCAACGTCAATCGGTTGGTCTGTCCCTGGGAAGAGGGAGGATTTGATTACCAACTGAATTGCTCCAATATGAATCCATTTCATCGTACTTGCGACTTCTGGCTTCATTTTCTTGAGATCCTGCTTAATATCTTCAGCTGGAACCAACTGAATTTCCACCTGATTACTTATGATCTCAATTGGTAGCGCCATTTCTTGGCTTGTGATGCCAAAATAGACATGATGCTTCCTTTTGGTTGGAATCAAGCTATGAAAAACTCGATTCAGTCTCCCATTGGAAAACCATTGGTATGCTCGTACCTCTTCGGTTTCCTTCTTGAGTTTTTTCACGAGCTTCTTTACCACCTCTTCCTGTGGAATCAGAAAATGGCTGGTGAATCCATTCTGATCCTCCTTTTGGATGTGGTGGACCTCGTGTTCTTCTTTAGTCTGACTCGTCTCCGGTTGATCCATCGGTCATCTCCGAATCTTCAGAACTAAAGACTTCTTCCTGCTCATATATACTCTCATCAGAGGATATATCTTCGAACTGATACACGGGTATCAATTCCTGGTTGTAGATAGCGTCTTCGATATCCGGTGTGGATTCGAATCTCCTTATCTTCTTTCTCTCGTTGTCAGGGCAATTGGTTGATATATGCCCTTTTGCACCACATGTCCAGCAGTTGCAATCCTTAAAACTTTCATTTGTTTTGGCTTGGGTTCGCCTGAAAGTTTTCTTCGCCGGGATTCTCTTTTGAGATGAGAATCGGTTTCTAGATGGTCCGCTCCGTTGGCCTGATTTGTAGGAGCGCGCCTTCTGTCTGGTCCACATAGTTCTTGGCTTCCAAGAACTTCTTCTGGACTTTCTTTCATAGGGTTGGTACCTATGTTTCTTCTTGCTCCTCCGTTGATACAGCAACTCAGCACCAATCTCTGTTGGAAGATCAATGTTGTCGCACATCAATGGGGATTTCTTATTGAGTCTCCTCAATCTCTTGAGATTCCTCTGGTCCGCTGCCTTCTGGCACCATTCGGACAGCTTCTTGTGGACATAAGACATCCTCCTTGAAGCGCTATCAAGTGGATATCCTCCTGGTGAAACATACTCATTGATGAGCATTTCCCTCCATGGACTTGGAAACTTTGGGAAGAAAAGGTCCATGGCCTTCTGATCTTCAATATCCCCCATATGGACATATAGGGTGTATAGGCGCAGAAATTCATCGAGAGCTTTTGGCTCTAGCACCATCAATCTTAGATTGTAAAGTGCCTGTTGGTATTTCTTGCGCTTCTCCTCTGCGGATCCTTCGAAAAAACCCATTCCCAAGAAATGGATTTTAATCTGTTTAGTAGTATCCTTAATGATTTCATACATTGACGGATTACTAAACAACTCCTCCCTTGTCATGACTTCCAATTTTTCCCAGTACTGTTTTGCCATGCCTGCCAAGCTAGCTTCGAAGACTCTGGCAAATTCTTTTTTGTCGTAATCAATTGTGGCAATCACGACTTTTAATGATGAAGCCCATTCGTCGATGAGACCCTCCCATTCTTTGAAACTGGCTTCGTCGAGGTTGAGAATCAATCCATATGGATGGACTGGTTCCAGTGTGACTTTTCCTACATGAGTGTCCTGCATCTGAGGCCTCCGTCGTCTGGTTCGTTGGAACTGGCCTGCATCGTCTTGAGCTGACCCTTTCTTCGACGGTTCTCCTTCTTGAGACTCGGTTTTGGGGACCTCATCTCCTTGGTTCATCTTTAGATCCACCATATTGAGGTTAGCAAAAGATTCTGCTAACTCTTGTAGATCTTCTAATCCGATTCTGTCAAGGCTATTCATGATATTTGCCTTTCATGATTCGGATTATGTCCTTCGGCTGCAACTCCTTGGGTGTTGCATCAAATAGAGATAGATTCGTTGGGTCTTTGGACCATTGATTCCGAATTTTTCCGGAACATGGTTTTCGCCTTTCAATCTCCTCCATTCTTTTCTGGATATCACGCAAGAGGGTTAGTATTTCCTCTTGTTTGAGTGATATTTTGCTCATCTCCATCGGTAGCTCATACAGCTTGCTGCCGTAATACTCCACCGTCTTTTGAATCTCCCGTAGGTTGACATTCTCGGAAGAGTCTGGCTCGATCTTGTGGTAGCTTGGATAAGCTACTCCTGCCTTGTTTTTTGGTTCCATCAAGTATGATATTGTTGATGGAGGTTGTCTCTCGCTCGTCGGTTTGCCGATATGGCCTCGGCATTCTCCAATAGGGCATCAAGGTATCCCTGGATGTACGTGATGATTTCACGCACAGTTTCCTCGTCTTCGTTAATGTGAACCATTAAGGCTCGACAGTACACTCGTAGTGCGCCAAGTAGGCGGTCATTTTCTCTCTTCATAGATTGAAGAGAAATCCTGTAAACCAAACATCTCGGACATTCGTCCGGATTCATATACTTTTATGGAGTCTCCCCCCATATAGGTTAATCCCAAAGGTAAAATCATAAAATAAAATAAATATAATATAATTCCTCAATTAAAACCCGCTCTGATACCATTTTAAGGATCGCGGGATGCAAAAGATTTTGATAAATTATAGAAAAATTTTCCAGAATAAATTTGGGATTTTCTGTCGCCTTTTTAGCAAAGTAAGGGGTCTATTATGCAAATAAAGATTTTTGAGAGGGTCAAAATCAAATTGGTTGGAAAAGTATGTTGTACAGGTGTCATCATCTTGGCATTGGGGCGTAAAAAACTCAGCGTAGCATAGACTTTACCGATTATTAGACTATGAATTTTGTTTTGCTACCTCGTTAGACGACAATAAAGTTGCGAAATCATGTCTCAAAAATTATGGATTCAATCATATCAATACCTTTTAGGATGTCCGTATGTTCAATTATAAAACCATACTGCATTTTTTCTAGAACAAAAATATCACAATATTTACAAAATAACGTGATTAGAAAAAAAAATTATAAAAAAATTAGTGTCTTAAATTACTATATAAATAAAATGTGTACCAAGAACAATGTTAATAGGAATATTAATAACATTCAAGCTAACACGCAACGGAAAATAAAAAAAAATGCAAATGATATTTTTTTTACGTATTATATAAAAATAATCTTTGAGTGACTCATGGCTAAATTCACTCTATTTAACAACATTACAAGATACAGTATACAATCACTTAATGATCATCTTTTACATATTAGTTAGCTGTCAAATGGAGTATTAAATTAATGTACTTAAAATGTTGATTCAACACAGAAAAAACTCAATAGAATAACCGAAGGTTAAACGATCAAATAATAAAGACGTCTTCAATCCTTACCTTCTCGGAAATACAGAGACAAGCAAAACTTGAAGCAATTGTTTCATATTTTACAGTAGAAAAATGACGAAATGGTTGTGATGAATGTTAGCTCGGTGAAAATACACTTTCAAGCTATACATAAGAGAGTTATCTCGCAGTCATTATAGAGTCTCATGTTATGGTAAGTTTGCTCAACTTTTCACTTCTATAACCCTCGTACAACTGTTGCATTCCTCTCTAAAAAATCGCCAACCAGCCTATTTATGAAATATTGGTTGAATCATGTTCTTGAAAAACATAAAATCTTGGGTACACCTGGGTGTACCGTACAACCGGGTTGACCCGTACCCAAAATAGTGTTATTTATATGAGTTGGGTCAGGATATGGGTTCAAATCAGAGTGCGGGTCAAAGTTTAAGTGAAGGTGTGACCCGGTTGTACGGTACACCCGGGTGTACCCAAGACACCTCCTTGAAAAATAGAAACAAATTGTCCCATTAATTTGAACCATGATCTAACATATTTTCGACATACTTATTTAAATATGGTTAATTATTCAAAATAAGTTACTAATAAACAAAGAAGAAGAAAATGTAAAAGGAATGAAAAAATTAATAATATATTGTTACTTTTAAAGAGTGAAAATTCAATTTTAAAGAAGACTTTCAAAATATTTAACTGATAACAAAATATTAACAATATTTCATCTAATATTATTGGGGTTAACATTGTCTCTCACAATTTAGTTTCTTTAGATTGTGTGTGGTGTAGGACCCTGAATAGTTTTCAACTAAAGATTGGGGTGGATGAGCGATGGAGAGAGAATGGAGAGAGGTAAGGAGGAGAGGGGTAGGTCCGTCCCGTCACGAGAGCAATCCGGTAAGGCAAAAATTCCAACCAAACCCTAGGAACCCAAAAATCAAGCAATGGAGAGCAGAGACAGGGAACAGCCGAGCTACATTCAGCAACCTGGGTATGGACGCTGAAAACGCAAGAACAGAAGGAGGGAAAGATCTTGGCGTCACCACTTTTTTCTTCAACAATATTCCAGAGGATTGCAGCGTCGATTTTCTAATGAGAAAGTTCAGCTCTATCAAAAAGCCGAAAGACATCTTCTGCCCGAGAAAACGTGATATCAAAGGCAAGTCGTTTGGATTTGTGAGGTTCGAAAATGTCGATCTGGAAGAGGCTCTTCTCAAAGAGCTTAACAGCTTATGGATCGGAAGTTTTAAAATAAGGGTCTTTAAACCAAAATTCGAAAGAAAGACAGCCCCCCCGAATGTTGTTGATAACGGAAGGAGGCAACTGAATCCGTCTACATTCCAAAAGGCCAACTTTTTCTTCCAAGATAAAATGAGGAAAACGGGGGTTTCCTTTCTTGAAGCCTTGTCTGGGAAGAAATCAACCGCCCCAACATTGGATGAAACGTTCCATTTTCAAACCATGCAAGAGGAAAAGCAGTGGCTAGAAGGTGCTTTCACTGGCTATTTAAAAAATGAGTTTCTTTGGGAATATTATAAGGAAGAAATCAACAGCGAGTGTCAGGGGCTGCTTAAAGTGAATTCTTTGGGAGGAAATTTAGTGCTCATTCAAAGAGTCGGGGAAACAACAGTTGACAATATCCTCCAAGACCTAAAAGAATGGGGCGAGTTCTGGTTCGAGTGGTGTAGACCTTGGAGCTACATTGACGTTAACCAGCAACGGACAGTTTGGACCAAGTGGACCGGAGTACCTTTACATGTGTGGAATCCTAGATTTTTTCATCTAGCAAGTGCAAAGCTGGGATTGGTTCTCAAGATCGACGAAGGCACGAGTAAGAGAGATAGACTGGACGTTGCAATCATTCAAATTTCGACCGGGCTGAGTCCAGTTGATAGAATTCTGCAATGTAAAATCGACGGCGCAGCCTTCTCCATTCGAATCAAAGAGTTGCAATCTTACCACATGCCATCAACAAAGGAGGTTGATGAAGAAGATGATTCGGAATGGGACTCAGAATGGTCGTCGGACAAAATTTCCTTGTCACCGGCGAAAGCAACTATCGGCTTCCCTTCGGCGCGGGACCTCGAAGAACTTGAAAAGTCGGAGACAATCAATCTTGACAGAGACGTTTCAGTTACCGAGAATAACACCGTTATTGAAGCGACAAACGAGGCGATTAATAAAGACTTGGCGGCTGTTTCTCCTTCGAGAATTCCTAGTTCAGATACGCATGCTATCTCTGTGGGCGTGACATTAAACCCAACGGAGGTAGTGGGCCTCAACTACGATTCAAAAGGTGGTAACTTTAGACACGGCCCAAACCAAAGTCGGGAGGAGAGCCCACTTATCGGGTCAGCCCAAGTCAGAGACCAAACCGAAGTCCAAAACACGGAGATTATTCAGACAGAACAGAGAGACTCCCTTTTTCCCCCAATTAATCTCTCTAATCAGAATGAAGACGGATTTCTCGAATCGCAGGAGACAGAGGCGAGAGGAGATAGTACAAGTCGGTTTTCAAAAACTAAAGAGACAAGAGAGCTCGAGTGGGCAGATGCGCAGATGGAGCAAGATGAACAGAATAGTCAAAGGAACAAAGGGCAAGCCTCTAATGATGTTTTGAGGGTGCAGCAGTGCTCTAGCAAACAAGATGATAATGCCATGGTTACAAAGAATGCAGCTGTTACCTTGAGCAGAGAGAAAGAAAAGGCGCGTTCAGGTAAACACAAAAAAGCCTCCAAGGCCCATCGAAAATTGAAAGAAAAAAAGATCGAAAATAGAAAGTGGAGGAACTTTATTGCTCAGATTGAAACGGAGGGGGAGCAATCGAAGCGGGACTCTGAGAGTGGGATGTCGCCGGAACCTCGTACAACAAAATCAGCTACAATTGAGACCAACTCCGTTGAAACTTTCGCAGAAGGGGCGAAAATCTGGCATTTTGGCAAAGAATTAGGGTTACAGAGCAACTTACAAGATGAAGAAATGGCTGCAGTCATCACCTCCTTTGGGGAAAAATCGGAAATCAAAGCGAAGCTTGGAGAGCATACAAGAGTTTAATCATGATAGTGTTATCCTACAACATCAGAGGCTTGGGGAGCATCATCAAACAAAGGGACATCATCAGAAATCAGAAAGTGGACATGTGTTTCATTCAGGAAACAAAGATGATCGAGTTTAAAGAAGAAGTGTGCAGATCTTGGTGGGGACATAACTCCACGGAAACGGCAGTTAGGAATTCTGAAGGAAGATCAGGAGGCATTCTTTGTGCTTGGAATAAAGAAAAGTTCGTTGCTTCAAGCAGTTGGGACTTCCCGGGAGCTGTGGTTCTTAATGGATGGTGGCAATCAGGTAACTTACCTTGTTGCTTCGTCAATATTTATGCTCCTATTGACGGAAATGAGAAGTTGTTACTTTGGGACAAGCTGAACATGATTGTAAACCAGAATGTTGATATATGTTTGTGTATTTTGGGAGATTTTAATGCGGTTAGAAACCAGGAAGAAAGAGTGGGCAGTAGTGATAGGTACGGGATCGTTGAAGCAAGAAATTTTGATTCGTTTATTCGTGATAATGGCTTGATTGATATTAGAATCCAAGGTAGAAAGTTTACATGGTACCAGCCTACCGGGGGTCGTAAAAGTAAGCTGGACAGGTTCCTTGTTAATGATAGGTGGATCAATGCGTGGCCTTCGTCAATTGGTCGTGGACTGTAAAGAACTTTCTCCGACCATTGTCCGATTCTTCTATCCACAAAGACAGTGGACTGGGGTCCGAAACCTTTTAGGTTTATTAATGCTTGGTCTTCACATCCTCAATTCTTAGACTTGGTCAAGCAAAAGTGGAGAGAAAGCGAATGTCAAGGATGGAGCTGCTTTAAATTCAAAGAAAAGCTCAAGAACATGAAGGAGACTCTCAAAGAATGGAATAAAAACACCTTTGGATCGATCGATCAGAACATCGAAGCCCTTAAGAAAGATCTCCAGGAGCTTGATTTACTTGATGAAATGCAAGGCTTGGAGGATCACGAGATGACCAAAAGAAACGAAGTGAGAGCTACACTCTTCCTCCGGTCAAGGCACAAAATTAGTCTTCTCCAACAAAAGAGTAAGGTCAGATGGCTCAAAGAGGTCGACGTCAATTCCAGATTCTATCACAAAGCCATTGTTGGCCGACGGAAAAAAAACGAACTGGCAGGTTTACAAATTGGAAGTAGATGGTTGGACGAACCAAACGCTATGAAGGAGGAAGTCAAAAATCACTTCGAAAACTTTTACAGGAAAAGGAACAGATGCTTACCAGAGTTACCGCAGAGCTTCACGGCGAAAAGGCTTTCAGAAGAGGATAAATGCTGGTTAACCAGGCCTTTCACGGAAGGGGAGATCAAAGAAGCAATTTGGAATTGCGAGGGAGATAAAAGCCCGGGACCAGATGGATTCAACCTTCATTTCTGGAAGTCATCTTGGGAAGTCATTAAGAGGGACTTCCTACAAGTTATGAACGAGTTCCACGCCAACGGGAAGATACCTAGAGGATGTAATACTTCTTTCATCGTTTTGATTCCGAAAAAAGAGGAAGCGACTGCTCTCGAAGAATTTCGACCCATTTCATTGATCTGCAGCTTATACAAGGTGATAGCTAAAATTTTAGCTGGGAGGATGAGAAAGGTTATTGAATCCATTATCTCGAAAAATCAAACTGCCTTTATTAGCAACCGATACATCCTTGATGGGGTCGCGATCTTAAATGAGGCAGTGGCGGAAGCCAAGAAAAGAAATCGGGGGAGAATTCTGTTCAAAATTGACTACGCAAAAGCCTACGACTCCGTTGAATGGGATTTTTTAGACGTCATGCTTGAGCGGTTAAATTTCAATTTGACTTGGAGAAAAAATGGATCAAAGGTTGCCTGTCTTCGGCAACGGCAAACGTCTTAGTCAACGGTTCCCCGTCGGCTGAATTTCGTCTTGAAAGAGGCCTACGTCAAGGTGACCCTCTGTCACCTTTTCTTTTCCTCATCGTCGCCGAGGGTCTCCAGTCCCTTGTTGACAGAGCTGTGGAGAGACAGATGATCCAACCAATGGAGATTGGAAAAGATAAGATTAAAGTGTCACACCTTCAATATGCCGACGATACAATCTTCCTTTTAGAAGACTCCGATGGTAACATTGAAGCGGTGAAATGGCTCTTGAAGCTCTTCCACTTTTTATCTGGGCTCACTGTGAATTTCAAGAAATGCAGCTTAATCGGCATAATGGTTGACGGTGACAAGCTTACTCGCATGGCCGCTGAACTGAACTGCAAAGTTGACTGCTGCCCTTTTTCATACTTAGGTCAGATCATTGGTGGTGGAAACAATAAGGTCGCAGATTGGCAGTTCTTAGAGGAAAAGATCAAGAGAAGAATTGAAAGCTGGAAGAATCAAAAACTTGCGTTGGAGGGGCGTATCACTTTGGTTAAAGCGGTGTTGCAGGCTATTCCGGTTTTCCATCTCTCCTTTGCTTTGATTCCCAAAACCACAGTCCATTCTATCAACTCTTTGTGTGGTAATTTTCTTTGGGGCGGGAGGTTGAATTCGGGGAAAATTACTTGGGTTAAATGGGCAGAGCTTTGTGAAAATTTGTGGGAGGGGGGTCTTGGTCTTAGAAATTTATAGTGGTTCAATGAAGCGTTGGTCAAAAAATGGCTATGGAGATTTCTTACAGGGGGTGGGAATTTGTGGGCAAAAATTATTAGATCTGTTTATGGGGATGTGGTGTGGGGTTCAGAGGGGCTGGAAATTAGAGGGAATCAGAGGTCTAAAAGTAGCTGGTGGGGAAAAATCGTCGAGGGAGGAAGAGGGGTGACAACGAAGTGGTTTGAGAATAATCTTGTGAAAAGTATTGGAAATGGGAGAGAAACGTTGTTTTGGGAGCATAGGTGGGTGGGAAATCAACCGTTAAAAATTAGGTTTCCAAGACTTTATTTTATTAGTTCACAGAAAGGAAACTCCATCAGTGACATGGGTAGTTGGGAAGATGATGTCTGGGCGTGGAATCTGAAGTGGAATAGAGAGCTTTTCCAGAGAGAAAGTGGGCGGGTAAACGAACTGATATCTGTCATCTCCTCCATTTCTCCACATGCAGGTAAAGAAGATAGGTGGACATGAAAAGCATCAACAGAAGGTGTGTTCACAACTAAGTCGGCGTACTCTTTAATCAAAGATTTGCGAACGGCAGGGAGGATTTTGGAGGCTAATGCAATGAGGTCGGCGAAAGCATGGAAAATTAGTGCTCCTCAAAAAGCAAAAGTGACGATGTGGAGAAGCTTCAGAAACCGGTTACCTACGTGCGACAACTTGAAAAAGAGGAGAATCCCACTTGAAGAGGCTGAGTCCATGTGTAATGCTTGCTGCTACCGGGAAGAAACAGTCCAGCACTTGTTTTTGCTTTGCCCGAAGACAGAAATGATTTGGAATGGAATTCAAAAATGGTTGGGAGTCCATTCTGTTCGGCCTAACAACATTGAAGCACATTTCGACTCTTTCACTAACCTTGGAAAGGGAAAGCAAAGCAGAAAATTCTTGGAAGCATTATGGGTGTGTATCATTTGGCTCGTCTGGAAAAGTCGAAATGAAAGCAGATTTGGAGGTAAGAACTGGGAAGTCACCAAGATGATGGGAGAAATTAAAGCAAGGATATGGAGTTGGAACAAGAGTTTTGGTTTGGCTGATTTGGGAACCGATTTTGTTTCATGGTTCTCTGATTTTTCTCACTTTCTTGTTTAACCTTGTTGGTACTTCTTGTACCAAGACTTTCTGGTTTTAATTTTATCTCTTTTTCTGACCAAAAAAAAAAAGATTGGGGTGGGTGTTAGAGGAATTTAAAATTTTTCAATCGACAACCAATCGCAGTGCAGTGAAGATGTCTTTTTTTTTTCCCTCTCATCCAACCAACTTTGCAGCTTGAAATTTGAACAAATTGATCCCACAGATTCAGATCACATATCCGAAGCAAGGCAGCTGGTGAGGGCCAATCTTTATTTATTTACTATTCCATTTATAATTAGAAAATAAAATATTAAAATATAGATAAAAAAATTATTATTTAGAAAAAAGTAAAAACATAACCAATTAACCATTGTGAATAACCGTCCCCGCCTATCTTGAAATAATCAAACCAACATTACGTACTTCGATACCTTACTTGAAATAATTTGTTAGAATATCATTTGCATGCTCACTAAAATCGTTTAAGGGTGCGTTCTTCTTTTGATGGAAAAGATAGGTTTTTTACTAGAGTGGATTTTGAAAATAGCCTATTTTTTTTAATAAACTTAAAAATTATCCACTAAAATAAAAATTTTAAAAAGATACTCACACTTACCATTTTACCCCTTTAAAAGATTTTTTTTTTTTACTTGGGGGTAGGTGATCGGGGGTGGGTAGATGGGGGAGTAAAAGAATTTTATTTTTTTTTTACTTGGGGGTGGGTGGTCGGGGGTGGGCAGGGGGAGTAAAAGATTTTTTTTTGGCTTGGGGGTGGGTGGTCGAAGAGTGGGGAGAGAGAGAGAGAGAGGAGTGTGATAGAAATGAGGTGTGGGTATTTTTTTAATTTTAATCTTAGGGGTAGTTTAGTTATTTAGCACAAAAAATGGATAAGGGGGGAATACACCTTTTGGCTATTTTTCTGAAATCAGAAGGATCTCAAGATAGAGATCAGAGCGAAACTTTACACACAAACTTAGACGCCTGTTTACTGAAAAGAGTTTTGACCAAACAGGGCTGATGACTGATACTGAAAGACTCTTCAGTAATGAGTTATCAGTTAAGTCACTGG
The DNA here is from genome assembly GCF_028751815.1 of Salvia miltiorrhiza. Taxonomy (NCBI): domain Eukaryota; kingdom Viridiplantae; phylum Streptophyta; class Magnoliopsida; order Lamiales; family Lamiaceae; genus Salvia; species Salvia miltiorrhiza. The sequence continues at coordinate 31,339,099 of NC_080390.1, read as the reverse complement.
AACTTAACTGATGCACGTAAGGCTTCAGTCGAGTTTGCCAAAACAGAGATGTTATAAATCTTCCTCACTATCAGAGGATAGATCAGTCAGACTGATAACATACGCAGCGCAAATACTTTTGTTTCGCAATAGCCTTTGTTGAGCACGTTGTTAGTCTTAAGTTTCTCTTTGCAATTAATCAGTATTCAGTTTATCAAAGTAAGAACACAAGTATGAAAGTAAAACTGAAAGCTGTAAATAACACAGAGATTTTTACGTGGTTCGGAAAACACTTCCTACATCCACGGTCGGTTGATCAGACCAACAACTTCACTCTGCAAGTGCTTACGGGTGCACTGCAAACTGATGCTTGTGCTTACGGGTGCACAGCAAACCGAATCCGTGTGCTTAGCCGAGTGCACACAACCGAATCAACTGAAGATCCAATCTTCAGTACCAACGACTTCACTCGTGTTAGATTTCTCACTCCTAGCACGAATTGGCACTAGGATCTCACGGAGTCAGAGTACCTTCCTGAACTCTTTTTCAACTCAAACACTCGATTATATCGGTCGAAGGGAGGTTTGAAATCTTGCCAACTAAACTTCAAAGAACAAGTTCTTTGGAGTTAGTTTTGACCTAGGCTCTGGGTAAACAGGGGTTTGCCTAAGGTCTAAGAGAATGTATGTAATCAGCAGTGATTGATTTTTGGCTTTGGTATTCTCTTCTTCGATTCAAGCTTTGGAGAGGTTAAGCTTTGGGCTGAGTCGTAATTTTGGCAGAGCTTCAGCTTGAGTTGTTGAATCGGTGAAGATTGAAGTGATCCTCGAGCGCTATTTATTGGAGAGGTCTTGAATAGATCCGTTGGCGGAGAAGGTCTTCAAGAATTCTTCCGTTGGAGAGCAATTTGAATTTGGGCTGAGGCTTCAATCTTCGAGGTTCCTTGTTCGGTGAGACTGGCTATGTTGAAGAGCAGGAGATGCGACGTCTCTGATAAAGTAGCCACCAAATAGGAATGACCTCTGCAGAGAAAGGAGGATCCTGAGATCTCTGCATTTAATGCGGCTGTACTTCTGGAGTACGTGGCTTCCTTTGAACGTTGGAAGTTCAGTCCGAGGAAGAATGTTTAACTGATACTTGACTTTAGTATCAGTCCGCTGTTTCCTCGTGGCACGCATTAAGTAATCAGTTCCAGACTGATTCTTCAACTGATACTTCCGTTGGCAACTTCAGTCTTCAGTCTTCTGTGCTTTGTCCTTTAGTCTTTAGTCTTCAGTCTTCAGAACAGCAACTAAACTAGAAAAGAACTCTAACACTTGAGTTCGAACAATTCTAGTCTATTACAATTAAAGCCTATGGATTTTGGTATCATCAAAACAAGGATTAGGATATTCCATTAAGTTCCCAACATACCATGACCCTCTAATTTGACTTTCAAATACATCAATTTGTAATTGATTCGCAATTTTCCCACAAATTACAAATTCGCCTAAATCAAATCTGATTTGGCAGCCGAAACGCCAACGCGACAGCCGGAATGCCAATATGGCAGCCGGAGTCACCACGTCACACGCACTCTCTCTCTCTCTCCTCTCTCTCTCTCTCTCTCACATACACACACACCCCACACTCTCTCTCACACGTCACCTCTCTCTCTCCTAGATTCACAATTATTTCTTCAGCTGGAATTTCCCTTGACCGTCGCCACTTCTCCTGTCGGTAGCTTCGCCGACCACCGCCTCCGCCGCCCTCCCCCACCAGCAAACTCTCCCTCTCTGCCGACCTCTCCCTCCGTTGGCCTTCCCCACCAGCAAATTATCCCTCTCTGTTGCCTTCCCCCACCAACAGAATCGTCGCACCAACAACCTCAAACACAACTCTACAATCCTCAAATTTCAGACACCAAATTGCAGTCGCCAAATTTCAGACACCAAATTGCAATTTTCGGCTTGAATTATCTTCGTCGGTCTACCTCGGCACCACCTTCTTCGTCAACAGCCCCTCCACCGCGTGCCAACAGCAGCTGGCAACGAGGAAATCGACGACGACGATAAGATGTGGTCGATTGGGGACAGGAGAAAGGGGTATTCAGGCGGTGGCTTTATATATGGCTGAGATTTCGTCGGGAATCAAGTGGAGAAGAGAGATAGAGGGGGCGGAGGAAGTGGCGGCGGCAAGGGGTAGGGGAAGCGGCTGTGGTGGTGTAACAACCCGCTCTTTTATTATATTTAAACCAATAATTATTCATTTCAGATTCATAAATGACTTAGCTAAGTCATGTTATTTATTAATCACAATAGAATTATTTTTCTATTTTTATTATTATTTCTTGAGTCGTGAATTTATTCCGGCTTATGAAGAATTAAATCTACGGATTTAATTTAGAATTATTTTAGCTAAGCACGGAAGCATGATATCGAGTAGTTTTATAAACACGCGATATTAACAAAACCCGGGAGTTGTTTTTATTTAAAAACGCAATACAATATTACAGATATAGAAATTCCAAGACAAGAATTATTGCTTCTGTTTATACTTCACTTTACAAACCCCTATTTTTCTATCTATCTACCAACATAAAAAAAAAAAAAAAAAAAAAAAATGGAATAGTGTATGTGTGTGAAGAAAATCTGCAGATATCCTTTAAGCATGCTCAAGCATGCTCAGCCACCTATTGACATTTTTTTTTTTTTACTCCAGCTCCAGCAGCATATCTGCAAAATTTTCACACCCGAACACCTTCATTGGTTTCAGTTTGCAGCAAGCTAAATCTCAAACATTCAACAGACAAATCTAATTTGTCAGCAGCAAATATAATCTCATTGAATTCTTCAACCACGCCTAAAACTTAGCCGCACTATTCACCATATTTTTCACACTAGCAGCTTCAGTATTTACTCCCTATAAAAGGCATCCTCACTTACCTAAAATCCTTAGCAGCTGCAAAGAATTTTAGACGAAACAAGATCACCATATATAACTCAGCAACAACAACCAACAAACAAAACTTTCAAGGTATTCACTATCTCATTTGCACGCTTCGGTTTAATTAGGAATACAGAATGGTAGAGAACCTACATATGCATAAATGGACATAGCAAATATAGCAAACCATTCGTTTCTGTGTTACATAATGAGCTATGATATGTTGTAAAAATAAGAATACAGAAAACCAAGTTTTCATTCCAAAATCAAGTCTTTATACAAAGTTGAATTTTCTGTAAATTATTCAAATTTACGAACCTATCGTGAGTGATAAAACGAGAGAGAAAGGATGGTGGATTGTCGGAGCTCTGCGACTCACGGCGACGGCGACTCCAGGAGAGGCGGCTGCCGGATTCTTGCTGCCAACGGCAGCGGCTGACGGCGGCGCTCCTCCAGCGAGCTGCTGGCCGTCGATCGCGGGCCAGCCAGCGGCGACTCCGGGCAAGCCAACGGCGGCGGGAACTCCGAGCAAGACGAACGACCGAAGGCCAGATCCGTCGACCCCAGGCGAACAGCAGCAGCTCCAGGCGGCCGTGGCGTTGAACGGCGGCGGCGGATCTGCCGCGAGGATGAGGGAGCAGGCGGCGGCCCGGCGATGGCGGCACACCGCGGTGGTGGTGTCTGCTGCGCCTGGGTCCAGCGGCCGAGAGAGCGAGAGAGATAGAGGTTGAGGAAGAGAGAAAGAGGGCCGGACCTCGGCGCAATAGAGGCCGATTCGCCGGATTTCGGAGCTCTGCAACTCCAGGCCGCGATTCCGGGAACAGCAGCAGTCGACGGCGAGTTCCTCGGCGACGGCTGGAACGTCCAGAGGGCGGAGCGGCGATGACTCCCGGTCGACGATGTTCGCTGGAACCGTCCGCGGTGGAGCTCGTGAGGAGGCGGCCGGAGGAGAATCGAGCGAGAGAGAGAGATGATGAACAGTGTTCTTTCTTGATTGAGAGAGAGAGAGCCGAGCGGCTGATAATTGGGAGAGAGAGAGAGTGTTCTTGATAATTGAGAGAGAGAGAGAGTGTTCTTGATAATTGAGAGAGAGAGAGAGTGGCTGCTTTAAATAAAAAAAAAAAAAAAGAAAGGGAGAGAACCGATAATTTAGAGAAAGAGAGGAGAATTGTCGGTAGTGAGAGAACCGAGAGTGAAGATTTATGGGGAGAATTTTTGGACTCTTTTATTGGGCCATCTTTTTATTTCTAACTGGGCCGAATTTATTTAATGTTCTTGGGCTGGAATTTATTTAATTCTATTGGGCCTGTTTCAGATTTGTTTAGTTCAATCCAGCTGTTAATTCGTCATTTGGGCCGATTAAAGTGTCTATTGGACTAAGATTAATTCTTTCCAGTCCACATTAATTATTACTTGGATTCCTATTATTTATTAATAATGGGTCTCGAATTTATATTATTTGGGCTCTAGAATTTAATTGATGTTGGGCCTAATATTATTAATGCATTGGGCTTTGAATTTATTCATTTGGGCTCAAATTAAATTCATTTTGGGCCTAGTTTATTTTATTGGGCCGGAGATTAATTCAATTGGGCTTTGCTTATTTTATTTCCATTGGGCTAATATATATATTGTTTGGACTCTATTATTTTTATAAATGGGCTCTTATTATTTATTTTGATTGGGCTTCTATTAATTGTTAATAATGGATTTATTATTTTTATTAATTGAACTTCTACTATTTTAATTGATTAAGTTCAATGAAATTTATTAGTTAAGCCCAATGAAATTTATTAATTTAGGCCCCATTATTTAATCCTAATTATTTTTATTAGTGATAAATTTTTAAGACTTACTAATCATTAATTAGTAAGTAAATTAGATTATTTTAAGATGAGTAGATTATTAAAGATTAATAATCCGACCTCATAAGACGAGCTTTAATTCCTTAAATAGGATTAACATCCCATAATTTAACTAAAGGAATATGAGTCATGCATAATCATTTCACGCATCCTCATTTATTGAGATTTTTCGAGAATTAGAATCTTATTTTATTTTCTCGGATTAAAGGTCAAGCACCAGAGTTAGAGCTAAACCGTGAGTCTGCTATTCAGGTAGGCTTTCTACGTATAAACTAAAATTATATATTAGAATTGTTAAGACTTTATGCTTATGAATTTAAATGATATTGTCAATGCCTAAATGCTTTATGTTTTATTATTAATTGCCTATCTGATGTTAATCGAATTCGGATTCTGGATGGGACCGCAAATCCCTTCGGAATTAGTGTACACCTTGTGATCGTGAGTCATCTAGCGGGTTGGCCGATCATAGTGTCCGTAGAGGGAGGCCTCCCTCTCGGCACGAGTTACTGATATGGTGATTAATGATATAAAATACCTGCGCGGGTTATTGATGAAAGAAATGATATTATGTTTGGTAAATACGAGTCTTTAAAGGAAAACCCTCGTATTTTACTACTGTTGAAAGGCTTGACAATAAAATATTATGCATGTATGTAAATTTCGGCAAGTGTCCACTAAGTACTTTTGTACTTAGCCCTGCATGTATTTTTAAATGTGCAGGTTGAGCGGTGATCGAGGATGTAGTGTGCAAGCGGAGCTTCTGTCAATCTAGGACGAGTACCTCAGAGTAGAGTATATGTCTTCATACATATATTCAAATTATTATTCCGCTGCAAACACTGATTTTACTAAGACATTATGTTATCTGTCAAAACAATATGTACTATTTAATAATGTACTCAAACTCGTTGAGTACCCCTTTGAATAATATTATGTACGGTCCCCTTGTGGCCTTCATTGATATCTAGATATTTCGATTGATTTCTTTATACAAGTCGAGTCATCAAGAAAACGAATATGCCCTTTCTAAATCCCGCTCCTAAATTCCCTCCCTTAGTCGCGATTTTCCCGAATTTGCTATCCTTAGCAAGTGCGGTCGTGACAGAATGGTATCAGAGCGTTTCTTTTGCTCTGAGTACTACTCATTCCTTCTAAGTTGAGTCTAGATTAAGTAAGTAAATATACTTTGAACTAGTTGACAAAAGCTTGGCACTACATCTCGTCACGCTCAACGGAGGTTATGGTAAGTACTTTCAAGTTTTAATTAAGTTAATTTCTTGAAATGTATGAAGCATGAATAAGTATGACTATGGTATGAATCACAAGAACTTAGAACTGTTAAGTTATATATGCTCACTCTCACGACGGAACATAGAAGAGAACTTAGGGAGATGCCTTAACTTTTTCTTCATGTTACGATGACATCGACAATGATGGTCGAAATAGAGAAAGAAGAATCACACGAAGGGTTGCATGATGAAACCACGAGCATGAAGATTGAGCAGCGTAACGAACGCCAATAATACGTTGATGGCAAGGGCATAACTTAAATATTCGAGTGTTTTTCTACGATGAGATCTCGAATTAGCTTGGCCTTTTGAACTTATTTTGTTGAAACTTTTAGTGCTCGTTGCTAGATTTAAGAAAATATCATCATCACATAACAAGCCCTAAGTTCGGGAAACAACGACACTAGAACTATATGATAGTCGAATTGGTAATCTGTGATTAAGTATTAAGAACCTGTATGGCTTGTGTAAATGCTAGATTTAGATGATGAGGTGTTTTTGCACGTTATGGTTATTGAACCAAACTTGTTTTCCGATTTTAGATATTTAGAACCTTATCGCCTTAAGTTACTTGTCGTGTGCTACTTTTGACGATAGAACTTCCTTTGTTAGATGGCGAGGACTGTTTTCACCCGACGACGACCACTGCCCCCATGGGCTAGTCCAGAGGAGGTCGAGCGGTCCTACCGCACCTATGCTCCATGTCACGGGGATAACCTCGGACAGTTCCTCGCAGGTTTTCACAGACACTGGGTCGAGGCGAGTGCACATGGAGTATCAGGGTATGACGGTATCCAGAGGTTGATCTTACTGCTACCTTCCGAGTGGCAGGGATGGGCTAGACAGATTTCTGCTCACTACATCTTTCGCCGAGAAGATTACCACGACCTCATGGGAGACTTCCCTAGCTTTATTGCGGAGCTTCAGATCTGTTTCACCTTGTGGGGCCGCGCCCCTCTAGGGCCCTACATCCTTCCGGGAGACTATGTACAAGTGGGGACGCCTTTGCCAGCGGAGACACCCGCTACTGCCCCTGAGTCTCCGATGGCCTTGCCACGAGATTCTCCACCACGTGCCTCAGTTCTAGGGCGCCGTGGTAGGCACGATGACGAGGCAGGCCCTTCTCGTCCACGGGCTCGCAGGGATTTCCCATCGCCTCCTGACTCATCAGCCCGGGCTGCTACTCCTCCACCACCAATGATACCTACGGCAGAAGCAAGGCTTTCGACTGCCATGGCCAACGCTGACAGGGTCATGTCCAACCTGAGGGAGTTCATAGATAGGGGCAAAGCCCCTATACAGGAGGATGATGGTACAGTACCGTATGGTACGATGAGGAGTACTCATCCCGAGCCCGTGCCAACTCCAGCTCCGATCAAGCCTCGTGCCACGGCCAGGATCAGCACCAGAGACGATCCGATCCGTGAGATTGCGGACGATATCTTCCGCTCAGCCCAGATCATGCAGGAGACAGGCGAGGGCCAGGGAGAGACTCCGTTGCCCAGCTGGGAGCCGGGCGAGGATGAGGAGGAAGACCCCGAGGAGGATCCAGAAGAGGACCCCCTGGCGTCACCGAGGAACAGTCGTACCGCGACTCAGAGTTCACAGATTTGATAGTTTTAGCTTGTGAATGTACTCCGGAAATGATAATTCGTTCCAATGACTATGTTTTTAATTATGTTGTTTTTAGCTAGCATTAGTACGGAAATGTTGGTCTCTAGGACATTCCGCGAATAAAAACCCTTTTGTGATTGCTTAACTAGTAAGCCGATACATCATAGGGAGTACTAGATAGACTTTACTTACATTTTGGGTTGACAATGTAAAAGCCCTCGATGAGACAATTTTCCATGAGATATAAATGACCCTAGCATGGGTTTTCTACGACGATCTCGTGTATGTTTTATGTTTCTCTACGGGTTTTATTCTTCACGAGTCAGTTAAGAATGTAGTAACTTTGAATAATGTGACTTGTATATACAACGGTTCCTGTTAATGTCTTAGTTTTGGAGTTATGATAAGTTAAAATTAACAAACAGTTCTTTCTTAATTGCCTTAGAGATTCCTGTATAGAATGTATTAAAAAGGGTGTTTGTAATTTGCAGAATGCCGCCTAAACGAGGTCGCCCCCCTAGGAGAAACGTTAACAATGATGGAAATCGCGATGAAATACCTGAAGGGCGGCGAAACGACAGGGAACCTACCCCACCCCCTCCACCCCCTGCTAGAAGGACTGAAGAACTGTTTCTTCGACAGAATCCGCCTACATTTACTGGGACAGGCGACCCAGCCGAGGCCGAAGCTTGGATACGCGCCTTGGAGCGTATCTTCACTTTCCTACACTGCACAGAAGAGGAGCGACTCTCGTGTATGTCTTTCCAACTAGCCGGATCGGCTGACTTTTGGTGGGAAGCCCGCCGAAAGACTCTGACTCCCGAACAATGGGCAGCATACACTTGGGAAGACTTTAAGACGGGATTATATGATAAGTATATTCCCAAGAGCTACAGAAAGAAGAAGGAGGCTGAGTTTTATAGCCTGAAACAAGGGAAGAAGACGGTGACAGAGTATGACAGAGAGTTCTGCGATCTATCGCGTTATGCTCCGCAACAGGTGGATACTGATGAGAAAATGGCGGAGAAATTTTGTGCCGGTCTGAGGCACGAGATTCGGATGACTCTAGCTAGTCATGGTGGACTCTCATACACTGAGTCTTTGAACAGGGCACTGGACATCGAAGCTGCGATGCCAGTAGAAAGGTTGGCTCCGCCACAGACCTCAGCGCCAGCCAACCCACCTGCACGCCCTCAGAACTTTAAAGGGAAGCGCAACTGGAACGACCATGGAGGAAATGAAAACCAGACTAACAAGAGGCCATGGCAAGGAAATGCGCCGTTGAGACAATATCAGCAACAAGGACAAGGGAAGCAACAGGGTCCTGCCCCGGCTGGAGGCAGCCAAAGACAAAATGAAGTTCCCCTTTGTCCAAAATGCCACAAACCACATCGTGGTGTCTGTAAGGCTGGAACTGACAGTTGCTACACGTGTGGCCAGAAGGGCCACTACTCGTCACAATGCCCCAACAAACAGCAGGGCGCGGCAATCAGGGCCACTTATGCCCAGCCCCTGCAAGCAGTTCAAGGGCAACACCAGCCCCGCCAACAACAGCCATACCAGCAGCAATACCAACACAAGAACCAACAGCGCCAGCAGCAACAGAGGCGGCAACAACCATTGCCGCAGCAGGCGAGAGCCTTTGCTCTCACCCAAAACCAGCCCGAGAAAAACCAAGGAAACCTGGCAGGTATGGGCAAGCTTAAAGGTTTTTCCATAATGATTCTGTTCGATACTGGTGCCTCGCATTCTTTTATATCTGCCCCTTGCGTAGATACCTTAGAAATCGAATCAGAACGAGCTAAGTGTGCCTTAAAAATCACTACACCCTCAGGAGAAAGATCTACCACCACACATGTTTGCTCGAACGTAGAATTTGAAATAGGAGAACTTAAGATGGTAGCGAACAATCTTAATATTCTGCTCATGTGGGACGTAGATATGATCTTAGGAATGGACTGGCTAGCTGAGAATCACGCCACCATCCTTTGTAGTGAACGAAAAATTTCTCTTCGACCACCTGGAAAGGAACCGACGGAATTTCACGGCATAGGTATGAAGAAAAGAGTACCAGTGATATCCGCATTACAAGCCAGAAAAGAGATGATGAAGGAAGGAAGCACAGCTTATCTCGTCTACCTAAACGGGGAAGCTAGTGAAGACAAGAAGGTGGAAGATGTGGCAATAGTACGAGACTTTCCAGAAGTTTTTCCTGAAATATTGCCAGGACTACCTCCAGACAGGCAACTAGATTTCACCATTGATCTAGAACCTGGATCTGCCCCAGTATCAAAGGCACCGTACAGGATGGCCCCAAAGGAACTACAAGAATTAAAGGTGCAACTACAGGAACTCTTGGACTTGGGTTTCATCAGACCCAGTGTCTCGCCTTGGGGAGCGCCTGTACTCTTTGTCAAGAAGAAAGATGGAACCATGAGGATGTGCATTGATTATCGAGAGTTGAACAAACTGACGCTTAAAAACAAATACCCTCTCCCAAGGATAGATGATTTGTTCGATCAACTCAAAGGAGCCAGTGTATTCTCAAAAATAGATTTAAGGTCTGGGTATCATCAACTGAAGATCAGACCAGAGGATATATCTAAGACCGCTTTCCGCACAAGATATGGTCACTATGAATTCGTTGTCATGCCATTTGGTCTAACCAATGCACCGGCAGTATTCATGGACCTCATGAATCGAGTTTTCCATCCATACTTAGACAAATTTGTCTTAGTATTTATAGATGATATCCTCATCTATTCTAAGAATGACCAAGAACATGAAAATCATTTAAGAATCATCCTGGAAACATTAAAGACGGAGAAGTTGTTCGCCAAATTCAGCAAGTGCGAATTTTGGTTGAAAGAAGTAATGTTTCTAGGGCACATCGTATCAGCAGATGGAATCAAGGTGGACCCCGCCAAGGTGCAAGCAGTGCGCGAGTGGAAATCACCAACCACACCTAATGAAATCCGAAGTTTCTTAGGTTTGGCAGGATACTACCGGAGATTCATCGAAGGATTCTCTAAAATAGCGAGACCAATGACGCAATTACTTCGCAAAGGAATCAAGTATAAGTGGAACGAAGAGTGTGAAGCCAGCTTCCAAGAGCTGAAGAAGAAATTGACAACTGCACCAGTGTTAGCAGTTCCAGCAGCCGATAAAGAATACGTGATCTTCACAGACGCGTCCAAAAATGGGCTAGGTTGTGTGTTGATGCAAGAAGGAAAGGTCATTGCCTACGCCTCGCGACAACTAAGGCCACATGAATTGAACTACCCCACTCATGATCTGGAACTGGCAGCAATTGTGCATGCTTTGAAAATTTGGAGACACCATCTATACGGAGTTAGATGTGAAATCTTCACTGATCACAAAAGCCTTAAGTATTTTTTCGAGCAGAAAGACTTGAATATGAGACAGAGGAGATGGCTCGAACTCGTAAAGGATTACGACTGCGGTATCAACTACCACCCGGGAAAAGCTAATGTAGTAGCTGATGCTTTAAGTCGTAAAACTCAATCCGAGTTAGGACTTCTTCTCACTCAAGAGGACACACTTGTAAGGGATTTTGACAAATTGAAGATAGAAGTGGTTCAGCCACCGGCAACGACAAGAGCAATTATTGCAACTCTAGTAGCCGTCCCAGACCTCAGAGAAAGGATCGTCAGTGCCCAGAGAGCGGATGAAAGCTTGGAAAAAGTTCGTCTCAAGATCCGAACAGGCACGCCAGGAGGCTACCAAGAGGCAACGGATAACGCAGTTCTTTTTGAAGGAAGATTGTGTGTTCCCCATAACGAGGAACTGAGAAACGTGATCATGAGTGAAGCTCATGATACGCCCTATACCGCTCATCCCGGAAGTACCAAAATGTACCAAGATCTAAAACAGAAATTTTGGTGGGACGGGATGAAACGAGATATAGCCTCGTTTGTAGAGCGTTGCCTTGCATGCCAGCAAGTGAAAGCTTTACATCAACGACCATATGGGAAATTACAGCCATTGGAAATCCCAGAATGGAAGTGGGAGCACATAGCGATGGATTTCGTGACGGGTCTACCCAAGACAAATAGGGGCAACACATCTATTTGGGTAATAGTAGACCGTCTCACAAAGAGCGCTCATTTTATACCGATTCCAATTACCCATGGATCGGAGAAACTAGCCCAACTGTACATTCGTGAGATTGTACGGCTACATGGAATACCAATATCCATTACTTCAGATAGAGATTCAAAATTTACTTCTAGATTTTGGATCAGTTTGCAGAAAGAGTTGGGAACGAGATTAAACTTTAGCACCGCCTTTCACCCTCAAACAGATGGACAATCAGAAAGGACAATTCAGACCCTTGAAGATATGTTGAGGACAGTGGTGCTAGACCGAGGAGGAAGTTGGGAATCAGTGCTGCCGTTAATCGAATTCGCCTACAACAATAGTTACCAGGCAACCATTGATATGGCACCTTATGAGGCGCTGTATGGAAGGAAGTGTAGATCACCACTTTACTGGGATGAAGTGGGTGAAAGAAAGATCCTTGGGCCAGATGCAGTAAGCGAGATGATTGAGACCATCCGCCAGATTAGAGCAAGAATTAAAGAGGCCCAGGACAGACAGAAGTCTTATGCTGATACCCGACGAACTGAATTACAATTTCAGATTGGAGACAAGGTTTTCCTTAAAATATCACCCTCGAAAGGGATCGTTAGATTCGGTGTTAAGGGTAAGTTGAGACCCCGTTTTGTAGGACCTTATGAGATCCTAGAAAGAATAGGTCCCGTAGCGTATAGGTTGGCACTGCCACCTAGCTTTGGAAACGTCCACAATGTGTTCCACGTGTCACAGCTGAGACGATACGTGTTTGACCCCAAACACGTGATTCACCAAGATGAAATGATTCTTAACCCAGATTTGACGTACGAAGAAAAACCTGAAGCCATTTTGGACCGAAAGGTGCAAGAGTTGAGGAATAAATCGATCGCGTCAGTCAAAATACTATGGAGACACCATGGACCGGAAGAAGCAACGTGGGAACTTGAGGACCAGATGAAAGAAAAATACCCAGAACTTTTCACATAGGTATGCAAATTTCGGGACGAAATTTTTGTTAAGAGGGGTAGTATGTAACAACCCGCTCTTTTATTATATTTAAACCAATAATTATTCATTTCAGATTCATAAATGACTTAGCTAAGTCATGTTATTTATTAATCACAATAGAATTATTTTTCTATTTTTATTATTATTTCTTGAGTCGTGAATTTATTCCGGCTTATGAAGAATTAAATCTACGGATTTAATTTAGAATTATTTTAGCTAAGCACGGAAGCATGATATCGAGTAGTTTTATAAACACGCGATATTAACAAAACCCGGGAGTTGTTTTTATTTAAAAACGCAATACAATATTACAGATATAGAAATTCCAAGACAAGAATTATTGCTTCTGTTTATACTTCACTTTACAAACCCCTATTTTTCTATCTATCTACCAACATAAAAAAAAAAAAAAAAATGGAATAGTGTATGTGTGTGAAGAAAATCTGCAGATATCCTTTAAGCATGCTCAAGCATGCTCAGCCACCTATTGACATTTTTTTTTTTTGACTCCAGCTCCAGCAGCATATCTGCAAAATTTTCACACCCGAACACCTTCATTGGTTTCAGTTTGCAGCAAGCTAAATCTCAAACATTCAACAGACAAATCTAATTTGTCAGCAGCAAATATAATCTCATTGAATTCTTCAACCACGCCTAAAACTTAGCCGCACTATTCACCATATTTTTCACACTAGCAGCTTCAGTATTTACTCCCTATAAAAGGCATCCTCACTTACCTAAAATCCTTAGCAGCTGCAAAGAATTTTAGACGAAACAAGATCACCATATATAACTCAGCAACAACAACCAACAAACAAAACTTTCAAGGTATTCACTATCTCATTTGCACGCTTCGGTTTAATTAGGAATACAGAATGGTAGAGAACCTACATATGCATAAATGGACATAGCAAATATAGCAAACCATTCGTTTCTGTGTTACATAATGAGCTATGATATGTTGTAAAAATAAGAATACAGAAAACCAAGTTTTCATTCCAAAATCAAGTCTTTATACAAAGTTGAATTTTCTGTAAATTATTCAAATTTACGAACCTATCGTGAGTGATAAAACGAGAGAGAAAGGATGGTGGATTGTCGGAGCTCTGCGACTCACGGCGACGGCGACTCCAGGAGAGGCGGCTGCCGGATTCTTGCTGCCAACGGCAGCGGCTGACGGCGGCGCTCCTCCAGCGAGCTGCTGGCCGTCGATCGCGGGCCAGCCAGCGGCGACTCCGGGCAAGCCAACGGCGGCGGGAACTCCGAGCAAGACGAACGACCGAAGGCCAGATCCGTCGACCCCAGGCGAACAGCAGCAGCTCCAGGCGGCCGTGGCGTTGAACGGCGGCGGCGGATCTGCCGCGAGGATGAGGGAGCAGGCGGCGGCCCGGCGATGGCGGCACACCGCGGTGGTGGTGTCTGCTGCGCCTGGGTCCAGCGGCCGAGAGAGCGAGAGAGATAGAGGTTGAGGAAGAGAGAAGGAGGGCCGGACCTCGGCGCAATAGAGGCCGATTCGCCGGATTTCGGAGCTCTGCAACTCCAGGCCGCGATTCCGGGAACAGCAGCAGTCGACGGCGAGTTCCTCGGCGACGGCTGGAACGTCCAGAGGGCGGAGCGGCGATGACTCCCGGTCGACGATGTTCGCTGGAACCGTCCGCGGTGGAGCTCGTGAGGAGGCGGCCGGAGGAGAATCGAGCGAGAGAGAGAGATGATGAACAGTGTTCTTTCTTGATTGAGAGAGAGAGAGCCGAGCGGCTGATAATTGGGAGAGAGAGAGAGTGTTCTTGATAATTGAGAGAGAGAGAGAGTGTTCTTGATAATTGAGAGAGAGAGAGAGTGGCTGCTTTAAATTAAAAAAAAAAAAAAGAAAGGGAGAGAACCGATAATTTAGAGAAAGAGAGGAGAATTGTCGGTAGTGAGAGAACCGAGAGTGAAGATTTATGGGGAGAATTTTTGGACTCTTTTATTGGGCCATCTTTTTATTTCTAACTGGGCCGAATTTATTTAATGTTCTTGGGCTGGAATTTATTTAATTCTATTGGGCCTGTTTCAGATTTGTTTAGTTCAATCCAGCTGTTAATTCGTCATTTGGGCCGATTAAAGTGTCTATTGGACTAAGATTAATTCTTTCCAGTCCACATTAATTATTACTTGGATTCCTATTATTTATTAATAATGGGTCTCGAATTTATATTATTTGGGCTCTAGAATTTAATTGATGTTGGGCCTAATATTATTAATGCATTGGGCTTTGAATTTATTCATTTGGGCTCAAATTAAATTCATTTTGGGCCTAGTTTATTTTATTGGGCCGGAGATTAATTCAATTGGGCTTTGCTTATTTTATTTCCATTGGGCTAATATATATATTGTTTGGACTCTATTATTTTTATAAATGGGCTCTTATTATTTATTTTGATTGGGCTTCTATTAATTGTTAATAATGGATTTATTATTTTTATTAATTGAACTTCTACTATTTTAATTGATTAAGTTCAATGAAATTTATTAGTTAAGCCCAATGAAATTTATTAATTTAGGCCCCATTATTTAATCCTAATTATTTTTATTAGTGATAAATTTTTAAGACTTACTAATCATTAATTAGTAAGTAAATTAGATTATTTTAAGATGAGTAGATTATTAAAGATTAATAATCCGACCTCATAAGACGAGCTTTAATTCCTTAAATAGGATTAACATCCCATAATTTAACTAAAGGAATATGAGTCATGCATAATCATTTCACGCATCCTCATTTATTGAGATTTTTCGAGAATTAGAATCTTATTTTATTTTCTCGGATTAAAGGTCAAGCACCAGAGTTAGAGCTAAACCGTGAGTCTGCTATTCAGGTAGGCTTTCTACGTATAAACTAAAATTATATATTAGAATTGTTAAGACTTTATGCTTATGAATTTAAATGATATTGTCAATGCCTAAATGCTTTATGTTTTATTATTAATTGCCTATCTGATGTTAATCGAATTCGGATTCTGGATGGGACCGCAAATCCCTTCGGAATTAGTGTACACCTTGTGATCGTGAGTCATCTAGCGGGTTGGCCGATCATAGTGTCCGTAGAGGGAGGCCTCCCTCTCGGCACGAGTTACTGATATGGTGATTAATGATATAAAATACCTGCGCGGGTTATTGATGAAAGAAATGATATTATGTTTGGTAAATACGAGTCTTTAAAGGAAAACCCTCGTATTTTACTACTGTTGAAAGGCTTGACAATAAAATATTATGCATGTATGTAAATTTCGGCAAGTGTCCACTAAGTACTTTTGTACTTAGCCCTGCATGTATTTTTAAATGTGCAGGTTGAGCGGTGATCGAGGATGTAGTGTGCAAGCGGAGCTTCTGTCAATCTAGGACGAGTACCTCAGAGTAGAGTATATGTCTTCATACATATATTCAAATTATTATTCCGCTGCAAACACTGATTTTACTAAGACATTATGTTATCTGTCAAAACAATATGTACTATTTAATAATGTACTCAAACTCGTTGAGTACCCCTTTGAATAATATTATGTACGGTCCCCTTGTGGCCTTCATTGATATCTAGATATTTCGATTGATTTCTTTATACAAGTCGAGTCATCAAGAAAACGAATATGCCCTTTCTAAATCCCGCTCCTAAATTCCCTCCCTTAGTCGCGATTTTCCCGAATTTGCTATCCTTAGCAAGTGCGGTCGTGACAGGTGGTTGGCAATAGGGAGGTTATGATGCGCTGGGAGGGGGTGGGGATGAGGATGACGTATGAGTTTAAGGGTTTTTTAATTTATTTTAAATTTTTAATTAAAACGACATCGTTTTCTCTAGGAAAATTGCACGTCAAATTTAATTTTGCCACATAGGAAACACATCAGCTTTAATTTGGCCGGAGGTTCTCGCCGTGGGAAAATTGCGACTCAATTGTAAATTAATGTATTTGAAAGTTAAATTAGAGGGTCATGGTATAAACCAGAAAATGAAAAAAAAACTCATGGATTTACCGGCTATTAACCCTAAATAAAAGTGTGATAAAAGTTTTAAATTTTATATAATTTTCTTATTTTATCATGATGATAAATTTATAATTAAAGAGAATATACCATGAAAATATAAATTTTTTTTCTATCTTATTGCAGTTATGGAGTATTTCATATCTCAAAAGAAACTACCCATGATCATGAATAGAAATGGTAGTAGATCTTGGACCCGGCCCAAATTCGTGGATCCAGATCTGTTTTTCAAGGTCTGGATCACAATTTTTTGGACCCGACGGATCTGGATTCGGATCTAGATCTCAATTTTTAAAACGGATCTGGATCTAGATCTTGAAATTTTAGATCCGAATCCGACCCAAATTCGACCCGTGGATCCATTTTATTTAATATATATTTTTTATATTTTATATTTATTTTATTAATAATATTAAATATATTAAAAATTAAAAACAATACACTATGTCTTGAAAAGAACCTTAGTTTCTCCTACAGTAGTTGTACCATGGATGATGGGGACTTTTTTTCTTAGAAAATGTAATTTGGAAGACTTGTTATCATTGACTTGAGCATTGATATTTGTTTATTTTGAATTTTTAGTGACTTATTTTTCTATGTTGATACTTTGTATTAGATGAATATGTTTTGTGCAATATTTTTTATGATGGAAACTACATATTGTTGATTTTGTGATTTTTTTTAATTTAATTTAAAAACATTAGATTTATGGATCTGGACCCGTGGATAGGCAGATCTAACGGGTCTAGATCTGGATCCCAAATTTTCAGATCCGTTGGATTTGGGGCGGATTTGGATCCCATAAATTAAAATGGATCTGGATCTGGTATTGATGAGATATGCTCCAGATCCGGCCCGTTGTCATCCCTAATCATGAATATGATTTTTTTTTTTTAAATTAGAATTACAAGAGATATTCAAATATAATTAAATAAGTCACTCGCACGCAAGCGAGACCTCTATACCACACAAAGGTGAGAAAATTACTAGCATGCAGGTGAGATTGAATTCAAGACCTTTCACGAAAGAGAATTTTTGAGTGTCTCAACTTTATCATTTGAACAAGGTTTCATTGGCATATAAAAGTATTAATTAAATCTTGTCTCCATTCATAACAATGTTGATTATTTATTACGTTTTCAAATTACTGTGTCGTGATCTTATATTTCATTTTATCAATATACACTATTTGATTTTTTTTTTTTTTATCTTTTTGAGGAAATACATACACTATTTGATTTAATGGATTAAATCTATGTTTTGGGTAATAACTAATCATTCAATTAATGGTTAAAATACAACCAAATTATTTATTATAAGACGAATTACGTAAATTAAATATTTAATTAAGATAAATTATAGATTATTCAATCAATCATGTATTATCAAACAAGCCAAACTTCTCCTATATAAATTATCTTGAACCGATTCCTAATATTATTCTTACGAATAACATGTGCAGAGACATCTTTAATTTTGTAGGACACGAGACGTTTGCTCATTGTAGATATGGTTAGTTGATTAATATAAGACTAATATACACACAGTCATAGACAGTTGGGAAACTATTTTTTGTAGCAGAGGCTACCACAAATCCAGCTATTTTCATTCTATTAAAACAACTACAGATGGACAAATTTTTGATGTGATAATATTATCCCTCATTTATAGTGTAAATGAGAAATGAGTAAAGGTCAAGTAGGAAATGTGGGAAAAGAAATGAAAGATTTAAAGGGTGAAATTTTGTTTATCCTTCCTTTTTTCATGATAAATTTACAACAAAAAAGAACGCACCCTAAGGATATAATATCAAGTCAAAAATAGTTTATGGGATATTGGGAAAGAAATTAATATACATGGATTATGGATGGGGCCTCAAAATTAAAGAATTTAATGCTTATGGATCTTAATAGAACTATATTTAACCCATTAATGTGTCAATTTTTGAGAGAGGTTGGCTAAAATTAATTTCCAGCTATTGAAAAGAAACAATCTTGTCATAGAGGACTAGTAACTTTGTTAAAATACTTGCAACACTTTGTTGTCATATAAAATTTACCAAAAAAACTAAATTAAATATTGAAGAAGATAAGAAGTTGAAAAATACACATAACATACAACCAATGAAAATTTCAGAACTCTGGATAAGCCATTTGAGGCATCTTTTCAATAACAATTTCCTTCTTTTGCTCCTATTTTTACACCACAAAAACAATTGTCAAAAGTTCAACAAAAATATTGGATATATTGACAAAGACTTATTTTACTTTTTAAAATTGAATATTAACAAATACTTATTTCATTTTAAAAGTTAGGATATTGACAAAGACTTGTTTTGTTCATAGAATTTTAAGTACACCAATCATTAAAATACAACAAAATAGTTTATTCGAGATGAAACCTTTTTTTCTAATCTTTTATGTTGTTATCTCAAATATTAAAATAGGAAATATTTTCAAATGTAGAAATTTTTCTTTAAGTTAATACAGATTATTTGTTCTCAGTACCTCCTTTTTTTTTTCTTTTTTGATAAATTAATAGTATTAAATAAAGAAATTTAAAGACCTCGTCATAGGGGACTCGAACCCAAAACCTTTGGCCTTAGGGATTAACCCCTTACCGCTTGACCAACACACGCACACCTCACTACCTCACTTTAGCTCATTGGGTGTGGTCTAAGAGCATTTGTAGTGGGGGCTCGCACGAGTCCCACCCCAATATCGCGCCTCATGGGTGCGCTTCCAGTGTCCATGCGTGCGCCGAGCTCAGAAGGAGAGAGGAGTGGGGTGCACTGCACGGCCCAATCAGAAAATACGGTGCATTAAAAAAATGGAACGACTCTTTTTGTTTGAAAATTGTAGATTTCTTTTTATTTGATATTGCCGTTGCAATAGCTCTTTAATTTTTTTATTTTTTATTTTTATTCTTTTTTCTTCTATAAATACTATTTTCTCCCAATTCAATTTTCACACAACTCGCTTCTTGTTCTTCTTCTTCTTCTTGTTCAATTTATTCTTCCCATTTTATTGTGCTAGAAAAAACGGAGGATAATTGTGGAAATTGGTGGAACAACCACTCGCAAAATTCGTCTTCGGCCAATCCAAATTCGTCCGATGCAGCCTTCTCATCATTCTCTCAAGAATCAAATGTCGTTCCTATGGCGGGTCTTGAGGGAATTAACTTGAACGCCAATTTTTCGCGACGGTGAATGATGATGTGGTGGAGATACCCACCATACCGACGACGACCAAACAAAAAGGCGGCTACACTCCGGCCGAGACGACTCTCGTATGTCGTTTGTATGCGGAGGCTACGCTCGATTCCATGAAGGGAGCCGACCAAAAGGGTGGCGTATATTGGGGCGGCATCGTCACCAAATTTTCTTTTCTATTTTATCTTTATTTTTAATGTTCTTTTACTTTGAATTCATTTAGGCTTTTAATTTAATGTTAATATAATTTTAATTTTTAATCAATGTAGTGTTAAATTTTAATTTAAATGAAATTTATGTTATTAAATTTAATTGGAAAAAACATTAAAAATAAAGATGAAAAAAAAATTAAGAGCCCGGGTGGAGAGAGCCTCACTGTGGGGAAGAGGCTCCTAGATGATGGGAACCACTTTTAAGAACCCAGATAAGCTTTGCAATACGGAGGCTCTAATGTCTTTTTAATAAAATATCTCAAATTTGAATATTAAGAGCATCCACATCGGTCGACTCATCCGGGGGAACTTGAGTCGTTTTCCCGATGAGTAGACCAACGTGAGACGTCGTTGACTTGAGCCTTACTCATCCTGATGAGTAAGGCTCATCCGCTCTTTTCCCCCATCGCGTGTAATACATGCACATGAAATAAAAAAAATAATTAAAAAACATACCCGGAGGCGCAAAGAGGAGAGAAGGAGAAACAGAGAAGAAGAAGGGAAAGAAATAGGGTTTCTCTAGTGGGATGGGCTTTTAAAATAATTTATTTAATTATTTAACTAAAAATAGGCTTTAAAATTAGTGACTTTGGCTAAACATTAAAATGTTTCATTTAATTATTTAATTATTTTAATTTTTAATTTTCTTAATTATTTAAATTTTAATAATTTAAATTAATCTAATTTTAAGTTTATATAATTTTAATTATGTCTTTTAATTTAGATAATTTTAATTTTATGTAATTTTAACAATTATGTTATTTAAATTAAATAAAAAATACAAAAACCAAAACTAATGGATATAAGTCAGCCTCCCCACCCCAATGCAGGCTACTGATTCATAAATAGTCCCCTCCTTAAATGAGTCAGTAACTAACTCAATGGATGTTGATGCTCTTAATTTCTTTTTCACGTTGAATTCGTTATTGTTAAATATATATGCTTGCATATAAGGTATGTGGGACTGTGGGAGCCATGAATGCACAGCCTATAGTTGAGCAAACTCGGTTACAATGAAGAAATAGTTAGTTATAGGTCAGGTGCTCATCTCAGTCGTCGATCGTACATATATAGCTTGATGAAGATAGAATCGTATAATATATTATATCTTTAATTATTGATTTGTCTTGTTGGTCAAGTTATTTTGTTTCCTTTTAGATGTTTAGGGTTTTATTATAAATAGGAGTTTTATTTATGTTTTATGAGAGTCGAATTGAGAGTTAAAATGTAGAGGGTGGGATTGTTCCCTTCTCGTGGTGTTCTTCCGGTATTCATGAGTGAATCAACGGATTAACCCTTATTGTACGTATTCCGGTATACGATGGTTATCAACGGAGTTCGTATATTATCAGTATCAAATATATTCCACGCTTCTACCTGCATCAGTTGGTATCCAGAGCCTTGCTACGCTCCTACGCGATGTCTCCCCGTCAATCAACCGTTCAGAATGTTCAAGATTATCTCCATCGTGACGACGACCTTCTGTCTCAACAATTCAAGGAATTACGAGCACAGAATTGAGAGATCTTTGACTTCCTACACGGTCAATATGATCGATCCTATGCAGAACATCATCAAGGACATTTCCGATTCGAGGACGAATCGTTTCAAGGATGGAGAGAATGGTGAAGATAGAATCGTATAATATATTATATCTTTAATTATTGATTTGTCTTGTTGGTCAAGTTATTTTGTTTCCTTTTAGATGTTTAGGGTTTTATTATAAATAGGAGTTTTATTTATGTTCTATGAGAGTCGAATTGAGAGTTAAAATGTAGAGGGTGGGATTGTTCCCTTCTCGTGGTGTTCTTCCGGTATTCATGAGTGAATCAACGAATTAACCCTTATTGTACGTATTCCGGTATACGATGGTTATCAACGGAGTTCGTATATTATCAGTATCAAATATATTCCACGCTTCTACCTGCAT
Organism: Salvia miltiorrhiza; assembly: GCF_028751815.1. Lineage (NCBI taxonomy): Eukaryota > Viridiplantae > Streptophyta > Magnoliopsida > Lamiales > Lamiaceae > Salvia > Salvia miltiorrhiza. Next base: position 31,316,954 of record NC_080390.1, on the reverse strand, counting down.
CATAGCTATAATAATCTTGTAGAGTATATAAGTTATGTCTATCTATACGTGTTGTATCTAATCTTCGTTCCATGCTAGAGAGTGAAAGAGTATAGTATATAGATTCAGAGATAGATTGCTAAAAGAAAATAGATTCAGATAGAGATTCAGAAAGAGTATAGTAATCTTGTTCCTGGAGCTTGAAGCATAATCTTTTTATGTGTGAATTGTCATCAATAAAAGAATCATTCCATCTGTCGTGGACGTAGGCACATTGTTAAACCACATAAATCTTGTGATTGATTTGTTCTTTGCATGTATTGATTGAGTTAGGTTTTGCTATGATTGTGTTATGTTCTCAATTGTTTTATAGTTATATTGATTTTTTTTTACTATTTTCTTCGTCTTCAAGAAATAGTTCATTTTTATCATTTTATTACGTCCACAAAAATTAGTCTATTTCTATTTATAGACACTATAAATTAGTCCTCTAAGGTGGATTCTTTCTCCAGTCACAATACATTCAACTACTTTTTATTAAAACTTGTGTCTTCCCTTTCTAGGACTATCTTTTCGGGACGGAGTGAGTATAATTTATGTTTTTTAAGTGGTTGCTTATTATCACATAAAAATATGGGAGCTAGGGTATATAAATTTTAGCCCGAAACAAAAAATAGGGATGTCAATTTGGATTTGTATAATCATAAGATATTGGATTTGCAGTCATAAGATATATATAAACATAAGTAGCGATGCCAATTTGACCAAATGATGGACCCGTCCAAATAGACCAAGAAAAACAAAAGAAAAAAAAAAAAGAAAAAGAAAAGGAGAGTTAGGGTATACAAATTTTAGCTCGAAACAAAAAAAAAGTCTGAATTAGCCAAATCTAAAATAGCTCTAGCCTCACAATGCTAGCATGAAAACTGAGGGTTGGCCCAACTAATAGAAAAGTCTCTTATCACGTTGTCAAACTTCATTACTTTGTTTTTGAATTTGATAATAAGATTTTAATTTAATTTTTGGAATGTGTTTTTATTTTCTCCAATAGTTAATAAAAAAATTATATGAAAATTAAAGAAATATGATCAATTAGGTTCAATATACATCAAATCCTTACATCTTATTAAATTTCTTATTAGTTATTATATAAGTCGAAATGCCACCGATTTATATTTGTAATACAAGGTTAAGTGTTTTGATTGAGAAAATGTATACTTTTTTTATTACAAAAATATTGTTATAAAAGATTATATTATTACTCTCTCTCTCTCTCCATGAAGTGTATACACCAATTGTCTTATTTAACGTCCACAATGAAGATATAATGCATTTTTTTGTTAGAACATGACCTTACACCAATCTCCTTATTCAACCTTACAATCACCTCATATTTACCAAAAAAAATCACCCATAACCCTATTCAATTCAATCACAACCACCCACATATATATGGTGAGACTTTTTGTCCAGTAAAAACACATCTACCAACTATTTTATTAAAACTCATGTCGAATTCAATATTGTATACTCTTTATGGACAAAGCGAGTATTTTTTTTTTTTTGTAAATTTTTTAGCCTGATGGCTAGCCCAAAAACCAAAGTTTTAATGTTAGGCTCGAAAACTTTTAACTCCAAATAAAAAAAATCCCAGTGGCGCAAATAAAAACTAACCCGAAATCAAGTGGGTTTGGTAGATTGACATCTCTAGATATAAGCATCATTTTCTTTTTAGAAACTATTTATTATAAATATTGAAAAAAAATACTTCCTTCGTCCACAAAAATTATAGCGTGATTTGAAAGACATGAAATTTAATAAATAGTCGGGAGCTATATATAAAATGGAGAAATAAACCCATTAAAATTGAGTGAAGAGATGGACGCACCAAAGTTGATGTGTTAAAAAGTTGAGTTGACATCTCTAGACATAAGCATCAATTTCTTTTTAGAAACTACTATGTCCGTCCCAATAATCATGGCCTGTTTCTTTTCGCCACAGATATTAAATAGAGTTATATTAGGAGAAAAGTTGTATGGCCCACATGTTTAATTATATTGTTAGTTGATTTAAGTATTGTTAACAAAGCAACAGTCAATTCTTCAAAATTCTTCGAAATTCTGTTGTTGATGCCGCTCTCAACATCGGCGAGCCCGGCACCCCGCTGCCTTCCTTTCGCCTTGTTTGTCCTCGTCGTCTCCCTTCACCCCCTACACACCATTATTCAAACAACCAACAAAGAAATTCAAGACATCATTATTTCCCCCAAATTCAAGAAATAATTAAAGAAATTCAAGAAATTAAAGAAACAGACCATCATTCTTTGTTAAGCAATTATGCAAATTTCTGCAAATTTCACTGACGTCCCCCACATCCACAAGCTCATCCACCAGATGGCCTTACCCACCTCAATCTTTCTCTGATCTCAACAGTCTCTCATCTCCCTTTCTCCACCTCTCAATCTCAGATTCAGAGCATAAGTTGGAGACGTGATGGTGGAGGCGAGATGTTGAGGTTGGTGAAAGAGTGAGAAGCTGTGGAGAGAAATTTAGGGGGGAGGGGTGAGAGAAATTTAGGGAAGAATTAGGGTTTGTTAGTTTAATTAAAAAATTTAATTAAATGTTAATTATAGCTTAAAAGGGAAATAGATCATGAATATTAGGACAACCCAAAAAGAAAAATAGGTCATGAATATTGGGATGTATGGAGTATTTATTATAAATATTTAATAAAATATTTCCTCTTTCGCGAAAATTACAACGTGGTTTGAAAGACACGAGTTTATAAATGATTGAGAGATATGTAAAGTGGAGAAAGAGACCCACTAAATTTTAGTGGAAGAATGGACGCATTAAAATTGACATGTTAAATGGTTGAATTTTTTTGTAAATATTGAGTATGAATGATGTTTAAAATGAAAGTGATATATATATTTTTAAATATTATAATTTTTATGAATGAATGAAAATAGTAATAATATTAAAAATTTTGTGAACTGAAACAATATATATTACTCTCTTCGTCCCGCTTCAAATGACCCTAAATTTTTCGGCACAGAGATTAAGAATTGTGTGATAAAGGTGTAAAGTGGCGGTGGGACCATCCAAAAAGTGGTGTTAAATATTTCTAAATTTGGGTTAGGTCATTTAAAGTGGGACAACTCAAAATAGAAATAGGGTCATTTGAAAGTTGAAACGGGACAGAGAGAGTAATAATTGGCTTTCATATTGGGATTTAGCCCACCTATGTTGTCAAATGGGTCGGGTCGGGCTAGCCCGGCCCAACCCACTGAGCTTTCGAATTATACTGCCAAGCCGAGCCAAAATATGATCAGGCCTCATAATAGCAAGCCCAACCCAACTCCTATCGGGCCTTCGGGTGGTCGGGTCAAACCCACCAAATAACTTTTTTCTCTTAAATTTTATTTTTTTACTATAAAAATGATTAAAAAAAATAATAATAAATTAAATCGACTAGCATCAAATCAAATAATCAATTCAAAAATATAATTAAGGATTAAATAAAAATCTTAAATCATACTATTGTAAGTCAAAGCACAACAAAAAATAAATAAAAATCATATAATAGATAGTTTATTAAATAACACTTCAAAGTATCTAAACAAATTTAAAGTCATAATATATATATATATATATATATATATATTAAACTCAAAATTAATAGAATGATATTCAAATCAAGAAAGCACCCATTGTAAACTATAAAATTATCAAAACATACGTTCATATTCTATACTGCACTAACTAAAGTCTATTCTAAAAATGTGCAAAGTCACGGTCACAGACCATGGCAAAGTTAAAGAGAAATGGTAATACTCATTATATTATGAAAAGGTTCATAAAATAAATAATTTAAATAAATAAAATATGAATATATATGTATATATGTGTGTGTGTTTAATTAATTAATTTATATCAAGTTGGCTAAAAAAATTAATTTATATCGAGTATTGCATTCAAGATAAAATATTTTTTATATTCAGTTTAGAAGCGCTAAAATTTATCAATGAATGAGCTGACATAAGAGTGAAATCTGAACTTCAATCTATTTTTAATTCCTTTCTATTTTAAATTTCAAAATGTATAATTAGACAAGTAAATATTATAAATTAATAATTAAAAAAATCGGACGGGCCAAAAAGCTCAAAAACTCCGGGTGTTTTAGCCCCAAAGCCCAATCGGCCGTCTGGACGGGCTTTTTAGGTCCAATTTTTTTCGAGCCTCTATTTTATCAAGCCCAATCAACATTAAATTCGAACGGATTGAACCGGCCTATCGAATCAAGCTAATTTTGACAGCTCTATGCATAAAGCGTTTACCGATTACAAGAGACACGAGCCCAAAACTGAATTGCCTTTTCTATTGGGCAAAATTTTCATGAATTCTTTTGGAATGGAACTTTTCGAGACGGCCTATCTAACATAAATTACAAACGAATGATTTAATTGGCTATATAAGTACAAAATTTATTTCAACCACGGATAATAATCGTCAGATGTTACATATATTATTTACATTTTAGAAAATAAATTCGAAAAAAATAGAACATAATTTTGGCAGGCCCACAAATGATGATGGTAATGATACATAAATTATTTTGTGATTGATATGATTTTTACATATAAAATTCATTATTGTTTGACATAAATATGCGACGCCCAACTAAAGCACACACGCATATACAAATAGGTATAGGATCGACTTTCATTCTCCCACCAATCAAGATTCAAGATAATCCTCATTTTCTCGACGGATCTAATTCGTGAAGGAAGCGTTGAAAATGAACTTAAATAAATAAAAGGGTTAATTACATTAAAATATACGAACTTTAATCACTTTTTTATTCTACACATGAACTTTGAAATTTACAATTTTAATCATAAACTTTGCAAGTGTCAATTTTTCCTTAAAATTAAATTTCGACAGCCGAAAAATTTACGTGTCATTGTAGATGCCACGCGTATATAACACGTGTAATTATAGCTGACATGGAAATACAAAACGACGTCGTTTTGGTCATCTAAAAAAAGCTCTAATTCTTACCCCAAACGTTATCTTCTTTCCGGAGCAACCTAAAAGGGAGGTGCAGAAAATTAATTTGGATTACATTGACGACGGTTGCGCCCCAGTTGCGGAGAAAACCGGCAGGGGCAGGGCGAGGGCGTACGAGGCAGCGAACATCATAGCCTTCATCTAGTGCTCTCCTGACAATCTGCCAGCCCAATGTGCCCGTGGCGCCCACTGCCAGTATGCTCGTGGGTCGGATCGGCGTTCCGGTGGCCAAATTGACCGTCGTCGGCGTAGCCTGGGCGTTGCAAGTTATCACCATTGATGAGAAATCATTAATCAAGTAGTACCAATACGAAAATTCGATGTTTGAAGGAAGAACTGGAACAATTGAAAATAGGCATAATTTATTGTTATGGTGGTCCGACTCCTAAAGCTAGAAGATGGTCAAGTGCGGTTGCAGTCAAGATTGGAACAAAAGGAAGAAACTAAAGATGCGTTAATGAGCAGAACACAAAGGCTGACGAAACTGATTCTTGTATCCACCAAAACTTTCCAATCATTGAAATTTCCTCAACGTTTAAGACCGAGGAGAAGAAGAATTTGGAGAATAAGAGGTTTTCTATACCTTCCGCAGTCCTTTCTCTCCATCATCTGGGACTGTAGGTGGGTGATCAGACTCTTAGCTTGTACCATTTCTGAGCGTGGAGCGTTGATGCCATTTTAGTGACTGCATCTGGTTTGGTGGTATCTACGGAGAGGAGAAAATGAGAGATGACATTGGGACTTTTGAAATTTAAACCTAATTTCATCAATTGAGACAAAACTACGTCGTTTACCCCTAAAAAATGACATCGTTTCATGTGTCGGATGGTGAAATAAGTGGCACACTTCCGGCTGCCACATATGATCCACATCAGCATCAAATTGGGGAAATTCAATTTTAAGGATAAATTGAAACACTTGCAAAGTTCATGATTAAAATTGTAAATTTCAAAGTTCGCGTGCAAAATGGAAAAGTGACTAAAGTTCGTTTATTTTGATGCAATTAACCCTAAATAAAATGAATATAGGCGAATTAAAATTTTGAGATATTCTAAAATTATTAATAATTTATACTCCCTCCGTCCCGCTATTCATGTCCCATTACTTTTCGGCACGGAGATTAAGTGTAATGCCCCGCTCTTTTAAATATATATTAGATTAAACATGTGCATTAGTTATAAAATTCTTTTAATTATTTATTGTGACTATTTTATTCAGATAATATTATTTCAGCAAAAGTCTGTATAAGAGATACAGAGCTGCGATTTAATATTCAATCATGAATCAAACCAATAATTAAATTATTGGTTTAGCTACACGTTTGAGACCTTGCATTACCAGTTGATTGATTTAATCAATAGTATTAGAAATTTTAGATTTATAACCGATTTCATAAATCGTGTTATTTAAATCGAATTGCTAGAATTATAACTCGAGTTTATGTTAATAATAATTTTATTATTTCACGCTTTATATGTTTAGTACTAAGTTGCGAATTAATTTCGACTTTCACGTATTAAATCTCAAGATTGAGGATTTAATTTATATAAATACGACGAGTATTTATTAAACGAGAATTGGAGAATTATTACAGGAACTAGGAGAAACTAGATCACGGCACTACACGTATGTCTCGATTTTTCATCCAACACATCAATTCCTACACTATTCCCTTGTTAGTCAAAAAGTTGGTGCTAACAATTTGTCAAAAAAAAAAAGTTGGTGCTTTGCAGAAAAGTTTTGGCTGCTTTGGACTAATGCGCATGATTTTTCAACCTTTGCTACAGTAACACTATTCCAGTTTTGCCTATAAATTGCTAGGATTCGCAGCAGTTTAAAAACACACCAAAGCAGAAAATACTTCTTTCTGTTAGAGAGAGCAAGAGTGAGTTGAAGTAAAATCTCAAATACGAGAGTTTGAGGGTTTGAGACAAAAGCTTAGTTAGAAGCTTTTGGTGTGAGAAAATTAGATAGTAATTTTCTCGGGGTATAACGGGTTGTGAGTTGAGTGTTGTGAGTGTTGTAAACACTGTATATTTTTTTCTTCCTTTGTTAAATAGATCTGCAGCAGCTCCGGAGACGTAGGCATAATTGGCCGAACTCCGTTATCAAATTTGTGTCTTTATTATTCCGCATTTATCTCGCTCTCACATATCTGGTTAGAGGGAAATTGCACCTAATTTCCCAACATCCCTACACTATTCCACCTTCCCCTCCAACACCTCATTACTGCAACAATTTTTTTTAAAAAGTTGCATTATCTTCATGCATGTGTAATTGCTCCATTTTACTACATTTTCTTCCATCTTAAACTCTTCTGCAAAAAGTTCAGTTTATCACCAACTCTCTCCTACAACTATTCATCTTCAATTTTCAAAAGCTTCAGCACGCCGAAAAAGAAATTTCACGGCAAGATCACAATTGTCAAAGGATGCAAATTTCAACAACCAAATCTTCAAAAGTTGCAACTCCCGGTACCAAAAACAATTTCCACCATTTTGATTCTGTTGTCTGCAGAAACTCCTCTATAAATTGAGGAGAGTTCTGCAGAAGGAAGAAGTGCAGCAAGAGGTGTGAGGCAAGAGAGAGTTTAGGAGAAATTTTTTTTTAAATTTCTTACTTGCAAGAGCTCAAGTGAGCTCCCTTCGCCGGGCTGTTTCTTCGCCGACCGGCCACTAGGCTCTGAACCGAGAACGTGTACTCGTTCCTCCATCTTCAGGCTACCAAATCCAACAATCGAAAGGCCGAAGCCTTCTCTGTTTTTCCCTGATCAAAGACCGCAATATCCTTCGGCGGCCAACGTCGAATTCCCGACTTAGCCACCGGCCAACTTACGGCCTTCGTTTCTCACTATCCTTACGACGAAAAAGGATCGAGAAACCACCGTTGTGTAGCCTGATCTACCTCGCACGAGGAAAACTAAGTCGTAGACCTTCGCGGCTAAACACCATCGCGGAACGACGACCGGAAAACCCCCGACGAACAACTTCCATTAGTGCTCACTTGGACAAGGGTAAGTTGACGCCCTTATTTCAATGCATTCCCGTTTCTATTATATTATGGGAAATTTCTGGGGTATAGATGGGAGTGTGGTGAATATTTGTACAAAGTTTCATGTTATTTGAACTTCGTTTACTACCCTTTTAAAATTTGAGAAGTCTACTGTCAGTATCTGCTGAAACTGTCGTGAGGCAGATGATTAGGTTAATTATTTCAGTAACCATATGTTGATATTTAACTCTCAAATTTTTATTGTATGAAGATATATGTGTTAGATATCTGCATATAAAAGTTGAGGTTATTCCGGTAACGTTTGCTATTTTTTCAAAAATCTGGACTTTCAGTTGGCAGAAACTGCCGAATCTGGTAGGCGATGGGAAAATCGCTATATCTCTTAAACTACTTGGAGTTTTTCAACACACTTTTTTTTCAATTAAACTAGACTCAAAGAGGTTTCTATTGATATAAAATTCGACTCCATACGAGTTCGGAGTAAAAGCAGTTTATTAGTTGAAGTTGAATCTATACAGTTTTGTTGAGATGGAAATGATTCAAAATAATTCCTATTAAGATTTTTAAAGTTTTATTGTTGATAAAATATCACTTTTAGTTTATAAATGAGCTATTGATGTGTATATATATATATATATATATATATATAGGGAAGGGCTAAAATAAGAGCATTTCTTAAGATATAAAATAAGAATCATTTTCAGCCCTTAGATCATCAAGATCAACGGTTGGTTCGTAATCCTGTCGGATGGATTTATGGTCCTGAGTTCGAATCCCAAAGGTAGCAAAAAATTATTTTTCACAATTCATACCTTTATACAGCGAATTCATACGTGTTCTACATAAAATTCATACATTAAAAATTGTTCTTATTTCTTATTTTAAGATGTGCTCTCACGGTAGCCCACCCCTATATATATATATATTGGTGATTGACATTATTAAATGGGGAAAAGGAAAACGTTTTATGTTTATAGAATTATTCTTTATTTATAATAGATAAATAAATGAATAATATAAAATGGAATTTCCTACATCCTCAAAGGTACATGAAGTATTTTGATAAAGGAAGAACGATTGTATATGAGTTAGATATAGTCGTTTAAGGAAATATGGGTAGTTAGAGAAATGAGTGAATAGTGATTCACTGCATTTGTTGTTATCTTTTCTATTATTCACTCGAACACATGTTTTCGTGTTATTAAAGGTTCAAATAAACAAAAGCGTCTGAGTAACCTATCGCGCTAAGGAAAGAGAATCATTGTCTTAAGTAGCAAAACACTGCAATCAGGTGGGCATTACTTTTACTATACGTATATAGAGATCCCCTGCGTGTCGTAGGCCTCTTATACGAATGAATGCATGAGATGATCTAACTGTTAATTTCAGTTTCATATATATATCAAATGAGTTTAAATGTTACGTTCAAGCAAGTTATTTCATGACAAAATCTTTGAGTTAAAGTTATTTCAAGTATTGTCTTGCCATAAAATGTTTAAATTTTAGTATGATATCTATCTGCTTTGGCTTTGCCAATGATGCAATCGAATTCGGGTCCTGAGCAGTTGATAGCTATCCTGCCAGGGCTAGTGTACACCAGTGACCGTGAGTCATCTAGCGGGTTGGCCGGTCAAGTGACCGTGAGAGGTGGCCACCTCTCCGGCACACAGTTCCAGATATGATAGATTACAAGAGAACTTAGTCTGCAGACGAACTTTAAGAATCACAAATGAACTTAGTAAGCTTGGGCCTTTTTAGCGAAAAACTCCCTTGCTGTACTGTTTATGATGGCATGACAATTTACAGTTTTGAAGCATGTATTTTTATACCTAGGCATACGTGCCCACTGAGTGCTTTTGTACTCAGCCCTGCATATGTTTTCTAAATGTGCAGGTTGAGTTGATGTGATGATGGTGCTGCAATGAGCGGAGTCTCCAGGGTTGTTAATAAATAGTTAACCTGTCTAGAATATGTCTTCATACATATGTCTAGCTACTTTCCGCTGCAAGATGTTGTTGATGTTATAGTATGTTATGTCATACTTTGAGTCTTAAGAGAATGGTTTCATATGATGTATAACTTGATTAATGATATTAATTAAGTTTTATGCTGTCTTTCATAGACTATTTTCAATTGAGTATTCATGAATAAAAATGACGAGTTTTATTAAGATGAGTAAGTTTTACGGCTATAAATGACGCCCCTTTTCTTCCCCTTCTTCTTTAACCCCATCCCTAGTCGTAGATCACTCGGCTTAACTATCCTTAGTTAGGGCGGGCTGTGACATTAAGGAGAAGCAAATTAGGTGAATAAGGAGTGTGGTCCACATGTTTAAGTTTATGATTAAAGGATTGTTAATGTCAGACAATTCCAATGAAAATGAAAAATTCTTAAATAATTAAAATTCTGAAAATGAAAAATTGATCGAACAAAAATAAAATTTTGAAAATAAAAAATTCTGAGGTTTCGAACAGATTCCAATCGAACTCAAACAATTCTGCATCATCTTCTCAAACAATTCTGAACAAAAATCTGGATCGAACATTAACAATCTGCATATTTCAATTCTGAACTCAAACAATTCTGAACAAAAATCTGCAATCAACAATTCCAATCTACAGATTTCGAACCGATCGAACTCAAACAAAATTGGAGAAAATTTCATGAACAGAGAGTGAAAATTTCAGGAACAGATCTGCATCGCCGCTCGCACTCCGCCGCGCCGCTGCTAGGGTTTCATTCAGAGGGGCGAATCGCGGCAGATCGCCTCGAGCCTCTACATCGTCTTCTCGGTCAAGCCAACACCGCTTGGACTCAGCCCCGCCGCGCCGCTGCTAGGGTTTCGTTGGAGGGGGTGGCTGGAGTGGCCTATTGGCACGAATCTCTGCGGATCGCCTCGAGCTTCTCCTCGCACAAATCGACGCAACTGGAGAGAGGGTTCGAGATGGAGAGGGCAGACGATGACGTGAGTGGAGGCGGCGGCTGGCCGACGGTGCAGAGAGGGTTCGAGATGGAGAGGGCGGCGGTGCGACGGCAACGGTGGTGGCGGGACTCACCAAAGGGGCGAAAATTCGAAGAGAAGCAGGGAACCCTAGAAATTGGGGTAAGAGAAAAGCAATGTAGGGGGAAAAGAAGAGGCGGCGTGGGTGGAGGCGGCAGGGGGTGGCGCGATGGTGGAGGTGGGAGGGTGGTGGAGGTGGCAAGATGGTGGAGGTGGGAGGTGGGAGGGCGGCCGATTGGTGAAGAAAAGAGAGAGGAAAGAGAATGTGGAGAGAGAAAGAAAATTAGGGGTTAATTAGTGTTACAATTAGTGAATTAATTTATTTTAAGTATGCCCTTATTATTTCCTAAAATAGAAACGAGACATTATCGGTGGGACAACCCAAAAAGGAATACGAGACATGAATAGCGAAACGGAGGGAGTATTAAAAATTATGAAATTTGTGGGTAAAATTTGTCGCTTCTCCAAGAATTTGAAAGTAGAATTATCAATTATCGGCATAAGCAAACATTCATTATTTTCTTCAAGCCTGGGTCACTCCCAAAAAGAACAAAAACTGAAGAAGGTCAAAAAAATCACTCAATTTAGATCAGTGGATGAATGTGTGTTTAGAGTTATTTAAAGGGGGCGTTTATAATTTATTATGGATAAATTGATATAATTATAATTGTTTTAATTTCGTCATTTATTAAAATATAATCTAACAAAAACATGAACATTTATTAGTGACACGAGTTTTAAGAAATATTAGATAAAAGTGTATTGTAAATGAAAAAATGGGTCACACTTTATACCAAGTAGAAATAAAAAGTAAAGGAATTGTGGTGGGTAGTGCACTAAAATAGAAATGTTCATATTTTTGTGAGACGACCAAAAATGACAAAATATTCATGTTTTTTGTGAGACGTAGGGAGTACTAGTTTAAATTGTTACATTGTGAGGTGCACGAATTTTAATAAAATGTGAGTGGATTTGTTAGTAGAGCAGGGGTTTCACTTTAATTGTTAATGTGAATGAAGTTGTGTAGAAGTGTCAATTTTTTTTATGGACAGACCAAAAAAAAAATTGTGACAATTTTTTTTGGATACAAAAAGGGAAAGATTAGCCTATAGGCCCTATACTATTTTAATCAAGAAACAATGGTGTCAAATGACCACATTGAACATGCAAACACAATATTTGACCACTAATTGAAAAAACACAAATTATAGCCATTAATTAGGCAATATGCCTAATATACCCCTAAGTCAAAAAAAAATTATTTTTTTATTTTTTTAATTCTCTGCGCCCTATCTACCCCTTGACCCCACCCACCCCAAGCCAAAATTTTTTTTTACTCCCCTGCCCCCAGACCCCCCGACCCCACCCCCCCACCCACCACCCACCCCAAGCCAAAAAAAAAATTTTACTTCTCTTGCCTTGTCTACCCCCAGACCCCCGACCCCACCCACCCTAAAGCCAAATTTTTTTTTTACTTCCCCTGCCTTGTCTACCCCCCAGACCCCCCGACCCCACCCCCCACCCCCAAGCTTACTTCCCTTTCCTTGTCTACCCCCCCACCACCCACCCCCAAGCCAATTTTTTTTTTTTTTACTTCCCCTTCCTTGTCTACCCCCCAGACCCCCGACCCCACCCACCCCCAAGCCAAAAAAAAATTTTTTTTACTCCTCCTAGATAAAAATAAATCAAATTTTACTTTGGGTTAATAGCCGGAAAATACACGAACTATTTTGAGATTTGCATATTGCACATGACCTTCAAAATTAGCCCCAGAATACATGACTTTTCAATTTAATCGCAATTTGCACCCGCGTTGACTAACACTTTGATCGGTGGTGACGTGGCCGCCGGATTTTGTTGACGTGGACGATTTTCCGATATAGTAAAACGACGTCGTTTTGTCAAGCTCTTTTAAATTTAAAAAAAAAAAGGAAAAATCCTTTTGTTCCGTCGACCACCGCATCTCCGCCCACCTCTCTCATCACTCCAAGTCTCCAACGCCACCTTCTTCCCCAGCCAACCGCGAAAGGCGCGACCTTAATTTCAGACGCCGAGCAACTCCACCGCCACTACTGCTCCGGATGCCCGTCGACCACCGCGTCTCCGCCCACCTCTCTCATCACTCCAAGTCTCCAACGCCACCTTCTTCCCCAGCTAACCGCGAAAGGCGCGGCCTTAATTTCAGACGCCGAGCAACTCCACCGCCACTACTTCTCCGGCTGCTGTACTACGACTACCGCGCTCCTCCAATTGCGCCGCCGAGATTTACCACCCTCTCTTACTTCACAATTTTAAGATTTTAGGGCACATCAGATATGTGCTTGATACTATCACCATTTAGGGGGAGGGAGGCTGAGGTGGGCGCCGGTTTGCTGCTGCGTCGACGTCGAAGTTGTAGGCGGGGGGGAAAAGGGGTTAGGGTTTCTTCCGATGGAGAGGCAGATGCTCGAAGGGGCGTTGGAGATTTCTTTTATTTCTTTGATTTTGATGTTTGATTTCTTCGATTCAAAGGGATGGTGGTGGTGGTTATTTGGAAATCTAGAGATCTGGAGATCTGTGGCGGTGGTTATGGTGGAGGTGAGGCGGCGCAACAACTTCTCCGGTGCCATCCCCATCTTTCTCTCGCCCCGCCTCGCCGGAAACAGGAAGAAGGTCGCCGGAAAGCAAGGATTTTTTTTAATTCTTTAAAATATCAAAATGACGTCGTTTTTCCCACGTGGCTGTCCATGTCATCGTCGGTCAAACTTAAGAGTTGCCGGAATTTTTCGCCGTGTGCAAATTGCGATTAAATTGAAAAGTCATGTATTCTGGGGCTAATTTTGAAGGTGATGTGCAATATGCAAATCTCAAAATAGTTCGTGTATTTTCCGGCTATTAACCCTTTTACTTTTGTTATTTTATTTTATGGCACTTATGGCACTATTAGTGCCATAAGTGCCAAAATGTCCTTTTTAAACACTCCCCCTAGGGTTTAGATATTCCATTTAGGGTTTAGATTATCCATTTAGGGTTAAGATTATCCATTTAGGGTTTAGATAATGTTGTTGTTTCTATATTTGTTCTGCATGTAAAAAGACCATTTTACTTTATTTTATTTTGGATTTTCGTTGGCACTTATGGCACTATTAGTGCCATAAGTGCCATAAAATAAAATAACCAAAGTAAAATTTGATTTATTTTTATCTAGGAGGAGTAATTTTTTTTTTTGGCTTGGGGGTGGGTGGGGTCGGGGGTCTGGGGGTAGACAGGGCAGGGGGAGTAAAAAAAAAAAAATTTGGCTTGGGGGTGGGTGGGTGGGGGGAGGGGGGTGGGGTGGGGAGTGGGTGGGGTCGGGGGTCTGGGGGGTAGACAGGGCAGGGGGAGTAAAAAAAAAATTGTTGGCACTTATGGCACTAATAGTGCCATAAGTGCCTAACCCGACCCGCGTGCCTGATCCTACCCGGCACGCGACCCGCGCTCCTGACCCTACCCAGTCCGCCCAATTAAGGGCAAAAACGTCCCATAGCTATAAAAATGGCCAAAATTTATGTTTTTTCAATGAGTGGCCATAATTTGTGTTTTATGATTCATTTTGGCTATTTCAAAATTTTACTCTTTAATCAATCTAGACTAATTCTCAAAAGTAAATGTCTTCTTATGGAGTTGTTTACTTTTCATGATTGATAAGTTAATACTCCCTCCGTCCACGAAATGAGTACCCATTTGTGGACGGCACGGGTTTTAAGAAATGTATGGAGTGTAGTGTGAATAGTTTAAGGGTTTCACTTTTTGAGTGTATTAATTAAAGAGATGTGTGGGGCACACTTGCCAAAAAGGGAAATGGGTACTCATTTCGTGGACGGACGAAAAAGGAAATATGGGTACTCATTTCGTGGACGGAGGGAGTATATGAAACTATCCATTACTATATATATAAAAGGTATCAATTATGATAAAAATTAAAAAATAATTAATTTTTGTGTAAGATTACATCATCATCTTTATTTTATTCTTTTGTCAAAACTTTCACTTTATTCTTACTCTTTTTCTCTCCCTCGTACCCCCATCTTTCTCTTCCATCCTCGACTCTAGTCTTGCGATGCCCACCTTAACCGCCTCAAAAGCTAGCAGAGCCACCTCTTGCATTGGGGTGACGTGGGCTGCGGTAGTGCAAATGTAAGAATAAGATCAATGTCCACCAAATGTTCGACAGAATATTCCAATGAAGAAATCTGAAATTTAAGTATTAGTATAGCAAATTATGTGATTTTAGTATTTTAAGTGTTGTTTTGTTATCGATTATCAATTGATATCCAGATTTAACATTTAAAATATCTTTATTTTTGTAATTAAATGTGATTTAATTGAGTTTGTATTGTTATTGTTTTTAAATTCACAATTAGCTCAATGAATTCATATCTAGGTAAGTTGTGACTTCGAGTTTTAAATCTAGAATTCACAACTCGACATATGTTGATTGTGAATTCGAGTTTTAAAGTTATAGTAATTCACAACTAGAAATAGTCTTTATTGTGAAATCAAGTATTAAAGGTGGAATTCACAACTATGAATAGTTTTGGCTATGAATTATATTAAAGGTGGAATTCACAGCTAGGATTAGTTTTGGCTATGAATTATAGGGGTAGAACAATAAATGGGATTTTTTTTAGTAGATAATTTTATTTTTTCCATCTCGATTTGGACATTTTTCAAATCCACTCATTGATAAAATACACGATTTAATATTTTTATCTTCACTATTAAAAAAAATCAATATTAACTTTCAATGAATATGAGTTAAACCAAACTAGCTCAAATAATACTCCCTCCGTCCCGCTATTCATGTCTCGTATTCCTTTTTGGGTTGTCCCACCGATAATGTCTCGTTTCTATTTTAGGAAATAATAAGGGCATACTTAAAATAAATTAATTCACTAATTGTAACACTAATTAACCCCTAATTTTCTTTCTCTCTCCACATTCTCTTTCCTCTCTCTTTTCTTCACCAATCGGCCGCCCTCCCACCTCCCACCTCCACCATCTTGCCACCTCCACCACCCTCCCACCTCCACCATCGCGCCACCCCTGCCGCCTCCACCCACGCCGCCTCTTCTTTTCCCCCTACATTGCTTTTCTCTTACCCCAATTTCTAGGGTTCCCTGCTTCTCTTCGAATTTTCGCCCCTTTGGTGAGTCCCGCCACCACCGTTGCCGTCGCACCGCCGCCCTCTCCATCTCGAACCCTCTCTGCACCGTCGGCCAGCCGCCGCCTCCACTCACGTCATCGTCTGCCCTCTCCATCTCGAACCCTCTCTCCAGTTGCGTCGATTTGTGCGAGGAGAAGCTCGAGGCGATCCGCAGAGATTCGTGCCAATAGGCCACTCCAGCCACCCCCTCCAACGAAACCCTAGCAGCGGCGCGGCGGGGCTGAGTCCAAGCGGTGTTGGCTTGACCGAGAAGACGATGCAGAGGCTCGAGGCGATCTGCCGCGATTCGCCCCTCTGAATGAAACCCTAGCAGCGGCGCGGCGGAGTGCGAGCGGCGATGCAGATCTGTTCCTGAAATTTTCACTCTCTGTTCATGAAATTTTCTCCAATTTTGTTTGAGTTCGATCGGTTCGAAATCTGTAGATTGGAATTGTTGATTGCAGATTTTTGTTCAGAATTGTTTGAGTTCAGAATTGAAATCTGCAGATTGTTAATGTTCGATCCAGATTTTTGTTCAGAATTGTTTGAGAAGATGATGCAGAATTGTTTGAGTTCGATTGGAATCTGTTCGAAACCTCAGAATTTTTTATTTTCAAAATTTTATTTTTGTTCGATCAATTTTTCATTTTCAGAATTTTAATTATTTAAGAATTTTTCATTTTCATTGGAATTGTCTAACATTAACAATCCTTTAATCATAAACTTAAACATGTGGACCACACTCCTTATTCACCTAATTTGCTTCTCCTTAATCTCCGTGCCGAAAAGTAATGAGACATGAATAGCGGGACGGAGGGAGTATTAAATTCGAAGAACAACCCAAACTATAAAAAGATTAACATGAAGGAATTATTTAAAAGATAGTTAAGCGGTCAAAAAATAGACGGTTTGATAGTTAATTAAAGGAGAGGAGAAGAAGATTATACATTTTATACTAAAATTCACAGTGGCGCTGACGCAGAACCTGGTATGTCGTATTACAACATTTCAGCTGAAAATAATTGAGTGGATAACGGAAACCCAACACCCTCTCCTCTCTCTCTCTCTCTCTCTCTCTCTTACCTCAGAGAAAATTGACAATTGACGCTGCTGCTGGAGAATGTCGTTTTGAGCTGTCACCCCAACCGCCTATTAGCATGAGTTTTAGCTCGGACTCTTCTTCTTCGTCGCCGGCGGCCGCTATGGACTGGAAGTTCTCTCAGGTCTTCGGCGACAAACTGCCTGGAGAAGATGTTCGAGACAGTAAATTTCTTCGCCGGCTCACCTTTCATTCTTTCGATTTTACTTCCTTTTGTTTTTAATTTGTCGTTTCTCTTGCTTGGAGTTGATGTTATTTCCGCAATTGAGTTCGACAAGAGTGGCGATCACTTGGCCGTCGGCGATCGAGGCGGCCGCGTCGTCATTTTTCAGGACAACGGTGGTAACGATGTGCGAATTTCTGCTTCTGTTTCTCTGTGGTTGTGTTTTCTTTTACAAAATGTTTTAGCTAGAAAATGAGCTTGGGATTGATGTTACGCAGGGGCCTTTAGATTGTTCTCGCGCTAATGGATGTGCTAATGTTGATTAGTGGAAATTGATGATTGTGCGTCGAAATAGTGTGATCGTGTCTAAGCTATTTAGTTGTTGAGGAGTAGCAAAAAAGATGATTCATTTTTAGATGTTTTTGGCATATTCGTGTTTTCATTCTGTTCACAAACTTGCTGTGTTCTCATTGGCATTAATATAGGCCTTAGTCCTGTCCACTCCGCGGAATGAGTTGGAGAGGCTTGATAGAGTTATTTCGAAGCATCCTAAATTTCAGTACAAAACAGAGTTCCAAAGTCACGAGCCAGAGGTGTGTGCCCTAGCTTTCATTTTCTTCATAATTTGAGATTTTGGTAATGGATAGCTATCTTTCATTTGGTGCTTGTGGAGCTCGAGGATCCTACTTCTCATAGTGTACCTATCTTGACTAGCATTTTTCTTACAGTTTGATTATTTGAGGAGTGTTGAGATTGAAGAAAAGATCAATAAAGTTAGGTGGTGTGCAGCATCAACTGGATCACTGCATATTCTATCATCAAATGATAAGACTATCAAATTATGGAAGGTATCATCTGCCTTTGTCCTAATAAAAAATGTTAACTGGGTTTTTGTGAACTTCTTGAAGTTGGATGTAAGAAGTTTTTGAGAATTTCTTGAAGATGGATTAAAGAAAATTCTCACTATCTGACTGAGAAGGGTGACAGATAAAGTTGACATATTCGCAAACATCTTTCAATTGGTGGATGTGTTCCTAGTCCTTGATAGTCTAGCTATGAAGAAAGTGAAAGCTTTCACTCAAATTTACCCTTGAGTTTGTGATGATTGAATTATATACAGAATGCTTAAAGACAATGAATATATCTTCTTTAGACCGACCTCAGATGGAAAATTCCCTCATATCAATTCATCTAGATTAATGAGTGCACTCTCACTACCTATGCATATATTTTCTCGTTTCCACTGTGTATAAGAGTCTTCTATATTTTCCTATGATAATATTAATGGGTGCCTAAAGGCAGGTCAAGGACCGTCAAGTTAAGCGAGTCAAAGAAGTGGACACGAGTCAACCAATATCTTCTGAGAATTCACTTTTGGCTGAAAAGAGTTTTATTAATGAGCAAAAATCATCTTTTGGTAACGGTCATTCTCTAGAATGGAAAGAAAACATGGGGAATGGTGTATTCACTTATAATGGAACACATGACAAGGTATGTGTTTCAGAGTTTAAAATTTGTCATTTTTCTCAACAAGTGCATGTATCTCCCTGTTGGATTCGGCCATGTAGTCAGGTTTGTTTTGTATTTAGATAGCATGTTTAGAAGATGCTAGTGTTTCAAGAAGTCGAAGGGTGTATGCGCATGCTCATGATTTCAGCATCAACTCTATCTCTGTTAATAGGTACGCCTTTTATAAAATAGTGGTTCTGTTGTTATCTAAGTTGAGTGCATATATAGCTTTGCATCCGTATATTTCATGTATAATTCATCCCCCTTTCCCAAACTGAAAAAAGGAAAATAAATTTAAGTAGGACAAGCAATAAAGATTCAGATATGAACTCAATGTTTTATTGTCTCCATATTTATTGGCCAAATATTGATTCTTCTCTCTGATAATTGGATTTGAATAACTGGTTTGCAGTGATTGGGAGACATTTCTTTCTGGAGATGACCTAAGAATAAATTTGTGGAATCTAGAAATCAGCAATCAGTGTTTTAATATCATTGACATGAAGCCTGTAAACATGGAAGATCTCATAGGTAATTTGTAACACACACAATGGGAGAATGCTTTCTTATCTTGCCATTATTCAGCATTTCATAATTGTCCTATTCTCGCTCTCCTTTTTTTTCCTTTCCTTTTTCTTCCATTCCTCCAAAACAATCTCATTACATTTTAGAGCACGTTATAATCATTGTACTCTGAACCGCATCTCTCAAAAGTAAAACCGAATGTCTGGCGCATTCTCCAGTGCATTTCAGCCAAAACAATTATGAGAGAGTTGCCCATGACCAATCATTTCCATTATCTGCATCTATATGTTACCATTGTTTTATGGGATTAGCTAGGATATACCAACCATCCCTCACTCACACATACAAAAGTCCTATCAAAGAGGAACTTGTAAAGGTGCACTGTGAATATACTTAGGAGTTTCTTGGCATCAATTATGGTATTCTGATATTTTACACTTATCTGCCTTACGCAAAATAAGATGAATGATTAGATTTTCATGAAATATTGTCCAGAGGTGATCACAGCAGTTGAATTCCATCCATCTCACTGTAATCTGCTGGCTTACAGCAGTTCGAGAGGTTTTATTCGGCTAGTAGACATGAGAAAATCAGCTCTATGTGATCACAGTGCTAGTATGTGAGTGTTAGTTTTTCTACCTCTTTAAGCTTCATGTGAATGTCACTTTCATACTTCTTCATCTCCATAACCTAAAATTTTTATTGCTATAGATTGAAAGATGAGGAATACCATGGGCAGAAATCTTTCTTCACAGAGATCATTGCATCAATAACTGATATGAAGTTTGCAAATGATGGAAGACATATTTTAAGCCGTGATTTCATGAATCTGAAGGTCTTTCAGCCATTTTTATTTATTTGAATGCATTGAACATGGGTTTTGCACGTTAGCTTCTTTTGTCTCATGTTTCTAGATTAGACTCAAAGGAAAGTTCAGTAGGCCTCCAATTTCTCACTCCAACTTAACCTTCTGATAAGCCTTCCAAATTGATAAGACCTGAACAAAATTCAAATATTTTACCAAAACTTACATGTCTCTCGTACATTTCTCTTGACGTGCATATGAATTCTAGTCTGTTTTCAGACTTCAAATTCTCCTTCCACATTAATTGCTGAATTTAGATGCACTCAAACAACGCAAATTAAAAGAAATCAGTGCTTTTGATTTTCTTATCAAGCCTTCTCTTTCTATGTCAGCTATGGGATATGCATATGGACTCTGGTCCAGTAGCAACAATTAAGATTCATGAGAACCTGCGGCCTAAGGTGAGGGTCACGTTCCTAACTATAGTATTTCTAGCTTAATAATGCAGAATTTACATAATATCTGCATGAAGATGTTCTTGTGTACCTAATTAAAAAACCATCCTGGTTGCAGTATTGATCTGCTTTGCTCTGCAATAGCCTCTGGCTTCTGCATATCCAAATTTTTTCACTCCCATATATTCCACCACATTTACTTTTTCAATTTTAGCCTATATAAACAAGTCTCATTATCTTCTCCTGCGGCTGAATATCCACATTATATTGCACAGTTGGCAGATCTATACAACAACGACGCAATATTTGATAAGTTTGAATGCTGTGTTGCTAAAGACCGTCTTAATTTTGCAACTGGATCTTACAGGTTAGTCATGGTTGCCAGCAATATTACTACGAACTTTTCTTTCTAGTAATGCTCTAAAATGATGGTTCTGTTTCTTTATTAGCAATATTCTACGCGTATTTTCTAATGGAGGTGGGGCTGAAGGAGTAACCATTGAAGCCTACCGAAACCCAACTAGGTAGATGCATTGAACAATCTTCAGATTTTTTGCCTTTCACTTTACTGATTCGAACGTCTTAATAGATACTCTTTTACACTGTCTGCTCTATCATATTGATTGCAGAAAGCCCCAAAGCCAAACCACATCAAGACCTCGAAGATCATCTTTAAGTAACATAGCTAGGGGTTTCTACAGGCAAGGTGACCTTCTGTTCTAGTTACTTGTTTCTTATCTCCTTATCAGCTTTACTACATCATGCATTTGATCTCTGTTACTGTTACCTTGGCTTGATCGATGTCTTCAGGTGACAGCCGCAGTGCAGAAAGTAATGAGTTTTCGTACGATTTCAACTCTAAGTTGCTGCATATGGCTTGGCATCCAACAACTAATCTGATTGCCTGTGCTGCTGGAAGCAGCTTGCTTATGTATCATGCCTAAATGTATATAGCAATTGTACAGACTGCTTACAGCAAGCGACCTTTTAGATGGTTCGCGTTTTGTGTTCATACCTCGTAACGACGTAGTTTCTGAGCAGTAAAGAGCAGAGACAACAATATCCCTCTACTGTTGAAGGTTTCTGTTACCTCTGCACATATAGATGTAGCCAGTCTATGGGTATTGGAGGATTCTTGCTTTCCTTTTGGATGGTGCATTCTCACCAGTATCTTCATAATTGTAAAATAATAATACTACTATTGTCGTTTTGCTATTGCATACTCTTTCTTGAAAGGTAAACAAACCAACCACGAATCACATTTAAATATTCGTTTGCTCTTAATTTATTGATGGTGTTTCAGACTAAGTGCTCGTTTGGTTCAAGTAGAGGAATGGAAAGGGAATGGAATTAAATAAAGGAGTGGAATGGTAACAATAACCATTACTTTTATTGAGTGTTTGGTTTAACAATGGAAATGAATAATTAGTAAGGGATTCCCTTTCTTTTGTTTCCCCTCTATTTTGAGGGGTAACAAATTGGGTGATTGGGTTACCCTCAAGTAAGGGTAATGGTTAAGTCATTACCCAAACCAAACAACAAGTAATGGATTCAATTAATTGAATCCCTTTCCAACCTCTAAAAACACCCAACCAAACGTGGGCTAAATAGCAACGGAAAATGCAATCATCCCTACTAAAAAAAAAAGTAACGGTGATGGAGTGAGAACACAACACCTCAGAGAAAAGGGTAAAGAAAAGAGGACATGGAGCTGAGAAATGCGCGAATAAAGAAGAAAAAACAAATAAATATGTACGTTACAAAACAAAATTGCATTTTGCAAGAAAAGTGTTGAAGGCTCAAGCAGAAGATAATATTATCACAAAATCAATGAGATTCCCTGAGTAAATCCTTTGCAATAAAAGCATGCTTTTGATTTCATATTAATTGAAATTTGCACACACGTTGACCATAACCTAAATCCTAGTTGACGTGGCTCCCGGAAATTGCAAATGTGGACGCACCGGCGGGCAAGTAATACGACGTCGTTTTGTAGTTATATTCTAACACTCAAAACGACATTGTTTTGAGTGAGTATAATTAACAAAAAAAGAGAAGGGGAAAATCGTGAGCCCTAATCAGCCAAACATCTCACCATCGCCGCACCTTGCACACCATCACCGGACGCCGACTTCCACCACCGGGTTCCACCACCACCGCTCAGGCCAGCCGCCAGAGCGTGGCCTCTTTTTATTCCCTGGCCCACTGCGCCCCAGATTCATCGCCTTTTCCAGGAAGCTGCGGTCTCATTCACATATATCACCATGAATCTTTATATCTATTGGTTTCATTCACATATATCAGCCATACATATTTTATAAAAATCGGTGAAATTTATGCCTTCAAAAGGCTAACCACTTCTCCTAATTAAACAACAATATTGGCTTCTCCGACATATTTTTTAATGAGTTCCAATACATTTCCACTCTTTTTAGTTTCCCATGCATTCCCATCCATACTTCACGGTTATACATATTCGTCCACAAAAAATAGTCCTAGTAAAAGACGACACTAGTTTTTAATAAAAATGATTATTGTATTGTGAGTGGAGAAAGAGTCTCACTTAAAAAGTAGTGTTTATAATGATAATCAATTGTATTATGAGTGAAAAATATGATCTACCATGTGATAGATAGTTTTTAAAAATGAAAATGGACTAACTTTTGTGGATATCCCAAAATGGCAAAAAGAACTACTCCCTCGGTCCCACCATTTTAGTCCCTTATTCCATTTTGAGATGTCCCAAAAAAATAGTCAATTTTTCTAATTAATACTATATAAAAATATTGTTTTTACTAAATTAACCTTATTTAATGCTTCACTTAAATGTGAAAAGGATGTGTGAAAATAATAAATAAGGGTATAAAAGATAAAAATATAAAAATTAAATGCATTTTCTTAATATATGTGAAAAGTGGGAGGAGACTAAAATGGTGGGACGGAGGGAGTATATTTTTTTTGGTTGGACGAAAGGAGTATTAAAAGGCCAATATTCTCTCAAAGAATGGCGTAAATCCGATCTTTTCCATCTCAAGATAGACATAAAGCTATCAGTTTTAACTCTTTCAAAATATTTGCATGCATAGAAATAGAGATATAATTACTTAATTAGATTCCTTCATAATTTTAAAAAAATTGAAGACAAATTAAGTCTTATTATGTATATAACATAAACGATATCTCTTCATCTCATTCTTATTATTCATGTATATTACATAAGCTCTAGCGATAGAGAGACATTCAATTTAAGAAGTTCATTTTGACAACGAGAGATAGAGTGAGGGAGAGAAAGATTATTCTAGAGAGAAATGAAGAGTCTATTTGAAGTTCATTCATGGCGAGAGAGAGAGAATATTGAAGTTCATTTAGACGATTAATGATAGTGTCATTTCAATATAGTGTTAATGTCATTTCGCAACAATGTTATTTATATAACATGATAGTGTCCTTTGTAAAACAGAATAGTATTTGTGTCATTTTAAGATAGTGTTAGTGTCATTTAGTGTAAGTGTTAGTGTCATTTTGCACCCGGGAGTATGGTGCTGCATGGAACACAAAAGAACGCTTCTTAATTAATAGCCTCATTTATGTCAAACACTTCCTATGTGAATAAAGTGACGGGAGAGAGAGAGAAAAAAAAGAAAAAAATATAGAAAAATAGAAAGGAGAGAGAAAAACAATCATTTTAAAATTTTAAATTATAATAATTTATTTATTTCAAATTTATATTTAATGATTTTTACATCAAATTAAAGATCTTGTCATGATCTTTAACTTAAGATACATATGGAATATATTTTCACAAATCAAATTTGAAGATTTTTAGAAAATCATAGAAGTATGTGTGATAAAATTAGGAAAGAAAAATGTGAAAAAAATGTAGATATATCTTCTCTCTCCTATTTATGCTCTCATCTTTCCTTAACTTCTACTCATATTTCTTCTTTTCTCTCTCATCTCTCTCCTCTTTCTTTTAATTTTTATAGTATCCTTGATTAATGTTATAATTGCAAAAATGTCATTAAATTGATGGGAAAAAAACTGATGTTTTATATTATACTCCATCCGTCACTAAAGAAGTTCTTCTTTTTCTTTTTTGGGACGTCCCCAAATAAGTTCATCTTTCTTTCTTTTCATTTTTTGACAACTACCACACCACTAATAATTCTTTATTTATTCTTACTTTTCACTTTTTCACCACTCCCAATACTAATTATAACACATTTTCACCAATCTCAATACTACTTAGAGCATCTGCAGCGGCACTCTATTCTAGAGTGAACCGCTATTTTGCAGTCCAATGCTCCCTCCAACAGCACGCTACTTTACGCCAAAATGTAGAGTGAATGAACAGTGCCCCGGCAAATGTAGCGGGCTACTGTTCATCACGCTAGTTATTATTTTTTTTTTTTTGCTTTTCTTTTATCCTTCTTTTTGTGGTTTTACCTTTACTTCTTTTTGTTATTAATATGAAATACTTCTTATTCATCACTCTAATTGTCTCGTTATTAATATGAAATATTTCCAATGTGCAATTTAAAAATTGACGATCAGAATATATATTTTTATTTTGTATATTATTAATTTATTTTATTTTTGTTTAAATTATAAAAGATATTATATAGAATTTTTAAATTGCAACATCATAAAAATACAATAATATAAAATTGCAATAATAATAAAATTACAACAACACAAAAATATCATAAACATAAAATTACAAGAAATAGAAATACAATAATATTAAATTAAGAAAACATTCAATAAGGTCCAAAATCCCCTTCAGATCCTCCAGCATCACCTCCAGCATCACTTCCAGATCCGCCAAAATTCGGAAATTCATCACCAAACATATTGAAAGCATTGCTTGAACCTGAACCGTCTTGCCTTTTCAATATGATTCTAGTTTGTTCTTGTTTGAAGTACTCACGTCGAATGGGATCAGAAATATTGTCGGTGTCTATCATCAAAATTTTATTATCTGCTTCCCATTTACGAAATGCAAGAGCTTGTTTTTTTGCTTCAATCTTTTGTTGTTGTAGTTGCATGATCTGATCTTTTTTTGTGGATGAGTTATCCATTATTTCTTCAAGTCTTTTATTTCCTTGATTAATTGCTTGTAGAATATTAGACATATCTTCGCCTTTTTTTCTCTTATTTTTAGTCTTTTTTACCCCATCAGGGCGTTGTGTTGGTCCTGAACCACTGCCACTACCATCACTTAGATTGATACTAAAAGAAGACAAACCATCAGGTGAGATAGGAGATTCTGGTGGTGTTTCTGCTTGAAATGAAGACCTTTGTGAAGGACAATCAAACTTCACAAAATCTTTCATAAGGGGCCAGACATGCTCAAACTTGAATCCTTTCTTATATCTTGGATCCTCCGTCAGTAATTGTTTTGCACGATCAAACTGAATAATAAATAACATATGTTAGCAATAGCACAACAATTAAATAGTTAAATCAATTGTAAAAATAAATAACTACTTACAATATCTTTTTCAGAAGCGCCACTTGGATTTAGATATTCGATTTGTTGCACGCATCCTTTGAATTTTGAAAGAGAACTCATAATGACTTGCATACGAGTTTCAAGCGATCTTTTGGTTCGATCAGGAATATGTGGAGAAGGTTTGTCACTATTATATACGTTCACAATTTCTTTCCAAAAGGTATCTTTTTTTTGATAGATTCCTGTTTCACCATCTTGGGATAGATCCATATACACACGACAAAGATGTTTATCTTCATCGATTGTGTAATTAGGCTGTCGAGAAGAAGAAGACATGAAAGGCAGAATAACAAACAAATAAAAAAAAAGACAAACACAAGAAATAAAAGCTTAGATTCTATGTGGAAGTATACAAATCGTAGAGCATATTTATAGACATTAAATTGTGAAAATTTGCAGATAAGATAAGAAATGAATGGTGGAGATTTCATGGAAATCGTGATGAATGGCATAGATTTTTTCTTCCAGATTCGTACATGAGATATAGAATGGATGGTGCAGATTTAAAGAACTTTAAATGGATGGTGCAGATTTGATTTTATAAAGTTGCAGCATAGATAAGAAACAGATGGTGAGGATTAATGGAAATCATAATGGACGGTGGATATCATCATTGGAAAGATAAGTTTGCAGGAGAGATAATAATTGCAAGAGTATGCAGACAAGATAAGATTTCTTTGAACAAATTTTATTATATAAGAAGTATGCACATCTAATAATCTGTACACCTATCTTCTCAATTTTACTCATCACGAAGCAAAAATAAGATATGAATTATCATGCTGCTGGCTCTTCTTATATATTATTCTTGAAATTGTTGCTGATTATGATCTTTGGATATGGCATTCATACTTTGGTATGCCAGGGTCCAATAATGATATTAATGTCTTGGAAAGATCACATCTTTTCAGTGATCTTGCTAGAGGTATCACTCCACCTGCAAATTATGTAATACAGGGAAAAGAGTATAGTGTGGGTTATTATTTAGCTGACGGAATATATCCGAAATGGTCCACACTTGTGCAAACTATACATGAACCACGTACTGCAAAGAAAAAACATTTTGCTACGAGACAAGAGTCGTGTAGAAAAGATGTGGAACGTGCATTTGGAGTTCTTCAAAGTCGATTTGCAATTGTTGCAAATCCGGCCCGTTTTTGGCAAAAGAAACATTTAGAGCTTATCATGAAATCCTGCATTATCATGCACAATATGATAATTGAGGATGAAAGAGACTTGTCTGCACCAATTCAAGAGATGAGAGAAGTCCCAACTCCAGATGTCGAAACGGTGCCAAATGAAGCACGTCAGTTTCAAGAATTTCTTGCACGCTATCGAAGCATCAAAGATAAATCAGCTCATCTTGCACTTCGTGATGCATTGGTCGATCATTTGTGGGAAGAATATTCTAATTTTGAACACTAATTCCCATTGTTAAGTAATTTAAATTTTTGCAAGTATTTTGTAATATTAGTGTGCTATTGTCATGAAATTTATGCTTTTTTCAATTATTATGTAATGTTATTTTATATGTTGTTGGAATAAATTAATGTGCAATAATTTAAATATAGTATAAAAAATCAAAATAATTATATTATATTATGTTATAATTAAATAAATCAGAATAAATATAAATAGAATTAAATATATATATATATATATATATATATATAATATAATAACTATATAAAAAGATTAATTTAATAACAATTAAAAGTATCAAAATAGAATATTCCATTGTAGAGTGAAATGTAGAGTTGATTGTTGGAGAGCAAAATGAAATTACTCTACATTTCACTCTACAATAGAGTGAAGTTCACTCTAATGTAGAGTGAACCATTGGAGTTGCTCTTATAACATATTTTTCTCCACTATCAATACACTTTACCACTTTTCCTTAAAATCGGCACCGTCCCCAAAAAGAAACTTATTTTGGGGACGGAGGGAGTATATAGATATATAGATTATTATTTTTATTTTATTTTAATTAAGACTATAAAAAGTAAAATAGGGCTATTGATAGAATATTTTTCTATTTCTTCCCCCAATTTTCTTTCCATGCCCTGCATCTCTCCAGTGTTCTTCTCTCTCCCTCACTCACCGGTGTTCACTCTCTAAAAAAAATCAGCCTATCTCCCTTCCCAAGATCCGGCGTGCCTTCGCCGTCGACCACCACCACGACCACCCTCATCTTTCTATCCAATTTCTCTCTCTCACAACCCCTTCCCCTTGCTCACTCTCACTTCTCTAGGCCGTCCGGCGAGAAATCTCCGTCACCGCCGCTGCCCCCCTCATTCGGTCGCGCGTGGAACCTCCCTGCTCCGTCCCAGCTCTGCAAGCAGCAGTGCGGGACTGCGCTGCGCCGCGGCCCTCGCCTAGCCTTCCCTCTCGCCCCGCCCCGCGTCCTTCGGGTCTCTGTCCGCTGACTCTGCAGTAGCAGTAGTTTCCAACGCCCAATTTCCGGTATTGCAGGTAAGCCCGCAGGCTATTTGTATGTTTTAGAAGTTCGATTTTTGAATTTATTTGTCAGCCATAAATTGGGGCAAAGTTGTTACTCTTTCTAGAATAAACTTTCCTTCAATGAATGATGGATGTTGGCTTTTATAGATATATAGATAAGAGTTACTATGATATGTGGAAACATAGATATTCAGATAGTTATATGCATATTAAGTTTAGAACTGTTTTAACACGATAAGGATGGAATGTTCTGCATTGGTAAAGGATGTGCTCATCATCTTTGAAATTAAATGTCAAATATATTTGAGTTGATTCTATGTACAAAATTTCATCCCGTAATCTTTTTCTGAAAAATGAAATGGAAACTTCTTTCTTCAAGCTCAAACGGAGCAGATTCTTTTTTTTTTGAGTTGTTAATATGAACATGGTTATTCTCCAAAGTCCAACCTAGAGCCCCTGAAAGCTACATAGAGCCTAGTTTTGACAATAGGAAGTAGCATGCCCAACAATATTGTTTCACAGAAATAGAAGAAAAACTAGCTGGATAATACTGAAAATGTCAGTATTCTGCGTGCATTATATCACTAGTTTGGCTAGAAATATTTTTAGGCGAGAGCTATAGATAATTTAACAAATCAATTTTAACAAAATCGACAACCCAGCTCAATGCGCGTAATATCCACAACAAATGAGTAACCAAAAATAAATATTGAAGCAATGATAAAAACTTAATTCATGCCCTGTAGCCATACCTCGAAATCTGCACAGCTTAGGTACGAAGCCGGATTCAATTAGGAGATAATGCAAGAAATTCCTTGCAATTTCCACACCAACAACTTTAGTTTGGGGCTCCGACGATTAGAATTCCCAAAAAAGTTCCCTAAAATGGAATCTTCTTTGATTTTTTTTTTCTTTTAGGTTTCTCGTGTGATTAAGTATGATCAATTACAGACCCACTTCTAGGTATTCTTCTCGACATCCCGAATGTATCCCTTGTGTCATCCAAAATGATTGACTATTCACAGTTATGTTTGTGAATATTTTGCGTTATTTTCTTGGAGGGATTCCATTGTGCACCTCCCGACGACTGAAAGTTGAAGTGTTCCGGCGGGCATCCACCTTGTCAATACGCATTTAGTGGCCACCTCATCTATAAAATAGTCCATGTGTATTGACAATATGGATGTCCGTCAAAACACGTCAACTTTCGTCACCGTTTTTTTTTTTTTTTTTTGCGGCCACAAACAAGAAAAAAAATGCAACGATGTATATTGTCTTGTAATTGGCTTTAGGTTGGAACATTTTCGAAAAAACTTTCAATCGAATTAAATTATCTGTAGCTCTGACCTAAAAATATTTTAGCCAAACTAGTTACAGAATGGACGCAGAATACTGACATTTTCAGTATTATTATCCAGCTAGTTTTTCTTCCATTTCTGTAAAACAATATTGTTGGGCATGCTTCTTCCTCTGTGGTTAGCTCACGACTTACTTGGTACAGATTGTCAAAACAGTGTAACTTACACTGTCATCTGTATTTATTGAAAACTAGGCTCTGTGTAGCTTTTAGGGACTCTAGGTTGGAGAATCATTTAGTGGCACAATGGCTATTGATGTGCCCTATATCGAGGGTAGATGAGTCTCCTAGACTAGTTATAAGGCTGGGGCCAAACGTACACTCTTCAGCTTATCCTTTTGTATCCGCCGACCGAAGCGGGTCTCAAGGGGTGGGGATGATGCATCCCACGTCGAGGGTAGATGAGTCTCCTGAGCTGGATATAAGATTGGGTCCAAACCTACACTCTTGAACTAGCTTTTGAGAGTAGTTAGGGGCTCGGTCCTTATTACCTATGGGATAATGTTGGATGATACTTAGAACTTAAATGAAGGAACACATTAAACCAACCCAAATTGCAATTAATCGGTTTGGTCAGTTTGATTATATAATTAATCAAATGACAATCTACACGGTGGAGATGATGTCCATGTCTGAAAGCAGAGGGCTCTGCTCGGTGCAGCTGTATGGAAGACGTACATTGCTTACCATTTACACACAATTGGAATCAAAATTGTTGAGAAGAAGAAAAGATTGATTGAATCGGCGGCCACAACTCTGTTTCTAGTCCTAACTTTGATGGGTGGTGTGACCCGATTAGTTATGCGGACAACGAGTCATTGCTCAAGACAAAATCTGGTGCCAAAAGTAACTCCTAATTCAAATTTGTGGGAGATGAAAAAAGAAGTGCTTGAGGTTGTACTAGAGTATGTGCGTGCAATAACTGAAGGGGGGGGGGGAGAATTCAAACATGCGGACAAGGCGAATTGGTGGGTGAGAGTTGGTGGAGGTAGGTGTGGTGAATATTGGTATAGAACTCTAGTTAGCTTAGTTTGACCAATTTTTCTTTTTTTTGTGATAAAATTGAACATCGGTTGCAAATGTAAGATCAAACTATATCGATTTTTCTCTAGAGCCAAAGCGAACTCATCGGTTTAATTTGGTTTTTCAATTTCGGTTCAACTTCTCATCCACCCTTAGGCTAGAGCGCCCATAGCCTTTATGGGTTCCACAAATCATGGTCTAATATCTCTAGTGGGTCTAATGATAGAAGACTTTAATTTGTGACCTCTAGAGAGTAGTCTTCTCATTTATTCAGATTTTATCGAGCATGGCTCAACTAGCCTTTTTTTTTTTGATAAATTAACAGTATTAAATAAAGA
The DNA here is from genome assembly GCF_028751815.1 of Salvia miltiorrhiza. Classification (NCBI taxonomy): domain Eukaryota; kingdom Viridiplantae; phylum Streptophyta; class Magnoliopsida; order Lamiales; family Lamiaceae; genus Salvia; species Salvia miltiorrhiza. The sequence goes on along the minus strand of NC_080390.1, from coordinate 31,285,477 downwards.
AATTTAAAGGCCGCGCCACAGGGGACTCGAACCCTAGGCCAAAGGCCTTGGGCATTAACCCCTTACCACTTGGCCAACACACACACTCTCTCAACTAGTCTTTTGATACAACAGAAGGTGCTTCTTGGTTTTTGCATTTACTACTTGTATTAAGCTCATTTTATCTAACAATTTGGGCTAGACTCATTTATGAGCATTTTTAATGATTAAGTATTACTATTTGCTTGTATAGAGGACTTTCTTCTTTTCCATGGTTGGAGCATGATCCTTGTGCTAATGTGGAGTCTATAAAAATTTTATCCATGAAAGCTTTGTAATTTTATAAAGGAAGGTTTAAAGTGGATCGACTGTCATTGAACTAAAATTGGGACTGATGGTTCACATATTAACACCTAACCTGTTGATTATTTTATTTTCTAATGTCTTGGCAATCCGCAATTGCTATCTTTGTTGTGCTCTCTATGTGAAACTTCTCTTCGGTGCAATAGCCTGCAAACCATACGGAAAAGGTAAACCACACTTGGGAAACCTGTGATAGGATTGGTAGGATTCGAACTTGAGATTTTTAGCTTGAGGAATGCCAACTCTATCACTAGGCCACCCCAAGGGGATGGGGTTGTCGTTCTATTGAATCATGAATAGGTGGTCTTTGACTTGTGATTGGGCCTAGCCAAGTCATTACAAATGAATTTATTAGCGGATAAAATTCCCTTTTTCGGTGCTTTGGTGGAGCTTGTGCGTTCTTCTCCCATTTGAGCATTCGGTGTTACAAAATCTATTTGATTTTTGATTGTATTGGTCCAAGAAACTCAACTACTTACCATTAGTATGATTGTTTTAATCATTTATCCAATGATGAAAACATTGATTTTGATTAAATCTTCTCTACAATTTGTTTCTTAATTTTGGGGGGGAATAAACTTGGAATTAGTCATCATTGCCATTACCGCCACCGCCCAGCACATCCAACCTCACCATTGACCACAATCACCATTGCATGTCTCACATCTTTAACCACTGAAATGTTGAGTTATGGAGCTTGAAAGTACTGATGACCCGACCCAATTTTTTTTGGCATGTTTTGTTAGTTTGGGCTGCATCTTAATTAGGGATATTATTTCATTAGCCGCGTTATTCCATTATTTATGTAATTGTATTTGAAAATGATAGTACAAAAATCCCTGGGTTGGCAGCGCCCCCCAGACGTAGTCTCGTAGAAACAAACTGCATAACCAATTCTCTTGTGTTTTTCTTGCTTTGAGTTTATTTTCATAACATGAAAAGTTCATATTCTAAATGAGAAATTATTAAAATAATAAAAATGTTTTGAAATTGCCTAGTTTTTACAATAGTCCTTGTTCAAACCTCATATGTTTTATCCTATCTGGCAAGAAAAAGCCCAAATCTTTATCATCCTTTTTTTTTGATAAACTAACAGTATTGAATAAAGAAATTTAAAGGCCGCACCACAGGGTACTCGAATCCAAGACCTTTGGCATTAGACATTAACCCCTTACCGCTTGGCCAACACACACACACACACACACACAATCTTTATCATCCTTTATTTTCAAATATGGTGGCATATGTCACAAGCATGCTAAAAATGGTGTATCCAAACTCGTTTTTATGAAGTACTCAACTTTATTATTTGTGACAACTTGAAACACATCTCTATTCTACGCATACTCTCTTCCCAAATTACTTGAACCAAAATATTGGAAGCGACTCCTAGACATAGCATTTCATTGTCATCCCCATTACAATTACAATAAAAGATATAGTGGTATCCAAAATCTACATGATTTAAAAGGTTATTTCTGCTCACCATTTATTCCCCTTTTCTAGTAATGCATAGAAATTTTTACTGCTAACTGTTTTTATTCCTAATTTTCAAGCTAGATCACAAAACATGTTTTTGTGTTCTTGCATCTATAATTTGCTCCTTTCTGGACCTTCAGGTTTGGTTAAATTTTGTCATCTAATTTCCTGATCTATTCTATTCCTTTAAGTCCTGCTTTGCCTCATACGACTTATCCCATTAGCAAATCTACAATTTTTCATGGTACATTTGGTTACTGATTGGCTTGTGTTTCATTTTTCCAGTCCCTAAGATGAGTTCCATGAACTTAAATAGCAACCACGGTCTTGGAGAGCTTGGCATGAAAGCTGTTAAATTGGAGCAAGATATCAGAAGATCTTTGCAAGAAAATGAGTCCCCCAAATTTGATTCGATCTGTCGTGAAGAATCCAATTCACTTATTAGAAGGGCTGAAACTGAAAAAAATAGAAGATCGACTGTATTAAGTGCTCCAAATAGTGTCCCCGGTCTGGAGTGCGCTCCAATTGATGATTCAAGCTTTTGCTCGACATCATCAATATCTCCAGCTCCCATTTGTCGACAGTTCTGGAGAGCTGGAAACTATGACGACAGGCTTATTTCTAAGCCAGCGTGTCAAAGTACTTTTCCATCTAATAATCTAAGTTGATCTTGAATTAGAACCATCTTAACACTAAAACGTGAAGTGCAACACCCAAAAGGGTTTCAAACTTATGCAGTTGTCTGCATACTTAGGGTTTTAATAGCTCATGAATTTCATTGAGGATAATGTAGTCTTTATATGACCTTTACTTGGTAATCAGGGATTCTTTATTTGATTGACAGATCGCACAGGCTATCTTCATATTCACCCCAAATTTCTTCACTCTAATGCTACTTCTCATAAGTGGGCCTTTGGTGGTATGCATCTTTGATATAGTTCCCTATTTCGGCTTAACTATATGATATTGAACATCTTGCATATTCTCATTCCTCTTATATCTGGCTCATGTTAACAGCCGTGGCAGAATTTCTTGATAATTCCATTGACGAGGTAATCTTTTACCGATCATTATTTTTTTCTTCTTTACATTTCTTATCTTTACATTGTCATCTTTTGTTTCTGATGGTAACCTACCTCTAAACTATACTCTTGGTCTTTGTGTTTACTACCTATGATATTGTTTGCTTCAAGTAGTATTTTTTTTTAAGGAATTAATGAAGTTCTGAACATAATATTTTAGTTTTTTTTTCTTCCTCTTCAGTTCTTTTGATGCATTTCTTTGCTGCTGCATGATTACATTTTCATCTTTGTTTGAGACCAATTTTGCTTCTGTCTATTACTCTCTTGTCAAATGAATTAGCATACTCTTAGATTCTGCATCTCCCTTTTGTTAAGAGATTAGATTCATATTGTATGTCAACATACATTTGAGGGAGACCAAGTATGCAAGCTTGCTAATTTCTTAATGCACTTGCCTATAGTGAGAAAGATGAAGCATCAGCTCAATGTAGGTTATGAATTAATTTGACTTGCCATATGGAATGTCTTGTGAGGTCACACTTTTAGTTTAATCAGCAGGCATGAATATGATCATCACTTATGGAATATATTGTTTCCTGTTTGCATATGTGATATGTTAATTTATATTGGCTTTGTATTCCACGTCTCATTTATGGATAGATACAAAATGGGGCCACCTTTGTCTCAGTGGATAAGACCTCAAATCCCAGGGATGGAACTACAGCTTTGTTAATTCAAGGTACCCAATATTTCAAACTGTCTTATGAAAAAAAAAAAAAACTGTTTAGATACAATCATCTATGTTCACTTGACACCTTGCGCTTGATAAGAATGAGTGATGTGTAATTGTAATTTTACTTCTCTCCTATTAGATGATGGTGGTGGAATGAACCCTGAAGCAATGCGGCGGTGCATTAGTTTTGGGTTTTCAGATAAGCATTCAAAAACTGCAATTGGACAGTGTGAGTATGGAAATTTCTTTTTTATTTCTTCAGTATGAGAGTAAGATGTTGACTTAAAGCTTTTCAGATGGAAATGGATTTAAGACCAGTTCTATGAGACTCGGGGCTGATGTTGTTGTCCTTAGCCGCTCCATGAAGGACAGGTTTCCTTGCTTTCTTTTTTAAGACTTATTACTATTATTATTATTATCTCTACATGGACTCTATTCATTTGTCAGTTTATTTGTCCAAAACTTTCAGGTAAACTATTATTATTATATCTACTAGGTCCTGAAGGGATTTGATCTAGTCTATTCCATTGTCTAAATACAAGAATTTCTAGGATATGGTGTTACTGTTAGTAGGAGTCTAATTTTGTTACACTCCCCATTCTTTAGATAATTCAAAATCAAAACCATGAGAAAAATGGATACAGGCCATTCCTGAGAACTTAATGCAGTTAAAACTAAAAGATACAATTCAAATGTTTGATTAAATTAGATAGAAAAATTATTTTGAAGTCGTTTTCAGATCCACTGAACCATCCTGAAACTCTATTCCACTCTTCTTCTTGACATTCCTCTTGATCCTCACTGATTTCTATCTATTTTTACTGTAAAATGATAATTTTGTTAACTTATTTATTTATTTTCGTTTAGTTTTTAATATTCAAAATTGTTAACAAGAAATTATCTAGAGAAGCTTGAATATGCAGTGTCCCAATATTCTTGCTATTGCATTTGTTTGCTGATTTTGACTATATGATTTGTTTATTACTTTTCTTTTCTCAACCAGGAAATTGACCAAAAGTGTAGGTCTGCTATCTTATACATTTTTAACGCAAACAGGCCAAGATAGAATAGTTGTCCCAATGGTGAGTGTTTAGTTCTGGACTTCTGGTCTAAAGATGTAATTTGATATAAATGTTTACAGGACTTTTAGCTGTAGAAATTTCTTTGGCAGAAAATTCGTTTGGAGTTAAATGTTTAATTAAATATTTTTTCTTTTTATTGTGGTGCATCTTTTATAAAATTTATGCTAGAATTTTGGTCAAAAGTATCACATATTCACATTCAAGACCTTTTGAGATTAAATTGTCAGTGCACATAGGATTAATAAATGCGCGCTGAAGATTAGTTGACTGGATGGCAAATTTCTGCAATGGAACTGTTGGTTGTAACTTGTAAGATGTGAAAGATGATTATTATTTCCTTCTCAGTTCAGGACTCAATATTGAAATACCCATAACTAATAGTAATTGTTCTGAAACTCAACATCAAAATAAACTTTAAAAGAAATATATTAGTTTCATATCTACTATTGCATTTGTCTTTGCATGTTCTAAAAACAAACTCTAGTGATGTTTATAGAGATCTGAAATGTTCCGTCCATGTGTTCTTGGGCCTCGAAGATTGTCTATGCCTTGATGATCCTGAAATTTTACTTGGCACAAACTTGGAAATAGTTCATACACATGATTTTCTTTTTAACTTTCTCTATTATACTTGAGCATTCTCCCTTCTCAAGACTAAAATTGTGCAACTTTTTCTTGAAGGTGCTTAGTTTTCAGATTTAATATATATGCTAAACATGCTTTAAAAGTCAGGTTCTCTTTGCAACGCAGGTTGATTATGAGTTTGATTCACATACGGAAACATGGAATTCATTACACGATGAACAGCATCTAAATAATAATCTTCCAATACTCTTAGAGTGGTCTCCATTTACGACAGAAGCCGAACTTCTGCAGCAAGTACGTAGAACATCCAGTGAACTAATGCATTGCCAGTTTTGTTAACCTTCTGTCTTGTTGTTTGCATTTTAGAAATTCCTTCTCATTATCTCTGTGTCTTTCATTGGTTAATAGTATTACATCTTTAACGTTAAACTTTTTGAACTCCTTTTGTTTCTATCTTGCAGTGTGATGACATCGGCCCTCATGGTACCAAGATAATAGTCTACAATTTATGGCATAATGATGATGGAAAAATGGAGCTTGATTTTGAGACAGATCCCGAGGTTTGTTTGACTGCTACATTTCGTGACAGGATTTATTGTAGTGGGTTGTGATAGAAATTATTGCCGTGTCAGTTCTTTTTTATTTGCTTAGAAGGTAATATTTTTTTACATGAATTTTCATAATAATCCTCATTTGAGTTTTATGTATCAGGATATTCGACTCTGTTCGGAAACTAGAGATACAACCAAATTTTCCTCTAAAATGAAAGCAAATGAACAGCATCTTGCTAATCGTCTTAAATATTCACTTCGTGTAAGTTTGTGCTAGATATGTGTGTATTTGCATAAATCTGTAAATACTTGCTGATACTTGGCCTTCTTTTTTCTGCAGGCATATTTATCTGTTTTATACTTGCGATATCCTGAGAACTTTTGCATAATATTGCGTGGAAAAATTGTTAAGTATCATAACATTGGAAATGATCTCCAATTTCCGGAATTCATAAAGTACAGACCTCAAAATGTTGAGGTATGGATTTATTTCTGCAAATCTTGTGGTGAATCTGGTGATACATGAGTAGGTGTTCATATATTGCACATAATTGTAAACAGAGATATTGGATACATGTACATGAATGCTCAGATATACTTAACCAAGACTTCAGCATAGGATCAGACTAGTCAAAGCAATGGTTTTGCATTGGCCTTTTAACTCAATTATCATCTTTCTCTGGTTATTTTAGCCCCTAATCAGGTTGAATTATGGAGATATGTCATTCTTACTTTACTGATTGCAGGGTTCGGTCATCACAACGATTGGCTTCCTGAAGGAAGCTCCAGATGTGAATATACATGGTTTTAATGTCTACCACAAGAATAGACTGATACTGGTGACTGCTTTTACTGAACTCATCAATCTTTAGATATTGTTTCTAGCAGAACTAAAATAAAATGAATTCAAGAAAGTATATTGCGAGGTCTTCCTGAGACAAATCGACCATTTAGATAATAATACTATTTCTTTTGAATAATTCTGACATTGTAATTTCTGTTAGGTAAATTGTATTCATCCACTGTCCAGTCACTAGCACAGCTTTGCCAACAATAAGTCCTGCATCCCTCTAGACTTCCTATAGTAAAAGCATTGTGATATTCTGAATTCTTGAGATTGCTCCTTCTGCATCCTTCCTTTCCGCATGTCCAATAATAGATCCCTAATACTGGCTTCGTGCTGGTCAAATCACTTTTCAACTTGTTCCTATGCACTTCATGATGTTTGATTCTGTTCTCACTTTCTAGAAGTGCTGCATTGGCACATGTATGTATGTATGTATGTTTGTAGTAATTCATTGTTTGCTTCTTGTGGTTAAGATATAAACCAGCCTCAAAAGTACTTATGTATGTAGTATGTACGGATAAATTAGCAACTGTTCTCATAGTTTTGTGCCATGTGGATCATGTTTCAGCATCAGATTATTGTGCTCATATACGTCTCACCTGCTATACTATAGGGCAAAATATTGTCCAGGTCCTGTTATGCCCCCCTCTCCCACCTCCTCCCCTTCCCAACAAAAGAAAAGGCAGAAATTATAGATAAAATAAATAAATATGGTTATTTTTGTCTACCTACTTTTTAAATCAGTTTTTGTCTCTTCACTGCAGCCATTTTGGCATGTTGTAACCTATTCTGACAGCAGAGGCAGAGGGGTTGTTGGTAAGAATTTTGTATATTGCCATGTATTTGTATCTTTGACCTAAATTGCATAAACTTAATGATACACAACTTCCTATTGGCATTGTAGGGCTTTTGGAAGCAAACTTTATCAAGCCTATTCACAACAAACAGGACTTTGAGAAAACTCCAGTTTTCCAAAAGCTTGAAGCCCGTCTGAAAGAAATGACACAAGAATACTGGTTAGTAACTTTACAGGCTTTTATATAATTACAATTAATGATCTATCCTTGATGGTTCATGCCTACGATGCTATAATATTCTGCTTTGGCAGGGATTACCACTGTGGACTCCTTGGCTATCAAGTTAAGAAACCCCCTCGACCAATGGCACATCAAGTTGCACCTAATCCTGTGTCAGGTCGTGAAGCTGGTATATATCAACCTGTGATGCTGACTAAGGACTCCTCAGGTGCTGTTGGAGTTAGACTAGAAGCATCTGGAATCTCCTTACCATCCTACCATCACTGCACAGAGGGTAAGAACTCAGAATATGTTGGTGTCTGAGCCTGCCTTCATATCTCTGAATCTCTTTACTGAAATTGTGCAGGAGCAACTCTGAAAAGGAAAAGACAGGGGCAAGTTGTGGATCCTAAAAGGCCAAAAATGACGGGAGGCGCAGATGTACTACAGGTGCTTTCGTCATTTATGATCATTAACTTTCCCCCCTTATTTTCTCCTTTTTCTTTTATTTAATTACGTTTTTCGTCCTTAAAAAACAGTTTGGTCGTGGACATGTCCACACATACCCATCATTCTTCTTGTTTCTGCAATTAGATTGCTTTAAGTGCTTAGTGTTTTGTATTTCCTTTACAAAACCATCCAACTTGTAAAACTTTATGCTATTTGTTATTTCCTTGATGCAGCATGCTACCAATCCTGACAGACAGTTGCAAGACGAAGAATCCGTTATGATAATTCAAGAAAACCAGATGCTCCGCTCTCAGTAAGTCATGTATCATAGATCTAATTTACTTGTTAACTATGACAAACAGCTTTATGTCAAAACCTATGAAAACAAACAAAAACAGTTGAATGCAACTCCGAATTCTCTCCCACAATCGATGATAATAAGTTATGTGCTTGTTTGTTCAGAATGTATATACCCAGACTTACACGTTTGTGCATCTGTCTGTATTTCAGATGCAAGGAATACGAGGAGATAGACAAAGCGCTCAATCTAAAGGTATCGATGTTTTGCAGTTTCAATGTTTTCAGTATTTGTTTGAACTTTTTTGTTTATTGATAACATGAGAAGGAATTGTTGTCTATAGGTCTTGACCGTAATTCTATAGATCTCTGGAATTATATAATGTTCAGTTTGGTGGATTAGACAAGATCTAATCTCATGATATATTGTTCGGTTGGGTAGACTTAGTCGGATACTTAGCCTCGGGATTGTGCCACATAGGGATTCGTCTTGCCTTATGAGTCTTAGTCTCCCCTATAACAAAATTAATCTCGGGTCAATTTAATCTCTGAGTAACCGAATGCCTGTATATCTATATGTGAGCAACGTTTATCTATATGTGAGCAACGTTTGGGCTAAGATAGACTTTATTAATTTATTTTGAGTACTGTTTTATTATTTTTTCCTTCAAATTTTATGTAATTATTCCCATGAAGTCTGTATCAAGTACACTTTATGGACATGAAAATACACAGTGATATTGTTTTTTGGGAATATGGCTAAAAATACACGAACTTTGAAAAATATTGCAATTTTCACCTGAACTTTCAATTAAGCTAAAAAATACATGAATTTATATTTTTGTTGTAGTTTTTACCTAAGTTTGACTTTCAACGAAATTAGAGCTTAGTTGACCGTCCAAATTAAGTCAAATATATTAATTTTTACCTTCTTAGACCTTCGAGCTTATAAATACTCATCATCATTAGAAGTTAGACCAACATCAGGTGAACTTCCGACTGTCAACTAAGCTCTAATTTCGTTGAACTCAGGTGGAAATTGCAACAAAAATATAAATTCATGTATTTTTTTGGCGTAATTGAAGGTTCATGTGCAAATTACAACTTTTTCCAAAGTTCGTGTATATTTTGGTCATAACCCCTTGTTTTTTTCGTTGTTCTCAAAGTAGAGAATTTATGTGCTTGTCTATGCAGATTGCAAAACTCAGGGAAGAAATATCAGATGCACGTCGCGAGTACGCTCGCATGCAGATAGAATCGAAAGTTTTAGAGAAAGTGAAAAGGGAAAGGGAAAATAGGGAACTGAGACATGTATGACCATTTTGCTAATAATTTTAACTTGTATTGGAAATATTCAGGGGTATTTAATTATTTTATTTTTTTCTTTTTATATTTCTGTACTTTTGATGCAAATTAAGAGGTACTCTCCCGTGCAACCGATTGCACTATGCAACTGGTTTCTGAATGTCACTATTTCAATATATAAATGACACTCGAAGAAGTAGTGTCATTCGAAAATGTTCAAGTGTCATTTCCCGAATGAAGTAGTGTCATTTTGGCAACCAGTTGCACGGTGCAATCGATTGCACATGAGTATTTGTGAATTAAGAATTACGATAAATAGCTTAGCTCATTTTCCTTTTCTTATACCTCACAACAAAAATGATCCTAATCGATGTTGGGAAATTTCATGCATTTTTAAATTTTCAACTTTATTTATGAATGACAGATAGAGAATGGATCATAGTATATCGTACAGAAAATTCTCAACATTATGCTTGCAGAACGTGCCTATTCACCATTGTGCTTAGAATTGGTCTTGGCGTGTTGGGTTGGGCACGAGTCGTGGGTCATGCTTGTTGACAAATATTAATAATTTAAAATAATTATTATTGTGATGAAAAATAATAAGTAATTTAAAAGAGTTTAGCGCCCCAAATTACTAGAAAGTAAAAACTGTGTAAAACGTAGAGTAATGTTGGTAGGAATGTTATCAACAGAATGTTAATAACATTGAAACCAACAGGCAACAGAAATAAATAAAACACAAATAAATAAAACACAGATGAACTTTTTCACGGATTATATCACAATAATCTGCGAGTGCCTTAAGGCTAACATTACTATGATGATCAAACGAACAACCTGCTACGCTCCAATGGCCTTGTACTTCAACTCTTGCCCTTGACCTCTCGTCATACAAAGAGAGACTTTACAGATTAGCTGTCTAAGCCTCATTCTTCAAAGCAATTCTTGAAGAATCGGTATCACGTTTGTAGCAGAAAAATGACAAGATGGTTGTGAGTTAGGTCGCTAATTTTGCACTTCCAAAATGTAAGAGAGAATGAGGTTTCTTGTTGTTTTTATAGACCTTCATGTCGTGGTTAGTTTCCTCCACTTTCCACTTTTAGAACGTTCCTATAACCGCCAGAATCCATCTCCGAAAACTGCCAGTCGACCAGTCTGGAATGTTGGTTGAAGAGATCATGAATCCTGACAGATAGGAACTAACAATCCACTACTTTGGACCATGATAAACCACATTTCCATTTATTAAAAACGTGGTCAACAAGCATAAAACCCTTATTTCACAACCAAATAATAATAAAACGTAAAATGAAAGTAAATATTAAATATATACAATTACCAATGGAAAGTCAAAGTATGAAGTCAAGGCAGACTTCAGAATGTTGGTTGAAGCCCATAAATGTTGACACCATGAATGTTATCAACATTCAACCCATCATTGAAAACACGAATGTTATCAACATTCAACCCAACATTGTTGGAGTCAACATTGACTCTAACAATCTCCCCCTTAATCTTTTCCTTCCTGCAACAAAAACAAAAACAAAAACAAAAACAAAAACCAAAACAAAGAAAAACTATATACATAAAAGAATACTATGTTACAGAATTCAGATCAACTCCCCCTTAATCAAATCAGAGGTAAACCTTGAAAACAGTTCAGAATAGATGTTGGTACAACACTCCCCCTGAAACAAACAAGAGGTAAAATCTCAAAGCAATCCAAGAAAAAAAAATGTTGGAACAACACTTCCTTTGGAACAAATACGAAAGAGTATTGAACTCGCCCTAAATCGAACAACACTGAAACCTGCAAAATAAATGTCAGTGTAAAACAAATAAAAAATTGACCGGATATTACACACTACTGTCTATCAACGACAGTTCACTCATCATAGAAAATAAGCAGCGACATTCAGAGCATTTAACCTTTCGATCAACTTACTTAAATACATAACCATTCATAGCATTTAACCTCTCGATCAACATGCTCAAAACAAGTATCATTAAGAGCATTTAACCTCTCGATCAACATGCTCAAAATAAGTAACATTCAAAGCATTTAACCTCTTGATCAACATTGATCATATGAAGGTCGGCCGAAGGCCAAGACCTTCATTGAGAGACTCAACACAATATGAAAAACATATCAAAAAAATAAGGTAAATGTTGAAGCAACAGAAAGCTAAAAACCAAGATAACATTAGAAATGCTACCAAAAATAGGTGCCCATGCACCACAAATATCCAAGGGGAATTAAAACCCCACAAAAACCAGCAGATAAAAAAGATGTCCATGCATCACAAATCCAGAACCATAGTTTTTGAAAAAGATAAACAAACTGCCATCAAGCGCAGTCAACATCCACACCCAACAACGTCAGAATTTACTCCATCTTTTTTGTTGAAGAAGGAAAATGCAGGAGTGCAGTGAACGACTTCTCAGCATGCTCGATCCTTGAAAGCAAGGCCTCACCCATCTTCTTGCTGCGATCCATCATTGAGCGCACATGATGCTTGATGTTGACAAACTCCTTTAAAGCCTTCTGGAATCCAACAAAGTCAAGCTCAACAACATCAGCGGGAGCTTTGCCTTTAGAAGATGTGGCTACATCAGTTTTCTCATCCTCTGGATCACCATATTTTGCAAGCTCAACACTCTGTTCTGGAAAACTCAAGTGTTAGCAGAGTTTTGGAAAACTCAAGAACATTCTGTTCTTCAACTAACTTTGCATTAGCATCCTCCTCGAGGTTTTGATTCACCAGCAAGTTATAGATGAGGCTTGGATAGAGAAGCATGTTGGATCTTGCTGACTTAGATGCAGCACGAGAGATGTTAGGAAACACAAGTTCACCGAAATTGAATGCACATGGCTTACCAATTTTGAACAGAACTTCAGCTTGTTCACGGGTGAGAGCTGTGGTGTTTTTGCTAGGCATCCAGTTGTAGATGGCAATCTTGTGCATGACATAATATTTCCAGGACAAGGTGGATGCAGCAGTCTTAGAAGACCAAGCTGATATCTTACCACCGGTCAACATTGCACACATCTCCTTCCCATCAATGTTGCCTTCAGCCTCTTCAACATCCTCAGTATCATAAAGTTGATTGATCTTTGCAGGAGAGAAATCAAAAATTCTACCACGAACAAAGACTGCCAAATTTTGTATCAAAAGCTTCCACCGTAAGGTTAGCATAAAACTCCCGAACCATAGTAGCATCATAGCCATAAACATTATACACAGTGCCCCACAGACTCCTTTCTTTGAGAAAAACATCAAGCTTATATTTTTCAAAAAATGGAAGATCAGCCTTACGCTAATTCAAAAATTTTCTCACATCAATAGTTTTATGCATTTGCTTGGCCTCTTGAGTATAAAATTTCTCAGTATAAGACTTACTAACCTCCACTTCCGAGTCAGAGCTACTGTCGATTCCATTTTTTTTTCGGAGATTCAGGTGTATGAGAAGTCGGAGCAAGGCTGGTTCCTTTGCTGCTTTTGGAATGTGTCTTTCCCTTTAGACAGAGGTGGCTTTGCTGTTGGACCAACATTGGAGGCTTCTCGACCCAACAGATTGATGTTGGATAGAACGACTCGTGTTGATTTGGAACGAGAAGATCTTCTGACATTTTGAGTGTCAGTAAATGATCCAACCTTACGTTTTGTTCCTTTCTTGGTTGGAGCAGGAGCAACAAAGGTTTCCACATTGATTACTCCAACATCGTCTTCAACATCCGCATCAACATCAGCGCTTTCCACTTCATGAGTGGCAGATTTTGCATCAATCTCCATTGGATAATGCTCAGGATTCTCGGTTTGTTCTTTTGTGGTGGTAACATCAGCAGGCTTTGATGCAACAACATCCTGAGGAGAAGACACAAGAGGAACAATTTTCTCCCTAACATCACCTGAACCCTTAGCAGCCTTTTCGACTTTCTTCTCAGCATTTGTCTCCTTAGGAGTAGAAGACACATGAATCTGGGTTTCCTGGTGAATAACTTCATTGAGAATCACAGTGGAGAGAGGCTCAGCATTAAGAGGCGTCTCTACAACAAATAGGGCTTCACCCCCAACATTTGAATCCAGTGAGGACCCATAAGTACTTCGTTTGGGAGAGCTTTTAGGAGATGGCACCGAAGTTTTGCTAGCATCAGGAGCGTCCGCCATTTTTGGATGGGAGGAAGAGGGTTCTGATTTTGACAAGGCCGAGAGATGTTTGGCGGCAATTTCTAGAGAGCCAAAATGTTGAAGAAGGCTTTGTAAAATAGAAGAGAGATTGATATTCTTATTCATGACCTTTGGTATCTCCGATCAAGTCTGCACAAATCTCAAGAAGGGTTTTTGACGTGATAGGCAAAAATAATGATGATCAGCGTTGAACCTTCTTAGATAAATACCTAGAGGCTCCAGTCAACATCCGGAACATGCACAAAAAGGATAACTACAAATCCCCCAAAATCTCACAATTGAGCAAATCTTCATTCAAATCACCAAGAAATTCGAAATCAGTAAAGATAAACTCGAAAGATATGGAGAGAAACCTAAAGAAATTCAAATATACAATTACGATCACCAAGGAGAAGATAAAGAGAGAGAAAGCAAAAAAAAAATGATATGCCTATAAGAAAGAAAGAGAGTGGAGAAAATGTTACTTCACAATGTTGGAACATCATCAGATAACATTGTTACCCAACATTCTTGATTCAGAAATATGTCACCTTATGCAAATAAAGAATTTCCCTTTTTTTTTCAAACAAAATGAGATCTTTTGAGCTCAACATCCACTTTCCCTTAGTGCATCGTCGCAGCGAACGTCGTGCCCCGAGTACTTAGATGTGAGGAAAATAATTGATCCCATTTCTTAAGAAGATGTTTAATGACCATCAAGCCTCACTCTTGTGCTACCGGTCTTATAACATCAATTTTTTTTTGAAAAATCATCATCTGCTATTGGGACAAAAACCAAACTAAGTCAGTAGAGAAACACGGTACCCAACAGAAGTTCAACAATGTTAGTAACATTAGTCTCCAACACACACATATGCCTAAAATAAAAAGAAAAATAAAATACAAGAAACAAAAATAGATGTTAGGATCCAAAAAAAATATCCTAAGTCATAACATCCATTACATGCAAACTAACTACATGCAACACAAATCGAGAGACTTCATAAGCTGGGAGAATCTCTCAAAATCTAACGCTTTGGTAAAGATATCTGCAATTTATTTTTCCATAGGAATGTACTCCAATACAATCAAATTCTTCTCAACAAGATCTCTAATAAAGTGATGACGAATGTCAATATGCTTTGTGCGAGAATGTTGGACGAGATTTTTAGAAATCTCAATAGCACTAGTGTTATCACACATCACAGTGAGAATGTTGTTTTCCAAACCATAATCATCCAACATCTGCTTGAGCCAGAGGAGTTGAGCACAACAACTACCAGCTGCAATGTATTCTGCGTCGGCTGTGGATAGAGAAACATAATTTTGTTTCTTGCTCGACCATGACACAACATTATTACCAAGGAGATAACATCCTCCACTCGTGCTTTTTCTGTCATCAGCATCACCTACCTAGTCAGCATCACTAAAATCAACAATTTTAGAATTAGTATCAATAGAGTACCACATCCCAAGTTCAGATGTTCCAGCAACATATCGAATGATACGCTTGACAGCCTTCAAATGGGACTCTTTTGGCTGGGCTTGGTACCTGGCACAGACTCCCACACTATACAGAATATCAGGTCTACTAGTTGTTAAGTATAACAGACTACCAATCATTCCCCGATACAGTGTTGGATCAACATCACGTCCAACATCATCCTTGCACAATTTGTCAGTAGAACCCATAAGAGTTCTCATATGTTTGGCTGATTCAAGACCAAATCTCTGGACAAGACTTTTGGCATATTTTCTTTGTGAAAAGGAAATGCCTTCAGGAGTTTGTTTCACTTGCAAACCCAAGAAAAAATTCAATTGCCCTACCATACTCATCTCGAAAGTGGTGAAGATAGCCTGAGCAAACTCCTTAACAAGCTTATCATTAGTAGCACCAAACACAATGTCATCAACATATATCTGAGCTATGATAATGTTACTAGCCTGCTTTTTAATGAACAATATTTTATCAACTTGACCACGAGAGAAACCATAATCAAGAAGAAACACAGTTAACCTTTCATACCATGCACGTGGTGCTTGTTTCAAGCCATACAAAGTCTTTTTGAGTTTAAACACATGATCAAGTTTACTAACATCCTCAAACTCTTTAGGCTGTTCAACATACGCTTCTTCAGACAAGACACCATTAAAAAAATACTCTTAACATCCATTTGTGACAAGGAGATTCCAAACTGACATGCAATGGCAAACAACAATCTAATCGACTCAATCCTAGCAACAAGAGCAAACGTTTCATCAAAATCAATGCCTTCAACTTGTGTGTACCCCTGTGCAACCAATCTAGCCTTATTTCTCACAATGTTACCAGCTTCATCAGTTTTGTTTTTGAAAATTCATTTAGTGCCAATAACATTCTTGTTATGTGGTCTAGGAACAAGATCCCGCACGTCATTCCTAACAAACTGATTTAGCTCATCATGCATAACATTCACCCAAAAAATATCTTCTAGAGCATCAGAAACATTCTTTGGTTCAACATGAGACAGATAACATTCAAACTCAACAAGTTCACACACAGAAGTCATGCAAGCAATCCTTACCATTTCTTTGTAGTTAACATCCTTCTTCTGTCGAGTAACAACATGCTCGGAGACATCTCCAATAATTAGAGAGCTTGGATGATTTCTCCTAACATGTCATGGAATCGTGAAGAAGTTGAGTTCCCTATTCATCTTCAGAATCTGAAACATAATCGCCAGTTTCTTTTTCTGATGTTGACTCAGTAGATGTTACACCAGATGTTGGATTGGATGTTTCTCCAACATTATCATTCGTCTGGTGGTCAGATGCTTGCTCATTAACATTGAATTCCTCAAGTAACTTGGTAACATCTTCCTCATCTGTTCTATCAACAAGACTCAAAGCATCATCAAACACAACATTGACCGTTTCTTGAATGGTCTTAGTTCTCAAGTTATACATACGATAAGCATGACTATTCACAAAATACCCAAGAAAAAGATCCTTGTCACTTTTTGAGTTAAATTTGCTAAGTTGATCACGATCATTCAAAATGTAGCAAACACACCAAAAAATGTGAAAGTACTTTAAATTAGGCTTCTTACCCTTGAGAATTTCATATGTCAACATTGTATCTGGTCTCATGTACACTCTGTTGATGATATGACATGTTGTGTTTACCGCCTCAGCCCACAAACGTTTGGATAGACTTTTAGCATGCAACATTGCTCTTACCATCTCCTGTATGGTCATATTCTTCCTTTCTGCAACACCGTTCCGCTGAGGGGTTTTCGGTACAGAAAACTCATGAAAGATTCCATAGTTAGTGCATAAATCATCAAATAAAGAGTTCTCAAACTCATTACTATGATCAGTTCTGATTCTGCCAACATTCTGACCATATTAAACACTGAACCTTTTGTACAATTTCTTAAAATGAGAAAAAGTTTCAGATTTATTTTTCATGAATTTAACCCAATTATACCTAGAAAAGTCATCAGCGCACACAAGAACATACATTTTGCCTCCTAGACTTTCAACCTCAATGGGCCCCATCAAATTCATGTGTAGGAGCTCAAAACATCTGAAGGTACTGCATGTTGACAACATCGGATGTTCTGTCTTCAGCTGTTTTCCCTTTTGACATGGTTGACAAAAACATCCTCTTTGATGACTAACTTTGGAAGACCACGAACAACAATATGAGCAATAAGTCTCTGCAGATTCTTGAAATTGACATGCCCAAGTCGTTGATGCCATAACTCAACATCATCAAGTTTGGCAACATTGTAGATGTTATCTTCCTGAGACTTGTAGCAATTATCAGAGGACCTTTTTCCCATCATCACACGACAGTTTGAGTCATCAAAAACTTCACAGAGATGTTTGTCAAACTTCACAGTCATTCCTGCATCACACAACTGACTAATGCTAATAAGGTTAGCCTTAAGTCCTTCAACAAGGTACACATCTTTCAACTTGGGAAACTCATTAACATTCAACACTCATTTCCCCATAATTGTTCATTTTGCTCCTCCTCCAAAAGTAACACTACCTCCTGATGTTGGAACAAAATCCGAGAGAAGAGATTTTGTACCTGTCATGTGTCTAGAACAACCACTGTCAAAATACCAATTTTCTGAGATGCGACATGTAAGGACGAATAGACAACAACATTGCAGGTTTCATTTTTCTTCTTTCCATTCAACATTATCCGGAATTCAAACCTGCCAGCGTTATTAACAGTCTTCTGATAACAATCAAACAATTGTGTTGCAGACTTAATAGCATAATTATTTAAATATTTAACACAATGAGGTTTGATGTGACCAGGAACAGAACAATAGTGACACACATAGGACCTTTTCTTTTTAGATTTTTTCTTCTGTGAGTCCTTAATGTTATCAACATTCTTACTAACATTGTCTTCCTTAACAAACACAGTGGTGTTGTGATGTTCTTGCATCTTACTAGAACCTTCCGAATAAAACCCTATTCCACAATTACTGTGCTGACCTTGAGACAAGATATCATTCATATCAGAAGTACTTTTGTTGAAACGCTCAAACACTCTTTCAGAATAAAAAAAACCTTACCTTTAAGCTTACCTACTTCAACATCACGTTGAGACAATAACCTTTCAAGTCTGGTAATCTGACTTCTAAGCTTCTGATTTTCGTCAACCAACATGCATAGGTCATTTCTCAATTCTTGACATTGGGTGTCAGCAATCTTAAAGAGATTCTTGAAGTTCCCCATATCCTTTAGAGAGTCAAACTCGTGTTCTTCTAAGGCTGCAACACAACAAACATCTGGTATAAAGAAATTGTAATCATCAAGGATAGTCATTTCATACTAGTTAGTAGTGTTGGTGGGTATCTTCATCCCATCAATCTCCTAAATGTCAGTATTGATGTTGATAACACTGTCACTAACATCCAAGGTTTCAGAATCAACCTTCTCGACTGACATATCAGAATCAATATTGACAACATTGTCATCAACACTCATGTCAACATTGCCATCAACACTCATAGTTTCAAACTCAACATCCTCATCTGATAAAATGACTTCTGACACATCATCAAGATCTTGAAGAGCTCCAATCATCTCATCATCAGAAGATTCTTCTTCATCCACTGTAGCAACGAGGAGTACCTATTCTTCCTCAGAATCAAAGTCATCACTCAAAGTTGCAGTGAGACCGGATTGCCTTTTCCGAACAACTGTAGGACACTCATTAGCATATATAGTGACCCATTCCTTGACATCCCCTACATTTAATATTGTCAGTATTTCTCACTTCTGATGTTGATCCAAAGTTCTTCTTGACACTATTGATGTTGGATGAAGATCCAACAGACATCCGGGATGTCGTTCTGTTTCCAGACTTGAACTTCTCTTTCTTAAAAGATTTCAGCATGTTGTTAAAATTTTTAACTAACATGGCTATGTTAGCATCATCTTCATCTTCAGGAACAACATCTGTAAACTCAGACATGTTAGCAACATCAGAAATAGCAAAAGGATTTTCAGCACGAAAGGCAACACTTTTGGTAACATGACCAACCTTTTGTTGCTCAAGATTCATTTCAAAAGTTACTAACTTGCTAATCAGATCACCAATTCTCATGGTAGCAACATCAGCTGTTTCTTCAATAGATGAGATTTTCATGTTATACCTTTCAGGGAAAGATCTGAACATCTTACTGTTGGGTCCCGGAGGGTCACTGAACAGGTTTATGGGGGAGGAGGAATACACCTGTGTGGTAATTGTTCGCGAAAATTGATGTTGGAACAGAAGAGAGAACTTAACTGATACTGAAAAGCTTTGTATAAGAATATCAATTGAAGGTTTCAATTAAGTCTCAAAACAGTTTTCAGTTGAAGAGAGGCTAGCGACTGATACTGATATAAATATCAGTGGAGGACTTTAGTTAACTGAAATAGTTATATAACTTCAGTCCAGATAAGGCTTCAGTCGAGTTTGAACGTAAACAGAAGATTGTTATAAATCTTACTGATTATCCGGAGATTTATCAGTTACACTAATAACACTAGCAGCGAAAATTAAACTTAGTTCAAATAGCCTGTAGAAAGGTTTGTCAAGTTATGAAATCCTTAGTTTCTCTTTTCAGTTAAGCAAGTTCAGTTGTAAAGCAATTTCAGCGCAAAAAAAAGAATAACTGAAAACAGGTAAAGAACACAAGGATTTTTACGTGGTTCGAAAAATAAGTTCCTACATCCACGACCAGATGATCAGTCTGACAAACATTCTGGGCTAGTACTTACGGGTGCACAACAAACCTTGAACTGAAAATACAATTTTCAGTATCAACACACTGGGTTGGATTTCTCGCTCTTCTCTTAGCACGCTAAGACACACAAGTGCCTTTTCCAGCGGGTGGCTAAGATCTCTGGAGTCAGAGCACTGGTCTGAACTCCTCTCTACTCAAACACTCTTTTTGCTCGATTGAAAAAGGGTTCGAAATCTTCCAACTAAGATTACTGAGAATAGGCTCTCAAGTAATCGATTATAGGCTTAGGATTCAACAAGAGTTGCCTAGATTTCTAAGAGAGTTTAGGTAATCAATAAGATTGATTTTACAACGTTTGAGTACTCTCTTCTTCGATTCAAAGTTTTGTTCTATGTTAAAGCTGGCTTGAAAATTTAACAGAGCTTCAGCGTTAGTCTTTGAATCGGTGAAGATTGAAGGCGTTCCTCGAGCTTTATTTATAGGTGAAGTCCCGAATATATCCGTTGGAGAGATGGTCTTCAGGATTTCAGCCGTTGTGAGATAATCCGTGCTTTGGGCTGAGGCTTCAATCTTCTTAGCTCCTGATTGGTTGAAGGTTTGAATCCTTTTTGTCCTTGGAGCAGGATGCGTCTGACTTTTAGCACGAAAAAGGAAAGTTGGTGTACTGAAAAGGACAATCTTCATATCTGGTGCACTTAATGCTGTTGCAGGAGCATGAGCATTTAATGCGAGCGTCAGCGTTTTAGTCCGATGAAGAATGTTGACTGATATACTCAAGTCGAAGCTCCGTTGTTTACACTGGTTTGCACGTGAGACTTAAGTTCAACTGAAGAATCAGTTAGAGCTTTTGTCCTTCGCTTGAACAGTCGTTGTCTTCAGTTAATTTGTCTTCTTGTTAACTGAACGTTCTAGTTCACGGTGTCCTTCGTATCACCAATATCTTCCTTCAGTTGTCATATCATTAGTCGAGCTTTGATCTTCTAAGTCTTCAGTCTTAGCTTCTTCGGTCTTCGACAAGGAGAAACTTCAGTCTAGCTAAAAGATTGAACTCTAATAGTTGAGTTCAAGCAAAAAGTCTAGTCTAGAGAAAAAAAAAACTAAGGGTTTTGAGATCATCAAAATAAGGATATGATATTTCTTCTATTTTCCAACACTTACTTACAAGTCTTTCATTGCTAATTGGTTCCCAAAGACCTACTGCTTCATTTGAGATTTCACACAGCTTTTCATTAATACGCAGAGATGGTCTCATCTTCACGCATTCTAAGAATCTCAAATTTGCTAGTCAACACTCATATTTTTGTTACTCCAACACTTGTTGATCCTTCACATTGTTCCTACAAAATGAGCCAAGCATCTCTAGCTTCAGTATAGTTAGAGATCATGCAAAAACAGAGAACATCAACAGACATGAAAATAGCATTCAAGGCTCTAGAGTTGTGATTAGAAATAATCCTTTCATCACTAGTCCATTTGCTTTCAGGAGTGTTGGTTGTAACACCATTATCATCAGTGGTACGCGGTGGAGTCCATCCATCCAACACAGCAACCCAGACACATTTATCAATGGATTTAATGTAAATTTTCATCCTAGTTTTCCACAACGTGTAGTTCTTCCCACTACTATCAAGAGTAGGAGGACGGACCGACACACTTGAAAAATCCATAAAAGGTAATTTTGCACACATGAATCGATTCTTAGTACGTCAAGAACCTGCTCTTGATGCCAATTGAAAAGGTTTAGTGCCCCAAATTACCAGAAAGTAAAAACTGTGTAAAACGTGGAGTAATGTTGGTAGGAATGTTATCAACAGAATGTTAATAACATTGAAACCAACAGGCAACGAAAATAAATAACACACAGATAAACTTTTTCACGGATTATATCACAATAATCCGCGAGTGCCTCAAGGCTAAAATTACTATGATGATCAACAATACAAAGTACAGATTTGGATCTCTTGGTGATCTATCTTTACAGATTGATTGCCTAAGATAAATCAACCTATCTACTCACTGCACTAGAATGTCGAACCAACACAGAAAGAAAACACAGCTGAATAACAAACGTTACACAGCCCAAACGAACAATGGCCTTGTACTTCAACTCTTGTCCTTGACCTCCCGTCAATACAAAGAGAGACTTTACAGATTAGCTGCTTAAGCCTTCTTCGTCAAAGCAATCCTTGAAGAATCGGTATCACGTTTGCAGCAAGAAAATAACGAGATGGTTGTGAGTGAATGTTAGGTCGCTAATTTTGCACTTCCAAAATGTAAGATAGAATGAGGCTTCTTGTTGTTTTTATAGACCTTCATGTCGTGGTTAGTTTCCTCCACTTCCCACTTCTAGAACGTTCCTATAACCGCCGCAATCCACCTCCGAAAACTGTCAGTCGACCAGTCTGGAATGTTGGTTGAAGAGATCATGGATCCTGAAAAATAGGAACTAACAGTCCACTACTTTGGACCATGATAAACCACATTTTCACTTATTAAAAACGTGATCAACAAGCATAAAACCTTTATTTCACAACCAAATAATAATAAAACGTAAAAGGAAGGTAAATATTAAATATATACAATTACCAATGGAGAGTCAAAGTATGGAGTCAAGGCAGAGTTCAGAATGTTGGTTGAAGCCCTGAAATATTGACACCAGGAATGTTATCAACATTCAACCCATAATTGAAAACATGAATGCTATCAACATTCAACCAAACATTGTCGGAGTCAGCATTGACTCTAACATAATTGACATGAAGAAAGATAATGTTTGTCAAGCGCTATTTTTTCACGACAGTTGTTATTTTTTATTCATGAGAACTTGTACTTTTAAAAGCTTGTTTGGTACGGGTGATTATGGTGTATAATATATTCGTAACACTCTAATATATTTTTTAGTAAGAAGTAATACGAAACATAAGACCCTTTATAAATTAAAAGCTCGAAAATATTATAGTACTAATTTGAGTGATTTTGTATACCACCTAGGGAGGTGGTATACATAATATAAATCTTAAGTATATAAATATTATTAACTTTATATAATCTTAATATATCGTACCAAACAACATATTATATTTTATAGATATTTTAATACATTTTATGAAATATGATATTTATATGATATATAATAAAAGACATCTCAGTCAAACATATCATACTTTATCTCATACCTCGACCTAACAAGCTCTTAGTTTATTTGATCAAGTAATTATTGTCGTAAGAAAAAGTAATACTTTCTTCGTTCACAAAAAATAGTCCTAAAAGGGGACGATACGAGTTTTAATAAAAATAATTTAGTTTATTATTGTAACAGCCCGACTCCAAACTTGATGGTTGTCCCCATAGACCAACACAAGTCTTTTCTAACGTGTTTTGTCCTCACTCGCACGCTCCCCGAGAAACTTTTCAATGGGTCACCTATCTTGAAATTGCTCAAAGCCAAGCATGCTTAACCTTGGAGTTTTTTTCCATGTGAGCACTAGAAAAGAATATGCATCTTGTTGATATGAGTAGCACCTATCAAATCATTTAAACTATCCTCGAATATGCAGTCTAATACATGCATATTCTCGGAATCCCTCTCTTTCTGGTATGTTTCGATTCGTTCATGTACCCCTCCGCTTTGAAGTACTTAGGAGTCGTTCCTTGTCTGTGCCTTGTGCACCATCTTCTGCCTGGGGCGTCACATACCCACCAGCTTCCGCTTGGTTCGTCCCCGAACCACATCGTACTGCGAGACGTTCGGCTCTAATACCGCCTGTAATAGCCCAGCCCTATACTTGATGGTTGTCCCCACAAACCAACATAAATGTTTTCTAGCGTGTTTTGTCCTCACTCGCATGTTCCCCGAGTAACTTCCCAGAGGGTCACCATCCTGAAATTGCTCCAACCCAAGCACGCTTAACCTTGGAATTCTTCCATATGGGAGCTAGAAAAGAAGATGCATCTTATTGATATGAGTAGCACCTATAAAATTATTTAAGCTCTCCTCAAATATGCAGTCTCATACCTGCATATTCTCAAAATCCCTCTCTTTCTGGTATGTTTCGGTTCGTTCATGTACCCTTCCGCTTTGAAGTACTTATAGGAGACGCTCATTGTTTGTGCCTTATGCACCGGCGATCACTCTTTACTTTTGCCTCGAGCATCATAATTGTGAGTGGAGAAAGGGTCCCACTGAAAATGTAGTGTTACTAAGGATAATTAATTGTATGATGAGTGGAGAAAATGGCCCACTATGTGACAAAAAGTTTTCAAAAATAGAAATGGACTAATTTTTGTGGGCATTTCAAAATGACAAAAATGAACTATTTTTTTAGACGAAGGGAATAATTGATATGAAGAAAGGTAATGCTTCAATAGATATCATAATGCTAAAGAAAAGCCAAAAAATATTGTTGCTCCTGAGAATCAAACCTGCGAGCCAAGAAGCGTACCACTAGGTTAGTGGGTCTTATTTGTAGATGATCAGATATCAAACTCGCGAAATATTTTATAAATTATTGGGTTAATTACGCCAAAAGCCATGAACTATACCTCAATTTCCAAACTTTCCATAAACTTTTTTTTTTTATCAGGATTTCCTTGAATTTAAGGGGTTGAACAATTTTTCCACATTTTTTTTTTCAGGTGAAGCTTCGGGCTGACTTGTCACCTACATGGTAATATCAAGCTGACATGGCGCCTATTTGGAGTAAAAAATTGACACTTGGAAAAAAAATGAACAAAAAAAAAACAAAAAAATAAAATAAAAAACCATTCTCTTCCCCCTCCTCCATGTCCGGCGAACTCCATCGCCCCCTTTCTCTCCACCGTCCACCGCCTTTCCCCACCTCCATCACCAAATATGCCGCCCCCTCTTTCCACCGCCCACTGCCTTCCCCCACCACCCCGTGGATCCGCCTCCCCTCCTCTCTCTCCCTCTCGCGTTTTCCGCCCATTAGAGTAGCGCCACCGCCTCTGAAATTCGGGCGAGCGACCGCCCATTCCTCCGGTCGGCTTCGCCTCCCCCTTGATTGTCTCCCTCTTCTCTCAATTGTTCTCTTTCTCTATGAGCTCGATTGTACACTCAAATCGACCTTAATTTCTTCCCTCAAACCCTCTGGAGAAGACGAAGATGAAAAGCCCTAATTTCCCCCCATCTTCGCTTGAATTCGGCGAAGTTGACGCTTCACCTCTCCGCCTCAAGCCCTAGCTCACTTCTGTTCGATACAACTCAGTCGGCGCCGCCTCTGGAACCGGCGAGCAGATGGCGTTCTTAGGTCGATCCTCCTCTCAATCTCACATAATCGAAGCAAAAAGGGCGAACCCCAGTCCTCTTGACTCTGGCGAAATTGCCGCCTTGGTTCGACGTCTTCCTTGGCGGAATCGCCGTCTGTCGTCTCAATGTCCTCAGAGGAAGGCTCCTCAGATCCGTCGCCTCCCAAAGAAAGAGGTTTGGGCTCAAAACGACGTTGTTTTACCCCCTACTAAACAACGTCGTTTTGATTTTCGCCCGGTGGTGCCATGTCATATTTCAGGTCACTTAAAAATGCCATGTCAGCACTCAATTTGGGGATTTTTGAAAATCATGGAAAAATTGTTCACCTCTTTAAATTCAGGAAATTTTTGATAAAAAAAAAAGTTCATGGAAAGTTTTGAAATCCGACCAAAATTCATGATTTTTCGCGTAATTAACTCTAAATTATTATTAATATAATTAATTGTACTCCCTCCGTCCACCAAGATTATGTAAAAATTACTATATCTGGCGTCCGCCAAGATTATGTCACTTTTCCTTTTAAGGCAATGGTCCCATCATCCTCTTTAATATTTTATCCTTACTAACACTCTTTATTTACAAAAAACTCACCCAAAATTCAATCTCAACCACATATCTCATAAAGTAGTGGGACCATTTCTCCACTACATCAAAATCATCAAAAATTTTATTAAATCCCGTGCTCAATCAATTTTACATAATCTTGGCATACGGATACTCCCTTCGTCCTGTAAAAATATTCACAATTTTTTATTTTGGGGTGTCCACAAAAAATAGTCATAATCTATTTATGAACACTACCTCACAATAGATTACCCTACATATATTAATTTATTTACATATTCTACCACATGATGGGACCATCTCTTCACTTATAATACAATTAATTATCATCATTAACATTACCTTTATGGTGAGATTCTTTCTTCATGAAATACCAACCTGTCCGAATGTGCATAAAAATCTCGCAGATACCAACGTTAATACCAAGCGAGATATTGAAACACAACAGATAGCAGATATAGAAATAAATGTGAACACGACGAAATTGGAAACTCAGTTCGGTGATAGAACACCTACGTTTGGGGGGCCTCGCCCAGAGAAAACGATTCACTATGAGAGATTAAATTACAGCAGGACTTACACAAGACTCAATCATCTATGCCTCTATAATTTTCTAAGACCTCAACACTAGAGAAAAGTCGAAAGCTAGATAACACTAACTTTCTAAGTGTGAACCCCGACGAACACACTTACTCCCTTACAACTCAAAATTCAACTCTCAAATGAGATAAACAAAAACAATACTTTTGCACTCAACAAACGTAAAAGCAAAGAGCTAAATACTAGAACATTCGATCATAGTAATAATGTTCTCACGCTCAAAACCTTGCTGCACACCCCAACTGCTTAAATAAATGCTCAAAACCGCCAACCCTAGCTGTTGGATGAGATCAGCCTTATATAGAGAAGAAACCCTAAGTTTCCTTCTTGAATAAGGACTCATGCTTGATAGCTTGCAAGTCAATCCAATAGATACACAAAGAACTCTTCGAAAATCACTCAAAATAGGAAACAAAGATTCTCAAGATATGATCTTATCTACAAGAGAATCTCTAAGTAAAATTCGTCTGCATCGTGGTATCACCTCTGGTATCTCGGTTGGTATCAACAACCAAAACTATATAAATGACAACCAAAGAATAGAGTATCCTACTCTAACACTTCACTCATAATATATTTAACCATTTCTATTAAAAACTATGTCACTCCCTCCTATAATTATTTTTACGAGAGTATAAAATTTGAAAGTCAAAATTTTAAAATTAACGTCTCAATATTATTATCTATGAATAACTAAGAAGAGCCTCCACAAAAAAATGAATATGTACAATGTATTTACGTGCATACAGCAGCGCAGTTGCTAAAATTAAAGAGATAAGGTCGAGTAATATTTAAACATATAAATATAGCTGTTACATTATAATTATAATAATAATATTGAATGTACGGGCAGGCCAAGTTGGTTGTTTGCCCGTAAATTTAAACCACAGTATCTTTTGGGCATATCTCAATTCCTTTCTATAAAAAGGCCCCCAAAAACCCTACTTCAAAATCACTTCCCATTTTCTTAGCCTCCTCGTCCTTTCCCCTTTTGGAATCCTATTACATTCCTCTTTCTATATTTTCTTCTTCCTTTCCCTACGTTTACATATATTTTGTTTTGTATATACACTTACAATTCGAGTTTGCTACATTTGAGAGTTTATATATTTACTACATGCATGCCTTAATTTTATGTTTCAAGTTTTAATTAGTATTTGTATGTGTTTATTTTTTGGTTTGAATGTTGAGGTGATTGAAATCATGTGCCAAAAACTTCCATCCGATTGCGCAACTATATCATGAGCAATACGGCCATATTTTGCACATATTGAGTAGTGTTAATGACGCATTTAATTTTATTTGTGCCATTAATTGGCTGTGTTTCAAGGGGTTGGTGTGGTTTTTAATTTATCCACACATAACTTTTTTTCTTGGATTTGGCAGCAAACATTTTTCTATTGAACATTCAGCTTTCCAATTCTGCGCTTCGGTTGATTTTTTATTAAATGAATGGGTTTTTTAATTAAATGATTTCAAACTAGTTTTGTTTGAATCTTAAATATTGGATAACACCATCTTGTAAGAATTGTTTGATTATATTTCTCAGAACAATAATGATTTTCAGACACCAAGGTGTCTAGACACCTTGGTTTTAACCGATTTTTATATGGATTTTTGATTGAACCGGTTTTTTGCTAATTTATGGTTTTACTAAAATATCCTTTCCTTTTATTTCTCAATTACTTTTAATCTTATCTTACTTTTTGTTTGTATTCTCGTTTCTTCCATAATGTTTGCCGTTTTTTTGCAGCTTTTTCGTTTTTTGCAGTTAATTGTTTTCCAGCTTTAATTGCTGGTTGGGGTTTGTCCCTCACGAGGTTATTTATTTTCAAAAAAATTATAAATCATATAATAATTGGAATTTATATGAGTTTTAATTGCAGATTTTTTTTATTTATTTGTTTCAAGATTTTATTATTTAGTTTTCGAAATTAATATTTATTCGTTTCAAAATTTTATTATTTATTATTTGGATTTTTTTTTTCGAAATTAATATTTATTTTTATTATTTTTCGAAAATTATGTTGTTTTTATTTATTTCCACCAATTTAGAGATTATCCTAAAATAATCTTAGATTTGATTCCACTAATTTATTTTCAAAAAATTTATAAATCATATAATAATTGGAATTTATATGAGTTTTAATTGCAGATATTTTTTTTATTTGTTTCAAGATTTTATTATTTAGTTTTCGAAATTAATTTTGTTTTTCGAAATTAATATTTATTCGTTTAAAATTCTTATTATTTATTATTTTGATTTTTGTTTCGAAATTAATATTTATTTTTATTATTTTTCGAAAATTATGTTATTTTTATTTATTTCCACCAATTTAGAGATTATCCTAAAATAATCTTAGATTTGATTCCACTAATTTAGAGATTTTAATTTCTCCAAATAATAATCTCATATTTGATTCCACTAATTTAGGGATTCTCCTAAATAATCCTAGATTTGTTTACATAGATAATTTATTTTTTGAATTTTAATACAGATTTGAGTCCACTAATTTAGGGATTCCCCTAAAATAATAGTAGATTTATTTCCACATTTAATTTAATTTTCAAATTTTATGTTAATTTGATTTGTTTCCATTAATTTAGGTATTCTTCTAAAATAATCCTAGATTTGTTTTCATTTATATATTTTTCGAATATTAAAAAAAAAACATTTCAAAAATGATTTAAAAAACAAAGAACCAAAATAACAAGAAAAAGGTGTTTCATTTACAATTTTTTTTCGAATATTTAAAAAAAAATCATTTTCATTTATATAATTTTTTCGAATATTTTAAAAAAATGATTTAAAAAACAAAGAACTAAAATAACAAGAAAAAGGTGTTTCATTTAAATTAATTTTTCGAATATTTTTTTAAAAAAATCGTTTTCATTTATATAATTTTTTCGAATATTTATAAAAAAAAATAGAAATAACAAGAAAAAGGTGCTTGGGGGATTTGAACCTGAGATCTCAATAATATGTGAGTGATACTTTGCCACCTTGTCCGGTAGTGGCAACCGCATTAGTACACCGTTAGAAATAATAATAAACTGAATCATACGAAGGGGCATTGTTCGAAAGAATAAATAACATATACTTTATCAAACGTGATATAATAATTATAAAATGAACTACTACAGTGTAAGTAATGATAAGAAAATTAAAAATAGTGAATCAAACAATTGGATTTTGCTTGTAAAAGTATGTAACATATACTTTGTTTGAATATATTATAATAAAGTATTGTAATTGATACGATAATAACTAATCGAACCACCATTGCGTTATTAACGAAGTCGAAATAATTGTACTCAATCAAATAAAGTTAATAAATTATTTGAAATTAATTAGCGAATTTGAAAATAAAATTAACATATAAAACTATTTAACATATACTTGAGGGAAATTCAATTTAATTATTGTAAATAATTAAACACGATATGCCAATAAGACAATGAACTGCTATAGTGTATGTAACGAAGTCGATATAACTATTTGTTATAAAATTATGAGTTGTTAATTAATTTAAGTTAAACTAGTGAATATAATATATATATAAATAAATAAAATAAAGTGAAATGATTCATACGATTGGATTTCGGTCGCGTCACTATTTAACATATACTTGAATGGGAAAGAATGTATTATACGATGGCATTTTGCATTGTATTGAAATTAATTAGTGAATTTGGTATAGATAAAATTAAATTAAATGAATAATACGATTGGATTTCGCTCGCAAGTCTATTTAACATATACTTTATTTGAATGTATTATAATAAAGTATTGAATGCAATATAATAATAACAAAATGAAAATAATAATGTTTGAGTAATGAATTAATTATAGTCAATGAAATTAAGCTACAATTAATTACTGAATTTGAAAAAAACATAGATAATAAAATGAATCATACTATGGTATTTTGGCCGGATAACTATACGACATATACTTTATTTGAATGTATAATAAAATAGTATTAAACTGAAATATTTAACGAAGTCGATATGATTATTCGTTATAAAATTAATTTGTATCAATTAATTAAGTGTAGTTAAATTATTAAATATAATATAAAAATATACGTGTGTGTATATATATATATATATATATATATATATATATATATAAGAAGAGGTTCTAATAAAAACCTGTTTTAAAATGATAAATAGGAACCACATCTTAGCCTTTAAAATTGAAGATCTAGTGGATAAGATTAAGTTGGAAAAATATGCGCCCAACATGGATATAATTGTTTTAGATAGCGATTTTTTTAGTTTTTAATTAGTCAAAGGTTATATTTGTCTTTTACTATTTACTTAATTAAACCTAGATGATTAGTTAGTCGTGTGTTTCATTTTTTCGTTTTTAATCTTTTATTTTATGTTCTTAATTTTCTCTCATTCTTTTTCCAAGTCTTCTTTATTCTTCCATACTCTTAATATCCTATACTCTTAATATCAATTATTATTGAAGATAGTTGTAGCAGGTATTTATACACGATGAACACTGAAGTTATTTATTAATTTAGTTTTATTCTCAGTTTTAGTTGATTAATTTCATTGATTTATTTTGCGATTTTTTATTAAACGATTTAAATGTTGATTTGATTTTGAGGAAGTTCTTTTGCAGTGTTAATTATTATTCTTTCAATTGTTGTTCATAATTTCTACGAGTTGCATAATCAAATTATGTAGTTGCTTAATTGCATGGCAAAAAGTGTGTATTGCACAGAAGAATATGTAAACTGTATAGTTCAATGGATTTGTTACATTAGTATGTTCATTTATTTTTTTGATGATATATATATATATATATATATATATATAATAATAATAATAATAATAATAATAATAATAATAATAAAAATAAAAATAAGAATAGCCCATTCATGTTTTTAAAGTTTTGGGCTATTTTAATTATGACAAAATCACTCAAAATCTTATAAAAAATTCACCTAGGCGTTTTACCAAACACATACCGTGCACTCAAGTTCTTTAATTTAATAACTTACTTAATAATTTAAAATTGAAGTAAAAAAAAATAATTCCTTCATTATTTACAAGTATTAATCGTACTTAATTATTAGTGGAGGAAAAAATTAAAAAATCATCATTTTCGAAAAAAATAAATAATAGAATTTTCAAGAAAAATAATACGTATGAAAACAATCTACAATTATTTTTAAGAGAATCCTAAAATAAATGTAAAAAAATGAATAAAATATAATTGAAAAATATAAATAATATAATTTTTGTAACATATAATATGTGTGGAAGCAAATCTAATTGGTTTTTAGGAGAATCCCCATACTAAAGGAAACAAATAAAAAAAAAATACAATTTTCAAAAAAATAAAATAAAATTATAGAAGAAAAAAATAACAGAAACAATTAAAATCGAATATAATACTAAAAAACGGATGAGATAATTTTGGAAAGGATATTCTAATGAAAACAAATCAAAAAAATTAATACAATTTTCGGAAAAAAAAATTGGCTGAAAATAGAACCTCAATAATCGAACAAATTTAAAAGAAAACATAGTCAATTCATAAATTTTTGAAAAAAATAAAATAAAATTCGAAAAACAAATGAGATAAATTAAAAAAAAATATTTTCGAAAAAAAATATTTTCGGAACAATAAAAAAAAATATATGCAAAAATAATTACTATAGGATTATGTTTACAACAATTCATAAATTCGTCGGAAAAACATAATAAAATCTCAGAAAAAAATAAATAAATAATAATTCGAAAAAATCATAAAATTTTCACTTTTCAGAAAGAAAAAAAAAAACAATTTTCAAATAAACCGAAAAATAGGGAAAAAAAAAACTAAAATACAAGATAAATAGGATAAGATTAAAAGTAGTTGAGGAATTTAAGAAAGGAAATTTTAAAAGAAAAAAAAAATTCGAAAAAAAAATAATTCGAAAAAAATATATAATTTTCGTAAAAAAAGGCAAAAAAACGGCAAACATTATGGAAGAAACGAAAATACAAACAAAAAATAAGATAAGATTAAAAGTAATTGAGAAATATAAGGAAAGGATATTTTAGTAAAACCATAAATTAACAAAAAACCGGTTCAATCAAAAATCCATATAAAAACCGGTTAAAATCAAGGTGTCTAGACACCTTGGTGTCTGAAAATCACTACTCTTCTCAGAATACTTTTCTTTGAATCTTATTAAAATGTAAATTACTTTTTAATATTTTTATTAGTGATAAACGGGTATATATTGGTCCAATAATTCAGACCTGGTGGCGCATTTATAGTTGGGATTGGGACTGGTGTGAGCAAATTTTCGCTGACCGATAAAGTGTGGGCTTCATGTTATAAATTTATAATGGATACAAAAAATTAATTTGAAAGCTAGAGAAGGAAAATGAGATTTAATTTGGGCTATTTCATGCTTTTTTCAATTAATTATTTACATGGAGATAAAACAAGAAAAAACAGTAGAGATGTGATAAAAGAGTAATGCTAAAATTCTAATTATTAATTAATGTTAAGTATGATTTAGTAATTCAATTAAAAATTTATTAAAACTAATTAAGATTTTATAATCTTTAATTAAGATAATAATTACTATCTCTATCTACAAAATGTTTGGTCTTTTTAGCATTTTAGTCGGTCCATTCACAATAAGTGGGGTGTTTTCTATTTTGATACAAATTATTGTATTTTCAATCTTATACACATTCAATATTTATAAAAAAAATATCTTATAAACTATGAATTATTATTTAACAAATTAATTTTGATGGGTTGCTTTTTTCACTTATGTATATTTTTAATGATGGGTTGTTTAT
This sequence comes from Salvia miltiorrhiza, assembly GCF_028751815.1. Lineage (NCBI taxonomy): Eukaryota > Viridiplantae > Streptophyta > Magnoliopsida > Lamiales > Lamiaceae > Salvia > Salvia miltiorrhiza. The sequence continues at coordinate 31,252,102 of NC_080390.1, read as the reverse complement.
ACACATTCAATAAGTGGGTTGCTTTTTTCACTTTATGTATATTTTTTTCACTTGATGTATCATTAGATTAGGTTGGCTCCGATACCATACCATATTAAAAATAGATATTTGGCCCAATCCTCCTTTAAAAGGCCTCGTAAGAAAGTAAGAAATAAGAGTTGTCTCACCATATAAAGTGGCTCATGCCACTATCTCCAACCAATGGGGGACACTTCAACACAATACATATCAACATTGATGGAGAGAAATAATTTTGATATAAAGTCCACACTATATCGTAATTGATGGCTGATCTAAAGATTTATTTACTTAAAATTTAGAGGATAGCCTGTAACTGTTTAATAATTTGGGCTGACAAGTTTATTGGGCCAATAATATGTATCGTTTAGCCCAATTTAAAATTGAGCTACGGTCACTTTTTTTTTATGTTTAATTTTTGAAAGGGTGAGCAACCAATATTATGCTCCACTCATATTTTTCTCAAAAAAAAAGTCCACTCATATTGGTGTGGACATCGTAGTCCATAAGCAAATGATTATTATGGTGTTATACCTAAACAATAAAATTCATGTCCGTAATAATTTCACTCTCTAATTTATGGTTGTAATTTGTAAAAATCTTGAACATATGATTATACGTCCGAATATCTACACCTAAATTAGATTTATGAAGTAGAAAATATCTCATTGAATTCCAATCTACCAACAGAGCCAAACTTTTCACGCGGGCGCAAATTAAAGGCTTTGATACACTTTGCAAGGACGGAGGAAGTATTTATTATTAAAAAATAAAAATAAAAAATGGAATTTGATTTATAAATACTCCAAGTTTTCTTATTTTTTAGTTTTGCACCCCAATTTTAAAATCTGTTTATAAATATTTGAACTTTGTATTTTTTTTTTTTTTTCTGATTTAGCACCGACGAAATTTTTACCCTCACATCGTTGCTAACATGGCAACTATATTGAGAGATAAGTTTGAAGTGCATAATGAAGCAGATAAATTTATTGTCAATGTGAGATTTATAACATCTAATTGTAGAGTTTGGGATGTCAGTGCGACTGTCATATCAGCCACGATTTGAGAGTAAAAATTCGCTAGGTACAAAATCAGAAAGAATATAAAGTTCAAGCATTTATAGACAGATTTTAAAGTTGAAGTACAAAACTATAAAATAAAAAAAGTTCGAGTATTTATATGCCAATATCCCTACAAAAATTGTATACTCTAACTTTAGATTAACTAACCCAAATAATTAATTATTAATACAAAAGTAATACTATAAAAATAATTATAAAATTAAATTGAATTAATGAATCATATTAATTATCTTAAAATTAGTATTATAATATACTCTCTGCGTCCCTGAAAAAAAATCTATTTTTATCATTTTCATACGTCAATAAGTAGTTCATTTTTATTTATAAATACTACCCTCACTTATTTACATATTCTATTATATATGGGCCTATTTATCCATTCACATACAATTAATCATTATTATATAATCGATATTCTTCATTATTCATTACTTTTATTAAAATCATTGTCGTCTCATTATAAAAATATTTTTTAGAGACGAGAGAAGTAATAAATTAATGTAATACACGAAAATTGAAATAAAAAATCTGATGTGTTAAGCAACCCTCAACAACGCCATGCATTATTAAATAGAAAAAATAAAAGGCAAATAAATCTGTATCCGCCATGAAAGAAGTATGTATATGCATTCTCGTTACACTTACACATGCATGCCAAAGTAAACCCTTATTAAGATCTTCGAAAGAATTGAATCTCGCAGACATAAAACCCTAGAAAACGAAAAATTGAGATCAAGAAAAAAGAAGCAAATTAAAATCACCACTCTTGAACTTCAATTATCACTTCTTCGCGCTTAACTTGAACTGAAGAATCCGCGTTGTATCCGAAATCTGCTTCGATTGCGACGTAACCAACGCCATGGAATTCGAGTTCCAAAACTGATGATCGCTGCTCTTAACGATCTCCTCTCCATAAACCCAATCCTCCTCACCCCCTTTCTTCCCCTCGAATCCGCCCTTCTCCGAGCAAGAAACCGCCACCTTCCGCCAATTCCACCATATCCGAAGCATGATATACATCAGGAACAGACAAATCAGAGTGGAGGTGAAGACAATGGCCACTATGATCCCAGCAATTTGGGATTCCGTAAGCGCGCGCAGCGATGATTCCGAGCAATTAGCCAATGGTGGGCCGCACAAACCATCATTGCCGAGAAAAGAAGTTAATGGAAATCCCTCAAATTTTGATAGCAATTGGCCGCGTAGATGATTTCCCGAGAGGTTGAGTCTGTGAAGACTAGACAATTTTCCCAACGAAGTTGGAATTTCACCTTCTAGATGGTTGAACGAGAGATTCAATCTTTCCAGCTTCATCAAATTCCCCAACGAAGAAGGGATTTCGTCGGATAACTGATTGAAGCTGAGGTCTAACAGGACTTGAAGCTCTCCCAGCGTGCCGATCTCCGGCGGAATTGCTCCGGAGAGGGCGTTTTCCGACAACCTGAGCTCGTAGAGCTTCCTGCATTGCTGGATCGTGGGAGGGATTCCACCGGAGAGATTGTTTCTCTCGAGGTTCAAGACGTTTAAGAGGTTTAGCTTTCCAATTTCTGGTGGGATCGGACCCGACAACATGTTGCTTCGGAGAGAAAGTTTGAGCAATTTCGAGCAATTCCCAATTTCCGGCGGTATATTTGCACTGAAACTGTTTGATGAGAGGTCTAGCTCACCTAGCTCTGTTATGCTCCCGAGCCACACCGGAATAGGCCCGGAGAGCTGATTGTTGCTGAGGAGAAAGTGCTCGAGGCTCGTTAAGCCGGAGAGGTCGGTCCCAAGCTGGCCGGTGAGATTGTTGAAGGATAGATCAAGAAGTTGGAGCTGCTTCATCTGGCTGAACTGAAGGGGAATGCTGCCGGTGAGAGAATTATGTGCGAGGCGGAGACGGATTAGGTTTGTGGATAATGTTGAAGGAATGCTGCCTGAGAAACTGTTGTTGGTTAAGTCTAATTTGGTTAGAGAATTAGAAACACTTAAAGGAGCAATGCTGCCACTGAGCCTATTATGTGAAAAGTTGACAATGCTGAGGTTTTTGAGGTGGTGGAGAGATTCTGGGATTGGCCCTGATAATGAGTTGTTGTATAGAGTGATGAGAAACAGCTCGGAGAGGAATCCGAACGTCGATGGGATTGATCCGGACAGCTTGTTATCAGCCAAGACTAAGCGTTGAAGCTTCCTGCAGTAGCCTAAACTGGATGGGATTGTGCCGGAGAGTTCATTCTGTCTGAGCAGCAGATTCACTAGGTTCTTGAGCTTGCCTATGGTGGGAGGAATCGAGCCCGAGAAACGGTTTCCAAAGAAATCTAGGTCTGCTAAGCTCGAGCAGTTTGTTAGCTCTCTTGGGATGGAGCCGGACATTTGGTTGTCATAGAGGTATAGAGCTGTGAGCTGCTGCAGTTTCCCAATTTCTGGTGGGATTCGGCCAGTGATCATGTTAGCAAAGAGGAATATAGTGTTTAAGTTGCTCATGTTGCCTATCTGAGGAGGGATGTTTCCTGTGAAGCTGTTGTTGTTGAGGAGGAGATCGGTGAGGCTCTGCATTTTGTCGATGCCGGGTGGGAGGGCCCCACCTATGGTGTTCCCGGAGAGGTCTAGTTGGTGGAGTGACGAGCAGTTTAGTAGCTGCACCGGGAAGCCACCGGCTATGTTGTTGTCAGCTAGGAAGAGCTGGCGCAGGCTTGAGTTTCTGATGCAGAGATTTGAAGGGATGCCGGTGAAGAAATTCTCAGACAGGACTAGAACTTCAAGATTCCTCAGATTTGTGTTGAGGAGGGTTATGTTGCCTGAGAGATTGTTTCTAGATAGATCTAGTATCTCGAGGTGTACTAGTCTGTTGAGCTCGACTGGGATTTCGCCTCCTAGCTCGTTTCCCTGCAGGTTCAAGTACTTCAAGTTCGACAAATGGCTCAGCTCGGGAGGGATTGCTTCGGACAGGCTGTTGTTGGCCAAGTTCAAGATTTGCAGTGATGGAAGAAGGCCTATGGAGGCGGGGATCCCGCCTCCAAATCTGTTGTTTGATGCAGCAAAGTTTCGAAGCCCCGTGCAGCCACTGATCTCCTCAGGGATCACTCCATCAAAGCTGTTGTGCTGCAGGTCTAGAGACATCAGATTCTTGAGATTGCCAATCTCTTTAGGTATGCTTCCATTGAAGTTGCAGTAGGCAAGGCCTAAGACTCTGAGTTCGGACAAAACACCGATATTTTGTAGGACTTGGCCCGTGAGCAGATTGTCTCCGATTCTGAGAACTTGCAGCTGTTTGAGAAGGGCAATCTGTGGAGGAACTGTGCCACTGATCGAGTTCGAGAAGAGGAGCAGTTCCTTTAGGTTTATGAGGTTTCCTATGTCTGGAGGGATAGGGCCAGAGAGGGAGTTGAGAGATAGATCAAGTGTTTCAAGAAAGGAGAGTTTTGAGAAGTGCGGAGAGATGGGTCCATTTAGGCCAGAATTTGAGAGGTTTAGTGATAGAATGTGGTTTTTGTCATCTGCACATGTGATCCCATTCCATGTGCACATGCTAGTTTTTTGCAACCAGCTGTTGAGGGCTCCGAGAGGGTCGATGAACTCGGACTTTATCTCGAGGAGCCAGTGTGAATCATCAGGTGTAGCATATACGAGACTGGGGTGATCGAGATCCAGGAAAGATATGAGGATTGTAAGGGAAAGAATTAGAGGCCAGAGTTGAAGTGTTGTTGTCATTTGGGGAATTTTGAAGATTGGTTCAAGATGGAAGGAGAGAAATGGTTGGAAATTATATAGTTTACATGGTTTGGGTTTTGAGGAAGGAAATGTTTGTTTAAGGTTGTGTTTATTCACTTTTTTACTTTAGGAGATTTTGCTAAAAGTTGGGATATTTTCATAGTTTGTCTTAAAACAATGATAGTAGTATGGAGCATGTTTTTCAATTGTGTTAAACAAGATAAGATGGTGCGAATGAAGAAAAGATAAAAGGTAGGGAAAGAGCTATGGAAGAGACCCACTAGACCATGTTTGGAAAAATTCAAAAAATTAGGTGGGGGTAACCCTAAGTCTTTTGGATACCTACAAAATCCCATTATATATAAAGTTGACGATGGCGGACACACTAGGAGGGGAAGGGACGCTTAAGCGGTTAACCAAAAATAAAATAAAAATTCTAATTTATTCTTATGAAATCGTCAAAAAGAGTATTTTTAGTAAAAGATTTTTTGAATTTATTCGTCTAAAAATTGTGGACCAAAAGAGATGACACGAGTTTTAAGAAAAAAAAATGCAATAGTTGTGTTTAAGTAGAAATTGAGTCTCACACTTTTTTGTAAATAGTGAGATGAAAAGTTTGTGTGGTCATTTCCAAATAAGAAAATACCACAATCTTCAGGGACGTCCCAATATAGTAATAAAGACGAAATTTTTTGGGACGGATAGAGTATTTTTGAACATGAATAAAACAGAAATAGTTGAGGTGGTCTTGAATGCAATCGGTTGCACCCCGCATCTTGATTTAAATTCGTATTCTGACTTGAACCGTATAAATGATATTATTTGGTTATATAAATGAGATTGTCTGTAATTGACACTATTCCGTTATACAAATGACACTAACCGTGTAATGACACTATTTGGTGCCTATAATTGTCATTATTCGGTTATACAAATCGACAATTACATTGTGACTATTGACTGGAAAATTTAGTGACATTTTGTATCATGTCACTAAATTACATAATTATAGTGACGACTATATTATGTCACTGCAAACATAAACTATTGTGACAAGCTTGAAACGTGGCTACAAATTTTAAAATATAGTGACAAAAATAAATTCGTCACAATTTAATCATATTCAATGGCAACATCATCCGTCGCTGCTGAAATAGAAATTTTATTAAAAAGAAAAGAAAAAAGAGAGACCAAAGACAAAGGAAACAAGCAAAAGCACCCGCAAGAAACCCCGGGTAACCAAAAAAAGAAACCAAGACTAAGAGAACATTTTAAGAGGGTCGTCCTCGTCTAAAACATCGTCATCTTCATCGTCCAACATATCGCCCCATTTTTTAGAGGCCACAACCGACATAGCATGGGCTGCATCGGTAGAGTTAGAGGAGTTGATCACAAAGTTTTGCAGAATCTGTCCTCTAGACTGAGCATACTTCACTTTATTCAGGAACTCCACAGGCGAAGAAGTGTCAAGACCAGGGCCCTGCACATCATCCGTCGCAATAATTAGATTTGCAGTGAAAATGTTTTTTCGTCGTCACTGTAGCTTTTAGCAACAGTTGATATAGCTGCGACTTACCGACGACCACAAAAGTTGTCACTGGGATGCTTTAGTGACGACTTTGGCACATATAGTGACAAAAACTGTCGCCACTAAAAGCCTTCTTTTTTGTAGTGTTACTTGTAGCTTTTTTTACACGGTGGCAGACCATGTGTTCAAAATGACGTCGTTTCGACGTTTGTGTTCCATTTTAATTAAATGATGTTGCCTCCTCCTTCTTTCCCGGTGAAGGGCGCAGCCTCCTTCTTCTTCTCAGACCTTCCACCCACAATTCTCTAAAATTTCAGAAACCTTTCTCCCTAAATCTTTAGCTCTAAGTCTCTCTGAAATCCCTTTCATGTCTCACGACAATAGCCCTAAATCACTCAACAATCAACAACCCCCATCTCCATCTCTATTTCAATTTTGAACTTTGGCGATGAGGGTTTCCTCCTTGGCTTTCCTTGTGCAGAGCGCCTCGAGGATCTCGACCGTGGCGCAACCTCGATGGCGCGGCTGGGGAAGAAATGCAGCGATTTGGTCTGGAGTAGTTCGATCTGGTGTACAAGGAGTTGAAGGAGGGGGTTGTGACTTGTGAGCTCCGGCAAGCTGAGATACGATTGGCGGAGGAAAGGAGGGGAAGATTCGGAAGATGTAGAGGTTGGTTAAAATAACACTATAATATTTTAAAATGTTATAGTATCATTTGTATAGTTGAATAATGTCAATTATAAGCAGTGTCATTTATATAACTGAATAGTGTCGATTATAGGCAGTATCGTTTGTATAATCGAATAGGGTCATTTACACGATTTGAATCAGGATACGAATTTAAGTCAGAATGCGGATTATGATCTAAATACAGGTGCAATCGGATTGCACCCCAACTTTTTGCCTAATAGTTTGAGTTAAAGGTTCATCCACGAAGTGCAAATTACTAAAATCATTCTGAAATGGCTATACGAGTATGTATAGATTGTCGTCGAATCTAATTTATTTGTTAATTTCACAAATTCATAAAAAGGCACAAAACAACAAAAGAATTGTAGAGAATTTATACAAGATTTGTTTGAAGTTGACTTTCAAGATATGAGGTCAGATGGAATTCTGCAATAGTCAACTTAATTGGTAGAAATCCATTATGTCCTTGCCTAGACAGCATTCTAAAAATGTCATCATAAGCAATATATAAGGGATGCAATCTAATTACTTAAAAGTTTAATAAAATTTAAGATTGAATAAAAATAAAATAAATTGGAAGAGTATACCCTAATTACAGGGAGGAAGCGTGTGCCTTTGTGATCCCTACTAGCTCAACCTATTCTGTTTTTATTCAAGATAGTCAAATATCCGAAATTCTGGTATAATTTAATAAATTCCTTCTATTGACAGATAATCCTCTCTTCTTTAACCAAATCTCACCTAATATCAATTTTAATAACGGAAAAAAACAGAAAACAAGAACTGCCCCCTTTTACTAATCCCTCAACACCATGCAACAAAACCTAAAACCAACCCGGCCCCATGTGAAACTGCTTTTATGCAATAACACAACACAACTAAGTACTCTCGCTAGGAAAATTAATTATGTTGAATTCTCATATTCGCAGGGGTACTTTAATTGACAACGGTGCCACAGTGAAAGTGGAGAAGAATGATATTGAGGTATCTCGTGTGAGTTCATGTGTATTTCTACATATAAACAAATCACATATATATGTGAGGACAAAATTTGTCAATTCCAAGAATACAATAAGGTTTGATACTGAGGTTACATACAATGCATGCATTACTTAGTTTATTTTTTTCAAGCTTTCATAGTTGCTTAGTAGTCCATAATTTTGGGCAGAAGCAGACACTTGGAATGGAAATGGAAATGGATCCCAATCACTTTTTCATGGACCAATATCACTATAATTACTTTTTTTTTTTTTTTCAACTTATTGGACATTTATCGCAAAAGAAAAGACACTTATTTGACATATGTCATCGGGGGTAAAAGTTGAATTAAACCACTACTTTATCCTTTTTCCTATTTTGTCCTCTTCCTTCTTTGGGGGGAGTTGTAAAACACTCGATAGCCGAAATGAGTTTAAACTTGACTACTTGATACTCGACTCAAGAACAATATGAATTAATTTGTTGAATTTAGTTCGACAAACGTAATGATCTCGAAAACCAGTCCGTCCCACTACAAGTGAGACCTTTTTTTTAGCACGAAAATTAAATATATATTTTATACTATATAGGTAAAAAAGTAAAAAAGTGTAAAATTTTTAGAAAATTAAAAAAAGTGTATTTTATATATAAGTAAAAAAGTGTAAAACTTTTACCCAAAAAGAAAAGAGTCTCACTTATCGTGGGACTGAGAGAGTATTTTATTGATTCATATATAGTCTCATAGAAGTGCAGATATACTCTACAAAATTATCTAGTATAAAAGTTCACGTGCAAAATCAAAATTGAATAAAAGTTCATGTATTTAGACGCAATTAACTCATAATAATAATATTTAGACGCAATTGACTCATAATAATAATATGTTAGACTCGACTCTCAACTCCATTCATTAAATAGTCTTAGCAAACATTTTTTGCTTGTCAAATAGAAGGATTAAGGAGAATTGTGGAATATTAGTTTGTTATCAAAGTAAGAGGGTGTAAATCAAATCAATAAATAAATAATATCTGGTCCAACAAGTAACTTCATGTGAGAGAATTTTTTCTTGTCTCCACCTAATACTGTCTTGTTATCAAATGTTCCATCCTTAGGAAAAACAAACAGAATGCAGACACAGGGATAATACCTAACTCTCAAATTTAAATTTAAGAATGTAACGAAGAGCATAATTGAGATTGACTTATCACTATCAAATAAACCAAGGAATGATAAATAAGATATAAATCCAAAGGAGAAGGTACAATTATTGATGCCTTGAGTATGAAATTTGTATGCTCAAATCAAAGAACATAGCTAACAGCTTATGTGGGAAAAGAACAAACAAAGAAGTCCAAATTCCCAATAAAAAAACTAATCCTTCATAATCTTGTTGCTTATTATAAGTGTATTTCTTATTTGGTTGAAAAATTGCATAATCTCCTCATCTCAAAAGGAAATTACTTTCGAGGAATGGGCTCAAATTTCACCAATAATTTCGAGTCGAGATATCAACTGCATGCATCTCCCCAAAAACTTAGAAAAAAACAAGAAAAAAAACAAATAAAACATTGGATTTAACCACTTAAGATGTATTTTCTGATAAAGACATGCGAAAAGCACATTTTCATTCAGAGAGCGTGTTCTGAAAAATACCAAATCATTTTCCTATCTGATGAGAGTAGGAGTTGACTTGAAAAAGTCAATAATTCACATAAAGAACAATCAATATATTCATATTTTGCAATCAATTCATAAAAAAGTTGACACTATGTGACACCTAATGCTCTAACTTTGCTGCAAGCTCTTCAGACTATACATACAACAACTTTACTCAGAGTTCAACTCGGCTCGACTAAAGCTCGTTCGAATATAATGTAAACATAGTCACTACTTCCACAATCGCTACTTAGAGGTGTGCTCTAAATAGCTTGTTGGTGATGAAACTCTCAAGCGAAGCCAAGAATCCTCGATTATGCAATTCAGAACAAGCCCCCCCCCCCCTCCGAAATAGGAAAAAAGCAGAATACCGGTATCTAACTCAGGTCGTTTCATTAGGCAATGGATCTATAAGAGATGTGCAGTTTACAGTAGACAGCATAACACTAAGTGTTTATTATCAATTTACACTTGTTTCACATAATCAGAGACTAACTTCATGTGCCTGTATTCCAACAAGTAATGAAGCGACAAAGTATCAATATTACCAAGAGATGATGGCGTGGTGGTGAAGTTCAGCTTTCCTCCATCTTCCTGCTGACCGCTGGCACGTCAAAATATCTCATGATGAAACTCGAGAGCGACCAGATGCAGATGACGCCAAGAAACTGGAGGATATTGAGAAGTGTGCTCAAAGAACTATTTATGGCCAGGTTGTGAGGCGTCATCTCAGCGCCTTTCACAGTGAAGGAGAGAGCCGTCACCAATTGCGCTGCCCTATTCAGTTGGTGCAACCTATAAACCTTCATAGTGAAAGGAATATATTTAATAATTTGCATCAATGGTTTGAAACAAACTAAGAGAATTAAAGTTTAATATGTTTTACTTGGAAGATTATGGGAATGGCAGGCCATGATGGTGAGGCGACATATCTCGCATACTGCTCAAACGCGAACTGAACAATGATCCCGACAAGGTATGGAGCCAGAGTTGCGGAAGCAGCAGGGCCGGTCCAAGGCCAGACGAAACCCATTGTTACTGTTGGGATTATAAGACTAAGCACCAATACGGCAACAGAAGAGATTCGGTCTCCAAAATGAGGAACAAGAATTTGGCTTGTTTCAGCATAGGTTGGTTCCTTGGGTCTCCTCAGACGGTCAATCAGGAGAAAGAAAACGGCAGTTCCACAGTAGAAAATGGCTTCCGTAAAGAATAATATTAGAAAGTCTGCAAACAAAACAATGAAAAAATATTACAAATCTCTATGAACCAAAACCCACAAAGTAACTTATATGGTAGCTATAAGAAGAGTTAGTACTGAATAGACACGACGAACAGAACTCCATGACTGTGAAGTCTTAGAACAATTTCCAAGATGTCATTACAATTACGATCATATGAGATATTTTAATGTGACAACTAAAATCTTCCATAGATAAGTAAATTGCATTTGCACTTGAACTAACATATAACATAGTCTTGCAATATGCCAACAATCATTGGGACAAAAAGAAGACTGATTCGAGCTAAGAATCTAAAAGTGTCCTATCAAAATTAGCTCAAATAATGTATTCAATTCCAACAAATCCTTTTAGAAAGAAACCGCTTCAACTCATATATGCGGTACTATCATTGCCCCTTCTTATGAACTGCATTTAGGTTTAAAACTGACTAGCAGTCCATTCAAGTATTGTCAGCAATTAAAAGAAAGAAAGAAGAGTTTAACAAGAAACATAAATTTTACCTACCGGTTAATAAGGAATCCTCAAATATCGAAGATATTATCTTGCGTAGGTAAAGTGAAGGAAAGACAAACGATGCAACGAGGACAGTGGGACCAACAAGCCACAAAAGACTACTTTGATCTTTTACAGGGCCAGGAAGAATAGCTTCATCATCTCTTCTCTGCACGCGTCCATGAAAAGAAATAAATCCTGGTTTTCCCGCAGCTCTATCAATATGATCATAGGAATTATTTGAGGAGCCACTGTCTTCAGCACTAGAGCCCTGTCCTTCCTGCTCGAAATCATCTCCTTCAAGCTCACCGACTGATTCTTGATCTTCGGAGATAGCAAGGAGATTGTGCCTCTTTGACAAGGTTTGTTTTAGCGTTAGCTTTCCATGCATGAGCTGGCACGGCTTAACAACTTGCAAATAAGAAGAGGAAAAAGAAAATCTCTGTTAACGAGCCTTCATGGTCCAACATATGCCTTCAGATATCAATGTTAATCAAAAGTAACCAATTCAATGCTTCAATGAGTGAGAGCCCCACCAATATACCACGATACTTTTCAGATATGTGGAAATTTAATAAGCATTTGGCAAGTTCATTAACGCATTGATGCTTACAATGATACAACATATATTCACTAAGTATATGAAAGCTACCTTTACTATTGCTCAAAATTTGTATATCGAAATGTTGCCTTCCCAACAGTCCTTTCTTCGAGCTCAGCTGGAACCGACACAGCTCGATCAGAATTCGCAGTTAGAACAGGAAGGGAAAACAATGTCTTCCACCAACCAACAACTAAATAACTAATTGAGTTGGAATATAATCAGAAATTAGGTGTATTACTACAAGAATGGCTCTACTCTCCTAAATCTGGCTTCATATAAAGTAGCTCCACTCTAAATTCATATGAATTCCACAGTCAAATTTTGATAGATTGTTTACTCTCCCGAGTCAAATTAACACAACACCAAGTAGAACAGTCCTCATAAAAATAAAATTAAAAAAAATAAGAAATCAAAATTGGATTACTACATTGTGAAGAATTAAACAGAATGCAATATAAACTGAATAATTGCTAGAACAAAAGAATCCATAAAAGCACCCCGCATACCTTGAGCAGCTTTCCGTTTCTTTGAAAAGGTGAAGAAAGATACGCAGACACACAGGAGAATGGGGAATTAATCTTGAACGCCATTCTTTCTCAACAAGCAAGAGAACAATGGTATTTGCCGTTGCTGCCTGCTGTCACTCCTAAAAACTAAAAAAGACACGATTTTTTTTATCAATTAGCGGAAACCCATTCCTTCCGAGCTAAATTCGGGGTACCCAGGTAAGAATTAGGAGAATTTGAGGAGGGGGTTTTGGTTGAAAAACGGCTGCTTTGTTTCTTCCTGGGATTTTTCTTTATTGCATTGTTTTAAGGTTAGAAGATTGTGGGGGAGGGAAATTTGGGAGAGAAGGAAACTAAAGTTAAAAGATCGGAATTATAGCTCGATTCGAATTCGTTTTTCTAATTTTTCTGTCTAGACGCAACTCGCAACTCAAATTTAACTAATTGTTGAGTTCTACAAAATATAGAAATTATAGCCTAATATATCTGATTATTATCAATTAAATCAGTAGTTGATATGAACCGAACTTGAATAATATTTTCACTTAATAGGTCCAAGCCCCGACCATTCTATTTTTCTTTTTCTTTTTTTAATAACGAGGAAAATTCGATAAAAGAAATTGTATGATGAATCTCAATTTAAGAATTGAAATGGACAATGTTTGATACTACCTTGAATTCCAACTCACTAGTTCGATTCGTGTCACGATTATGGCACCACAAAATAGCTCTGATCACAAATTTCTAAGAAAATTGAAAAAAAAAAAATACCAAATTATTATTTCATCATGACATTAGAAGCCGATATATAACCTAAAATTAACCCCTTTTTGGTTGGTGTTGCTGCTACGTCTACGCACAAGCAAATCAATCATAACCAAGAACGATTTGGCAAACTTGAGCACAAATCTCAAATTCAAAACTATTCTAGCCCAACCAGTCTTGTGAAGTTGAAAGATAAAACAATGTATCAAGATTTATCAAAATTTGAAATATCAATGAATAATGGGATCTTACTATAACTGCTGATAGTAAAACTCAGGTGCATTTAAAACAGATTCATATCATCAGATATGTGTTAATATAGGAAAAAAAAAAAAACATTACTATCAGCCACAGACAAAACAACCTAACCGCCAGAGGGAAAAAGGAGAGGCTGAATACAAGTATTCACCCGCCTACACGTCTCCAATTGGTCGAGGGAAGAACCCCAATTCAAAAGGGGGCTCAATGGAGAGGCCTCCGTGGATATTTCACCTTCATGGAACGAACTAAGCCACAGGAAGCGAAGATAAAAATCTCATGCCTTTTGGACAAATCTCTTAAGGAGGAGCCCGAGCTATATTAGATTGGCCCTCTTCAAAAACCTGATTGTTCTGCAGTAATAGGGCCATATAGATTCGACAAAATCCAGGTATTTCTCCACCAACCACCCTTGGATTTCCTTCAATTTCCTCTTGGTCACCTCCTTGTAGTCCATATTTTTTATGTCAATGAGAGGTTGCCATATATATTTTTGCATGACTTCTTTTAGCTTACCACGAAAAAGGTACTCGTGTACCAGCATGCAGTAGGCCGGCAGGTTCTTGACAATTTTGACAGTTTGCATGAAGCTGAACACGTAGAGACTGCATATTCCTCGGAGCATCTTCACATAGAGAGCCGCAACTAGTGGCCCAAGAATCCATAGGGGAGTTAATTCTTTAGATACTTCTGATCCGTATACAAGATTAACTGCCAGGTACAGTGGTGTGCTGCAAACATAATACAGCAAGTCATCAACAATATGCAGGTGTCACGACAGTAGTAATCATAGCAGATAGTAGGTTTTGAGAAACTGAGAGTGCTGCTGTCTCCTATATTGACCTCCTGCTTGCAACTAGAACAATCAATCAAGCATCACAAAGAGGAAGCCCAATGCAGACAACAGGCCATAAGAAAAGAAAAATAAATTTGATAGAGCACATTTTCAAACATCTTGGCTTTTGGGAAGCTCGGAAGATGCTATGTCTGTTTCTTTGAAGCCCACAAGACCTAGTCAAACTAAGGGCATAACAATCTGATTGAGATAATCCACAAACAAAGTAGCCGTTAGGAACAACAGAAACAAAACACGGACAAACAATTCTAAAACCAAGTCTTCATATTAATAGTGAAAACCATCTCTTGCAACATTATAATCATAAACACATTCATAAAGATTGATAAGCCATGCCCCCTACTTCTAAGCACCAACATCAAAGCCCAAAAATCAAACTAATAGCATTTCTTTGCTAGCTAAAGAAAAAGGAAGTGCACACACAGCCACACAAGCACATAGGTCTGAGACCAGCCCATGAACACACCTCCATGGCCCCTGCCACTCTACACACACACACACACAGAGAACAAATGACTATACTTACAACATTAACAATGGTATCTTTATTGTTGGATCCAAACTCAGAAAGTAGCACCAAGCCTCCTTAAAAACTTCACGTCTTTCATTATTTTGCACGGCAGTTGACTCTTCTGGGGTTTCCTCAGATGGTTCTTCTAGAGCTCTTTCCACTGGTTGCGTTCTTAGTGGGGTACGCAATAACATCAACCAGTTCTTAAAGAGTTTTTGTATAGCCAAGGACCTGGTTGTTGTCTCATCTTCTGCTGTATAAGTGGCAGGCACAACATTCTGTACATTTGAAGATTCCACAAAGGATTCTTCACTCTCATGTTGTAAATAAGAAACTTTAATGGGATTCTTTAGGGACTTTGAGTCATTAGCTCTGCCACCCGAATCATCATGTCGACTGCCACCTTTAAAAGCTGATATTTTAGATAATTTTGACTTTGGTCCAAGAACAAAAGAAGCTCCTCCACTGTGCAAGATGTTTAATCAGTTTCATAATGAAAGAGGCAAAAGTCAAAGAAAATGATCAAGTATTGAACTTGCCATAAACACCTACACATTATCATGGATAGTAAATATCATAAACAAAAGGTATAAGTTCAAAATCAAGAGTTGTTGAAAGTCAAGCAATATCAATAGTTGATGAATCCACACAATATGTACATCACAACCAAAATGGCTTGCTGATTATGCAAGTGGCATGCCTAAAAAGTATTGACGCAAGTGAAGACGAGGTTATTAAATCCCTCATGGTAAAAATAATATCAACTGTCCCTTCTTGAGAAATCCAGTGCCATCAATTGTTGCCCAGTTGAAATGTTCGTCTATATGTTGTCATTTAAAGATCCATTAAAAATTCTTGAAAGTATATATACATGGAAAGGAAAAAAGATAGGGGTGCAGCAAGATGATGTTCATAAATCAGTAATGTTGCAAACAGCAATCCTTCCATATCCCGAGTTCAAGCAACCAATAAAATCCGGTCCTCTCTCTACTCACAAAACCATAGGATGCCTCAGATATGCAGATCATGGCTAATAAAGATTGATTTGATATAAAATTCCCAAATTACATCTACGATAGAAGTAAATCTCACCTTGAACATGATTTGCATTTTAAAGAGATTAATTTATCTTTTCTCCCAACTGGAGGGACTGGGACTGAGGGCAAAAGGTATTTTAGTTGGCTCCCTCTGCACCGTGCTGAGGGCACACGAGGGAAACTGCTACAAGAACCCTGATTAAAATCAAAAATCACCAAGAAGAGTCAATTGGAAAAATGGATATCAAAGACCTGATGTATAACAGTATAAGAAGATAAGGATAGATGACAACAAAGTTGATAAAGCAAATGAGAAGTAAAAGGTGATAAATATGTCGCATAATTTTGAATCAGGTTTCTATCAGGCCATATCGTCGGGATGATAATACTCAATCATTACGAAGACCAAAACACAAATGATTTTACATTAAATATAGTAACTTGACAAACATTTGATGATCTAGGACAGTCAAACATTTGAAGGCAGTTTCTAGCAATTAATGCATCTCAAAATCATCCAATACTAAATTATCCTAACACTTTCCACCAACAGCAGTAAAATTGATTGCTCAATACCCATTTATCTACAGAAATTCTGGACAGTATTTACCTGCAGCTGAAGTGTTGCTAATGCCATCGTCTATGCATTAAGCATGCAATAATTTCCCACTAAGCCCATGTTTGCACAAACAATAGAACTCCCTGAAATTAAAAGGCAAATAAGTAAATGTTTTTCTTGTACATTATATGATAAAAACCAATCAATGCATTCATAAATACCACATATCTAACATTAGAAATCCACTAAACGAGAAAGATCCCAACTTCATAAACTTA
Organism: Salvia miltiorrhiza; assembly: GCF_028751815.1. Classification (NCBI taxonomy): domain Eukaryota; kingdom Viridiplantae; phylum Streptophyta; class Magnoliopsida; order Lamiales; family Lamiaceae; genus Salvia; species Salvia miltiorrhiza. The sequence goes on along the minus strand of NC_080390.1, from coordinate 31,235,350 downwards.
TAAGTAATTTATTCAAAAGGAATGATAAAATATGAAGCAAACACTTTGAATTGGGGAAACAACCTTTGCCCATTTTCAATAGCACGAGATTATCATAAATTTTTCTTACAAAATTGCTAGGCGTGATCCCAGGTTTTGATTTTTACACAATCAAACAAAAAGACGCCGGCTTATTTGTGGATATAGATTACATCCATATACATATATGTGTGAATTATACACGCACACAGAGAAATATAAGGGCAGAGAGAGAAGGCCTACAATAAACTCTGAGGCGGTGAGATGAATTGCAGAGATTGTGATTTGTGGGTGAAGTCAGAAGAAAAAGCTTCGCCAAAGAGGTTTATCCTTGAGATAGAATTTGCAGAAAGAGGGGAGATTTGGATAGACTATACAGTCAATAGAAAGGGCGAGGTCAAATTTGTGAAATTAGGGTTCTTCGGGCCCTTTCTTTTCTTCGAATTTATGTGCAAATTTTACGGATACATATATGTACGCGTTGCTCAAAAAAAAAAAAAACGCCTTTATAGGTATATGTATATTTAGTAGCTGTGTGCGTGTAAAATTAATATGAACCTCAAGAATTCTACGATGAAATAAATTCTTTTCATTACTGGGGCTAAACTAATAAACGTCTCAGAAGAGTTTACTATTAAAATATAAATTTATGAAATTATCAATGTATTTTTTGTTTCATGAATTTTTTTCACTAAAATAAAGAATTTAATGAAATTATTTTTAAGTAAAAAATTATATCTTATGAAATTTATATGTAAGCAGAGTTTCGATCCAAAAAATATTAAAAGAGAAATTGAAACCATTATTTGAAACGTAACTATATTACATGTCTGTTGTTGGAATTAGTAATTAAAAAAATAAGAAAAGAATAAATTAGATAATATCACTAATGGTTTAAACTTTAAAAGTTTGAATAAATTATTAATTTTACAATTACCTCATAATCTATCGAAAATTTCACCATACACCACGTTAGTTGTTGCGTCTTGTGTGTGATCTCTTTTTTTGGTGACTTTTGAGATTGCCGCGTAGAGTTGTCCATAAGTAAAAATAGGTTTCGATGGGAATAATCATACATTTGAAAGAAATTATCAATGACTTTTATTTATTGTCGACATAGCTAAACAAACACTCATAGAAAATTGCCTTCTTTGGAAGTTTGGAACCGAATTGAAAATTTAGCGAGTTGCGATGAAAATGTAATCATTCTAACTATAGAAAATTTCTTGTGCGTATTTTTTTTTTCCTGAAATGAGTTTGCATTCACTTACATGTTCCCCAAGTTGAGTTACTACCAGTCTAGTGCCATTGCAAAGCTTATTAGATTGATCATAGTTTTTAGAAGTGTGATTATGCATTTCTCTTTCAATTTAATCTCATGACTCGACAATCCTGAACACTTGATCGTGTCGAGATATTCAACTGAAAATACTTGTTCATCGATGTCAATTTGTCCATCTTCTTTGCAAATGTTGTCTGAACTTAGGTAAACCCTTTCTTTGATGGACATTAGAGACATAGCGTAATCATTTATTGTATGAACCATCTCATTAGGGGCTAAGATAGCTCTATTCTTGAACATTTCTATATCAAATGCATTATTAATTATGTTATGGATATAGATAATTTTTTCTTGATTTGTGAAATATAATGAGTTTTAGATATTTCATAGTTTTAGATATATACTGATGTTTAGATATTTAATGTTTTTGTATATGGAAACTAATTAAATTTTTTTTTAAAAAAAGAAAGAATAAATGAGAATTGAGGAAAATTAGTGTTATATGACGTCACATAGGATAAAATTTATTTTGTCGCAATATTAATATAATGATTTTTAGATATTTAATGATTTTTAGATATTAAAATTGATAAAAATTTAGAAAAAAAATAAGAATGAATGAGAATTGAGGAAAATTAGAATTGAGTAATTAGAATGAATGGGAATTTATAATCCGTCATCTCCATAAATGAATATTAGCGGATAGTGCATTGGAAGATTGAAATGACTAAATTCATTCAATCGTATAAGTTCACTAGTGCTCTTTTGAACAATGGAATCAATTTATTTATATTTGATGGAATAAATGTTAACAATTGAATTTAATAGTTATTATATATATATATATATATATATATATATATATATATATACATATATAGGGTTAGGTTCAATGAAAAAAGCCTAAATGTAAGAAAGAAGAGAGAAGTAATCTCATCCGTTGATCTTATCCAATCCAACGGACATGATTTATTCACGCCATGTTCAACGGATTTTTTCGTTGAACATTCGTGAACATATACAATATTTTTGGGGGTTTTGGGTTTCGACCCCCCATATGTTCAACGAAAAAATCCGTTGAACATGGCGTGAATAAATCATGTCCGTTAGATTAGATAAGATCAACGGATTAGATTACTTCTCTCTTCTTTCTTACATTTAGGCCTTCTTCATTGAACTTTAGCCTACATATATATATGTATGTATATATATGGTAGTTCAAATAAAAACCATTTTATTGTAAGAATTTAGAACTAATTATTTTTCCATCTTAACGGAGATATGATTAAATCCTATTTCAAAGGTTATTTTTTAAGATCAACTATGTTGTGATTTTTAAGGGATTTATAGTCTTTTTCTATAGTAGTTTTTTATTCCTAATATACAGTAGGTATTAGAGGCAAATTAAAATATAATAAATTTTAAATCGTGTCCATTAAAGTATTATTGATTAAGGGTATAGATTAGTTCTACATTCTTATCTTAAGGGTGATTTTTATTTTAACCCAATTAAAGTATTATATACGTAGGAACCTAAATTGGTCTGCCATGAGGTCGAAGATAATTTTTTAGGGAATATAAATAGAATTAATAATATCAAAGTCATATATATTAAATTAAAGTAAATCAAGTATGTTTTTAAATTGAAACTGGAGAGTTGGATATCATGAAGTATAATATTACAATAATCATTACAACCTCAAAATTACAAATATATGTATTTTCTATTTTTGTGTATGGACGCAAATAAAATTTTATTGATCAGAGGAATACTAATATAAAGATTTTTAGATATTTAATAGTTTGTAGATGTATAAAGATTTTTAGATATTTAATAGTTTGTAGATATATAATGATTTTTAGATATTTAATGGTTTTTGGATATGGAAATTGATTAAAAATAAAAATGAATGAGAATTGAAGAAAATTAGAATGGAGTGATTGTACGACGCCACGAAGGATAGAATTTATTTTGTTGGAATATTTATATAATGATTTTTTAGATATTTAGTTTTTAAATATATCACGATTTTTAGATTTTTAATGGTTTTTAGATATAGAAATTGATTAAAATTTAGAAAAAAAAATAAGAATGAATGAGAATTGAGGAAAATTAGAATAGAGTGATTATAGGATGCCACGTAGGGTAGGATTTATTTTGCTTCAATATATATATATATATATATATATATATATATATATATATATATTGAGGAAAATTAGAATGGAGTGATTGTACGACGTCACGTAGGATATAATTTATTTTGTTGGAATATTTATTTAATGATTTTTTTGATATTTAGTTTTTAAATATATCTTGATTTTTAGATTTTTAATGGTTTTTAGATATAGAAATGGATTAAAATTTAGAAAAAAAATAAGAATGAATGAGAATTGAGAAAAATTAGAATGAAGTGATTATAGGATGACACGTAGGATAAGATTTATTTTGCTTTAATATATAGATTTCGATTGTAAATTTTTTATTAGAAAAAAATGAATAAGAAAAAATAAAAAAATACTCCCTCCGTCCCTGAAATGGCTTCCTCTTAGGGGACGGCACGGGTTTTAATAAAAAGTTGTAAAGTGTATTGATAGTGGAGAAAAAATGATATAATTATTATTGGAAGTTGTGAAAAGTGTTATAATTAGTATTGGAAGTGGTGAAAAGTAAGAATAAATAAAGTATTATTAGTGGTGGGGTAGGTTTCCAAAAATGGAAAGAAAGAAAGAGGAAGTTATTTGGGGGACGTCCCAAAATGGAAAAAGAGGAAGTTATTTTAGGGACGGAGGGAGTATTATATATTTTTTTTATCATATGTTTATTAAAAATGAAAAGATGAGAAAATATTAGAAATATTTTTACAATTCTATATATCTTAGGATAATATTATTCAACATTGAAGAGAAATTGATTGAAAAATTGGCCGCGCGAGAAAATATTCCATCTTGTCCGAAGAAAATTTTCCATTATACTCCATCCGTCCCACGAATCTTGATGCATTTCAACAATTAGCTAAAAAATAAGGGTTCTTAATTATACTTAATTATCATTTTTCTACTTTATTATATACACACTTCTACTTTATCACTTTTTTTTTTGATCGAGTACTTTATCACTTTTCTACTTTATTATTTACACATTTAATACATTAATCTACAACTCCTTAATCCCCTTGTCGAAAACAAATGCATCAAGATTCGTGGGACGGAGGGAGTAGTAAACATGTAAAAAAAATGGTTAAAAATGGGTGAAAATATATTTTCTCTCTTTTTCCATCAAAGTAAATGCACCCTCACTCAACATAAAAACTCAAGTATACTTAGGGGGCTGTATTAGTTCAAGACTTTAATAGATTTCTGCAGACTTTTAAAGTCTGGTGTATTAGTTCAAGACTTTTAAAAGTCTATGAAAATCTGGGTGTATTCGTTCAAGACTTTTAAAAGTCTATGAAAATGTGGGTGTATTCGTTCAAGACTTTTAAAAGTCTATGAAAATCTGGGTGTATTCGTTAATCTATGGACTTTAAAGTTGGAATGACTTTCATTGATTTCGATGAAAAAATAGGCATGAACAAATCTGAATGCACACCACGAGAATTCACAAATCCGGCAAAATCCCGCGCTCGCTGGGTGCCAGCGTCCGCGGCCAAGAAGCCAACGGCCGCTTGACCCTAGCGCTCGTTTGGCCGCGGACACTGGACCCTAGCGCTCGTGGCAAACGGGGAAAAGATGAAACCAATATCAAAATTGATCACCTGGCAAAGTTGCCTTTTCCTTCCCCAACTATGTAAATGAAGTAGGCCCTATCTACTAGGAAAAGAAGTGATAGGTAGCAGTAACAGATACTATAAAAAATATTGTATCTAAATATTAATAGTTGCCCCACTCATACATATTAAATGAAGTTGCCTTCACAAGGACTCAATCACCTCGGCAAAGTTGCTCATATGAAAAATATTAATAGTGTATCTAAATTATATTATAGTGTATCTAAATTAAAATAAATAATGACCCCTATCAGAGTAACTATGACAATATAGCATCATCTGGATATAAACACATAGCTAGGAGTACAATGAATTCATCAAGTGGCCAGCGGTTGCTGGGCTTCAGCGAGCGCTGGGTCTCAAACGCTCGCGTGAACCCAGTGCTCGCGGGGCCTGCAGCGCTTGCGTGCTCGCAACGACCGCTGGCTTTGGGGATTTCAATTCCGAGAAAATCACGGCAAATTCTTGCTAATTCATTAAAAATCCGACCAAGAATTCATTCAAAATCATGAAGAATCCATGAGAATTCTATAGACTTTTAAAATCCATGGACTTTTAAAATCTACATAAATCTTGAACTAATACACCCCCTCTTAGTCTCATGAATGAGACGGATCTGATCCGTGCCTCGACCTGCGCCTCGAACTCGGTGCTTTGATATGTATCCCATCCCCACCATAAACCTTAATATCAGTCGCATTTCCCCTTCCCCTTTTTTTCTTGCTTTCTCTTCCTCTTCTCGCGATTCTCGCTGCCGTCTCCTGCCTAGCTGTTGTCTCTTGCCTCGCTGGAGTAAGAGAAAGACAAGGCCACCAGAAACAACAGCAGCATCAAGCGGCTCTGAAGAGAAAACATCAATTTTCAGGCCACTATCGTGAAATCGGAAAAAATGAGGAATCAAATAAGAATTTATGGAGAACTGTTTCCTCTGTCGGCACAAACTATTGCCAGGCAAAGACATCTTCATGTACAAGTAGGTTTCCTCTCTCTCTCTCTCTCTCTCTCTTAATTTTCCGCATATTATAATTCATGTTACACTGCAATTTTTTTATTTATTTTTATGTACATATTTGTAAATGAGATAGGGCATTTTGCAGTGTGGAGTGCAGGAACAAACAGATTTTCATGAATGAGAAAGAGATCTGCAAAAATAGTGGTTGTACGTTGGAGTACACTCGTTCAGCGACTGCCACGTCGTCATCTACATTTTCTTCGTCGCCATCGTCTTCTAGCAGCGATAAGAGGGTGAGAGCTCGGGCAACAAATGTGTTTGCGTATTGAAGTGTGTTTTTCCATTTCTTTTACATGATTGGGTTGCTCATTTGATTTTCTGATTTCATGGAAATTTTGATTGCTTTTGATTTGCCTAAATTTTGTGTTCAATTGCCTGTGATGGTAGCTAGTTATTAGAGTGTTGGTGTTATAGTCGATGTTGAATTATTTTTGAATTTTCATTCTATTCAGTATACAGCTAAAGAACATTGGAATTTAGTGAATGTATCAATTTATGAACTTTTTTTTATTCAGTTTTACTGCTTTTTCTTCGACTTATTTGGTCAAATACTATAGTCGTAATAAAAAGTAATTATTGATACGAAGAAATGTAATATTTCAAAAATATTACCTTTATTGACGACAATTGTTATTTTTATTCACGAAAAGTTATACTTTTAGTTATTCAATCAAATAATTATTATCACAATAAAAAGTAATTATTGATATGAAGAAACGTAATGTTTCAATATTACATTTTTTCACGTCAATTATTTTTTAAATTCACTAGATGTTGTACTTTTAATTATTTGGTCAAGTAATTATTGTCGTAAGAAAAATAAATTATTGATATGAATAAATGTAATATTTCAAAGTTATTACCTTTTTCACGAGTCGTTATTTTTAATCACGAGAACTTGTACTTTTAGTTATTTGGTCAAATAATTATTGTTGTAAGAAAAAATAATTATTGATATGAAGAAATGTAATGTTCAAAAAGCTTAAATAAATGAAAAAATAGAAAAAATAATGTTGAAAAGAAAAAAAGTAGAAAAATAGAAAAAAAAAATGCTAAAAAGAAAAACGGGGAAAAAAAAACCAGCATCATTTAGTGTGTTTTAACCCTGGTGTTGTAAGTTGAATGTGATACTTCATCATTGCATCACACCCTTCTCTCTGTATTTATTTAGGAAAACAAGTACTCCCTCCGTCCGCCAAAAGTGGACCACTTTGGCTGGGCACGGAATTTAATAAAATTGGTGATAATTTTGATGTAGTGCAGAAAGGGTCCCTCCACTTTATGAGATGTGTGGTTGAGATTGAATTTGGGGTGATTTTTTTGTAAATAAAGAGTGCTTGTAAGGATAAAAGATTAAAGTGGATGGTGGGACCATTTCTATAAAAGGAAAGTGATATACTCTTTGCGGACGCCCGATATAGTAAAAATGGTCCACTTTTGGCGGACGGAGGGAGTATTATATAATTTTCAATCTATCTATGACCCGTGACCCATGACTCGCACCCAACCCACCATGACCCACGCCTTGCACCCCCTAACCTGTCTCTTCGGTGAGACTGAGTGTACTCAAGACCAACTCTTTACTGTAATTTAACTATCATGATATCGTAACAAATGTCATTATTTCCAATGCACAAAAACTCTTATACAAACGTTCATATGAGTATTCTATTAAACGACATTTATAAGTGTTGTATTGAAGTGTGTAGTAGAATACATACAAGTATTCTATTAGAGTATGTGTGTGTTCGTATCATACGGACATCTGTACGAAAGACATACTCATTCTAATTTATGAAGCGGTCTTGTGTGCAACATGTTGCACCATGCAACACGGTTGGCCCGTGACCCGAACTCGAAGTCCCGACCCGGACCCTTTCCCCACCCTAAACCCTAATATCAGCCCTATCTCTCCCTCTCTCTCAAAACAGATGGTTCCTCACTTCTTTTCCAAATCTATGTCGCCGCCTTCCTCTCGGGCCGGCAAGCCACCACTATGAGGCGTTGCTCCGCCTCAGTCACACCTCTCTCTCCCTCTCTCTCTCTCTCTTTCTCTCTTCTTCAGTATATCAATTTCAGGTTGACGGCGAGCTCGATTGGGGAGGCCGGTAATCTCTACACGGAGAAAGTCGTTGTGTTGAATAATGGCAACAACAGAAGTAAGATTGGTTTCGATTTATTTGTTGATGTTACATTTGTTTAGTCAAATATGTGTAGCAAGAGAGAGTGAGAGCGAGATTGAGATTAAAGGAAACTTGATGAACATTGTTGTTGGGGTCGGCGAGGGTTAGACGTCGAGCGTGGTATGAGATGGCCTTGACGAGAAAATCTATGTTACCATGAAAACGGATGGCTAGTTTGGTTATAAGGATTTCATGAGAGAGGCCGCATCGAGGCGCGCGGATGCCGAAGATTTGAAAGGGGGGTCGGATTTCAAGAGAGAGAAGGCTTCATTTTGTTGCTTTGCAGGAGGTTGAAGAAGGTGTTGTTAGACTCCATACAAGGATAGTACAATATGATTAAAGCATCCATGGATGAGATGAGTATGGAAGCCTCAAGTTTTCCACTTATCTTTTTTGGGTCAAGTATCAAATACACCCCTAACATTGAGACCCTTTTTACGCCTGGCACCCTAAACTAGACTTGGGTTCAATTAATCTCGTGGAGTCTTAAATTGTGTTCAATTAACCCCTCTGCCCTAACAGTTGTTTAACTCTGTTAAGTATATATTTTAATTTTTTTTATTTTATTGGTGGTGGAACCCACGCCTTTCTTCTTCGCCAAGCTCGCCGGAAATACGCCTGAAATACGCTCGGCGGCGGATCTGCGACAGCCATGTAAGCAGTGGAAGAAATCACTATCATTTGATTAGATTTCTTTTATTTGTTGACATTCATAAACGCAAGAAGTACTTATTCGCTCAATCGAAATTCAAAGTAGTGATCCACGACGGTGGAGCTCAATGAGGCGTCACATTCAAGCATCGAGAGAAACTGCGGCTTATCGAGGATGATAACGGGGATAAAGATCTGCGGGAGCTTCGTGGAAATTTCGGAGGCGACGAAGGCAACGGTGGGTCGGCTGAGGCGAATTTGGTGGGCGAGGTCGGCGGGGGAGAAGATGAAGGCGGCGTCATTGTTGGAGTGAAGGGGTTTGAATTAGGCGAAGTAGGTGAGGCGACGGGAGGTGGCGGTGTCGATGAGGAAGGGTGTGGTGGATGTGGCGGTTGAGTGGAGGAGAGAGAGGGAGTATTGGGAGATGGAGAGGTGCTGAGACGGCAGGGCGAAGGCTGTGGTATGTTTTGGTTTGTGTTCAGAAGCTATTTTGGGGATTGATGGAGCTTGTTTCCGCCATGGGAATGAGCTTTCAGCTGATGACAGTGTTGGCACAGTGTTGCTCTGCCTAGGACGCCTGGTTCAGCTACTGTCACAGTCGTTGAAAATTCTCCGCCAAACGTGTTTCCAACGATCTTGGCGAAGAAGAAATGTGTGGGTCCCACCACCAATGAAATAAATAAAAAGATTAAAATACTTAACGGAGTTAAACAGCCGTTAGGACAAAGGGGTTAATTGAACTTAATTTAAGACTTCAGGGGATTAATTGAACCCAAGTCTAATTTAAGGTGTCAAATGTGAAAATGGTGTCAATGTTAGGGGTGTCTTTAATACTTAACCCAATTAGAGAATCTAAGAGATACGATAATGAGCATTATAAATTGAAGATGATGCAACAACCTTATATGCATTGTGGTCCAATATAAAAAATTTATAGGCTAGCCCATACTAACAAATGAATCTTTAGGTGCAGTCGAATAGGATTATTCCGTTATTGAATCTATGAAGGATTAACTAAAAAATGGCCATTGTATTTCACATCCCACAAACAAATGAATTAACATTGTAAAAATTTCAAATCAAACAAAAAGAATTGAACAAAAAAAATTAAAAACCAATACAAGGTTATTGTATGTTTTAGTGGGATAATAACAGAACCATCACATCTCATTTTCTACACAAAGTTTGAAATACTATTTATACAAACATACTGAAAACATCAAAATACTGAATTTTGTTTTAAAAAAGTATTCGACCATACCTTAATCTATGCACATCTCTCTTAAAGAAAACACAAATTCATTTTTGATGAAATAACATTTTGAAATTGTAATATCAAATAGTAACAATAAACAATATGATTTTTATCGAAACCAACTGGTGTGCGTGAGTCTGAGTTCCAAGGATGAGGCTTTTATTTTCCACCATTCATCAAAGATAATAAACTATTATATTGTAACCCCTCTTCTCTTCCTGCTTTTTTGCACTCAAAACACACACTGAGAGAGGCTGAAGAAGATACACTGAAACAAAATGGCACTAAGAATGTGGGCTTCTTCTACAGCAAATGCTCTGAGACTCTCAACTTGTGCTTCTAAATCTCCTGCCTTTTCTCTCTCTAGAGCCTTTTCAACTGGTAAGAAACCAACTCATGCTTTCTTCTTTTCCATTTTTTTTGTAATTTTTGAATGTATGCTGATTTGATTACAGTTCTGGAGGATTTGAAGTATGCTTCTTCGCATGAATGGGTGAAGCATGATGGCCCTGTGGCCACCATCGGAATCACAGACCATGCTCAGGTTTTCTCTCTCTCTCTCAATCAGAATATATGCTGTTTATGTAATGGAAGATTAGATCTCATAGAGTTTAATTACGCTAAAAGATTAAATCTACCTAAGGGAATGATACATATATGATCCATCTCTACACGATGTCTAATAATTAGCGTACATGTGTAAGAATATCAATGTGGAAAAAAAATGGATGTACTTAGCATAATAGTAACCATTTTGAATTTGAATTTAGGATAAGGTGCTATTGATAGCTGTTTTAATTAAAATAATTTATATGCCCCAAAACTAGTTATCTGAATGCTGAATAGCAATATATCCGATTTTATTCAGGACCATTTAGGAGAAGTGGTGTTTGTGGAGCTGCCGGAAGCGGGGAAGGAAGTGAAACAAGGCAGCGGTTTCGGAGCGGTGGAGAGTGTTAAGGCTACGAGTGATGTGAACTCTCCGATCTCCGGCGAGGTGGTTGAGGTCAACACCAAGCTAACGGAGTCTCCGGGACTGGTATTAATTTTCATATTAAGTAGAATATATATAGATATATGATAATGCTACTATACATTGATTGTGTTGTGTGTTTGGCATGAAGATTAATACAAGCCCATATGAAGAGGGGTGGATGATCAAGGTGAAGCCAACCAATCCTTCCGACCTTGCAAACTTGATGGGATCCAAAGAGTACACCAAATTCTGTGAAGAAGAAGATGCTGCTCACTAATCATATCTCCACATCATTTTTGTTTTTTTTACTTCTTTTTCAATCTTCTCTTTTCTCTTTACGGTGTCAAAAAACTGAATTTCATTTCAGTATATTAATCAAGTTCCGGTTAATTGATTATTAACCACTCGCCTATCTTATTTTCCATATTTATGGAAACTATTCTACCTTTTTCTTTTAAGTTTTAATTTTGCCTCCTGTTACTTTATGAAATTGTTTTTATATTTCTTGCGTCTTTCATTAGTTACAAAACGAACAGTTCGTGAGTTATTTTTAGTTTTACTATTTAATTAAAATAGCAAAAAAACCAATTCATATTTTCTTAAATTAGAAATATTCTCAAATAATATAGTTAAATAGTAGAAAAGGTTAATTTATATTTTCTAAAATTAGAAATTACATTATCCAATAATATAGTACTATAAAATTCACCAGCTCTTTTAATCAATATAGTATAATTCAATGAAGTTGAGTTTAATATTAATTTATAATTGGATGAACAATATTATATATTTAGTTAAAATTTTCATCAAAATACTATATATTTTGGTGAAAATTTTATACTCTATAAAGAGTTTTAGAAACTTTTAATATATATATATATACATAAAAGAGACAAATTAATTATATATATATATATATATTACTAATTATTAATATAATTTTAGTTCATCATTATTAATGATGATATGAATGAAATTTTGGTTGATTTTTTTTTTACAATTAATTTAAGTTATATATATATATAGGAGAGTTCAAATGAAAACATTCACTTAGGGTGTGTTCTCTTTGGTTGTAAATTTATCATGGGAAAATGAAGGATAAACAAAATTTCATCCTTTAAATCCTTCATTTCTTTTCCCACATTTCCTACTTGACCATTACTCATTCCATTTAAACAGTGAAATTTTGTTTATCCCTCATTTTTCCATGATAAATTTACAACCAAAGAGAACGTACAATGTGTTAACTAGGAACCAATATAAGCCATTTATTTTAAAAAATCTATGGACAAGATTAATTTATAATAATAGCCTATAAAACTTAATAACTAATTAAATATTTCCTACGCTTTTTTTTGGGATCTTTCAACAAACCGTCCCTTATTCAGTGGGATCATTTAGATCATAATATTAGTTTAATAAAGACTAATAATTGTGTTAAATTATCTTATTCTCTCTCTCTCTCTCATTTGTTTCATAATTACGGTTGAATACATTATCTCTCTCTCCATCTCTATATATTTATGAACGGGTATTGATAGTTAAGGATAACAACAAATTAAAATCCATATAAAAAAAAGACATCATATATCAACGGAATCTCTTTGCATAAATACTAAAACATTAATTGCTAAGTATCTGATTTGTAATTGCTAATTGCGTCACAATTTAATGCTAAATACTTTCTAATCATCTAGATTTTAATTATTAACATTTGTAAATTGTATAATAAGATTCTACTTACGTATTTATGCAGCCATCTAATCTCTCTCTCTCTCTAGAACTTGCAGAATATTTTTTAAATTCATAGGAATGGAATTAACCAAGGAATCAAAATTCTATCCCTTTGGTATTCCTTGTGCATATCAAGCATAGAAATCACCAAGGATTGTCATTCCATTCCATTCTATCATATCAATCACCTACTAAAAGAGTGAAGGAAAATAAAGAGACTCGTGAAGATAGAGATAGCATCAGGTATATGTGACATTGTTGAGTGAATAGTGGCAGCCAGTGTTGAGAGGAGCTAAAATATAATTCTTTCAATATCCAACTCTTGGATGAACAAAGAAGTTATTCTAGCTAGTATTGGTTACTATATTCATTATTATGATAAAAGAACTTTTTCAGCTCTAGGAGCAGATATTTTAACAGACAAAGTGGGCACATCTTCAAACACCTTAGAATGAAGGGAAAAGACAAATGCAACCACTAGTACAGGTACAGGAGATATAAATATTAAGAGTTAAGTTGGCTGATCTATTTACAAAATAATTTTCCCCAGTTATAGGGAGAACGAGGAATATTCCAATACATCAATTATCTGCAAGAAGGCAGTGAAAAAAGTAGAAAATATAGAAGATGAGGGAGCAATTTACAAAACTAACACGACTCTGATCTTTACCCAGCCAGAACATGCTGTCCAATGAAATCTCAGGTACATCTGCTATTAGCTAAATTACATAATTAACTTCTTTATTGCACAAAGCTTCAGATAGCAAGGTGTGGAAAATAAATATTTATGCTGTTTATCCAAGATAACTCCAGTAGGCAACATGACGACATCAGCACTCATTTCAAAAAGAGGATGAGCAATATTAGCATACACAGGAAACTCTTGGAATGCAGTGTTGTGCATCAAAAGAAAATACAGGTAGCTAGCTGAGAGAATAACATGGTTAGCTCATCACATTACAAATGAGAATGAACATAGAGATAGAGAACAAAAAACACTACAGGCCATGCTTTGCATTCTTCCTTAGGATATTCAACCAACTAATATGCAGTTAAAAAATAAAGAACATATAAACATGCATATAAGTTAGACACATAAAAGCTATAACTAGTTTTTTTTTTTCTTAAGAAAGGTGTCTTATATAACATGAAAGGCAGAACAATCATATAGGGGGGGGGGGGTCCATAATTATATAAATTAATTGGAATACACTGATCATTGTACATACCAATAAGCTTGTAATACGCTCTATACATCAATGAGCATTACTCTGCCATTTCATGGATTTACGGCGGCGGTGGAACCATCTTCACGTGGAGCAGTATCAAGAAGTGTACTTTGGCTAAGCGTTGCGTTTTGAGCAGCTGTACTGACACCTCTCAAATGGATAGGTTGCAGAACTTTACAAAACATTTCCTCAAATGTATTGCATCAGTTTCTTCAACAAAATATCAACTGCATTTTCCTTTTCTACTTCACTAACAAAATACAATCTACCTAGAATTGCAGCAATTGCCAGAAATAAAATGAAATACCATAAAATTGCCAAACACTCTGATGCCAAATCAGGAGCAAACACCCAAATCTGCAAATTTGAACTACCTACACATAAATTTATTTATAATAAGCTAAAGAGATGCTTCATGTAGAAATAAAAATGAGATGCTAAAGATGAATGAAAGCTCCATCCAAACTTGCATCGGAATTGACATAGAAACAACCATCAAAACCATATCTTTATTTCTTAGTTCTTGAAGTTCCTAAAGCAAGACGATTGTACAAAAAAGGGAACTAATTTAAGAGAACAGACCAAGTAATTTTAGTCACCTACATCATTTGGATAAAACTAGCATATGATTTCAAGCAAAGCAGCACACTGACTGGATAATCACGATTATAACGAAAACACAAGCATGCATCCAGTCAATCATAAGTCAGGAGAAGAAACCCAGAATTTGAGATTAAGGGTGACACCATCTCCAAAGGGCAATCATTTTGAGGTGGACTCCCTAACTAGGAACTCGTCCGATTCAGCCTCGCTAACCAGTTTCTCCCTCTCATCAGCCTTCCCTCCATCGACACTCTGTGACCCTGTCAACCTGGCCAAGACTACAAAAGACATCCCTCCAAGAATGTTGTTCAAGCATCTCAAACCAACCACGGAGGTCTTGAAAAGAACAGGCGAAACTCCCTTGGCTAACAAAAACTCGATCCCATTCAAGGTTTGGTATCTGAGATTGCTGCTGACACCCATGTGGATTGCCCAAGTGACGGCATTCAAAACTGTCGGTGGAGCTTTGTTTGGCGTCTCAAAACTAGGATCCATCTTCTTCCTCATCTTGATCAACCCATTGGAGAGAGCAGTGCCAACAAGTCCAGCTGCAAACCCAACAGCTGCAAATAGAGTGCCTTTGTACACAAAAGTCCCCAACCTACTCAACACGCTATAAGCCCCGGGTTCAAACATATGGCTCGTTGGAGAACTGGCGAAAATGCCGGGTAAAGATATGCTTGCAGAGGACATGGTCGGGGCCAAGAGATACATAAGCACGAAATTCATGATGGAACCAACAACAAGCGTAGAAAACACGAAGTCCAGCTCATTGAGGCCAAAATTCGGGCGCGAAGCCATGTCTCCTAAACAGCAAGCACTAACACCCACCAACTCTTCCATGAGAACTTTGAAGGGGAACTGCGGATCAGCAGCAACCCTCGATCTCCATCCATTGAGAAAAGCCCCAATAGGTCCAAAACTATCCGATGAAGATTTGGATTCATCGGAATCTCCTCCACCACCACTCCACCCTCCATTTCCACCATCATCTCCACCACTACCTCGTCCAACGCCGATATCTCCACCGCCTCCAGCACATGGTAATTGAAATTTACTTTGTAGATCAAGACTCCCCATTAAATTTCCACTGCATTTCAATGAAGGAAAGAAGACAGAACTCGCGGAAGTATTATCGGCGAATATTGGGGCAAAACTGGCAAACTCACGACCACAGCTGGGGCGGCTGTAGTGGCACGCAAGTGGGGAGAAGCGAAGCTGAGCCATCGCCGCCATCAATACTCACTTAAAAAACTGCTAAACAGATCAATGAGATCACTCGTCTAACCGCAAATCGTATCTGAAAACAGTAGAAACAAAGCAAATCTCAGAACGCAGGTAGAAAAACAGATTACGGCAAAAATCCAGCAAAAACCGATGCAGTCAAGACAAGATCTTTAGCAGAGAAATGCATGCGCAAAGACACATAAAGCGGAGATCATCAGCTTAGATCTCTTAAACCCTAATTTAGACAGACATAAAATCGATTCAAGCAGCACCGAGAATCTTACGCTGCGCCAACTTACTCGAAGTGAAAAAAACAAAAAACAAAATCTTATGAAGTGACATCACAATCGCACGAAATAGATAATATGAATCAAAGCTAAGTAAAAAATTGTCAACAAAATAATGTGCTACTTGCAAAACAAATGGGAAATAGGGAAAAATTATGAATGGAACCTCGCATCAAGGTAGCAGAGGTGTATAGTGCATCACTTGTTGAGAGAGGAGTTGGTGTGACTTATTTATATAGCGGCCGGCACTCTTGGTCCTGGGCCCCGCCCTCTCACCTAAATGCTAAGCGGTCCGCACTTCCGTCTAGATTCGAACACGTAATGCGCCGGTTTTATGCTCTCTTGAACCAGACCGATTAGTTACCAACCCATACCACCGGTTTCGCATAGAAGGTGGTTTCCCATTTGTACCATCAGCTTCTGCATTGTTTCACGTTTCCATTGGCCGTGTTTGATTTATTAGTCATGTTATGGCAATTTACGCCAACTCAAGGAAACGACAAGGGCGGCTGGTGTTACGGTATATTAGAATTGTGTTTGATAGGAAATGGTAAAAGGGTTAAATAATTTTAATACCCACTTTCATAATATATCTATCAAATCTATCTAGTCTTATAAAATATTTATGAAAAATACCCACTTCATAGTGAAATACCATTCCTACCCTTATACTATATCTCTCTTAATCCTTCATCTTATACATTAATCCGCGCTTTCAAAATTGGTATCAGAGCGAGTTTTTATGGAGGAATTATATTATATTTAATTTATTTTATAATTAACCTATGTGGGAGGAGACTCTATTAAAAAATTATGGATCCGAACGATTGTCCGAGATGTGTACCATACAGGAATTCTCTCCAACATCTAGAGAGAGAAACTACTCGTCTACTAGACGATCTCAACTAGAACAATCGAGCCCTCGTGACCAATATTCGGCGAGGAGAAGATGTTGAGAATATTCGTGATATCATCACAGGTATTCAATCATACCATGAACATCTCATGGGAATCGCCGCTACCAGAATGGCGATTGAACGAACCAAAGAGGAAGCCCATCAGACACACGACTGATGGAACAGAAGGACAAGGCGGGAGCTGTCTACCCAAAGTACCAGCCTATCAAGCCGGATTATTCCGTAAATATTGAATTACGGGAAATCCAAAAGACGGTGGAATATTATGGCAACAAGCTATATGATCTACCACTGGAGATGAGCCGGATATCGATGAAACAAGAAGAAATCTTAATCCTCTTGCGAGATATCAAGAGAAAGGTGGAGGAGATCGAAAGGCGAAAACCATGTTCCGAAAAAATTTGGAATACATGGTCCAAAGATCAGACGTATCCTCTACCGGTTGATGCAGCACCCAAAAAGCTGCAGACGGAAGAAATAGCCCGATTCTTGAGAGGGAAAAATCATGAATAACCTCGAAAGAATCAGACTAGAAGATCTACAAGAATTAGCAGAATCATTTGCTAATCTGAAAATGGTTGATCTAAATATGAACCAAGGAGGTTTCGAGCCCAAAGTCGAAATCCCACGAGAAGAGCCACCTACATCTTCTAGGAGGGCTGAAGTTTGTGACGAAGCAGGTAGCCTCCAACGAACCAGAAGGCGGCGCATACTACAGGAAACACCTGTAGGAAAGGCCATACTCGAGCCAATCCATCCATATGGGTTAGTTCTCAATATTGACGAAGCAAGCTTCAAAAGTTGGGAATCACTCATTGATGAATGGGCATCAGCAATGAAGATCGTGGTTGCCACCGTAAAGTATGATAAAAATGAATTTATCAAAATCTTCGAGGCAAGTTTTGCGGGAATGACAAAACAGTTTTGGGATAACATCAAAACTCACGAGAAGAACGAGCTGTTTGCCAAAGAATCGCCATGGGAGATTCTTGAAAAAGCAACAGAATACCTCAAAGTTCACTTTCTTGGAATGGGATTCTTTGAAGGTGCAGGAGAAGAAAAGCGTATCAAATATCAACAAGCACTCTATAGCTTGAGATTGGTAGTTCTGGAGCCAAAAGCTCTCGACGAATTTCTACGCTTATATGCCATATATACACATATGGGGCTGGTGGATGATCAGATCGCTATGGATCTCTTCTTTCTGAAGTTTCCAAGTCCATGGAGAGAAATGTTCATCAACGATTACAAGTCACCTGGAGCATTCCCCCTCGATAGTACATCAAGGAGAATGTCCTATGTCCATAAGAAGCTGTCAAAATAGCGTCAGCAGGCAAAAGACCAGAGAAATCTCAAGAAATTGAGAAAAATCAACAAAGAAACTCCTTTGATCTGCGACAATATTGATCTACCAACAGAAATAGGTGGAGAATTATTGTATTAAAGGAAGAAGACAAAGAAACATAGGTACCAACCCTATGGAAGAGAACCAAGAACCAGGCGAGGTTCTTGGAGACCCATGACTATGTGGTCCAAACAAAAGGCCCGATCTTACAAGACAGGGCAACGGAGCGGACCATCAAGGAGCCGGTTTTCATCTCAAAAGCGAATCCCGGCGAGAAAAACTTTCAGACGTACCCAGGCCAAATCAAATGAAAGTTTCAAAGATTGCAACTGTTGGACGTGCGGTGCAAAGGGGCATATTTCTACCTACTGCCCCGACAACGAGAAAAAAGGGATGAGGAGATTCGAATCGACACCGGATATCGAAATGCCATCTACAACCAAGAACTGATGCCAGTATATAGGTTCGAAGATATATCATCTGATGAGAGTATATACGAGCAGGAAGAAGTCTTTAGCTCTGAAGATTCGGATACGACCTATGGATCATCCGGAGACGAGTCAGACTAAGGAGGATGACCAGGTTACTCACCTTCAGAAGGAGGATCAGGAAGGATTTACCAGCCATTTCCTGATTCCCCAAGAAAAAGTGGTGGAAAAGCTCGTGAAAAAACTCAAGGACAAAACCATGGATATACAAACATTCCAAGGGTTTTCAAGCGGAAGAATGGATCAAGTTATACAAAGATTGAGTCCATTCAAAAGGAAGTATCATGTCTTCTTCGGAACCACAAGTCGAGAGTTGGCGCTTCCAATTGAAATAACAAGCAACCAAGTGGAGATCCAATTAGTCCCAGCCGAAGATGTGCAGAGGGATCTCACAAAAATGAAGCCAGAAGTCGCTAAAACAATGAAATGGATTCATATTGGGGCAATCCAATTGGTAATCAAGTCCGGACTTAAACCAGGGACGGACACACCAATTGATATTGCAATTTGTGACAAGAGGGTCACAAATACGAAAGATTCAGTACTGGGAGCCTTCTTAGGCAATCTCTACGCCAAGAAGATTATAACTGAATTATATCCACAGATCGCTTATAATCTTCAAGATTCATCCTTCAGTCGAGCCCTAACACTCTACCAGGACTACAAGAGGAAGGATCTATTAACAGGAGGAAATAGGCCATACTCAATTACATATCAAGTCTCGTATGCCCTATCAAATTCCCACCATACGGATTTATTTCTGGGAAAGAATTTTATTGAGGTCCCCGAAATATTCAAAGAAGTGGCCAAGGCGGTAAGCCTTGACCGAGTTGAAATTCCCATAATAAGGGAAATCGACATCCAAGTTGGAGATAAGCAGGTGCTGAAACATAATCAAAATCTCAGATTGGGAGCACCAAGCCTATCATTCCAAGGAGATAGGCTGACCTCAAAGCCTTTAGAAAGGAGTTTCTCTCACTCTTACGAGAGAAAGACGATCCAGGAAACATCAGCTCTAGGCATAAGGGTGAAACTCAAATGCCCTGAAGGATGGAGAAATGTTTCCACCAAGATTGATACAACCGAAAGAAAAAATCAATTTCCTTGCAATACGTTGTATTATTTGGCAAATCCAGAAAGCAATCGATATATCGGAATTCTGGAAATTGGAAGCTTTGAGATCCAGATCGAAGGCAAAGCCGGACAAGAAGCTGACGTCCTAATCTTAGGACGAAATTTCCTTGACAATTATCAACCATGGTCAAGGAAAGCAAGTGGAGTGGAGATCACAATCGATGATAAACGTTTGCTGATCCAATGACGAGTCCATTCTCGATCTACATCTCTGTAGGGATGTTATACGAGAAGTTCAAAGTAGAATATTTTGCTGCTTATATTGATTCATGAGCACGAATCTGTACAGCAAAACGAGGAGTCATTCCAACAGAAGTGGAAGAAGAACTGCCTCGAATTACGGGAAAGGATTTCTCAAAGAAGATATTACTCTTATCAAAAGGAGTAAAACAGACAGAAATATTGATCGGCGGAGCAGGACAAACCCCTTGGTACAAGGTCAAGACTCCACCTATCTATTTCCATGATACAGGAGCAGATATTTTGTTTGGAAACAATTTTCTGCAAACCTTCAAAAGATATACACAGGACAATGAATCTAGAAGGCTTGTGTTCACAACCAATTGTGACCATAAAATCATTGTGCAAAGGCTCGAAGGAGCTTTTAATCGTTCAATGCCAGTCAAATTTCACAGCAAGCGTGGTGATGATGGTAGACTCCGGAGACCACAAATGAAGGATCAACGGAGATTCAGAGATGTGCTGCTCAAATGCAGAACCGAGGGATTTCCAGATCTCTCGGAGGAAGAAACACAGATCCTCAAAGTTTCTTTGATATCACATAAAGATATTAAGGAAGAAGAACAGGTGTCCATAGCCGATGTCAAAAGGAGAATCCAGAAGTGTTATCACGAGGATCCTTTGGCGTGGTGGGACAAGAACCAACTCAAAGCCACCTTGAAAGTTAAAACTGGAAAGGAGCATGAGTTCGTAAGATTCAGACCTATCCCAATGAACACTCAAGATCAGTAGGATATGAGGAGTATAATCAAGGAACACAAAGATTTGAAGTTAATCGAACCAGGAAACTCGCCTTACAGCAGTCCTGGATTTCTGGTGAGAAATCATGGGGAGATCAAGCGAGGAAAACCAAGATTGGTCATTAATTACAAATGGATTAATGACATTCTTGAGTTTGACGGATACTTTATCACAAGCAGAGAACACCTTATCAACTGCATCAGAAGTGCAAAGGTATTCTCAAAGTTTGATTGCAAATCAGGGTTTTACCAGATTCGCATGGAGGAAGGGAGTAAGAAGTTCACATCCTTCTCAACTCCATAAGGACACTATGTCTGGAATGTCATGCCAATGGGGCTAGCCAATGCGCCTCAGATATTCCAAAGGAAGATGGATAATCTTTTCAAAGATTATTCTTCATTCATGTTTGTTTATATTGATGATATCCTTATTGCATCAAAAAACATTCATGAACATGTCAGGCATCTGGAAATCTTTGCGGAGGTTTGTCAGCAGGAAGGACTAGTGCTGTCTGAAAAGAAGGCAGTCATTGCAACCCAGAAGATGGAGTTTCTGGGAATTGAGATCGATGAGTCTGGGATAATTCTACAAGATCATATTGTGGAAAAGGTCCAGAACTTTCCAGAAAATCTCAAAGAAAAGAAGCAGCTTCAAAGCTTTCTTGGGGTTGTTAACTTTGCAGGGATGTACATCAAAAACCTTGCAGAGCATAGGAAAATCTTCAGTCCACTACTGAAGAAAGATGTTCCATTCATATGGAAGGAGGAGCATCGCGAGGGGATGAAAAGGCTAAAAGAGATTTGCAAAAATCTCCCAAAGCTTTCAATACCACAAGATGAGGATGAACTAGTCCTATACACGGATGCGAGTGATTTTTGGTGGGCGGTCGTGCTCACTAAAATCACCCCTTATAGAGAAGAACCATGCAGATACTGTAGTGGTCTCTTTTCCGATAGTGAGGCTGTGCGATGGCACATCAACGAGAAGGAGTTCTATGCAGTCAGAAAGGCGTTCAAAAAATGGCCGCTATTCTTACTAGCAAAGAAATTTGTTTTGAAAGTCGATAACACTAACGTTAAAGCTTTCTTAACCAAGAAAATAGAATCTAAACCTGAAAAGGATAGATTACTTAGATGGCAAGCTGAATGCCAATATTATGATTTTAATATTGTCATTTTGAAATCTGATGATAATGTTTTTGCAGATTTCTTAACAAGGGATGGAGCCAACTGAGGTTGACGCCATCATCATAAACCAGAGGCAGCTCCTAGAAAACATGGAGATCCTACAACAAGAATGGCAAGAGTGCGTACTCCATGCCAAACAAGTCGGACGGATACAATCGGCTGATGAAGCCAAAGTGTCTGACCGTATACGAGAATGTCTTAAGGAGATGATAAATCTTCATGAGGCAATCCACAGGCCGCCCCTGCGCGGGATTAGGGCTTCCCTGATCGAAGCAGGCATTACCGTACCGGACGGATTACAGGTAGCAGGGGATTCAAGTACCCCTAGCACAAGTTCTGAGGCTAAGGTGTCAAAATCGGATCCTCAAGAAAAAGATGTTGCTAAGGCTTCACCGCCCGAACCAACATGTCAACCCTTCACCTCTGGGGAAAAAGAGAGAGAGATCAGCCTTAGGCTGATGACGGGAAAATCTAAGGTTGATATTAATTTTGTTGAAATGTCTCCTTCTTGGTAGCTGTACCAGAGCAGATGGGAGAAACTCAACACAAGGAAAGGCATTAACCCGGGAAACTGCCAGGTTGATGTCGGAGGAAAATATCCACGGGTATGGATGAGCACCGGCGCCCATCCACAGGATGTTAAATAATGGTATGAGTTTGGAGCTATGGCTTCAGTTTATACCATATCTCCAGCATTCACCGAAATTAAGGGTCTACCAAAATGGATCCAAGAAACGGTGTATGATGCTTGGGCAAACAACGAGTCCCTCAAACAAGGGGATGTTTTGGAGCTATACTTCTTCAGTGCAGCACCAGAACCAGCAGGGAAAGGGAACCATGAAGCTTTCCATTTCATAAAGCTTCGAAGACCCGACAATCAGGCCTTGAACTAAATTAAGGTCCCTGATTATCAGTCCTCAATCGTCGCCACATACAAGGAGGATCAAATCTCCACTAGACGAGCATGGGGATTGTGGGTCTGTCTCACGGAGATGGACAAAGTCAAGTCTAGATATAAGTTATTCCAGAATTCAAGTCTGGGATCGTTCCTGTTAAACACTATGACAGGAACCACCACCAAATTTGCCGAGAAGGCATTTGAAGAGAAAAGACTAACACTCTGGCAAAATAAGATCGTAGGGAGCAAGAAGAATCGTCGCAAGCTCTGCAATATGGCTCACTTGGGTCATTGGAACGAGCATATCTGTGTGGAATGTTCAACGCAGAAGGAACTGGAGTTTGGAAAGGGTTTTCTCCCGAAACCTGATCGAAGGAGATTCCGATCTGATGAACATGAGGAGCACAAAACTCCATGTGGAAGAGCATCTCGGGCACCAAAAAAGTAAGATGCCTGACAGAGAAAAGAGAGTCATGTGACTTACAACAGGAATCCCACTCACCAAAAAGAAAAAGACAAAGGTGAGTGGGTTATCATGCAAACAGACAACTCACCAAAAGCTGAAGTGAGTGGAGGATAAAAGCAGCAGGCCCCTTCTACAACCATTATCAGCTGAATAATGGAGTAAGGCACCACGGAGGCATGTGAAGGCATAGCTGGTGTCGGCAATTATTGCTGACAAAAGAAGGTGGAGGTCACCATCCAAGTTAGCTGGCCACGAGGAAGGAATCCAATGCCAACTACCAAGCAATTATAGAGAGCATCAGACCTCTATAAAAACCCCGAGCTCTGGAGAGGAAGAGACATCGAAAAATCATCACAACTCCACACAACACACTCTCTCTCTAGAAATTATCTTTGTAATTTTAAATTTCTGTTTTCAAAGTTTTTCATTTTAGTTTTAGTTCTTTTAATTTTATGTACACAAGTATTAGCTACTAATGAGTAGCTAGACAAGTTTGTCTCCTCCCTGAGGGAGATTTTTATGAAATAAATTAAATATTTTATAATTCCTCTATAAACGTTTTGTTTTTGCTCAACTTTTCGGGTGAGTAGAAAATTTTCTTTCATTTATCAACAAAGTATTGAACGTCGGAACTTAGTAAAGGAGGAAGGTTGCAACCATCTCTTGCGAGTGCGTGGTTGGACGAAGCCTGGAGGGCAGATGGTCCATAAAACGCGACTAGAACTGACTCCTGAAGAAGACTGATTTATTCTTAATTGTTCTAATTTTAGGGGTTTACATGTGCATATTTCAAGTTTAATTTTCTGGAAATTGGTGCCTTTTATGGTTTGTTTTATGCTTTGCAGGAGATTTAGGTTTTATAGATGGAAGAGTGCAATTTTGGAGATTTTGGGTTGAGAATGAGATTTTTAAGCATACTCTGGTGTACAGAGCTGAAAAGCCCGTGTACAGAGCTGAAAAGCCCACGCCAGAGCTGAGCGCAGAAATGCCAGAGCCAGAGTTGACCATCTCCAGAGCTGAACTTCCCTATACAGAGCTAAAATCTCCAAAGCAGAACAAACGTTTCAGAGCAGAGCTGACTTCCAGCTCTGTCATGTCTTTCCAGAGCTGACGCACCAGAGTTCGCTTAAGTTCCAGAGCAGAGTGACGATTCTCGCCAGAGCTAAATTTCCAGAGCTGACTTCCAGCTCTGTCATGACCGCCAGAGCTGACTTCAAGCTCTGCCATGATCGCCAAAGTAAATTTGACAGAGCAGAGCTAAAGATCGACAGAGTCAACTATGCAGAGCTGACTTTTCAGCTCTGCACTTTTCAGAGCTCGCAATGCCAGAGCTGACTTTCAGCTCTGCACTTACCTCTCCAGAGCCGAGTTTCCAGAGTTCGCATATGCTGCCAGAGCTGCGATTTTCACCAGAGTTGAGGTGTTTTGCAGAGTGCGTCTTACACGATTTTATTGCCTTTAGAGTTCTACTTTGCATGGAAACTTTCATGGTGGTCAAGAAGAATTTGAAGTCTATAAATAGGGCTTAGTTTTTCATTGTAAAAATAATCCCTTGCCCTAGTTTTTGACGCCTTTGAGATCTTCTTCCGTTGGCAGCCGAAACTTAGGATTTATTTGCTTTCTTAGTGCTTTCATAGTGTTCGAATTTTCATTGTTCTTAGTTAGGTTTCGATTTGTTTAGTTTTTATTCTTGGCTTGTGATTGAGTGACACAATTACACGTTCAAGACGTTTACGGTATTTTGCAATTCAATTCAATTTGTTTAATCATGTTTATGTTTTTCGTTCATGTTTATGCTTTCTTTTTAATTATACAATTTAAATTATGCACTTTAGTTTCACGCCTAGATTAGTTGGTTTTTAATTTACAAGTATTTAATTTTTTAAGTTAGGTTTAATTTAAGTTGTTTAAATTATTGCCTAGATTAAGTTTAAATTCAAGTCAAGTTTAATTTAAGTTTAAGTTTAAGTTCAAGTTTAGTTTTTCAAATCAACTCTTTACTGCTTCCTTTACTGTTTTCCCGCGATACAATTAGAAGCCCTTAAAGATCTTCCTTGAGAGATGACACTGGGTCAACTTACCATCGTAGGATGCCCTTGTTCTATTGCAAGTCAACTTAGAGGTGTTTCTAGTTGAGTCAAAGACCATTCGACGAAAGGTATAATGTTGATTTATGTTTAGAATTATTTTGAATTGTTACGGAAGCATGTTGGGCCTGATAAGTCTTCATCGACTATTTCCAATTTGAACATGGAATTGTATTATGATGAATTATTAGAGGATTTGTTAAAGGGTAGTTTTGTCATTAATTATGTGTTGGATATGTTTGATATGTGTTTTATGAAAGTGGGTATTTTTAATAGATAAGTTATAGAGGTGGGTATTTTAAATTTTGACCCATGTTAAAATCGTGTACCACGGTTTATGCGTTTGATAGAGCATGAGTGAATCGTTATTATAAAATAAATAGTCGAATATACCCCCAATATTTTTTAGAAATTCCAGGCGTGACTTAATTATTGCAGAAAAAAATTGGGGGTTTACTCCCTCCAAATCGCAGAACTCACTTCATGAATCTCCAAACGATGAAAGCCCAGATAAAAAGTTTCAATTTGAGCATAACGCATGTGGGGGAATTTGAGCTTATTGTCTTTCCATCAATGCACACAACAAGGTGTATCTATCAAAATTCATTAATTCGGTATTCTGCAAAGGCATGTCTGCCATGTACACATCTTCGTTGCATCCTAGACTCAAGGGAACAGCTATCTGGCTAGAATCCTATTCTTGATCCTCAAGATTTGAAGATGGGAGATTGATGAGGATAGAGGTTTGTGGCTGCCTCCACTTCCTGATCTTATACTGTTGTCCGACCGAAGGAGAAGGGGCGGCGGCGATTCTCGTTGTTCGTCGTTGGAATAGAGAGGGAGATGGGGGCTGTTGACGGTGAGATCACACAGGAGGCAGCGATCTTGTTGACTGCTGGCAGTTCAGCGAGAGGAAGAGAGGAAGGTGCGGCCGGTGGAGGTCGAAAGACCTCTGCTAATCGTACGGTGACAGAGCGACGGCGACGCGAATTCACGTCGAGCTGCTGCCCATCGGAGAAGAGAGCGGCCGTGAAATTTAGGGATGAGGGTTCCTGAAATTGGGGAATTCTGGAGGACTAACAAATTGAAGGTCAGGGTAGGGGAATGAGTGGAGTCGGGGCTAGAGAATGGTGGCAGCAGCGGCCGGCGCTGCATGTGCAGCGGGGCCGCAGCCGTTCACGGCGAAGAGAGAGAGAATGGGAAGGGACGAGATGGAAGAGAGAAGGAGGGAGACGAGAAAAGGAGGGGTTGGCTGTTGATGGCGATCCTCGGCGGCGAGAGAGCTTGCCGGATTCAATGAGGAAGATGAGAATGAGGAGAGATTCATGTTGCAGAGAGAGATCGAGAGCATCTTCGGAGACGGAGACAGGGGGTGTCTAGTAGTGGTCACCGCCCCCCTCAAAATTTAAAATTTTTCTATGTATATATATGCATAAATATATAAATGTTTATTTAAATATATATGTGTATACAATTTTTTTAGTGGCCTATTCTATAATTGAGCCCAATATAATTTCTACTTAAAATCCAATTTAATAAGTTGAACTAAACAAAATTCATTTAATAAAATATAGTGAAACTTGGTTATACAAAAATTGATTTGCTTGTTAAGGGACGGCGGCCGCCGTGGGTGCCCTTCGCTGCTCACTCCAAGGAATTTCACGGCGCGCGCCGTGGACGGCGGCGGCCGTGAGCTCAGACTCCCAAACAGCTCCAAACGATGCCAAAACGCTCGGTAACTCCCGATTCTTGCACACGACAGTAGCACACCCAAATAGTCATCGAGCACGTGAAAAATAGCACGAAGCATGCTCGAATGCACAGCAAAAAGACTCACAAATTCATCACAAAATAGGGCTAAACATGCCCAGAACCCGATCTTGACTCAACTGATGGCATTATTGTTTGTTTGATCATACTACCGATTGTTTCTTTTAATCTTCATTTTGCTGTTGGACTGAAAAAGTATAGCATGCTGTGTGTTTTCGTTTTTTTTATGTTTTGTGAGTCTGTTTCGTCCGTGTTTGTGCTTGGGCAAAATCATGCATGCACGCTTGAGGACAATCGTGTTTAAAGTGTGTGCGTGTGATGAGCCCAGGTTTGTGCTCTGTTTTTGTGTCTGTTTTAGGTCTATGTCGAGTTTTTTTCTTTTTGTTTGTGTCGTTTGGTCGCCTGGGAGGGCGTAGTTCCGTGGCAGGACCAGCTTGTGGGCAAGAGGTGCTCCAGGGGTCGAAACTGCTGTCACCTTTCGTGAAAGAGGTATGCGCCGAAAGCAAAGAGGAATGGAGGCAAAACCAACCCTTATGCCCATAAGTACCGCACGAAAGCTGGCAGGCAAGAGGATTCCAAGGCAAGGGAAGAAGACGGAGGCACAACAGGCGGGCGAGAGAGGACTGCAAGTGGGAGTTCGATATGGGCCAAAGGCGGCAGCTATCCAAAAGAGACCGATGAGGCCAAACCACCGCCTTATCCAAAAGAAAACAAATCTTCATGAAGATTAGGTCTGAAAAGGGATAAGCATCTCCATGCTTGCATGGATCCGGCCGCACCTCATGGGCTGGGC
The DNA here is from genome assembly GCF_028751815.1 of Salvia miltiorrhiza. Classification (NCBI taxonomy): domain Eukaryota; kingdom Viridiplantae; phylum Streptophyta; class Magnoliopsida; order Lamiales; family Lamiaceae; genus Salvia; species Salvia miltiorrhiza. Next base: position 31,207,057 of record NC_080390.1, on the reverse strand, counting down.
CTTCGTTGCCCTAATCACTCCTATAAATACCCGAAGAGCTTCTAAAGCTGGGGGTGCTGAAAAACCGTCCTGTTGTGCAGTATTTGTGAAGTCGAAGCTAGCCCAGGCTGTGGGCATAATCTAGTACTTTTACGTTTCATGTTTTGCACGGCACTTTTGGCCGTAGGTACTTATATTTCCCTTTAAGAAATTTCAATTTCAGTTATGTTTTTCTTTATATCTTTTGCTCGTGTTATTTACTTTATGGTTGGCTAAGTTTTATATTCTGGTTTGGGCAAGATGATCTAAGCATGAACGCTTAACTCGAGAGGTCTAATTTGGGCATAACAACTGTACGAGCATATTCCCGATACACTAGGTTTGATTCAAAAAAGGTTGTGACAACTTGGTTAGTTAATTGATCACTAGTTAACTAGGAAGTTCTGACCACAAGTAATGATTTGGGCATAAGGCGAGTTGCCATCGACCTCCAAAATAGTACAACTGGTGTTGGAGCTGTGACTGCTGTGAAATATCGGCGTAAGAGTCAAGTAGGTCTATCTAAATCTTAAAGCATTCTAGGCAAAGCACAACTAGCGATAGGCCATCGCAGAGAGCGTGGATGTTGCCCGGGTTAGTTGATTTCCATTAGCTGACCCTTCTAAGGGATCATAAACTGAAAGGATAGATTGGGCAAGGGATTGTTGCGTGCATGACAAGTGACAATAGGGGCGCAACAATTCTTATGCCTATAACCACTGGTATGCGAGTATAGTAATTATCTTTGCACCAATGATCGAGTGTCTAGTTCATGTTTAATGATTCAAACCCAAGTCAGAATTGTTTTGTTATTTGATTCATTTACCTTTGTTATTTCAGTTTAGTTGGAAATCCTGTTCTGCCCATAAGCACGTTGTGGTCAGAACACTGCAGAATACAAATCCTTTTTAGTGACACCTTTGCAGGAGAAGTTACTGCTCAGTTCCCTGTGGATTCGACTATGGACTTACCACTAGCTAGTCTAGTTGTGGGCACAGGATATTTTATTTGCACAAAGCTCAAACGACAGCTTCGTCAGTGGTGCTTGTGACCTTTGTGCCCTGGCCTGCTAGAGGAATATTCCAACTCCCGTCCCTCTGATTTCTCTGTGTAATGTGATCTCTCTGACCGATGGGACTTCTCTGCCCTGTACGATTTCTCTGGCCTATGTGATCTCTCTGACCTCTGCATCCTCTCATTTCTCTTAGAATTTTCCCTCAGAGTATCCTCCAAATCCTTGAGCTGGTTTTTCAGATGTGACACTTGGTTTTTCAGTCTGGCATTCTCCCTTGGCCTCTCCTCCTCAAACATGGGAGTGACAGAACGGCTGTCGGATTCATCGACTCCCTCCTTCCGGACAACACTGCTGAGTCTGACACGGCTCCCCTCTGGCCTTCTCTCTGGTTCCTTCTCACCAGGGAACCTCTGGGCCTCCCTAGGTAACACAGCCTGTTTGTTGATAGGCTGGTCATTGACCTCCACAGCAGTAGGAGGCAGAATTTCGGCGCCCTGTGGGTTGGGCATTCCCGTCAGGGGAGTGGAGACGGGGACAACTGAGAGTAGCGGGGCCCCTACGCTCGGCGCACGGCAGCGTAGTTGAGCAGAGCCATCATCTGCTCCGCCAACACAAGATTCAACGGTCCACCACCAGACGTAGGGACGAAGCTTGGTAGTTCTGACCCGGGGGCCATCAGAGCAGATCTCTAAGGCACGGTGTTCTGACCCGACAGCGGGGTAGCTGAGACGTTGTGAAAGCCCGACGGTGCAGTGAAGACGGCGCTGGCCGGCAACCCGTTAAACAGCGAAGCGAGAACCTCAGTAGTGTGGGTGGCAGAGCCAAGCCCAGCGTTGTCGAACTCATTTTCCAGAGTGCGGCGAGCATCAGAAGAATCCATGGTACCTACATGTTAAAAAATGTGAGAAAAGAGCTTAAGTAAAATAGATCGGACCATCCCTTGGCGTAAGAAGTCCCAATATAAGATGTTCCGAACACTAGCGTGAAAGCCATTACGGATCCCCTAAAAGATGTTCCCATGCACCGGGAAATAAACCCAGGACATGGATTTAAACATAAACAGAGAGAGCGATGGAGATTTCCCATAGATTCGACGTTAAGCTCAAGCGACGAGAACATATTACCCGGTGAATTAACCATGAAAACCCAAAAACACAAAAACAGAGCACCAATCAACAGATCGTTAGCGAAATACGTTAGATTCGTAAGCAAAATAGGCGATAAGCAAGAAAACATCTTAGCCGCATACAACTATCACAACAAACTGTAAAATAATTGCTGAAACCACACCCAATTTTTTCGATCTCACCCATTTCCCGACATGCACATGCATAAAAACTAGAAACAACCATCGATCTTAGCAGTGCGCGGACAAATTGGACGGATAATTGGACTGGTTGCCCCAAAATCACCTGGGCTTTGAAAACAACGAAACAATTAAGGTCTGCGCACACAGATTCGCCCGCGATTGCAGATCTGCATGCGCAGGTGGCTGAACCTCACGCCTTAACTCATTTTTCCCACAGACGGCGCCAGCTGGTGAAGTGTAAATGAACGGGTGTACGATTAATCGATGGATTGTTATTAATAATAATAGTATTAATAATAAAGATAAAAGGAAAATACTATAGCCCTGTTTAGCACAGCGCTGGTTCATATTTCAGTCCTCGTCAATATATATATATATATATATATATATATATATGGTGAAGTATAAATGAACGGATGTATAATTAATCGGTGGGTTGTTGTTGAATCGTAAAATATACCTAGTGTTCGATCGGAGAAGACGGAAAAGAGTAGTTAGATTTGAGAGCACGAGAACAGTATTGCAGTATTCGAGAGTAAAAGATAGCGTGGTCTGCAAAATGCATGTACATGGGTATTTATAGATTTACAAGCCAAGGGTAAAATAGTAAATTCATCCGTCGGAACATGCTCCCCGCGTGGTCGAGGGCAAAGTAGTAAATTCGTTGTAAAGCGGGCGATTCCCCTGGCGAAAACCATTCCTCTGGCGAGAGTCATTCCTCTGACATTAAGCGATTCCTCTGGCGAAAACCATTCCTCTGGCGAGAGTCATTACTCTGACTTTAAGCGATTCCTCTGGCGAAAACCATTCCTCTGGCGAAAGTCAATCCTCTGACTTTAAGTGATTCATCTGGCTTTAAATGATTCCTCTGGCTTTAAATGATTCCTCTGGCGGAAACCATTACTCTGGCGAGAGTTATTCCTCTGGCGACGGCCATTCCTCTGCTCCGCATATATCACTCCTCATCAATATATATATATATATATATATATATATATATATTAAAATAGATGTAATAATAAAAATTATTTTATCAATATAATTTAGAATGATAAAAATAATTTTATTCATTAACAAGTACTTCGTAAATATACATATATCTATCTATATATTTATACATATTTCATATTAATATATGCAAATTTTAAGAGCAATAATATTTCAAATTAACATATACAATAATTAATAAATTTAAACGCTGGGCCAACAATTATATTTGCGACCCATTTATTTTTAAATATAAATTTGAAGTTTATAATTCTTAATTTTTTTTAACCCTATAATTCTTAAAATTATAGTCTATCCCTTATTTTTAATTTCCTCCCGTCCCAGCATTGCCATACACCTAAATCTAAGCTGTCTTCCTTGCGGCCTCGTCTCCTCCCTTGCATATCTCGAATTCCGTCCACCGGCAACCGCCCCGACCCCATCACACAATTTCCGTTAATTTGGATAATAACCTTCGAACTCATCTTTTTGTTGCATAATTCTTCCTCTTGTTTTTTTTTTTTTTTTTCTGATCTCTTTGTCAGTACCCAAAAACCCTAGATATCAATTTCGTAAATTCATCCGGTTGCTCGAGAAATATTCCGGATATATTCACATACGCCTTGAATTTACCTGCACCTGCATAAACCTGAGAGGATAGCGCACTTTGGCGACAGAATCCGCACATAGTTTGCGGAAGATCTAAGGTAAATATGGCATTAGTTTGAAAGTGTAATTAATTGATTCAGAGCATGCGTAATTTTGTTTTTTGTTTTTTTATATATATAGTGTATAATTTTATTTTTTTCATTGATAATTGAACCTTCAATACATCTACTTAAGGAAGGCGAAGAGGAAGGAGTCATAATAGTTAAATTTCTTCCTTGTGTTAAAGAATGTGTATTTTCTTCCTTGAGATTGAGGGATAAATCTTGCCCCGGAGACGGAGAGAGATTTTTGTAGCTACTCTGAATTTTTAGTTTTTCTCGCAATCTCTGAATTATGCTATTCTCTATTTTTATTTTTATTTTCTCACTGAAAATACGCCTGTGTTCTTGTTTCAAAAATCTGGACTGCAGCTGAAAATAGGTGGTAATATATTGTAAATATAAGAGTTTGGCAAAAACTTGTTTGCATCGGATATGTGTTGCATTCACCCTAATTAAATCCAATTGTAGTTCATCAATACCAATTAGGATTTAATTAGCGCTTATGCACCGGATGTACCAAAGTGTGCCTCATACAGTTTTTGCACCTTAAACCGACAAATGTCCATTGGACTGTAAAGATGATGAAATTTATGGATTCTGCTTTGTCACAGTTGATTTATTTTTGCAATGTAGGGGATACAGAGATAAACTGACTCTGCTTTGAAATTTATGGACTTCTCTGTTTTTCTTTTTCTCATTGAAATACACCTGTGTTTGTACTAAAAATCTTGTCTGTCGCTGACAATAGATGGTGGTAATATATTATAAATACAGTTTTTTTTGCTCCTTAAACCATCAACTATTGTTTGTTGATCTGTAAAACACATAGGGGTGTAAACGAACCAAGCCGCTCGCGAACTATTCGGAGCTCGGCTCGAAAAAAGCTCGTTCGAAATTCGTTCGTTTTCTTAACGAGCCGAACTCGAGCCCGAATCCGAGCTCGATAAAATTATCGAGCCGAACTCGAGCCTGTGCATATTCGGTTCGTGAGCTCGCGAATATGTTCGGCTCGAACCTATTCGCAAATAGGCTCGCGAATAGGTTCTCGAACAGGATCGCGAACATATTCGCGAATAGGCTCGCGAACAGGTTCGTGAATAGGTTCGCGAATAGGCTCGCGAATAGGTTCATTAAATTATTGATTTTATATATTTCATTTTCTGAATAATTAAGATAATTATAATAGTTAAAACAAATAATTTTCGGTAAGTTTACAAAAGTATCTATTTATTAAAAATAAATTAAAAATTATAACTCATCATTAATTAGAAATATGATTATAATAATATTAATTAGTTATATATACTTATATTTATAATTATTTTATTAATTCTAAAAGAAGATAACTTTTATAGTCTTATATTACTATTTACTAATTATAATTTAATATTTATTATATAAGCTAAATTTTCACGACCGACCTTAATTAAGGATAATTTAACCGGGAAAACCATGACTGGGGAAGGGAAATTAAGAAGCGGTTTTAGAGAGGGGCGTATAAATGAATGCTCAAAGAACTTGAATAAGCGTGAAATATTCCTTGAAAGGAAAAGGCATAGCTAGAGGCTTGACTTAAAACATAATCAGCGATTTGCAGCGGAGGGCGTAACTGAAATGATCAGTGTTTACAGCGGAAAGCATAACTGAGATACATGTATGAAGACATATATCCTTTCTGAGCCTACTTTAAGTTCGACAAAAACTCCACTCAGCAACACTTCATCGCCTATCACAGCTCAACTTGCACAAACATAAATATACGAAGGGCTAAGTACAAGAGTACTTAGTGGGCAGTTGCCAAAACTAAAGCATAAACTTAACATCATCAACAAAAACACAACATCGCATAAGAGGTATACGTTTCTTTCAAATCCTTTGCTTACTAAACATTTCCAAGATCATAAATAGCATTAGTGCATTCTTCATCATTAACAATCATAAACACTCATAAACAAGCATCGTGTCGTGGAGAAGGCCTTCCCCAACGAACACGGGCATCGCGCCGTGAGGGGGGGCCTCCCTCAGCGGTCACGGCATCGTACTATTGAGGGAGGCCTCCCCCAATAGACGCTAACATTGTACCGTCGAGGGTGGTTTCCCCCAACGAACGCTGAAACACTGGCATACTGGCATCGCGCCGCGAGGGAGGCCTCCCTCAGCGGACACGGGCATCGCGCCGTGAGGAAGGCCCTCCTCAGCGGACACGACATCGTACTGTTGAGGGAGGCCTCCCCCAACAGACGCAAGCATCAAACACAGGCATAAACTTATTAGCGTAAAGCATTCAAGCATAACAAAGCGTAGTTCGCATGAGGCGTAAATAGCATAAACAACATAGCGTAAATCATTTAGCGTGAAGCATAATAAAGCATAAACTTGCATAGTTCTTCAATATCATTTTATTTCACGTGTAAGAAATTGCCCACCTGGTAGAGAAGACTCGCGACTAAGCCTTAAACTCCTGCGTTCAACCTTGATTCGGAAAGGCATAACGTAAGGTCTTAGTCCAAGGAAATTCTCAAATAAATGAGGATGCGTAATATAATTATGCATGGCTCATATTCCTTTTTATTACTGAGATAATAATTAGGGAAACTTTATCACTAGTCCTTGTTATTAAACAATTAACCCAACTAGGTTCCGTCCCATGAGGTCAAGTAATTAACTATAACGGCGGGCTTTCCCCTACTAGCCGAAAACCGCGGAGCAGCAACGGCGGAGACGATATCAGACTGAGGAAATTATGCTTCCTCCCTTCATTCTTTGCACTCGATTTTGAAATGAAGGTAGTGAGATGAAGAGGGGGGCAGCCGAGGATCGGCGCCCTCGGCGGCCTAACGACCAGCGGACGCCGCTACGGGTGCAGCGGCGCGGCGAATCTCAGTCAGCCTTCCAGTTGCAGCGGTGGTGGCGGCGGCGGCACCTCAAGAAGGGAAGAAAATTAGGGCTCGCTCAAGCTTCGATGGAAATTGAGAGCGAAGAAGGCAGAGATGGAGGTGAGGGAGGAGGTTCGACCGCCGTTCACCGGAATTCAGGAGTGGCGGCGGCGATTCCTGATTTTGGGAGAGCTAGGGCTCGATTTGGAAGGGGGAGTAGGGCTTCCATTGTTTCTGTTGATTTGAGAGAGAGATGAGAGTATGACGGCAAGAGGCGCCGCCCTCGGCCAGGCACGGCCGCGCCGGAGCCGCGGAGCCGCGGCGGCGGACACCTTGGCTGAAGACGGATCGAGAGGAAGAGAGATGACCAAAGGGAGTGTCTGATTTGAGAGAGAGACCTGGGGCTTGCATACAGAAGAGAGAGAGGGAGGAGAATGCCGGGCTTAGGCGCGGCGGCAGTCGACGCCGACCGGAGACGGAGGCGGCAGAATTCGAGAGGGAGGAGAGAGGCGCGATTGGTTTGAGAGGGAGAGAGATAACCGAGAGTGAGGGAGTTGAGAATTGGGTTCCCCTTTTAATTCATAAATTGGGCCGATTTTAAATGCTGATTGGGCCTCTGATTTTATTTATCTGGGCCTTTGATTATTCATTTTTTTTGGGCTGCTGTATCATGTCAGTTGGGCTGATTTTTATTTAATTTCAAGCCCAGGATAAATCATTCTATTCTTGGGCTAAGAGATAAAACTATGAGCTTGAATTTTATGTAGTTGGACCTCGTATTATTTATTTAATTGAGCCCAACTACTTGCTTAATCATTTGGGCCCAAGATAATTATCATATTACTTGGACCTCTTCATTATTATTTTAGCCCAATTGCATTACTTTAACCCGAGTACTCCTAATTAATTATTAGGCTGCATTATGTTGAGCCTTTTAATTATTTGACTTATATTATTACTTCAATTCATATTTGTTTAGCCCGATTAATTAGACGCAGCTACCCAATTACGATTAATTTTTACGAGGTTATCTTATCAAGCGGATGTTCGATTTAGCTACTTTCTTTTATCGATTAAATAGGACGACTTCTATTTATTATCAAGTGGGGTTAAAACACTCTAAGATGAGCAGATTAATTATAGTTACGATTCGATTTCATGAAGCGAGACTTAGTTAGTTTTGTTAATCCAATAGCTTGTTTATTAATAAAACTCTCGGGTTATGATACTAGGATAATAAATCATGCATAAGAGAGTCATGCATATTTAATTTCGTATTCTCATTATTTGAGAATTCTGCTCGAGAAAATATCTTATTTAAATTCTCGCAATAAAGGTCAAGCGCGAGAGTAATACCTAGACGAGAGCTACTGCACCACAACTAGAGCTATAATCAGGTGGGCTTATTTTTCATATGTATGCTTGAGTTATTAAGCTCTAAATATTTCATGAAATGAAAATTGTTTATCCAATAAATATTTTTGTGCGCTCTGTTATGTTTAAGGCTCGCAATTCATGGATCGATCGAGGTTCTCTTATGACCTAACACGTTGTTTGAGAATTGTGTACACTTGTTAGTTGTTTCGGTGGGTTGATCTCCATCGGGCACTAATTCATGTCAGAGGCGTTATAAGGGTGCTCGGCTGGATGTGTTCCGGAGCATGTATCATGTAAGGCCTGCCTGGGTAGCGTCCCGAGGTCAATTCAACTTGTCTGAGTTACGTCCTCAGGGCAAGTGTCATGGGAATGAGGGATCCGTCGGTGGCTAAAAGGTCCGGGATCACAACGAGTAACAGAACAGAGTGTGACAACAGCGCGTTAATAAAATGAAATGTTTTAACATGCTTAGAAGTCCTTTACTTTAAAACCTTCTAAGTTATGTCATGAATGATTGGATAAACTGCTCTTACGAATTGTGAAATGTTTTAAAAGTTGCAGCCCACTAAGTACATTAGTACTTAGCCCAAATATTTTCAAATGTTTTTCAGGTTCATTGGCTGGTGCTGACGGGGAGAGCTGAGGCTAGGGTTCAACTCCGTGTTTTGACTTCCGCTGTAGTACTAGCCTTTATCTGTCTTTCATTTTCTTGACTTAAGACCTTTAGGTTATGACTCTAAACGATATCTTTTGTTGAGCCTAGACTTTTGACCTTCAAGTATTTTGATTAAGGAATGTTGGTTATCTGAAGCATGAAATTAAACTTATGTGATCCTGAGTTTGAATATTGTCATTTGATTGGCAACTCTTAAGGCCTTTCAATTTACCTCCTTTCAGTTTATCTCTTTGGAATATGAATACCCTCCTCGATCCGCGCACTTGGGCGCCCATGTCCCATCTGCCATCTCCGCCCAGATCCGCCGCTCTAACCTCTCCACCTCTCCAGATCGGAGTCCTCTCTTCCATTTCGGCCCAACCCCCAGCGCGCCGCCGCTCTGACCTCTCCACCTCTCCAGATCGGAGTCCTCTCTTCCCCCATCTGCTATGATTGAGCCGCTTTCCCACCGGTCCGGCCGTCCACCTCCAGTCTCGGACCTTCCCCCACCCGAAATCCTTCTCGGTCCCTCCCCCACCCCAAATCCCTCTCGACACTCGACAGTCGGCCCTCTCCAGAATCCAACTCCAGCCCACCACTGCGCCGCACCAACTCCGGCCGCTGCCCTCTCCTCAGGTAAACCTTGGAATATGTTTTGTGTTCTTCGAATAAAAAGTGTGAGAAGAAAAGGAGTTCACTTGTGTTTTTGTGAGAATTGTTATTGAATTTGATCCTAGATTTGTTTGTTTTTCGTGATTCTTGCTAGAATGATTCGTCCAAGTTGATGCAAAACAGGGATTTCGGTTATTTGCTGGTATCTTGTTTGAGATGCATATGAGTAACCAGCAATTCTATTTTTGTCAAATTATTTGAACTTTACTTCATTCAGTCATTGTCGTTTTTATGCAACCTCGCCATTGTCAAATTATTTCTTTTGAATTTGTCTAATTTTTGGTATTACTCATTTGTGTTTTTTTTTATGTAATTTGATTTTTTTTTGGTATTTGTAGGATGAGATTTGCAAGGAGCTTCAAGATCAAATGCCATGTTTTATAAATATTGTGTAATTTTGATACATTTTGTGGATTTATTTTGTGATTTTGCATTGTGGACTGAAATTTTTGGAATGACTACATAACATATTTTATTTATTATTAATACACGAACCGAGCTCGAACTCGAGTCCTGAATTCGAAATCGAGCTCCAAAATTGAGCAAATTCGAGCCGAGCTCGAACTCGAGCCTGAATTCGAAATCGAGCTCGACTTCGAAATCGAGCTCCAAAATCGAACCACATTCGAGCCGAGTTCGAGCTCGAGATAAACGAATAATTAACGAACCGAATACGAATCGAATTCGAACTTAATATTATTCTGTCGAGCCGAGCTCGAGCTCATTTTAAAGCTCGATCTCGAGCTCGAGCCGAACTCGAGCCTACCTAAAATTTTGCGAGCCGAGCCCGAGCCTGCAGGTATTCGGTTCAGCTCGGTTCGTATACAGTCCTAACACATGTCTTCTTTCTATTGATCTATGAAACACATGTCATAGCAATGTTTGCATTTTGTGGTTATTTCTTTATTCACATAACTAAAACTGCACCTATCTCCAAATTAAAAAATTGTATGTGGAAAAATCATGGCTACTTGTTTGGTAATGTAACAGCCCGTTCATGGGAAAAATAAAATATAATAAATAAAAGAACTACTTAAAATAAAGGAGGTTGATGATATAAAATAAGGTTGTAATACGAGAAAGATCCCAATGATTCAAATAGGTTTACTTCGCAGCTCCTTAGAAAAGAAATAGGAAAATAAAGAGAAAACTTGACTGCGCTGAATAAACTTGACAACTTACCCTTTTTAAATGGGTTATTCATAATTTGAAGAGATAAAACGAAAGGCATTGAGTGATGCCAATCAATTGATAATATTGAAACTCACAGGATCACATAAGTTTAGTTTCGCGACTCTGATAATAATCAATGATGACTTCATTAATAGAAATACGAATTAAGAGTCTAAGCTCAACAAGATAATACTGCACCATATGATAGAAGATCTTAGTTTAAGGGATTGAAAAATAAGATAGCAAGCTAGTCGTTAGCGGAAGCAAAAGACGAAGCAGAATCCAAGCCTCAGCTCAACCCCATCTGCACCAACCGATCAACCTGAAAACATTTAAAAATATTTTGGGCTGAGCACTAGTGTACTCAGTGAGCTATGCATTTTATAAATATTTTATGAAATAACCAAGGCAGTTTATCCAATATCACAATCATAACTTAGAAGGTTTTAAAACAGAAATCCACTTCTAAGCATGATAAAACTTTTTCTCATTAAGTGGCGCGCCATGTGACGTTTGATTGTTACTCGCTGCTTATGATCCCGGACCTCTAGCCACCGACGGATCGCTTTCTTTTCTCCTATTTATCAATCTCGGGACGCACCCGGTCAGATCAATAATCATATCTGTGCTTCGGAACACATCCAGACAAGCACCCTTATAACGTCTCTTAGCTTTGTTAGTGCACGATGGCGATCAACCCATCGAGCCACTAACCTTGTGTACACAATCCTCATCTAACGTGTTAGGCCAAATGAGAATCTCGATCGATGCTTATGCGAGCATTAAACAATACAGAACGCACATAAAAACATTTATATTGGATAAACAAGTAACTTTCATGAAATATCAGAGCTTATATAACTCAAGATACATTGTATGTAAAATAAAGCCCACCTTGATTGGACAAAGTCCGAAGTCAAACGTAACTCGTCTTGCAAAAGCAATGCTAATCTTCTTGGTCAACTGAGCATACAAGATAATCTAATCTTAATATGTCTTGTGATACTAGCCTTAGATAATAGTAAAGCGAGGGTACTAAGTTCTGATTTGCTATGCTCGGGTTTTAAAACTCACTTTATAATCTTGAAAATTCAAATTTTCATCTCAGGGCACCAACAATACCCTTGCTTGACTTCATAAAACTTTTAACTTAAAAATAATTTCAATACATAAATATTTTTCTTTTCAAAAACATAGTATATTTTCATTCTAAATAAAACATTTATATATGCGCTTATAACATATAATTGGCATAATTATATGCATATAAAATTATGATGCAGTTGCATTGTTTAATAATTAAATAAGCCCATTACTCAAATTAATATATGCCCAACAAAGAAAATAAATAAGTCCAAGTTTTAATTAGAGTAAAATTTTGAAATAGCCAAAATGAAGCATAAAACACAATTTATGGCCACACATTGAAACAACACAAATTTTGGCCATTTTTATAGCTTTGGGACGTTTTTGCCCTTAATTGGGCGGACTGGGTAGGGTCAGAAGCGCGGGTCGCGTGCCGGGTAGGATCAGGCACGCGGGTCGGGTTAGGCACTTATGGCACTATTAGTGCCATAAGTGCCAAGCTTGGCACTTATGGCACTATAAGTGCCATAAGTGCCAACGAATTTTTTTTTACTCCCCCTGCCCTGTCTACCCCCCAGACCCCCGACCCCACCCACCCCACCCACCCCCAAGCCAAAAACTTTTACTTTATTATTTTATTTTATGGCACTTATGGCACTAATAGTGCCATAAGTGCCAACAAAATTTTTTTTTACTCCCCCTGCCCTGTCTACCCCCCAGACCCCCGACCCCACCCACCCCCAAGCCAAAAAATTTTACTTTATTATTTTATTTTATGGCACTTATGGCACTAATAGTGCCATAAGTGCCAACGAAAATTCAAAATAAAATAAAGTAAAATGGTCTTTTTAGCACTTATGGCACTAATAGTGTCATAAGTGCCAAACATGCATAACAAATATAGAAACAACAGCATCATCTAAACCCTAAATGGAACATTAAACCCTAAAGGATAATCTAAACCCTAAATGGAACATCTTAAACCCTAAATGGATAATCTAAACCCTAAATGGCATATCTAAACCCTAGGGAAGTGTTTAATTTTAAAAAGTTCCTTTTGGCTGGGGGGTAGGTGGGTCGGGTGGTGGTAGGGTACGGGGGTCAGGGGGGTAGGCAGGGCAGTGTGAGTTGAAGTAAAAAAAAAATTATTGGCATGGGGTGGGGGGGGGGTGGGTTGGGTCGGGGGTCTGGGGGTGACAACCAGGGGAAGTATGGGGTGGTGGGGGTCGGTGGGGTCGGGGGTCTGGGGGTAGACAAGCAGGGGAAGTAAAAAAAAAAAATTTTTTTTTTTTGGCTTGGGGGGTGGGTGGGGTCGGGGGTCTGGGGGTAGACAAGGCATGAGTTAATCCCTAAATCTGGATCCGGGTCAAAGAAAGTTGTTGGATCTATTGGGTTAAAGGGTAAATTAGGTAGAGCACATAAAAGATGGCCAAATATTGATATTTTAAATTTTATGAACAAAATTTAAGTTTCAATCACCAATAGGGCCATCCGGTCCTATTGTTTCTTTTAATTAATTGCAATGGCCCAAAATGAGCCCAAAATAAACTCCACCCAATTTCCCTCATCTTCTTCACGCAGCCAAATCCCCTTTCTCTCTCTTACGCTCAAACTCCATAAACCATCTTTCCCATTTTCCTTTTCCACGCCGCCTGCCGCCTCCCACGAATCTGGCGGCGCGTCTCCGGCGATCACCACCGCCGCCCTCATCTCTCTATATCCTTCTCCTTCGCCCGCCCCTCTCTCTGTGTCTCCTTTCTCCGCCGCACTGCACAGCCAGCACCGGTGGCCGTCACCGTTACTTCCTCAGACCGGCGCTACCCCTTCCTCCGTCTCTATTTCTTCTCAGACCCTTCACCCACAATTCCCCCAAAATTCAGAAACCTTCCTCCCATAATCTCAGCCCTAAGTCTCTCTGAAATCCCCTCCCTTTCCTGTCACTCGACAACAGCCAACGGCTGCCGCCTCTTACCCTCGATTCACGGCGAGAATCGCCGCCCTACTCTCATTTGGCGACAACAGCATCAGCCCCCAGGCCCGCTGTCATCGCCGCCCAAGCGCCCTCCACCATCTCCATCTCTCTCGCTCTCTTACCAGAACGGGCATCGGCCACCGCTGCAGAGGTCCCTCTGCTCGGCTACGTCCTCGACTCACACCGCACACACCGACACTCACAACAAGAATCAAGCTCAACAAGATCGGAGCTCAAAGATTGAAGTTTTATCAAAATAAAAGGGTTCGTTCGTCTCTGTGTTTCTTCAATTCCTTCACAAAAGTCCAGCTCAAAGTATAAATGTATTTTCTCTGCTTATATAAAGTATAGATGTAAATTGAAGAGTATATATATATACAAATCAATTATAAAGTCCTTGTTTCGGGGTATGATTTCTGTATAAATGTCAAGGCACAAGTTTGATGGTATCGTCTGTGATGATTTTCGTTGGTTTTGTGTGTCACTAATTATTAATCAAATAACTAAGCAGTAACAGATCAAAGAGTAGTATATAGAGTAGATGATGTAGAGCTATGAAGTTAAAGGTGAAACCTTGGTGTGGTTTTGTGGTTCTAGCTTTGAATAGACTGAGTTTTGTGACTGTTTTGTTTGAGTTTTCTGCAAAAACATATGAATTATGCTTAAGGTCTGATTTGATGAGAAAAACAAAAAGGAAAGTGAGTAATGGAGCCTGAACCTTTCTTTTTCTTCTATTTCTTGAGTAAGTAGTACTTTGCTTGTTGCCTTGTGGAAGATATTGGAGTGAGATATGGAGAAAATGTCCCGAATGATCGGGAGGAAATGAGGATGATTGGTGATGGGTGATTGGTGTAAAGGGTGTTTCTGCAGTAAAGAATGCAGAACGAAATGGTGATTGGGGTAAAAGAGTAGAGAATTTATGGAAGGTAAAAAGAAGCATGGCCTTTTGGGAGCCATATCTCATGAACTAGGTTTTAGATAATTAAACCATCATTTGAATATAACTATGAAAATATCCAGATTTCTTTTTTTTTTTTTTTTCTCCGGGCATAACTACCTATAATCCAAATTCAAGATTCTTACTAAAATATTCTATTGGGAAATATCGGGGTATTACAGGTAATTAAGGTAAAAGTTGACACAGATAACTTGATGCTGAAAACCATGTCGAAAAATTTATTGCGACTAAAAAGATGGAAAAAGCAATGCTAATGAATTGGCGGTAAAAATCTTCTGTCGAATTGTGTTTTAATATTGTGTATAGATATAGATAATTTAGGGGATAGTAGTCTCTGATGATATTCTTATGTTTGAATTAGAGTTTGAAAATTAAAAAGAGAATGAAAGATCTCTAAACTGACATGTCAACGATTCTGTATTCAGCTTGCATCTTTGACTAATGAAAATGCTTTAAATCTGCTTCTACTATGCAGGAATATCTTATTTTTAGCTACCCTGGTGGGCATCCTTAATCCTATTGAGGTTTCAATATGGATTTGGAGACGGAAAACAGAATAGCTGCCATTCTTTTAAAGGAGGCCGCAGAATTGCGTCGTGAGGCTCAGAAGGAAGGTGCACTTGCTTATCTTCGTGAGCCCACTGTTAGGTTTAGGCCGAATTCTCGTTTCTTGACTGCAACTGTTCGTGGAGTTCAACAAGGTAAGTTTTAGCTGCCTATTTTTCTTTCTCTGGTGTTTGAATGGACTATGGTTTAAATATATGTGTGCTTCTCTGACTAATGGATATGGTGGTTTTTGTTCTTTAGAGTTGTCCTATATACGAAATCCTTAGTTGGATTTGACTTGCCTTGGCTTCAGAAATACTAAAGGGTGTTCTCAAGCAAATATCATAAAGCTCCCTTGTCTAATACTGACCTAATTATGCATGTCAATGATGACAGGCCATAAGTCATAGAAAGGACTGAAAGATAGCCTTTTCTTTAGCCAGCATGGAGGGTCTAATTATTCCTGTTGTCTTTTATGCATCAAAAGTCTTTTTATGTTACCTTAACTCCTTAAGTTGGCTGTAGAGGTCTGCAATGAAATACTAGGAAGCTCAAGCTATAGTCTTGTCTTAGATGTTCTACTGAATTTAATAAACAAATATTTGACTGGATTTATGAGTTGAAATGGTGTGTTTGTCAGTAAGTTATAATTTTTTCTATGACGTACATATTTTACTCAAAATCTTTATCTTAGATGAGAAAATCTGTCTAAGTTTTATTGAGCATGCAAATAAACTAAAGAAGCCGAAATCACTTTTTTGTACCTAAAGTTTGTTTGATCTTCTGGATGTTAGTTGCTGGACAGTAAATTGAACTTTCTCTTTTTTTTATCTTCTTTTTCTGGCTGTTATATGGAAAGGTGAGCTGAGCTACTGTTGATGTATTGAGACTGCAAGTAGCTTTCTTTGAAGTGTGGCAAGTTTCACAGAAACACGGTTCTCTTTTCTAGCCAGTTCTAGTATCTTATGTATCTATCTGGATACAATATTGTACGACTCCCATTTGATATTTGGTACTGCAGCAAATCGTGTCGTTGAAGTTAATGAGATGTGGCGACTAAGGGAAAAACAGCTGGAACTGGACAATAAGCTTACAGGAATCAGAAGTGGGAGCAACAGTGGAAGAGGTCACAAGGACATTCGCGAATCTCACACTAGTACAAGTAAAGCAAGCAATGAAGTGGAGAACAGTGCAAATGTTTCTCTCTCTTCAAAGAAAAGATCTGTTGAGCATTTTGATCCAATGGAGGATGAAGGTCTAAAGGATGATGAGATTGACCAATTTTTACAGTCCAGGTTTGTTTGCTTATGCACGTTATATTCTGTATACAATTTGGTGACCTTTCCCTTGCAGACTTATTTAGTATTTGTGCTTATTATCTTTCCAATTATAGAATCAAGCGAGGCAGGGGCTCTGTTGGATCAAGGATGGACGAAACCGGGCCTTACCTTCCCCTTAAGCCAGATTCTAATAACAAGTTTGAGAGCGATATTGAGATGTCAAATAAAGCAAGAGTCGTGCTTGGCCCGAAGAAGCCTTATTCCCTGACATCTAGTGAATCATCTTCAGATGATGAGTCGCGTTCACACCGGAGGAAGAAAGCTAAGGTAGCCTCAAGCAAGCGGCATTCGAGGAAACACAAATCAAAAGAAAAATCGAAAGACAAGAGTAGGAGGAGGAAGGACAAGAAAAGTAAACATCATAAATGACCATGCAGCATTTTTCAAATGGAAAGCAGCAGGTGGCTTAGGCCTTGTCTCAGAATCGACCAACCCCATACATCAATACATGTGGTTGCCATGTACATTAATTTATGTATTTGCTCATCTTTTTATTATCACTTATGGAATCACTTGACATTGTTGTGTTGGCCAACTGCCTATCGAAGGGAATGTAGAAAAAATCTTGATGTCCGCGTTTGGTTCGTAATGAAGTGGGTTGTATTCATGATGCATGTGCTATGGAATAGGAACGAATTCGAGTTTATTCATGAAAAATGAATAAGAAGTGGAAGGATAGGCGTATAATTTAGTTGCGTGAAATCAACGCCTAATCTAAAAAGCAGTAAATGACACCGGATTTACGTGGTTCGGTCGAGAAGACCTACGTTCACGGGGGTTTTTGGGGGTTTTCCACTATAATCGAGAGAGTATTTTACAGTTTACAAGTTGTGGGTTCACAAAAATGACTATCCCCCCAAATGCGAGCTAAAATGAGTTATTTATAGAAAAGAGAGAAAGTAAGGTCCATTAACCCACTAGCCCTAAATAATTGGGCCCAAGCCCCTATTCCATGAGCTTCGCTCTTTAATCGAACCGAGAGTCGAGCTGCGCTGCTGTAGTAATTCCCTGTCAAGTCCAACTGAACCAAATATTAATAATAATAATAGCATTAATAATAAAGATAAAAGGAAAATACTATAGCCCTGTTTAGCACAACGCTGGTGCATATTTCAGTCCTCATCAGCTACTCCCCCCCAAGTCTGGTTGAACCGGGTATTCTTCGTGTTCAGCCAGCGAAGTATTGTTAAAGCTAGCGTTGTGCTGTTTTCCTTAATCCCTGCAAATCATGAAGACATAAGAGTTTTACTACTGTAAGAATGCAAAGATAAGCATTTTCCCCTTGACCTTGGAATTGTAGTTTCAAGTTAGATTTCCTTCTTGTTTGTTGAATGTTGACAAAGATAAATAATTTCCATTTCTTTGGGCGCATAAGAAGACCAGCGCTGAGAATACCCCATATTGAATACTTTGCATAGATAAGCAATATAAATGCTTTGTGTTGGATGAATCAGAAGACCGTTGCAAGAATACCCGAATAACATAGGAAGATCCATGTCGAAGTTGAGAAATATGATACTCTGATCATGTGAGAAAACTCGTCATAAATATTTGTCGAGTCTGAACAATATACCCTATTGTTGAGCGCGTAAGAAATCCAGCGCGTGAGAAGACTAATAGATAATCCGCGTGTAAGAAAACCAGCGCATGAGAAGACCGATGGATGACAGTAGCACGCCTAAAGGCGGCTTATTTCTCGCTGAGCAACGATTAGAATAGATCAAAGCAGCCCATAGAGCAGAGGTGCAAAATAGTGTAGCCCGTAGAGTAGAGCAGAGCATCCCGTAGAGTAGGGTAGAGCAGCCACAGAGTAGCGGAGAGCATTGAAATCACGGCAGAACATTGAAATCATGGCAGAGCATTGAAATCACGGCAGGGCATTGAAATCAAGGCAAAGCATTGAAATCACGGCAGAGCATTGGAATCACGGCAGAGCATTGAAATCAAGGCAGAGCATTGAAATCACGGCAGAGCATTGGAATCACGGACGGTGGCAGAGCATTGGAATCACGGACAACGGCAGAGCATTGGGGTCACGGACGGTGGCAGAGCATTGGGGTCACGAACGGTGGCAGAGCATTGGGATCACGGATGGTGGCAGAGCATTCCTCTACTGCTTCCCTCCTTTGTATGCATTCCTTTGCTGCTTCCCTCCTTTGTGTGTATTCCCTTGCTGCTTCCCTCCTTTGTATGCATTCCTTTGCTGCTTCCCTCCTTGCCGGCTGGAACACTCTGCGCGGAGCATGGAAGACCCTGGGGGTGCAACCAACTTTCGCGGCTTACGATTAAAAAGTAACCCTCTGCGCGGAGCATGGAAGACCCGGGGGGTGCAACCAACTTTCGCGGCTTACGATTAAGAAGTAACCCTCTGCGCGGAGCATGGAACACCCGGGGGGTGCAACCAACTTTCGCGGCTTACGATTAAGAAGTAACCATCTGTGCGGAGCATGGAAGACCCGGGGGGTGCAACCAACTTTCGCGGCTTACGATTAAGAAGTAACCCTCTGCGCGGAGCATGGAGGACCTGGGGGGTGCAACCAACTTTCGCGGCTTACGATTAAGAAGTAACCCTCTGCGCGGAGCATGGAAGACACGGGGGGTGCAACCAACTTTCGCGGCTTACGTGTCATATCCCGGCTTTTAATCACTGATTAAAGGCTTAATTATTAATAATTAGGGTTCGACATCCATTAATAATAAAACTAGTTTGATTTATCTGATGTGATTTAATAGTTATATTGTAACACCCCGTACCTTTCCTTATGTTGTGAAATAGTGTCTTAACACTATTAAGAGTACTGAGATGTCGAGATACGAGATTAATTTTTTTATGACTAGATGAGACAGTTTGTCTTTTAAATAGAGATGTGAGTGGACAAACCAATGATAGAGTTAGAGTGAAGAGATTTGAGAAACGAGTTGAGATAGAGATGCTGATTGAATTGAGCTGAGATTTATTTTATTTCCGACTACCGGGAATAGAATTACCGGATACCGAGTTATCAGAGATTGACTGTCCTATTAAGAAAATAGGAATAATGAGTTGGAAATAGAGTCGAGAAAGAAAGAGTGAGAACCCTTGATGAAAAGAGTCGGTCTGAGAAACGTTGAGTCGTCCGTGTTTTGCCGATTGCTTTGAAGTGATGATATGTGAATTTACGTGACTGATTGATTATGTGATTTTCGTTACGAGTGCTTTTATGAGCAAGTTATTATGATTTTTAATTGAGGACTTTAGCACTTAGAATTTTCATTAAGTTTCCAAAGCAAGTGCGGTTTATTTTTACCGAGAAATCGAATGATGCCGGTTTATGGAAATTTTTCCTAGCGTAATTGTCATGCCCCGACTTTTAATTATGGATAAAAGGGTTAATTTTGATAATTAGGGTTCTGTATCACCCTGTATTTTTTTACATTATTACTATTTTATTACTATTCTGGTAATTAGTGTTAAGGGATACATTAAGGTTTTGCAAACCTGAGCATAGAGTCCTGGTGACTCTAGCTTTTTCTAATAATTGCCTGAGAGGTTATAACGGATAGGATGGAGTTTTCTCAGTAGATTTAGATACGAGCATTCTAGAAGTCCGATGATGATACCTAACTAGAAATAGAGTCGGGGTGAGTGAGTAAAGAATTACTAGAGAGATAAAGTCATATTCGGGAGGCGAGTAAATTGACGTTAGATTTTGACTGATTGCGATGATATGTTTTGAGTGAAATTGTTTGATTGACTATTATGTGACCTACTTGAGACATGTGTGATTTGATTGAATGAATCATGATTTTTCTGAGCATGATAGCACACGAGATAAATTTTAAAATGAGTAATGAACGAGATTTAATTTTTTTTTATTGAAAGTAGTAATGTTATGGTTAATATTAAAAATTTCCTAACAGAATTTCTCGGAGATTTTTTTTTTCTGAGATAGATGTGAAGTGGATTATGTGTGCATTAGTTATGTTATAATTATTTTTGGTCACTTAAGTGCATAATGTGTAGTTTGTATTTAATTAGTGAGTGATTTATTAAATCAAATTTGCACTACACATTTACTACACTTTTTACTAAGCAAATTTTACCATTTACACTACTTATTACCTTTTAACCTATGGTTAATAGTGCAAGTGGCCAAGTGGGAGCTTAGATAAGCTTTCTAATTAAATATTAATTAGTTTTGCTTGGAGGCCAAGCTTATGCATTTAACAAAACAATTTTTCTTCTTCATTTTTTCTCCCCAAGGTCACGCCTCTCCTCTCTCTCTCTCTTACTATCACAATTTTCTTCCATCATCCTCCATTATTAACCATTCTCAAAGCTTCTTAGATCATTTCTATGCTATCATCTCCATTAAAATCAAACTATAAAAACCATATATATTTGAAATCAAGAGCATCTTTGAAGAAGTTAAAGCTTGAAGTCAAGAAGGAGGATTTTATTTTTGTACAAAAAAAACATTGAGTAAGTATTAGATCTAAGCTTGAGTAAGTTATATATGTGTGTATATCTATTATATAATAGGATTAAGCCTTAACCTATGTGGCATATCTAAAATCTCACCATTTCAAAATTTACCATATATAATCTTCATCATTTATTAATTAATTAACTATTACACATTCTATATAAAGATTCATTAATCATAATAAATATAATTAATAATAAATGTATCTATTATATAAGAATATTAACATTACATATACTCTAAATTAATAAATTTTATTATTTATTTTTTCTAGATAAAAATTAGATTTACATGTCTGATAAGAAAAAAATTATAATCTATATACGATAAATTATTTTAATTGAATGTTAGTGATTAGATGTATATTTGTTATTAATTTTATATTTCTCAATAGCGTACATATTATATGTATATGTTGCAATATATTATATTGTATGAATATATATATATATATATATATATATAATATTTATATTCTTAATTTTCAATAAAATTAATTTTAAATTAAGTTTGAATTGAGACATGCACGTATATGTAAATTATAAACGGGTCCGGTCATTGATTTACATGTTTGCATAATAAGGCACAAATTCTATAAATTGATTACTTTAAAATAAAATCTTATTTTATGTCTATCAAAATAATTAAAATTTTATTTTTATTTTTTATAAAATAAATCCATACATTTTAATCTGTCAAAATTTTTAGACGAGATGATGCCCATAACTTGGTTGGTCTTAAAACTCCAAATGATACGATGTTCGATAAATCAGTTATGGTCTTTTAAATATCGGGCGAGATTATTTTCATAATTAGTTATGCTTTTAGAAGTTTGGAATTATATGATACTTACAATTCAATTATGATTTTTCAAACTCCATATAAAATTATGGTCAAAAGGCAAAATAAAAAAGATTGAACAAAATTAATAAATCTTGTAACAACAAATGCAACAAATCAATCCTCCATCATACCTATGTCAAATTTATATGTATTTCTACTCTCTTTTTTTTTTTCTTACGCGTCAACTTTTTATAAAATTTCATATGAAAACTAATGGGTATTTTTATGATCTCAACAAAATTAATAATTTAATTGCTAAAAGTTGTTGAGATTAATATAATTTAAAATGTATTACTAATTGAATTGAATTTAATTAATTATATAAATAATTTACATAAAAATTTATTTTATATAATTATCATAAGAATAACATAAAATATATAAATTACAAGAAAATATGTACCCGTCGAATTTCGACGGGTAATACACTAGTGGATGAAAATAGCATTAAAACCCCTCTTTGTTTTCTTTTTCATTATTTTCGAAAATTGGGGTATTTTACCCTTCAAAAAAAATTCACTTTCTTTTCTTAAATTGAGGTGATATTTATGTAATTGAGAATCTATTGAGTTGATATCCATGAGTTTTTAAAACGATTAGAAAGTATTTTGAATTTTCAAATAGTTTAGTTTGCTAAATTTGGGAAGTTTTTATTGATGATGAGATTTGATGAATTGATGTCTTATATGTGCTATTAAGTGACTCAACTTGATTAATATAAGGTTGGATTAATGATTTATGCATGTTTGTAATTTTTTCAAAAAGTTTAGTTTGATATAAAATAGGCCTTTTTGATTTATGTGCTAATTGTTTGAATTGGCTAAGGATAATTGATATTAAGCATGATAGTAATGATAGTTAAGGGTTAATTTGGCTAATTGTTGATTATATGTGAAATTGATTGAGTTTAGTTTACTATAATTTGGGTATTTTTGAATTATGAAATCAATGTTTGGATTAATGATGCCTATGTGCTAATTGGACTATATAAAGGACTATGGCATGATTAAATTGAGAATTTTGAATGAATTGTAATTTTTCACGGAGTTTAGTTTGTATGTTTACACGAGATCTCTCATATGCGATGAGTTGAGTGTTAAATGTGAACAAATATGGCTATGTGATGATTATTTGAGTTATGAGATGATCTAGATGATTAATGATGGATGAGATTGAAGCTTGAGGTGGAGAAGTGAAAAATGAAAAGTGTTAGTTTGAGGAAGAAGATGATATATATGTGTATCTATATGTGATCTTGTTTTATGATGTTGATTTGTGCTAATTGGTAACCTAGGATGTTAGATCTATGATTTGATCAATAGGTTATACATGATTGGTGAAATTTCGTAGGCCTACTGACCTACTGTGATCGACGGTTTTTCGATGTTTAATAGCTTTGAAAATTTTATAGCAAGTCCCTACATGAGTCTTGAGTACCCTGGTAAAATTTCAAGCCATTTCAACTTCGTTTTATATTTCTTTAAGGGGTTATTGCCAGAAAATACATATACTTTGTCAATTTTCTGGTTTATATCATGACTTTATAATTTGGCCAGAAAATACATCAATTTCCAATTTAATTGCAATTATAACATGACTTTATAGTTTGGCCAGAAAATACACCAAATTTCAATTTATTCTCAATTATAACATGACCTTATTTAGATTATTTTTCATCATAGATGTCTTAATATTTATTGTATTTATATTAAATTTTTATGTATAAAATATTTTTAATTGATTGATTAATTTTTATAAAAATTAAGTTAGATGATTAATTATTTCATAATAATTATTACATAATATATATATGTATGTATGTATTTTTAAGCCATCAATATAATATCTTGTTTTATATATATAAATTTGATTTTAATATTCTATTAATATATATTATATATATATAATAAGTATTTATTTATTTAAATTGTGAAATTATAAAATATTAGGACCAATTAAAAAAATTATGTACATATATAATAGAAACTATGTTAAAAAGTAAATAATATTATATATTATTTACATATAGATGTATATTTATCAAATATATATGTATTTATGTATAGTATATTGTGAGATGAAAAGAAAATTAAAAATATTTAATGCATTAAACTTGATATTATTATACTAAATTAATTACAAGGTCATGTTATAATTGAGAATAAATTGAAACTTGGTGTATTTTTTGGCCAGACTATAAAGTCATGTTATAATTGCAATTAAATTGAAAATTGATGTATTTTCTGGCCAAATTATAAAGTCATGATATAAACCAGAAAATTGACAAAGTATATGTATTTTCTGGCAATAACCCCTTTCTTTAAAATGCAAAACCTAAACTGCACATTACTACCGAGAAGTTCAGAGAACAGGGGAAAGAGTCATTCATTTCAGTAGCTTCCTGTGTCATCTAGCTTTCCAAATTTTTATGGTATCAACCTTATTGTGTTATCTAGATATCCACCAAATTTGAGCTCAGTTGGACAATGTTTATTGTTTTTAAAAAATTGTAACTTTCGGTTGCACAAAACTGCCAGAAATGGTAGATCGTGGTAAAAACGTCATATCTCACAAACCACTTGGAGTTTTTGACTCTACTTTTTTTTATAGGAAACTAGACTCGAAGATCTTTCTTTAGGTATGAGTCTCGAGTCCAGGAGATGTCGGAGTCAGAACAGATTAAATTTTGAAGTTGAGTCAGTGTAAAAACAGAGCATGTTTTGATGATGTTTGATTGTGATCCTTATGTGCCTTATGTGATTGTGTTGCCTATGTGTTTGAATGAGATTAGACGAGTCTTATATGAGAGATAAATCGAGACTTAGAACCATGATTTTCTTGAAACCTATCCTTGAACTTAAGGATTGAGATGAGTGGAGAGTTTATATAGAGTTGAGTAAGGAGATAGAATATGAGATAGAACATGAGTTAAGGCTTGAGAATTAGTCAATGAGTTTCTAATCGAGATTCATTTTATGACATGAACCTTCGATGATGATGATGATCCCTGAAGACACGAGCAGAGCAAGGAAGTAAGTAACTCCGCTTTGACGGGAGATTTTGAGTAAGATCTTCAGGTGGGCATTATTTTTATTACATATATAGAGATCCCCTGCGTGACGTAGGCCTCATATACGAATATATGTGCATGATATGTTTTAACTGTTTATTCAGCTTTTATGAAATGCTTATATGTTCAATGCCCTTTACGAAAATAAAAATGTTTATGAAAATGAAACGTTTATGAAATGATTGACTGCCAAAAATGTTTATGTTTTTATATGTATCCTATCTGTGTTGGTTCACCAACTTTAAAGGAAATCCAATTGGGATCCTATGCTAGACAAAGGTTGCTAGCTAGGGTTAACGTGTACACTCATGGAGACCGCGAGTCGCTTGCGACCAGTCTTGGCGTCCGTGGTAAGGAGGCCTCCTTCCCGGCGCGTGACAGAAAGGAACAGATATGGATCATATGAAGGAAAATGATAGGCCGATCGACTTTATGAAAATGAAAAGAAATGTTTTTAGTAAGTGCAGGTCTTTCAAGAAAACCCCTGTGTGTTACTGTTGGCAGTTCAATTTATATATATGTATGCATGTTTATTTTCGGCTTATGCCACTGAGTATTTTTATACTCAGCCCTGCATGTATTTCTAAATGTGCAGGTTGAGCAAGCGATGGAATGGCTTGGTGTTGAGCGGGAATTCTTTTGATGGATATGTAATGAAACCTTGAGTATGCATCTCCATATGCATAACTCACACGTTTTTTCCGCTGCAAACACTCTGAAATTGTTATCGTATTGTGGAACGTATTACACTTTCATTTTGTTTAACTTTCACTTGGGTCCAGTTGTTATGGCATAATCGTTTGTAAATTACCCACGCGGTTATATATATATATATATATATATATATACATATCACTAGTTTGTTGTTATTAATGTTGGTTACTTAGCAAATCCCCTTTAATTTCTTTTTTTATTGTTCACCCCAAGTCATAACCCCGGTTAACCCGTCACTGGGATAGTGGGCTGTGACAGAATGGTATCAGAGCAGTTCGTTTGCTCTGGCCCTAGAAACCTTATTCTAAAAAGCCAAGTCTAGTTTGATTCACTAGACATACGTGGGTTCATACGATACCGCTCAACACTCCATTGCATCGTGCTCAATCAAGGAAAAAGGTAACTGCAGTTTCAACGTTTTAAAGATGTTATTGTTCTAAACTGCTTCACGAATATGATTGTGTAAAGAGCATGCTATGATGAAATGTTGAATGTTTTGCCTTTCGTGGCATATCATTGCAGTTATGATGTTATGATAAGAGGAATGATAGAGAATTGACACATGCTTTCCCCAGAAAACATAGATTACTATAAGTGGCATGATCACGATTCTAAAAGAACATAGACTACTAGATTAGTAGGATATCTCTACAATCTAGATTCTTAAAGTGATGATTTAGAAGAATGAAAGAGGAATGAAAAGATATGTACGCGGTAAAGGGAATGCCCAGAATGACGATACAATACGAATTCAAGGCAAACGCTGCATCAAGGGTTTGAGCATAGTCTCTACGTTCGAACGTTCACACGCGACGGAACATCGAATCGACTTCTGCTATACGATAGATTTTAAGAATAGTATGTTTTGTCTGTATATGTGTGTGTATGTTTTAGTGGGGTTTGGGGTTTGAGATCAATAAGATAGAAAACCTTAAGATAAGTTTAGTTGTCATAATGAAACTTATGTTTTGTTATGCAGTAAACTATGTGAAGTCAGTCACCCTAGTAATTTGTCTGTTTTTTTGTGTTCAAAACAGATTCAACTGATCCGATGGAGGCTGTTAGAGGTACATTTAACGTGCACGACGGAGGATGATTGTTATCTTGTTTAATAACTTCAACTAAATTATGTTTAAATATCATGGTCTTTAGGATCTGAATCTCCACAAAAAAGGTGGCCAAAAAAGCAAGATTGGAGACATCTAAGCGACTCAAGGATAAACGAGGTATTCAAATATTAGAGTTATTTGTGTTGTGTCTTTGCATATTTGTTAAGCAAAAAAACTGATTTCACATCATAATCAGATAGAAATGTTGGCTCACAGAACGAACCTCCGATGGATGGAACATGTAGGTGACATTCATATATCCCTTGGGGTTCTACTGTTGATTATATGCATCAAGAGTTCATAATAAAGCTCACCTTGTCTGTTTTGATCAGGTGAATCTCTTGAAAGAGCCAGATTAACTCGCAAGACAGGATACTGCGAAGAATGCAGCCAACAACAGTGACCCCATTTTCGCAGGTTTGCATACTAGAACAACACCATCCTCTTTCTGTGGGTACTTATCTAAGCTAAATCAGTCTCAAGTGGATTCTGTTATATCTATGGGTTTTGGACACTTGCTGGAAATGAGAGTAAGATTTCTGCCAACACAGATGGCATATTGGTTGATGGAGAATTTTGACTACAAAACTAGTGAATTGTTGATTGATGACAATGTGAAATTTAAAGTAACTGAAGATGATGTTTGTAGAGTTTTTGGGTTTCCTAAGGGTGGTGAAGAGATCAACAGATTCTCTATTCGGCTTGTAATGCTTTGAGTATGCAGTGGGTGTCGTTGTTCAACGTTCGACATCGTGACAATATAAAGATTAAAGCTATTTTAGATAAGATGTTGGGAGAGGTGGATGGAGGGCCATGGTTCAAGAGGCATTTTCTCATTGCTATGCAGTTTAGTCTAATAGAGAGCTATCCGAATGGGACGGTTCATCCATTCGTCATGAGATGCTTGGAGGATTTGAGTGTGATCAAAAACTGGAACTGGGCAGGATACATGTTGAAGGCTTTGACTCAGCATGCACA
Source organism: Salvia miltiorrhiza (assembly GCF_028751815.1). Classification (NCBI taxonomy): domain Eukaryota; kingdom Viridiplantae; phylum Streptophyta; class Magnoliopsida; order Lamiales; family Lamiaceae; genus Salvia; species Salvia miltiorrhiza. The sequence continues at coordinate 31,179,183 of NC_080390.1, read as the reverse complement.
AAGTTGGGCCGAGAATGGGAAGAAAATATTATGTGGTCCAATACTATTTCTTGTGGTAAGTATATATTTGGAATTCTTTTTCAAAATACAACTTGCATTAAGTATATGTCTCAAACAATTTACTTAGCAAAATTTTCTTAATGTGCAGCTAGTCTATGTCGACAGAATGTATATGGAAGGTTCGAATGTACCACGTTGATGAGGAGTAATATGTGCAGAGCAGAGGAATGACTTTACCAGGGGAATCACGGGAAGCAGAGAGATGGTTTTTATCAGAGGAATCACCTAAAATCAGAAGAATGGCATCCGCCAGAGGAGCGGTTTTCGCCAGAGGGATGATTCTTGCCAGAGGAATCGTACTCACCAGATGAATCGTACTCGTCAGAGGAATCGTACTCGCCAGAAGAACGGTCCTAGCCAGAGGGATAGCTTGCTCCAGAGGAATCGTCCACCTCACCGGCGAATTTACCTTTTTGCCCTTAACCACGCGGAGTGCATGTTCTTAGATAGGAATTTACTATTTTGCCCCGTCCACGCAAGGAGCATGCTCGGGGAGCGAAATTACTTTCTTACCCTTAGCTTGTATTCCTCTATAAATACTCGTGCATGTGCACTTTGTAACATACGTTATCTTTGATTATCATGCAGCAGTTTTACTCTCGTGCTCTAACAAATCCAATTACTCTTTTCTGTCTTCTCCGATAAAAACTAGGTATAATTCACGATTCCTTAACGATTCACCGATCAATTAGACACCCACATATTTATGTTTCACCATCTGGCGCCGTCTGTGGGAAATTCTGGGCTAAGGCGTGAGGTTCGACCGCTTGCGCATGCAGATCCGTAATTGTGGTCGGATTTGCGTGCGCAGGTCTCAATTGAGCTGATAATCCGATTACCCACCTAGATCCAGTCCGATGCTCGTGTTTTCACACTGATCTACTCCCGATCCTCTAAGATCGACGGTTTTTTATGTTTTCCCTGCATGTGCATGTGGGGAAGGGTACGGGAATTGAGGATCGAAGGCTGATTTGTGGTTACTTTGCACGCGATCATGATAATTGTGTGTGGTTGCGGTGTTTCTTCGTATAATCTGTGTTTTCCTTATGAATTCGACGTATCTCACTAATGATTTGTTGGTTGATGCTCTGTTTTTGCACTCTTGGGCCCTTCGTCGTTGATTTACGGTTATTTTACGCACAATCGTGATAATTATGGACGATTTTCATGTCTTCTCGTTTAATTCTTATTTTCTTTATGGATCTAACGTGTTTTGCTAACGACCTGTTGACTTGTGTTCTGTTTTTGTGTTTTTCAGGATTTTCATGGCTCAATTACCGAGTATTACGTCTCCGTTCCCAAATTTAACTTCGAACTTAGGGGAAAATCTCCATTGTTCTCTTTGCTTACGTCTTAAACCGTGCTCTGGGTTTATTTCCTAGTGCGCGGGGGTGTTTCTTATGGGATCTACTAATGGCTTTCACGCCAGAATTCATGATATTCCGTATTCCATACTCCGTATCCCTCCGATAACGGGTGATCCGATCTGCGTGTTACTTAAAATATCTTCTCACATTTTGCATATGTAGGTACTATGGGTTCTTCGGACACTCACTGCGCTTTGGAAAAGGAATTTGAGAACGCTGGGCTTAACTCTGTTGCTCATACCACTGAGGTGCCGACTTCGCTGTTCAACGGCATGCAGGCTAGCACCGCCTTCACCACGCCGCCGGGCTTTCACGCTATCTCAGCTACCCCGCTGACATGACAGAATGTTAACAACCAGAGATCTGCTCTGGTAACACCGGGTTCCGACATGCCAGGCTTGGCTCCCACGTCTGGTGGTGGACCGCTCAACTTCGGGCTGGCAGAGCAGATGATGGCTCTGCTCAACTACGCTGCTGTACGCCAGGCACTAGGGACGCCTCTGCTGTCAACTGTTCCCGTTGCAGCCCCCCTGATGGGCACGGTTAATCCACAGGGCACTGAAGCCCCACATCCCGCTGCTCTGGAGATGAACGACCCGATGGCTCACAAACAGGCTGCGATGCCCCGGGAAATACAAAGGGTTCCCGCTGATAAGGAATTGGAGAAAAGGCCAGAGGGGAGCTGAGTCAAGCTCAATAGCGTTGTCAGAAGGAAGGGGGTCGACGAGTCTGATAGTCAATCCATCTCTCTCGTGTTCGAGGAGGAAAGGCCAAGGGAGAATGCGAGGCTGAAAAACCAGGTATCACAACTAAAACACCAACTCAAGGACCTGGAGGATTCACTGAGGGAGAAGTCCCAGAGGGACGACAGGGCGCAGAGGTCAGAGAAATCCCACAGGGCAGAGAAGTCATATCGGTCAGAGAGATCGCATCGGTCAGAGAAGTAACATCAGGTTCGCGGGTCAGAGGGACGGGACCAAGAGTACTCCTCTGGGAGGCTGGAGCACAAAGCCCATAAGCGTCATCATGCCCATGATACGCCAAGGGAAATAAGGGAACACGGGAGATACAAGGAGGACAAGAGAGCCAAGACGTCAAGGTTCTACCCCATCAACAACAGGAGTCCTTTCTCCGATGATATCCTGGCAGACACTTTGCCACGAAGCTACAAACCCATTTCTCTGGATTACGATGGCACCACCGATCTGGAAGTACACCTCAACCGGTTTGAGGGATTAGTCACACTCCATATGTACACTGAGGGCATCAAGTGCCGGATATTCTCCACCACGTTGACCGGACCTGCCCAGTTGTGGTTTGGAACACTCACCCCAAATTCCATCTGTTCGTTTGAAGAATTACAAATGCATTTTCTGAGGCAGTTTGCAAGCTCGCGGAGAGTTGGGAAGTCGGCCCTTTCCCTGAAGGATATCAAACAAGATCAGAATGAAACACTGCGGGAGTATACGGCCAGGTTTAACCTCGCTGCTCTGGAGGTACCAGAGGCGGAGTCGCAGATCAAGAATTGTGCCTACGTCAGAGGGCTCAAGCCGGGGCTCTTCTTTAACGAGCTATAAATCAGACCAGCCAAGGACTTTGATGACATCATGGCCAGGCTGCCAGGATACTTACAATTGGAAGACGCTAGGATGGCAAGAAAAGCCGAGAATGACAAACACAGGGCCAGGAAGGCCGAAGAAACATCAGAGCGTAACAGCAGGCATCAAGACCGGGCCCCTTTCAGAGGTTTCCCCCAAGGGTACCCCCTACCCAAGCAGAGGGACCACAGCGCCAGCAGCGTACTGTGAACGAAGTGACTCGTTTTGACGAGTACACCCCCCTGGACAAGCCACCGGAGGAGATCTTTCACTTAATCAAGAATCAACCATTTTTCAGGGCACCTGGGACTTACATAGATGGGCAGCCACAACAAGGACCTAACAACAAATTGTGCGAGTATCACAATGCCTATGGGCACCATACCAAGCATTGCGGGCACCTTAAGCATCAGTTGGAGTTTTTGGTGCACGCGGGTAATTTAGACCAATTCATAGCCCGAGGGAACGAAGGCCGGGATCGAAGGCCAGAACAGAAAAATGAGCCCTGACGGGACCAAGGGAATAATCGAGACCGAAGGCCGGAGGAAAATTGAGATAATCGCCGAGGAGGAGCGGAGCAGGGACGAGAACCCCCTTTCCCGTATAGGAGAGAGGTCCATATGATCTGCGGAGAAAATGGGACACCCACATCCAATAGGGCCAAAAAACAAGTTGTTCGGGCAGTAAAGTCAGGATATTACCCCAAACCAGTCATGGAGATCACAATTGTGGCAGAGGAACCAGCTATCACCTTTGGATCCGAGGATCTGAGGACGATTATGTACCCCCACGACGATGTGCTGGTTATTTCAGCGGATATCGCAACTTGCATTGTGCATCGCGTCTTTATAGACTCGGGCAGCGCGGTGAATATTTTGTATCAAGAATGCCTTCAGAAAATGGGAATCGAGGCCAACATTGAACCCACGAACTCCCCTCTGTTCGGGTTTGGGGGGAGATTGTCATGCCAGTGGGGTTTGTGGAATGGCCGGTTACACTGGGCAGAGCGGATGCCTGTAAAAACAGGATGATACGATTCCTGGTGGTCGACATGCCCCAACCATCCTACAACGTGATACTTGGGAGCCCTGCTTTGACAGCTTTTAGAGCGATTATTTCAATGTTTCACTTGAAAATGAAGTTCCCTATCGGAGGGGGGAGAGTGGGAGAAGTGTGGGGAGACCAGAGAATATCAAAGGAATGCCACGTAAGAATGCTGGCAACGTCTTCAGGGCAGAAAAGAGAAAGAATAACAGAGGGACCGGATGCACGGAAGAAGGGAAAAGTGGGCGAAGTAAATGCCCTGGTAGAGGAGCGACAGGAGCTGGCGGGATTATTAAAAGACCGGGACAGTGCAGAGAAGACCGCCCTGGTTTCCACCAGTGACGTGTGCAATATGATAGAATTATTTCCGGGGCGAGAGGGTTTTCAGATCAAGATTGGGTCTTCCATGGATGAGCAAACCACAGAGGAGTTAATTAGCTGCCTCCGAAGAAACGTGGATGTGTTTGCCTTTAGCACAAGCCGATTTGAAGGGAATCGACAGAGGGTTGGCAGAGCATTGCCTCAACGTGGATCCTAAGGTCAAACCAGTAAAACAAAGAACGAGACACTTTGGGGCCGAGAAAGATGCCGTAATCAGAGAACAGGTCCAAGGGCTGCTGGATGCAGGGCATATTTAGGAGGTGCAATACCCAGAGTGGATTTCGAATGCCGTAATGGTGGCCAAGAAGACGAATACCTGGCGGATGTGTGTGAATTATCGAGACTTGAACGCTGCCTACCCGAAGGACCACTATCCTCTGCCGATGATCGATCAACTAGTAGATTCTACATCTGGGTACGCACTCTTGTCAATGATGGATGCGTACCAGGGCTACCACCAAGTGAAGATGTATAAAGGGGACATCGCCAAAACGGCTTTCGCCGTCTGTTGTGGGGTTTATGGTTGGAAGAGCATGCCATTTGGTTTGAAGAACGCAGGGGCTACATATCAGAGGATGATGGAAAAAATCTTCAAAGAACAACTTTCAAAGAACATATCAGTATATGTAGACGATATGTTGGTGCGCAGTATCAGAGCGGCAGATCATGTCTCTGACTTGGAAGAGGTCTTCATGGTCATAAGAAACCATCGGCTTATGCTCAACCCGGCAAAGTGCACCTTTGGGGTCACCACGGAAAAATTCTTGGGATACAAAGTTACCCCCGCAGGGATTGAAGTCAATACAGAAAAAGTCAAGGCTATCATAGAAATGACACCACCCAGAGGGATCAAGGAAGTACAGACTCTGAACGGGCGTATCACTGCTCTGAGCAGGTTCATCTCGCGGTCAGCAGAACGTAGCATGCCATTCTTCAAAATCTTAAGGAAGGGGACCAAATTTCAGTGGACAGCGGAATGCCGGACAACATTCGAAGATCTTAAAGCTTACTTAGCCGAGCTCCCGACTCTGACCAAGCCGATCTCGGGGGAAGTATTGTACTTATACATAGCAGTGGGAGAGGAATCAGTCAGCTCTGTGCTCATCAGAGAAGAGGGAAATCATCAGAGGCCGATCTACTTTGTCAGCAGAATCATTCAGGGCCCCGAGTTAAATTACACGGAAATCGAAAAGGCTGCTTCTGGCGGTCATGGTCACGACAAGAAAGCTGAGGCCTTATTTCTTGTCACATGGGGTAGTGGTGCGGACTACTTTACCTTTCAGGCAGGTGCTGGGGCGACCGGATTTGTCAGGGAGAATGGTCAAGTGGGCCGTGGGGGAGTATAACGTGGAGTATGAGCCATGAACGGCAATCAAAGCACAAGCTCTTGCGGACTTCATCCAAGAAACTACTCGCCGCCCTGTGCAGGAGTTCTGGATCGCCTTTGTGGATGGGTCAGTCACCAAGGAAGGGTGTGGAATTGGGGTATACATCATTTCTCCGTGCGCGAACATATATCAATTTGCCATTAAATTCACTTGTCGGATGTCCAACAACGAGGCTGAATATGAGGCTGTGGTCAGGGGGGCGCATATTTTGTCAGAACTAAGGGCCGAATGCGTTATCATCAGGACCGATTCTCAGTTAGTGGCTCAACAATTCTCAGGGAGTTATCATGTCAAGGACCATCGGATGAAAGCATACCACTGCAAAATCAATGAAATGAAACAAAAATTCATGGAGTTCAAAATCGAGCAGATTTCCCAGGAAGAGAACACAAAGGCAGACTTATTGGCGCGCATGGCTAGCGCAGTGGAACAGACATGGAATGATGAGATCATATTGCTCTGTGATACCAGAGAAATGGGGACTTCACAGGTTTTCTCAGTGGAAATCAGGGATGATTGGCGGGCCCCAATTATACACTTCCTCAAGACAGGGGAGCGATTGAGCAAAGAATCTAATCAGAGGGCTCGATACGAGAATTATTGCTTGATCAATGATCAACTTTACAAGCGATCTTTTACCCAACCCTTACTAAAATGTTTATCTCCTGAGGAGGCTAATTTTGCTTTAAAAGAAATTCATGCAGGTTGCTGTGGTGGGCACACGGGATTCCGGGACCTCGTACGAAAAGTTATTTGGGCAGGCTATTGGCATAACATCAACAAGGATGCCAGGGAATTCGTCCGCAAATGCGAGGCTTGCCAGAGACATGCTGGGAGAATCAATATCCCGGGGGAAACCATGGGAGTCATGTACGCTGCATGCCCATTTCACAAGTGGGGCATAGATATCGTTGGGAAGTTGCCCACGGCACCAGGGGGTAAATGCTTCCTCATAGTGGCAGTGGATTACTTCTCCAAATGGGTTGAAGCCGAAGCTGTGGGGAAGATCGACGAGGTGACAGTGGAGCGGTTCATCTGGAGAAACATATGCTGCAGATTCAGCGTCCCAAGGATCATCGTGTCAGACAATGGAACCCAGTTTACGGGGTAGAGAATTGCTGACTTCTGTGACCGAATGGACATCACTCAACGTTTTGTGTCCGTGGCTCACCCTCAGGCAAATGGGCAGGTGGAGCTAGCTAACAGATCAATCTGTGAAGGAATAAAAAATCAGAGCAGAGAGAAATGGGTCGAGGAGTTGGACACCGTCCTTTGGGCCTACCGAACTAGCCCAAAGACAGCAACCGGCGAGGCGCCTTTTACCCTGGTATACGGATCCAATGCAGTGATACCAGCGGAGGCTAGATTGGAATCACATCGCATCACTACTTACAACTCAGAGCAAAATTCCGAACTACAAAGAACAGACCTCGATCTTGTTGAGGCGCAGAGGGACGAGGCTCAAGTCAGAGCGGCGAAGTATAAAAGCATTATCAAGGCAGGATACGACAAGAGGGTCAGAGCAAGGAAGCTAGCTAAGGGCGATCTAGTCCTCAAGAGGGCCGATGCATTGAAGCCAGTGGGCAAGTTTGAGCCTAATTGGGAGGGTCCCTTCATCATCACTGAGGTCCTGGGCGGCGGAGCGTACACTTTGTCGGATCCAGACGGCAGAGCTCTCCCCAGACCATGGAACATCAATACTTTGAAGAAGTTCTATGTGTAAATGTTTATTCAATGACATGTCAAATTCTAGACCGAATACTCTTTTTCCCCACAGGGGTTTTAACGAGGTTCGGGGCCATGATATCAATAAAATCGGATACGTGGTTCTAGGGAATTCCCTGGTGTTGACTCATTTATTTTAATTATCGCTTTTCAAATTGCATATTCCACTTAACATGTTCATGCAGAGCATTGCACATGCCACCAGAGGGGGGAGTAGGGTGTATACCCATAATCCTACAATTTACAAATTCAAAATTGCTGCTCAGCAAGACAAGGGAGAAGCAAATTCAAAATTGCTTGCTTAGCAACTCAAGGGAAAACAAAGGCAAAATTGCTTCTTAGCAAGTCAAGGGAAACAACAAACGGCCAGAGGGATCACGCTGCCACCAGAGCAGAGGGATCACGCTGCCACTAGAGCAGAGGGATCACGCTGCCACCAGAGCAGAGGGATCACGCTACCACCAGAGCAGAGGGATCATGCTACCATCAGAGCAGAGGAATCACGCTGGACTATTTAATCGTAAGCCGCGAAAGTTGGTTACACCCCCCGGGTCTTCCATGCTCCGCGCAGAGGGTTACTGTTCAATCGTAAGCCGCGAAAGTTGGTTGCACCCCCCGGGTCTTCCATGCTCCGCGCAGAGGGTTACTGTTCAATCGTAAGCCGCGAAAGTTGGTTGCACCCCCCGGGTCTTCCATGCTCCGCGCAAAGGGTTACTGTTCAATCGTAAGCCGCGAAAGTTGGTTGCACCCCCCGGGTCTTCCATGCTCCGCGCAGAGGGTTACTGTTCAATCGTAAGCCGTGAAAGTTGGTTGCACCCTTCGGGACTCCCATGCTCCGCGCAGAGTGTTCCAAAGGGAAGCAGCAAAAGGAAGCAGCAAAGGGAAGCTGCAAAGGGAAGCGGCAGAGGGAAGCAACAAGAAGGGAAGCAGCAAGGCAAAGCACCAAATGGAGGAACGCAGAGAAATCCTCACCATAGGAGTCAGCGAAATCCTCGCCAGAGGAGTAAGAGAAATCCACAAAAAAGCGGAGTTCAGAGAAATCTCCAAAAGGCGGAGTCAGAGAAATCCACAAAAAAAGCGGAGTCAGAGGAATCCACAAAAAAGCGGAGTCAGAGAAATCTCCAAAAGGCGGAGTCAGAGAAATCCGCAAAGGGCGGAACCGGAGAAACCCACAGGGAGGCAAGCACATGGAGTCCGCCAAAGGAAGAATCAGAGAAATCACAACAACATCAGTCAACGAATGCAAGGATGTCATAATAAACCATCAACTATATCAAAATCAGAGAAACCCAACTAGAGGAGTCAACGAAATCATCAAAAGAGGAGTTAGCAAAATTTCCAAGGGAAAAATTTCAACACTTTGATCAAAAGGATAAATATGCTACTTCACACGAAGGAAACGATCATCACATCTCAAAGCTTCAACGATAAAACAACAGAATGGCACCAAGGACAAGTAAATGTAAAATCAGATCAAAAGATGGGTGTACAATATTGATAATCAGAGGGGAAAATTCATCCCTCCACAACATCTAAAATAAAATTCAAAGTACTTACAGAACAAAAAGTTTACAAATATTCCTAGCTAAGGGGAGGAGGGAAACAGTCGAGACAGTCAAGGGAGAGGAGCAGCAACAGCAGGATTCAGAGCAGGGGCAGCAGCAGCATCGGAGGGCTTGGAGGCAGCAGCATCAATAGGGACCGAAGCTTCACCAGAGGGACCGCCTTCTTCAAACACCTTCAGCGTCTCGGAAGAGCGCACTGGGGGCAGACGTTGCTCCAGGTTCAATAACTTTACCGCCTCTGCAATATATGCGTCCTCATCCTGGTATAAGGCATAAAGCTGATTAACGGCGTCTGTGGAAGAGGCGGGATCCTCGAAGGCAGCGGCTGTCAGACCAGAGGGCATCGGAGGCTCCATGCTGAACTTAGAAGACTCATGAGGGCCAGTGCCAGTCCCACCCCTCAACTTATCCACGAATTTTGCCAAGACAGCACGGACGGAGGGCTGGTATTTCAGGGACGAAGACGCTGGATCAGGGTAAACCCCAAAGGCGAATTGGGGAATGGCCTTGTTCAAAACCGGATACCACCACTTGGGCTTCACCGGGGCCTCAGCATTGATCCCCAACAGCCTGTTGAGGTCTTCATCCTTGATATGATCCATCAAGGCCTTCATGTCCAGAGTCGCGACTTGCTCCTCTGACGCTCCCACCATCTCCGCCGTCTTTGTGGATATTTCCCGTATAATATGGGCGAAGATGGGTCCGAACCCCTCCAGGTAGTCGGGGTGCTTCTGGAAGGCCGCCAGAGTGCCCTCCAACATGAAGTCCAGGAACCGCTGGCCCTGGGGAGAAACAAAAAATTCCAGGCGTTGGTCCCTGGCCCCCATCACATAACCCTGGGTCTGGGCACCTGCACAAGCATTCTTCCATTAGCGGCAGGAGTCTTGATGTTCCTTTGCATACGCCTCCCGGAATCGGGTAAGGTTATCGTGGCCCTCCTTTTTAGCCCTGGCCAGCTCAGAGACCAGGGACGCCTTCTCCACCTCTAGCTCAGCGATGCGAGCCTGCAGAGCCGCAGCCTCCGCCTCAGCTTTGCCTGAGACGCTCCTCTACGCTGGCGACGTCGTCATCACGCTTGGCCACCTTTTCCTGCTCCTTTTCCCTCTCCTTCTCCAGTACATCATAGTTATCGATATACTGGATGGCCTCCCAGATTCGGGACTCCACCTGCAAAGAAACAAAGGGAGTAATGTCAGAACAGAGAAATGGCTCTTGCCAGAGAGATGGTTTTCGCCAGAGAAATGGTTTTCGCCAGGGAAATCAAGAGGTTAGTAATTTAATCTTTAAGTAAAAATAAAAATGCAGGGTACCTGAAGAGCCAACTGGCCAAGCTGGCTGACCAGAGTCTCTCGTTTCAACTTCCCTATCACCTCCTTGTCCTTGGGGTGAACGCGGGAAGATAGGGCCTCAACAAAGTCTCGCCCCGTCAGGAATGAGATCGGACCAGGAACAGCTACCTCCGATTCCTCGGCAAGAGGGGCCGAAACCTTGCCCTTGCCCTTTTTGGCAGCTGCAGAGGAGTCTCCACCTGCTGGTTTTTTCCCCGTGGCCGCGAGCTTGCCAGCCTTCTTCAGGCTCTCTTTCTTTTCCTTCTCGCCCACGGAGATCAGACCCCTCTTCCTCTTATGCGTGAACCCGGGAACGGCGATGTCTTGGACTTGGTTGGGAGGAGGGACGTCATCAGTAATGTCCACAACAGGGACATCGTCCCCACCAGCACCAGATCCCTCACCAGCTCTGGAACGTTTGCGCCTATGGATAAGGCCAGAGGCATCAACCTCCTCAGCATATGGGCTGAGCGCGCTCAAGACGCTCAGGTCTTTCCCCTTGCCCGGGCGTCGGCCTTGAGGAGGGGAAACCATTCCAGGGGTCTCCGACACCAGTTGAGGGGTGTCCACCTCGGGCCCGGTTGGTTGCTCTATAGGGCCTGTACGGGAGCCGGAGCCTCCCGAGCCACGCCCCCCACTGCGAGAGGGAGAAGCGGCAGCAGCCAAATCGAGACCGCATCGTGTTCTCCAAGACATGCCTGCAAACAAGAAATTCTACATCGTTAGAATCAGGGTAACAATAGTCAATACATTTTCTAACACATATTTTTACCTATGGATGCCTCTGGATACAGGGGAAATAGACCATTGGCTGCCAGAGCCGAATTATTTTTGGCAAGGTATCTACAGGGTAAGGGCTGGGCGTGGTTCATGGCATTGAGCTGGGTTATGACCCCCAGGTCGAGTTTGGAGGGGGCATCCAGGGAAGCTGGTTTATAGGTGGTCCGAGGGCTCTGCCACTTGATGAGCCCATGTTTGTGCTCATTTTTCTTGTGTGTTTTAGGTCTAGATAGAGTCCTTTTCCTTTGTTTTGCTAGAGTTTGTCGCATGGGAGGGCGTTGTTCCAGGGCAAGCCCGTTCTTTGGGCAGAAGGTGCTTTCAAGGCATAATGCTGCTGCATTCCGCGAAAGACGCATGAATTTAAAGCAGAGGAGTTTGGGACACTCAAAAGCTTGTTTTGAAGACCAAAAGTCCGAGAAGCAGGATGTTGGGCAAACCGACCCTTTTGCCCATAAGTACCACGCGGGACCCAGTTGCACCAGAAGAAGATCGTGGGCAGAAGGTACAGACAGAGCAGCGAAGTCGGATTTGCCAGAGAAATCAAGCTACCAGCGGATTCAAAGTGCCAGAGCAGCGAAGTCAAAAGGGCAGAGGAAATCAAGCTGCCAGAGGAATCAAAGAACGCCAGAGCGGAGGTCATTCCTCTGGACGCCAGAGCAGCGAAATCATTCGACCAGAGGGATCATTCGACCAGAGGGATCCTCCGAACAGATGAGTCATCCGAGCAGCGGAATCAGCCTCCAGATCAGGATGAAATCTCGGGCAGAAGGAGCCCTGATTCCAGCCCACTCATTTTGGGCCCAGCCTGTGTAGCCCTAACTCATGCCTATAAATACCACATAGCTGTGAACCATTCGAAAAAAAGAGAAGAGAGAGATGGATGCACGAATTTTGAGAGACCATTGCTGTAGTTTTACTTTCCATAGTTAGGTAGGAGTAGTCGCCCCTTATTGGCATAGCAGTTTAATTTTCTGTTCATGTTTTCTGCGGCACTTTTGGCCGTAAGTACCCTTTTGCCTCAAGTAAGTTTCTATTTCAGTTTTTACTTTATGTTTTCCTTTATGTCTTTTGCTTGTGTTATTTACTTTATGTTTGGCTAAGTTTTATATTCTGATTTGGGCAAGATGATCTAAGCATGAACACATAACTCGAGAGGTCTAATTTGGGCATAACAACTGTATAAGCATATTCCCGATACACTAGGTTTGATTCCAAAAAGGTTGTAACAACTTGGTTAATTAATTGGTCACTAGTTAACTAAGGAGTTCTGGCCACAAGTAATACTTTGGGCAAAAGGCGAGTTGCCATAGACCTCCAAAATAGTACAACGAGTGTTGGAGCCGTGACTGCTGTGAAATATCGGCGTAAGAGTCAAGTGGGTCTATCTAATTCCTAAAGCATTCTGGGCAAAGCACAACTAGCGATAGACCATAGCAGAGAGCGTGGATGTTGCCCGGGGTAGTTGATTTCCATTAGCCGACCCTTCTAAGGAATCATAAAATAAAAGGATAGATTGGGCGAGGGTTTTTTGCGTGCGTGACGAGTGACAATAGGGGCGCAACAATTCTTATGCCTATAACCACTGGTATGCGAGTATAGTGATTTATCTTTGCACCAATGATCGAGTGTCTAGATCATGTTTAGTGATTCAAACCCAAGTCAGAATTGTTTTGTTATTTGATTTATTTACCTTTGTTATTTCAGTTTAGTTGGAAACCCCGTTCTGCCCATAAGCACGTTGTGGTCAGAACACTGCAGAATACAAAACCCTTTTAATGACACCCTTGCAGGAGAAGTTACAACTCAGTTCCCTGTGGATTCGATTCTGGACTTACCACTAGCTAGTCTAGTTGTGGGCACAGGATATTTTATTTGCGCGAAGCTCAAACGACAGCTTCGTCACCACTCCAGCACCAGAACGCCGTAATCACGCCAGGAACCAATAAGGGCGCGCACGTAACAATAATTATGCAAAAAACCTTTATCAAAGGAATTCAAAGAAGAAAAGAAGGTGGTAGGATATTTCTTGCGACCAGCGAAGCTATACAGGGGGCTGCCCTGCATACGAAGAGACTGGGTCTGGAAAAACAATTTGGCGGTGTCCCCGACACCGTAAGCTCGGCATAGAATGTGGAAGGCATATAACCTCCTGATGGCGGAAGGGGTGATTTGGTAAAAGGGGATGCGGTAATAGTTACAGACTTCGACCAAGAGAGCGGGGGGAGGAAGCCTTAGGCTGGCGTCTATCTGGGCCTTCCAAATGGCCACTGTTTTATGATCACGCAGTCTCTCTGGGGGGGCGAGGCCTTGGAGAAGGGTTCGAATTTTAGGCCCGCACGACGAAGACATTTTTCCCTCATCTTCTCCATCGCCGCGACACCGAGGCGGGATTCGGGAACAGGATTAGGGGGCTGGGGTGCTTTTTTAGTTTTTTTTAAGGTTTAGAGGGACTCGGGGTGGCCTGAGAATCAGGCGTGGCGGAAGGGGAATGAAGGTTTATAAGATCCTGGGGCTGGGGGGAGGAAGACGAAGAACCTTGGCAAGAGGGAGAGGGAGAAAACGAGGGTTGGGGAATGGAAGTGGAAGCCATTGCCTGAAATTTTTAAATCTAGGGTTTTTAACACGCTCAGTCAGAGCACCAACAATTATACGACTACGCTACAGCTAATTACAAGTACTAGGAAGGGGAGTACGCGATTTACCTAAAGTCGGGAGTTATTTAAGGTCGACGGAAGGGACTGGAACGGTAGGATCGTAAGGAAATCGCCGGAACAGTAAGAAGTAGATCGCCGAAATTGAGAGAAAAAATGAGCAAGTGCGGAAACATAATGAAGAAGATGAAGGGATAAAAATTCAAAACTGACTAAGTAACGTACGCGGGCAACACCACCGTACGGGATGGACGACACGTGGCCCTAGGAAAAGATCGACGGTCAAGGGTTCCTGCGAGGAGGCGAAAAGACGCGAAGGTTAAAAAGTAACCTCGGGATACGGAAAGGCACTGCAGAAAGGGGCGGGCATTTAATGCTGGTGACGTCACCCACGCGGGCGAATCCTCTGACTAGTTGCATCGTTCCAGAGCAAACTAGCCAGACCAGAGAGGGGAGTAGCTGATGAGGAGTAATATGTGCAGAGCAGAGGAATGACTTTACCAGGGGAATCACGGGAAGCAGGGAGATGGTTTTTATCAGAGGAATCACCTAAAATCAGAAGAATGGCATCCGTCAGAGGAGCGGTTTTCGCTAGAGGGATGATTCTTGCCAGAGGAATCGTACTCACCAGAGGAATCGTACTCGTCAGAGGAATCGTACTCGCCAGAATAACGGTCCTAGCCAGAGGGATGGCTTGCTTCAGAGGAATCGTCCACCTCACCGGCGAATTTACCTTTTTGCCCTTAACCACGCGGAGTGCATGTTCTTAGATAAGAATTTACTATTTTGCCCCGTCCACGCAAGGAGCATGCTCGGGGAGCGAAATTACTTTCTTACCCTTAGCTTGTATTCCTATATAAATACTCGTGCATGCGCACTTTGTAACATACGTTATCTTTGATTATCAAGCAGCAGTTTTACTCTCGTGCTCTAACAAATCCAATTACTCTTTTCTGTCTTCTCTGATAAAAACTAGGTATAATTCACGATTCCTTAACGATTCACCGATCAATTAGACACCCACATATTTATGTTTCACCACACGTACAATCCTGATATGTGTCAACTGGTCAGGTAGTGAATTACTGCAGCGGCAAAAGCTCGAGGTTGATAAGAAATATTTTGGATAAGGAACACTGCGTGGTCCAATACCACTGCCAGCAATGGAGCAATTGGAACCTGCAAATGTTGGTAGGGATGTGGCCGTCAGCTTAGAACAATCGCCTGAAAGTCTGTTGCGCTTGAGGATGGTTAAAATATCCCGTGAAATAGGTGAAAAGGCTAGAATTCTGAAAAGCGTTATGTTAGAGGCGTCGGTTGGACATAGAAGATCACTTGTTTTCAAAGAGTGTTTGGTGACATGCTCCCTTATTTCGGGGATTCGTCTGGTTGACAACTTAAGTGAGTCGACACAATCCGAACACATTGCAGCGTCCACTGAAGGTCCGCCTGCTACGGTTGCTAATATTGAGCCACAAGAGGTATGCGGTTTCTTTCACTAAATTATTTTAAAACAAACCAAGAAAGACATATTGTTGTGTTCTAGTATATAATAATAATCTGTTTTGTTTCACAACGTGTCAGGTTCCAGAGATTGTTGATTATCCTGTTCGGAATGAAGTCAATACAGAGGTGTCAATCTATATCTTTATTCAACTTATGTTATATATGTCTGTTAATTAGATTTTGTTCATGTGCTATAATATTCTATTGATGAAAAATTGCATTTGTGAAAATATAAAGCTTATCCCTTACAAACAGGTTTCTTTAAATGTATATTATATAATATTGCTGATGGATATTGTGAATCTTTAATGTAATTTGTATACATATTTCAATTAGATTGTTTTTGTCTGAATTGTTTTTGAGTAAATGATGCAAGGAAAACATCAAGTGTCAGTACATGATTTTATTGTTGGATTTGTATACTGAAAGCAAGAACGTTTTATGCTTGTATACAATGATTCCAGTGTTCACTATTTAATCTTCTATCTGATTGTGTTCATGATTGCATATGTATGTTCTTTATCTCTAAATAAGTAGATTATATGGTGTGTTGTAGATCACAGAAGACCATATAAAATGATCACAGCCGAAATAACTATAGGACAAGTTATTGGTTTAGGCTGCAGTATAGATGGAAGTAGTTTGTCTTGACTACTTGTCTATACTGGTACGTCATTACGTATTGATAGGACTACAGTGAGATGTATTCTTCTCTCTGACTTAAGTGAAGAATCAAAGTTCTCGGTGACTTAATAAAATCTTAATACTAATAAGTTTTCAGATATATATATATGTTAATTCGTATATCACTTTGACTTACTATGGGTGAGAGTTATATAGTAACTTGAGTACTCTGTATCTTGGGTGATAGCGGTTAATATATGATATTTGATTATCTGTATTAGTACCCGTATCCGGTATAGGATAATGACATCCCCTTAAGAAGCTCAATAAGGTTTATTGCACTAAACCCTGCAGGTTGATTAAGTTCAGGTGTAATAATAAAGTTTGAGTGGTACTGCTTAAGGATTATAAAGAGATTAATTAATTTAAGCTGTCAGAGCTCTAATTAATTAATGGATGTCGGATATTTTAAATACGGAGATTTAATAAGTCTAAATACAAGCCCCGACTCAACACCGACAATAAAGGGGTAAGTCAATATTGGTTCTCTAGTGGAATGAACTAATATTTATAAATTAATTATGGTCTGGGCTGACCATAGATAATTAATTTATTTGAGGCCCATCTTTATTCCTTGTATCTGGTCCCTGGACTGGCCCAAAGTCTCCTAGCCCTAGAAGAAGAGGAAACACGCCCCACACAAAACTCCAGGCGCCTACACGTATTTAATTTCTATTAAATACAGCTGTCAGCTCTCAGGGAAACACACTGATAAAATATTAGGGTTTTAGAGAGCTGTCAGGCGCAGGAAACGTGTGGAGGCTATTTCTCTCTTGGGACTTTCACAACTCGTTGTCCATCCAACGGTGAAAGCTGAGTGGGATACAGTTCAGAAGATCTGAGCTGGAGTCAGATTTTCGCAGGAAACCAAGTTCTGGTAGTCTCCGAAAAACAGCCATAACTTCCTCTACAGAACTCCGATTGAGGTGAAACGGGCGGCCACGGAAAGCTCTTTCAAAGACGAAGAAGTTGTATTTCGGCACAAAATACGATTGGAGGTCGTTTGAGGGGTCAAACGGAGCATTGAAGTTGGCTGACCTGTTCAGCGACGAATTGATGAATTCTTAGGAATTCTTCAGGTATTTCTAACTCCTATGTGCAGCACTTAAATTCATAGGAGCATGTTAAGATTAATCGTTGTATGATGAATTAATAATAATCCAAGAAACGATCATCGGGCAAGTAGAGTATTAATTCAGTTTAATATTCCTTCATTTATTGCTTTAAAATCTTAGGCAACAGCAAGCCGGGTGTTGGAAAAAGATACCATTTCTAAGGAAGCTGACTCAACAGAATTTAATTGTGTTGATGAGATTGAGAAGGTACAAATGATTTCTAAACGAACTTCGTTGTGCTCAAAATATATCTTTTTTTTCTGATTCACGGTTTTTAATATGATACTATTGTACCTTTGCTCAGGTTGGTGAAGATAAACCTGTCAGTAACGAAGGTCGTGGCCAGGGGGACTTCGCTGTTGAATCCGGTTTGCATGAAGTTGCGCCGAATTCACCTCCTAATGAACTTGAAGACGTAACATTTTAATACACCCCTTAATATCTAGATGTTATAAATGTGTATAGTCTATTGTTTTATGCTTATTATCGTACTCTGAACATGATGTCCCACAGGAGTTACCAAAAGAACATGATGCTGAGACTGTAAGCTTAGCAGAACTCTTTAAAGTTCACAAGGGCCGTGGAAAGGTAAGTTAGTTAGTTCGCGATAGTGTACTGTATGTCTCCTTAAAATATATGAACTCCTTTTTAAACATAAAATTCATGGCACCAGGGTATTAAGAAGGACAAGACAGAACAGGTTTCTATGGTGACAGGGGAGTCGGAGCGGGTAATAAATAGTGTGCAAAAGGAACATCGTGTTGAGACTGCCAGCTCTGCCGAACTATCGAACGTTCAAAAGGGCAGAGAAAAGGTAAGTTTTTTAATTCGCGATAGTGTATTGTATGACTTGTTGAAATATATGAACTCAAGTTAACATAAAATTAGTTGAACTAGGGTATTAAGAATGGCAAGAAAGTTAAAGTATCTATGAAGACAAGGCAGTCGGAGCGGGTAATAAAATAGTGTGTACTTGTTTTATTGTCTCTAATCGCCATTCATCTAGTGCTTGTTTAAAAATATCATATTTGTTACAAATTACAAGTTAGAAATATGACGGATGCTGTGAAGAAAGGTGGTTTGAAAGATCAGTCGATGGACAAAGAATTGGTAAAATATTAATGTGTTAGTATGGGTTAGCAAGTAATTCGATGTGGTTGTATGATAGATAAGTATTTTGTGAAACAGGTGAGTGGCAAACACCTCAGTTTGTTAGATGTTTTGCGTCTTCCCCTATGCAGGGTAGACGACAATGTATGTGTTACGTGCATTGTACTCATTTCATGCGTGTAGGATGCATATAATTATATATATAAAGTTGGCTATAATATGTACATTAGTAATAAGTATATATCTTACTATCATTGTATTCATAATATTCATTTCTGGCTTTTAGAATGAATCTAGTATACCCAGTGATAGTCCCGCTACAACTGGAGCTATTGATCAGAGTGCCCTTTGGACAATATCCAGAAATTTTAGGTCTCCATATCTTCAAAGGGAACAATGCCCATCGAAGAAGTTGAATTTGGAAGAAAGAGAGATTGGGCTCTACAGCATATACTGTGATTCATGTGACGGGTATAGTTATGAAATCTGTTTTCAATATTTATGATTTATTATTTGTGTAGTGTACTAAATTTAACCTATGTAGATCCGAAATACTATTCTCATGCAAATCCATTGAGATTAGTAGGTCAGAGATGCAAACATTACGAAAGGGATGCGTTGTCGATTGTGCAATAATTAATGCATGGTGTTTGTACCTGAATTTTCAAGAGGATATGCGGTCTAACGAATCACCTTTGCGATTTTTTTCGATCACAAGTTATATGTAAGTGTAGCCCAACACGATTATTATTATATGCTAACATTAATTACTAATGTCGTAAACATTATACAAACTGCTAGTATTAATGTTTGCGGCTTGAATTACAATGAACAAAGTAGTAGATTCAATGTTGGATTGACAGCTGAGTTAAGCAGTTATAAAAGGAGATCTCCACATCTATTAGACCTGGTCAGACTTTAATATGTGAACCAAATTTTTTTACCTATAATATTTGGTATATATCTTTATAAACCGTGCAACCATGTTTATAGTTTTTCTTTCCAGTAGCAGATGTACTATGTCATGTGTGTTGATACAAAAAGGGAAAGAATGTTCGTGCTAGACAGCATTATTACCATAGATGAAGGTGGTAGGATGAAAGAGTACACAACTTACTTGTAAGTCAGCGTTTATTGCTTAATATCAGTTGATCCAATCTAAATCTTTGTATTGCCAACTTCTAATTTGACTACATTATTCTTGAAGCGTCAACTTCTGGTTGATTATTTGCTTCATGTCGGTGAGGAAAGTAGGGCAAATAAGGTGTCTAAAACAAAGCTTCATGTAGTCAAGTTGAAGTGGGCAGATGGGATGAATACAGAGGAGACATGTATATACTCCCTCCGTCCCAATAAAAGTGGCCACATTTCCTTTTTGGGTGTCCCATTAAAAGTGGCTACTTTCTAAAAATGGCAAAAGTTTACTTTAATTAAGTCAACAATTACTCACTAATTTGGTGCGCCACCTAGAGACATTCATGGGTGATTATTCGTCTAATTGGAAGTGCATGTCAACTTTGACACGCATGAGGCAACTCCGCGTTTTGCGAGTTCGTTATTGCGCTACACTGGTAGGATGGGAGCACAATGAGAAATGAATGCTAGTAAGAAATGAAGCATTCGCGTATTACGCTAAGATTAGCATGAAGGCTTCAATGCCAACATGATGTTGATTGGTTCTTGACCTACTATGCATCTTGTTTTTATTTTTATGGATTTGTAGTTAAACATGTTTGGGTGGTCAATAATGACAGCAGAACTTTATTTTATTAATTCTTATTTCAATATACAAATTTTCAGCATTGTAATTTATAGAGTAGTTATTCTTCACATCCATTCCTATTTATATACCGTCTGAACGAACATGTGTTTAAACATAATTTTAATTGTGGTTTTATGGGTGAACAAATATTAATTTTTGCAATTCATTTATATGGACATTTAATGGTAGAACTTATGAATAATTGAACCTATAAATGAACATCGTTATTCGGTGCATTCATTTAATGAATATTCCTACTAAAATTTGTAGAACATTGTTGTGAACATGAAAATGCTCTATATATGAATGCACCGTATGAAAGAACATGTTTTTTTAGCATAATTTTAGTAGTGGTTTTAAAGGTGAACAAATACTAATCTTTGCAGTTGATTTATATGGACATTATATGTTTGAACTTATGATGGGCTGAACCTAAGTATGAACATCGTTATCTTGTTCGTTGACTTCATGAATGTACCCGTATGAATGAACATGAACATGAAAATGCTCTTTATGAATTTACCGTGTGAACGAACCTGGAAATGCTTATTATGCATTTTAAAATATTTAACGCGGTGAAACACCAAAGTACACGAATATTCTGGTGCACATGCGTGCTTCACGAATGTACTTCAGCCTACGTCAATGTAATTTGACAACTAAAAATATAAGTTTTCATTTTTAATTGACGTAGATTTTATCTTTTGGATAATTTGAGATCTTTTGTAAGAAAATAGGTTTTCATGAGTACATGCCCCCTTACTAAATTTATACAGCATGGAAATAAGTTAATTAATCAACGTTGTGAATTACAGATGAAAGATTGAGAATTGTTTGAACGTTTTTATGAACATGTGATTTCTTTAACATGGTAATCTGGCCATCACACGAAGTTAGAAATTTATTTGGTTTGTTTTGACATAGTTATGAAGTTAGAAATTTACCACAAAAATATAAATTCATAAATGTAACGTTCAAGTATACGGAACAATTCGTACGAGCAAGGGTTTTAGCTTTATCTTATTACTTGATATTAAAATATCATAATTTATAGCATTGTAATACATAGTTATTCTGGAAGTCCAATCTTATAAATATACCGTTTGAACGAACATGCTATTGAACATAACTTTAATAGTGATTTTATAGGTGAATAAATAATTTTTTTTGGAATTGATATATATAGACATTATATGTTTGAACTCGTGAAGAATTGAACCTAAATATGAACATCATTATTCTGCATGTTCATTTAATGAAATATATCGTGTGAACGAACATGAACATGAAAGTGCTCTTTATGAATGTACCGTATGAACGAACTTGGAAATTCTTATTATGAATGTACCGTAAAATATTTACACATGAAATACAGAAATTTGTTTGGCCATCAGACGAACAATGATTCGGCCTTATTTGAATTGGTTTGTATTGACATAGTTATGAAGTAAAGTAAACCCGAACTATATAAATTCATAAATGTAACGTTGAAATATAGTGGACAATTCTTACGAGCATGGGTTTCAGCTTTATGTCATTAATTACTATTGAAATCTCAAAATTTCCAGCATTGTCATTCATACTAATTCTGGACGCCCATTCTTATTTATATACCGTCTGAACGAACATTATTTTGAACATAATTTTAATTGTGGTTTTATAGGTCAGCAAATATTAATTTTTGCAATTTATTTATATGGAAATGATATGGTTGAACTTATGAAGAATTGAACCTAAAATTGAACATCGTTATTAGTTTCATTCAAATGTACTGAACCTTGGTGTGACCATGTAAATGCTCTATATGAATGAGCCGTCTGAACGAACATGTGATTGCTGATAATGCATTTTTAAATATTTAACACTCGGAAACACCAAGGTACACGAACATTCTGGCGAGCATGCGCGTTTCGCGAAACCACTTCAGACTTAATAAATGAAATTTGACAACTAAACACATAAGTTTTGCTTTTTACTTGACGTAGATCTTATCATTTTGACATCTAATGGTTTACTAAAATTTTAAATTAACGTAGATTTAATCTTTTTGATAACTTAAAATCATTTGTAAGGGCATAATGTTATATTGTCATTTATTTGTATATTGAAATTGTCATTTATTTTTATGAGCATGTGTTTGGACTTCTTAATATTTGGACATAAATATGAACTTCTATAATCTGGACATGAATTAGTGTAATATAATCTGGGCATGCCTTTCCACAGCTCCACAGAAGATCTCTGCATAAAAGAGTGAATTACATCGAATGGTTTATAAATTATTTTGATCATCGATACTAAGATTGGAGAGTATTAACCTAAAGATATAACATGGAAATAACTCAACCAATGAAATATGAATTGTAAAAACCAACACACAGTTCAAACTTATGAAAGATTAAAGTTGCGTGGAACATAGATTTCAAGAGTCGACGAATTTGGAAAGCTTCAACAGAAAACAAATTCTCTCAATAAAGTTCCATGAAACATAGCTGTCAAGAGTCGGCTGCTTTTGTCGGACAGTTCCTTGAATCATGATGTCCCTAAGTTTTGCATTTCCTACAAAGTCGCTTTGGTTTTTTTGCGAGCATCATTGCTTTCTCTTGCTCTGATTTCCTTCGTCCACCTACTCCACTTCCTTTAGTCTTTGCAATGTCGGGAGGAAGGACGCTGGGTGTATCAGTAGGGGCCGCACCATAGAATTCATTAAAAAGCCTAGTCTTCGAGAATTGTGGGGTGTCTGTTGATCCATTCTTTGCAAACCTATCTCGCACCTCAATGACATTATTATATAAATCCTCGGCCAACTCATTGTTGCCTCTAACATGCGCGATTGCCTCACTAACAACCTTAAATATGCTAACTTCCCAGCTTGATACAGGCTGCCTTGAGCTACTAGGCTGTAAATCGTATGACTCATTCGGGCATAAAATACTAAACTTGCACCACCGCACAGCAAGGTACTTTTGAGGAATACTATCAAGATTCAAAATTATGAATACAAAGAACAAATGCTTGCACGGCATACCTTTCCTAATAAACAAATTACAGCTGCATATGAATTCATCATGGGTTTTGGCGTGACGAACCAAAAAGACACCGTCTACTTTGTCATCAACTTCGTAGTATGTGTCGTTCCCTTCAGCCGTCATCTTATGCATTCCACAGGCCTTGCTTGCATGATCTATTTCATCCTGTACATATTTAAAGACAGAGTTGCTATAGACAACGGAAGCATTACGTTCGATGGGTAGATTTGTGACCATCATAGGAGTACGTGTCTCGTCGTTGTGAGTTGTCAATTTGTAATTGTACCGCTGCGCATCAAGACCACTGCAAAAATTGGTATAAAGTAATACCATATCCGAAGTTTTGTTGATGAATCTCTTGAAAAAGCTATTCTCACTTTCAGATGACGAAGTCGTACGAAATATGCCGCTCATGGATATATGTCTAAAATACGCAGGAATCCACATGGATCTCTCTTTGAACATGTCATTGAACCATTTGTTAGAAGATAGATCAAATTCTTGTATCATGTACTTCCATTTTTCCTCAAACACATCCGCATCATCGTCGTCGGTCCAAACAATACTATCGTACATTGTCTTGAAATCAGCATTTTCTCTCAGTCTCGGAGGCAACTTCTCAGCAACTTTAATATTTATGTGCCACATGCAAAATCTATGGTGTGTTTCCTTCCAACGAGATGCAACGGCTTTCTTGAGACCTGGGTCTTGGTCTGTTATAAGTATACGAGGTGCGTTTCCCATGATTTCAACAAACTTGTCCAACACCCAAGCATACGACTCTGTGTCTTCATGAGATATTAAAGCTGCTCCAAATGAAACACATCTCCCATGGTTATCTTTGCCAGTGAATGGGGTGAAAATCAGCTTGTACCTGCAAATTCATATATTTAAAAAAGACATGCATTAGTAGGTAATTACAACAAATACAATAAAATGTCCCAGAAATAATCCGGAAAACACCTGTTTGTGTTATAGGTACCATCAAAAGAGACGGCCTCTCCAAACAATCTGAAATTCTTGATCGAAGTCTCATCGGCCCAAATTATTCTACACAATTTATTGTCGTCTTCGACATCATGGAAGAACTTAAATTCGTTACCAAGTTCTTGCTTATTTGTAAAAGTCTCGAGTAGCATATGTGCATCAGATCCTTTCGAGTGTACCTTCAAGTCCCTGGCAAAATTCTTGAAGTTATTTGGCGTGCTTCCAATTCCTTCATAACTGCCCATAATCTCTGCGAACATTCTAAATGAACGCATTGGGCCAATGTTAGCCTTGATACCAAAAAGTATGAATCTTTGTTTGAATTCTTCCATATTCCTGTTGCTTGGCATGAGATCTCGTGCTGGTAGAGGAACCATAGAATGCGTATGTCCCTCAAAAAATTGAGTAATCTGGTACCATGTTCCCATCGCAAGTTTAAATATTACTTTAGCTTTACATTCAACCTTGCAAGATGTTGTCTTCCGTTTCTTAGAGGTTGAATCATTGATGCGGACGCCATGTTGTTTCGCCTTTGCCCAAACTCCTTCTCTGTTACACACAACATACTGTCTGGTTATTGTTTCATCGTTTGCTTTTCTGTTAGTGCTCATGCGAGCCTCAAAACCACATGCTTCTGCATAGTCCTTGTAAAACTTTATAGCTTCGGGCAATGATTGAAATATCATCCCAGTACATGGTTTGATAGAATCTGGACATCTAGGATAACACATTTGTCCATATGGCGTGCTTGGTTGGATGTTATCTGCAGGCAAGAAGAACATAGTAATTATAGTGATCACGGCCTATGAACATAGTAATGCTTGTTTTACTCGATACTGATCTTTCAAGATAATAACATTTTTAAAAAATAATCATTATAAACACTGATTCATTCAATCAACCTCATTTTGATTAATAAATATAACACTATAAGATGCACAATATATACTATATACAATGCAGTACATGATTCATGTTTACAAATTCGTTTTTCATAGTTATGAATTTCAATGGAGACCAACAAATAATCATTACAAACACTGATTCATTCAATCAACATCAAATAACTATTTCAGGGATTATGTGACGTGTATCCAGATGAGCAAACGTAATCTTACAAAATACATGAACTGTAAACGAGGGCGAAGAAGGAAGAAAAACGGCGATGAAATATAAACAACTGCGAAGCAAAAACGACGGTGGAGAAAATTACTGTAAAAATATGTGATACACATCATTCGCAAGTTCAACAAATATATTGTATAACTCTTTTGAACCATATATGATAGATAAAATTATGGTGATGTTATTAATCATTTTCAGTAACTTTACCTTGAACATCCATGGCGTCGATTGGAAGTACGATGGAAGCAGATCATGATGCACGCCGATGATGAGCTGTAATTGAGCATTCAAATTTGATGATGATAATATTCGAATTTAATTATGATAATATTCGAATTACTCGTTGTAAGAAACCTACTGCATGATTGTATTTCCCATAAATGTGTGAATTGATTGAATCTAATTTGGGTAGTAACGGATTCTCTTCAATCAAAATGACTGTGCTAGCGTCCGTTCATACAATGTTCGTAGTTCATGATATGGTAATCAGCTTAATTTTGAACCATCAGATCGACATGTATCAATGGTCCGAATTTGGTCTTGGTTCTTTGATTATTTTATGGTCTCCATAGAACTCTTGCCTATATATATGGGAGTGGTTCAATTGAGAAGCTCAAATGTGTTGAGAAGTTGAGAAGCAATGTAATAGATGAACATGTTAGTACATTTTGATGAACATGGTAATTAGACCCTAGATCAATAAATTCTTTGAACATACCAAATATAACTGACGAACATACAAATCTATTTAATTTGTTAAAAAATACGTCACCGACAAGGATCGAACCCCAGATCAAACTCGTGTTCATAAAAACTAATTGGCATGCTCATCTATTAGATTGCTTCTCAACTTCTCAACACATTTGAGCTTCTCAATATAACCTAACCCTATATATATATATATATATATATATAAAAACTAAATGATTATGAGATTCTATTTAAATATTTATAATAAAAACATACTCCCTCCGTTATACATGGTTGGCTCCGACACGAGTTTTAATAAAAAGTTGTTTGTAGTAATAATAGTGGAGAAATGGTCCCATATTGAGGGTATTGTTAAGTAGATTATGAGTAAATAGTGTAAGTTAAATGGGTAAAATTGTAAGAATTATATGTGGGGTAGTATCCAAAAATAGGGTATGCACAATTTTGGAGGACTACCAAAAAGGAAAGGTATGCATAATTTTGGGGGAATGATGGAGTACTATTTTTTATTGTATTTATATTATTGGGGTTAATGCCGCTAAATACCCCAACTATATTCATTTTCGCATTTGGCATCAATTACATCAACCACAGTATATTCTAACTAAGCTATTAAGCGATTTTTTCATCCGACAAACTAATTATATCTACTTGTTGATATTTCAAATGACATGGCTTAAATTGGTCGACGTGTCAAAGACATGAATTTTTTTATCATTATTATTAAATGATGTGTTGTGAAACGACGTCATTTCACTTACACTACAAGAAAAACGCACATACATAACGGAGTTTCTCCGTTATCTATACCCAAAAAAATCGTTATATATAGTAGTGTCGTCTATGATGCGCTCATACGTAACGGTAAAAAAACCGTTATCTATTATATTAGATAACAGTACGATACACTCATACGTAACGGTAAAATACCGTTACCTATAGTTGAATAGATAACATTACGATGCGCTCATACGTAACGCTAAAATACCGTTATCTATAGTGTAATAGATAACAGTATGTTGCTCTCATACATAACACTTAGTTACCGTTATCTATAGTATAATACATAACATTATTTTGTACTTTACATAACGATTTTAACCGTTATCTTATCATAATAAATAACAGTTTTTTACTGTTATAAATATTATTATATTCATTGTGTGATTTATTATAGGTGATAATTTGTCATTTTTTTGTTAATTTATCTCAAAAAATGAATAAATAACAAGATAATAAAACCATCAATAACATATATATATCATCCAAAACATTAATACATTATGACCCGAATATACCAAGTATCAAGTACATATCATCATTACAATTATTTTGAAAATTGAAAGTACCAAATATCTTATAGCTAAAATAAAATTATGAACATCGACTTAGTATGCTTTCTGCTCTCTAACGAGTCCTTCCGACAATTCACTTGCCTTTTCAGTTCTTGAACACCTCTTCTGCAAAAATGACATTAGTCATAGATATCAGGAGCGAACAATTCGTCAATAACAAATTATTTTATAGAGAAGAAAAGCAAGAACACACTGAAATATTAATCCTCACAATGAAATTTTATTTTATTAAGAAATTAATCCCCAAAAAATGAGTAAAGCAATTAATCCTCACAATTATTCACTTGCCTTTTCAATTCTTGAACACCTCTTCTGCAAAAAATGAAATTATTATGATCAAATCACCTTATAAATGTGATGGAGAACTATTTATATGTAGAAATAACATACCTTGCATAAGTTGGAATTCTACTTTGCAAAAATAAGCTCTGAACTTGAAAAATAAGCCCTGTGAAAGTGAAGTGTAGCCAATGATGTAAAACTTGGATCACTTATTAGCTCCTTCAAATGCCGGAGTAAAAGCTTATTATGCATGCCATAACATAAAAAAAATTTACCTTTTGAGAAACTCGAACTGCTTCAGTTAATACATGAACATATGAAGAGAAGCATCAGTTAAGACATGCTGAGAAATAGAAAATATAAAATTAAACCTCTTCGTAACATCAACAATTACTTAGTGTAGTAAGAATCAAGCAATAGGGAACATACCACACATGATGGAATTGATCTGAATCTGAACTATGGTCTGCCTACCAAAACAATTTCACCAATCAGCAAGAAAATATAGGGAATGAATATAGTTATAGATTGAGATAAAGAAAATATATAAGTGAATGAATTTGGTAATCTGCATAATCATATGTAAACTCAAATCAATTTATCCTAAGTATGCCATAAGAATTTGGTAATCTGCACTAGGAAAAAGAAACAATTAATCAATCATAGGAGTTGAAGAAAATGAGCATATAAAGAGATTAAAGCAATACACATTAAGTTATAAATGAAATCAGCCAGAACAAGTTCTAAAAAAACTTACCATTGCAACTTCACCTTTCAACATTGTAGGAATGCCTTCTAGCAATCCCACTATGATCTTGCTTTTGCCCAATACCTATCGTTTTGGAATACCAATGCCTGTAGTTAAGAGAGGTGACAAGTAAGATAGTCTCTTGCCATGTGAACATAAACATGAAAGCTAAGCAAATACTAAGTTTAGCTTTAACATGTGATCAAAGAGCCACTGCAAAAGTAACCCTGAGCAACAGGGAAAGAACTATCCAAACAAATGCTAAACAAAAGAAGCAAAGAATAGCTATAGCATGAATTGTGAGGCCCTAAGTATAATCAAGTGAACACACTCCGACCCATGGCCATCTAATTCTACTTATATATCTTTACATTGTAATTGTGAATATTCTACAAGAACTAATTCAACTAGGACATGAACAAGTATCAATGACAAAATCAATCCTACTGTAACAAACAGAGCTGCCTCTCCCCTTATCTTGCCACCTTTTATGACTACAATTCTATATAGGTAAACTCTTTCCACACCTATGATACCAAATGCTTAACTCACCTCCAAAATCAGCTCGAGTCGACTCAACAACAACCCCATCTAGTGTCTATATTGTACAATGATATATAACCTGCAGAAAGCATCAATATGAATTAAATCGCTTTCATTTCTCCAAAGATGAAGTTTCACGAGCTACTATCACAACACTGTCAACCTAATCACCCTCCGTCGGTGTCTTTTCACCAGCTCCAGGCCTTATCAACGCCTTCAGCTTATCCTAAAAACCATTGATCAAGTTTTCAGAAGAATCGCCTTCGAAGATCAAGTAAACTGCCCATTTCCTATCATCTACAGAATAGATAAACACAAACATATATGTTATCAGCTAGTTTCACGTATCAAATTAAATTAAAATACACTAACCGCACCCATCATGTTCCAAAACATTTCACGGATCAAAATCAATTAAAATTGTAGGTCAATAACTGAAACTCAATCGAAACCAGTGACATTTTACACAGCACAAAAACAAATTAGAACTGGTTGAGCAGCAAAAGCGGAAACCCTAACCTTAATTAATTTCGCAAAATAAATGGAAATATTTGGAAATTGGGTTCTAATTGCAGCGGAAATTGGGTCTTCGAAACTACTGCTGCTACAGAGTCTGTTGACGGAGACGCCGAGGCTGAAGGAGGCGGTGCGACGGAGAGCAGGTGGCGCAGCGGGGACTAGGCAACGCGTCTAGGGTTAGCAGACGACAGGCGAGATGGAAACCGCGGCGCCTAGGGTTAGCGACGAGGACAGGGGCTGCGAGAAGGGGAAGCGCGGAGCCTAGGGTTAGTGATGTAGACAGGGGCGGCGAGATGGGGTGGCGCAGCGTCACAGGCGGTGCGGGTCGCGGTGGCGAGATGGGGGCAGGCTGCGAGATGGAGGCAGGCTTGACTGCAGTTAGGGAAGAAGAGAGGGGGTAGCAATTTGGGGGTTAGGGCCTTAGTGATTTCAATTTATGGTTTTTTTTTTCTTTTTTTCAGATTTGCAGTTTTTTTAAATGAAAAATTATACTAATAATGTTTACTTAAAATAATTTGAAATGATAATTTAAAATTATTTCATTTTCAGTTCATTTTTAATAATTAAATTAACTCTAATTTATTTAAATATGAATTTATAAATAAACTTTTTTATTTTTTTATTTTTAAATAAACAGTTTTTGTTAAAAAATATAATATGGTTTTAAAAAAATAAATTGATAAAAAATTGAAAAAAGGAATTTAATAATTAAATTAACTCTAATTTATTTAAATAAGAATTTAAAAATAAACTTTTCACTTTTAAATTTTTAGATAAATAGGTTTTTGTTAAAAAAAATAGATATATTATGATTTTAAAAATAAATAAATAAAAAAACTGAAAAAAATATGATGTTCATACATAACAGTGATCGTAACGATTAAAATAACTGTTACAAAAGACGTTCATAGATAACGTATCTCATAACGGTTTAGAATTACCGTTATGTATCCATGCTCTTACATAACAGTTTTGGTAACGGTTTAGGATTACCGTTATGTATATGACTAATAGATAACGCTCATACATAACGCATTGCTTTATACCGTTATAAATGTATATACATAACACTACATACATAACGGAAATTTATCAAAACCGTTATCTATGTCAAAAAGGCGCTCATAGATAACGGTTTTTTAAAAAAACCGTTATGTATGATGTGTTATGTATGTGCGTTTTTCTTGTAGTGTTAGGCGGTAAAATTACAACTAAATTAAGGTTAGACGCCCAAGTGACCCTACATGTTCCCCCATTTCACCGTTTTTAACCTTTCTACACTAGTCCCCCCTTCTCGGGTCCCCTCATTTCACCTTCATTGTTGAAGCGGCCCCTCTAAAGTGCTGGAGTTGTCGCTTTTGAAGATCCCGATAGGAGTGTTATTTAATGGCGCCTCAATGGTAGGTTCTTCTTATTTATCTTTTTTGGAAGTGCATGTGTTAATTCATAGGGTTTAGTGTTTGTTTGTTTTTTATTGTGGGCGGGTTTCCGAAGTTCTGCATATGAAAATGTGTAGGATTTGTTTATTGTTTAGGGTTTATTTATTGTTTAGAACAGAACTTTGATCAAAGGTCTAATTGTTTTTTTATTTGTTTTGTTACAGTACGGAATTTGCTATTAACATTAGTTGGGGTGGTAAGTTTATTACAAAACCCAATGATAGATTGTTGTATTGTGGATTATGTCTTAGAATGTTATTGGATGCTGATAGGTTCAGCTATTTCGATTTAGTCTATGAAATTAAGAGTATTGGAATATATAAATGGACTCGGCTCTCCTATAAAATCCCAGAAACTGATGTATATATGGACATAGTTGGGGATAGGGAAGCGGTGACTATGCTGGATATGCTACATGCTAAGATAAGGGTGTTAGCTATATATGTGGAAAAATGGTAAACATTAGATCAACTGACAGAGGGTGATGTATTGGGTGGGCAAGATGATGGTGGGGTAGTTGAAAATGAGGCTGGTGAGAGGGTTGATCAGTTCGGTAGGAAAGATGAGGGTGGGGGAGTGGATAATGAGGGTTTGGGCAGTGGACAGATGAGAGTGAAAGTAGTGAGGATAATGACTGGAATCCTAACAGTGTGGGAGTGAATTTCGATATTAGTCTAGATGATTTGGACTACATTTTAAATGAGGAATTCATTCAATCAAGTATGAATCTTAAAAATTTAGAAAACTTGTTTGATTTAGCTAATGCAGCTGAAGTGATAGAAGACTTTGAAGCGTGTGTCTGAGTATGATGATTTTGAGGATGATGTGCAATCCTCTGAGACATGAGGATGTTGAAGGTGAGAGGCATATGAAAATGAGGATGATTTATAACCTTAAATGTGATTTGTATATTGTCTTAGGGATGCAATTTTAAGATGGTTTAGTGTGCAGAAGTGCTTTGACTTCAATAGCAATAGAAACTGGTAGGTTCATTCACTTTAGAAAGGTGACCAAGAAATGTTGCCTAGCTAAGTGTATTCCTCCTTGTCCTTGGAGAATGTTTGCTAGCCTTGTTAGAAATTATAGTACTTACTTTTATAGTGAAAGGGTATGAGGGTGATTATACTTGCAATAAGCAGACTAAGAATAAGTTGGTTGGTTCTAATTGGATTGCTCAGAGGTATTTGAATGTCTTTAGGGTCAGGTATGTATGACATGAACATTAAAGAGTTGAGAGATGACATTCTGGTGAGATTCAAGACTGAGGTTTTCTAGAGAAAGGTTGTACAAAGCAAAGAGAAAGGCACAAGAGATGGTTAGAGGTTCTGTGGATGCACATTATGCATCCCTTAGGAGGTATGTAGTTGAGCTTTAAAGGGTACACATTGAGGGTAGGTTTGAATTGCTATTGAAGGATGGTAATGTATTCAAATGGTTGTATGTTGGTTTTAGTTAATTGAGAGTGGGGTTCAAGAGAAATTGTATACCTATTGTGGGGTTAGATGGGTATTTTTTTTTCAAGACTTACCTGGGAGGGATTCTACTGTGTGCCACGAGAAATGATGGAAACAATCAAATGTTTCCTGTAGCTTGGGCTGTTGTAGAAATAGAAAATAAATCTTGTTGGACTTGGTTCATCAAATGTCTGTGTGAAGATCTTGGAGTATCAGATGGTGAAGGATGAAGCTTCATCAGTGATCAACAAAAGGTGATCTCACTTAATGTGATATTTGTGAAGTTTATATGATGATAAGTGCAATATTCAAATTTATGACATATTGCATGGGCTTGAGAATGTAGTGCATACTATAGCATCAAGGGCCAAACACAAAAATTGTACAAGACACGTTTACATGAATTGGAAGAAGCTCCACAAAATGATCACATTCAAGAACCTGTTTTGGAAGGTTGTTATGTGTACAAACGAAGCGGACTTCAAATTGGCAGTGCAAGAGTTGAAGAAAGAAAACTAGTCAACTTATGATGTTTTCATGGCAAGGGATCTCCACATGTTTTGCAAAGCTTTTATCTCTACTAGTGTGTGCAGTGACTCAATAGATAACAATATGAGTGAGGCATTTAATGACTACATCTTAAATGTTAGGGGTAAACACATTATACATATGTGTGAGGAAATCAGAACTTCTCTAATGGTTGAACAAGTAAATAAGTTTGCCAAAATGAGTTCTTGTGAAGATAATATTTGAGAAATATATTAGAAAGAAGAAGGGATGCTAGTAGTCAATGTATTGTTTACCCTGTATTATGAGATAGGTTTGAGGTGCTTTTACTGGCTGATAAGTTTGTAGTTGATTTAAGGGAAAGGTTTTGTACTTGTAGAGTGTGAGATCTCTCTGGTATCCCATGTTCTCATGTGTTATCTATCATTCACTACATGAACCTAGAACCAGTTGACTATGTCAACTGTTTTAAGATATCTATTAGCGTATGAGCAAGGTCTACAGTCTATAAGAGGGAACACATGTGGCTTGAGGTAGGAGGAGAACCAATGAAACCTCTAAGTTTCACTAAAAGGGCTGGTAGACCGAAGAAGAAAAAAGTAAGGGCTCCAGAGGAGAGGGACGGCAAGAGGCTAAGCAAGCATGAAACTATGCTCTATGGTAGATGCCACCAAGAGGGACACAACACAAGGAATTGCCAGAACACCACAATGCAATTTGTGAAAGAAAAAGTACAGCTTTTTAATTCTTCAAAATGACTTACTAATGGAGTTCATTATCTTATACAGATAGGTAGGAGAAGGCCAGAGAAAGTGAGGGGCACCACAATCCCTCAAAAGAATGTAGCAAGGGCTTCTAATGCTACAAACAACCAAGAACTCCAACTACTAAAACTGGTATATACACTGATAGATGGGGCATCTATAGGAAATTCATGCATCCGATGAGAGGTGGTGGTATATCAAGAAACACTTCAACTTTAACTGAGACAACAATAGATGCAACGCCAGATGTGGAAAACACACAAGAGAGTGCCAACACTTAGATGTAGGTTGGAATTTTTCAAGAATTTAATGTATGGTAGTTAATTTGTTGAAATAAAACAATACTTCATCCGTCCCACGAATCTTGACACATTTCCAAATAAGGTAATAATTATTACTCCCTCTGTCCGCCAAGATTATGGCACAATTACTATATCGGACGTCCGCCAAAATTATGTCACTTTCCTTTTATGGCAATGGTCCCACCATTTACTTTTATATTTTATCCTTACAAACACTCTTTATTTACACAAAACCCACCTTAAATTCAATCTCAACCACACATCTCATAAAGTGGTGGGACCCTTCCTCCACTACATCAAAATCATCATCAATTTTATTAAATGTCGTGCCCAAACAATTTGCCATAATCTTGGCGGACGGAGGGAGTATCTTTCATCTCCTACCTTATCACTTTTATTACATTCTCTCTCATACTTTATCACTTTTATTACCTTCTCTCTCATACTTTATCACTTTTATACTTTATTAACTACACACTTAAAATACTAATCTGCAACTCCTTAATTCCCATGCTGAAACCAAACGTGTCAAGATTCATGGGACGAAGAGAGTATATAGCTTTATGTTATTTTGAATCTTTTTTGTGAACAACACTTGGGCAGATTTTGAATCATATTGAAAACCTATTATTTGCTCAGTTTATGTTTTCTCATAGCTTTGTTTATGTTCATGTATTGCAATATACAAAACTTAAAGGTTATGCTTGTTCATGATCACATCAATACAACCAACAACACATCAATAGATAACACACAAACTTGTTTATGACTCAAAATAGATAAAAATAGATCAATACAACCTTTAACATTCATGATAAGTCCCAAAATAGTTTGGCCATAACCTACAACAATCACTAAATACCTAATACTCTACTTCACCAATGAAGCCCACACAACCAACAACAAAATGAAAATGATGAACATCATATTCTTCCACTGCACTTTCTTCATCATTTGTTCCATTATAGCATCCGATTTCTTAAGCTCGACTCAGTGGAAAAAGCAAGTTGTTCCTTCAACTCAACAGCTTCCATCATCAAAGCTTCAAGTTGTTTCCTCATTTCGTTGATGTCAAGAAGCTCACTTGTCTTGTCCCTATCTACCTTCAATTTGTTGAAGCATATTTTGTAGTAAGGCCTCAGCTCCGGATCTACCTATTGCCAAACACCAAAATCATCCCACTGACAATCAAGCCAAGTATATAGTTAGAAAACCAAACCACAATTTAAATTAGCAAAACATCAAATTATGGCTTACCTGATGAACTCGACAGCAATAGAACCTACGTAGAGGCTTCTTCTCCGTGTGGGAAGTCTTGCATTCCACATGACGATCATGGTCACATCTTAATTCCCCATCAAACTTATTACATTTCCGAGTTTGTGAGGAAGCTTTGGGGACGTGTACGAACCACTCGATGAGTTTGCCATTAGAGAAATCTCACTATGGTTCCGAATTCGTAGGTGTGAGAGGACGAAGAATAGAGCAAGATGGAATTTCATTGATGTCAAGAATAGGAACCCTAGTTATAGAGAGAATCCTAAAAATTTGTGGGAATTTAACCCTAAATCGAATTTCAGCAAAATGGCGTCATTTCCCACTTATTTAAATTAAACGTGAAGGAAAACGACGACGTTTAGAATATCGAAAGTTATTTACACGTAGACATTTTCGACTATCAAGTCAGCTTCAATTTTGCCGAAAAATTACATAGAGTGCAAAAACCGATTAATAGCTTAGTTGGGATATATTATGGCTGAAATTTTATAATTGATGCAAAACTGCGAAAATTAATTAAAATAGTTGAGTTATTTAGCGGCACTAACCCCTTATAATGTTTATACGATAATCGAGTTAATATTTATTTTATATACAAAACATTTCACATGCAATGTACAAGTTGAAATGCTAGTTATATACTCCATCCGTCCACAAAAAATAGTCTATTTTGTCATTTTTTGACGTCCACAAAAATTAGTCTATTTCTATTCTTGGAAATTTTATATCACATGGTGGGCTCCCTTTCTCTATTCACAATACAATTAATTATCATTATTAACATTACATTTTAAGTTGGATCCTTTCTCCACTCACAATAAGCACGAAAATACCCGACCTTATACCAAAATCTGATTTTTTGACAAACTTTTTAATTGTAGCAAAAAATATAACGACCTTGCAATCGGTTGCAATATCGGTCAGGAGACATTTTTCTTCCAAATTGATTCTGAAGTGGATCTCAGGAAAGTTGAGATGGCTAGTCGGGCCGACTAATGAAACGATGTCGTTTTCATTTGCATAAAACAACATCATTTTAGCAAGAAATAAATCGGTTGCAATACATATAAGGATTAGAGATTAGATCGAGTTTATCTCACCATCTCTTCTTCCCATCATTCTTCCATCTCATTCGACAGAATTCTTCCAGAAATTCATCTAATTTCTAGAAACGATATTGTTTTAGTCCCAATCGAAAACAATATCGTTCAGTCATTGCACACACACCAGGCCACGTATACAATTAATTTTTACCACATCGAATAAAGTCACACGTAAGCAGTCAATCCTAATTGAATTTAACCGGAAAATGTCTCCGAACCGACATTGCAACCGATTGCAAGGTCGTTATATTTTTTGCTACAATTAAAAAGTTCATCAAAAAACCAAATTTTGGTATAAGATTGGGTATTTTTATGCAATTTACCCTAAATAGTAATCATAATTAGGGATGGCAATCGGGTACGACGGGCATGGATAATGGCTATCCATACCCATACTTGCGAACTAAATGGATAGTGGATTTTAACCACGAAACTATCCGTGGATATCAAATGCTATCCAAACCCACCACCCACGGATACCTGCTACCCGTCGGGTAACTGTCAACCCGTTATCCGTCGGATACTCGCCACTCGCTATCCACCGAATACCCGCTAAACATAATTTAAATATAAATTAATAACAAATTTAACACAAAAAAAGAAATTCACCTCAAATCACATAGTTCAAATCCACATATTGTATCAATGTTCAAATTCACAAACTATAGTTCAAATCCACATTCATATTTTAAGGGTGTTTTGTGGGTATTTTACTGGTTATTTGACGGGTATTTCACGGATATTTTCGCATGTATTTCACGGGTATTTTTCGTGGGTAAATGGGTTTCGCGAGTAGGGATAGTAAGTATCTAAATCCATACCCACAAATTAAATGGATAGTGGATTGTAACTATGAAACTATCCATGCATATCAAATGTCTTTTAAACCCACACCTATTAGAGTCAGATAGTTATGAATAAACGTTACCCACGGGTAAATTGTCATCTCAATAGTAATAAGTACTATAGGTTGATAATCATACATATATATCTATACATATATTAAAGCATAGATTTCTGGGGGAATGTGTTTCCCGCCATTGCACACATCAATTTATCCAGAGGGTAATTTTGTTTGTTTTATGTTATCTGCTGAACATTGCTAAGATGTGCAATTTTGGCTCCAATAATTGGAGCCTAAATTCAAATTCAAAATTTAAATTCACCATATCTTGGAGCCAATTTACTATGAATTTAGTCTATAAATACCAGATGATTTGGAAACTACACCACAAAGTCTGGAAAAGATCTTCTCTATGTAAACTCTTTCTCGAGTTTACTTGTGCGGACTGGCTAGGCGGAGGCGCCGAGGTCGGAGAAGGCGAGGCGACGACAAATGCTGAGCTTGCGCACTGAGACGGAGCGGGGCAAGGTAGACGCAGGCTGCTGCTGAGGAGTTTCCGAGGTGAAGCCAAATGGGCGACGGCAACAAGAGGAGGCGGACGACGACCGGCGGAAGACTTAGAGAGGTTGCTGACGAGACAGAGAATGAGAGCGAAAGCATAGGGAATTTAGAGGTGAGTGCAGCGCAAATGAGTTTGCAACACTAATGAAGAAGAAGAACCACGAAAAAAACTGAAGAAGAATGGAAAAGATGAAGAAGCGGCGCTAAGACTGGGAAGAAATGCAAGTTAGGGATATTAGGGTTTTATTTGTTTTTATGCCATCTCATTTCATTTCATTTTAGTTGGGTTCTCATTTTGTTTAATTTTAGTATTATTATGGGCCCAAAGTTATTATAAACACTATTGACTTAAGCATTTTATTTATTGAACTAAACACTATTGGGTTGTGAAAATTGTTGACAACAAATTAAATACAAAACCACCGAAAATTTTATTGTTACAATATTAATTATAAATTTTAATTTCTTCCTTTTTCTTCTCATTTTATAGATAGGGAACATTATTCTCATTTTCATGTAATTATATATAGGATAAAATATGCAATATAAATCTTTAACGAAAGATATTTTTTAATTTTACTATTGCAATATTATTTATAAATTTTAATTTCTTCCTTTTTAGTTGTTTGGACATTCTAGGCTATATAAGATCTCAGTTAGAGTTTAATAAACCTAATTGTTTGATAATATAATATTTA
This sequence comes from Salvia miltiorrhiza, assembly GCF_028751815.1. Classification (NCBI taxonomy): domain Eukaryota; kingdom Viridiplantae; phylum Streptophyta; class Magnoliopsida; order Lamiales; family Lamiaceae; genus Salvia; species Salvia miltiorrhiza. The sequence continues at coordinate 31,140,870 of NC_080390.1, read as the reverse complement.
ATACAATTATTTTCTCTCTCTCTTGATATTAGTTTTATTAGTAATTATTTTATCAACATTTTATTATACATAATTTTTTTAAAATAATACTCTTATTGTGCATCGCACGGGATACAACTAAATATTCTATTAAATCATGGATTATGATTGCAAGTAAACCATACAAATTCAATTTTATTAATGAAGATACATGCATATAATTATTTAATATAAACTGTGACCGATCCTATTAATGAAGATACATACAAATTCAATTTTGAGTAGCAATTTTTTTTAAACTGTGACGGATCCTATAAAAATGAATTATTTAATATAATTAACTAAGATCTCACTTAAAAAAAAGAATAATAATGGATATTGAGAATAAGGGACTATAGTAACTATTATTGATATACATACAACTCATTGCATTTTAGGTAGAAACATATACAACACGACATTTTAATAGATTATTAATTTATATGTATAGATATAATAGAGTATGGCTTCACATGTATTGCATCGATTGATTGTAAAATTCAATAAGTGATGTGGTTGGATGTTTCACCTTACTAGCATTTTGAAAAGAATTGTAACAACAAATAAGAAGATAAATAAAATGAAAATAAAAAGAAAAATATATAGTATAAACATAAACCTTCAAGTTTATTATAACTACAAAATTGTCACTTAATTTTGAAATTAATTTAAAATTGATTTCAAATTAAAAACTCCATTTTTAATATAGTATAGATATAGATGGGAAAACCAAATTAAATACAGTAAATAATACTAACAATTTTCTTTTTGGCGAAAATTTAGTGCCTAAGAAATTACATGCATCGATACTCATTTTATTTAATTATTAAACTCATCACTAAATAATATAAAGTGGTTTTTATAAATATTTTTATTTCTAGGGGAAATACAATATTTGATGGATAGCAATCATGACATTCGCTATCCAAATTCATTCCATGGCATTCCTTATACAATATCAGATCATTCCAGATATTTATTTCGCTAAACTCTTTATTCTTGGTTTTTCTGATTTTTAACGAGATGTATCATTTATAAATATTGTTATTCCAATTCTTTAATTTATTTTCTGTATTTATAGTTTTTACATTTTTTATGTGGTACTTTTGTTTTTATTTTGTTTAGTTTTTTATTATTTACCATTAGTCTCAATTACAAATCATATGCTAACCAATTATTACAATGGAGCATGACTTGAACTTTATTTCTAAACTTTCTCTGCAGGGGACTCGAACCTTATTTCTACTTTATTTCTAAATTTCAAAAGTCCATACATCTCTAGGGGAATGTGTTTCCCGCCAAAAGCAGCTGCCTTTCATCCAGTGGATATCGAGCTTTCTATCTGCTGAGTTAGGGGTGTGCAGACCCAACCTGAACCCGTCAAACCCGCCCGGACCGGCGGGTTCGGTCCAGACCGAACCAACCCAAGACCTATGTTCGGTCCGGTCCGGGTCAATTTTCTTGGACCGAACTTTTGTCGGGTCGGTCCGGGTCAAAACCCGGTCGAACCCGCCGAACCCGGACCGACCCATGTATTTATAAATTAATTATTTTTTATATATTTAATATTTAAAATAGTATTAATAAAATTAAATTTTCAGATTTCTAACCCCTAAAGATTGAGTTGTGGATTGTCAATGATGGAACTATGATATTGATATGTATTTGTATCGTATTTATTATGTTTTATGTATGAAAATTAAGTGTGAAATAGGGAAAAAAAAATTCGGCCTCGGCGGGTCGGATCCGGACCGAACCGGACCCGTTGTTCGGGTTCGGTCCGGGTCTGGGTCGGCCCGCACACATTTTTTCGGTCCGGGTCGGTCCGCTCTCTCAAAATTTTCGGTCCAGCAAACCCGGCGGGTCGGTCCGGGTCCGACCCGCTGCACACCCCTATGCTGAGTAAAGTTTATGACTTCTGGCCCAAATTTGAGACTGCATTAAAAATACCAAAATTTAATATATATTTTTTTTCAACAGCTGGCACAGTTAATTCCTTAAATTTTGGCTCCAAAAATAGCGCCCAAACCACAATTTGAAATTTAAAAACAACTAATCTTGGAGCCAATTTGAAATTTAAAAACAACTGGATCCGCGACTATTTATGTTGTACTATCTTATAATCTAACTGTATGATATGAAAGTCTTTTGTTTTTTTTGTTTCCATATTTTGTATTATGTAATGTAAATTTTCATTTTCATTTATTTACTTTGTATTTTGTTTTATATCACTTAAATATATATTAAAAATTATATATTGCTACTATTATATATGATAAACACGTATTAATAACTGGACCGTGCAAAGCACGGGTATAATACTAGTATATATATATCTTCAATCATCCGATATATTTTCAAAAGACGGCGCAGATCCGCAATCAGAAAGACGCTGGTATTTCGTCAAACACTCCGCTAATTTGCTCTTAAACTTCATCGATTAATTGATTACTAGTCTGAAGGTTATTCAATCTCGGCTCTTCCTCTGGCCTTGTCGGTGTCATCAATTATGATCATGGGCAGTCAGATGTCGTCACCTCCGATCCCAAGATGTGCTGTGATTTGTTCTGGAGCTGAAAAGGATACAATAGCAAATCAGTTGAAATTGGATTCAGTGTAGACCATTGAAGTTCCGAGATGAAGCCAAAGTCGCCATCGAAATCAAAAATCCAAATCGCGGGGTTTTCCAATTCCAACTATCCCAGATTGCGGAAGCTCGTTGCAATCTCCCTTTCGGTAATACTGATTTTAGGTTTAGTTAGCATATATTCAATTTTTAAACATCGCGTTTCAATGTCTGAGAAAACGAGCTCATTTTTCACTGTTGTATTGGACTGTGGAAGCACTGGCTCCAGAGTAAATGTGTTTGAATGGATGATTGGAAATGGGAGTGGGAATTTACCTATTTTATTGCGTAGTTATCCAGAAAATGTGAATCAGAGCAATGGCTGCCAGTATCACTGCTTTCAAACTGAGCCTGGCTTGCATAATTTTGTTAGTGATACAATTGGGGTTAGGGCTTCTTTGGAGCCCTTGATCAGATATGCAGAAAATTGGGTGTCTTTGGAGAGGCGTGGAGCAACGCCTCTATTCGTTTTGGCTACTGCAGCAATGAGGAGGTTGGGGGCTGAGGCTGCAGGCCGAGTTCTAGGTGATGTCGAGAATGTAGTGAAAGAGCATGGCTTTCTGCATAGGAGCGGCTGGATCAGGGTGTTGAGTGGGAAGGAAGAAGCCTATTATGGTTGGGTTGCTTTGAACTACAAGTTGGGGGTGTTTGGGCGTTCGTCAAGGCTGCCAACGTTGGGGCTTCTTGATTTAGGAGGCTCGTCATTGCAGGTGGTGGCTGAGGGAGGCGTTCCAGTGGGAGAAGAGTATGCTATTAGATCAAAGATTGGGGCAATTGCGCATGATCTTGCAGCTTATTCGTTACCAGCTTTTGGTCTGAATGAAGCTTTTGATAGGACTATTGTTATGCTAAGTCACACTGAGGCCCTCAGAGAAGGTGGTGGTGGTGGCTTGTTTGAGGTCAGACATCCATGTCTAGGCTCTGGTTTTGTCCAGAATTACACATGCCGCGGCTGCTTTGGTGTCGATTCTAGAGCCTCGAGATATTTGCAAGATAAAGGGCTGAACTCTGTGCTCCTTGTTGGAGAACCAGATTGGAAGAGGTGTGAAACAGTTGCAAGGGCAGCTGCTATCAATTCAAGCAGTTTGGAGTGGTCAGACGAGCTTGATCAATCAAAATGCCAAGGCTTGTTTTCTTATGGAGAGGGTAATCTTTTTGCAAGTCTTATTAAATTCTTGGATTTTTTTTACCCTACTTTGTTTCCTTACGGTATTACAAAAATTTCATTAATTTATTTTATGTGGTTTCATAAATTTAGGGGGTGTTTGGCTAAATTTATTTTAAACAACTTATTAGACCTTTCAAGAACTTGCAAGTTGTCAAAGCGTTTGGGTAATTGAGAGATTATAAGTTGGAGATAAAAAAAATCATAATAGTTAGAAATTTAGGGAGAGAAAATTGAAAGAGATATGAAATCTGGAAGAGTATATGATGAAAATAACAAATCATAATAGAATTATTTTTGTAAAACAATTGTTGTTTATAAGATTCTGAAAAATAAGTTGGGATTGAGGAACTTATTTTTGAGAAGATTATAAACTGTTGGAGCTTATTTTTACAATTGATTAGCTACTTAAGCTTATATTGCCAAATATTTTTCGAGAGTTTATAAACTTCTAAACAATTTATAATATGCTTTAAGGAGTTACAAACTTAGCCTAATACCCCCTTTAGTTGATTGTGATGACTAGTTATCAGTCATCAGTTATCACTTATGTAAAGTAATTATACAGGTTAGGTGTGTGTGCGCTTGATATACCAGCTCCCCGAATCCAGAGCTTGCTATTTTGAGTTTGACGTGTTGGTTTTAACCGCGACCATCTACTCCGCTGCAGGCACCGTAAAGCTTAACCTAACCAAAACATTGCACTCCATCTCAAGATATCACGCACTGTCAGGGTTCTTCGCTGTCCACAACGCCTTAAACTTGAGCCGGAGTTCGAACCTAACCATGATGTTGGAGACAGGGCAAAGGTTATGCTCCGGATTATGGTCTGGTCGGAACAACACCAACGCGCAGAACTGCTTTCGAGTTCCTTACTTGACATCACTCCTCACAAACGCCCTTTGCCTGAGCGGTGTAGAGATCATATTTGGACCCGGGGATGTTTCTTGGACACTAGGCGCTTCGCTCGTCGAGGGGGATTTCCTGTGGCATCGAGTAGAGAAGTCGAGAGATGGCATGTTCACGCTGAAAGACACGGTAACGAGACCTTCCACGATACTCGTGTTTGTTTTGCTGTCATCGCTTCTGGTTATTGTTTACTGCTGTCAAATTAAGCTGCCTATGCCAGCAAGGAAGAATGTTGGTTCTAGAACATCATTGCCCTCGTATTTGTGTCCTAAACGACAGCCTAATTGACTGTCTTGCATTACAAAACCAGAAAATTCCATCATTCTTGTAGTGTATGTAAACTTTAGAATACCTCATTGATAGTACAAATTCATTTTAAAGTTAACTTTCCTTTTTATGCAATATTGCTGCGAGGCTGAATGCCAAATTTTCGACTCTATGTAATTTTTCTTCGAGGACTTTCTTAATAATCACTAGGCCATGTGGAGATATTAGAGGAGTTTAGAGATTATACACGATAAAGGGATTCTAGTCTAGTAAATTATTGAATTTTGATCAAATTCTAATTTTGCACACCAACTTACAAATTTGAGCTAGGCTCCCGGTGGAGGAGAGGAGATGGTTCATGGTTGGTGACAATTTACAAGCTATTATCCCTACCACAAAAACTACTTAATACAAGCCTGCAATAGAGGTTTTGAGTTGGAGCCAGTAGTGACATTTGACGTAAAATATAGTAAAAGAAGGTTTAATATGCTCATAAAAATATGTATATCCTGAGATGGCAGCCTCATTTGAAGATAGGATTAACTAAATTCTAAATCTTGTGTTGTTATTCGTATCAGATTCACCATGTCTACAGATCAAATGTGACATCTAAATCAACACACATACACATTCATCAGGATTTAGATATATAGCACACAAATGAAGTTTCTCAACTCATAATTTACATGAAGATTTAGGCAGAAACCTGACCACGGCTGAAACGAACATCATGGTTTGGTATACACAAGACAAGGCAGAGGAGAGAAAGCTTCAGTAGGCTGCCAGGAGGCTCGATCTGCATCCATTCGACTCAGATCCACCAACATCCACCCAGACTTCATTAAGACGCGAAAATATCTTAAAACGAGAGCTGTATTGTGCAATGGAGTAAGCATAGTCACTGTCGGCAGAAGTTGAGTTTGCCCACCCAGACCTGCTGAGGCTCAGCGCCAGCTTCTCCGCCTCCTTGACAATGTTGGTATCCCTAGCGAACCCTGAGAATTCCCTCACAGCAATGCAGCGGCTCCTCCACCAGTCGGGTTGGAGGTTGAGCTCCGGCAGGGGAAGGGGAGGGTCGGCCTCAAACTCCGTGGGGAGGTAGAGTTTCACAGAGTAGGCCGATGAGTGAAGGGGGCCGGCATCCGGGCACTATGCTCGTTAGGATCGGGTAAGTTATTGGTAACCTAGAGAAGTTCAAATTTGCACCTTCTGTGTACTCAAACAATCTGAAATAAAATTATCTAGAATCAATTTATCCTTCATTACATCTAAAGATTCAATTGTACATGAATATGAATGTGTCTGATTCCCTTTCCAACTCATACATATAGAATTGGTTTCTTGAAACAAGTCAAACAAACAACCAACTAAATAGGTCATTCATATATTAATATGCATTATGATGATAGAAAGAATAAGAAAAGATATGTGGGAAAAGGGTACCTGTGGAAGCCATTCTTGGTGGCTTTCTCGAAGGAAATATCATCAGCTGGAGCAGTCATCCAAGCTGAATCTCTGTAGAATCTGATCTCAAAATCAGATTCTGAGTGGACTACGGTGTACTGCGGTGATTCTGATTCCTTCTTCTTGCATTCTGTAATAACTGTTGACATTGTTAAAAATAGAATCAAGATTCTTGCACCACCCATTCCTAAAATACACCCGGGGGGGGGAGAGAGATGGAGATGATGGACTCAACAATTGATGATTTCCCTAAAATTGTTTCTTCGAACTTTACAAATTGGAAAAACAGACGGTTTGCAGAATCTTGAGGTTGAACTGGGAAACTGGTTTGTTTCGTAACGCGACAATGGGTGTAACTGGAGAGAACCGTAGAAAGGCATAAGAAGAGAATCTGTTGTACCCAATCCCAACGACTTTAATACGACTGTATGACTCACGCTACGGGCGACTTTAGTTGATTGATTAGTGATTACTAACGTTTTTCTTCATTGATTAGAGCATCTCTAATGCAGGCGCTAGAGCCTGTGCCACGCTAGGGCACCGGGCCACTTCGATCCAAGCTCTAAAATTAAAGTCCGCACAAAGTTTAATTTTTTTGTATCTGAAAAATCTTGAAATTTTTATTTTAAATTTCATATTTGATTTTAATTAATGTAATGTGACATTTTTAAATTTTAATGCAATGTTGGATTTAAAAATTAAAAAGTTAAAATGAAAATGAAAAAATTAGAGTCCTTTACAGAGCCTTTGCATTGGAGAGTTTAGGCTCTAAGATGGGAACCACTTTCTTGGAGCTCTCTTAGAGTTAGAGCCTTTTCCACTGGAAATGTATTGGAGAGTGTAGGCTCTAAGATGGGGACCACCTTCTTAGAGCCTTCTCACTGGAAATGCTCTTAGACTATTCTGATCGATGACTTTGTCACCAAAGTCATAGGAAACACAAAAACTTATAATTACAAAATAAATAAAAAACACACAATTTTATGTGACTTTGGGCTGCTAGCCAACCCAATGTCATGAGAATGGCATCGCCACATGACACTCTCTCATTGAGTGTATATATATAATTTTTAATTTTATGCTACAAACTAAAAATAATAATCAGGACATGTGAGTGTCATTGATGGAAGTAAAAATAAGATAATGGTTGAGTTGTGTATGTGGAGGAGAGAGAAATGAATATTTTAATTGAAAGTTGGGTTGAGAGAAAGTCACCACTGGCTTAGTACGCACTGGAGATGCTCTTAGTACACTGTGTACGAATAATAATGTATTTTCGGCCACATTTCAATTGGTGCACTCTTTAATAATGTGAAAATAACACATATATTATCATCTAATATAATACTCTCTTCATTTCACTAATATGACTCCCTACTATCGAGTACGGTAATTAAGAAGAAGAGATGATTAAAGAATTAAAGTGATAGATCGTTGTTCGTGAGAGAGATTAACTTCCTTTTTTTGAAAGGAACTTATTAATGGGACAGACAAAAAAAATGAAGTTATTATTAATGAAACGGAAGGAGTATATTCTAAGATAATAGATAAAAATAGATTTCATATAATTAAATATCATAATCATGATGGTGTAAGGCAAATGGTATGATTGATTTCCAAAATTACAGACTAGTTCTCCATTCACTCAATACACGTATACCCCTCACATAGCTGTTTTAAAGTAAGAAATAATCCCCATTGGGAAAGATTAAGGAACAACCAAGAAGAAAAGTGATCAAAATAAGATGATGTTAATATATAGCCCAGTTCAAAAGTAAAAAAAAACTAATGCAAAACAACAAATAAAAACGACGAAAAGAAGGCTGTTGGTGATTTGTGCCAACATTGACTGTTGATTTCAAACAATCTGTGTAAGCAATGAAAACTCCCAAGCTCAATTTTTCACTACTTGAAGCTGGCTGGGATGGTGTCTGCCGCGAAGTACTCTTCTTTAACCTCCTTCGCCGAGCAAAATCTCACCTATGAAAGTTCAGATATATGTGAGAAGCAACAGGATTTATGCAAGAGTACAAGGAGTTACGCAGAAGCATGGTTCAAAGAGAGAGACATAGTCTTAGCAAACTTGACATGTACGCGTGAAAGATCATGCTTCAATATAAGATGCTACGACACAAATATTCAGAAAAAAAAATGAACATGGAATATCAAAAAGGGCATATGGTTTCAGCGTTCAGCACAGAAGAGATCAAACTATAATCATAATTTATGAACAATAAATATGAAGGTGGATACTCACAAGAGAGGCATATGATTTGAGCAAGGGCTTAACTAGCTGCCAAAATGGCTTGAATATGAAAGGAGCATCTACGAAGAGGACTTGACCCAGTCGCCTTGGATAGTAGCAGTAGAATGCATCAAGCTGCAATTAGAAGATAACGTAAAATGACTCGCATAGGCAAAATATAATGTTTTTACTAAATAATGAGTCAATAGATGCTATAGAAGATATAAGAAATGAGAGAAATAAAAATTGAGCAGTGGGCTCGTATAACAGCCTTGGTTTACCACAAATGTAAAGAATTTAACGTCAGCATTTTGTGTCTGGAACCCACGGAGATTGATTACAACAAGCATTTCCTGCTTTCCCTCGGGGAGTATGCTTAGTGCTTTTTCGATCAAGAAAACACACAGACTCTCGTCTTCCTGAGGTTTGAACTCCTGTGTCGATATATAAGATGAATATCACCCAAAAGCTAGCTAGATTTTTTATTTTGAAGCAACGATTAGCTACAACATGGATAAAGCCTGAATCTTTTGAAAAATAGCTGCAGGAAATCGAGGGCAGGATGACTCTTGAATTGGTTTTTCTACTTTCCAAATCCACGATTTAATATCAGAGATAGTGTCATACCCCTGGAAAATGCTTGGATCCTTCCACTATCAACACTGGTCTGCCGTGTACATCGAGATAGTTGTGGAGATAAGCTTTTCCAGTTTCTGCGACACGTTTAACTGATTCTTCCGACAATTCGGATACACGAAAATCCTTACGCCAACTCTGTTTTGGGGAAAGGACAATAAATTAATTTTATTCTCTAGTTTTTATTTTGAATATAAACACTGATTCAGCAAAGGACTTTAGCTACAGCTTGAAGCCTTTCCTAAACTTTTTCATCATAATAAAATATTTTAATAATAGCCAAAAACTTTAAGCACAACTATTTCAAGGAGAGAAAGAAAGAAGAAAAACTAAGTAATGGAAATATAAAAACTTTTCCCAGCCAGACCAATTAAAGACTATAATTATACTTACAATTGCTTTAGTCAATTTGGAAACGGTCTCTTCAACAGAAAACTTTCGATCTTTCAGGAACCAAAGAATCATTTCTTCATCATCTCTTCCATATTTGCCCACTGGCAGATTGCTGTGTTGATTCTCAAGCTTTGTTTTGACTTCTGCCACAAGCTGCAACATTAAAGACCTAATCAACCACATGATTTCTTCAAATTGTGCAAGACATGAAATGAATAATAATTCCCTGCAGAACATTCCCGTAGAGCAACTTTTGCAAATCATTCTAAACCACTATCTGAAGCATCTACATAGATTTTTTGGGATGAGAAACTCCATGTTCTAAAAGACCTAGTATCCTTTGCCATTCTACTGTGACGATGATTGCCTTAGAGGGTATTTGGCTGAGCTTATAAGCTCCTTAAGACAACTGCAACCTAATGATTGGAGGAGAAACGTCTCAAGTTGAGCTTCGTTGTCTCTCTCTAGCTTATAAGATCAATTATCCAAACACTTTGACAACTTATAAGTTCTTGACATATTAAATCTTATAAGCTCTCTAAAAATAAGTTTAGCCAAATATCCTCTTAATCATACTATCAGTTCAGGTAGCTAAGACTAAATGAGCATGTAGACAATATATCCAATGAAGATAAGACTAGAACGTAGAATCATTACACATTAATACTTAAATTAAGCATTTACAAAGTACCAAGAGGCAAGTGCAACAAACTCTTCTCAAAAATATGCTATTGATAGAAATAATAAAGGTTCATATTTTCCTTGAAATCCGCAACTAACCATTGCACAAAGCATGAAAAAGAAGCCAATTAAGGCTGTTACAATTCAAATCCAACAAAACAACCAATTCAACCATCATCAAACACAAGAAAGGCGCGAAAGAGGTATCTAAATTTGCAAAAGATAAGCTCAAAAGTCCCCATGGCCTCCAGTTAGTAAACTAAAACAATCATTATCCAAATAGCCGTCATTGAACATTTCATCCAATCAAATAGGAAGAGAATATTTATATAATTGTAATTTAATCAAGTAAGAGGCAACAAAATTGAGTACTTTACTAGCATTTTCAGGGGCCGCGGAGCAACTGCGGATGCTGAGCTTGAAAGCCTTCGTGGAGGGTTTGTGGTGACGAGTAGAAACGGGCGTGAAATTGTGAGCCAAAGAAGGCCGCAATCTCAAACTGTGCGACATTTCGTCGAACAGTTTGCAATCCCTCTTTCTGGGTTTCAACTCTTTGTCTCTCTCCACCGAAATTAATACTCCCTCCGTCCACGAAATGAGTACCCATTTGTGGATGGCACGGGTTTTAAGAAATGTATGGAGTGTAGTGTGAATAGTTTAAGGGTCCCACTTTTTGAGTGTATTAATTAAAGAGATGTGTGGGGTACACTTGCCAAAAAGAGAAATGAGTACTCATTTCGTGGACGGACGAAAAAGGAAATATGGGTACTCATTTCGTGGACGGAGGGAGTACTACATTTTCTGGCTCTGAGATTGAGCGCTTACGTGAAATTGTTGCTAACGTAAACTCAAGTCGTGCAACCTTTTGTTGACTGATTCTGATATCGCGGTCGAATACCCGAACCAGAAATCAACCGATACCGAACCGTATTGATTATGTCCTAATCGCTTCGATTATTACGGTTCGGGTATCCCAAATAACTCAAAAAATAAATAAATAAATTATTCCATTTTTTCAACTTAAATCCTAAAAAAATTAAAACAATTAATCACAACAATAATCCGCTTTCTTCCCTGTGGGTGACTGGCGACAGATGGAGGAGGCTGCTGGGGACGGCTTGAGTCTTGAGGAGCTGCTGCTGTGGCGGTGACGGCTGGAGGGCGGCGACCGGCGTTCGGAGCTGGGGGTGTACCAAGCGGCTGAGCAGCTTGGGGCAGCGTCTGTCACTGTGTGTTGTGCCAATGTGCGTGACTTTTTTTTTTAGGGTGGGATTTTAGGTTTAATTAATTTAGAAATTAGAATTAAAAATAATTATAAAATATATACATATATATTTATTTAATACTATATATATATATATATTATTTATTTAAATTCGATTCATCCAATTCGATTATGAGGAACTTAATTGTGATATCCGAAAATTTTACTGAATAATTAATTGGACACGGAAAAATATTTTTAATTTTTATATTTATAAATATAATAAAAAATTAATTTTAATTGAATAATTTGAATTGAATATTGAAAAAATAAAAAAGAATTCACAATTGTAAAATTTGATATTATGTAAAACAAAAACAAAAAAAATAAGTTATAAAAATTAAAAATAAAATACTACTAATTAAAAAGAATTAAAAATATATTTATTCAAAAAAGATGAGAAAGGAGAGAGAAATTTATAAAACCTTAATATTTAAATAAATTTAATTTTTACATTTTAAATCAAATATTTTCATAAAATATAGTATCATATTAAAGCTCTTATCGTGATCTTTAATTTGATATGCCTATTAAATATTTTATAATTAATCGAATTTCACAATTTTGGAAAGAAATATAACAACAAATAAGAAGTTAAAGAAAATGAAAATAAAAAGAAAATATATAGTTTAAACATAAACCTTCAATTTTATTAGAATTACAAAATTGTCACTCAATTTTGAAATTAATTTCAAATTAAAAACTTCATTTTTAATATAACTAGCATTTGCATCCCGTGTAATGCACGGGAAAATATTTTTAATTTTTATATTTATATAAAATTAATATTAATTCAATTATTATACTTATAAATGTAATAAAAAATTAATTTTAACTTAATATATTTGAATTGAATATTGAACAAATAAAAAAGAATTCACAATTATAAAATTTGATATTATGAAAAAAAAAACAAAAAAATAAGTCAAAAATTAAAAATAAAATACTAATGAAAAAGAATTAAAAATATATTTATTCAAAAAAGATGAGAGATGAGAGAGAAATTTATAAAACTTTAATATTTAAACAAATTTAATTTTTACATTTTAAATCAAATATTTTCATAAAATATATATAGTATTATATTAAAGCTCTTATCTTGATCTTTAATTTGATATGCATATTAAATATTTTATAATTAATCGAATTTCACAATTTTGGAAAGAAATGTAATACTTCATATTTTAGGGCGTCCAAGATTATGTCACAATTACTATATCGGGCGTCCGCCAAGATTATGTCACTTTCCTTTTATGACAATGGTCCCACCATCCTCTTTAATATTTTATCCTTACTAACACTCTTTATTTACAAAAAACCACTCAAAATTCAATCTCAACCACTCATCTCAGAGCATCTCCAACCATTTACACCAAACCCAAACCCATTTTACAGTATATGTCACATCCAACAGTAATTCTTCTCCAACCATTTACACCAAACTCAAACCCAAAAGAATATTATTTAAATATTCTCTTTCCACTTACTTTTTATACTTCTTCAATCATACCTATGTATTTCTTTTAAATTATACATTTGCCCCAATTTGTTAATTAACAATTTCATATTAAAATAAATATTATACGGAAATTAATTTTATTATTATTATTATATTAAATAAGCAACAAAAAAACTAAACTTTAAAATAAAATTCATTAAATATTACATAACTTGAAAATAAAATACAACAAATAAACGAACATCCACATAAAATTCAAGACACGGAATTAGTATATTCTTCCCACAAATGTTCAATTAACTCATTCCGAAGGTCGAAGTGAGCATCTCTATTCCTTATGGCTCTATAGCGAGATAGAAATTCTTGAAATCGAGCATTTTCATCTGTCGCCATCTCAACCTCCTGTAGTGGTGCATCTCTGTTCAAATTCTTTTAATATGTCATGTAATTAAAAATTAATCTATTTTATTGTTGCAAATTAAAACTCTATTTTCAACTAAATTATTATTATTATTATTATTATTATTATTATTATTATTATTATTATTATTATTATTATAAACCTACGAAATTAACAAAAAATAATTAACTTTCATTCTAATCATTTAAACCTACTAAATTAACAAAATAATATCTAGCAAGAAGAGGGGTTAATTTGTAGTTCTTAAAATTAATTAAAGTGTTTTGGTGTAGTGAATAGTGTTACACCAAATTTGGTGTAACACTATTCAAATGGTGGCCCCAAACCCATTTTGGGTTTGGGTTTGGTGTACCATTGGAGAGGTTTTGGTACACCAAAATGGGATTTGGTGTACCATTGGAGATGGTCTCATAAAGTGGTGGGACCCTTTCTCCACTACATCAAAATCATCACCAATTTTATTAAATCTCGTGCCCAAGCAAATTGTCCATAATCTTGGCGGACGGAGGAGTAACAAATAAGAAGTTAAAGAAAATGAATATAAAAAGAAAAATATATAGTTTAAACATAAACCTTCAATTTTATTAAAACTACTAAATTGCCACTCAATTAGTCAATTTTGAAATTAATTTAAAATTGATTTCAAATTGAAAACTCTCTTTTTAATATAACTAGCATTTGCACTCGTGCAACGCATGAAAAATATTTTAATATATAAAATTGATTATCATTTGATTATATTATAAAAATTATAAATATAATTAAAAATACTATAATTTAAGATAAATATATTTTAGTTTAATATAAAAATAATAAAGAATAATTCATATTAATAAAACATGATATTGTGAAAAAAGAAAACAATATAAGTTAAAAGATAATTGAAAAAAATAGATTTATTCAAAAAAAGAGGAGAGATGAGGGAGAATTTTCTAAAGTTTTAATCTTTAAATAAAAATAAATTTTATATTTTAAATCTAATATTTACATAACATATATCAAATTAAAGACCTGGGGGAAAGTGGTTTCATAACAACTTGAAGAGGGTTATCGGGGATGGGAGAGATACTAATTTCTGGTCATGTGTTTGGATGGGAAGTCGGCCTCTGAAGGATGAATTCCCAAGATTATTTTGGTGTGTGAAGATAGAGAGGCATTTGTGAGGGATATGGGGAAATGGTGTGATGGGAGATGGGTTTGGGAGGTAAAGTGGAGGCGCGAACCGAGGGAGAGAGAATTGGAGTCTGTTAACTCTTTTCTGAAGATGTTGTCTAGGTTTTCTCCTTGTTCAGGTAAAAAAGATGCTTGGGAGTGGAGGGCTGACAAGGGTGGAGTTTATTCCACAAATTCCGCATACCGCGCAATCAAGAATCAGAACCAGATGAACCAGCCGTTGGATAACGCCTCGATGCATTTTCGGAAGTTGTGGAAAGCCCCGACAACTCAGAAGGCAAGGATGACGACGTGGAGATCTTTGAAGAACATGCTACCAACCTGCGACAATTTAATTAAGAGAAACATGTAACTTGGAGTCGTTGAACGGACCTGTGCTGCGTGTTTCCACGCCGTTGAATCGGCAAGTCATGTTCTCCTTCTTTGTCCGAAAATAGAGGCCGTGTGGGATAACATCTACGGATGGCTCGGCGTGCCCACAGTTCGTTCGGCAAGCATCTCGGACCACTTTCTTTCTTTTATTCATCTGGGAAAAGGAAAGAAATGGCGCCGATTCTTGAAGGCTTTATGGAGTTGCTCGATTTGGGTTCTGTGGAGGAGAAGGAACGAGGGTCGCTTCGATGGAAAGGCTTGGGATATCAAGAGTACATGTTTAGAAATTAAAGCAAGAATGTGAAGTTGGAATTTTATTTTTGATATTTTTTAGTGGAAGGATTCTTTTCCTTCTTGGTGCTCCTGCAATTTGGCACATATCCTGTGTATTTAACTTTTGGGCATTTCTGATGCCTACCAAGTGATCTATGAATACTTCTTTTCTGATAAAAAAAATCAAATTAAACCTCTTGTCATCATCTTAATTTGATATGTATATCAAATATTTTATAATTAGTCGAATTTTATAATTTAAAAAAAAGAAATAAAATAGAAAAATAAGAAGTTAAAAAAAAAGAAAAGATGTATAGCTTATAAATAAACCTTCAACTTTATTCTAACTACAAAATTGTCACTCAATTTTAAAATTGATTTGAAATTAAAAACTCTTTTTTTAATATAGTATAGATATAGATATAGATGTGAACCTGATCAATATTAAAAATCGGTTATTGGATAAACCGATAGCGTTAATCGTTTAGCCACTCCATATATACTCAGTAATTCAACTCGAAATTCAAGGCAGATGAGAATAGTATATCACAATATTTATGATGTGGCTTTCGCCTTCAGAAGACTAAAGTACAAAATTGACAATAAGATAAATCTCTTGTATCACAAAAAGTATGCATTTATTATACTTTTCGTCAATTCTACTATTTATTTTTATTTTGGGTTAAGTACCAAATTTCTCTATATCGATGGTGTTCCTATTGCGTACAAGATCATATAGTCAGGGTTAGAGCTGTAAACTACCTCAACATAGCAAAATCGTACCAAATTCTTCACTGTCACTTAACGGACGTTAACACCGTTGGAATAAATAAATTTTTTTTAATTAAAGTGGGCCCCTATCATTGTGTTTTTTGGCAACGATTCACATGCTGCGGCGGAGAAGCTCCGCTTCTTCCATCGAAGCTCATCCCTCAATTTCTTATCTCCACCATCAACATTCAGACAATTCACGACCTCTACATCAACCACCACGACCACCGCGGCGGCCGCCCCCAACACCAGCCCTGCCATCACCGAGGAAGAAGTGAACCAAATCAACGCCGTAATCGGCCGCCTCTGCGACTCAAACCACTTGAAAGAAACTTTTGACCTCATCTCCGCCGCCCTTTCCACCGCCAGGCCTCCTCACGCTTCACTCTCTCTCTCCTCTCTTATCAGCCGCCTCGCTTCCGAACTCGACCTCACCCACCCAATGCACCTGTTCAATACCCTCAAATACAACCCTAATGCATCGGATCCGTTGATTCTAATCCTCGTCGCGAAAATGCTCATCGCCTCACTCTTCGAAAACAGTCGGCCGAAGATGGCTGTCAAGGTTTTCCAGTGGGTGGCGCGGCCAGATTTCCCCGGCGGTGCGGCGACGGACCTAGATCTCTACAGTGTTTTGGTTAATGGATTTTGCAAGAATGGGATGATGCTGCAGAGTCTTCGTGTTTTGAGAGTGATGGCAGGTGAAAATTTAGTGATTGGGGATGAGATTAGGGACTTGGATCTCTACAGTGTTTTGGTTAATGGATTTTGCGGGAATGAGATGATGTTAATCGTTGCCGGAAAACACAACGATAGGGGCCCACCTTAATTAAAAATAAAAAAATGATTTATTCTAATGATGTGGTTCAATTTTGCCACGTTGAGGTAGTAAGCAGCTCTTACCCTGACTATAGAGTCCTGTACGCGTTAGGGACGCCATCGATAGGGGGAATTTGGTACTTAACCCTTTTATTTTTTAGAACTACTATTATTTTTGAAACTTAACATTTTAACTTATTTATACCATATATCATATGTGAACTCTTTTCTCTACTCACAATATTACAAATAATGTGAGCTCATTTCTTCACTCACAATACATTCTAACTAACATTTTAAAACCCGTGGGAAATAAAAGTGTGCATACTAATATGAGCGGAGTGAGGATATATTATATTGGAAATATATTTTGTATTATATTTTAACACCATTCACTCTATAAATTCGTTGTCATTTTGTGTCACTTATATGAAGTGTTAAAATCGGTCCGACCCAATTCAATTTTATGTCAGACTACACACTTTTAGATCCGGCACAATCAATTCAAACTAGATCAATTCAAACTCAAAGTTATCATGCTTAAAAAGAATTAAATTTGAGATTAGATTGAACCATTATTATTATTATAGAATTATATATATATATATATATATATATATATATATATATATATATATATATATATATATAGGGAGAGGTTCAGGAAAGAACCATAAATAAAAGAAGACCGGAGAACTATTTTCAGCCATTCGATCATGAAGATCTACGGTGGATGCATCATCTTGTTGGATGAATGCAGATCCTGGGTTCGAATCCTGAAGGGAGCATTTTTTTTATATTTTTTTGAGTGCATTAATTTTAACAGCGGATGCATTAATTTTTACAGTGAATGCATTAGATTTGATGGTTCTCCCGTTCTCACAAATAATGTAGTTCTCTCTAGAACCACACCCTATATATATATATATGTATATATATATATATATATATATATATATATATATATATATATATATGCGCGCGCGGGTATTTGTTTTAGGAGGGTGTTTAATGAATTTTGTTTTAACACGATGTTTAAGAGTTTTAGTAGGTTGGGTCGGCTTTGATGTTGGTTTTGTGAAATGTATTAGTATTGAACTTTAACTAATTCTGATCCAATACTTTATTTTACGGCTTGTGTTTATAGCAATTTAAATATATTAGCAAATTGTCTTAATCATAGTGTATTATTTTTTAGTTATTATACATATTTTCTCTTATAAAATATAGGGTTAATAGCCGAAAAATACACGAACTATTTTCGAATTTGCATATTGCACATGACCTTCAAAAATAGCTTCAGAATACATGACCTTTTGATTTAGTTGCAATTTGCACCCGGCGGAAGTTCCGATCACTCTTATGTTTGACCGGCGATGACGTGGAACTATTTTAAACTACATGGCATTACACGTGGCATTTATTACACGGTGGCAAGCCACGCGTACAAAACGACGTCGTTTTGATAGGGAGAAAAAATAAAAAAATAAAGAAAAATGTGATCTTGGACCTTGTTCTTCTTCTTCAATCTCTTGCTCGATTTGGGGCGGCGGTGAGAGTATTTCCGTCATTTCAAAAGCGGTGAAAGCGGGTTTCGGCGGCAACATATTTCAAGGGTTTGCAGATTTACAGATCTAGGATTTTTTTTTGGTGGCTGAGGATTTGAGGATTTGGGGATTTTTGGTGGCTGAGGATTTGGGGATTTGTGGTGGTGTTGCGGCGATGATGTTGTGGTGGCCGCCGCCGCGACTTCCTCTCCTGACCACTGAGCATCCGAGGCTACCGAAGCAACCCCGCTCTGACGCCCCGCCACCACAACTTCCTCATCGACGCCTCTAACTCTCGCCGCCTCACCTACTTCGTCTTCCTCCTCCAAGTCGACGCTGCTGCCCTCGCTCCGCGGCTCCTCTTGTCTCCCTCACAATCGATGTTGGTCTTCTATCTCTCTCTTTATCCCGCTCTCTCTCCCTCAACCTCTCTCGATACCTGCAACTCCGATCATTTAGGGCTTTAGGGCTTGGATTGGCGGTGGGAAAACGAGGAGGGGAGGTGGTGACTGGAATTGGGGCTTTAGGGTTTGGATTGGCGGCGGGAAAACGAGGAGGGGAGGTGGTGGCTAGAATTGGGGTTTAGGGCTTGGATCTGCTTCGGCCCTTCTTCCGGCGACCTCTGCTTCGACCTTTCTTCCGGTGAACTGAGGGAGGCGCTGGAGTGAGGGAAGCGGCGACGAGGAGGCAGCGCTGGAGTGAGGGAGAAGATGAATTAGGGAGGAGGCGCTGGAGTGAGGGAGGCGGCGACGTCGTTTTGATTGATAATCACTCAAAACGACGTCGTTTTGAATGCCGGTGAGTCCACGTTTGAAAATTCCAGTGCCATGTCAACACCGATCAAGGTGATGGTCAACGCGTGTGCAATTTGCAACAAAATTAAAAGATGATGTATTCTGAAGCTAATTTTAAAGGTGATGTGCAATATGCAAATTTGAAAATAGTTCGTGTATTTTCCGGCTATTAACCCTAAAATATAATCATAAGTGAGTTATATAATTATGTTTATTTATATATTGTGAATTACATATACATATATATTAGAAAGTATATATAATTTTCTACATTTATATTGTTCTATTGAAAAAAATAATATAATTTTTAGGCTAGAAGGTGAGGTGAAGGGTGACGTGTAAGATATAAGTGAGGTAAACGGTAATGGATATAGAAGGAGAGATTTTGGAAGTGGATCTTTGAATAGTTAAAAATGAGGTAGTGTTGGGGTTGTATTTTAGATATAGGTAGAAGTTTATGTGGATGTGGGATGTCAATCGGTAGGACTGTAAATGAACGGAACTATTCGCAAGTTATTCGAGACTCGGTTCCAAAAAGTTCATTCAAAGCTCGGCGCGATAGTAAACGAGCCAAGCTCGAGCTTAATTTCGAGCTGGATAATTTTATAACAATATGCTTGACAAATAGTTTAATATTGTGATCAGCTTACTTGTTTCGCTGTTATACTGTGACTTCGGCTTTTCCAAAATTTATGAAAATTTGTATGAGAGTATTAGAGTGTCTTATGAACAGTGGCGGATCCGGGGGCTAGGGGGGCTAGAATTAAAATATATATATATATATATATAATAAAACTAAATACTCCTAAAAGGCTAAAACGAGGGAGGACTGTATAAAGTTGAATTAAAAGTTGAAACTCTTCTTCCTTGCGCCGCTTCCAGAGTTCCAGACTTAGTCGCCCCTTTCCGGCCACAACTCCACCGTCGCTCGCCGCCATTGGAGGACACTGAGCCTGCCACCGCCGGTCTGCTCTGCTTCCAGTTTTCCTCGTAACTCTCGCAGGCCGCAGCAGTGAGTTCATCTCCATTCCTCAATTTTTACTTAGATTAGAATTTGTGCATTTATGAGTTGCCCAAATTTTTAATTTATGAGGTGCCCAAATGTTTTTTGAGTGGAGGACAGAGGGCAGTCGACTATTTAATTCATGAGTAAGCCAATTTTTGAGTGGAATTTAAAATTGTTAATACTTATACATTTAAGTACATCTTGTCATTTTTTGGTGGAGTAAAATTGCTATTTGTATATTTGTTAAATTTGAGTACATTAATTTGGTCAATTTTCGATGGAGTACAGAGGGTAGCCATTTGCTATTTGTATATTTGGTCAATTATGAGTAGAATAAAATTGTGGGTTAGCCAATTGTATATTATTGTTTATGAATGCTAAATTAGACTAATTTATTTTTATAGGAAATGGAACATTTTTTTTTCTAAAAAATGTAGAAGTCAATCAATATGTGATTCAGTTACACCCATTATTGAAGCAAATGTAGAAGTTGAAGCGAATGTAGAAGATGAAACAAATTTTGAAAGACTTTGTTCACTGTTTTTCTCATCAACTTCAGTTGGTTGTTGTGGCTGTTGCTAAGAGTATCATGGCTGTGAACGACTTTTTTAGTTATGTCTCCATGATAGTGAACACCATTGGTGCATTTTGCAAAAGAAAAGATCAACTACTGATGTTAGAACATGAGAGATTAGTGAAAGAACTCATTGATGAAGCAAGGATGAGTGGAAGAGGCCAAAATCAAGAAACTAGTTTGGCAAGACCGGGGGATACTCGATGGGGCTCACATTATTTTACCTTTCTTCGTTTATGTTCTATGTGGCCTTCAGTTGAGAAAGTTTTGGAAAATGTACGTGATGATACCACAAGTTCTGATGTTAGAAGTTCGGCAAGAGGTTTGCTTGGAAAGATGAATAGTTATGAGTTTGTGTTTGTGATGCATTTGATGAGATATCTATTAGGAATCACAAATGAATTGTCGATTTCTTTACAAAAGAAAGATCAAAATATTGTGCAAGCCATGTCAATGATTGATACTGTGAAAGTTCAATTACACGACTTCAGGATGACTGGATGGGAGATGATTTTGGAGGAAGTCAATAGATTTTGTGAGGTGAATGTTATTCCTTTGATTCATATGGAAGACACTATAACCCGACCTGGTTACAAGAGGCAAAGCATCACCAATGATCATTATTATCGTGTGGAGATTTTTAATGAGGTATTACTTTCACTTTTAAATATTTGATTCATTTCATTTATTTTAAATTTCATTTATCAATTAATTTTAATATTTTAGGTTGTTGATCTAACAATACAAGAGCAAAACACTCGGTTTTCCGAAGCTAGCACTAAATTGCTTAGATGCATGGCATGTCTTGATCCGAGAAATAATTTCTCTCAATTCAACATTGATCAACTCATGCGTTTGACTATTTTATATCCCGAAGACTTTGGGCAACATGATTATTAATTATTTCCACAATTACTTCGTAATTTCATTATTAATGTGCATTTTGTGCTTCGTTTTCATTAGGTGATTGTCTATGTCTTCCATAACAACTCCGTAATTTCATAGCATTTGTTCGCAATGATTCTCGATTCTCAGCAATTAGCAATTTGGGAAGTCTTGCTCAGGAAATGGTTAAAAGTGGTAATCATTTAGTTTTTCAATTGGTTTTTCGAATTATTGAGTTGACATTGGTTTTACCCGTAGCTACTGCTTCTGTTGAGAGAGCATTTTCTGCAATGAAGATTGTTAAGACTGATTTGCGAAACCGTATGAAAGATGAGTGGATGAATGACAGTTTG
Organism: Salvia miltiorrhiza; assembly: GCF_028751815.1. NCBI lineage: Eukaryota > Viridiplantae > Streptophyta > Magnoliopsida > Lamiales > Lamiaceae > Salvia > Salvia miltiorrhiza. Next base: position 31,118,755 of record NC_080390.1, on the reverse strand, counting down.
ATCGTCTATACTGAGAAGGAAATTTTCTCAACAATTGACAACGAGAAGGTTTTGCAACTGTGAGTAAAGTATCTGCATACAATTAGTTTATAGCTGAGGGGTTAGTTAGCAAATTAGTAAGAGTTAAGGGGTTCTTTTAAAGTTTGTTAAAAGTGGTTAAAACAGATCCAACGGATCTGTTCCTTCATTCCAGAAAATCAGTTCACAGCTCAACCTTCTCTGTTGCTGAATTCTCTTGGTTAAATACCTAGATTAGTTGTTGAGTTGTTGCTTAAGAATTTCCATTACTGTAAAACTAGTTGAGAGTGAGGAATTATAGCAATCTTGATAGATTTGTAGGCTATACACTTCTTCTAGTGTTGAGAGTTCTCAATTGTAATTGTAAAGTTCTTGAGTGTTCATAGTGAAATAGAGTTGATCGTTTCTTCTCCGTGGATGTAGGATTGAAAAATCCGAACCACGTAAATTGCGTTTGTGTTCATTTCTTTTCTGTTCTTGCTGCGTTGATGGTCTTCCCAAGCAATTCCACAACAAGTGGCGCCGTCTGTGGGAATAGGAAGATCGACGCACACCAACTGTTTGAGTTTTGAATCGGAGGAAATCTGAATCGGAGGAGTTCTTGATCGGTGGAGGAATCATCAATCTCTTCACTGCTACATCGTGCTGAATCTCAAGACTGAAGATCTACCAAATGTCGATTGCTAAATTCGACACCGAGAAATTCACAGGGAAGAATGATTTCTCCCTGTGGAGAATAAAGATGAGGGCTTGTTCTCATTCAACAGGGCCTTGATGATGTTCTGACCACAGAGAAGGCACCTAAAGAAGGAGATGGGAAGGTGAAGTTCGCTGAAATGCAAAAGAAGGCTCATAGCACTATCATCCTGCATCTGGGAGATAAAGTGCTGAGAGAGGTGTCAAAAGAAGACACTGCAGCTGCAGTATGGGCTAAACTGGAGAGCCTCTACATGACTAAGTCTCTGGCAAATCGGCTTTTCTTGAAGAAGAGGCTGTATTCCTTTAGAGTTTCAGATGAGAAGAATCTATCTGATCAACTGGATGAATTCAATAAAGCCGTTGATGATTTGGCTGATATTGATGTAAAGCTAGAAGATGAAGACAAGGCAATCCAGTTCCTTAGTGCCCTGCCCAAATCCTATGACAACATGAGGGATGCCATGCTGTATGGGAGGGAGACTGCTATCTCCCTTGATGAAGTCATGAATGCCTTGAAATCTAGAGAGCTGCAAAAAGCATCTGATGGCAGGCAAGAAACCGCAAGTGAAAGCCTCAATGTCAAAGCAAAGTCCAACAAAGGAAAATTCAAGAAGCCTTTCAAAGAAAATAAGGGAGGATCAGGGAAGAAGGAAGATGATTAGAAGGAAAACAAGAAATGCCACTACTGCAAGAAGCCAGGACATATCAAGAAAGACTGCTACAACTGGAAAAGAAAACAAGCTCAAAAAGGCTCATCAGACACTGCAGACCTTGCTGAAAATTTCCAAGAAGCTGAAGCTTTAAACATCACATTTTCTAAAACTGAGAATAATTGGATATTAGATTCAGGATGTTCATTTCATATGTGTCCTAACTTGAATTGGTTTGTTGATTTGCAGATGAAGGACCTGGGATCTGTAGTTTTGGAAAACAACCAAGTCTGCCCTGTGAAAGGCATTGGTGCAATCAAGTTAAAGCTACATGATAATTCTGTAAGGCTCCTAACTGAAGTTAGATATATTCCTAGTCTAAAAAGGAATTTGATATCCCTTGGATCACTACAAATGAAAGGCTATGAGTTTAAATCATGTGTTAATGATATATATGTCTTAAAAGAAGATAAAATTGTTTTGAAAGGAACCAGAAAACAGACTTTGTATCATTTAGTTGCTGAAACTATTGTTGGTGAGTCTGAAATTGCCTCCACTTGTGATATTGAATTGTGGCATGAAAGACTTGGGCATGTTAGTGAAAAAGGATTAATTGAACTAAAGAAACAGGGTATTTTGAGTTTATCTGCTGATGCACAACTGAACAATTGTGATGCATGTGAATTAAGTAAAAGCAAGAAACTTCCATATCCTGTTGGCAAACATGTCTCATCTGCACCACTTCAGTATGTTCATTGTGATCTGTGGGGTCCATCCAAAACCACCACTATAGGTGGAGGAGTATATTTCATGTCTCTAATAGATGATTTCTCTAGGAAAGTCTGGATTTACATTTTAAAACACAAGTTTGATGCCTGCTGTTGAGAATGAAAAGGGATGTAAGTTGAAATGCTTAAGGACTGACAATGGCTTAGAATTCACCTCTGAAAAATTTCAAGAATATTGTAGAGAAAGGGGAATTAAAAGACATAAATCAGTACCTGGAAATCCCCAACAGAATGGGGTTGTAGAGAGAATTAATAGAACTCTCCTTGAGAAAGTTAGGTGTATGTTCTCTAGCTCAGGTTTGCCACCAAAATTTTGGGGAGAAGCAGTCACCACTGCTGCTTATCTTATAAATAGATGCCCTTCTAGTGCTATTGATTTTAAAACTCCTGAAGAATTGTGGACTGGTAGGGCTGCTGATTACTCAAACTTGAGAAAATTTGGATGCTTAGCATATATGCATGTTAGGCAGGATAAGTTGGAACCCCGAGCATTAAGATGTGTTATGGTGGGATATCCAACAGGGGTTAAAGGGTATAGACTCTGGTGCATAGAATCTGGAAAGGGAAAACTTCTAGTCAGTAGAGATGTAGTGTTTAAAGAAAACATAATGCCTCTAAAAGAGCAATCTACTACTGAGTATACTAGTAAAGGAGTTGAAGTAAACACTGATAAAACTAGTGATAACACACCTATTAATGATGAAATGTCTAGAGTATCAGAAGTGACAGGTATAAAACAGGAGGAAGATGATCAACAAAAGGATAATACTGAGGATCTCAGTGATTATCATCTAGCTCGTGATAGAGCTAGGAGAGTTACCAGACCTCCAGCCAGATACTCTGAAGCAGATCAAGTTAGCTTTGCTTTCTCAGTAGCTGAAGAGGTAAATTACAAAGAGCCTAAGTCCTATAGAGAAGCAATTCAGTGCTCTGAAAGCAAGCAATGGATCAAAGCTATGGAGGAGGAAATAGAGTCTTCATTGAAAAATAAGACTTGGATCTTGGTTGACAGACCTAAGAACCAGAAATGTGTAACATGTAGATGGTTATACAAGAAAAAGGTGGAGGTTCATAATGGTGCAGAGATCATCAGGTATAAAGCCAGGTTAGTTGCTAGAGGTTTCTCTCAGCAAGAAGGTATAGATTTTAATGAAATTTTCTCTCATGTTGTCAAACACTGTTCTATTAGACTTATACTTGCTCTAACTGCACACCGAGATTTAGAATTGCAACAGATGGATGTTAAAACAGCTTTTCTAAATGGTGAGTTAGAAGAAACTATATTCATGAATCAACCAGAAGGATTTGAAGTAGCTGGCTGTGAAGGTCAGGTATGTCTCTTAAAAAAGTCTTTGTATGGACTGAAGCAAAGTCCAAGACAGTGGAATAAAAGGTTTGATGAATTCATGATAAGTATAGGTTTCAAGAGAACATTGCATGATAGATGTGTATACTTGAAAGAAGTTACTAAGTCTGTGGTTGTTTACTTACTCTTGTATGTTGATGATATGCTTATTGCTAGTAGTTCTAGTACTGAAATTGATAAAGTAAAGCAATCACTGAGTGCTGAATTTGATATGAAAGATCTAGGGACTGCTAGAAGAATTCTTGGTATGGATATCAAGAGAGATAGGAAAAATATGAAACTTATGCTTGTTCAATCTGATTACTTGAAGAAAGTATTGTTAAAATTCAATATGAATGAAGCAAAAGTTGCTCAGGTCCCTATAGCTCAACATGTTAAACTATCTAGTAGTCAATGTCCTGTTACTAGTGAAGAGCTTAAAGACATGAGTGTTATTCCTTTTGCAAATGTGGTAGGAAGCATCATGTATTCTATGCTTTGTACTCGGCCTGATTTGGCTCATGCTGTTAGTCTTGTAAGTAGATTTATGGCAAATCCAGGAAAACCACATTGGCTTGCATTAAAAGGAGTTTTAAGATACCTTAAAGCTACTATGAATAAAGGAATTGTATTTCAAGGTGGAGCTACTGATTTAAATCAAGCTCTAGTTGGCTTTACTGATTCTGATTATGCAGGAAGTATAGATACAAGGAAGTCCCAATCTGGATATGTATTTACACTTTATGGAACAACAGTGAGCTGGAAATCTAATTTACAATCTGTGGTAGCTCTTTCCACTACAGAAGCTGAATTCATGGCTGTTACAGAAGCAGTGAAAGAAGGTATATGGCTGAGAGGTATGCTATCTGAGTTAGGCATTAATCAACAGGTAGTCTCTATTCTTTGTGATAATCAAAGTGCCATTCACCTTGTTAAACATCAATCTTTTCATGAGAGGTCTAAACATATAGATGTTAGATTTCATTTTGTTAGGAATTTAGTTGAAAAAGGTGAAGTTGTGATAGAGAAAGTGTCAACTGATGATAATGCTTCAGATATGCTTACCAAAACTTTACCAACTGTTAAGTTCCAAAAGTGTTGTTCTTTGATTGGTATGAGCTCTCTTGAGGAGAGCAAGTTGTCTGTCTAATCTATGCAGGTACATGCAGGTAACTCAGCATATTCTAATTGTATTGGATAAGGTGGAGAATTGTGAGTAAAGTATCTGCATACAATTAGTTTATAGCTGAGGGGTTAGTTAGCAAATTAGTAAGAGTTAAGAGGTTCTTTTAAAGTTTGTTAAAAGTGGTGGATCTGTTCTAACCATTTTTAACAAACTTTAAATACCTAGATTAGTTGTTGAGTTGTTGCTTAAGAATTTCCATTACTGTAAAACTAGTTGAGAGTGAGGAATTATAGCAATCTTGATAGATTTGTAGGCTATACACTTCTTCTAGTGTTGAGAGTTCTCAATTGTAATTGTAAAGTTCTTGAGTGTTCATAGTGAAATAGAGTTGATCGTTTCTTCTCCGTGGATGTAGGATTGAAAAATCCGAACCACGTAAATTGCATTTGTGTTAATTTCTTTTCTGTTCTTGCTGCGTTGATTGTCTTCCCAAGCAATTCCACAACAGCAACGTTTTCAGTCAATGAGTACACGTCGAAATCAACTGTCATTGCTTTCTCAAACAGAGACGACTAGCTCGAGTTCGCCAAGTATTATTTCATAGATTATTTGTAATGTAGTAATAGACATGGTAATGAATGAAACTATTGTACGTTTTTATTATTATGGTTGAACTAATGACAAAAAAAACAATTATTTATTAATTACTATATATTATATCCCAAAAAAAAAATCGGGCCCAAACAGAATTCCTGGATCCGCCCCTGCTTATGAAGGTTTTTGAAAATTTTCAGACCAATCCAAAATATTTTACTATACATGCTAAAATTTGTAAGTCAAATTGCCAATTAGAACTAATTAATAATATTTAAATATTTGTACCCTCTTGACTTGAATGTGATTCATGCGAAAATATTAAGCTGAAACAAAAATCTCCCATAACTATATAGAAATATGATGATTGTTAATTAAGATTGTTTGCATTGTTATAAACTAGAGAAAAGAGGAGAAGAAGAGAGAATAACGTAGGTAGATGAATCTGTAGGAGCAATTTATTGCGAGGACTAAATGACTCTATATACAAAGTTAAGGTTTAGGTTTTGATCATCATATATGTTGGGAAGGAGCCCTTCAAGTTCGTGTTTGCGTCAATTATAAGAAGAAAGCAGGACTGGAGAGCTTGGATAGTCTTAACTTTTGTGTTGAACGTTTATGAGAATGACTACTACTAAGGTACATAAAAGAGATTGCAGATTGGGTTTGAATTAATTCGATTCCTACTTTTGATTTGTAATACTCCTATTTGATTGATGGAACAAGTGTGCAGTGTAGGTAGTGTTTGGGGTGAATTCATTCATATCATACGTATGTCATGCTTGGTTGCTGCTCTGTTTCTCTTTATATTTTGGCTTCTTTCTTTTCAATTCTTATTATTCACTGCCCCTTTTTTCTCCTATTTCCACTTTTTCATTGGCAGCATAACTGAAAGACAAGTTGGACGCTGCAGTTGTTGTTTCACTATTTCATTCAGGTCGGCATGGATCAGCTCAAATAAGACACACAGTTACCGACATGAAATTGGCGTTTTTAATTTTACAAAGTATTTTGCATTTTTCATTTTTCATCACATATGTTATATTCGTATCATTTTATAGTGAATGTGCTTCCTCATTAATGGTTATTAATTCCATATGTAATTCTCATCATGTCATGTATTAAAATCTACTTTCCCATAATTTTCTTATTATAAGTAATAGCCACTTTTAAAAAAAGTCTATTACTATTTGTATTATATTTAAGTGTACATGTTTGTTGCAGTTGTAATAGTGATGCGTTGCTAGATTGGAGTTAATCTACAAGATCAATGCTTGTCTTATAGAGTAGTTTTCGATTTGTGTTCTTTGGATTTTGTAATTCTCTTTTAGCTACAGAATTTTTTTTAATTGTTTGAATTATTGCTTGGATTATGTTATTTTGGAATACTTGTATCATTTGTTAGAATGATTTTTATTCATATTAATGCTTGTTTTGGACAATTATTAGAATAGTTGAAAATTAGTTTTTATACAAGCTCGAACACTTAAACAAGTCAAGCTCGAGCTTAAGTAACAGATTGATTAAGAATAAAGTTCGAACCTGTAACAAGTTCGAACACGAATATCTGAGCTGCGCAGATTTCAAGCCTACATCACCTATTGAACGAATATCAAACGAGTCGAGCTCGAGTTTAAGCTCAAGTTCGAAATTAAAGAATAAAACATGAGCCGAACTTGAATCGAGCTCGAGCTCGATATTTGGGTGTCGAGAAAAACTCGTTCATGAATTTAAAAAAGCTCGTACCAAACTCGAGCCGAGCTTCAACACCTGAATATTTAAACGAGTCGAGCTCGAGCTGCCCAGTATTCGCCTCGGCTCATTTACAACCTTATCAATCGGGCAAGCTCTCTCGGTTTCGAGTCAGACACTTAATTTCAGGTTATTTTCGATTCCAATCATTCGAACTTTTTTTTTTAGTATAAAATTTTCAGCCCCTAACCCTAAACTTTCAATTTTGGGTAAGCTATCGAGCCATAAAGTTTACTAAAAAAATTAACATATACTCATTTCGTCCATAAAAAATAGTTTTAGAAGAGAGTGACATGAGTTTTGATAAAAGTGGTTGAGTATAGTATGAGTGGATCATAAGTCCCACCTTAAAGGTAGTGGTTTAGTGAATAACGAGGATAAAAGTGGTAGGTCATATGTGGCAGAATATATAAATTAGTTGGTAGTTTGAAGGTAATTTACTGTGGAGTAGTGTCCATAAATAGAATAATAAGACTATCTTTTGTGGACACCCTGATAACGCTCACTTTTAATTTATATGGTTTTTAATATTCTTATGATGTCAAATTTGTAGGGAATTGAATGTTTGATAGTTATTTTTTGCTTGAATTGCTTTATCTTGTGAAATATGATATTTGCTCGTACTTTAGTGAAATTTATAGAAATATTGAAGCTGAATTAGAAAGAATGGTCATAATGAAAGTTGTAGATCATCTTGATACGAGTTAGTGGATACAAATGATCACAATGAAGTTCAAATGAGAAAGATATGATCGTAACAAGAAAATCGTGCGCACTAGTGGAAAGGGGTTGACCATTTCGGCGTTCACTGAGATGATCGCTGAAGTCTCTGTTTTCTGAAGAGCATCTTGGCAAGTGTCGAGTTTGTAAAGTAGAGTAGTTATAACTCGGTGATTTATGAGTTCAGTCACCGATATTAGCCGTGTTTGACCCAAAATTCGAGTTTTTATCTGTATTTTTTGATTATGTACTAAGTTTACAGTTTGTGCCTATTCTTAGGTCATTTTGTTGGCTTATTAGACAACCCTTGAACACTCCAAAAAGAAAATAAAGACTATTTTTTGTCGGCAGAAGGAGTATGTTTTTTTATATATAATCTAATTCTTGTAATACAAAAAATAAATCATATGTTTTCAATCAACAAAATTAGAGGGCGTTTGGCTAAGCTTATTTTAAAGAGCTTATAAGCTCTAACAACTTATAAGATGTAATTTCTTAAAAGCTTATAAGTTGTCAAAGTGTTTGAATGATTGAGCTTATAAGCTATAGAGAGAATTTTTTTGTTAGAGAGAGAAAATATGTTTTAGAGAGATAAAATCGAAGACAAATGAACTTGAATGATTAATGATTAAAATAATAAATTATAGTTGAAAAATATTTGTAAAATGATTGTTGCATTTAAAATTATAAAAAAAATAAGATAAAATAGAGGAACTTAGTTTTTGGGGAGCTTATAAGCTCTTGGAACTTATTTTTGGAGCTTATAAGCTGCTTAGGAACTTATTTTGTCTAACACTTTGAAGGAGCTTATAAGCTCAACTAAACAGTGTTTGGCTAAACTTATTTTAAAGGGCTTATAAGCTCTTGGAGCTTATAAGATGTAGTTTCTTAAAAATTTATAAGTTGTCGAAGTGTTTAGGTAATTGAACTTATAAACTAGAGAGAGAAATTTTAGTTAGTGAGAGAAAATCTTATTTAGAGAGAGAAAATTGAAGAAAAATAAAATTAGAATGATATATGATGAAAATAAAAATTATAGTTGAGTTATTTTGTAAAATTAGTGTTGCTTATAAGATAATGAGAAAATAAGTTGGGGTAGATGAACTTATTTTTTGGAGCTTATAAGCTCTTAGAACTTATTTTTACAGGTTTTAGGAGCTTATTTTGCCAAACACTTTAAAGGAGCTTATAAGCTCCTAACAACTTAGAAGCTATTTTAAAGAGCTTATAAGCTCAGCCAAACACCCTCTAACCTAGTATCAGATAAAAAAACAAGTGTCATTTCAATATCGACTTACATAACTATCAAATAAAAAAATCATAAAAGGTAAGGATTCAACGCATATTTAACCTAAATTATTATATTTAATTTGTTTTCATGTAAGAAAGTTTTTTATTAAGCTTTGGACAAAATTAAAACATATTCCACAAGTATTAAAACATTATCATCAAATTTAAAAGCAAAGTAATAAAGTTTGACAATCAAGTAAGAAGAGAATTTTTGGTTAATCGGACCATTCCACTTCCACTCACTTTTTGGGTTAGCCCTGGCTTAATATATTTTTCGGTTTGGGCCATTCGAACTAAAATTTTTCAACGCTAACCCTCTTTTTTTCTTGGCCTTTTCAGGTCGGTCCGTCGACTTTGGACTAAATTAACATCTCTTTGTGCTCTTATCGACCCAACAATTTCGGCCTAGCCCAAGAGTTTGATAACTGTACACAATACTCTCTCCGTCCACAAAACATTTTTCGAAGGGAAATAGATACGAGTTTTAAGAAAAATAAGATATTTATTTGGTAAAAGGGCCTCAAAAATTAGAAAAAAAAATGATAATTAATGCGGTCATTTTTAATAATGGCGAGTTCATTAGTGACAATGTGTGTAAATATGTGAAAATTGTAATCATGATAATTAGTAAAAGTGTTGTAAATATATCTTCTAGATATATCTTATGTGTGTTGACCAAGAAACCTAGAGGGAGAATAACACTTGACATCTTCAAGCCGCCGGAGTTGACTGTCCTCCGTTCACACCGGACGTTCACACTTGGTTTAACACCTATAAATATGGGTGTATTGTGAACTTCATTTGTATTCTCTAATCGATTCTCTCGCTTCTCTCAAGTTTATAACATCTCGCTTCTCTCTAGTTTATAACACGTTATCAGCACGAAAGCTCTAGTTCTCTCATCATCTCCCCTCGATCGTAAAAGGTCCAATTTTCGAATTCTATTTCTCTTTATTGGTTGTTGTTGATACTATTGTTTAAATTGCATTCCATGTATTGACGTATTTGAATTGATTACTAAAAAAAAAAAAAAAAAAAAAAAAACGAATTAATTGGGAATTGAGAGCCATTGTAATTATGTATGTGTTTTTAGATTGATTTGGTATACTTAGTCAACGTATATGAATGTTTTGGGATTTAGGCAAAGAATCATGTTGCTATTTGTTTCTTTCTTCAAATTATTATTTTGTTTCGTGTTCTTTGATGATCTATATATACATTTAAATCTTATGCTCTTATTTTTGAAATTTGATATGTTATATTATGAAATATACTATATATATATATATATATATACAATTTTTTTTCTTTTCAAAATGATCTTGAAAATTGATTGATGCTATTTAAATAGCACAAGTAATATTCCTGAAGAATATTACATTCAAGATCTTAAATTGATGCTATTAAAGTAGCACAAGTAATATTCCTGAAGAATATTACAAGCTCTCTGAGCAAATAAATTAAACATTTGGATAATATATCCTTGATTATTTTGTGCAGAATTGCACGGATGGCAAACATAGCCAAACTTGAGTTCATCGCCCTTGACATCTCGGGCAAGAATTACATGTCATGGACTCTTGATGCTGATATTCACCTGATCTCAAGGGGTCTAGGAGAAACTATCAAAGAAGGAAACAAAGCGTCCGACCAGGATCGCGCTAAGGCACTAATATTCCTTCGTCATCACCTTCATGATGACCTTAAGACAGAGTATCTGACTGTCAAAGATCCACAAGAATTGTGGATGAACCTCAAAGACAGGTTTGATCATCAAAAGACTGTCGTCCTTCCTAAAGCTCGTTACGAGTGGATGCATCTAAGACTGCAAGACTTTAAGTCTGTGAGTGCTTATAATTCTGAATTATTTAGAATTGTTTCTAAATTGAAACTTTGTGGAGAAAAAATTAGTGATACTGATATGCTTGAGAAAACATTCTCCACTTTTCATGCTTCTAATGTGCTGTTACAGCAACAATATAGAGAGCGGGGTTTCAAAAAGTATTCAGAATTAATAGCTTGTTTGTTGGTTGCCGAGCAAAATAATGAATTGCTCTTGAAAAATCACGCACTCCGCCCCACCGGTTCCGCTGCATTGCCTGAAGCCAATGCAACTTTCAACCATGATAATGGACGTGGTCGTGGGAACCAACGTGGACGTGGGCGTGGACGTGGACGTGGATATGGTCGTGGTCGTGGACGTGGTAAACCACATGATGCAACCTTTAGCAACAAAAAGCATAAAGCATCCAACGAGCACAATTCATACAAAAAGGAAGGTGAATGCCAAAGGTGTGGTATGACAGGACATTGGGCACGTACTTGCCGAACAGCAAAACACCTTGCAGATCTATATCAAGATTCAATCAAGGGAAAAGGCAAGAAGGAGTCCAATAATGTTGACTTTGACGGTCCAATTGATACTACTCATTTAGATGTCTCCGACTTCTTTGATGACCCAAAAGGAGATAATATAGATCAATTGATCGGTGGTGGTGTGCTTGAAGATAATAATATGGACACTGTTTAGTCCTTAATTTTAATTTTTTTTTCTTTTCTAGTTGTTAAGATGACATTGCTTATTTTTAATTTCAAGATGTTGTTTTTATTTTTTTTATTACAATAATAAAAATCAAATGCTTACTCAATAATAATTGATTTTTTTTTTCCAAAATATCTCAGAAAATCAAATGAAATCTTGTGATATTTGTCTTGCCGATAGTGCCACCACACACACTATTCTTCAAAAGAAGAATTATTTCCTTAAGTTGACATTAGCCAAGGATAATGTCAACACAATATCAGGTGCATCAAACATCATTGAAGGCTCCGGAAGAGCTTGTATCATTTTGCCAAATGATACTAAATTAGATATTGAAAATGCCCTGTACTCTAGTAAGTCTAAAAGGAACTTACTAAGTTTCAAGGATATCCGCAATAATGGATACCACATAGAGACAATTGCAGAAGGTAGCAATGAATATCTTTACATAAATTCTTTTGTTTCAGGCTATAAGCTGACAAAAGAAAAATTAGCAACACTACCTTCTGGAATGTATTACACATTCATAAAAGCAATTGAGACAAACCATGTCATGAACATAAAGTTCAATGATACAAAAAGCTTTAAGCTTTGGCATGATAGGTTTGGACATCCTGGAGCGACTATGATGCGCCGAATAATCAATAATTCATATGGGCACAACATAAAGAATCAAAAGATTATTTCTACAAAGGAATTCCCATGTGATGCTTGTGCGCAAGGCAAGTTAGTTATTAGACCTTCATATACGAAGGTTAATACTGAATCTCCATCTTTCCTAGAAAGAATTCAGGGAGACATTTGTGGACCTATACATCCACCTTGTGGACCTTTTCGATACTTTATGGTATTGATTGATGCTTCTTCTAGATGGTCACATGTATGCTTGCTTTCTACTAGAAATGCAGCATTTGCTAGACTACTTGCTCAAATCATAAAATTAAGAGCTCAATTCCCAGACAATTCAATTAAAAGAATTCGTCTTGATAATGCTGGTGAGTTTACATCTCAGGCATTTGATAACTATTGTATGGCTATTGGAATTGAGATTGAACATCCAGTAGCTCATGTCCATACTCAAAATGGTTTAGCGGAATCATTTATTAAACGTCTTCAAATTATTGCTAGACCATTACTTATGAAATCAAAACTCCCAACTACTGCTTGGGGTCATGCCATATTACATGCTGCAACATTAGTTCGACTAAGGCCATCAGCTAATCATGAATACTCCCCAATGCAAATTATCTTTGGCCGAGAACCCGATGTTTCTCACTTACGAACTTTTGGTTGCGCGGTTCAAGTCCCAATTGCACCCCCACAACGAACAAAAATGGGTCCCCAACGAAGACTTGGGATATATGTTGGATTTGATTCACCATCGATTATAAGGTATCTAGAACCTTTAACAGGTGATTTATTCACTGCACGTTTTGCAGATTGTCATTTTGATGAAATGACATTTCCAACATTAGGAGGAATAAATCTACATCCAGAAAAGCACAAGGAAATCTCTTGGAATGAGAAAAACTTATCACATTTTGATTCTAGAACAAATCAATGTGAACAAGAAATCGAAAAGATCATTCATTTGCAAAAGATTGCAAATCAAATTCCTGATGCTTTTGTAGATACAAGAAAAGTGACACAATCTCACATACATGCTGCAAATACTCCAGCTAAAATTGATGTCCCTGAAGGACAAATAGCTTTGGCAGCAAATGAGTCCAAAATTCGTCAAAAACGTGGTCGACCAGTTGGTTCCAAAGATTCTATGCCTAGAAGAAGAAAGGGGCAAGATGGAAACCAAACAATGACGAAGACGACTAATCAATTAAATGAAAGTGATGTAATTCCTGAAGAATTACAAGTATCTGAAAATCATGAGATCTCAATAAATTATTTACATTCAAATCAGATACTAGAGAGAGAAAATATCATCGTTGATGATATATTTGCCTTTCATATAGCTCTTCAAGTTTTAAATGAGGATCCTGAACCAAAATCTGTTGCACAATGCAAACAGAGACTTGATTGGCCAAAGTGGAAAGAAGCTATAGAAAGGGAATTAAATTCCTGTGATAACCGGAAAGTATTTGGGCCTATAGCCTTAACTCCGGAATCTAAAATCCCTGTTGGATATAGATGGATTTTTGTTAGAAAGAGAAACGAGAAAAATGAAGTTACGAGATATAGAGCAAGACTCGTAGCACAAGGTTTCTCACAAAAACCAGGAATTGATTATGAGGAAACATACTCTCCAGTAATGGACGCTATTACTTTTAGATTTTTGATTAGTCTGGCTGTGTCACAAAGGCTTGATATGCGCCTTATGGATGTAGTGACTGCTTATCTATATGGGTCATTAGATACTGACATATATATGAAAATTCCTGAAGGATTTAAAATGCCTGAAGGATTTCAGTCAAAACCCAAAAGCATGTATTCAATTAAACTGCAAAAATCGTTGTATGGGTTGAAACAGTCTGGTCGTATGTGGTACAATAGACTGAGCGAGTATCTTTTGAAAAAAGGATACAAGAATGATGAAATATGCCCTTGTGTTTTCATTAAGAAAACCGAAAGTGGATTTGCAATCATAGCAGTTTATGTTGATGATTTAAATTTAATTGGGACTCCTGAAGAGCTAAATAAAACTGCTGAATATTTGAAGAAAGAATTTGAGATGAAAGATTTGGGAAAGACAAAGTTTTGTCTTGGTTTGCAAATGGAACGTATCCGTGGAGGAACGTTTATCCATCAATCCACATATACAGAAAAAGTGTTAAAACGCTTCTATATGGATAATGCACATCCATTAGCATCACCAATGGTCGTTAGATCTCTTGATACTAAGAAAGATCCATTTCGACCAATTGAAGAGGGTGAAATGATACTTGGTCCTGAAGTACCATATCTAAGTGCAATTGGAGCATTGACTTATCTGGCTAATAATACTAGACCAGATATAGCTTTTTCTGTTAATCTTCTAGCAAGATTTAGCTCTGCACCCACTTTGAGACATTGGAATGGTGTTAAGCACATTCTACGTTATCTAAAGGGTACCATTGACCTTGGATTATATTATCAAGAAAATTCTGATAATACTCTAGTGGGGTATTCGGATGCAGGATTTTTATCCGATCCACATGAAGCTAAGTCACAAACTGGATATATTTTCACATATGGTGGAACTGCTATATCATGGAAGTCTGTGAAACAAACATTGACTGCAACATCCTCAAATCATTCTGAAATCATTGCAATCCACGAAACAAGTCGAGAATGTGTATGGTTGAGAAATGTGACGAGTCATATCCAAGAGTCATGCGGGTTAGCTTTATCAAAGGCCAAACCAACTGTTTTATATGAAGATAATGCTGCTTGCATCGCGCAACTCAAGGAAGGATACATCAAAGGAGATAGGACGAAGCATATTTCTCCCAAATTCTTCTACACACACGACCTTCAAAAGGGTGGCGATATCGACGTGCAACAAATTCGCTCAAGTGAAAATCTGGCGGACTTATTCACCAAGGCATTACCAGCATCGACATTCAGAAAGTTGGTACACGAGATCGGCATGCGTCGACTCAAAGATATTCAATGATTTCAAGTTCAGGGGAAGCAGTTGTACTCTTTTTCCTTCGACTAGGTTTTGTCCCATTGAGTTTTCCTAGCAAGGTTTTAATGAGGCAACATCTTTTATTTTAGGGATTGGTCAATCAAGGGGAAGTGTTGTAAATATATCTTCTAGATATATCTTATGTGTGTTGACCAAGAAACCTAGAGGGAGAATAACACTTGACATCTTCAAGCCGCCGGAGTTGACTGTCCTCCGTTCACACCGGACGTTCACACTTGGTTTAACACCTATAAATATGGGTGTATTGTGAACTTCATTTGTATTCTCTAATCGATTCTCTCGCTTCTCTCAAGTTTATAACATCTCGCTTCTCTCTAGTTTATAACAAAAAGTTATTTCTAAAAATAAATTATAAAGATATTTTGTAGACGAAGAGAGTATACAGCATGTAAAGATGGCGTAGAAAGACGAGGAAGGTATCTTGGTTTAAATCAGTGCAAGACAAGAGATAAAAGAGAGCACATATATATCTGAATTAATTCTCTCTTCACTTTGAAAAAGGAGGAGGACAAGTTCAAAAGTAGATTATGACACTTGTATAGTATGTCTTTGACTATGCTAAACCACTTCCACATTTACCTCATTACACAAAACATAGGATTCCTTCTCCTAGTTGAAGAAAACACAGTAGCTAAGTAAATTCGAAGACCTGCTGCATTTCTTGAGCAAAAAAATGTCATCATCATCCATGAGGGAGATGGAGGCAGCGTGCAACGGGCTGGTTCGTAGAATGGTGAGCCTCCCTAGGAACATTCTAGGAGGCTTCTCAAGAGCCATGAACCAAGGCATTGACAGAATGTGGATTGGAGGAGGAAGAAGAAACCACCCAAACTTGCCACCCCCACCCCCCTTGCTTCAAGAGGAGTGGGCTTTCCTGTCCACCTTCGAGCAGCAGCACGGCCCCACGCACCCCTTCTTCTACGCGTGCCGTCTCATGGATGCGCTCAAGATAGCTAAAGATGAGCACAAGTTGATGTTCATGTACATCCACTCACCAGACCATCCATTCACACCCAACTTCTGCAGGGAGACGCTCTGCTCCGAGCTCGTCGTGCAGTTTGTTGATGCCAATTTTGTTAGCTGGGGTGGGATTTCCAGCAGGGGAGAAGGCCTGCATATGGCCACAACTTTGAAGGTCTCTAGCTTCCCATTCTGTGCCATTGTTGCCCCTGCCCCTGGTGACAATCTAGCTGTGCTGCAACAGGTAAAAAAGCACTTGGGAAAAATATCCATCTTTTCATAATACTAATATTGTTTCTGTGCAGATGGAAGGCCCAGTTTCACCAGCTGAGTTAGTAGAGATCTTGCAGGGGACACTGGAAGAGCAAGGGCTGGCATTTGGGAGCGGAGCAAGGCCTAATCTTGAAGAAAAGAGGCGAGCAGACCGCCGTTTGAAGGAAGAACAAGATGCTGCTTATTTAGCAGCTCTCACCATGGATCAGGTCAGATATCACACAACACCACCACTAGCTGCAGCAAACCAAAACTGACATCAATTCTTGTAGGAGAGACAGAGAGAAAGAGAAAGACCAAGTGCACAAGATAGACTCCCAAAATCTGTCATCAAACAGCCTAACAAAGCTTCAGAAACTTCTTCAGGCAAAAAGGGTGAAGTAACTCAAGTAAGACCAACATTTTTTATTTTTTATTTTATCTTCAAGACTAATCCTTGGCTTGATTTGATCACCAGATTCTGATTCGTTTCCCCAATGGGGAGAGGAGAGAACACAGCTTCTTGTCCACGGACAAGATTGAAGCCATTTACAGATACATTGATTCATTAGGCCTAGCTGCAGCTGGGAATTATAGGCTGATATCCAACTTTCCTAGAAAAGTGTATGGTGTTGATGAAATGAGCATGACTCTCAAAGATGCAGCCCTCAAGCCAAAAGCAAGCCTCTTCTTGGAGATGCTTTGACTATGTATGTCGTTAGATGTTGACTGCAATTATAGTGGACTATTTATATGTGCTGAGATGAAGTTTGTGGATCAGAGTGAATTTGCTGGAATTTTTCTTGTTAACTTGAGTAGATTATAGTAGGTTTAGAATGATTGTCTTGAGAAATCCGACGTGACATGATGTTTCAAAATCCTTTCCATTGTATAATTAATTAAAATTGGTTCTTTGTGCATTTTTCTCACACCACCGTTGAGTTTAAATTGTATATTTGGCACATGGGATTCATCCGTATGCACAATTGAAGCAATTGAAGATGAAACGCAAAATTGCAATAGAAGATCCGGCTTGCCTTCTTTGGACAGATTGTTATATATATATGCTGTAACATCACCTATATTTGGTAATTAAATAAGATATAGCATCAAATTTATCAGTTCTGTTACTATACAAGGCCATGTGTGATTGTATATTTTTCTAGCAGAGCTTCTTCTCACTCTTCTAATGAGGGGTTTGATTTGTTTGTACACATTTTGATTGTGATAACATAGAAAATGGATATGAGAGAGAGAGAGAGCTCTACTAGTTTATGATGACACCAAACTTTTCATAATTGATCATGGACCTATTTCTGTGACTAAACATCATCACTGTCTTAGCTTCTAAGCAAAGAAAGGTCCCATTTTCCGATTTGCAGTCTGTACTTAGCATTCGATTAAATATGAAATTCCCTATAATAAGATTTGATGATGATCTTAGAATAAGTGTGGTGGTTGCATGTGGGAAAACAATGATTATGGTGCGCTAGACAATGCCTTTCTTGAAAGGCAAGAACACTAACAAGCTATAGTGTGTAGCTCATGATTAGTAGTATGGACTAACATTTGATCACAAACACAATCTCAATTAATACTCTTTCTTGTTTGACACACATTTGAAAAAATCTCTCGAATCTTGATCTCTCAGTCCAAGAAGAAGAAGAAGATGATGATGAGTCTGTTGTTGTTGCAAATTTTGGTATCCATGAATCCAATGGGAGTATCCTCATCCCACTGCATCACGGCGACCTCATCTAGAACCTTCGATCGTTGCATGACGCTCCCGACCCAGCAAGCATCGATAGCGTGGACGTATGAGCCCCACAACGCGACCCTCGACCTAGCCTTCTTCGGGAGCTTCATCTCCCCCTCGGGGTGGGTCGGGTGGGGGATCAACCCGACCTCCCCGGAGATGACGGGGACGCGGGCCCTCATCGCGTTCCCGGATCCCAACTCGGGCCAGCTCGTCCTCCTCCCCTACATCCTCGACCCCACCGTCAAATTCCAAAAAAGCCCCCTCCTCTCCCGCCCCCTCGACCTCCACGTCCTCTCCTCCTCGGCCACCCTCTACGGCGGCCGCATGGCCACCATCCACAGCGGCGCCACCATCCAAATCTACGCAACCCTAAAGCTCTCACCAAACAAAACCAAGCTCCACTTCACATGGAACCGCGGGCTCTACGTGCAAGGCTACTCCCCAACGATCCACCCCACCGCCGTGAACGACCTCTCCTCCACCACCACCATCGACATCTTATCCGGCGCCACCGCGAAGCCCCACAGCAACCTCAGAACGCTCAAGATCATCCACGGCGCAATCAATGCAATCTCGTGGGGGTTCCTCCTCCCCCTCGGGGCCGTCTCGGCGCGCTACCTCCGGCACATCCAGGCGGTGGGGCCCGCGTGGTTCTACGCTCACGCGGGCGTCCAGATCGCCGCCGTGTTCCTGGGCACGGTGGGGTTCTCCATGGGCGTGCGGCTGGGCGAGCTCTCGCCGGGGAGGGTGTACGGCCTCCACCGCAAGCTGGGCTTCGCCGCCTTCTGCCTCGGGTGGCTGCAGACTCTGGCGCTTCTGTTCAGGCCGAAGACGACGCATAAGTTCCGGAAATATTGGAAATCCTACCACCATTTTGTGGGGTATGCATGCATATATTGTTGTTTTTATTTATTATTTCAAGATTGAAGGGAAAGCGTGTTACTGATTGGTTTGGTTGTGAATTGTGATCAGGTATGCATGTATTGTGTTGGGCGTGGTGAACTGTTTTCAAGGATTTGAGGTGATGGGGGAGAGCGGGTCTTACGCGAAATTGGGCTACTGTTTGTGTTTGGCAACGTTGATCGGAGTTTGCATTGCGTTGGAGGTGAACTCGTGGGTGATTTTCTGCAGGAAGGCTAAGGAGGAGAAGATCAAGAGAGAGGGATTGTTTGGGAATGTTATTTCTGATAAAACCAGCGGCTCCAGCCGCGGCTGAGAATCAATCTTTTATTTATGTGTTGTGGATCGGAAACTGTATGTATGGTGTATTATTCTTTTAATTTCTCTGCAATACTCATAATTAAGTTCCTTCTCCAAGAGATTCCGTCATCTTGGAAGGCTCCCGTCGAATTTGGCTTCACCCACGTCAAAATATTCTTCTCTAAGCCTCAGTTTTGTAAAGGGATAATAGCCTTTAAATTACTCCCTCCATCCCACAAATATTTTCCTAAGAAATTGTGACACGAATTTTAATAAAAATTTGTTGTGTATTTAATGAGTGAAAAATAGATCCCACAAAACAAATGAAGATTGTAAGGGTAATAATGAGTGAAGTTATTTCCTAAAATACGTTAAGAATATATTTTAGGGACAACCGAAAATGAAAAGAGAGGAAGATGTATGAGGGACAACAGTGTACCACCGTGTACCATTTTTAATTTCTTTATTTTATAATTGTTTTTTATAAAAATAAAAATTATTACTCCCTTCGTCCCCGCTTTTAGTATCCAATTGAAAATGACACGAGTTTTAATAAAGTGATTGTGTGTGTTGTGAATGGAATAAAGTGGAGTATGGGTCTCACCTACTTTTACTTAAAATAGAAATGGATACTAAAATGTGGGACAACCAAAAAAGGAAAGTTGGATACTAAAAGTTGGGACGAAGGAAGTATTATATTATGAAGTCTAATTAATATGTATCACTAAAAATTGAAATTTAAAAAAAAATATTTATCCTAATTTTAAATTAATGAACCTAAATAATCTATTATTAATTCAAATAAATATACAAAAATAATTATAAATCCTAATTGGATGAGTGAACCCTTGTTAATTATTTTTATATTATATGTTGGGGTCCTGGAGGGTTGACTGACAGGTGTATGGGGGGAGGAGAATACACATGTGGGCTATTTTTCGCAATCAAAACAAACTTAACCAAATTTCAGTTCGAAATAGGTTGTAGACTGATACTGAAGAAACTTCAGTAAAGTGACATTAGTCAAGTGCAGGGCTTAACTGATATCTAAGTAAGGCTTCAGTCTAGTTTGTAAAACAGGGTAGAGTTATTAATCTCTCTGACTAACAGTCGTCAGTAGGATTAATAATTCAGCCGCGGAATTTAAACTTAGTGCGAATAGCCTTTATAAGAGGTTTGTCACTTGTAAAATCTTTAGTTATACTTTTCAGTTAATCCAATTCAGTTAAAAATAGTTTGGCACTAGTAAGGTAAAACTGAAAACAGATAAAGAACACAAAATTTTTTAACGTGGTTCGGAGACATCTCTCCTACATGCACAGCCAGATTATTTGTCTGACAAACACTCTGGGCTTATGCTTAGAGGTGCGCAGCAAACCTACCAATTCACCATGAATTGGATTTAACACTTAGCACGCCTTGACACTGTCGTGTCCAATCAGCTAATACTAAGGTAATTGGAGCCAGAACCTTTAATCTGAACTCCCTTTTGATTTAAACGGTACCAAGGTAACCACCTAGTTTAGTTTTCTAGTACTAAACAACAACCACTCAAACTCACTTTTCTCTCGGTTGAAAAGGGGGTTTGGACTCTTCCAACTAAGATTACTGAGAACAGGCTCTCAAGTAATCCATTCTAGGTTTAAGATAAAACACGAAGTGCCTAGACTAATAAGAGAGTTTAGGTAATCAGCTAGACTGATTTTACAACGTTGATTACTCTCTTATTCGATTCGAAATCTATCTATGGAAATGCTGGCTCTCTAATTCGGCAGAGCTTCAGCGTATGTCTTCGAATCGTAAAGATTGCAGTTGTTCCTCAAGCTCTATTTATAGGCGAAGTCTTGAATAGATCCGTTGGAGAGATGGTCTTCAGGATTTCTGCTGTTCTGAGAGGATATCGCTTCTTGGGCTAAGGTGGCAATCTTCGGATACTCCTTTTGACAGATATTTGAATTGTCTTGTCCTCGGAGTATGGTGCTTTTGCATCTTTACACGCAAAGGGAAGCTCTGGTACTTGCAAGGACGATCTTCAAATCTTCGGCATTTAATATTTTTGTACTTGAGCATTTAATACAGCGTGTCCGGTACTATTCTCTTCAGTCAGATACAAAATGTCGACTGGTCTTCAGTTCAATGTTGATATTGAATTGTGTGAACATTTTCGACTGATGACTTCCAGTCAGGATGTGTCCTTCTGCTCGTTCAACGAAATGTGCTTCAGTTATACTGTCTTTGATCTTCAGTCTTCTGTTCTTTGTCCACCTGATCTAAAGTCTTTGCAACTTTAGTCAAGACATGTGAGGACTGAAACCTTGGACCTACAATAGAGATAAAGACAAGCGAAGCATTCTAATGGTTCCGGTATCATCAAAACTAGTTGGATATCTTTATGTGTCCCAATAATTTTCCCATTTTTGATGATTCCAAAACCCTATATGTAACCCAAAAGAAAGCACAGACAAATGCGCGGAACTTCTAGTCACAGTGATTGAGGTTTCCCCTAAACTACATATCCTATCACTTGTGCGAACAACGAAACTAGCTGAAAAACTAAATTGATTAAAGCATATCATAAAATGATGCAAACGTCAAAGAGTAACGTATAGCCCTAGGCAACAGGATAAAGTTATCAGAATGAGATCAGAAGGCACGAAGAAATAATAGAGAATCATACTGATAATACATCAGTTAAAATACACAAGCAAGGAAAAAAGACTAGTGAATCATTTATAGGAGAACTAGTTAAGGTTTCTGACCATACAAACTAAGCACAGTTAGGGTGACCATATTGATGTTCTTCTGATGTTCAGAGGAATTGAACTTCCAGATCTTACAGATTTTATCGATCTCTTTTTTGATGATTTCTCAATTGATCAGTCCTTCGGGTCGATGAGGGTAAATCACTTTCAGCAGAGGAATCTTTGGAAGTTTGTCAATATTTCTCACAACATGAATGAGCCTTTCGATCTGAGGTCTTTCGGGCTAATAGTTGAGAAAGTATTTCCATGCCAGCTCTTGGTTCTCAGGATCTTGACTGATGTTTGCAAACTTGACCCATTTGGTGTAGATCAACTTGGTAGCTTCCCACCAGTCATTTAAGTCTTCTAGTATCAAGGAGTCACTGCGCTCGAATTTCTTTGCATGAGAAATCAGTAGACCTTCTTCGTAGAAGTTGTCCAGCTTCTGGGGTTGTTTGAGAGAGATAAAAATTCGAGGAGTGCCGGAGTTTCAGTCACTTTCATCAGTTTTGTGACTCTAGGGTCAGTTTCTTTTTGTTTTTCAGTTAATAACCTCTTTTGAGTTTTAGTAGACTGAGCGATGGAGGATTCAGTAGCTGCAACTTTTCCTTTTGGACTTAAGTGTTTTAGTCTTCACTAGTTTAGACTGAAGCGGCAAAGACTGAAGATCAGTTGTTTGAAGATAGAAGACTGAAGGCAAACACAACTGAAGCATGTGGAACTGAACTACCGAAGGATACATCCTGACTGAAAGTCATCAGTCACCAGTCAGAGATATTCATGCAATACATGTCATCGTCAAACTGAAGTTTCAAATCAAGTACCAATCGAGTTTCTCCATCGGACTGAAGTAAAGAGTATAAGACGGCCGCATTAAATGCTCAAGTACAACAACATTAAATGCAGAAGATTTGAAGATCGACCTTGCAAGTACCAGAGCTTCCTTTTTCGTGTAAAGATGCAGAAATACCATACTCCAAGAACAAGACAATTCAAATATTTGCTACATGGAGTATTTGAAGATTGCTACCTCGGCCCAAGAAGTGACATCCTCTCACAACGGCAGAAATCCTAAAGACCATCTCTCCAATGGATCTATTCAAGACTCGCTTATAAATAGAGCTTAAGGAACGCATGCAATCTTCACCGATTCGAAGACATACGCTGTAGCTCTATCAAATTTGTGAGCCAGCAACTTCATAGATAGAACTTTGAATCGAAAAAGAGAGTACTCAAACGTTGTAAAATCAGTCTAGCTGATTAACTAAACTCTCTTAGAAAACTAGGCAATTCTTGTTTTATCTTAAGCGTAGAATAGATTACTTAAGAGTCTGTTCTCAGTAGTCTTAGTTGGAAGAGTCCAAACCCCTTTTCAACCGAGCGAAAAGAGTGTTTGAGTCGGTTCTTTGGCACCCGTAAGCCAAGGGGGAGTTCAGACCAGGGTTCTGACTCCAGAGATCTTAGCGAAGCGCTGATAGGGCACGAGTGTGTCTAAGCTTGCTAAGAGTGAGCGAGAAATCCAACCCAGGGTGTTGGTAGGTTTGTTGTGCACCTATATGCATTAGCCCAAAGTGTTTGTCAGACTAATCATCTGGCTGTGGAGTAGGAATGTTGTTTCTGAACCACGTAAAAATTCTTGTGTTCTTTATCTTCTTTCAGTTATTCCTTTATCTGTGCTAAATCTGTTTTCAACTGAACTGGATTAACTGAAAAGTGTAACTAAGGATTTTATAAGTGACAAACCTTTTCTAATGACTATTCGCATTAAGTTTAAATTCCGCTGCTGAGTTATTAGTCAAACTGACCATTCAACTGATAGTCAGTGAGATCAATAACTCTACTCTACTTTACAAACTCTAGACTGAAGCCTTACGTGAATATCAGTTAAGCTCAGTGCTCGACTGATATCAAAATACTGAGTTCACTTCAGTATCAGTCTACAACCTATTTCCAACTGAAATTTGGTTAGTTTGTTTTTGTTTTGCGAAAAATAGCCTACAGGTGTATTTCCCCCATACACCTGTCCAATCAACCCTCCGAGACCTTAACAAAGATATACTCCAATCTAACAATCATGTCTCAATTTAAAAATACACTCAATAGGTTAGGGAGTATTTAACAATTATAACCCTATTTAATGTTGGCATGGCCACTCACAGATTTGAAGTGACCCAATTAGTTGGCCAACGTTACTTACCAATATATGAATACATCTCCAATTTTTTTACTAAAGTTGCACAACTTTTTTCTTTTAAATTATATGAGGCATCTATATATATATATGGTCAAATTCGACATAAAATTACTCCCCCCGTCCACCAATTCAAGGCCTACTTGCCTTTTTGGTCCATCCACAAAAACAAGGCCTACCTATTTTTGGTAAGTTTTTATTCATTATTTAATCAAAAAGTCAAAGATTCTTTACAAAAAAGTGGGACCATTTCTCCACTCAATTAATAAAAATACACTTTTTCTTAAAAACTGGGACCCTTTCTCCACTCAACTAATAAAAATACACTTTTTCTTAAAACCCGTGTTTTTTCATATAGGCCTTTAATTGGTGGACGGATGTAGTATCTTTTTTAAGAGAATGAATAAATCTATACATTTTATCAACAGATCAACATAACTAATGAACAGACGTATTTAGTAAAAATAGAGAAAAACCCGCCACCATTAGGATTTGAACCTAGGGCAATATGTTGTTCATGCGGTACATTAATTTGTTCATTAAAATTATAGATCTATTTGTTTTTGTTTCACGAATTCTCTATTCTCTAAATATTTAGCATTCTCTGTTGAACCTTTCTATATATATATATATATATATATATATATATATATATATATAGGGTTGAGTTCAACAGAGAATTATTTTTTTTATTCATCATGAACAAATCTATATATTTTACGAACAGATCAACATAACTAACGAACAGACGTATTTGGTAAAAATATAGAAAAACTCGCCACCAGCAGGATTCGAACCCGGGGCAAATTGTTGTTCATACGGTACATTGATCTGTTCATTAAAATTATAGATCTGTTCGTTTTTATTTTACGAATTCTCTATTCTCCACAATATTTAGCTTCTCTGTTGAACCCTTCTATATATATATAGAGAGAGAAAAGTTAAACAGAGAATGCTAAATATTTAGATAATAGAGAATTCGTGAAATAAAAACGAACAGATCTACAATTTTTACGAACAAATCAATATACCGCATGAACAGCAATTTGCCCCGGGTTCGAATCTTGCTGGTGGCGAGTTTTTCTCTTTTTTTACTTAATACGTTTGTTCGTTAGTTATGTTGATCTGTTCGTAAAATGTATAGACTTGTTCAAAATGAAATATATAATAATTCTCTGTTTAACTTGACCATATATATATATATATATATATATATATATATATATATATATATATATATATATATATATATATATATATAGGGGAGAGTTCAATGGAGACCACTCCCGTATATAGAGAATGAAGACCAAATCATGTGCGTTGATTCAAGAACATCATACGGTCCTGATTTGACTGATTTAACTAGCTAATTTTCGGCCATTATAATTCATTAAGGTTAAGATTGTAATTTGATAATATGCATATCCATTTTTAGCTCAAAATAGATCTTGTCAAATCTCATATTTATGGTTAATTATTATTAATATACGTTTGTTACAACTCAGAAACGCATTACCAGCATTTCGTCTATCTTTTCCATCATTTCCAATCTTCTCGTCAATTCCAATTCACCATTGAAGAAGATTTTGCAGGTCGCAGAATATTTATGGAAACGCAAGGTTATTTTATATTTCGTTGTTGATGCATCAGTTCGCAAGGGTGAAGATAGTTGTTGTTGATGCATCAGTTTGAAATCTTTTTAAAATCTATAGTTTTTTAGTGTTTTTGAATACATATTTCATGGGTTGGACGAGAATTTTCTGCTCATTTAGAGATTCCATATGGTTTAAGTTCATAATACAAGTTCAATACACTAGACCATGTTCAATTATTCATAAGCAACGTTCATTGAAGCAATGAATATGTTCAATATACATGTTCAATAAACCAAACTATATTCGTCAGATTCATAAGCAACGTTCAATATACTACACCATGTTCAATGCGCATGTTCAATACACTAGACCATGTTCACTTATTCATAAGCAACGTTCATTGAAACAATGAACATGTTCAAATGTTCGTCAGATTCCTGGTGAGTATCAATTCATTGAATGTTCAATATACTACACCATGTTCGTCAGATGCATAAGAAACGTTCATTGAAACAATGAATATGTTCAATATACATGTTCAATATATTACACCAAGTTCGTCAGATTAATAAGCAACGTTCAATGCGCATGTTCAATATACTACACATGTTCAGAAACATTCATCACTAATTTGTCTTCCAAATCTCTTGACCATAGTGACCATTCATTCTGGACCGTGACTTCAATGGGTACACGAGTGTCAATCCTATGAACATAATAGAGATCAATACAGTCAATATCAAGACTCTTCAAGCTCGCCTCGCATGCAAACCTCACATATTCTAGGTCACCACATATTTCCCTTTGCCCATCCTTGTGTACAATCCCAAACTTAGAAGCCATTTAGACTTTCTCCTTCATTCCCCCTTTCAAAGCCTGCAACAATTCCAACAGACTAGTTCATTCAAAACTTGACTTAATCATTGCAAGAAATTGTAACCAGAATATATGCAACGCCTCCATGAGAACCTCCTAAACCAAATTATGTCCATAAGCATCGTTCATTGAAACATTGATTTTAGAATCTATGAACTTACAACTTGCCAGATCCAGCCGTGGCGAAATTGCATCTATCTCTCCAGGCCGCCGAACAGAACTACTGTGCACAACACCGACCGTTGCGCGAATTAGCTGGCCGCACAAGGTGCGGCCTTCACTTCTAGTATCCAGACTTTTCTCCCGACGCCGAGCAGCACGCTGACCCCTTTGTGGTGAGAGAGGGAAGGTGACACAGCGGACAGAGGCAGACGCTAGGCCATCCGCTGCCGGAGATGCGAGAGAATGATGAGGAAAGGCGGCGGCGGCGGCGCTCCTTCCTTGGTCGTCCGCTGTCGGAAACGCGAGAGACGGATAAGAGGGAGGCGAGCGGTGGTGGTGGCGTTCCCTAATTGACCGTCTGCCATAGGTTACGTGAGAGAGAGACGACGCCGGAGGTGGTTCTCGGCGATGAAGCGTTTTGGCAAAATGGAGATTAAAAACTGAGTGCAGACTTTCATAAATTGATTCAGCGATGAAGATATTTCATGAAACCTAGAATATTGCTCCATTATAACAGATTAGATCACACCATAATCGAATTTGCGTAATTTCTGGGATTGGATCAACATACCAAATTCAGTGAGTTCAAGATTACATAATTGTCCTTCTACGATTAATAAAGGATAACTAAACAATTTTTAATTACATTAAAAATCATATCAGGAAATAATATGGACCCTTGATTGAGATTAGATGAATGGACTAGATGTGGTCTTTGTTCTTTATCTATAGAAGTGGTTGTCATAGAATACTACCCTATATATATATATATATATATATATATATATATATATATATATATATAGGGAAGGGCTACCGAAAAACAGCTCTTAAAATAAAAACTACAAACTAACAAAAATGTATGAATTTTATGTAGAACATGTATGAATTCACTGTATAAAGGTATGAATTGTGAAAAATAATTTTTTTGCTACCTATGAGATTCGAACTCAGGACCATGAATTCATCCAACAAGGTGATGAATCAACCTTAGATCTTGATGATCTAAGGGCTGAAAATGGTTCATATTTTATACAATAAAATGTGTTTTTATTATAGCCCTCCCTATATATATATACTCCCTCCGTCCCACGAATCTTGAGTCACTTTCCTTTTTCGGCCGTCCCACGAATCTTGAGTCATTTCCTTATATGGCAAAAAAATTTGGGTAAATATTACGTTTTGGCCCATCGTTTGGGCGTTTTCTCAAATATATCACACCCTAAGCATATTTACAAAACAATACCCATCGTTTCACTTTTTTCTTATTTGTGGCCCGCAAAAATTTTCCGGCGATCGGTTTCTGACGTGTTTAGGCCAAGTGCCATGTAACATTATACATCAACATTAAAAAAAATTAAATAAATAAATACACGTAAGAAGCGCTACTGGCTTCTCTAAAATAACAATTCAACTCGTTTCCTTAAGCAAAAAGATACCAACGGTTCATCTTCAATATTTTTCAAAATTCTTTATGCGAAATCGTCCATCATCTTCAACCCTACCTCCGATAAACACAACAGAGCCACTCCTTCGTCGATTTTCCCCTTCGCTACAATCTCCTCCGGGTTTAATTCCCCCACCGCCATCTCCCTCGCCCCACTTGATAAAGAATCGGTTCTGGCAGTCTCCGGTTGTAGACCAAATTTTGGCTGTCACTCCCCACCATATACAAGTGCTTGAATCCCTTGCCGTCACTTCCCGCCGGCATAGACAAGTGAGTAAAGCGTTCAGTCAATGTTCGATTGAAATATCTATGAAATTAATTTTGTAATTCAGTTTTCTTCAATTCTTTTTGTTTGATTGCTATGAAGGGTGCATATTTATTCTTAATGTAAAATTGGTTTCTTGAGCAGAATACTTTGTTAAATAAGTTCTGCCGTTTATGCGAAACCCCTTTGCACTTGTTAAACATGTGTTGCGCAGAGTATTGGTTTCTTGAGCAGAGTATTTGTAAAATTGGTTTCTTCAGCATAGTATTAGTGAAATTATGTTTTCCCGTGTTTATTTTTTGGATTACTGGTGAATCTGTCGTTTTGTTATATTTGCAATGTAAACTGATAATCGAGATGAATAAGAGATTGAGTTCCTAGGGCGCAAAAGGGAATCGAACCATTTTCAAGATATTGGAGTACATCATTGCACCTCTCTCTGCATATGTTCTAAGAGATTGAGAAGCCAGACACGCTTTTTAACTTCTTATGTGTATTTTTTTTAATGCTGATGTGTAATAGTTACATGGCACTTGGCCGGAACACGTCAGAAACCGATCATCGGAAAATTTTTGCGGGCCACAAATAAGAAAAAAACGATGGGTATTATTTTGTAAATATGCTTAGAGTGGGATATATTTGAGAAAACGCTCAAACGATGGGCAAAAAAGTGATATTTACCCAAAAAATTTCCCTTCATTCACATTTTCACTTTTTTCACCTACCACACTTAATACACTAAATACTATTTTCTTAATTCCCGTGCCGAAAAGAAGTGACTCAAGATTCGTGGGACGGAGGGAGTATATTGCATTCTATGGAGAAGGATATATAAGTAGAGAATGGAGAAACATTGAATATATCATGGACATGTCAGTAGAAGCAGTTGAACATACAAATAATTTTGTTGAATGTTTGGGGGTTTGGGGGTTCAAACCCTGTATAAGCTCAACATAATTCTCGTTGAACGTTAAACGAACGAACGCTGACCGTTAGATTAATAAGATCAACGGTTGAGATTGTTTCTCCTTTCTTTGTAAACATTTACTTCTCCTTTCAACCTTCTCTTATACTCCCTCCGTCCGCCAAAAGTATTCCACTTTGGCCGGGCACGGAGTTTAATAAAATGTGTGATGATGTTGATGTAGTGGAGAAAGGGCCCCACCACTTTATGAGATGTGTGGTTGAGATTGAATTTGGGGTGGGTTTTTTGTAAATAAAGAGTGTTTGTAAGGATAAAATATAAAGGTGGATGGTGGGACCATGGCTTAAAAAGGAAAGTGGAATACTTTTTGCGGACGCCAAATATAGTAATTGTGGAATACTTTTGGCGGACGGAGGGAGTATATGGAGTATATATATAGGGTGCGGTTATAGTGAGAACCACAATTATCGTGAGAACATAAGAACCAATAAACTTATTGCATCTGCTATACAAATTAATGCATCCGCTATTAAATTTAATGCATCCGAAAAAAAAAAATTGCTCCCTTCAGGATTCGAACCTAGCACCTGCATCCATCCACCAAGATGATGCATCCACCGTAGATCTTGATGATCGAATGACTTAAAATGGTTCTCCGTTCTTATTTTATTAGTGGTTCTTATTTGAACCTCTCCCTATATATATATATATATATATATATATATATATATATATATATATTGCACATTTTTAATTGAAATAAATTTGAATATGAGGATAAAATTTGATTGGGAATTAACCTTGTTAGCAAAATCTATAATATATAATATATTAAAAAAGCAATTTTCAATTTAAATCAATTTCAAATTGAGTGATAATTTTACAATTATAATCAAATTGAAAAATTTATTTATAAATTATAATTTTTTTATTTCCTTTTTCTTTAACTTCTCATTTATTGTTTTATTTCTTTTCTAAAATTGTGAAATTCGACTAATTACAAAATATTTGATATGTGTATATCAAATTAAAAATCAAGACAAGATCTTTAATTTGATATATCATATATGTATGTAAATATTGAATTTAAAATGTAAAAGTTATATTTATTCAAAGACTAAAACTTAACAAAATTCTCTCTCCTCTATCATCTCTTTTGAATAAATCTATTTTTAAGTTTTATTATTTTATTTTCATTTTTATTATTGTGATTTGTTTTTCTATATTCGGTTCAAATACATTAAGTTAAAGTATTTTTTTTATAATTGACTTGGTATTAACTTTTATATATATATTTGTTGAAATGCACGGGTGCAAATGCTAATTATATAAAATTGAAAGTTCAGTAATTATTGAGTAGATTTTTAATAAAATTGATGTGCAAGATTAGAATTTAATTAAAGTTCGATAATTTGTAGGCTTTTGTCCCATTTGTAGATGTGTGCTGCCATTAAATGTACGAGGAGATGAGCCTTAAGGACTCTACTGATCCAATAAAAATGTCTCATGCTTTGTGAAGCCCAATTGGATTAATGGACTCTACTGATCCAATAAATGCTATATTCATGAATTTTGCAAAACAGAATATATAATTAAAATAAAATAAAAACATTAATTAATTGTTTTTAACTCCCGGTTGGAAATTGAATTGAATGGTTCAATTTACATAAATTTTTAGGTTAAATATAAAATAATTATATAAAAATCATATTTTATCAAAAGAGTTTAGGATACACGGTTATCAAATACTATGATTGCGTTTACTTTGATGGATAAATTTATCCATTAATTTATCCAATTGATAAATTTATCCATGAAAAAAGGAAGGATAACAAAAATTATGCTTTGTCATGTCTCCTTTTTTTTTAACAATATTTGATAGACAAAAGGGATGTTCATCATTTTTTTCTTCCTCATTTTCCTTCCTTATTTTCACTTCAAGGAAGTGAAAATAAGGAAAGGATGTGAAAATAAGGAAGAAAAATTGGTGAACATTTCTTTTATCTATCAAAAGTTTGAAAAAAAAAAGACATTACAAGGCATAAATTTTTGTTATCCCTCATTTTTCATGGATAAATTTATCCTTCAAAATAAACGCAACATATCTGAATTTTTTTTTCTCCAAAAAGCACCGCGTCATATAATGTCGGTGACCACCTTTTTTCCAAAGCAGGAAAAATCTATACAAATATTTTACAATTACCTTGATAGCTACGGTATGGAAAACATTGAGACCACAATAATCTGATGACCACTTTATTTATTTGAGGTAAAACTTTATTTAATTTAGTGTTACCTTCAGCCATACACTTTGCATGATATTGATCGCCAATCGCCAATTACTTTGAAATTATTGATTGAGGGTATGTAATTAAAAATTAATGCCGTGATTGACCTTTGGCCCAGGATGCTTTACATATATTATAAATTAATAGCTAGGAAATATATATTTCATTCATGATACCTAAACATTAAACTTTGGAATAACATGATTAGTTAGGAAACTTTGGAGTAAGATGATGATTATTGTTATTGTTATTGTTATTGTTATTAACTATTGTTATAAAAAGTTTTAATTGTTACAATTTTTGATATTACCTATAATATTCTTATTTATTCTAATTGTTTTATGAATAATTTTAGTAATTTAACAGATATTTTTTTTTATTTTTGTGTGGGTAGTGGTCCCACCTACGTACGAGTAATTTTCTTGCGTGTGAGCTGCTTATTTAATTATATAATAGATGCTATTGTAATTCTAAAAAAGTGCGAGAATCCTTTCATACCTAAAACTCTTCGAATTTGTGAAAAAAAAACTATCTTTTATATATAAATTGTCACAGCCCGCCCTAACTATGGATAGTTAGGCCGAGTGATCCACGACTAGGGATGGGGTTAAAGAAGAAGGGGAAGAAAAAGGGGCGTCATTTATAGCCGTAAAACTTACTCATCTTAATAAAACTCGTCATTTTTATTCATTAATACTCAATTGAAAACAGTCTATGAAAGACAACATAAAACTTAATTAATATCATTAATCAAGTTTTACATCATATGAAACCATTCTCTTAAGACTCAAAGTATGACATAACATACTATAACATCAACAACATCTTGCAGCGGAAAGTAGCTAGACATATGTATGAAGACATATTCTAGACAGGTTAACTATTTATTAACAACCCTGGAGACTCCGCTCATTGCAGCACCATCATCACATCAGCTCAACCTGCACATTTAGAAAACATATGCAGGGCTGAGTACAAAAGCACTCAGTGGGCACGTATGCCTAGGTATAAAAATACATGCTTCAAAACTATAAATTGTCATGCCATCATAATCAGTACAGCAAGGGAGTTTTTCGCTAAAAAGGCCCAAGCTTACTAAGTTCATTTGTGATTCTTAAAGTTCGTCTGATCAGACTAAGTTCTTTTGTAATCTATCATATCTGGAACTTTGTGCCGGAGAGGTGGCCACCTCTCACGGTCACTTGACCGGCCAACCCACTAGATGACTCACGGTCACTGGTGTACACTAGTCCTGGCAGGATAGCTATCAACTGCTCAAGACCCGAATTCGATTGCATCATTGGCAAAGCCAAAGCAGATAGATATCATACTAAAATTTAAACATTTTATGGCAAGACAATACTTGAAATAACTTTAACTCAAATATTTTGTAACGAAATAACTTGCTCAAATGTAACATTAAACTCATTTGATAGATATATATAAAACTGAAATTAACAGTTAAATCATCTCATGCATTCATTCGTATAAGAGGCCTACGACACGCAGGGGATCTCTATATACGTATAGTAAAAGTAATGCCCACCTCGTTGTGTCTCTGTATCAATGAGTAACGTCACTCTCTCCCTCAAGTCGTTACTTCCCAAAAGGACCTTCATCGTTATGAAGAATTGGTGAGAAGTTATAAAAGAAACCTCGATTAATAATCTAATTTCTTTTATGAAACATTAGTATCTCTAATGTTCATCTCTCTTGATTGTTAATCAATATAACAATTATTATCTCTCGTCATTACTCATTAATTATAACATCCTTATGTTATAATTAGCAGCGCTTCAATTAAAAGAAATATTTAACACATCGAAAAGTCCACTTTCTTAGCAGATCTATTCGCTCTCATCTCATCTAATTAACCAATTAGAAAGTTAAACTTTCCATTAGGTATGTATTTGAGTCACAGGTCAACAAGAATTGACTATGCTCAAATTCTAATTTCACTAAAAATTTCGACATGACCTATTCATATATAATGTCAGCCACGAGATTTCAACGCGTGAATCTCACTACGTGAACTCGTCTCTCGACTCAAAACTTAACATCTTGACATCTTTTCAACGCAAACCAAACAATTCAAAATCATCAAAACTCTTTATCAGTAAACTATCATTTATACTCGACACCAATTGTTCGAGTGTCAGATACCAACATTTATGTGCGTTAATCATAACTCTCACAACTCACACCATTTAGTCATATCGTATCATCCATCAAAACAAATATAATCAAGTTGTTTTCTAGAAAGTTTTGCTGTTTTTGTGTCATCTTTAAAAATTCATAACAACCAACTCAATCATCATAAACTCTCATACCAATTGATCTCAAAAACTCCATGAAGTGTAGTTCACTCTAAAAATGGTAGTTAACCAAAAAGGTTAAAGGTTTTTGGAGATATTGCTCTTTTAGTGCAGGCTGTCAAAGATTGACAGTTTCTGCCAATTTGGTTTAGGCCATTAGAAACCAAGGCAAACCTTAATAAAATTCCATCAAATTTAATCATCCAAAACTAAAGGTATCCTTGAAGATTTGGTTAAAATTTCACAAGAGAAAACGTTCATATGATCTGCCAAATAAACAATGAAACTCATACACTTTTACTGTTGGACAAATATGACAGCAGAACAGGGCATTTTTGAAATAATAAACTGCTCTGTTTCAGAGGTCATAAAAATCGAAATCTTATGTTTTTAGAAAAGTATTGAAGTCTAGTTTCGTTTAAAAAAAACGGTGATGCAAAATCCTTCATGGATTAATAGATATAAACGTTTTTGTGAAGTCTACCAATAGTTGACAGATTCTGTCAAGGATTTTTCAAAATATCTTTAAAATAGCAAACATCATCCAAAAGACATGAAATTTTGCAGCAACGAAATACACATATCATAGATAAACATACTAAAATTTCAGAGCCATCAAGCAATGAAAACTCATCGAAACATAAGCTTGAAACTGCTGTAAAATTTTGACAGAATTCCAGTTTTAATTTCGTTCAACAATTATCATCCATAAATTGTAAATCAATTAGCATGCTCATGTGATATCGTAGAACACATATATGCAATAATATTCATCATGCAACGTCCCAAACTTCACGAATTTAAATAATCATATTCTAAAAACTTATACAATTTTCGTGCTTGGAAAAATACGAATTTAATATATATCGATCCTAGCATACCCCTAAGCACAAATATCAAGTCAAAACGATCAAACAAAAATCGAAAGACAAGCTAATATGTGAAAAACGGGGCTGCCCTCATGGGTTTCATAGCTACGGTTCGTTCCGTTCTTACTCTCTTCATTAAACATGCTCGATATCTACCCAAGAACATCATACTAAAATTTCACGACGATCCGACGTCGTTTCAAAATAAAGTCGAGAATCGACGTTTTTCGACGTCGACGAATGTCACGACCAGACCTAATTAAGGATAATTAAGCCGGGGAAACCGTGACTAATGGAGGGAGATTAGAAGCGGGGTAGAAAGGGGAATAATCAAACAAGAAAGGATCACATTTCATCATTTAACAAAAGGAATATTTATAATATAACAGAAGTTTAGTCGTATAGACTCAAATAACTAGTAAGTTCAGATATCTCTGACTTAGCCAAATAAACATAAAACTTCTGAGTACGCAGCGGAATAAGGTTCTGATTACATGTATGAAGACATGTAACCCTAGAGTTCATTAATACATAATAAGACAAAAGAATCCCGCTCGTCACTTCATCACCATCGGCAGCTGCTCAACCTGCACATTTAGAAATATATGCAGGGCTTGAGTACAAAAGTACTCAGTGGGCACGTATGCCTAAGTATAAAAATACATGCTTCAAAACTGTAAATTGTCATGCCATCATAAACAGTACAGCAAGGGAGTTTTTCGCTAAAAGGCCCAAGCTTACTAAATTCATTTGTGATTCTTAAAGTTCGACTGCAGTCTAAGTTATCTTGTAATCTATCATATCTGGGACTGTGTGCCGGAGAGGTGGCCACCTCTCACGGTCACTTGACCGGCCAACCCGCTAGATGACTCACGGTCACTGGTGTACACTAGCCCTGGCAGGATAGCTATCAACTGCTCAGGACCCGAATTCGATTATATAACTTGGCAAAGCCACATCAGATAGATATCATACTGAAATTGAAACATTTTATGGCAAGACAATACTTGAAATAACTTCAACTCAAAGATTTTGTCATGAAATAACTTGCTTGAACGTAACATTTAAGCTCATTTGATATATACGAAAGTAATGCCCACCTGATAGAAACTTTCTGTGGTACAGTAGCTCCTTGACTGATTATTAATCTCGTGCTTGACCTTTATTACGAGAATATAAATAAGATACTGCTCGAATAAAATCCTCAATTAATGAGAATGCGTAATTAACTATGCATGATCCTTATGCATGAATTATTATTCTGAAATAATAATCAGGGAATTTCTATTGTTAATCCAGGCTATCGGATTTAAACAAAAACTAAGTCTCGTCTCATGAAGCCGGATAATTATCAAAAATTTATCCGTTCTCTTAGGGTGTTCTAATCCGCCAATTAAATAAACCCCGTTCCTCGTAGTTAATAGAAAATAAATACTTCAACTTATTCGCTTTATAACCTCATAATTAATCGGGCTTAATAAATAGGAACAAGTAATGTTATAAGATTAAATAATTAATAGGCTCAACATAAGGCAGCCTAATAATTAATTAAGTAGAAGTGGGCTTGAATAATTAACATGAGAGGCCCAATTGAAATAATTCATCGGCTCAAGTAATTAAATAAATCTTGGCCCAATAAATAAATAATTTGATTATCTGGGCTCAATTAAATAAATCAAACGAGGCCCAACGAAGATAATATAACAACCCAATTAATATAAAATAGATGGGCTTCAATTTAAATAAATTCGGCCCAATGAAATAAATAATAAAAGCCCATCTGAGTAAAATAAATAAGGCCCAACTGAAATAATACAGCAGCCCAAATAAGTGAATAATCAAAGGCCCATATAAATAAATTCAGAGACCCAATCAGTAATTAAAAATCGGCCCATATAAATAAAATCAGAGGCCCAATCAGAATAAAATAACAAACCCCAATGAATTAATAAAATTAGGCCCAATTACAATAAAAAAAATAGCCCAACTCCAAATAAAACTCGGTTCTCTCTTTCTTCACCAAATCAGACGACCCCCTTTTTTTTCTTCTCAAAGCAGACGTCCTTCTCTCTCTATTTCTCCGTCTCGCTTCGCCTCCAATCGGCCTCAGCCGAGGCGCCTGCCGCCGCAGCTCCGACCGGCGTCGGCTGCCGTCGAGCCGAGGTTCGGCGTGGCCGCACCTATCTCTTTCTCGTCTCGCTTCTTCCTCATTCCACCATTCCAACGAAGATTTGGTCGAGCCCTAACTCTCGAATTCATCGTCGCGGCTGTATATTCGTCCGAAATCCGGCGATTCCAACATCGCCGGTCGCGCCCGTCTCTCTCCTTTGACGGAACCCAAATCGTGCCCTAGATTCCCACCATCAAAATCGGCGTCTGGAGAAGACGAAAGGAAAGCCCTAACTTCCCAATTCAGAAATCGTCGCCGCTGCTGTAACTGGAATCCGGCGAGCCAGCCGCTGCTGCTGTGCGATTTCCGCCGAGCAGGGGTCCGCCTTTGCTGCTATCTCCGGAGTCGAAGGTTCGAGCCACGCCTCCAACTACAGCTGCTGTTTCGCCGGTCGCGGCCTGGAGTTCTATCGCCGGACGTCGCCGCTTGGGAGTGCCGCCGCCAGCCGCTGCTGTTAACAGCAAGAGTCCGGCAGCCTCCTTTCCCGGAGTCGCCGTCGCCGTGAGTCGCAGAGTTCCGACAGTCCCGATTCAGACGTCAATGAAAGCTCCGTCATCGCGCCGTCTTCCGATTCAAAGCAGAGCAGTCGGCCCTATTCCTTAAGCTAAGTTCTCTAGTCATTCTTCTTTTACTACACAAATAAAATGTTGTTGTGGTTCTCTTTGCTACTGTCTATATGGAGGTTCTTAATGCATTTCCTGATTCTCGTGGAAGGTAACGAAATCTCTAAAGCTATTGTCCATTAGTCCAGTGAGCTTTGGTCTTTCTATAATCTTGTATAAGTGAAGTTTGTTGTTTCTATATGGATGAAATGACTATACCATTTATATGTACTCTGAATTCTTTAGAAACTGAATATACTTATTGGATGATATGCAAACTGGATGGATATTTGGTATAGAATTAATACCTTTGAAGTATAAATGTTGGTTGATTGTTGTTGCTGAGTTGAATGAATTGAATCTGAAAATTGGTATTGTTGTTTCAATAATTGCAGGTTAAATCATGGAAGAAAATGGAGAAGTTTAAGCCAAAGCTTACCTCCTTTGAAATCGGTTGAAATCGGCAGCAGTAAATGAAATCTTTCTTTTCTTTTGGTGAAGTTTTTAGTGTAGAATGGGTGATATGAAGGAAGTTTGCTACTGAATTATTAAAGAAGTGAATTTGGTTTGCGTGAGCTGATGTAGGTTAAGTGGAGAAGTTGTTGTGGTGGTTTGACAAAATGTAATGGTGACAAAATGAAGTGCTTGACAAAATGTAGTGGTGTAAATAAGTGGGAAGCAAAAGTAGTGGAAAGGAAAAGAAAGAAAAAAAAATGTAGAGAATGATTAATGATGTATTTTCTATGTCTCGGTGATTCTGTAACTGTTAAATGGATCGCATGCTCGTATCTGCTTGATACTGATTATAAAAAAAATCTCATTTTTCGACATGTGATTTCTCACTAAAATCGATAAATTATAAAATGAATCTAAATTAAATCCGTAGATTTAATTCGTTCGTTGTTCTGATATCTAAATTAAATCCGCAGATGGGAAATAACCAACAGAGTACACCGAAACAGATGGGAAATAACCAACAGAGAGCCCCACATTGCCCCAAATGTAACAAAAATCATGTGGGAATCTGTAAGGCCGGCAGTGATAGTTGCTATATCTGCAACCAGAAGGGGCACTATGCAAACCGGTGCCCGAATAAGCAACACGGGACGGGTTCAAGGCCAAACCCACCTATCCAGGCTCCACATCTGCGAGCAATCCAAGCTCTGCCCCAACCATACCCAAGGCAGCAACCACAGCAGCACCAACAGCTACAGTACCAACCATAACCTCAACAACCGTATCAGCAACAGGCCCGCCAACAACAGCAGCGACAATAGAAACAACATGAAAAACCTCGTCATGCTAGAGCCTATGCTATGAGGCAGAAACAGCCCGAGAACAACCAGGGAAACCTGGCAGGTATGGGCATGCTACTCAATACTCCTGTTGTACTTCTATTTGATACGGGCGCATCGCATACTTTCATTTCAAGTACATGTGTCGATACCTTAAAACTTAAAATGGAAAGAGCTGACCAGGAGTTGAGTATATCATCACCTATAGGAGGGACGACGACAGTAGATCATGTGTGCTTGAACCTAGAACTGAACATAGGGTCACTCAAGATTGTAGTGAACAGCTCGTATGTTATACCGATGGGAGATGTGGACATAATCCTAGGAATGGACTGGCTAGCCGAGAACTATGCCACCATCCTTTGTAACGAAAGACGGATATCGTTTCGACCCCCAGGAAGGGAGCCGTCACATTTCCACGGAATTAGTATGGGAAGAAGAAAGATGATCATCTCCGCCCTCCAAGCAACGAAAATGATGAATAAGGGATACCCAGCTTACCTCGTATACTTGCACGGAGAACTGGGAACTGAAAAGAGCATAGAAGATGTAGCAATTGTACGGGACTTTTCAGATGTATTTCCAGAGATTCTGCCAGGGCCACCACCGGACAGACCAATTGAGTTTACCATTGATTTGGAGCCCGGGGCAGCTCCTATTTCGAAGGCACCGTACCGGATGGCTCCTAAAGAGTTGGAAGAACTCAAGATACAACTGCAAGAACTTTTGGAACTTGGATTCATTAGGCCAAGTGTATCACCTTGGAGTGCACCCGTACTTTTCGTGAAGAAAAAGGATGGCACATTGCGAATGTGCATAGACTATAGAGAACTTAACAAAGTGACACTGAAGAACAAATATCCTTTACCAAGGATAGATGACCTTTTCGACCAGCTCAAGGGAGCAAGCGTGTTCTCAAAGATTGATTTGCGGTCTGGTTATCACCAGCTGAAGATTCGACCAGAAGACGTACCTAAGAATAAAATCAAATTCCATCTCGCTTAAATAAATAACGTGACTTTGCTAAGTCAGTTATAACTCTGAAATAATATCATTGACTGCTTTAACAATATAAATTCAGGATCATAAGCTGAATTCATATCAGAATAATAACCGTTTTCATTCACTGATGAACAAAAAAAAACACTCATTACTGGATTTAAAATATATAAAAGAGCGGGACTTTTCACGATCTGAGTAAAAATAAAATCAAATTCCATCTCGCTTAAATAAATAACGTGACTTTGCTAAGTCAGTTATAACTCTGAAATAATATCATTGACTGCTTTAACAATATAAATTCAGGATCATAAGCTGAATTCATATCAGAATAATAACCGTTTTCATTCACTGATGAACAAAAAAAAACACTCATTACTGGATTTAAAATATATAAAAGAGCGGGTCACTACATACTACCCCTCTTAACAAAAATTTCGTCCCGAAATTTGCATATTTCTTCTAAAACAGTTCGGGGTATTTCTCCTTCATTTTGTCTTCAAGCTCCCACGTGGCTTCCTCTTGTCCGTGGTGTCTCCATAAGACTTTCACTGATGTGATTGCCTTATTCCTGAGTTGTTGTACTTTTCGATCTAGAATGGCCTATGGTCTCTCTTCATAACTCAAGTCTGGGCAAAGGATCATCTCTTCTTGGTAGATTATGTGCTTTGGATTGAAAACGTATTTTCTGAGTTGTGATACGTGGAAAACATTGTGAACGTTTCCAAAGCTTGGTGGTAACGCCAACCTATAGGCTATTGGGCCTATTCTCTCCAAAATCTCATAAGGTCCTATGAATCGGGGCCTAAGTTTTCCCTTGACACCAAACCTAGTTATCATCCCCTTGGTAGGAGATACTTTCAGGAAGACCTTGTCTCCTAATTCAAACTGTAATTCGGTTCGGCGTGCATCAGCGTAAGATTTCTGTCTATCTTGCGCTTCCTTTATTCGTCCTCTGATTTGGCGGACTATCTCAACCATCTCATTGACCATGTCTGGTCCTAAAACTTTTCTCTCACCCACTTCATCCCAGTAAAGCAGTGATCTACATTTTCTTCCATATAATGCCTCATATGGTGCCATATCGATAGTCGCCTGGTAACTGTTATTATAGGCAAATTCAATCAACGGCAGCATTGCTTCCCAACTTCCACCCCTGTCTAACACCACTGTTCTCAACATATCTTCGAGGGTCTGAATTGTCCTTTCAGACTGCCCATCTGTCTGCGGGTGGAAGGCGGTGCTAAAATTTAGTCTCGTGCCTAACTCTTTCTGTAAGCTCGTCCAAAATCTGGATGTGAACTTCGAGTCTCGATCTGATGTGATTGACACGGGTACGCCATGTAAGCGCACAATCTCTCGAACATACAACTGAGCTAGCTTGTCTGACCCGTGTGTGATCGGTATTGGTATAAAATGAGCACATTTTGTGAGTCGATCCACTATTACCCAAATGGCAGTGTTTCCTCTCTTTGTTTTGGGTAAACTGGTCACAAAATCCATTGTGATGTGCTCCCACTTCCATTCTGGAATTTCCAACGGTTGTAGTTTTCCATATGGCCTTTGGTGTAAGGCCTTCACCTGTTGGCATGCCAGGCATTTCTCCACAAATGACGCTATGTCTCTCTTCATGCCTTCCCACCAAAAGTGTTTCTTTAGATCTTGATACATCTTAGTACTTCTGGGGTGGGCAGTATAAGGGGTATCATGAGCCTCACTCATGATTTGATCCTTAAGCTCATCATCGTGGGGAATGCATATTCTTCCCTCAAAGAGGATAGCATTATCTGCTGTTTCTTGATAATTCTTGACTCCTCCTTTCCTTACTGCTTCCCGTAGTTTCTCCATTTTTTCGTCTTTTCTTTGTGCTTCTACAATCATCTTTCTCAAGCTAGGTATTGTTGCAACAACGCTTGCTATTGTCCCTGGTGGTTTAACCACTTCTATGCTCATTTTTCCAAACTCTTTGATGAGCTCATTCTTTTGGGTGACGAGACATCCCAACCTAGATTGAGTTTTTCGGCTCAATGCATCAGCTACTACATTGGCTTTACCCGGGTGGTAGTTAATACCGCAGTCATAATCCTTCACTAGTTCGAGCCATCTCCTCTGTCTCATGTTGAGGTCCTTTTGCTCGAAAAAGTACTTCAGGCTTTTGTGGTCTGTGAATATCTCACACCTAACTCCATATAGGTGATGTCTCCAAATCTTCAGTGCGTGTACCACTGCAGCTAATTCTAGATCATGGGTCGGATAGTTCAGTTCAT
Source organism: Salvia miltiorrhiza (assembly GCF_028751815.1). Classification (NCBI taxonomy): domain Eukaryota; kingdom Viridiplantae; phylum Streptophyta; class Magnoliopsida; order Lamiales; family Lamiaceae; genus Salvia; species Salvia miltiorrhiza. The sequence continues at coordinate 31,076,407 of NC_080390.1, read as the reverse complement.
GTGGTCTAAGCTGTCGCGACGCGTATGCTATCACTTTTCCTTCTTGCATTAGTACACAACCGAGTCCATTTTTGGACGCGTCCGTGTAGATCACATATTCCTTGTCAGCTGTTGGGAGGGTTAACACTGGTGCCGTAGTTAACTTCTCCTTAAGTTCTTGGAAGCTCTTCTCGCACTCCTCTATCCAAGAAAATTTTATTCCCTTCCTGAGTAGTTGCATCATTGGCCTTGCAATTTTGGAAAATCCTTCCATAAACCTCCGGTAGTAACCTGCCAATCCTAAGAAACTTCTTATCTCATTAGGGTTAGTAGGTGATCTCCATTCGCGCACCGCTTGCACTTTTTCAGGGTCCACTTTAATCCCTTCTGATGATACAATACGTCCTAAAAACGTGACTTCGCTGAGCCAAAACTCACACTTGTTGAATTAGGCATAAAGGCGTTCCATCCTCAACGTTTCTAGGACAATTCTCAGATGTTTCTCATGGTCTTTCTCGTTCTTCGAGTAGATCAGGATGTCATCTATGAATACCAAGACAAATTTGTCTAAGTACGGATGGAACACTCGATTCATGAGGTCCATGAACACGGCTGGCGCATTAGTTAGCTCGAATGGCACAACTACAAATTTGTAGTGGCCATACCTAGTTCGAAACGCCGTCTTAGGTACGTCTTCTGGTCGAATCTTCAGCTGGTGATAACCAGACCGCAAATCAATCTTTGAGAACACGCTTGCTCCCTTGAGCTGGTCGAAAAGGTCATCTATCCTTGGTAAAGGATATTTGTTCTTCAGTGTCACTTTGTTAAGTTCTCTATAGTCTATGCACATTCGCAATGTGCCATCCTTTTTCTTCACGAAAAGTACGGGTGCACTCCAAGGTGATACACTTGGCCTAATGAATCCAAGTTCCAAAGTTCTTGCAGTTGTATCTTGAGTTCTTCCAACTCTTTAGGAGCCATCCGGTACGGTGCCTTCGAAATAGGAGCTGCCCCGGGCTCCAAATCAATGGTAAACTCAATTGGTCTGTCCGGTGGTGGCCCTGGCAGAATCTCTGGAAATACATCTGAAAAGTCCCGTACAATTGCTACATCTTCTATGCTCTTTTCAGTTCCCAGTTCTCCGTGCAAGTATACGAGGTAAGCTGGGTATCCCTTATTCATCATTTTCGTTGCTTGGAGGGCGGAGATGATCATCTTTCTTCTTCCCATACTAATTCCGTGGAAATGTGACGGCTCCCTTCCTGGGGGTCGAAACGATATCCGTCTTTCGTTACAAAGGATGGTGGCATAGTTCTCGGCTAGCCAGTCCATTCCTAGGATTATGTCCACATCTCCCATCGGTATAACATACGAGCTGTTCACTACAATCTTGAGTGACCCTATGTTCAGTTCTAGGTTCAAGCACACATGATCTACTGTCGTCGTCCCTCCTATAGGTGATGATATACTCAACTCCTGGTCAGCTCTTTCCATTTTAAGTTTTAAGGTATCGACACATGTACTTGAAATGAAAGTATGCGATGCGCCCGTATCAAATAGAAGTACAACAGGAGTATTGAGTAGCATGCCCATACCTGCCAGGTTTCCCTGGTTGTTCTCGGGCTGTTTCTGCCTCATAGCATAGGCTCTAGCATGACGAGGTTTTTCATGTTGTTTCTATTGTCGCTGCTGTTGTTGGCGGGCCTGTTGCTGATACGGTTGTTGAGGTTATGGTTGGTACTGTAGCTGTTGGTGCTGCTGTGGTTGCTGCCTTGGGTATGGTTGGGGCAGAGCTTGGATTGCTCGCAGATGTGGAGCCTGGATAGGTGGGTTTGGCCTTGAACCCGTCCCGTGTTGCTTATTCGGGCACCGGTTTGCATAGTGCCCCTTCTGGTTGCAGATATAGCAACTATCACTGCCGGCCTTACAGATTCCCACATGATTTTTGTTACATTTGGGGCAATGTGGGGCTCTCTGTTGGTTATTTCCCATCTGTTTCGGTGTACTCTGGCCTCCATAGCCCTGTGACTGGAAGACCCGTCCCTGCCATGGCCTCTTCTCGCCTTGGTTCGGTTTACTGTTGTCCCATCTCCTTTTCCCTTTAAAATTCTGATTATGATTTTGATCCTGTGGAGGTGCTGGCGCAGGTACAATTGCAAGTCTTTCTCCAAGCATGGCTGCCTCAATGTCTAACGCTCGGCTGAGCGACTCAGTGTAAGACAATCCTCCATGGCTTGCCAAAGCCATCCTAATCTCGTGCCTCAGTCCGGCACAAAACTTTTCAGCCATCTTCTCATCTGTGTCAACTTGTTCCGGCGCATATCTAGACATATCGCAGAACATCCTGTCGTATTGAGTTACCGACATCTTCCCTTGTTTTAGATTGTAAAATTCAGCTTCCTTCTTCTTGCGGTAGCTCTTGGGTATATACTTGTCATATATACCGGCTTTGAATTGTTCCCAAGTCAGGTTTTCTAACTGCTCTGCTGTCATCGTTTTCATCCTTACTTCCCACCAGAAATCAGCTGACCCAGTCAACTGAAAGGACATACAAGTCAGGCGTTCTTGGTCGGTGCAACGCAGGAAATTGAAAATGCGTTCAATAGCGCGAACCCAAGTTTCAGCTTCTGCCGGGTCTCCTGTCCCGTTGAAGGTAGGTGGGTTCTGTCGCAAGAATAATTCTTCAATCCGTCGTTCTGGCTGAACAGGTGGTTGAACTATTTCTGGTTCTGGTTCTGGCCCTGTTTCTGGGTCTCTTATTTCATTTCGGGGAATCCTGCCCCCTCCTCTTGGTCGTCCTCGTTTTGGCGGCATTCTATTACGTCAAAACACAAGTTCTCAGCGCATTAAAGCACAATAAGGACATACTATCATTTCTATAGTTACTCCTTAACTCATCGAGTTCTGCTCCTACTAAAACTTGAGCGAACATATAAATAAAACATAGCGGGATGACTTGCCGCGAAAGACCAATAAGGTCACCATATATAATATAGGGAAAATTGCCTCAATGAGGACTTTACATCATCATAAAAGTCTAGATTCAAAGACCTATCTAAGTACCACACATGATGAACTGGTTACCTAGCGAAGTCATCACAAAAAGTACTCAGTCACGAAACGCCCCAAGGTTTCGCGTCTCCGTACTAATACAAGTCAAAATAACTAAGCCAACATAGGGGCATACAAAAGCATCGAAATGATCATTGTTTTCGAAATACACAAATAACGTCCTACTAAATGCACAAAAGATTGTCTGTATGCATTACGTGCTTGACCCTTGGGTTAAAGCATACGTGTTTGACTGATTTAATCTGATGAGTATCTGCTTATCCTTGGGTCACAGAAAATCTACCAACAACTAGTAGATCGCAATGATTCAAATCACAAATGGCAATTAGGCAAAGTGTTTCAATAATTTGCCAAACAATTGAAAATGAATAACCATAGGGTAGAAATGAATTGATTGAAAGGTCGAAACGAAATGACCTAATAGTCTGAACCCGTTTGGCTTTTCAGATGAAGGTTTAAAATATATAGGTTTAAAGACCCATATATGACGACTACTGAGATTTTGGCCATGTGGACTGGCCAGGTCCGACACAACTACTTCTCAGTCATTCGGAAATACTTTTCCGAACTTAGCAACTCTTGTTCCTTGGCTGCAAAAGGTATATTTGGTCTAAAATCACCACTTTCTTCTTAATATCTTGAACATGTCCTTGAGAATATTCTAGAGCTTCTCAAACTTGGAGTCTACCTCCTAGTTTAATGCAATCCTTAAACATCTTCTATAGGAGAAATAAGGTAGGCTCGACCTTACTCAACAATGTTCCTCTATATGATCTTAATGTAGTACTTCTAGTACTTAGTGTTTCTTCACATAGCGCTTGAAATGCAACCATATAATTTGAAGCATTCTTTCATTTTATTGCAAAAAAAACCTTTTGAATCATCACGCATTCAATAAGGAAATAGCTTTTGCTCATCTGAGCACCTTTATAGGGTATGTGTCTCCATGTGTAATGCTAAGTCATAGAATGACCTTAGTCAATGCTCTCATTGCGGCTACCAGACTAAATGCATAATCCAAGACGTTCTAACTGAGGCGATGTCCTCGATAGGTTAAGGTATATATATTTATCTTGAGTATATCCTTAGGGTCTCATTAGAATCTTAATTCTTTTGTTTCAGCATTGATCCACTGTCGGCGCTTCTAGCTATTATTAAACTCTAAACCATCTTCGAGAACTTCTCTCGTCTTACACACTTGCGTAAACTTTTATGATCAATCATAATGGTTGGTAACTACTAGTACCCATATCACATCTCGTCTTTCTAATTCGTAGTAAGTGATCGTAATCAATAGGGATTCTCAATCATGTCCTTATCTATTGCGATAGGTACTGTAAGTAGAATGGTTCCGAATATCTGAAACTATAAGCTGATAGCTTTAATCGTAATATTATAACATCATATACAAAGCATTTTGACCCCTCGTAAGTCTAACTCTGAAGTTCATACATAAATCATGAAGGTTATCCTCAAGCCATAGCTAGTGATAATCGAGGCTAGAAGCGAGTCTCAGCTTATTAGGAATTAGCTAACTGATTACATCAGTCGCACTCATCACTTATAATCAATATTGTACTTAAACTATCATCGAAGGCAATAGTCGATTAGGTGTTCCGTTTTGCGTGAACAATCTGAATGAAGAACTATGCCTGCTTCAGTGATTCGTGCGTGGCACTCTGCTTGCACTGCTTTCATTGGATTCTCTTCCTCTTTCTTAGCTCTTCACCATGGCTATAGTGAAATATAACTGAGTTTCTAGCTTCTATTGTTCTTCTCGTAACAGTGATCATGCATTCTTAACGCATCTAAGTTCATTGAGATATCTAATCAATCAATAAAGCATAAAACTTGAATGTAAGCATCAATACATTCATATAGAACGTGCACTTCTCAATGTTTTAAAATCATTACCACCTTATTTCTTGCTGAGCATGACGATGTGATGAAGTGATGAGCTTTGGTCGACTGACTCTTTCATAGCAGTGATCATACTAGAAAAATTGGTTAACTCTAGGGTTCAGAGCAAATAAACTGCTCTGATACCACTCTGTCACGACCAGACCTAATTAAGGATAATTAAGCCGGGGAAACCGTGACTAATGGAGGGAGATTAGAAGCGGGGTAGAAAGGGGAATAATCAAACAAGAAAGGATCACATTTCATCATTTAACAAAAGGAATATTTATAATATAACAGAAGTTTAGTCGTATAGACTCAAATAACTAGTAAGTTCAGATATCTCTGACTTAGCCAAATAAACATAAAACTTCTGAGTACGCAGCGGAATAAGGTTCTGATTACATGTATGAAGACATGTAACCCTAGAGTTCATTAATACATAATAAGACAAAAGAATCCCGCTCGTCACTTCATCACCATCGGCAGCTGCTCAACCTGCACATTTAGAAATATATGCAGGGCTTGAGTACAAAAGTACTCAGTGGGCACGTATGCCTAAGTATAAAAATACATGCTTCAAAACTGTAAATTGTCATGCCATCATAAACAGTACAGCAAGGGAGTTTTTCGCTAAAAGGCCCAAGCTTACTAAATTCATTTGTGATTCTTAAATTTCGACTGCAGTCTAAGTTATCTTGTAATCTATCATATCTGGGACTGTGTGCCGGAGAGGTGGCCACCTCTCACGGTCACTTGACCGGCCAACCCGCTAGATGACTCACGGTCACTGGTGTACACTAGCCCTGGCAGGATAGCTATCAACTGCTCAGGACCCGAATTCGATTATATAACTTGGCAAAGCCACATCAGATAGATATCATACTGAAATTGAAACATTTTATGGCAAGACAATACTTGAAATAACTTCAACTCAAAGATTTTGTCATGAAATAACTTGCTTGAACGTAACATTTAAGCTCATTTGATATATACGAAAGTAATGCCCACCTGATAGAAACTTTCTGTGGTACAGTAGCTCCTTGACTGATTATTAATCTCGTGCTTGACCTTTATTACGAGAATATAAATAAGATACTGCTCGAATAAAATCCTCAATTAATGAGAATGCGTAATTAACTATGCATGATCCTTATGCATGAATTATTATTCTGAAATAATAATCAGGGAATTTCTATTGTTAATCCAGGCTATCGGATTTAAACAAAAACTAAGTCTCGTCTCATGAAGCCGGATAATTATCAAAAATTTATCCGTTCTCTTAGGGTGTTCTAATCCGCCAATTAAATAAACCTCGTTCCTCGTAGTTAATAGAAAATAAATACTTCAACTTATTCGCTTTATAACCTCATAATTAATCGGGCTTAATAAATAGGAACAAGTAATGTTATAAGATTAAATAATTAATAGGCTCAACATAAGGCAGCCTAATAATTAATTAAGTAGAAGTGGGCTTGAATAATTAACATGAGAGGCCCAATTGAAATAATTCATCGGCTCAAGTAATTAAATAAATCTTGGCCCAATAAATAAATAATTTGATTATCTGGGCTCAATTAAATAAATCAAACGAGGCCCAACGAAGATAATATAACAACCCAATTAATATAAAATAGATGGGCTTCAATTTAAATAAATTCGGCCCAATGAAATAAATAATAAAAGCCCATCTGAGTAAAATAAATAAGGCCCAACTGAAATAATACAGCAGCCCAAATAAGTGAATAATCAAAGGCCCATATAAATAAATTCAGAGACCCAATCAGTAATTAAAAATCGGCCCATATAAATAAAATCAGAGGCCCAATCAGAATAAAATAACAAACCCCAATGAATTAATAAAATTAGGCCCAATTACAATAAAAAAAATAGCCCAACTCCAAATAAAACTCGGTTCTCTCTTTCTTCACCAAATCAGACGACCCCCTTTTTTTTCTTCTCAAAGCAGACGTCCTTCTCTCTCTATTTCTCCGTCTCGCTTCGCCTCCAATCGGCCTCAGCCGAGGCGCCTGCCGCCGCAGCTCCGACCGGCGTCGGCTGCCGTCGAGCCGAGGTTCGGCGTGGCCGCACCTATCTCTTTCTCGTCTCGCTTCTTCCTCATTCCACCATTCCAACGAAGATTTGGTCGAGCCCTAACTCTCGAATTCATCGTCGCGGCTGTATATTCGTCCGAAATCCGGCGATTCCAACATCGCCGGTCGCGCCCGTCTCTCTCCTTTGACGGAACCCAAATCGTGCCCTAGATTCCCACCATCAAAATCGGCGTCTGGAGAAGACGAAAGGAAAGCCCTAACTTCCCAATTCAGAAATCGTCGCCGCTGCTGTAACTGGAATCCGGCGAGCCAGCCGCTGCTGCTGTGCGATTTCCGCCGAGCAGGGGTCCGCCTTTGCTGCTATCTCCGGAGTCGAAGGTTCGAGCCACGCCTCCAACTACAGCTGCTGTTTCGCCGGTCGCGGCCTGGAGTTCTATCGCCGGACGTCGCCGCTTGGGAGTGCCGCCGCCAGCCGCTGCTGTTAACAGCAAGAGTCCGGCAGCCTCCTTTCCCGGAGTCGCCGTCGCCGTGAGTCGCAGAGTTCCGACAGTCCCGATTCAGACGTCAATGAAAGCTCCGTCATCGCGCCGTCTTCCGATTCAAAGCAGAGCAGTCGGCCCTATTCCTTAAGCTAAGTTCTCTAGTCATTCTTCTTTTACTACACAAATAAAATGTTGTTGTGGTTCTCTTTGCTACTGTCTATATGGAGGTTCTTAATGCATTTCCTGATTCTCGTGGAAGGTAACGAAATCTCTAAAGCTATTGTCCATTAGTCCAGTGAGCTTTGGTCTTTCTATAATCTTGTATAAGTGAAGTTTGTTGTTTCTATATGGATGAAATGACTATACCATTTATATGTACTCTGAATTCTTTAGAAACTGAATATACTTATTGGATGATATGCAAACTGGATGGATATTTGGTATAGAATTAATACCTTTGAAGTATAAATGTTGGTTGATTGTTGTTGCTGAGTTGAATGAATTGAATCTGAAAATTGGTATTGTTGTTTCAATAATTGCAGGTTAAATCATGGAAGAAAATGGAGAAGTTTAAGCCAAAGCTTACCTCCTTTGAAATCGGTTGAAATCGGCAGCAGTAAATGAAATCTTTCTTTTCTTTTGGTGAAGTTTTTAGTGTAGAATGGGTGATATGAAGGAAGTTTGCTACTGAATTATTAAAGAAGTGAATTTGGTTTGCGTGAGCTGATGTAGGTTAAGTGGAGAAGTTGTTGTGGTGGTTTGACAAAATGTAATGGTGACAAAATGAAGTGCTTGACAAAATGTAGTGGTGTAAATAAGTGGGAAGCAAAAGTAGTGGAAAGGAAAAGAAAGAAAAAAAAATGTAGAGAATGATTAATGATGTATTTTCTATGTCTCGGTGATTCTGTAACTGTTAAATGGATCGCATGCTCGTATCTGCTTGATACTGATTATAAAAAAAATCTCATTTTTCGACATGTGATTTCTCACTAAAATCGATAAATTATAAAATGAATCTAAATTAAATCCGTAGATTTAATTCGTTCGTTGTTCTGATATCTAAATTAAATCCGCAGATTTAATTAACTTCCTGAGTCGGAAATAATTCACGATCTGAGTAAAAATAAAATCAAATTCCATCTCGCTTAAATAAATAACGTGACTTTGCTAAGTCAGTTATAACTCTGAAATAATATCATTGACTGCTTTAACAATATAAATTCAGGATCATAAGCTGAATTCATATCAGAATAATAACCGTTTTCATTCACTGATGAACAAAAAAAAACACTCATTACTGGATTTAAAATATATAAAAGAGCGGGTCACTACAACGAAAATCGAAAAGAAAACCATCAAAACGTAGGTAGAGATCTTACCTACTTAGATACGTGATCGAAAAGATGATCGGCGCTCGTCTCGGTGCTCAAATCGGAGCTCAAAAGCTCAAACTTCTCAACAATGGTGTTTGCGTGAATTCTAGTGTGTGTTTTGGGTGTTTGTGTGTGTGCTGCGTGAGTTGTGTGTGTGGCTGCGTGAGTTAAGTGAGGGGAAAGGGGTTTGGGGGGTGGTCAAGGGTAGGGTAGGTAGATATTTAGCCGTTAAATATCTCGTCTCGTCTCGTCTCGTCTCGTTTTAACGACTAACTACCCGTACTCTTCGTTACTCGCCCTCTCAACCTCTACTCACTTTCATTAAACTCGTAACTCTATATAAATATAGAAAATACAAGCTCATTCTCGAAAATCTGATAAACGAGATCTGCACGTTTATCGAGAAATCCCGATTCACTATTCACTCGTCGTCCAAAAATAAAAACTTTCATTATTGGACTCGTATCGAAAAACTAAGAATATTTCTCGACGACGTGCACGTAAGATTTTGAAAGTCGACAAAAAGACGAAATAGCAGTATTTTACTATTCATCATCAAAAAGTCAAAAATTTCAAAAACGTCTTAACGGACTCAGATTTCACTTCCGAGTTCACCGTTCTCATTCAAATAATTATCTCGAATTATTCAAATACTCAAACTCAAATACGGATATAAAATCCCACATCATCAAAAGAACATCTCAACATCTTTAAAATATAACAACAAAACTTCATATAACTCTTCATCTCTTTACAAAGTAAATCAAACAAGGGATCTAAACCCTAATTACTCAAACTCAATCAATTAAACACGTCATCAAAAGCCCGGGTATTACATACCCTCCCCCTTAAAATAAATTTCGTCCCGAAATTTGTACCTCCTGTAAATGTTTCGGGTACTTCTCTCACATCTTATCCTCAAGCTCTCTTTCCACTTCTTTCTAAGTATCATATCTCCATTGGACCTTATCCAATGCAATCGACTTATTTCTCAATTGTCGAATCTTATGATTTAGCATCATCTGAGGTCTCTCTTCATAACTCAAGTCTAGTTCTAAGATCATTTCTTCTTAGTAAACCACATGGTTTGGATCGAAAATATATATCCTCTCAATTGTGACACATGAATCACGTTATGCACATTTCCAAAGCTAGGTGGCAAAGCCAACCTGTACGCTATTGGACCTATCTTTTGCAATATCTCGTAAGGACTTATAACTCTGGGTCTAAGCTGTCCTTTAACTCCGAATCTATTCATCCCCTTTGAGGGTGAAACCTTCAAGAAAACTTCGTCTCCTATCTCAAAACTTTGTCTCACATCTTATAGGCAAACTCAATTAGTGGCAACACATTCTCCCGATGTACTCCTCTATCAAGGATAGTAGTTCTTATCATATCTTCTATCGTCTGCTATGCTAAAATTCATCCTTGTACCCAACTCTTTCTGTAAACTCATCCAAAAACGTGATGTAAATTTTGGATCTCTCTCTGAGGTGATCTTACATCGGTACTCAAAACAATCTTATAATCTCACGAACGTACAATTGTGCTAACTTATCTGGTCCATACGCGATTAGGATCGGTATGAAATGTGCAGATTTTGTTAGTCGATCTACAATCACCCAAATTGTTGTATTTCCTCTTTGACTTTTTTCGGTAAAGCTATCACAAAATCCATCGCTATATGATCCCATTTCCACTCGGGAATCTCCAACGGTTTTAACTTCCCATAGGGTCGTTGGTGTAATGCTTTCACTTGCTGACAAGCTAAGCATCGCTCTACAAACGAAGCTATGTCTCATTTCATTTCGTCCCACAAAAATCTATTTTTCACAACCTGATACATCTTTGTGCCTCCTGGGTGGGCGGTGTAAGGCGTGTCATGAGTCTCACTCATGATCGTATTCTTAAGTTCATCATCGCGGTGAATGCATATTCTCCCCTCAAATAAGATAGCATTGTCTGATGTTTTTTTGTAACTCTTGAGATCTCCTGCTCTTATCCTTTCTCGTAACTTGTTCATTGTCTCATCTTTCCTTGTGCTTCAATCACCATTTTCCTCAAACTAGGCATCGTCGCAACAATACTCGATATCGTCACCGGTGGTTTTATCATCTCTATCCTCATCTTGTCAAAGTCCTTTATAAGCTCATCCTCTCTCATGAGAAGACATCCTAACTTTGACGAGACCTTTCGGCTCAATGCATCGGCTTCTACATTGGCCTTGCCGGGGTGATAATTAATGTCGCAGTCAACATCCTTTACTAATTCGAGCCATCTCCTTTGCCTCATGTTAATATCCTTATGCTCGAAAAAGTATTTCAAAGTTTTGTGGTCCGTGAAAATCTCACATCTAACTCCGTAGAGATGATGTCTCCAAATTTTCAGGGCATGCACAACGGCTGCAAGCTCTAAATCATGCGTTGGATAATTTATCTCGTGGGGTCTAAGTTGTCGTGATGCATAGACTATAACTCTCCCTTCTTGCATCAAAACACATCCTAGCCCATTCTTTGACGCATCTGCGTAGATGGTATACTCTTTATCCATTTCTAGGACTATCAGCACTGGTGCTGTAGTCAATTTCCTTTAAGCTCTTATAAACTCTCTTCACACTCCTCTTTACAATTGTACTTAGCTTCTTTTCTAAGTAATTGTGTCATCGGTCTTGTTATCGTGGAAAATCCTTCAATAAACCTCTGATAGTATCCTGCTAAGCCTAAAAAGCTGCGAATCTCGTTAGGCGTAGTTGGTGATCTCCACTCATGTACAGCTTGTACCTTGGCAGGGTCAACTTTAATTCCTTCGGATGATACAATATGTCCTAGAAAAGTTACTTCGTTCAACCAAAACTCGCACTTGGTGAATTTGGCGAAAAGCTTCTCAACTCTTAGCGTTTCCAACATCGTTCTCAAATGTTTTGGCGCTCCTGCTCATTCTTCGAATAGATGAGATTATCATCTATGAAAACTAGGACAAATTTATCCATTTATTGATGAAAACTCGATTCATGTGATCCATGAAAACTACTGGTGCCTTCGTCAAACCGAATGGCATAACTATGAACTCATAGTGTTCATACCTCATTTGAAAAGCTGTCTTAGGTATATCATTCTGTCAAAATTTGAACTGGTGGTAATATGATCTCAAGTCAACTTTCAAGAAAAATGCGTTCCTCGTAATTGATCAAACAAGTCATCTATCCTCGGCAAAGGATATTTGTTCTTGAGTGTCAATTTATTCAGCTCTCGATAATCTATGCACATTCTCAACGTGCCATCCTTCTTTTTGACAAAAAGGACTGGTGCTCCCCACGGGGATACACTAGGTCTAATAAAACCTAACTCTAGCAGTTCTTGTAGCTGAATCTTCAGCTCTTGTAGCTCCTTAGGCGACATTCTATAGGGTGCCTTCGACACTGGTGCTGATCCAGGTTCTAGGTCGATAGTGAACTCCAACTATCTTGTTGGTGGCAATCCTGGTAAGACCTCGGGAAATACATCTCTATGTTCCCTTACCACTGCTACATCCTCAAAGTTTTTTTTTTTTTTTTTACTTGATTCTCCTTCATCATTCAAGTAAACTAGGTAAGCTTGTGCTCCTTTCTTCTTTACCAATTTCGACGCCTGAAGTGCCGAAATGATTGGAATTCTCTTCTTTCTATCAATGTCGTGAAAACATGTCTGTTCCTTCCCAGGTGGTTGGAAAGTTATCTGTCTCTTCTTACAATCAATTGGGGCAAAGTTCTCTGCTAACCAGTCCATCCTTAGAATAATGTCTACGTTCCACATAGGCATTAAGTGCAAGGTTCTTGCTTTCATCTTTAGTGATCCTAACTCAAGCTCTAAGCTAGAAATCATGTAAGAAACTGTAGTAACTCTTCCTACAGGAGTGATTACTCTCAACTCGGGACTAGCTTGTTTTGGTTCGAGTTTGAAGGTAACATGCTTCAAACAATTAAAGAATGCGAGGTTCCTGTATTAAACAATATTCTAACTGGTGCATCCAATAACCTGCCCATACCTTTCAGGTTTCCCTGATTTTTCTCTCGGGCTGCTTCCGATTTAGCGCAAAGGCTCTCTGATGCTGTGGCGGCTGTGGAAGTTGTTGTTGCTGCTGCTGCTGTTTCTGTTTCTGTGGACATTGCGGTTGACGCTGCTGTTGCGGCGGTTAGGGATATCCCATGATGGCGCTCACGGGTTGAGCCGAATTCTAATTGGGCTTCCCTCCCACTATTTCTTGTTGTCTACCCGGGCAGTGTGACGAGTAGTGACCAGCTTGTCCATAGTTGAAGCAACTATTAGCCCCAGCTTCGCAAACCCCCAAGTGCATCTTGTTGCACTTGGCGCACGACGACGTCCTCTGTTGTCCTGATGACTGTCCAAGATATTGTTGTTGATGGACAAGTCCTTTCCACGGCTTTTTGTTGCCATGTGCTTTGTCTTCCCACTTTCTCTTTCCATTACGTCCTTGAGGTACAGTCTGTTGTCCTCAAGGTGTTTTTATCTGAGTCAACGGCAGTGCGGGTGACTGCAGTACTTTCTCTGGCTGTGAAGCCAACTCCATATCCAAAGGCTCGATTCAAAACCTCGGTGTATGACAATGCACTCTGACTTGCCAATACTACTTTAAAGTTCTGCTTTAATTCGGCACATAAAAACTCAGACATCTTCTCATCAGTATCCATCTTCTGGTGAGCAAAACGTGATAGCTCACAGAATTCTCAGTTATACTCTACAATCAATTTCTTTCCTTGCATAAAACTTCGATAATCAACCTCTCGCTGCTTACTGTACCCCTCGGTACATACTTCTCAAGAGTAGCCTTGAATTGTTCTCAGGTGTAGTTTACCAGTTGCTCGGGTGTTAAAGTCCTCTGACGTGCCTCTCACTGGTCTTATACATCAAAAGAATCTACTAGGATAACTCAAAAGTTGTAAGGGTTCAACCCTAGAATGACATCAAAACAAATTGTTCAAGAGACTCAAATGAATGACCAAAGGGTAGAATGAAGTAACTACCAGGTCGAACAAAAATGACCTAGAGTAAGAACCCATCTGGCTTTTCAACCAAAAGTTGAAACACGTGGGTTTATAAACCCAAAACACGTCTACTGAGATTTGGATCATGCGGACTGGCCAGGTCCAACATAATCACTCCCCAGTCACACGGGATATACTATCCCGAACTTGGATATTCTGTATCTTCTAAACCCTCAACATACTATACATAACAAAACTTAAGTTCGCACCAGCAAGCTAAAAGCTTAAACTCAGGGTCCTATGTTCTATACTCGTGTTCCGAATGCTCAACATTTTCAACTCTCCTCTCATGTTGCGGTAGTGGTGGCGGAGTATTATCCCGCCTATCCCTCACATCACACTCTTGACGACATCTTTGAGGCATTTTGAAATCACAAAAGGAAAACTCAACTCGACCAACGCTCTAAGCATCCTCGAAACTCAAGTTCAATTTACGAACTCAACTTTAAGGAAACCCTCACGGTAACCTTAACATTCATCTGTAAGGCAATAAGCACTCACGAAAAGCTAACATAAAGACCACTTGAGTCCACAAAATATATCCATCAGTAGAATGCCTCTTTATAGAGGACTTACATAAAGGGGTTATATAAACCCTACGAAAACCATAGTATCTATCGTAATGTCCCTTCTAAACCGACACCATTAATAGTACTATGTCTCGGTCTGGACCTCCTACGGTAATTGCTACCAGTTAACTCATCTAGTTGCTACTTTAGCACACTAGGAACATCCATCTATTTAACATCAGTAGGGTACTATATTCGCATGCTCATCTATCATCATGTCAAAATCTCAAGTATCAGTATCTCCTAAGTAAGTTATATACATCGCAAAGTAATTGAAACTAATCAAAAACGAGGGTGTACCACTCATACTCTCAAGATCATCCTTAGCTCCAGCCTACATCGGCTTCTCTTCTCATCCTCATCAACTCTAGCCCTCCTCGGCTACTTCTCATCCTCATTATCGTTTATCATTTTATCATCTTTGGTAACTGATACTCAAGAATCGACTCGATATCTACTACACTCTTCTGGAGTCCCTGGTAGAAAACAGGCATCTGGTCAATATAATCGCATAGAAAATCTGGGTATCTGTAACAATTCTCATCTCCTGTGGGTCCAGCGCTCAAAACGACACGTCCCATCATATTGAGAGGCTTTCTTCCTTGCTCAATCCTACCACTCGATTGGTAGCACGGGGACTAGGTGCACGATGCCATCCAGTCTAGTAACAACCATAAGGCTTTCATCTTTTCATAGTCTATGAACATGTGTTTGAAAATCTGCTAGGGTATCTCTGTACCACATACTGTACGCCTCGTCCTCGTATCCGATCTTTCCTGAGTTCGATCTCACAACAGTCCACTTTCGTGCAGTGCCAACAGTCCTGGCCAACCTATAAGGAGAACTTAAAGGTGACTCTAGGAACTAACTCTACTTGGCTCCAGCAACAGAAATAAACAAAACATAACTTAGCAAAACTCCTATTAAGTAGTACTGTTATCTTAAAACTCAAGCTCAAAACATCTAAATTCTCATCTCGTCCCGTCTTTACTTAGTAGGAAATCTCTCTAAACAATGATATTAGATCCCTTAATCTAAATCATCGTGACTCAGTAAGACAACTCAACAATTCTCTCTCAAAGCCATCTCCAAAGACTATGGCTCATGATACCTCCTCAAGTACCATTAAGGTTGCGTGAGCAAAACTCGCGTCACAAAATAACTCAACATATCGTACAATATCTCATTGCAGCATGCTAATAACTCATCATTAATCATGCTATTATACTCAAGCTCATAACTCAAACTCATAACTCAAACCAACAAGTACTTAAAGCAATTGCTAATTCTCTCAAGCTTTAGCTCTAAGTTCTCATTTCATCCTTCTACTTAGTAAAAAAAATCTCTCTTAACAATGACATTAGATTCCTTCATCTAAATCATCGTGACTTATCACAACTGCTCAAACAATTCTCATCACAAAACATCTCAAATACATCACATCATAACTCATAATTATGCATCCTCAATCATATAACATCATATGATATAAACGCTCTCATGATTCATCATGTAACATCAACATATGCTCTTACAACATAATAACTCATTATTAATCATGTTGTCATCCTCAAACTCAAACTATGCACCTTTAAAGTGTAACATCATAACTCATCATATAACCTCAACATCATGCTCTTCAAAATTTAACGTCAAATAAACTTTGAAATTTTACATACCTCGTTGAGCCTGGTGTGATGGTGCGCTGAGCTCACGGTTGTTAATAACTATTAGTCTAGTGACTCATTCTAGACTAAACTCAAGACTTCTAATTCAGAGCTTTCCTTCGCTCTGATACCACTCTGTCACAGCCCGCCCTAACTATGGATAGTTAGGCCGAGTGATCCACGACTAGGGATGGGGTTAAAGAAGAAGGGGAAGAAAAAGGGGCGTCATTTATAGCCGTAAAACTTACTCATCTTAATAAAACTCGTCATTTTTATTCATTAATACTCAATTGAAAACAGTCTATGAAAGACAACATAAAACTTAATTAATATCATTAATCAAGTTTTACATCATATGAAACCATTCTCTTAAGACTCAAAGTATGACATAACATACTATAACATCAACAACATCTTGCAGCGGAAAGTAGCTAGACATATGTATGAAGACATATTCTAGACAGGTTAACTATTTATTAACAACCCTGGAGACTCCGCTCATTGCAGCACCATCATCACATCAGCTCAACCTGCACATTTAGAAAACATATGCAGGGCTGAGTACAAAAGCACTCAGTGGGCACGTATGCCTAGGTATAAAAATACATGCTTCAAAACTATAAATTGTCATGCCATCATAATCAGTACAGCAAGGGAGTTTTTCGCTAAAAAGGCCCAAGCTTACTAAGTTCATTTGTGATTCTTAAAGTTCGTCTGATCAGACTAAGTTCTTTTGTAATCTATCATATCTGGAACTTTGTGCCGGAGAGGTGGCCACCTCTCACGGTCACTTGACCGGCCAACCCACTAGATGACTCACGGTCACTGGTGTACACTAGTCCTGGCAGGATAGCTATCAACTGCTCAAGACCCGAATTCGATTGCATCATTGGCAAAGCCAAAGCAGATAGATATCATACTAAAATTTAAACATTTTATGGCAAGACAATACTTGAAATAACTTTAACTCAAATATTTTGTAACGAAATAACTTGCTCAAATGTAACATTAAACTCATTTGATAGATATATATAAAACTGAAATTAACAGTTAAATCATCTCATGCATTCATTCGTATAAGAGGCCTACGACACGCAGGGGATCTCTATATACGTATAGTAAAAGTAATGCCCACCTCGTTGTGTCTCTGTATCAATGAGTAACGTCACTCTCTCCCTCAAGTCGTTACTTCCCAAAAGGACCTTCATCGTTATGAAGAATTGGTGAGAAGTTATAAAAGAAACCTCGATTAATAATCTAATTTCTTTTATGAAACATTAGTATCTCTAATGTTCATCTCTCTTGATTGTTAATCAATATAACAATTATTATCTCTCGTCATTACTCATTAATTATAACATCCTTATGTTATAATTAGCAGCGCTTCAATTAAAAGAAATATTTAACACATCGAAAAGTCCACTTTCTTAGCAGATCTATTCGCTCTCATCTCATCTAATTAACCAATTAGAAAGTTAAACTTTCCATTAGGTATGTATTTGAGTCACAGGTCAACAAGAATTGACTATGCTCAAATTCTAATTTCACTAAAAATTTCGACATGACCTATTCATATATAATGTCAGCCACGAGATTTCAACGCGTGAATCTCACTACGTGAACTCGTCTCTCGACTCAAAACTTAACATCTTGACATCTTTTCAACGCAAACCAAACAATTCAAAATCATCAAAACTCTTTATCAGTAAACTATCATTTATACTCGACACCAATTGTTCGAGTGTCAGATACCAACATTTATGTGCGTTAATCATAACTCTCACAACTCACACCATTTAGTCATATCGTATCATCCATCAAAACAAATATAATCAAGTTGTTTTCTAGAAAGTTTTGCTGTTTTTGTGTCATCTTTAAAAATTCATAACAACCAACTCAATCATCATAAACTCTCATACCAATTGATCTCAAAAACTCCATGAAGTGTAGTTCACTCTAAAAATGGTAGTTAACCAAAAAGGTTAAAGGTTTTTGGAGATATTGCTCTTTTAGTGCAGGCTGTCAAAGATTGACAGTTTCTGCCAATTTGGTTTAGGCCATTAGAAACCAAGGCAAACCTTAATAAAATTCCATCAAATTTAATCATCCAAAACTAAAGGTATCCTTGAAGATTTGGTTAAAATTTCACAAGAGAAAACGTTCATATGATCTGCCAAATAAACAATGAAACTCATACACTTTTACTGTTGGACAAATATGACAGCAGAACAGGGCATTTTTGAAATAATAAACTGCTCTGTTTCAGAGGTCATAAAAATCGAAATCTTATGTTTTTAGAAAAGTATTGAAGTCTAGTTTCGTTTAAAAAAAACGGTGATGCAAAATCCTTCATGGATTAATAGATATAAACGTTTTTGTGAAGTCTACCAATAGTTGACAGATTCTGTCAAGGATTTTTCAAAATATCTTTAAAATAGCAAACATCATCCAAAAGACATGAAATTTTGCAGCAACGAAATACACATATCATAGATAAACATACTAAAATTTCAGAGCCATCAAGCAATGAAAACTCATCGAAACATAAGCTTGAAACTGCTGTAAAATTTTGACAGAATTCCAGTTTTAATTTCGTTCAACAATTATCATCCATAAATTGTAAATCAATTAGCATGCTCATGTGATATCGTAGAACACATATATGCAATAATATTCATCATGCAACGTCCCAAACTTCACGAATTTAAATAATCATATTCTAAAAACTTATACAATTTTCGTGCTTGGAAAAATACGAATTTAATATATATCGATCCTAGCATACCCCTAAGCACAAATATCAAGTCAAAACGATCAAACAAAAATCGAAAGACAAGCTAATATGTAAAAAACGGGGCTGCCCTCATGGGTTTCATAGCTACGGTTCGTTCCGTTCTTACTCTCTTCATTAAACATGCTCGATATCTACCCAAGAACATCATACTAAAATTTCACGACGATCCGACGTCGTTTCAAAATAAAGTCGAGAATCGACGTTTTTCGACGTCGACGAAAATCGAAAAGAAAACCATCAAAACGTAGGTAGAGATCTTACCTACTTAGATACGTGATCGAAAAGATGATCGGCGCTCGTCTCGGTGCTCAAATCGGAGCTCAAAAGCTCAAACTTCTCAACAATGGTGTTTGCGTGAATTCTAGTGTGTGTTTTGGGTGTTTGTGTGTGTGCTGCGTGAGTTGTGTGTGTGGCTGCGTGAGTTAAGTGAGGGGAAAGGGGTTTGGGGGGTGGTCAAGGGTAGGGTAGGTAGATATTTAGCCGTTAAATATCTCGTCTCGTCTCGTCTCGTCTCGTTTTAACGACTAACTACCCGTACTCTTCGTTACTCGCCCTCTCAACCTCTACTCACTTTCATTAAACTCGTAACTCTATATAAATATAGAAAATACAAGCTCGTTCTCGAAAATCTGATAAACGAGATCTGCACGTTTATCGAGAAATCCCGATTCACTATTCACTCGTCGTCCAAAAATAAAAACTTTCATTATTGGACTCGTATCGAAAAACTAAGAATATTTCTCGACGACGTGCACGTAAGATTTTGAAAGTCGACAAAAAGACGAAATAGCAGTATTTTACTATTCATCATCAAAAAATCAAAAATTTCAAAAACGTCTTAACGGACTCAGATTTCACTTCCGAGTTCACCGTTCTCATTCAAATAATTATCTCGAATTATTCAAATACTCAAACTCAAATACGGATATAAAATCCCACATCATCAAAAGAACATCTCAACATCTTTAAAATATAACAACAAAACTTCATATAACTCTTCATCTCTTTACAAAGTAAATCAAACAAGGGATCTAAACCCTAATTACTCAAACTCAATCAATTAAACACGTCATCAAAAGCCCGGGTATTACATAAATACTAGTATATAATTCACAATCTTTACATGCATCTCACATACAAATCTTTACATACATATCATCAGATGCTATTTATTTATCACTTTATAAAAGATATGTTTACAATTTAATTAGTGGAGCACACAAGGAAAAAATGAAAAGAAACACATATATATAAATCGATAACAGAAAAGAGGCGTTAGTAGCAATAAGCCTCGATAACTTTCGAGATTTAAATATGCACATGACTAGAAATTGATCATTCCTATGCAATATGCTTTTGGTATAAAGAAAAGCAAAAGCCCTTTCAAGTACATTGGCCCCAAACCAAATTAATTTCTTGCTTTTATTTATTTTCTTTATAAGCCCTTTCAAGTACATTGGCACCAACCAAATTAATTTCTTGCTTTTATTTGTTTATTCTATCTCCAAACAATAATTATATTCACCTCCCTTTACCATTCAAACCCCATTTGATAATTTGCTTTTAGTCCAATCCCTTTTGACTAAGGCAACAACTAACAATTTTGTCTCCTTCCTTTTCTTACAACGTAATTCGTTTTATGTAAGCCCTCTCACACGTTATATGAATCTTTATATAATAAAAATCCATGTAAAATGAGGGTTAATTAATTTTTTGAATATACATTGCATGAAATACATGGAGGGAAGATGGACATGCCATTAACCACACACATCCCATCACATGATTGGTTTTTTGTTTTTCTAATTTTTATTTTACTTCTTTGAAAAAGATAATGTCTATTAATTAGTTAAACCATCACAATCTTGAATTTCTGATAATAGACAAGAAGTTGAATTTGTGCTTTTCCAATTGGTAACAAACACTGTTTTGAGATGGTGTAAAGTAGTGCTTGCAAACCAACTCACTTTCTTGCAATATATGCGCGTGCTCCTCTGCCATTTTAAATACTTGCTATCATGACTAATAAGTGTACCTTTTTCTTGGGGAAATTAAGAGATATATGGATATAAGTAGTATTACTTTTTTCTTAAAAGATGCATTTTTTTTCTTCCTTTTTTATTGATTCGAGTTTTAATTGGAGTGTGATGCATATGATCTTGCAATTTGCATTCATAAAATCCAGTTGAAATCATTTGAAATATTATGATATACTTCATCCATTCACGATAAACGTAATTTTTTATTATTTTTGTCTGTCCATAATAAATGTGATCTTTTTATTTTAGGACATATATTTCTATACTTTACCCCAGTCACATACAATATTTACAAAAAACCCATCTCACACACCATTTATTAATTAATTAATAATTCAATTTTGATGGGACATTTTCTCTACTTTATACGCATCTCCCACTACTTTCTTAAAACTTGTGCCCTCCCATCCGCTCTACACTTATAGTGAACGGAGAGAGTAATTGATAAAAATATATTTTTAACAAAGTAGATTGTAAAAAATTGGTTATGAGTTGATCAATGTTTGATTAATTTTTTTAGTAACGAAAATATTTAATTTAATAGAATAAATGGCGCATGATCAATCTACATTTTGAGTAGGCGATCGTAGTATATTTATCTACTCAAAATCGATTTCTGGTGAGTGAAAAATAATTAATTAAAATTTGTTACTTGAAACATGTTGTTGTGGGAAATAAGCATTAAAGATAAGTTAATACTTATTATATACTATTAATTAATTAACATTAATTATTCCATATATAAGTTATTACATCAATATATGTAATAACTGTGTGCACAAGTGATGGGTTGTAAAGCCATATGCGCACCACCGCCACCCGCCCTGTCCCGGCACCGACCTCCACGTCCGTGGATTTAGACTTGGATCTTGGCAATTGGCCTTTAGTATGATCTTTGGGTCAGATTTTAGACTTCATTGAATTGATTATTTTGGACCACCGGTTTCTTCGATCCAAAAGATCAAGGCCTAACTCGTTGGGCCTTTATGTGCACGTGGGGACCTATCTCCATAGCTAGTTGGGAGGACCCGTTAGGAGTTTTCCACAACAACTAGAAACCCCTATCATTATGAGACGAGTTGGAGTTACAACTAAGTCTTGATTAGATGTTAGTTGTTACATGAGAAACCTCCCAACATGTTTGAATTGCATATTCATGTCTTTAAGGGAATCGATGGTTCCAAGCTCCTCCCATGAGTTGACTGACAACCACTCATGCATTCCAAATAATACAGAAACCTGAATACACGCACTCTCACTCTCTCTGCATACATTGTCTAAGAGCTTTGTTCTTGCCTCGTTGAGATTAGAGTTTTTTTCATTTCAATTTTCTCACCAGAGACTAGGGCAAAGATGATTACAATAGGAAACTACATACATAAAAAAATTAAACATGCATATATATGTGACGAGCCCGTTTTTCGTGTGTCTTTTAGGTCTAGATCGAGTCTTGTTTTCGTGTGTTTTGTGTTTGGGAGGACACATTTTGGGCATAAGGACAGGTGGACATGATCCCGGGCACGACAGGCTGCATTCCGCAAAAGAGACAAAGATTTCAGATCACTCTTGGGCACATCAATTGTACTCATATGCCCAAACCAAGTACCGTGCGAGATCCAGTTGCGTTCCAAGGCACAACGACGACACAGGAGCAAACTCTGGCATTCCAGGGCACAACGGAAAAATTTGGTGTTCACGGGCACAGCCGCAAGTCAGAGGTCGAACGAAAATTAAGCAAAATTTTGATGCTGACTTTGAGGCACAACCTGGCGTACAAGGGCACAACGCGCACCCATCAACATAAGGAAATAAGAAGGCAAATATCCACTTACCATACATAGGAGGATCTGCCCTGCTTTACTTGCCAAAGTTATGGGATGCATATGTGATGCGGGCAAAGCAAATATGGAAAGAAATCTCTGCAACATGGCTGCGCCCAAAAACTCTAGCCGCCGTGCCCAGAAACCCTAGCTGCTATGCTCAGAAGCCCTAATCTACATGGACCTGGCCCAAAGGCCCACTGAAATCTCTATATAAAGAAGCAGTCTCCCTGCAGCCAAAGGACGAATTTGGGGAGGAGAGGGTGGAAGTTTACCACACATAATTCCACACCTTAGATTAGTTTGTTTTGTATTTCTATTTTCAATGAAAGTCTAGTCAAGGAAGAAACAAGCCCTTTGAGCACCTTTTTATTTTATGTATTATTTTTATTTGCTTTGATCAAAGTTGGTGTTGTCCAAAGATTGCTTTTATTTTGAACATCTATTTCAATTCAAGTATGTTTATTTCGTTTATTTATTTTGTGTTATTTTATTTAATTATGTCTAGGTAATTGTTTTACTTGGTTTGGGCTAAAAATCGAGTTAAGTATGTATGAGCAAGTGAAATCGAGAGGTCTAATGTGGGCACAAGATTTGTGCAGTCATATTCCCGAAGCATTTGGCCCGATGCCAATACAACTTGGGCAAACCCAACGCTTTATTCCGCCCGGTACTGTACTGGGCAAGACCAAGTTACAAGCAACAACTGGGCTTAAGTTAGGAGAATCCGGCTTCACATAGTGCGGCAAATGTGGGAAAGGTGATCGTATGTCTTCGGACATGTTTATGGTTCATTTGGGTTCGCCAGCCACATGAAGGGAGCGGATGAGGACGGGGTAGGATGCGCACGTGACAACTAAAATGGGCCCACCCTATTGATAATTGTCCATAACCAAAGATGTGAACGCACAATGACAATCTTTGAACCTATGAGTGATGATTGTGCCCAGACTTGACGAGACTATGCCCAAACCAAGTTCCTTTTATTTTTTATTTTTCTTTTATTTTATTTCATGTTTGTTTCCAGTGCTCTGATCAGTGCAAAACTCTGAGTGTGTGACCGTGACCGTGACAAGAGAGAAGAATACACCAACTCCTCGTGGGATCGACCCTATACTTACCGCTAGTAAAACCTAGCTGTAAGCATAGAAAAATTACAAATTTATTTGTACGGAGAATCCACCGCACAATGACAAGGAAAAGGAACACCTACGTCAATATGGCATAGATACATTATTCTAATGTATGACAATAATACCTTGACATTACTCCACAGTCGGATCCGCCTTCATAGTAATCAAGGCGTCAATCTTAGAGGTCAGCGCACCCATCTAAGTAGCAAACATAACCATAGGATTAGAGCGCGATGTAGCTGCCTCCTTGTTCAACATAACTCTTTCCAATGACCATTGATAGCTTGTGGTGGCCATGCTTTCAATAATTTTCATAGCCTCTGAGCTGCTCTTTTTAAGCAATGAGCCACATATAGCTGTATCTATAAACATCCTGGTGCGCTTCCTACAAGCATTGTAGAACATGACCATTGTGTGCCTTCATCAAAACCATGGCCGAGGCACTTCCTGGACTTTTCTTGATATCACTCCCACGGAGGGCTGGTAATCGGTCCGATTCAGTTAAAGTCGAACTGGTTTTCCGATTAATTAGAACCGAATATGGGTGGTTTTACTAACCGCTAATCCTATCCCTAGTTTTGATGATACCAAACCTCTTAGATTTTCTTTTCCTAGACTAGATCTTTTTGAACTCAAGTGTTAGAGTTCAGTTAAGTAGCTAGACTAAAGTTTTGAAGACTGAAGACCGGAGAATTGAAGATCGCTTGACTGAAGATCACAACTGAAATGGCTAAAGTCAAAGACTGAAGTATTTAATGGACGAAGACTTTACTGAAGATTCAGTTATAACTGAATAACTAATGCTGGCCACGTGGATTTAGCGGACCAATACATAAGTCAAGTATCAGTTGACATTCTTCATCGGACTGAACCTTAAGTTAAAAGGTGGTCACGTACACACCAAGGACAGCCGCATTTAATGCAGAGATATTGAAGATCATCCTTTCCTGAGCAGAGCATTCTTTTTTGGTGTTAACTTTTCAGAAGTGCCATGCTCCTGCGCCTAGAGACGCCATTCCTCACCAAATTAGGAACTTCGAAGATTGAAGCCTTAGCCAAAATTCAAATCTTTCTCACAACGGCCGAATTCTTGAAGACCATCTTGCCAACGGATCTATTCAAGACTTTGCCTATAAATAGAGCTCGATGATCATCTTCAATCTTCACCGATTCAAACGCTCAAGCTGAACCTCTGCCAAAATTGCAACTCGGCCTATTTCACTGCCAACCAAAGTTTGAATCGAATAAGAGAATATCCAAAGTTCAAATCAGTTTACTGATTACCCAAATTCTCTTACACCCTTAGGCAAATCCCTTGTAAAATCCATAGCCTAAGTCTTTGATTACAGAGAGCATGTTCTCTGTAATCTTGTTGGTATTTCGAACCATTTTTCAATCGAGCGAAAAGAGAGTTTGAGAGAGAGAGAGAGTTCGAGACAGTGGTCTGAACTCAAGAATTCTTAGCCCCCACAAACAAGATAAGTGTAGTCTCTGCAACTGCGAGCTGAGAAGGAGAAGGGAAGTCCAATCCAGAGTATTGAAACTGAAATCTTGTTTCAGTTGAAGGTTTGTTGTGCACCCGTAAGCACAAGCCCAAAGTGATTGTTAGTGTGATCAACTGACCGTGGACGTAGGAACTTGTTTTCGAACCACGTAAAAATTTCGTGTTGTTTATCGCTTTCAGCATTTACTTTCCTTTGTCGTGCACAAGCTCTATACTTAATTGAAACTGATTAATCGCAAAGAGAAACTTAAAATTTGACTAAGTGATAATCACAAAGGCTATTTCTTAAGTTTATTTTTCGTTGCTGGTGTTATTAGTCTAACTGATCAATCTTAGGATAGTCAGTAAGATTCATGACACTTATCTGATTTAGAAGTCTAGACTGATGCCTTACGCAGATTATCAGTTAAAGCTTTGTGCCTAACTGAAATCAAAATACTGAAGTCATTTCAGTATCAGTCTACATCCTTGTTTTCACTGAAACATACTTTGACTGTTGAACTCTGTCTAAACCTCTCAGTATCAGTCGATGCTCTTTCAGTCATTCAAAAGATTTTTAAAAAGTAGCCTACTGGTGTATTCCCCCCTCCATACACCAGTTCAGTGACCCTCCGGTACCCAACATGGAGCATTATGAATGAGGGAATGTGTCTAAGGGAATAAATGGAAGAGAAACGGGCTCAAATATCAAGAAAAGACGAGAAAAAGAGAAAAATTCGATCGTAGAAGGGAAACGGAGACCAGGGGAAGAGGTTGCCGATTTTGGACCATTTTGAGAAGAAAATCGGCAGTCTGAATGGCGACCGCCGAGTTGCCCGCCGAAGTCCCTATCTTGAATTCACGTTATAATCTGGAAAAACGGCGCCCGCCAAGTTGCTGGAAAAAATAGAAGGCATTCGGCG
Source organism: Salvia miltiorrhiza (assembly GCF_028751815.1). Classification (NCBI taxonomy): domain Eukaryota; kingdom Viridiplantae; phylum Streptophyta; class Magnoliopsida; order Lamiales; family Lamiaceae; genus Salvia; species Salvia miltiorrhiza. The sequence goes on along the minus strand of NC_080390.1, from coordinate 31,050,079 downwards.
CCCTAAACGGCGACCGCCGTTGAGCTCACCGAATTCTCTGTTTTGATTTCAGTTGGAAAATCGGCGACCTAAGGGCAAAACAGTCTTTATGCTTAATAAATGGCCAGATTTCGTGTTTTTTTAATTGTGGCCAAATATTGTATTTCTTTATTCAAAATGACTATTTCAAAAGCGCTCTCTAGATTTATTGTAAGGGTGTATTCTTTTTTATTGATAAATTTATCGTATAGGAAAAAAGAAGGATGTTAGAAAAATTCTCCATTAAATATCTTTTTTCCCTCATTTTTCTACAAAAGAGAATTTCACTATTTCTCATTCATTCTTTTTACATTGTGGAGAGATAATATCATTCCTCCATTTTTGGTGTGATAATTATTAAACTGCGATTATATATCAAAGAAGAAAAAGAAAAGACCTAAAGAAACCTTGAGAGCACAAGAAAAGCAGACTAAGGGTCGAGCCTCGTTAAAACCTTCCTACGGAAAACCTAAAGGGAAAAACCGTAAAAAGGAAAAAGAACACTTGTCTAAACGACAAAAAAGACCAAAAAAAGGAAGAGCGGAAGGGAAAGTTTCTGGAACTCCGGCCTAACCATCGTCCCCAAATAATCTCGGCTCAAAGCCAACAAAAACCAAAACAAAGACCAAAACAGCTCGAAAGGCAACATTTTTTTTTTGTGTGTGATAATGTTATCTCTCCTTCAAGTGAAAAGAAGGAATAAAAAATAATGAAATTTAATTTCTAGGAAATGAGGGAAAATAAATTAGGCATTTAAAGAAATAATTTTTGTCTGTGATAAATTTATCAATCAAAAGGAACGCACTGCACACTTTATGAATATATGTTAAAATCACTTTCATGGAATCAGCTTCAAATCTGATTGATTGACAATCAAATCACACTACAAATGAGAATAGTAATCGGAATAGAATTTAATGTCCACCTTCTGTTCAGTATATTATAGTCCCTCCATTCACCAATTCGTGAATTTGTGATGTGTTTCAGGTACTGCTGGTACCCATGATTTTCTAATAAAGTCCTCTTTTCTTATAAAAAAAAAGTATATTATAATCCCTCCATTCATCAATTCGTGTCATAGAGAAATGATTATTTATCACTTTCCCTAGGACACGAATGGGTGGACGGACGTAGTAATTACTTTAGTATTATTTTATAAATTCAAATTTCATTAATATTTTTAGAGGATGTTTACTTTGCATGATTGATTATATGTGTGATTGAGTATTTTTATTTTCAAGAGTATGATATCTCCAATCTCACCATTTTCATGGGATAAAAATCAAACAAAACTAGTTTAAATGATAAAATAATCAAGAGCCTTGAGATATTTTAAAGTTGTAATTCATCAAAGTAAACAAAAAATTAATTTTATTATTTTTATCAATGAAAGCTATTCATCCAAAATAAAAACCCCTTAACGAATAATATCGAGTCGAAGACTATACAAGCTCTGTAATAGGGAAAATCAAGACACTAGTTTGAGAATAAGACCCTCGTGCTGATTCAAAACAGCACAGGCATATATGTTTTGTGTTGTACAACACTCAACTTTCATTTTCTTCCATTCTTTATAATATTCTTCCCCAAACATGAAGCATACGTTGGCAGTCTTTCCCACTTTTATCAAAAAGGAATTTGTGCCAAAAAAAAAAAATAGTGTCAACAAAAGCAAAAAAATTCCCCACATGCCCTCCACACCATTTGATGGCACTAACACAGATTTTGAGAAGATTTGGGGATATACCAAAATTAAAAAAATCAAAATAATAATAATAATTTGTTCACATAATGTGTTGTGTGCCATTAAGGGATTCTTGAATATGGGGAATCTCTGCTTTCTGGCCACTCTAAACTTTACAGAAAGTTAATGTTTCCACTGAGAATTGAAAGAAAATAAATAAAATTTTAAATACTGACCAAATTGTTGGGTGGTGAGAGCGACACTTTATGGGCCTATGTTATTCCTTCAATAAACAGTTCTCCTAATTCCTTTGTAGCATGATAATGTGAGAGGGGTCTATCTGAAAAGAAGATATTGCAAATAATAATATATGTAATTTGTGTATATATTAATCATGTGTGTGTGTTTAGCATAATTGCTCCATACCCTAAAAAGTACCTATGATGAAGGATCTGCATGCCTATCTGCTGCTAACACAAAACTTAGTGCTAATCCACTTTGCTAAGTCTATCAACAATCCATAATGGAGCATCTTTAATTGTTTAATTAAGCATATATTTGTTGCCATACTTTCTTGCTTTACTTTTGTGTTAAACTGATGAAAAGGGTCTATTCCATTTTATTATATATAGATTGATAGATTTAGTATGTAATCCGTCAAATTTTAATTGGACATTAAAATATTACATCATATGTTATAAGTATGAATTATTTATTTGAAAGTTGAAGTATTTTGATAATAATGAGGCTTGTTATTGATGACTGCGGACCACGATGATTAACTCAAAACGATGAGATTGAGATTCAGCCCACAGCTAGTGAGATGTATCTAGAGGATTCAGATTAGGGTTTTGTTGCAGATTGAGCCATTTTATGATTTGATTGATTAGGGTTCACAACATAAAAATATCAACAACTAATTAAAGTGGAAGGACAATGATGATATATATATAGCTAGCCAATAATTATGATCATTTGGATATATATTAATGTAGGCGCACGTCCAAAATTAAATTTAATATATAAGAGTTGGGTCTTTCAATGTATATATACATAAATATGGTAGATAATAAGGACCTAACTAATTTGAAAATGACATCACAGAAAATTGATCATGACGTCAGGCCCAGAAATGGGGACAAGAAATCATTAAGTCTGGATCACCATGATTTTTCAATATCTAGTACACTTTGAAATTTCAATGCAATGTCACTTTATTTACTTTTCATGTGTTTTTTGTAATTTAATTCGTGGAGCGAACGATTCAGTGATTATAAAGTTTGATTCGAAAATCTCTTCTAAATATACATTGATAGTTTAAAGAAAAATAGAAGAAGAGAAAACTATAAATTCTAAAAATGATTACGATGAAACGAGTTTAAAGTCATAATATAAATAGCCAGGAACATTTAATTATTTAAATTGAATCGAAGGGTTTTGTCAATATTAGATTATATTATCTTAGTTTACTTAACTTTAAGTAGAACTGTTTGGCCATATATAAGAAAATCTTGTCCATTACGACATGCATAGTATAACAATCTAATTAGTTAAGGTAAAAGAAAAAAGCGTATATTATAATCAAATCAAAAGTTGGCCAAATTTTATTTATAATGAATAGTCTTACATGCACTCGTTACCTGCTTTTGATATATACAGATATGATTATAAGACATTATGCAATAATCTACAATGTCTTATTATTTGAATTTGTGATTTTTCAGGTTCAAAGATCGCTAATAATTTGTAGATTATTGCATAATGTCTTATAATCATACTTGTGAGTGTATAATCTTACTTCTATCTATATTATTTGAATTTGTGATTTTTCAGGTTCAAAGCTCGCTAATATCATCAATTTGGTCACCTGCAAAGTGCAATTTGGTTATATTATGGTATTACCAGTGTTCTCTTTAATTGTAAATTTATAAATAAAAAAATGTATATGAAATTTTTATCTTATTTTAATAGTTCCATTTTTTTATCTTACTTTTTTTCCACATCTTAGATGAAAAAATATTATCACATTAATACCCCATTATTATATTATCATGAAATAAAGTGAAAATGAAAGAAAAATGATTGTTCAAATTTTTTTTATTCCACCTAATGAAAATCATCTACGTGCAATGATAAATAAAAAAAAAATGATGAAATACATATTTTTCACCCCTTTCATCAAAGACACATACAAAGCTAGGCCAAAAGAAAGATTTATATTTTTCATACAAAAAAAAATCGCTCTTATATGTGATGCATGAATAATTTTATTACAACTCATGAAAAAATAGAGTTTCATAATTTTCAATACCCTTTATATTTTCGTATTTTGTTAATAATATAATTATGAAACTACTAATTTTGCTCTATTTATTAATAGGGTATTTTTTAAAAGGGTCCATCAGGTTTACAGGAGGATCTTTAATTCAAACTTGCAATTACCCAATACAGAAAATGGTCCCACCATTGCAGTCCACCAAAATTTAGTACTCTCATAAAACAACCTACATTTCTTTTTACTCTTTAATTCAGCCTTCTCTTTTGCCTTTCTGCTTCTTTTTTCCCCTCCCATAAAAAAAATATGCATTTGCAACTCATCTGAGCATTAATAATGCAGTGATGATTTTTGAACATTTTCTTTAAAAACAAAAAAAGACTCAATTTTTATGCAATTTCTCATTTCATTAGATATGAATGTATAGTATAAAATACGAATACATAAGTGCGAATCTTGAATATACAAAAAGGGACAAGCTTTAAAGACATGAAAATGCTTTGTAGCTAAGCAAAGACAAAACTCAAATAGGAAAGCAAGAAGTGGTTGTTTGCCAATGTGGTAAGTTTTACTGCTAAGTTTTGACACCAACCAAACTTACAGCAACAGATATATCTCAACTTGCCTCCCATAAATTCTGCTCAAAACACACAGTGAAGTGGGATTTAATATATTTAGAGTAGAGATGTCAGCCTATAAAACTTTAAAATATTAAGACCCTATTGACCACAATCTGTTATTTGCCTATTTTAATAACCCTCAAAGACTGAAGGTTCTCCAATTCACAACTCATTATCAAGAAAACCAGAATCTCAGTGAGTGTGTGAGAGAGAGAGAGTTGTAGTTGTGTCAAATGGGTCATTTAGAAATATGCTTAGAAAATGGTGAGTGCAGAGAGGCCTGTTTCTTATTTTAACTTTTCCTTTGAATGATTCTGCCAGTTTTTCTCTTTGTATGGTCACAGATAGATGCAGAGAGAGTTTCCATAGACAAAAAATTGGAATGAAACATGCTGTTGTTGTGATCACATTACAACAAGACAACAACAACGCAAATGCATACAAACCTCAACAACAACAACCTTGTTAGAACAACAACAAAACTCAAGATTCTGCTCAAATGGCCTCTTCTTCCTGTCCCAAAATCCCAATCATTTTCACCCTTGTTTCTTTCCTCTTGATTTTTCTTCCTGCCACCTCCCATGCTGCCGTGCCACCGAGCTCCGGCCGCCGCAACCAGACTCTCCGGCCGCAGCAGGAGCTCAACAAACTCAAGAGAATAAGGAGCTATCTGAGGAAGATCAACAAGCCTGCTGTCAAGACAATTCAGGTTTCTTGTTGATTTTCTTGAATAAGCTTATCTTTTTCATTGTGTTTGATGTTTCTGTTTATTATTTTTTCTTGCTTGAATTTTTCTTTGGTTTCAAATGTTTGCAGAGCGTTGATGGAGATAAGATAGATTGTGTCCCATCTCATCTTCAGCCAGCTTTTGATCACCCTCAGCTCAAAGGGCAGAAGCCATTGGTAACTAACTAACTAACTTTTTTTCCCCTGTAAAAACTGCTCAAACAAATGTGCAAAGATCAATCTGATGAATGCAGGAGCCGCCGGAGAGGCCTAAAGGGCACGGCTCAAACGAGTCGATTTCAGAGACTCTGCAGGCGTGGTTGGAAGCAGGGGAATCATGCCCTGTTGGGACAGTTCCAATAAGAAGAACTACCGAGGAGGATGTGTTGAGGGCCAGCTCCATTCGTAGATTCGGTCGAAAGATTAAACGAGGCGTTCGCAGAGATACAACAAGCAGTGATCATGAGGTTTGCATCATCACTTATATTATCTTGCATTACTACATTCTTGAAAATGTGCAAAATTGGTTCTTCTTGTATGTAAGTTTCATCCAAATGTGTGTGTGTGCAGCATGCTGTGGCGTTTGTAAATGGTGATGAATACTATGGGGCAAAGGCAAGCATAAATGTGTGGGCACCGCGCGTGACAGACCAGTATGAATTCAGTCTGTCACAACTATGGGTCATCTCTGGCTCATTTGGGAATGATCTTAACACCATTGAAGCTGGCTGGCAGGTCTGTGTTGTTTAGTACATCACCACAAATATTTATGACTCGTTACCTATCGCCTGTCGCCTCAATTAATTGACTTTGTTTTTCTCCTTCAACCTCCTTCAGGTTAGTCCAGAACTGTATGGAGACAACTACCCTAGATTCTTCACATATTGGACAGTAAGTTAGTTAATCTTGAGCTTCACTGTGTGTGTGTGTGTGTAAACTGATGGCATTGTTGTGCAACAGACGGATGCGTATCAAGCAACGGGTTGCTACAACTTGCTGTGCTCGGGCTTTGTCCAGATAAACAACAAGATCGCTATTGGTGCAGCCATATCTCCGAGGTCAAACTACAAGAACAGGCAGTTTGATATTGGCCTCATGGTTTGGAAGGTATATTCTATGATTTTGTTTGAATTGTTGAGCTATTATTACACTACCAATCATGCTGATATACATGAGTTAGGTGACCTAATAAGATTCAAAGCTTCCACATTATAGCTGTACTAATTGACAGAGACATTTTAGTTGATTATTTGGTTAACTAACAATGGTGTTGTGCAGGATCCGAAGCACGGGCACTGGTGGCTGGAGTTCGGGCAAGGGCTGCTGGTGGGGTACTGGCCGTCGTTCCTGTTCAGCCACCTGCAGAGGCACGCGAGCATGATCCAGTTCGGAGGGGAGATCGTGAACAGCAGATCAACGGGGTACCACACGTCCACGCAGATGGGGAGTGGCCATTTTGCTGATGAAGGCTTTGGGAAGGCTTCCTATTTCAGGAACTTGCAAGTTGTGGACTGGGACAACAGCTTGATCCCTCTCAATAATCTGCATCTTTTGGCTGATCATCCTAATTGCTATGATATAAGAGCTGGCAAGAATAATGCTTGGGGGAATTATTTTTACTATGGAGGGCCAGGGAGGAATTCCAGATGTCCATAATTACTCATCTTATATACCCATGCCACCCAGTGTAGAGATAAGATAATTAACCACCTTCTTCATTTGCTCATGTTCTATTTTATTTTTTGGGTTTTGATTCTTTGTGAGATTCTTTTTTCAGGCAAGACAGGTCCCTCTCATTATGAGTTCTAACATGTATGTTTCAAGTTCCCCCATTCAAGACTTCATGTAAATGTTATGAGTTAAGACAGATGATAATATATAGCAAAGTTTGTAGTAGTTCTTTTTTCTTCCCTTTTTTATCTTCTTTGAAAGCTAAGTAAAGAAATCCCGGTTTGGATCTCTATTCCAGCATTTATGAATCCCTTCTGTCTTCCACTAGTATAAAATTTAAAAACTATTTAATAATGTAATAAAGTCTAATTACTAAAAAACGAAGCTTAGAAATACCATATACCCTAGTTATCAATAATCAATCTTAATAGCCAATTATTAACTAAAAATTTTAAAAATTAAATACCTGATAGTAGTAATAAGTCTTAATAGCCAATTATTAACTAAAAATTTTAAAAATTAAATACCTGATAGTAGTAATAAGTATAAATCCTAATTGGGTTTAATCAACTCCAATTAACAATTAAAAATTAAAAATAAAACACAAGAACTTAATTAATTAGTATATACTCCATTAATTTGTCCCAATAAACATGGCCCATTTTTCATATTGGGATCGTCCCACTAAAGATGACTTATTTCTATAAACGATAATATTTAATTTTTGAAAAATTATGAATTCTATCACTTTTATTCAATTTACACACTCTTTTTAATCTAGGTGCCCAGAAGAAGTAAACCATGTTTAATTGAATTTTCTAAATTCAATATTTTACCACTAGTAATATAGTACTAATAAAGAGGCTGTTCCGTCACAAAAAAATAAGAGGCGGTAAATGTCAAGAAACACTTAAAATGACCAATTTGCCATCGGAAATTAAACCAGCCTCAATAAGTAAATAAATGCAGTTACTTTTAAAACATTCCATAATAAAAGACTTTTTTTTTAAGTTCCATAATAATATAGTACTGTAGTTGGACTTAATTATGTGTAGATTCCCATATATCGTCAAAATAGAAGAAAAATAAGCATGGATTTGCATGTGGGAAATGCGTGGAATGCGCCATGGAAACCATATCTGGCAGAACTCAAGATTTTGAATTTTTCTGCAAATTATATAAATATTGAGGTAGATGGCTTCCCCAAAACCAGCTTTCAGACAGTGATTTTTCAATCAGACAAAAATAGAAGCAAATAAAAACAATAAGTGTATCTCAGTTAGGCCACCGAGGCAATTTGGTGTGTTTGTATGTTTTAGAATAGAAAAATCGTTAAATTTCAGTCAACTCAATAATCGATTAATTAAACACATGCAAAACTGCTGCGACCAAGACACTGGTTTTCTTCGAGAAATGATTAGGTCCTATTATGAAATAAAACAATGTGATGAAAATTTGTGTCCATCTTGAAATTGAGGGTTGTCTTAATCTATCAGTTGGGATTGGCCTAGTGTTCAGTTTGTTCACCCTAATTATCCCCCCAGTTAAAATGGATTGAATCGATTGGTTAAGCATATGACACTCCAACGGTCAAAATTACATCGTGTCAACTTGATAACGATCACCACCGAGTCACTGTGTGCAGAAGAGATTGAAGTTGAACAATTGTTGACTGATAAATCATGCAAACGAGAAGAAATCGTGATGTTGAAGAAGACGAAGATGGCAGTTGCTGTTTGGGAGGAATAAATATGTAATCTTGCAACAAAAGAATGAGCTGAAATTACTTGCGCAAACTATACTGCCCATGTACGTACCTAATCAATAAGTCAAAACACTTCAAACTATAATCTTGCATACGCCCCCAATTGCATCAGGTGTAAATCTCCCCTTCGTCTCACACAAGTGTCGTTTTTACGTGAATAAGCTATAACTCGTTTAAACAATCACATCAACGGGGATCAAGTTTTGCGATCGTCTTATCGTGAGACGGGTCAAATTTTAAATTACAAATGTGCCATTCAGAATCAAATTTTGACCTGTCTCCATCTCACACAATATTTCTGTGTGATATTGAGACGATTCCCATTGGTGACACTCATGCGAGTGTCACCCATATAGGGCAACTTATAAATTAAAAATAAATTTAAAAGTCACATAACTGGATGACATTGATTGGCTAACAACCTCAATGTCAAAAGAAATGTATGACCACATGGCACTCTCTCATTGGGTGCCACATATGAGTCTCACTAATACAATAAAAATAAGATGAAGGTTGAATTGTGTACGTGAAAAAGAGAAATAAATATTTTAATTGAGGATTGGGTCGATGGAAAGTGCTCGTGAGGATAGTCTAATGGTTAATGGAGCAAGAGTTTTCACTAATAAGATGAGATTCCCATTATTAAGTCAAACGCTGTTAATGCTACTGTAGTAGACAATCAAGAATCTTCAGATGCTTGGGACATGTGCTTTGACAGAGTCATAGAAATGCATAAAAAAAATGATAACTACTAGTCAATATATGTACTTGAATTTCCCCAACAGGCATGAAAAACTGTAGAAATAAATGTTTCAGCCAATAAACATAAACTCTTTTACAGTGAGGTTGAAAAACAAACATTCAATAACATGCCAAAAGTAAACAGTGAGAAAATTTTACTACAATCATAAATTTGGACAACCATAACCACACCATGAAACTACTTTGATGGATCCAATTGTCACAAGCTGAATGAAATTCACTACTTACCTTTCCTCTTATCTGCTAAATATTCTATGCCAACCAACGGTAAGCCTTGTCCAGAATTTATGTAGAAGACAATCTCCACGAATAGTCGAATATCGACTATTCTAGAGCTATATCTCAAATTTCTTGTTTATGTGATTGCTTTCAATAAATAGCAATAATACAGGAAGGTCTATATCTATGTTCCAGCAAAAATATCAATAATGCTAATTAGGAAATAGGTGACAGTAAAAAATGGATCAAGATTATTAAGATATGGTTACTTTTAGGCATTGAATTAGAACAATGTAACACCGTTTGGATGCAGCTGATGATCAAACCAATGATGCTGACTTACAATAATTATGTATAAGGAAATTTCTTACCTTAAAATAGTGTAAGGAGCCGTATGGTGAGAGAATAATGATGATGGCATCGATGCAGCTCTCGAACTAGAGCTCTTCCTCGAGTGTACAGCAATGTATTTCATCAACCTTCGGTTCCTACTAGTTTGAAGGCATTGCCAAGAAATGTAATTAGATTGTCAGGATTACAGATGTGGGAACCAAAAGGGTAAAGAACACTGATTTGCTCGTGTTCTAAAATATTCCGACTTTCACTGAAATCGATTTCACTAAAGTTATACATCATGCTATAAGCTATTCCTAAAGTATTGTAGAAGTCCATGAATGCCGGATCTTCAATAGTTTCTACGAGATCAATGGCAGCAAAACCACAATTTTGCCACCCAGCTTCAGATTTCATCTGCAGAGTAATGCATTTGATACTTTTAAGGTTGAAAAGTAAAAACCGAGCCGCTTCAGACGAACACCAGTGGAGGAATCCCTTAGAACTTGTTATTTGGTAGAGTAGGAGAAAGTTGGCTAACGAAAAGCGAAACAAGAAGATGAAAAAATCTCTGAAATCCATGCCTACAAGATTAAAAATTGCCAATTACTATGAGATGAGAAAAACAATAATGAAATATTAACCTTACTACCACCCATCAAAACATTAATTATCACTAAGATCCATATCTCTCATAATAGTAGAAAATAACACGCAAGAAATTGCAATCATAGAAGTCGCGCCAGTTCCTTCTATCACTGATATCCAGATAATCAATTTCCTCAAAAGTTACAAAAGATTTATTTCGTCAGACATGTACTAAGCAACATGATAACAGAAAATCTAGTAACTGCTATCAAGAAATGAAGAAATTCAGTAATACAATGACAATTAGTTCAAAATACATGTGGCTACTCGAACATGGAATTACATATGCAGACATGCATACTTATATTACATAAATTTTCACTCCTGAAAACTTATGAACATGAAGTAAAATTCTATAAGTGAGTTATTAGAACTATAATCTGCACCATGAGCAGTTAGGATCCATTTAAAACATCTTTCATCAGGTCTAGAATAAATTCGACCAGCAATGTCATTAGATAAAATTCAGGAATTTCAACAGCTCAGTTTCCCTAGTAGAATTTTGGACATAAAATTTATGTATCGTTCGCCAAAATATACCTGCATTAGCTGCAAGATTTCTCTGACACAACACCTCAAAATCATCACATATGTCCTTGAGGTCTTCAATATATCCAGCAGCCTCATGATATTCTCTCAAAAGCAAACCCCACTGGCGAGTTATATATCATAAGAAATAACCAATTTATGCAATATACCAAGTTATTCGCCAGCATTACTTATATATAATATTCTTACCACCCAAGAAATGCTGTACGCATTGAACCAGTTGTGATTGATTGATATTGTATCCTCCTGAAATCCATAACCCAGGTTGGTGTTGCATATTAGCAATTTAAGGGGAAAACATAAATTACTACATAGTGTGTCCATTTGTAATGAGTTGCTCTGATATGAGGAGAGGAGACACGAGCCCTGAGCAGCCTCTAAAAACTGCCACAGGCTTGAACACATTTTAGTACATGACACAATCCCATTCCAATAAAATCTTCTTCGTTCCCCACGAATAGCTCATAAATTTCCAATAATGGGAAGATCCTTATGAGAAATAAACTATATAAGTCAAAGGTAAATACCAGATTGTGAACTTGATGGTACCAGCCACTGGGGACGAAGATGATTTCATCTCGTTCCTGAGTGCATTCCAGCCAGACTGCCTGGACCCGAAAAAATTATAAAAATAAAACATCAATATAAAGTACTTAACAAGAAAGCAATGAAAACACTAAGGGTGTGTTTGTTTTGAGGTATAAGGGAGGGATAAACTACATTTATCAATCTTATACTTCGTTTGCTTTGATGTATAAAAAAATTCGGGCAGGTTGTATAATTTTTCGGGCAGCCCCTTATCCCTTGCGAAAGGGATAATTTTATACCTAAGAGAGGGTGGTATAATTTTATACCACCTTATAAGGAGTGGATAAATATATTATCCTTCAAACCAAATAAGATATAACAAAATGTGGTCCCCACTTTAAGTGATAAGTTTATACCTCATTATATTATCCCTCAATTTAGAGGGATAAAAAGCAAACACACCCTAAAGGGATGGTAAGAATGAAAACTGGTTTGCAACTTACTTACTTACTTACCTCTTCAAATCCGGGGTACTTTGATTTGCAAACATCTTCAAAGATATTATAGACAGCAGACTTCATATATCTGAATAAAAAAAAATATAATATATTAGAAGAATTATATCATTACGGAGGAGCTTTACTCTTAAGCTGAACGCTACTCCATTACTCATGATAAATGAAACAACATTCATCCTCACCTGTCAAACACGAGGTGATGTTGACTTGGACACAGAAAATACCACTGCTTCCTGCCACATACATTTGCTGACCAACTATATGATCTGAACACATCGGCATGAAGAGGAGTCCATGTACCTGCACTTGGAATCAAAACTTTAATTTTTTTTTCCTCCAACGTAAAACATATGGCAAAGATTGGAGACAGATAATATCACAATCTGAGAAACAAAAGGAATTCTTGAGATTATGCTCAAACCTTTTGCTCCCATATACACAAAGCGATAGTCAGAGCAATTGACTTCATTCCTTTCTCGGTAAGTCTCAGGATCGTCATGCATATGATACTCATCAAGATATAGATTCAGCCAATCATCGCGGAAAAAAACTGGTGTACTATAGGCAACATAATCTGGGTACTCCTGCAAACGTCCAGTTAGCAATATAAAAGAGGAACGGTTGAAGTAATGAAGTCTCTATAGGTAGTGATATAGCACCAAGACATCACTTAGTAAACTTAAGCATAACTATCATGAGAGATAAATTCAAAGATTCAACGCCTTACCCTTAGAAGTTAGATGTAGGACCTGGAAAAAGGAAGAAGAATAAAAGAAAAACTTGTACCTCTCCTTTTTCATTAGTTCCTGTAATACTTGAACTTTCAAGAATCCAACTAAACAAAGAATGCAGATCGACACTGATCATCTACGACTAGGAAAGCTTAAGAAAGAACCAAGTGTTACCTTCTATCCACTATCGAGCATATTAATGAGAGCGAAAGAAGATGGTGAGTTGGTGACCTTTTTTACATCAAAGAGTCAAACAGGCAAGACTTTCCTCTATATTCTATAAGGGCATTCTTTCATCTATAAAAGCGTTAGTTTCAACAAGAACCTCAACACATCATATCTCATTTGTTTTTAGTTATTAATTAGCAATATTTTTTTGATAGCAATTTCGACCAAATACATGAAACTTATCTTAAAATTGCATCTATATCTAAGAAAAATGAAGGCCATCCACAGTTCAGCAACATGGCCTCAAGAAAGGAGCCTCAATTGCACTACATAGTCGGGAATTAAGAACTATGTTTACTTACGTTTCCCAAAAAGGAACAATTTTTACTTACTACAAGCATCCGAAAAAACTCTGCCTTTAAGCAGTCTCCGGAAAAGGCATAGGAATCAAATTTCAATGGTTTTTGAAGAATTAAATTATTCATGACGAATAGAAGGGAACGAAATTGGGGAAAAAACCTACCTTAACAAAATGCCAATCCTTCAAATACAGCAACGGCTTTCCATCAGCGCCGCCATTATCAGAGTTCGAGCTGTTAATCCAAATTTCGATGAATTCGGAAACCGACATTTCCAACCTCTTTTGATCAGTGAATTCCCTCTTAGCACAATCCGCAACCTGGACAAATTAGGTCGAGCTATCAGCAACATCATCAATCAATTTCCGAAGAGCAGCAACGACGTCGTATAGTGAGAGTTACCTGGACTCTGGAGCCGCCGAATTGGTCGGAGAAGAAGCGGAGATTAGGCTTTCCGTCACCGGAAACCCAGTCCTTGCGTGCTCGCCAATCGTCCGTGAGCCCGGTTAGGATTACCGGCTGGTTTTTATCGAGATATTTTTCGACAAACTCGGCGTAGGACAGTTCCTTCCCGTTTACCTTCTCCACTTTTCCTTCGATTTTGAGACCCATCGTCGCTCCTCTCTCTCTCTTCCTCCTGCGACTCTTGCTTGTAATCGAAAAAACACTCAGTTTCTTGGTCCCACCAGTTTTGCATTCCTTTTTTTTCTTTGGAGGGAAAGAGCAAAATTCACGAAATACAGAGGTTCATCCCAAACATAGATATTTAAAAATTCACAAAAAAATCTAATAAGACAATGAGCCCCGCTATAAACTCACGTTGCACGTAACAATCTCGAATATTATCAAAATCTGCAAGGAGAAGCGGACGATTAACAATTATGCCACCGAACTCACCATCATCTTGAACACTCAAGAAGATCGCATCGTCAACCATCATCTACCCATTCCAAACCTTTATCCTTAATCCATGACAGGGCCTCAAAATTCTCATAGCTTCACTTTCAATGAGCAGGGCTGGCCCTGGGCATGGGCCAGCATAGACGACCTCTCAGGGCCCATCATTTTGAAGTATCAAACAACGGTGTTAAACAATCGTTAAGTCGGAGAGGCTAATTGCACGAAATTAAGGACTTTGAGGGTTTAGTTGAACCGATCTCAACTATAGGGTGCTAGACGTGTTAAGGGTCTATTTTAGGGGCGTATTTGATACTTAACCCTTATTATTATTACGGTTAAATGCATGTAAATTCACGAACTTTAGCGAAAATCCATTTTTCCTTTTACGTCATATGCAGTGATATCTTTGAAGTTTACATCATGGTGATAAACTCGTGAAGTTAGGGAATGCACAACACTAGATTTTATTTTATTTTTGAATTAGTTTTATTCTAGTTTCCATTTTACAATAATTAAGAAATTAAAATTTCATTGAATTAAAATTCAAATCCTACATTGTTAGAAATAAAAGAAATACAAGAAATTAAAATCCTAAATTACTTAAATTAAAACAAACATAAAATAAAAAATCCTAAAAATCTACGGGATGTTGTGTCGTTTTTTGATCTCCGCCACCTTGCACATGTGAAACGCCAATTCGTCGGGATTCATTTGAGAGGTGTCCCGGCTCATCAACATGCTATCGGCGAGGTCACGTTGAACTTGGGAGAACGTTTCCATTGCATTCACCATATTCGCCATGTACCCGAGAGCTTTTTGGTTATCCTCCGACGTCTCTTCGGCCTTTTTCTTGCCTTTCCGCTTGTCTCTCTTGGCCGCCTTTTGGCCTTGGGGCCGGGTGGAGATACTCGCGTCACTAGAAGTCGTTGTGGGAAGACCGTCGGACCCCTTTGATCGTTTGTCCAAATGGACATCAGAGTGAACATCCTCGCCGAGACTTGCAAATTTCTTGGACTCGCGCAAGATCTTCCATGCATGCGGATACCGGAACGGAACTTTGTACTCGGCTAGCCACATTGCCTCTGCTTGCTCCAGGATTTGAATATCACTCATGCCTGATTTCCATTGATCGTGGCATTTTTTGTGCATGGCCTCAAACCTCTTCGCATCATTCGACACCCGTTGAAAGTGAGATTTGATTTGCGTGACGTCGCGTGAAATAGATCCTTGGGACCTTTTAGCGTTGTATTCGGTGCAGAGAGAGCCCCAAAACTTCGCCCCTTTTTGGTCGACACCCACCACAGAGTCGTGGGTGTGCTCGCAATACAAACGGCAAATTAGCACCGTTTCTGGCGGATAATAGTTGCTACGTTTGGTGGCCGCCGGCATAGAAGCAATCTCCTCCACGTCGGGCTCGGGCTCGGCAACGGCGGCAAAGCGGGGGTTCAAATTGGTGGCCGACTGCTTGAAAGGCATTCGATTCTTGCGTGAACGGCGAGAATCCTTGCCTGGAAGCATTTGATTCGTCGGGGGATGGATTTTGAGGATGTTCACGCCAATAGTTGCTCCAATCACCTTCCATTGCTATTTGTTGAAATAATTTAGAAGATGAGGAGAATGGATGAATGAGGAGAATGGATGAATGATAGAGGATGAAGAAGAGAATGAGGTTGTATATGTATATATAGAGGGGGTATAGAAATTAAAAAAAAAAAAGAAAAATCGGCAACGGGAAAAAAAAAACGGTCAAAAACGGCTATTTTTAATTTTTTTTTTGGGCCGAAAAGGGGCGCGTGTTTACACGCCCCCTCCTTCGCTCCCACTATTCACGAGTGCGAAGCAACGCCCCCCCTCCTTCACACCCGGGTGCGGCAACGGTGGTGGGTGCGATAGGCCGGGTTCGATCCGGCCATCGCACCCACCGCTGCGGATGCTCTAAGGAGCAAGAATGAATCCCCTAAAAAAATGAAGCAATAATTAATACTCCCTCCGGCCCGTAAGAGTGTATCACATTTTCCATTTTCGTCTGTCCCATAAAAGTGTATCACTTCCATTTTGGGACATGACCTCACTTTCTCCTTTTAACCACAACCACTCCATAACCCCACAATCACTTCAACCACAACCACTCATTTCCACTCAATACTTTATCTACCAACTTTTTCTTAAAACTCGCACCATCCCTTTACCCTTATGTGATACACTTTTACAGGACGGAGGGAGTAGAAGACTAGGACAGTGTGTGATAGATGATGTAGATTGGGCAGAAATCCATTAGCCTAATGTTGTAGATGTAATAGATGAACAAGGAAGAGATGTAGAAATTGGTTTCATATCATATTATGTAGCTTCTGATGAAAATGTTATTTCTGACTCTACTGATAATGAGTTTGATTGTGGAAAGAAGAGATTGCCTAGAATTATCTATGATCCTAAATGTGGTCATAAAGAAATGAAAATGGTGCTAGGTATGAGGTTTATTAATGGTTATCAATGTAGGGTGTTGGGTCCCGAAAGGTCTAGAATATGTGTATGGGAGGGAGGGAATACACCTAAAGGCAGTTTTTCAAAACCAAACACAATACAACCTTAATTTAACAATTAACGAAAGGTTGAAGACTGATACTGAAAAACACTTCAGTAAAGATATCAGTTAAAGTCAAGACTTTAATTGATACACTCGTAGAGCTTCAGTCTTAGATTGAACAGAGAAGTGTTATGAATCATACTGACTATCCGGAGAATTATCAGTTAGACTAATAACACACGCAGCAAAAAACTTTGTGTTTTGAAAAAACCTTTTAGAGACACGTTGTCAGGTTAGTGTTTCACTTTGCGATTAGTCAATTTCAGTTAAGAACGTTTGTGCACATATAAGAAAGTAAAACTGGAAGCGATAAATGACAAAGGGATTTTTACGTGGTTCGGAATCCAATTCCTACATCCACGGTCAGTAGATCACACTGACAAACACTATGGGCTTATGCTTACGGGTGCACATCAAACCTTAAACTGAAACCACACATTTCAGCACCAACACATTGGGTTGGATTTCTCAAACACACTTAGCACGCATTGGGCATTAAGATCTCTTGGAGTCAGAACACTGGTCTGAACTTCACACAACTTTAAACACTCTTTTCGCTCAGTTGAAAGGAGGTTCGAAAACTACCAACTAGATCACAGATAACAGGCTCTCTGTAATCAATAACTTAGGCTTTGAATAAACAATATTTGCCTAAGGTTCTAAGAGAATATAACTTTGGAAGGCTTTGCTTTGCTGAGTTGCAATTTCGGCAGCGTTTCAGCTTATGTATTTGAATCTGTGAAGGTTGAAGTGATCCTCGAGCTCTATTTATATGAGAGGTCTTGAATAGATCCGTTGGCGGAGATGGTCTTCAAAAATTCATTTATTGGAGAGTAATTCGAATTTTGCTGAGGCTTTCAATCTTCGAGGTTCCTTGTTCGATGAGAAACGGCTACTCAGGTACAGGAGGTAAGGCGCCTCTGAAAAGGTAATCACCAAAAGCAAAGAAAGGACGATCCTCTGTATCTTTGCATTTAATGCGGCTATACTTTGATTGTGTAGCTTTCTTTTAACGTTGGAGTTTCAGTACGAGGAAGAATGTCAACTGATACTTGACTTTAGTATCAGTCCGCTGATTCCACGTAGTCAGCATTAGATGAATAAGTCATAACTGATTCTTCAGTTGAGAAACTCGTTCTAGTCAAATATCAGTTTTTGACTTATGCCTTTAATTGCGAACATCAGTCGAGTTCTTCAGTCTTCAGTCCTTCGTTCTTCATTCTTCATTCCTCCGGTCTTCAGTCTTCAGTCTTCAGAACACTAGCTAAACTAGAAAAAGAACTCCAACACTTGAGTTCACAAAGAAAACTCAAGGATTTTGGTATCATAAAAACTAGGGCTAGGATATTTCATTAAGTTCCCAACATAGGGAGGCTATCAGAACATGGCAATATATCAAGGATGCCCTCTGCATTTTAAAAGGGTGCAGAAACACCGATTTTGAGGATATTTGTGAACCTCCATGTGTGTGGAGGTGTTATAGTAGTCTTATTAAAGCACATGTTACTTTCGCAATTAAGGTGTTGATTGAACCACACACATGCCCTTTCACAAGGATAAACAAACTGGCTAACTACAAGCAGATTGCTAGATAATGCCTATATGTGTTTAGGTTCAGACCTTGCATAAGTATAGAAGATTTTTAAATTGACATTAATGACAAATATGCAATTGAATCTTCTAGATAAAGGCTCTATAGGGCTAAGGCTACTGCCCTTGAGATGTTGAGAGGATCCATGAAGCACCACTATTCTACACTTAAGAGTTAAGAGTTATGTCAGGTGAATCGAAAGGGATTCTTAGAGGCAGGGGCATGGCTTAGAGAATATAGGCCCTGCGCAAATTCTTAAATTTGGGCCCTATATTTATAGCTGAGAAAAAATTTATGAATTAAAAATATTTCTATTTGATTAGATAATGCATCTTTAAATTTGAAAGTACAAAATATAATTGAAATTTTTAGAAATGACATTGCTTTAGACTTAAGAATTTGTTAAAGAAAATTTAGAAGAGAAAAAATGAAGCTTAAACTTAAGTGTTTGTTCAAGAAAACTTAGAAAAACAAAAATGAAAAATCAGAAATTTTAGAAAATAGAAACATAGAGACGTCTGATTTGATTAGGGGTGTGTTTTGTTTTGGTTTAAGATAAACTAGTGTATAACCCGTCGAAATTCGATGGGACTTTAAATTATAATTTAAATTATTTATATTATTTTATATAATATAATTATCTTTTAATTAATTTAATTAGATGTAATAAATTTTACATTATATTCGCTTCGACCACGAAAAGTATGATACTTTTGCTATTTTGGGTGTCCACAAAAATTATGGCACTTTTCATTTTAAGGCATGACCGTATTATTTTTTTCTATTTTTTTATCTTACAAACACTCTTTATTTACAAAAAAAATCACTTTTAATTCAATCTCAACCACTCATTTCAATTTTGGTAGGACCATTTGTCCACCTGGCGGTTCTTCAGTCTCCGCTTTTGAAAAATCACCACCAATTTTCTTAAAACGTATGCCCACCAAAGTGTCATACTTTTGGTGGACGGATATAGTACTAATTTCAACTATATTCGTCAATTAAATATTACTCCCTCCGTCCCAATAAAAGTGGCCACTTTTTTTTGGGCACGGAGATTAAGAAGGGGATTGTTATGTTTTAATTGAGTGTGACCCACCAAAATTAGTGAGTAATTTTTAGAAAGTGGCCTACAATTGTTGACCAAATTAGTGAGTAATTTTGACATTTTTAGAAAGTGGCCTACAATTGTTGACCAAATTAGTGAGTAATTCTTGACTTAATTAAAGTAAACTTTTGCCATTTTTAGAAAGTAGCCACTTTTAATGGGACACCCAAAAAGGAAATGTGGCCACTTTTATTGGGACGGAGGGAGTAACTTTTTGCTAGAATAATAAAAATACACTTCGGTTCGTCCGCAATATCGTTTCCACATTTGCCATTTCGCGATATCGCGGACGGACCGAAATGGCAAATGTGGAAACGATATTGCGGACGGAGAGAGTATAAATTTTGTACAATTTTTCTATATTGACGGATAAGAATTAATTTAAGATCTCATTTGTCATCTAAACATCATCTCATCTGAAGTCTGTAAGACCAGATGATCATCAAGAACTCGAAGACAATATCTGACTTTTGAACGCCAAATTTTTTAGCATTATCTCGTCTGGACCCTAAAATACTATATCTGATTTAATGCGTCAGTCGTCTCAACAACACTGCCTGATGCTTTAAATATCATAACTCACTTCTAAACATCATTTTCAGTAGGAGTTAGAAACATCAGGGCTGACTTGTGAGATTATGCAATCTGAAGCTTGTGAGATCATAACTAACTTCTAACCATCATCTTGTATGGAGCTTGAAAAATCATAACAGGCTTTTGTGCATCGTCTCATTTAGAGCTTAAAATACCATAACTGAGTTTCAAGCATCATTTCGTTTGGAGTTTGAAATAATAAAACTGGCTCGTGAGCATCATTTTGTTTAATGTTTGAAAGACCATAACTAAGTTGTGAGAATCATCTCGTCTACGGCTTGAGAAAATTGATGTGATATTCAAATTATATCATTATTTACTATTTCAATTGGTAAATTTTCATAAAAAAATCAAAGAGTGATCCAAAAAAAAAAAAATTATAGAAAATATCTTATTTTATGACCAAATTAAAATGAAGAATTTAATCACAAGTATTTATTTTTAAAAATAAAATTAAATGATTTTTTATTTAACTAAATAAATTTGATCAACTTTGTAATACCCGGGCTTTTGATGACGTGTTTAATTGCTTAAGTTTGAGTAAGTAGGGTATAAGATCCCTTGTTTGATTACTTTGTATAGAGATGAGGAGTTATATGAAGTTTTGTTGTTATATTTTAAAGATGTTGAGATGTTCTTTTGATGATGTGAGGATGATGTGTGATTTTATATCCGTAATTGAGTTTGAGTATTTGAATAATTCGAGATAATTATTTGAATGAGAACGGTGAACTCGGAAGTGAGATCTGAGTCCGTTAAGACGTTTTTGAAATTTTTGACTTTTTGACGATGAATAGTAAAATACTGCTATTTCGTCTTTTTGTCGACTTTCAAAATCTTACGTGCATGTCGTCGAGAAATATTCTTAATTTTTCGATACGAGTCCAATAATGAAAGTTTTTATTTTTGGACGACGAGTGAATAGTAAATCGGGATTTCTCGATAAACGAACCGAGCTCGTTTATCAGAATTTCGAGAACGAGCTTGCGTTTTCTATATTTATATAGAATTACGAGTGTAATGAAAGTGAGTAGGAGTTAAGAGGGTGAGTAACGAAGAATGTGGGTAATTAGTCGTTAAAACGAGACGAAACGGGATATTTAACGACTAACGGGTTAATATCTTAAATATCTAAGGCTACCCCACCAAAACTGAAAGATATTATGGACTAGATTAGGATATATTTGATATATTCTAATACTAAGTAAGACAGTTCAAGTGTGAATTCCTTAGTCGTAATTGTTGACTCAAGTGTGAATTCCTTAGTCGTAATTGTTGACTAAGGAAGACAAGACAATTTAGAATTGTCTTCTTCGCTTATAAATAAGGGAGCTTGGTCTTACGAATCGATATATGAAAATATACGAAAACATTAGCTTAGAGCTTTTGACTTCCGATTTGAGCACCGAGACGAGCGCCGATCATCTTTTCGATCACGTATCTAAGTAGGTAAGATCTCTACCTACGTTTTGATGGTTTTCTTTTCGATTTTCGTCGACGTCGAAAAACGTCGATTCTCGACTTTATTTTGAAACGACGTCGGATCGTCGTGAAATTTTAGTATGTTGTTCTTGGGTAGATGTTGAGCATGTTTAATGAAGGGAGTAAGAACGGAACGAACCGTAGCTATGAAACCCATGAGGGCAGCCCCGTTTTTCACATATTAGCTTGTCTTTCGATTTTTGTTTGATCGTTTTGACTTGATATTTGTGCTTAGGGGTATGCTAGAATCGATATATATTAAATTCGTATTTTTCCAAGCACGAAAATTGTATAAATTTTTAGAGTATGATTATTTAAATTCGTGAAGTTTGAGACGTTGCATAATGAATATTATTGCGTATATGTGTTCTACGATATCACATGAGCATGCTAATTGATTTACAATTTATGGATGATAATTGTTGAACGAGATTAAAACTGGAATTCTGTCAAAATTTTACAGCAGTTTCAAGCTTATGTTTCGATGAGTTTTCATTGCTTGATGGCTCTGAAATTTTAGTATGTTTATCTATGATATGTGTATTTCGTTTCTGCAAAATTTCATGTCTTTTGGATGATGTTTGCTATTTTAAAGATATTTTGAAAAATCCTTGACAGAATCTGTCAACTATTGGTAGACTTCACAAAAACGTTTATATCTATTAATCCATGAAGGATTTTGCATCACCGTTTTTTTTAAACGAAACTAGACTTCAATAATTTTCTAAAAACATAAGATTTCGATTTTTATGACCTCTGAAACAGAGCAGTTTATTATTTCAAAAATGCCCTGTTCTGCTGTCATATTTGTCCAACAGTAAAAGTGTATGAGTTTCATTGTTTATTTGGCAGATCATATGAATGTTTTCTCTTGTGAAAATTTAACCAAATCTTCAAGGATACCTTTAGTTTTAGATGATTAAATTTGATGGAATTTTATTAAGGTTTGCCTTGGTTTCTAATGGCCTAAACAAAATTGGCAGAAACTGTCAATCTTTGACAGCCTGCACTAAAAGAGCAATATCTCCAAAAACCTTTAACCTTTTTGGTTAACTACCATTTTTAGAGTGAACTACACTTCATGAAGTTTTTGAGATCAATTGGTATGATAGTTTATGATGATTGAGTTGGTTGTTATGAATTTTTAAAGATGACACAAAAACAGCAAAACTTTCTAGAAAACAACTTGATTATATTTGTTTTGATGGATGATACGATATGACTAAATGGTGTGAGTTGTGAGAGTTATGATTAACGCACATAAATGTTGGTATCTGACACTCGAACAATTGGTGTCGAGTATAAATGATAGTTTACTGATAAAGAGTTTTGATGATTTTGAATTGTTTGGTTTGCGTTGAAAAGATGTCAAGATGTTAAGTTTTGAGTCGAGAGACGAGTTCACGTAGTGAGATTCACGCGTTGAAATCTCGTGGCTGACATTATATATGAATAGGTCATGCCGAAATTTTTAGTGAAATTAGAATTTGAGCATAGTCAATTCTTGTTGACCCGTGACTCAAATACATGCCTAATGGAAAGTTTAACTTTCTAATCGGTTAATTAGACGAGATGAGAGCGAATAGATCTGCTAAGAAAGTGGACTTTTCGATGTGTTAAATATTTCTTTTAATTGAAGCGCTGCTAATTATAACATAAGGATGTTATAATTAATGAGTAATGACGAGAGATAATAATTGTTATATTGATTAACAATCAAGAGAGATGAACATTAGAGATACTAATGTTTCATAAAAGAGATTAGATTATTAATCGAGGTTTCTTTTATAACTTCTCACCAATTCTTCATAACGATGAAGGTCCTTTTGGGAAGTAACGACTTGAGGGAGAGAGTGACGTTACTCATTGATACAGAGACACAACGAGGTGGGCATTACTTTTACTATACGTATATAGAGATCCCCTGCGTGTCGTAGGCCTCTTATACGAATGAATGCATGAAATGATCTAACTGTTAATTTCAGTTTCATATATATCAAATGAGTTTAAATGTTACGTTCAAGCAAGTTATTTCATGACAAAATCTTTGAGTTAAAGTTATTTCAAGTATTGTCTTGCCATAAAATGTTTCAATTTTAGTATGATATCTATCTGCTTTGGCTTTGCCAATGATGCAATCGAATTCGGGTCTTGAGCAGTTGATAGCTATCCTGCCAGGACTAGTGTACACCAGTGACCGTGAGTCATCTAGCGGGTTGGCCGGTCAAGTGACCGTGAGAGGTGGCCACCTCTCCGGCACACAGTTCCAGATATGATAGATTACAAGAGAACTTAGTCTGCAGACGAACTTTAAGAATCACAAATGAACTTAGTAAGCTTGGGCCTTTTTAGCGAAAAACTCCCTTGCTGTACTGTTTATGATGGCATGACAATTTATAGTTTTGAAGCATGTATTTTTTATACCTAGGCATATGTGCCCACTGAGTGCTTTTGTACTCAGCCCTGCATATGTTTTCTAAATGTGCAGGTTGAGCTGATGTGATGATGGTGCTGCAATGAGCGGAGTCTCCAGGGTTGTTAATAAATAGTTAACCTGTCTAGAATATGTCTTCATACATATGTCTAGCTACTTTCCGCTGCAAGATGTTGTTGATGTTATAGTATGTTATGTCATACTTTGAGTCTTAAGAGAATGGTTTCATACGATGTATAACTTGATTAATGATATTAATTAAGTTTTATGCTGTCTTTCATAGACTGTTTTCAATTGAGTATTAATGAATAAAAAAAAATACGAGTTTTATTAAGATGAGTAAGTTTTACGGCTATAAATGACGCCCCTTTTCTTCCCCTTCTTCTTTAACCCCATCCCTAGTCGTGGATCACTCGGCCTAACTATCCCTAGTTAGGGCGGGCTGTGACAGAGTGGTATCAGAGCGAAGGAAAGCTCTGAATTAGAAGTCTTGAGTTTAGTCTAGAATGAGTCACTAGACTAATAGTTATTAACAACCGTGAGCTCAGCGCACCATCACACCAGGCTCAACGAGGTATGTAAAATTTCAAAGTTTATTTGACGTTAAATTTTGAAGAGCATGATGTTGAGGTTATATGATGAGTTATGATGTTACACTTTAAAGGTGCATAGTTTGAGTTGAGGATGACAACATGATTAATAATGAGTTATTATGTTGTAAGAGCATATGTTGACGTTACATGATGAATCATGAGAGCGTTTATATCATATGATGTTATATGATTGAGGATGCATAATTATGAGTTATGATGTGATGTATTTGAGATGTTTTGTGATGAGAATTGTTTGAGCAGTTGTGATAAGTCACAATGATTTAGATGAAGGAATCTAATGTCATTGTTAAGAGAGATTTTCTACTAAGTAGAAGGATGAAATGAGAACTTAGAGCTAAAGCTTGAGAGAATTAGCAATTGCTTTAAGTACTTGTTTGTATGAGTTATGAGTTTGAGTTATGAGCTTGAGTATAATAGCATGATTAATGATGAGTTATTAGCATGCTGCAATGAGATATTGTACGATATGTTGAGTTATTTTGTGACGCGAGTTTTGCTCACGCAACCTTAATGGTACTTGAGGAGGTATCATGAGCCATAGTCTTTGGAGATGGCTTTGAGAGAGAATTGTTGAGTTGTCTTACTGAGTCACGATGATTTAGATTAAGGGATCTAATATCATTGTTTAGAGAGATTCCCTACTAAGTAAAGACGGGACGAGATGAGAATTTAGATGTTTTGAGCTTGAGTTTTAAGATAACAGTACTACTTAATAGGAGTTTTGCTAAGTTATGTTTTGTTTATTTCTGTTGCTGGAGCCAAGTAGAGTTAGTTCCTAGAGTCACCTTTAAGTTCTCCTTATAGGTTGGCCAAGACTGTTGGCACTGCACGAAAGTGGACTGCTGTGAGATCGAACTCATGGAAGATCGGATACGAGGACGAGGCGTACAGTATGTGGTACAGAGATGCCCTAGCAGATTTTCAAACACATGTTCATAGATTATGAAAGGATGAAAGCCTTTATGGTTGTTACTAGACTGGATGGCATCGTGCACCTAGTCCCCGTGCTACCAATCGAGTGGTAGGATTGAGCAAGGAAGAAAGCCACTCAATATGATGGGACATGTTGTCTTGAGCATTGGACCCACAGGAGATGAGATTTGTTACAGATACCCAGATTTTCTATGCGGATCTAATGACCGGATGCTTGTTTTCTACCAGAGACTCTAGAAGAGTGTAGTAGATATCGAGTCGATCCTTGAGTATCAGTTACCAAAGATGATAAAATGA
The DNA here is from genome assembly GCF_028751815.1 of Salvia miltiorrhiza. Lineage (NCBI taxonomy): Eukaryota > Viridiplantae > Streptophyta > Magnoliopsida > Lamiales > Lamiaceae > Salvia > Salvia miltiorrhiza. Next base: position 31,023,965 of record NC_080390.1, on the reverse strand, counting down.
TAAACGATAATGAGGATGAGAAGTAGCCGAGGATGGCTAGAGTTGATGAGGATGAGAAGAGAAGTCGATGTAGGCTAGAGCTAAGGATGATCTTGAGAGTATGCGCGGTACACCCTCGTTTTTGATTAGTTGCAATTACATTGCGATGTATATAACTTACTTAGGAGATATTGGTACTTGAGATTTTGACATGATGATAGATAAGCATGCGAATATAGTACCCTACTGATGTTAAATAGATGGATGTTCCTAGTGTGCTAAAGTAGCAACTAGATGAGTTAACTGGTAGCAATTACCGTAGGAGGTCCAGACCGAGACATAGTACTATTAATGGTGTCGATTTAGAAGGGACATTACGATAGATACTATGGTTTTTGTAGGGTTTAAATAACCCCTTTATGTAAGCCCTCTAAAACGAGGCATTCTACTGATGGATATATTAGGTTGACCAGAGTGGTCTTTTTGTTAGCATTTCGTGAGTGCTTATTGCCTTACAGATGAATGTTAAGGTGACCGTGAGGGTTTCCTTAAAGTTGAGTTAGTAAATTGAACTTGAGTTTTGAGGATGCTTAGAGCGTTGGTCGAGTTGAGTTTTCCTTTTGTGATTTCAAAAATGCCTCAAAGATGTCATCAAGAGTGTGATGTGAAGGATAGGCGGGATAATACTCCGCCACCACCACCGCAACATGAGAGGAGAGTTGAAAAATATTGAACTTTCGAAACAAGAGTCTAGAACATATGACCCTGAGTTTAAGCTTTTAGCTTGCTGGTGTGAACTTAAGTTTTGTTATGTATAGTATGTTGAGGGTTTAGAAGACACATAATTTCCAAGTTCGGGATAGTATATCCCGTGTGACTGGGGAGTGATTATGTTGGACCTGGCCAGTCCGCATGATCCAAATCTCAGTAGACGTGTTTTGGGTTTATAAACCCATGTGTTTCAACTTTCGGTTGAAAAGCCAGATGAGTTCTTACTCTAGGTCATTTTTGTTCGACCTGGTAGTTACTTCATTCTACCCTCTGGTCATTCATTTGAGTCTCTTGAACAATTTGTTTTGATGTCGTTCTAGTGTTGAACCCTTACAACTTTTGAGTTATCCTAGTAGATTCTTTTGATGTATAAGACTAGTGAGAGGCACGTCAGAGGACTTTAACACCCGAGCAACTGGTAAACTACACCTGAGAACAATTCAAGGCTACTCTTGAGAAATATGTACCAAGGAGTACAGTAAACAGCAAGAGGCTGACTATCGAAGTTTGATGCAAGGAAAGAAATCGGTTGTAGAGTATAACCGAGAATTCTGTGAGCTATCACGATTTGCTCATCAGAAGATGGATACTGATGATGAGATGTCTGAGTTTTATGTGCCGGTTTAAGGCAGGACTTTAAGGTAGTATTGGGCAAGTTATTGGATGCATCAGTTAGAATCCTGTTTAATACAGGAGCCTCGCATTCGTTAATTGTTTGAAGCATGTTACCTTCAAACTCGAACCAAAACAAGCTAGTCCCAAGTTGAGAGTAATCACTCCTGTAGGAAGAGCTACTACAGTTTCTCACATGATTTCTAAATTAGAGTTGAGTTAGGATCACTAAAGATGAAAACAAGAACCTTGCACTTAATGCCTATGTGGAACGTAGACATTATTCTACGGATGGACTGGTTAGCAGAGAACTTTGCCCCGATTGATTGTAAGAAGAGACAGATAACTTTCCAACCACCTGGGAAGGAACAGACATGTTTTCACGACATTGATAGAAAGAAGAGAATTCCAATCATTTCGGCACTTCAGGCGTCGAAATTGGTAAAGAAGAAAGGAGCACAAGCTTACCTAGTTTACTTGAATGATGAAGGAGAATCAAGTAAAAAAAAAAAAAAAAAAAAACTTTGAGGATGTAGCAGTGGTAAGAGAATATAGAGATGTATTTCCCGAGGTCTTACCAGGATTGCCACCAACAAGACAGTTGGAGTTCACTATCGACCTAGAACCTGGATCAGCACTAGTGTCGAAGGCACCCTATAAAATGGCGCCTAAGGAGCTACAAGAGCTGAAGATTCAGCTACAAGAATTGCTTGAGTTAGGTTTTATTAGACCTAGTGTATCCCTGTGGGGAGCACCTGTCCTTTTTGTCAAAAAGAAGGATGGCACGTTGAGAATGTGCATAGATTATCGAGAGCTGAATAAATTGACACTCAAGAACAAATATCCTTTACCAATGATAGATGACTTGTTTGATCAATTACGAGGAGCGAGCTTTTTCTTGAAAGTTGACTTGAGATCATATTACCACCAGTTCAAATTTTGACAGAAGGATATACCTAAGACAGCTTTTCAAATGAGGTATGAGCACTATGAGTTCATAGTTATGCCATTCGGTTTGACGAAGGCACCAGTAGTTTTCATGGATCACATGAATCGAGTGTTCCATCAATAACTGGATAAATTTATCCTAGTTTTCATAGATGATATTCTCATCTATTCGAAGAATGAGCAGGAGCGCCAAAACATTTGAGAACGATGTTGGAAACACTAAGAGTTGAGAAGCTTTTTGCCAAATTCACCAAGTGCGAGTTTTGGTTGAACGAAGTAACTTTTCTAGGACATATTGTATCATCCGAAAGAATTAAAGTTGACCCCGTCAAGGTACAAGTTGTACATGAGTGGAGATCACCAACTACGCCTAACGAGATTCGCAACTTTTTAGGTTTAGCAGGATACTATCAGAGGTTTATTAAAGGATTTTCCATGATAGCAAGACCGAGAAAAGTAGTTAAGTACAATTGGAAAGAGGAGTGTAAAGAGAGTTTTTAAGAGCTTAAATAGTCCCGGAAATGGATAAAGAGTATACCATCTACACAGATGCGTCAAAGAATGGGCTAGGATGTGTTTTGATGCAAGAAGGAAGAGTTATAGTCTATGCATCACGACAACTTAGATCCCACGAGATAAATTATCCAATGCATGATTTAGAGCTTGCAGCCGTTGTGCATGCCCAAAAAAAAAAAAAAAAAAAAAAAAAAATTTGGAGACATCATCTCTACGGAGTTAGATGTGAGATTTTCACGGACCACAAAACTTTGAAATACTTTTTCAAGCATAAGGATATTAACATGAGGCAAATGAGATGGCTCGAATTAGTAAAGGATGTTAACTGCGACATTAATTATCACCCTGGCAAGGCCAATGTAGTAGTCGATGCATTGAGCCGAAAGGTCTCGTCAAAGTTAGGATGTCTTCTCACGAGAGAGGATGAGCTTATAAAGGACTTTGACAAGATGATGATAGAGATGATAAAACCACCAGAGACGATAGCGAGTATTGTTGCGACGATGCCTAGTTGAGGAAAATGGTGATTGAAACACAAGGAAAGATGAGACAATGAACAAGTTACGAGAAAGGATAAGAGCAGGAGATCTCAAGAGTTACAAAAAAAAAAAACATCAGACAATGCTATCTTATTTGAGGGGAGAAGATGCATTCCCCGCGATGATGAACTTAAGAGTACGATCATGAGTGAGACTCATGACACGCCTTACACCGCCCACCCAGGAGGCACAAAGATGTATCAGGTTGTGAAAAATAGATTTTTGTGGGACGGAATGAAATGAGACATAGCTTCGTTTGTAGAGCGATGCTTAGCTTGTCAGCAAGTGAAAGCATTACACCAACGACCCTATGGGAAGTTAAAACCGTTGGAGATTCCCGAGTGGAAATGGGATCACATAGCGATGGATTTTGTGATAGCTTTACCGAAAAGTCAAAGAGGAAATACAGCAATTTGGGTGATTGTAGATCGACTAACAAAATATGCACATTTCATACCGATCCTAATCGCGTATGGACCAGATAAGTTAGCACAATTGTATGTTCGTGACATTATAAGATTGCATTGAGTACCAGTGTAGATCACCTCAAAAAAAAAAAAAAATTACATCACGTTTTTGGATGAGTTACAGAAAGAGTTGGGTACAAGGATGAATTTTAGCATAGCAGACGATAGAAGATATGATAAGAACTACTATCCTTGATAGAGGAGTAAATCGGGAGAATGTGTTGCCACTAATTGAGTTTGCATATAAGACGTGAGACAAAGTTTCGAGATAGGAGACAAAGTTTTCTTGAAGGTTTCACCCTCAAAGGGGATGAATAGATTTGGAGTTAAAGGACAGCTTAGACCCAGAGTTATAAGTCCTTACGAGATATTGCAAAAGATAGGTCCAATAGCGTATAGGTTGGTTTTGTCACCTAGCTTTGGAAATGTGCATAACGTGTTTCACGTGTCACAATTGAGAGGATATATATTTTCGGCAATTGAGTTATGAAGAGAGACCTCAGATGATGTTAGATCATAAAATTCGGCAATTGAGTAATAAGTCGATTGCATTGGATAAGGTCCAATGGAGATATGATAGTTAAGAAAGAAGTGGAAAGAGAGCTTGAGGATAAGATGTGAGAGAAGTACCCGATACATTTACAAAAGGTACAAATTTCGGGACGAAATTTATTTTAAGGGGGAAGGTATGTAATACCCGGGCTTTTGATGACGTGTTTAATTGCTTAAGTTTGAGTAAGTAGGGTATAAGATCCCTTGTTTGATTACTTTGTATAGAGATGAGGAGTTATATGAAGTTTTGTTGTTATATTTTAAAGATGTTGAGATGTTCTTTTGATGATGTGAGGATGATGTGTGATTTTATATCCGTAATTGAGTTTGAGTATTTGAATAATTCGAGATAATTATTTGAATGAGAACGGTGAACTCGGAAGTGAGATCTGAGTCCGTTAAGACGTTTTTGAAATTTTTGACTTTTTGACGATGAATAGTAAAATACTGCTATTTCGTCTTTTTGTCGACTTTCAAAATCTTACGTGCATGTCGTCGAGAAATATTCTTAATTTTTCGATACGAGTCCAATAATGAAAGTTTTTATTTTTGGACGACGAGTGAATAGTAAATCGGGATTTCTCGATAAACGAACCGAGCTCGTTTATCAGAATTTCGAGAACGAGCTTGCGTTTTCTATATTTATATAGAATTACGAGTGTAATGAAAGTGAGTAGGAGTTAAGAGGGTGAGTAACGAAGAATGTGGGTAATTAGTCGTTAAAACGAGACGAAACGGGATATTTAACGACTAACGGGTTAATATCTTAAATATCTAAGGCTACCCCACCAAAACTGAAAGATATTATGGACTAGATTAGGATATATTTGATATATTCTAATACTAAGTAAGACAGTTCAAGTGTGAATTCCTTAGTCGTAATTGTTGACTCAAGTGTGAATTCCTTAGTCGTAATTGTTGACTAAGGAAGACAAGACAATTTAGAATTGTCTTCTTCGCTTATAAATAAGGGAGCTTGGTCTTACGAATCGATATATGAAAATATACGAAAACATTAGCTTAGAGCTTTTGACTTCCGATTTGAGCACCGAGACGAGCGCCGATCATCTTTTCGATCACGTATCTAAGTAGGTAAGATCTCTACCTACGTTTTGATGGTTTTCTTTTCGATTTTCGTCGACGTCGAAAAACGTCGATTCTCGACTTTATTTTGAAACGACGTCGGATCGTCGTGAAATTTTAGTATGTTGTTCTTGGGTAGATGTTGAGCATGTTTAATGAAGGGAGTAAGAACGGAACGAACCGTAGCTATGAAACCCATGAGGGCAGCCCCGTTTTTCACATATTAGCTTGTCTTTCGATTTTTGTTTGATCGTTTTGACTTGATATTTGTGCTTAGGGGTATGCTAGAATCGATATATATTAAATTCGTATTTTTCCAAGCACGAAAATTGTATAAATTTTTAGAGTATGATTATTTAAATTCGTGAAGTTTGAGACGTTGCATAATGAATATTATTGCGTATATGTGTTCTACGATATCACATGAGCATGCTAATTGATTTACAATTTATGGATGATAATTGTTGAACGAGATTAAAACTGGAATTCTGTCAAAATTTTACAGCAGTTTCAAGCTTATGTTTCGATGAGTTTTCATTGCTTGATGGCTCTGAAATTTTAGTATGTTTATCTATGATATGTGTATTTCGTTTCTGCAAAATTTCATGTCTTTTGGATGATGTTTGCTATTTTAAAGATATTTTGAAAAATCCTTGACAGAATCTGTCAACTATTGGTAGACTTCACAAAAACGTTTATATCTATTAATCCATGAAGGATTTTGCATCACCGTTTTTTTTAAACGAAACTAGACTTCAATAATTTTCTAAAAACATAAGATTTCGATTTTTATGACCTCTGAAACAGAGCAGTTTATTATTTCAAAAATGCCCTGTTCTGCTGTCATATTTGTCCAACAGTAAAAGTGTATGAGTTTCATTGTTTATTTGGCAGATCATATGAACGTTTTCTCTTGTGAAAATTTAACCAAATCTTCAAGGATACCTTTAGTTTTAGATGATTAAATTTGATGGAATTTTATTAAGGTTTGCCTTGGTTTCTAATGGCCTAAACAAAATTGGCAGAAACTGTCAATCTTTGACAGCCTGCACTAAAAGAGCAATATCTCCAAAAACCTTTAACCTTTTTGGTTAACTACCATTTTTAGAGTGAACTACACTTCATGAAGTTTTTGAGATCAATTGGTATGATAGTTTATGATGATTGAGTTGGTTGTTATGAATTTTTAAAGATGACACAAAAACAGCAAAACTTTCTAGAAAACAACTTGATTATATTTGTTTTGATGGATGATACGATATGACTAAATGGTGTGAGTTGTGAGAGTTATGATTAACGCACATAAATGTTGGTATCTGACACTCGAACAATTGGTGTCGAGTATAAATGATAGTTTACTGATAAAGAGTTTTGATGATTTTGAATTGTTTGGTTTGCGTTGAAAAGATGTCAAGATGTTAAGTTTTGAGTCGAGAGACGAGTTCACGTAGTGAGATTCACGCGTTGAAATCTCGTGGCTGACATTATATATGAATAGGTCATGCCGAAATTTTTAGTGAAATTAGAATTTGAGCATAGTCAATTCTTGTTGACCCGTGACTCAAATACATGCCTAATGGAAAGTTTAACTTTCTAATCGGTTAATTAGACGAGATGAGAGCGAATAGATCTGCTAAGAAAGTGGACTTTTCGATGTGTTAAATATTTCTTTTAATTGAAGCGCTGCTAATTATAACATAAGGATGTTATAATTAATGAGTAATGACGAGAGATAATAATTGTTATATTGATTAACAATCAAGAGAGATGAACATTAGAGATACTAATGTTTCATAAAAGAGATTAGATTATTAATCGAGGTTTCTTTTATAACTTCTCACCAATTCTTCATAACGATGAAGGTCCTTTTGGGAAGTAACGACTTGAGGGAGAGAGTGACGTTACTCATTGATACAGAGACACAACGAGGTGGGCATTACTTTTACTATACGTATATAGAGATCCCCTGCGTGTCGTAGGCCTCTTATACGAATGAATGCATGAAATGATCTAACTGTTAATTTCAGTTTCATATATATCAAATGAGTTTAAATGTTACGTTCAAGCAAGTTATTTCATGACAAAATCTTTGAGTTAAAGTTATTTCAAGTATTGTCTTGCCATAAAATGTTTCAATTTTAGTATGATATCTATCTGCTTTGGCTTTGCCAATGATGCAATCGAATTCGGGTCTTGAGCAGTTGATAGCTATCCTGCCAGGACTAGTGTACACCAGTGACCGTGAGTCATCTAGCGGGTTGGCCGGTCAAGTGACCGTGAGAGGTGGCCACCTCTCCGGCACACAGTTCCAGATATGATAGATTACAAGAGAACTTAGTCTGCAGACGAACTTTAAGAATCACAAATGAACTTAGTAAGCTTGGGCCTTTTTAGCGAAAAACTCCCTTGCTGTACTGTTTATGATGGCATGACAATTTATAGTTTTGAAGCATGTATTTTTTATACCTAGGCATATGTGCCCACTGAGTGCTTTTGTACTCAGCCCTGCATATGTTTTCTAAATGTGCAGGTTGAGCTGATGTGATGATGGTGCTGCAATGAGCGGAGTCTCCAGGGTTGTTAATAAATAGTTAACCTGTCTAGAATATGTCTTCATACATATGTCTAGCTACTTTCCGCTGCAAGATGTTGTTGATGTTATAGTATGTTATGTCATACTTTGAGTCTTAAGAGAATGGTTTCATACGATGTATAACTTGATTAATGATATTAATTAAGTTTTATGCTGTCTTTCATAGACTGTTTTCAATTGAGTATTAATGAATAAAAAAAAATACGAGTTTTATTAAGATGAGTAAGTTTTACGGCTATAAATGACGCCCCTTTTCTTCCCCTTCTTCTTTAACCCCATCCCTAGTCGTGGATCACTCGGCCTAACTATCCCTAGTTAGGGCGGGCTGTGACAAACTTTTATTGATAAATCAATTCAAATGTTTTAATCTGAATCACTCCACCAATTAAATGTGGGTTTTTGGTTTGGAGAGTAAGAGCATCTTTTTATATAGATTTTATTTTGGTGAAATCTCATAAAAAAACAATGTGGGATGAGAAGATTTAGATAAATAAGAATGAATAAATATAAAAATATTTGGAGAATTAGGATAAATAAAAATACAAAAATATGGTGATGCCACATAGGAGTATTTCATTTTCCTATTAGATATGTGATGATTTAAATACTTATTCTTGTCCTAAACCCATATAATAATACCAACTAATTTTTCGAATTTGTTTAAATTTATAAAACATGTATATAAACAAATAAAATATCAAACAATAATTGGTTAATAATCTCGAAATTCGATGGATGAATTATTTTAAATTGTAATTTAAACTATATTAATATTATTTTATAATATAATTATTTATATATAAATTAATTTTGAATTTGTTTAATTTGAGGTAATAGAGTATTACTTTCAACCGCATTCCTCAATTAAATGTTAACTTGTCGCTAGAGTAATATATACCTTTATATAAATTTTCATTCAATAAAATTTTTAAAAAGGTCGAAGTGAGAATGCAGATTTTAGAAAAAAAAATAAAAGAAAAAAATATGTAAATTTGATGGAATGTCTCACATTTGTGTCAATTGTATATAAACATTATTTTTATTAATTATGTACAAATTGTTTACATTGACGAATAAGAATTAAGTTAAGACTTCATCTGTCATATGAGCATTATCTCATCTAAACCCTGTAAGAATCATAATCTAAAGCTCGACAGACGACATTCGACTTTTGAACACCAAACTTTTGAGCATCATCTCGTTTAGACCTTAAAATACTACTCCCTCCGTCCCGCTAAAGTTGGCTACATTTGTTTCGGCACGGAGATTAAGAAATGGAGTGTTATGTTTTAATTGAGTGGGGTCCATCAAAATTATTGAGTTAATTAAAATAATTTCTTCCTCCTTTCACTTTCTTCTTCATCCACTGCCACCCACCTCCGGCGAAGTCGCCGGCATCAGCCACCCCCTCCTCCGGCGAAGTCGCCGGCAACAGCCACCCCCTCCTCCAGCGAAGTCGCCGCCACCATCGTCTCCCTCTGTCCCCCTCGTCTCCCTCCCAATCCAAGAAACAATTCAAATCACAAAAACAATCCAAATCACAGAAACAATTCAAGAAGAGATTCAGAGGAAGAGAGAGAGAGGAGAGAGGGAGACGGCGCCGGCGACGCCGGCAGCCCCTTAATTCTTCAACCTATTCGCGCAGTGAGGGGGAAAGAGATAACCCAATCGACACTCCATCGCTCACCCCCAAATTGGTGGACCCAGGCTTCGATTTTCAGCCGCTCGCCCAAATCGCAACGAAATCCCCTCAATCTCCAAACTCGAAGGAAGCGGCGCTGCCTGGAGAGGCAAATCGGCGGCGGCGGCAAAGCCCTAGCCCCAAATCGCAGATGCCGCCGACTGGAGAGGCGGAGAGGCAAAGCCCTAGCCCCAAATGGAGGCTGTGGAGCGGCGCTACGTAGAGGGAGGCGGAGGCGGAAGCGGGTGAAGGAAGGCGAGGAGGTGGAGGAAGGCGGCGCGGGTGGAAGAAATGGAGGTGTGGAGCAGCGCTGGGGGAGGGAGATGGAGGTCAGGGGTGGGGCGAGAGGGAGAGAGCAGAGGCCAGGGAGAAGGAAAGGGTCGGCGGTGGTCGCGGCGAAGACCACGACGACGGCGGCCGGAGGGGCGAGAGGAGGCGGCGGCGACCATGGGGGTGGCACCCGCCGGAGAAGAAGAGAGAAGGGGGTGGGGGGCGCTGGGGGGAGGTGGGGTGGATTCTAATTAAATGAACTAATTGGAACTTAACTAAAATAAATAGTGGCTTAATTTTTTGCCATTTTTAGAAAGTGACCAACTTTAGTGGGACGCCCAAAATGGAAATGTAGCCAACTTTAATGGGACGGAGAGAGTATATCTAACTTTTATGTGTCAATTTTTTGAACATCACTCTCCGAAGCTTGAAAGATCAAAGTTGACTTGTGAGATTATATCATCTGTAACTTGTAAGATCATAACTAACTTTTAAACATCATCTTGTATGAAACTTGAAAAATCATGACAAACTTTTGTGCATTATTTCATTTGGATCTTGAAATATCATAAATGGGTTCTGAGCATCATCCCAATAGAGTTTGAAAAAATAAAATTAACTTATGAACATCATCTTATTTGAAGTTTGAAAGACCATAATTAATTTTTGAGTATCATCTCGTGTGAAGCTTGAGAAAAATGATTTGAGATTCAAATTATATTAATTTATTTAGTATTTCAATTGGTCAACTTTCTTTAAAAAAAAAAATCAATGTTGAATTCAAATTTTATTTTGAAAAAAATTGTACAAAATATTTTATTTTATGGCCAAATTAAATTAAAGAAATAATTTATTTAATCACAATAATTTATTTTTAAAAATAAATTAACTAAATTATTTATATAGCTAAATAAATTTGATCAAATTAAGTTGACAAAGCAATTCAAATTGTATTAATTAATCTCAATCAATCCACCAATGTAGATTTTTAGTTTGGAGAGTAAGAGCTTCCTCTTATATGTATGTTTTATATTAGTGGAATTAGTAATGGTTTATTGCGATTTCTGGACATGATTTCACACCTTCTTTATATAGCAACGCACATGCGATTATGATTTTATCGAAATCTTTAAAAAGGCGACAATAAGTTATTTTGTTATAATTACTAATACTTTTTTTTTCTACCCATATGTTATAATGCGACTTAAAAAAATGTTAGCTTCTGTTTTTATGATGGTGGATAGGGGCCCATTTTTATCGTTTCACTTTGAGCCCATTTTTTTATCGAACATGTAACTCTAATTTTTATCGAGATAAAATAAATAGTAAAAATTTATTAATTTAGATTATGTGTAAAATTAATATTATATATATATGTGTGTGTGTGTGTGTATATATACTATTAATCTTATATATATGATTAATGAATCTTTATATGGAATGTAATAGTTAATTAATTTATAAATAATGGAGAATATATATATTGTAAATCATTGCAAATGAATGAGATTTGAGAGATTTTGAAATGATGAAATTTGAGAATGCCACGTAGAATAAGTCACTTTCCTATTATATATAAGATACATAGATGGCTGATTATTTTAGTAAAATGGTTGAGTGTATTATGAGTGGAGAAGTAGTCTCACCTAAAGGGTAATATTAATAATTTCAACAAAAAAATTGAATTGTGAGTGAAGCCCATTATATGATAGAATAGATAAATAAATTGATATATTAAGGATGATATGTCGCGGAATAGTGTTTAAATAAACTTTTTTTGTTGATCAAAAAAGGTAAAAAAAAAAATGACTATTTTCATGAACAAAGAGAGTATTATTTATTTGCTTACATTATAATGTTATTCGCTATGCAGGATTTCGTTGTTTATACAAATAAAATAAGCTATCTAAATCTTTGTAGAAAGGATATAATAATAAGTTACATAATTAAAATGGCTAAAAATCTTCGGATACCTAGTACACATACATGAGTACTGTCAAAACTATAAAAAAATACTTCTACTATTTGGGTTTCACTTGCAATGCCTATATTAACTTGACATAGTTAAGTATTTCCCATGATTAAGGGCAATAAGATCTCAAAGGGTAAGGTAGAGGAAGTTCATATGTTAAGTTCTCTTTTGGTGGAAAGCAATAACATCACATATTATATTTTTATAAATCCTTGACTGCACAAATAATTAGAGGTTAAACTACATGTCGATATACTATTGTAATTGATTTCAAAAGCATCTTCCAGATCGCTAACAGCAGTCATTGGCTTGTTGGTATTAAGCAAAGAAGAGATAGATTACAAACATATATCATTCTCTACTATATATGATCAATGTTAAATAATACAGATAAACAAGATTGAGAAGTGCTTCAAATTAATGGACAATATACACTTGATTTGTACAAAATGACTGAAGTGAGTCTGCAGTGGGAGCATTAGTCAACCATTGTGTAAGAGCACAATATAAGGGTATCACGAGAATACCAGTTGGCCAGAGCATACAATTGATGAAGTGGCTGCAGTGGAAGCTTTCCATGTATTGCCAGGAAAAACTCAATGAAGCATAGCACAATCAGAAAGCACCTTCATGTGCCTTTTAACATAAATAAATATTCCTAAGCGATAATTTGACAAGTTTAGGCACCAACTGACAAGTATCAAGCATTTAAATATAACACATAGTACATGATATAAAATTCTTGTGGACAAAAGCAACTGAAAGATAAAAAACTGCAAGTGTAACTATCCAAAGAAACAGATCTGAGGCAGTATAATAAGCAAATCAGGTACATGACTCTTAACATCTGCATAGAGTTCATTTTATAAAAAGTAACACAATACAAAGTTGTACACTTCTCTAGAGGCAGGCACAATAAATCGTAAGTTGAGCTATCACCATCTGAAAAATTAAAACTAAAGAGAGTGTCTAATAAGAAAATATAATTTTTTGTGAATACAAGATATATTGATTGCTAGAAATCATATTTAACCACGTGACATGGACGGAAGATAAACCCTCATTGAGGGCCACATACACCTAAGATAAACCTAGTTTAGATCCAATTGCATCAGCTATGAATATAAATCCAAGTCGTCCATTTACAATCTAACTCCATGAAAGCACTCCTAAGATTTCCACCGGCAAATTGCCCATGAACTAATAATTAAACGACATTCATCTTTTTCTTTCCCAAGATAAAAGTATGATCACATAATGCTTCAATTTTCTGATAACCGCAATATTCGAAGTTTTTCCTAGTTTTTCCATCGATGGAGTTGAGTTGGATGATTCCATTCTTTGTGGTCATTTCCTTTGTTGAGAACAAAACAGATAAATATCATCTATCAAATTTTGGAATAACACAATTGAAATATATATAGAAATATCATTCAAGTTTGCACCAGGACAATTCAGAAAAAATATCGCCTATCAATTCAAGTTTATATAAATCATATCTCTATATTAATAGTTTAATTATAAAACCTGCATGGATGTGACACAGGTGAAATGTCAAATCCCCTGGAATTGGATCTGATCTTCGCTCTAATATATTTTCATGTTACTTTGCAGCTTGTGGGCAGGATGGACATGCTATAAAACACACACTTACATCAAAGATGACAGAACATACATAACCTATTCGAACTAAATATGAGTGATACCCAATGAAATCAGGACTGGTTTTATACGAAATATGGTAATCTATAAGCGATTAAAACATAAAAAAGAAGAAACAGAGTATATATGTATTGAAGTATGCAGCTCAAAGCTAAGGATCCAGCCTCTGCCACATCACTATATCTTTAGATAGTTTGTTATACAGCTGTTATGCAGATAGTTAATGTAATCAGTTTAGTTTTTTTCAATATTGAAATGAATTCAAGCTCTTTAGCTTCTCTCTCTAAAGTTCAGTACCTTTAACAATATGAAATGCCAAAAAAATCTTATCTTTAAGCACAGATCCAATCTAATAAGGCTTTCAAAAATAACAGAGTATATAAGTTTTAAGGAATGGTTTATCACATACCTGTTGATTGAGGGCTGCAATAGGAGTCACAACCTATAAATGAGATGAGCAAATGAGATTGTCAAACAGATAATCTTTTATAAGAGCAGACTTATATTCTTAGACATTTCATAGAACAGTTGGTGAGCAATAATGGTTAGTTCTTTAAATAAATCGAAAACTGAAGACCAAAAACACGACACACATCACATATATGCGACCAAATTGACAAAATCGAAACAAACACAACATTCTCCAAAAACGAAAAAAACCAAAACCGTGTTCGAAATAAAATAACATTAAACCACACATGGCACTGAAGTTCAATGAGCCAATAAGTTCGAATGAGAAACTGTTGTTGCTCCAAGGACGAAGAATGACCTGCAACTTTTCCCTTTCCTTGCAATTTCTAAAGCCCACTTGTAGAGGAATAGCCTGTAAAGAATTTATATAAAAAATCAAGGTGTATGGGTAGGATTAAATCCGCTGATTTGCCTTTCCAAATCTATCACTTATAAGGGTGCAGCATGGATGAAGCACCTCCCAAATTTGGGCCATCGAAATTGAAGAGAGAGAGAGAGACTGAATCTCTCAAATACAGTGCCGATTGTTTGAGATTGAAAGAGAGAGACTGAATCTCTCTAATCTCACAGCCGATTGTGCCATCGAAAAGCCAAAACCATGAAGTTGAAAGAGAGAGTTTCCATGGATGAAGCACATCCCTAATTTGTGCCATCGAAATTGAAAGAGAGAGCTTGAATCTCTCAATTACTGCGCCGATTGTATGAGATTGAAAGAGAGAGACTGAATCTCTGAATTACACAGCCGATTGTTTGAGATTTGTGGGAGGATTGATTGAATAATTTGGAAACTTCAGAAAAGAAACAATTTTTTTAACATGTGTAATAATTGTGAGAGAAATCTAGGTACCGTAACGGCTGTAATATTACACCACGGCAAGGCTTTCAAAAATAGATGAGAAAAAAGGCTTTGAGATAGTATAAAATAAAGCACTGTGAGTGTGCCATGTAGGAGAGAGAAATAATTTGGGGGCTGGAATATGTATTGGTTTATAGAATTGATAGATATAAAGCTCACCCTTATTTAACAAAAGAAAATGCTTTGCAGATAAAATAAATGCTGGATCAGCACTTATCTTTTAGGAAAAATATAAAAAACGTAAAAATTAGCGCTAATCCTTTAGGAAAAAGAATTAATTCTGCTAAGAGAATTTGATCTTGACGCAAAAAGTTAGCAAGTATAAACACAAAAATCTATCTATCTATATATATATATATGAAACACCAGTTTTTGTTCCCGCCAATTTTTTTCTTTCCTTTCACTATGCATTTTTTCCACATTTTCTCTCTCCTCTCTCTATCACACGTTTTGTTTTTTTCACTATTTTTTTTATACAATTTCTCTCTCTTATACTCTCTCTCTCATACTTGAGTGATTTTCTTTTTAAAAAATGATATATGAAAAGATATTCTATATGTATCTTAAATTAAAGATAATGACAAGATTTTTAATTTGGTATAAAAATCATAAAATATGAATTTGAAACAAATAAGTTATTATAATTAAAAAAATTATGATAATTATTTTTCTCTCTCTTCTTTCTTTTTCTCTATTCTTTTATATTTTTATCTCTTCCTTTTTTGCACTATTATTATTGTTGTTATTATATCGTAATTGTTTTATTGTAATTTAATAATTGTTATTATTTTTTTTCTCTCTCCCTCTTTACTACAAAAAATCTTTTTATCTTTCCTCTTTTGATAAAAAATTAATTTAGAATGAAGTTATGATTATTTAAAGTTTTAAAATATAGTATTTTGTTCTTTCCTCTCTATTTTAATGAGTGTTAATTTTCTCTTTAATGACATGTTTACTTTTTTCTATTATATTAATTTAATTAATTTTCTTTTTTTCCTTTTTGTATTTTTAGATAAAAATAAGTAAATATCATGTGTTTGTGTTTACATATATTTTTTAAATTATAATAGTTTAAATGTAATAGAGGTGAAGGAATATATATTGGTTCATTTTATAACTCTTTTTTAAAAATAATTTTTTTGTATTAATGTTAATATAACTTTGTAGATGAAATTAGTATATATTAAAAAATATAATTTCAAATATTTTTTTATATTTGTGAATTATTTATTTATTATGATGCATCATACTTTATAATTATAATAAAGTATAATGCTAATTTTCATTATTAAATAATTATTAATTATTTAATAACTATAATTGTCATTACACTTTATACGTTGAAAATTTACGTTTTCAATCCATAGTTTTATTGAGTAATTGATATCGTTTAATTTCGATACTCATCGTGCATCGCACGGGAGATCGTTCTAGACTTCTAGTTAGAGCTAAAGAGTGAAAATTCTGCCAAGAGAATTCGATTCGATCTTGACGCAAAAAATTAGCGCAAAATACGCAAAAATTAGAGCTAACTAGAAAGTAAAAAAGTTGCTTAGAGAATTCGATCTTGAAAGTCAAGAGAAATTTAGAGGAGCAGTTAACCACTGAGCTACACTTAACAATTTAATTAAGTCAAGGATTTCAATAATTATATAATAATTATATGCACCTATATATTTTCGGGGCTCCTATTTTTTCGGGGCCTTGTGCAGTCGATCACCCCGCACATGCTCAAAACCGCCCCTGCTTAGAGGGGTGTCGAAGGATTATTGGATTAAATGGTTGTTTTTTAGAAACTCATTTAGGTGGCCAGTTATTGTGTACTATAGCTAAAGATGGAAACAATCAAATATTTCCAATTGCGTGGGCTGTAGTGGAGGTGAAAAATGAAGAGTGTTACAGTTGGTTTGTGCAGATTTTGCTTGAAGAACTAGACTTTTTATGGATTGGGACTATCATTCATCTCTGATCAACAAAATGTATGCTTGTCATTTGTGAATATATGCGTTGTGCCCAAAAATAACAGAACAAAAAACTAAAAGAACGCAGGAAGGATATTGAACGTTGGATTTTGTATTGATTTTGGTGTAAAGTGTAGACAATGATAGTAGATGATTTTATACTAGGTTTTACATGTATTTATAGGCAGAGAAGTAAGAATTCTAATAGGAATAAGACTCTGATTTATGCTTAATTGTGCTAAATTTTGGGGGTTTGAATGCGCATATTTTTAGTTAATCTTTTGGAAATTGGTGCGTTTTATGGTTTATTTTATGCTTTGCAGGAGATTTAGGTTTTATAGATGGAAGAATGCAAATTTTGGAGATTTTGGGCTAAGAATCGTGTTTAGGCGCATACTCTGGACGCCAGAGCTAAAGGCCCGTGCCAGAGCTGAAGGCCCGCTCGCCAGAGCAGAGCATACATCTCCAGAGCAGAGCATACATCTCCAGAGCAGAGCAGACATCTCCTGAGCAGAGCAGAGCTAAGTGCCAGAGCTGACTTTTCAGCTCTGTACGCCAGAGTCAACTGCCAGAGTCAACGCCAGCTATGCCAGAGCTGAATTTCCGGAGTTCGCCTTCCAGAGCTAATTTCCAGAGCTGACTTCCAGCTCTGCCTTGACTCACTACTACAAAATTATGCATACATAACACTCAATATACATGATTTTTACTTCTTTTTATTAAGTTATTGTATATAGTATGTTAGAGGGCGTTTCCTATTCAGGATTGATAATATACAGGATTTTTACTTTTTTTTATGTATCTAGGTTAATCTTGAACACTGACTATCCAGTCTGGCAGGTAACAAATTCTCTTCTCGATTTTCCCAATTGTTTTGCTAGTGATTTCTGCAAACATTGATCTTTTCATCTGCCAACTGTGTTGGCCAGCAGTAAATTTTGTATTTGTAGTTGGGTACAGGGAATATTGCTTAGTTTCATCTTCTTTGCTAAACTTAATCATGTGAAGCTTTTATTATTAAATGAAATATAAAGTGTTTTCATTAACAATATGTCGAGCAATAATTTTTTGGAGGAAAATTATTCTTAATTTAAATATACCCTATGTTTTCTGTATGTGAAGATGGTCAGCACTAAGATGGAATGAAAAGAAGATGTAACAATTTTGACTTCAGAATTTCCTTTGGCTGCACGAGTTAGCTACTTTTAGATGCTATATATCAATATTTTAAAACAAATTTGTGGATTATTGGTTGCAAAATTGAGATGATGGGTTGGATAATAATTTGTCCATAGCATAAGATGATATACAAAGGGCAATAATCATGCTTTGGTTTCATTATTATCTTGTGCATAATAATTTGTCCAGTAGGTTAGTGCAACTTAGACATTCCTGCTTTGGCTTCATTACTATTTTTCGCCATGTGCCGAGCGCAGGTTGACAGCATACTTGGCGCCCGTGGCGATGCTTTTGAGCATGAGGCAACTAGAAGAATGCGTAATGAATTTATGGTAGCTTGGGATGGCTTGAGCTCAAAAGACAACCAGAAAATCATAGCAGGTTGATTAACTAGTTCTTGAGGACTTGGTGCTAGAAATATTGTATGATAGATTTTTGTTTTAGCTATAAGGTAGTTCGTATTTTCAATTTTGAATCGGAATATGCAATGATGATGTATACTTGATATTTGGTTCATTTGTATAATAATGTATGAATATTTTGGATGATATATAATATTGTTATTGTTGATTTTATCATTTTGTCGTTTTATAAAAATTGCAAAATTTAAAAATATAGTACAATTATAAAAAGTGCAAAAAACTGTTATAAAAGGTGTGAAAAATCGTTATGTATTCTAATCAAAGATAACGGTTAAAATCGTTATAAAAACTGCAAAAATCGTTATAAAAATTGCAAAAAATGTTATAAAAAGTGCAAAAAACCGTTATGTATTCTATCAAAGATAACGGTTAAAACCGTTATAAAAAGTGCAAAAAACTGTTAACTATGATTAAAAAAAAAATTTATAATACATAACGGAAAAATCTTAATACATAACGGTGAAAAACCGTTATCTATAACCTTTATAGATAACGGATGCGTATTGTTATGTATGACGCATCGTACCGTTATCTATGCTACTATACATTATGGTTTTAAACCGTTGTCTATGATATGTATCATAGACAACACCACTATACACAACGGTTTTTTTGCTCATAGATAACGGAAAAAATCCGTTATCTATGAGCGTTTTTCTAGTAGTGACTGCCAGAGCTGACTATCAGCTCTGCACTGCCCTTTTCAGAGCTGCGAATTCGGCAAGGGTAGGAGTGTTTTCCAGAGCTCGCATCCAGCTGGAGAGTTGCCTTATCTTGCACGATTTTGTTGCCTTTAGAGTTCTACTTTGCAAGGCAACTTCCATGGTGATCAAGAGGGATTTGATGTAACAACCCGCTCTTTTATTATATTTAAATCCAGTAATTCGATAATTATTATTTCATCTTTCAGTAAATCAAGCCCAGTAATTATTTATGATTTAAATTCAGTTTATGACACTAGATTATATTCTAATTGAAGCAGGATTATTATTTTTTTCACTAAGCCAGATAACTTCGCGTGAGTAAAACCGCGATGAGAATTTTTGAGTAAACCAATAATTATTCATTTCAGATTCATAACTGACTTAGCGAAGTCATGTTATTTATTAATCACAATAGAATTATTTTTCTATTTTTATTATTATTTCTTGAGTCGTGAATTTATTCCGGTTTATGAAGAATTAAATCTACGGATTTAATTTAGAATTTATTCTAGCTAAGAAAGGAAGCAGATATCGAGTAGTTTCATAGAGTACTTTTGAATGAGAC
Source organism: Salvia miltiorrhiza (assembly GCF_028751815.1). Lineage (NCBI taxonomy): Eukaryota > Viridiplantae > Streptophyta > Magnoliopsida > Lamiales > Lamiaceae > Salvia > Salvia miltiorrhiza. Next base: position 31,004,162 of record NC_080390.1, on the reverse strand, counting down.
CGAGAAGAGAGTCTGGATACAAATAAACGTAGATACGCACAGATCAAATCAATTACTCTCAATTTTTTTTTACATATGTATAAGAAAGATAAGATAAGTGAAGGAAATAAATGCACAGCACGCTCTCCAACTCCACGCCTACACTGTGCATCTTTTGACTCCAACTCTCCACGCCTGTCTATATTCTTTTTTTTTACTCCATTCTGCACATTTTTGACAAAAATGTGTGCATATTCACACCGAACACCTTCACAGATTGAAAGCATATAACCTCCTCATACCCATTCCACACTTAAACGTTTTCATCATTCTCTGCCAAAGAAATTTTCAAGTATCAGTTAATTCTTGCTTCATTCAACACCAACGAGCAGTCCATAAACACCAAGCATCATTCAAGGTATTTCATGCCATCTCAGTTCACTATCTTCATATATGCATTTCACTTTCCTCACTTCATGTTTTAGAAATTCAGAAATATAGGATGAAGTTTATTACAGAGAAACATAGCAAAACACATATGCGTACATGATTAGCATTCAACAGAAATAGTTTAATTCATACATTGATATCTTTATACTGCCTTTGTACTTAGAACCAAGTCATGAGAATTTCCATCAGCAACAAAACGAATTGAAATACAATAGTAGAGATATAGAACAATAACTTAGCTTTTAGAAAGGCATCGAACGCGGCCCTGCACAGTCGAGCCGCAACAACGGCAACTTCCTCGGCCTCATCGGAGCCCGAGAACGACAGCAGCGGCTGCCGAGGCTCCAGCTAGCGGCGGCGGAAGTTCAAGGGAGAAGATGGTTTCCGGCGATGACTCGCCGGGAAAAAGGACGCCGGATGATGGGGAGAACAATCGAACGAGAGAGAGAGAAGAGTGAGCAGCGTTTTTCTTGATTGAGAGAGAGCCGAGTGTTTTTGATAAAAGAGAGAGAAAGCTTTGATAATTTTGAGAGAAAAAAAAAAGGTGTGTGCATGTGTTTTGTTTTGAATAAAGAGAGAGAGATGATGTTGAAGCCTCGGTTTTGCTAAATAAAAGAGAGGGAGAAGATTTTGCTAATAAAAGAAAATGGATATGTTGATGGCATGAATTATTAAGAGTGAGGAAGTGTTATATATTTTAATATAAGGAGAGAGAGGGAACCGAGATAGTGTGAGAGAAAGAGGAAAATGTTAACTTTAATAAAAGATAAAAGATAGAGAGAGATTTGATGAAGATATAAAGTGTGTGTGTGTATGTGCGGTGAATTGAGAGAGAGAGGGAGAGTTAAATAAAAAAAAAAGTGTGTGTGCATGAATGATTGTTGAAAGAAAAAGGGAGTGAGGTTGGACCGGGTTTGGGCCGGGTTTGAGCCGGTTTGGGCCGGATTTTTGGGCTTTCTCTTTGGGCCTAGTTTATTTTATTTGTTGGGCCGGAGATTAATTCAATTGGGCTTTGCTTATTTTATTTCCATTGGGCTAATATATATATTGTTTGGACTCTATTATTTTTATAAATGGGCTCTTATTATTTATTTTGATTGGGCTTCTATTAATTGTTAATAATGAATTTATTATTTTTATTAATTGAACTCCTACTATTTAATTGATTAAGTTCAATGAAATTTATTTAGTTAAGCCCAATGAGATTTATTAATTTAGGCCCCATTATTAATCCTAATTATTTTTAATTAGTGATAAATTTTTAAGACTTACTAATCATTAATTAGTAAGTAAATTAGATTATTTTAAGATGAGTAGATTATTAAAGATTAATAATCCGTCCTCATAAGACGAGCTTTAATTCCTTAAATAGGATTAGCATCTCATAATTTAATTAAAGGAATATGAGACATGCATAATCATTTCACGCATCCTCATTTATTGAGATTTTTCGAGAATTAGAATCTTATTTTATTTTCTCGGATTAAAGGTCAAGCACCAGAGTTAGAGCTAAATCGTGAGTCTGCTATTCAGGTGGGCTTTCTACGTATAAACTAAAATTATATATTAGAATTGTTAAGACTTTATGCTTATGAATTTAAATGATATTGTCAATGCCTACATGCTTTATGTTTTATTATTAATTGTCTATCTGATGTTAATCGAATTCGGATTCTGGATGGGACCGCAAATCCCTTCAGAATTAGTGTACACCCTTGTGATCGTGAGTCATCTAGCGGGTTGGCCGATCATAGTGTCCGTAGAGGGAGGCCTCCCTCTCGGCACGAGTTACTGATATGGTGATTAATGATATAAAATACCTGCGCGGGTTATTGATGAAAAGAAATGATATTATGTTTGGTAAATACGAGTCTTTAAAGGAAAACCCTCGTATCTTACTACTGTTGAAAGGCTTGACAATAAAATATTATGCATGTATGTAAATTTCGGCAAGTGTCCACTAAGTATTCTTGTACTTAGCCCTGTATGTATTTATAAATGTGCAGGTTGAGCTGTGATCAAGGATGTAGTGTGCAAGCGGAGCTTTTGTCGATCTAGGATGATTACCTCAGAGTAGAGTATATGTCTTCATACATATACTCAAATTGTTATTCCGCTGCGAACACTGATTATGTTAAGATATTATGTCATTTGTCAAACAATATGTATTATTTAATAATGTACTAAAACCCATTGAGTAACCCGTTTTGGGATAATATTATGTACGGTCCCCTTGTGGCCTTCGTTGATATCTAGATATTTCGATTGATTTCCTTATACAAGTCGAGTAATCAAGAAACTGAATATGCCCCTTTCTAAATCCCGCTCCTAAATCCCCTCCCTTAGTCGCGGTTTTCCCGAATTTGCTATCCTTAGCAAGTGCGGTCGTGACATTTGAAGTCTATAAATAGGGCTTAGTTATTCATTGTAAAAAAAAATCCTTCTGCCTCCAGGCGCTTAGTTAGATAATTTCTTTGCCCTAATCTTTAGTTTCCGCCAAGTTAGCTAGAGCTTAGGTTTATTGCTTTCTTAGTCTTAGTTTCGATTCATGTTCTTAGTTAGTTTAGTATAGTTCTTTTAATTCATGTTTTAGATTAGTTCTTCGTTTAGAGTTGTAATTACGTGACATATTACTTCTCGAGACGAATTTACGGTATTTCTTTAATCAAGTTTATTTATTTGCTTTTACTTATGCTTTCTTTAAATTCTGCAAATTTACTTATGCGTTTTTATGATGCTTTCTTTAAATTATGCAATTTAGTTTCTGCCTAGTTAGATTAGATTAGAAGTTTTAATTAAATTTATTTAAATTCAATTTGTCTAGTTAATTCTTTACTTTAAGTTGGTTTAATTCTTGCATAGGGTTTAATAGTTTCACGCCTAGATAATTTTAAGATTAAGTTTTATTTAAGTTTAAATTACAAGCATTAGTTAATAATTCTTTTTCATGCCTAGATAATTCTTTAGTTTAAGTTTCTAGTTAAGTTTATTTTCCCAGCTTTAGATAATTTTACAGCTTTCAATCCTTAGTTTATGGAGTAGCTTTCTTGTGACATAATTAATTGCCCTTAAAGATCTTCCTTGAGAGATGACACTGGGTCAACTTACCATCACTAGGATGTCCTTGTTCTATTGCAAGTCAAACTAGAGGTGTTCTAGGTTGAGTCAGACTCCTTTGAGACTCATAATATGACTATAATTCTTCATATTTATCCATATCTTTGTTGTAATCTCCTTCTTTATCGGATATTTGATAGTCTCTGAGATAACTTTAAATCCCGAAAAATCAGGGCTACATTTTCGTGGACATCGCTATTATTGTTGGATTGGTCTTAATCTCTTGGTCTTCAAGGAATGCATATTTTTGTCATCGTCAATATGCTATAAAATTTTCCTTTTATCTTTAATACTCCATCCGTCCCTAAAAATTGAGACCCAAAAAAGATGGCACGAGTTTTAAGAAAAAGTGTGGTGGTTGTATTTGTGGGGAGATTGAGTCTCACACCTTTTTGTAAATAGTGAGAGAGAAAGTTTGTAGGGTCATTTTCAAATAAAGAAATATCATAATTTTCAGGGACATTCCGATATAATATTAAAGTCACAATTTTCAGGGACGAAATGAGTATTTTATAAAATTAATTTTCAAAAATAAAAATTTGCAAATAGGTTGAATAATCACAGTTACTATTTTTGAAAAATCGTAGTTATATATATATATATATATATATATATATATATTGATATACACAACATTATTATATATTTACATATATTTTTCAAATGCTATATCTATTTTCATATATATATATTTTTTTTTTCAATGACATATTAAATTTAATTTTATAGAAAAGTTACTGCATATATTTTCATGAGTATAAATAATGAAACTATAGGAAAGAGAAAAAAAAAAAAAAAGGAGATAAAAAGGAGCATATACATAATCCTACAATTTTATGCTAATCGCAAAATTGCCACCACACAAATAATCATTTTATTTTATTTTATTTACAGAATTGTCACTAATTTAATTTAAAAATAATTTCAAATTGAATGTTGACCTTTTAATGTACTAGCATTTGCATCTTGTATAATGCACGAGAAATGGTTTTATAATTTTATATATAAAATTGATACTAACTCAATTATCATATAAAATAAAAAATATATAAGAAGATTAAAAAAAAGAAAAATTAAAAGAAAAATATACTCCATCCGTCCTTTTATAAGTGCTTCAAAAATTTTCGGCACGGGAATTAAGAAGAAGGTATAAATTGATTAAAAATGGTGGGATCTACACTTTTTTAAAGGTTAAATTATTCCATTTATAAAAATAGGTCACTTATAGTGTGACGACCCAAAATGAAATACGAGCCACTTTTAATGGGACTGATGGAGTAGTTTACAAATAGACCTCCAATTTTATTAAAACTACAAAATTACCATTCAATTTTGAAATTGAGAATCTGTCCCACTAAAAGTGTCATGTATTTTATTTTGGGTCGTCCCATTATAAGCAGCCTATTTCCATAAATAGAAAAATTTAACCCTTAAAAAAATATGAGCCCTACCACTTTTAACAAATTCACATTTTTTTCCTTAATTTTCGTTCCGAAAAGTTTTGAAACACCTTGTGCAATACACATAAAACATTTTTATATTTTTATATTGAGTCAATATATCAAACTAATCTATTCCTTATAGTCAATTAGAAATTTACCCACTCAAATAAAAAATTTAAATAATAGTCAGTTTTGTGTTAAATGACTAAACTGCCCCTAAGATTAAAATTTAAAAATTATCCACAAATACACCATCATAAAAACGCAACACATTTTCAAAAAAAATACTCCCTCCGTCCCAATAAATGTGGCCACTTTCTTTTCGGCACGAAGATTAAGAAATTTATTGTTATGTTTTAATTGAGTGTGTTAATGAGTTAATTAAGAAATGAGGGGATGACTGTTGGCTGCCATTCACCTTCTTCTCAGGCGACCTCCTTCTCCTTCTCCGGCGACCGCCTCCGACTTCCTCCTTCGCCGGCGAAGGGTGCTACTGCCGCCTCTCTGGCCACCTCCGTCTCTCGCCAGAACACACACACAAGAACTCACCCCCTCTGTCCCCCGGAAACCGCAGCCGCCACCTCGCCAGAACCCTAGATCCCCAAAACGCGGCCTCCGTCGACCTGACTCTCTCTCCCTCCGAATCTCTCCCCCGACTAGACAGCTAACGTTGGCAGCGAAGGAGCCGCCGCCTGAACCCGAACGGCGACAACAACGACCTTCCAAAATCAGACACCCAAAATCAACACCCAAATCGAAAACGAAAATCAGACACCCAAAATCGAAAACAAAAATCTTGAGAATCAGACACCCAAAATCGTTCTCCGGTCGCCCCTCTAGGCGAGGGAGGCGCCACCGGAGCCCTAGGCGAGGGAGGGAAGAGAGAGGGTGGAGTTTTGGAAGGTTTGGGGGTTGGGGGGTCGGCTTCGGAAGCTCGGATACAGGCGCCGCCGGTAGCGGTAGTGGGAGGTGGTGGACGAGGAGGAACAGAACATGGTGAAGAGAGAGACAGAGAGAGAGAGAGAGAGGTGGCGAGAGGTAGAGAGTAGAGGCCGGCGGCGAAGGTCAGGCGGCGGGGCAGCGACGATCAGGGGGTGGGCGACGGTGGCGGGGCGGCGACAGTCAAGGGTTGGGCGGCGGGGATCAAGGGTGGTAGGGGAGGGGGCTGAGTGTGAGTTGTGTGTGTTTTGTGGTGTGTGTGAGTGTATTTGATTAGGGTGTAGGTTTAGTTATACATTTTAATTAGATTAATTAAAATAAATATTTCCATTTTAAGAAAGTGACCACTTTTAATGGGACAAACCAAAAAGGAAAGGTGGCCACATTTATTGGGACGGATGGAGTATCTTTCTTTCCTCTCTCTTTTTCGGTACGCAGACACACTCTCTCTCTCTCATCTTTCTCTCTTCTGTACGCAGACACACGCTCTCTCTCTCTCCTCTTCTCTCTCCCTCCCCTTTCTCTCTCCCTCTCTCCTCTTTCTCTCTTCTGTACGCAGAGTCGCAAACTCTCTCTCTCTCTCTTCAATTCTCAATTTCGCATAAGGCAGGAAACAATCCGTCGACAGCCCCTTCACGCTGAAGTCAATCTCCTCAATGCTCCAAATCTCCTCTATTATGCTCCTGCTGCAGCTCATCGCCTCGTCGCTGCCCAACCTCGACAGCGACACCGTCGTCCGGGCGCCATGGGCGATCTTGACGCCTCTGATCGCTTTGTAGTCTTGGATCAACGACTCGGTTTTGGTCTCCCATTGAATTTATTTTCTGGCAGATTTTACTCTTAGTGATTGCAAATATTTTAGCTGGATTAATAGGTTCGTTTCCTGGCTAAAAATAGCCCCAAATTGTGTGCCTGTTTATTTCTGCATTGTTGCTGCTTCTCGTCATTAATGTCGACGACTCTGCTTCGAGCATATTACCAGATCTATGAATTCACAACTTAATGTTCTTAAATTCATGATCAGATCTATGAATTCACAACTAAATCTATTAATTCACAACTAAAATTAGAATTCACAACTATAAATAATGTTAGTCGTGAATTTAAGTTCTAAAAGCTTGAATTCACAGCTAACAATATTTATAGTTGTGAATTCACGTTTTAAAACTTGAATTCACGACTAACACTATTTTTAGTTGTGAATTCAAACTTTAAAACTTGAATTCACAATCAATACTAGTTATTCAGTTATGAATTCAAGTTTTAAAGCTTGAATTCACAACTAAAATTAATGATAGTTGTGAATTCGCGGGCAATTTTTAAATTTTTATATATAATGGTAAAATGGTAAGTGTGACTAATTTTTAATTTTTTTTTATCTCAATGGGTAATTTTTAAATTTACTATTCCAAAGTGGCTATTTTCAAAATCCACTCTTTTATATTTATATAAAACTAATACCAGCTCAATTATCATATTTATAAATATAATAAAAAATTAATTTTAACTGAATATATTTGAGTTGAATATTGAAAAATAAAAAATAAAGAAGGATTTACAATAATAAAATTTGATATTATGAAAAGGCAAAAAATAAGTTAAAAATGAAAATTAAAGTAAAAAAACGTTGAAAAATAGATATTGTCCAAACAAGAAAAGACAAGAGAGGAGAAAGATTTTAAAAAAATTTAATCTTGAAATGAATATAACTTTTACATTTTCAATTAAGTATTTACATAAAATAGATTAAATCAAAGCTCTTATTGTAAACTTTAATTCGATATACATATTAAATATAATTAGCCGAATTTCAAAATTTTTGAAAGAAATAAATAAAAGAATAAGAAGATAAAAGAAAAAAAGAAAAATATATAGTTTACAAATAAATCTTCAATTTTATTGTAACTACATAATTGTCACTTTAATTTTGAAATTGGTTTAAAGTAAAAAAAAATAATTTGAAATTGATTTCAAATTGAAAGTTTCTTTTTTAATATATATATATATATATATAGATTATAGATTATAAATTATAGATATAGATAGATAGATTTTAGATTATAGATAGATGAATCAATAGGGCCAAATGGCCCTATTCAACATACAACATCAAATTTTATCCACCATTTGAAAAAACATAAATTTTGGCCATTTTTTGTATGTCATGACTATTCTACCCTTCTCTCTATCTCCTCTCTCTTTCTCATCTCCCTCTCTCTCTCTCTCTCTCTCCAGCGGCTCCTCTCTCTTTCTCATCTCCCTCTCTCTGCTCCAGCGGCTCCTCTCTCTTTCTCATCTCCCCCCTTCTCTCTCTCTCTCTCTCTCTCTCTCCAGCGGCTGCACGGCAGCGGCGCCGAGCTTGGAGAATTCGTCGGAGCTCTCGCGGCTGTGGTGGAGGAGATCCTCCCTCTCTATCTCCAGCGGCTGTCACTCTCTCCTCTCTCTTTCTCATCTCCCTCTCTCTCTCTCTCCAGCGCGCCGCGGCGGCAGATCTGGTCTGATGAGGCGGCGGCGGCGGATCAGATCTGATCGTTGCGCCGCCTCCATCGGCAGATCTGATCTCCGCCTCCTTCGATTTCAGCCATGGCAGATCTGATCTGATCTGTGTGCTGCACGTATGGCACTTATGGCACTATTAGTGCCATAAGTGCACACTTCCCCCTAGGGTTTAGATATTCCGGCCATTTAGGGTTTAGATTATCCATTTGAGGTTTAGATGTTCCATTTAGGGTTTAGATTATCCATTTAGGGTTTAGATGTTCCATTTAGAGTTTAAATGATGTTGTTGTTTCTGTATTTGTGCTGCACGTATGACACTTATGACACTAGTGCCCAAAATGATTATTTTACTTGGTTTTATTTTGGATTTCCGTTGGTGTGCCATAAGTGCCAACGGAAATCCAAAATAAAACCAAAGTAAAATCTTGGCACTTATGGCACTAATAGTGCCATAATTAGTACCATAAGTGCCTAACCCGACCCGACATGCGACCCGCGTGCCTGATCCTACCCGGTCCGTCTCATTAAGGGTAAAAACGTCCAAATCAATATAAATGGCCAAAATTTGTGTTTTTTCAATGTGTGGCCATAAATTGAGTTTTATGCTTCATTTTGACTACTTCAAAATTTTACTCATAGATAGATTGTATTGATTATCATATTTTCGTTAATACTCATTTAAACATTTTTAATGATAATTTATAAATTAATTCAACATACCAGATCGAGTTCATTACTATATTAAAAATACCCAAGTTTAGTTATTATAGATTTTATTTTTGTTTTTCTCGAAAGAAGAAGAAGATAATCATTAGTTCGAAAAAGAAGAAGGAAATTATTAAAAAATAAATAAAAATCTCTTGAAAGCAGATTTTGAAGTACTACTAATTTTTTCCCAGTTGTTGCCTAGTGAAATTACGGATTATGCATTCAAAAACAAGAAAAAATGGCGGGCTAATCTCCTCTTTTCTCCCTCTTTCTCTCTCTCACACACATCCAACGCCTCACTCTCGCACTAGCGATTTACAGACAGTCAGATGCAGAGCTCTGGGGGAAGCAATGTGCTAACACAAATGGCGGAAAGGCGATTAGTGTGTGAACGGGAAATCCCAATTCAACAGCGGAGAGTCGAAGATGCGCTCGCCTCTTATCATAAACTTTTCGATTCCGCTAAGTCTGGAGCCCAAAACACCATTCAGCTTCAAGGCAATCTCAATATTGTGTGTGTGTGTGTGTGTGTTTTGGACTTGGATTTTAGGGTTTAATTTGCTAATCTATCTTTTCATTTTACTTTAGAGAATTCTATTGTTAGGGCAATGAGCAAGTAATGGATTTTATTATAGTATTATTACGAAGTTATGAGATTTATGGTAATTCTAGAAGTTCGTGGGTTTGTGAAGTTTTTAGTTAGAGTTTGTTCATGAACGTGGTGTTTCTGTTCTCTGTGGCAGAGAAATTGGGAAAGCTAAAAGGGGAGTTGAGAGAAGCTGAGGATGCTCTGGTGAAGGCGCTTGCTGGTATTATTCTCTTTCTCTATTCGAATGCAGCAAATGTTTGGTTTTCTCAAAACAGTAGTCTTTCAGTAGAGGTTGAAAAGATTCATTCTGTAATTCAGTTCATTTTTCTTTGAATTACATTCTGCTTCTATCTTGCAGTGGAAGCAGTTACTCTAAAGTAAGAGCATAATTTGGTGCTAATATGCAAGAAAACTGTGTGATTCACATACTAGGCTCTCAGTATCGATAGATAGTTATCATATGGTTTGATTAGAAAAGACAGAATTAGTTAAAACTGTATAATTAATTGCTGACTCCGGGGAACAAACCATATTGTTTCTGTTTAATTGACATACATCAAGTAGACTAATGTGTCTTCTGCCAGCCAATGTGCTGATAGGGTGCTGTGTTCTCAAAATGATTGATAATTTTGGAATGTTCCTTCATCAAGTAGTTAAAATTGGGATTGATCATATACTCAGCATCTATAGCAATATCTACACAGTCGGTGATTTGTCTAGAGTACTTATCTCCTCAGAAATTTGATTAAAACCATGCCATCTCAATGGACATCTTGTGAGGAATTAAGTACAAGAGTGACTTCTGCTAACAAATTTATCACTTGCATTTAAAAATGAATAATCTGTGATCGACTTAGCAATTTATGTGACCACAGACATTTAGTCTAGTGGTATTCCTCACCCACGTAAGGGTGAGAGGACCAGGTTTCAATCCCCACTCCCCTCCCCAAACTAAAATAAAAAAAATAAAAAATACAAAAACTAACATTATATGTGTAATATCTGTTTTCCAGAATTTCATAATGAATAGGAAATATTTCTTTCGATGCACACATTTCAAGGAAGCAACAATTGCCTCATGATACTAACTTGTCAAAGTGACACATGGTCTTGAAATTTGCCATCTGCAGATGCATCTAACCACATCAACTGTGGATGGTTTTAGTAAATACTGATTATAAAATGTCTTCATCTTCTAAGCTGTCTGTTCTAATCTTCTTTTCGTTACCACAACTGTAGTGAAGACTCGGAAAGAGGCAAAGCGGATGACTATCATGGAATCTTCATCTGTTACGAAAGCTAGAGTTGAAGAATTAAAAGGACTTGTGAAAGATCAGCGGCAAAGAAAAGATGAATATGCTGCTATTATTTCTCAACAGTCTGAAGGTGTGTTTTTGAATAGTCTGATTGCAATCGTTTACTTCCAGAAGTTTTACACCATTATGCTTGAAAAATGTGCTTATATCTTAGGAAGTGTACATTTTTGGTTTTTTAATAGGCAAATGAAGTTATGAGAGTATTGTAAAAGAAAAATGCATTGATTGGAATACATATGAATTGATTCTATCAAAATCTGAACATGCAGTCATCCATGAATACCGAAACAGCAACTTCTACTCTTATTTGAGCTGACTTCTTATCTGCATTTTCTTTTGGAGAATAGCATTGACAGCATGCAAGGAAAAGTCTAACCAGAACAGGGATTACAAAGAACAAATAGAGGAGGCTGTCTCTTGGTATAACAGGGTCCTTGGTTTCCGTATAGAATGCGGACATGGTAAGAAACTCCTGAGACTTGCTGAAATTCTAATGACATCATTTTCACCAAGATTATATTTCTCACCCATTATCTCTCTTCTAGGTGTAAAATTCATATTCACAAATATTAGACCTAAGAACCCAAATGAAGAGTACTCCTTTGTCATTCGTCATGAGAATGAGACCTACAATTGTAAGCAATAAGCTTCTTCTTCTTCTTCTTCTTCTTTTTTTTTTTTTTTTTTTTTTTTTTTTTTAAATTTCTTTGATCAAAATCTTATCATTCTGCTTTTGGAGTGTCTCTTTATTTAGTGCTCAAGTGTGATCCACATCTGAGCGGGACAAAAGAGCTAGTGAACGAGTTAAATAAAAGTAATGGACTATTCAAATTTGTGAGAACCATGAGAGAAAGATTTCAACAGGCGGCAGCACAGGGTACGTCCTTTTGTCTTTCATTTATCTCTTGTATATTGATATCTAATAAAGATAGGTCTAAATATACCTCTTTGTCTTTGGCAGGTCATGTTTCTAACAAGACATATAATGACTATCAAGGGATTTCTATGCATAGCTTGTCTCTTGATCAAGATTCTTCAATAATCTCTCTTTCTGGTCCAGTAGCTTCTTTTTCAACCGATCATAGACATGAACCTACCCTAGAGAAGGGACTACAATCTGCTGAATCTGATACCATTTCAAGAAAAGTCGGCAAAGGAAATCAAGTTCAGTCTCCCAGATCTGCTTCTTCTGTTCGCCGTTCCTCACGTCTGAAGGTAACTTGTATTAACATGACTAGGACATAAAAAGTTGGACTATACATCAGTTCTTGGACTTATCTTCTAGATTGGAGATATTTTTTTTATATCCTTCAGCATTTTGACTAATAACCTATATCTGCAGCATGTGTAACATGTGTAGTTCTTGGATGTTGATTGCTAAGTATGTAATGATTATCTGGTTTGCGTTGGTAGAAGTTAACATAAATTTAAAAATAGCATATGAAATTGCTAGTTAAAATGTTATGATAACATGTGGCTTGCAACTTCTCGTTCTTGGCCCTCATTGGCAAGATATCATTATAGTCGAAATCGACCATTTTGAATTGCACTTGTTGATCTTCTCTATTTGCACTGGTTTCCTTACGCGTCGTGTTTTGACTCTGAATGTGGAAATCTTGATTTTTGCAGGTCAAGAATTGAAGATTTGTCTCGGCTTAATCAAATCGCGATTACTCATCTTCTCAGTAGCCCATCTGGGATGTAAATGTCTCGTCTTACCAATATTGCTGAAGGGACTGCTCTATCGTCTGCTCCGTATAAGCAGTGAGTTGGGCAAGCTTGTTTACTGGCAGTAGCAATGAGTTGGTGTCTTGGTGATGCGCGGTGCCGAATGCCACATTTAGTGTGCTATAGCTGATGTAGTGTGTCTTAATTTCTGTCGAACCGTTGAAATATGGGCATTAACTACTTATATTGATGTAATTAAGTTATATACTCCTAACCCAAGTTTAATGATGCTTGCTAAAATGTACTAATAGTACATGATTAAATGATCTAAAGGTTTGAAGAAATGATGGTTGAGATGCTTTATATTAAGGCAAAATCTTGTGTGCACCTGGGTTCACGTTGCACCCGGGTCAAATTTGACCCGGATCGGTAACTTATGAATAATTATTAAACGGCATATAGTGTTTACCAATTGAGCAATTAGCTTAGCTGGTTCGGATGCCTTTCTATTATCTATGAGGTTGCGTGTTCGATTTTTGGAATGCATGATGTTATCTTCATTTGTTTGGCTCCCTCCCCCTTCAGCGCATCTTTCCACTTCTTTTTTTTTTTTTTTTTTTTTTTTTCATTTTTAATCTTGTAATGATACCATTGTTGTTACTCCCTCCGTCCCAATATTGTTGGCCACATTTCCTTTTTGGTCTGTCCCATTATTGTTGGCCACTTTCTTAAAAAGGAAACATTTAATTTAATTAAACTCAATTAATTAATTTCTACTTCAACCTAAATCATCTTTAAATAAACACACACACACCACACGCACCGCCTTCCCCACCCCCGCCGCCCACCCCTTCTGGACCCCGCCGCCCTGCGCTGGCCGCCTGACCTCGCCGGACGACAACATCGGTATGCTCTCTCCCCCTCGCCACCCCCTTGCTCTCTCTCTATCTCTCTCTCAGCCTCCCCCTCCCTCGCATATTCACTTGCCTCCCTCCGCCGCGACCCCCATGGCCGCCGCCTCTCTCGACCATCTCCCTCTGTCTCGCATCTCGCATCTCCCATCTCCCTCGCGTCTTCACTGTGTCTCGCATCTCCCTCTGTCTCCAATTAGAGAGGTGGCGTGATTTGGGAGCTAGGGCTTTCAGGCGGCGGCGGCTGCGACCCTTCCCCCTCACCGCGCGATTTGGGGGTTTAGGGCTGTCTGCGTCGTCGTCGCCCTCTTCTCTGCTCAATTTCTATGGTTTTGAATTGGTTTCTTGGTTTGCCAGATGAATTTGGTTTGAATGTTTTTTGGCCTAGTTCTCTGGTTCTGGATTTGCTTGGCGAATTTGGTCTGGATTTTGCCACAACACAGACGTTGATTTGGGGTTCTAGGCTCTGGATTTGGGGGATCTAGAGTTTGGAGGGGCTGTTGGTTTTGATTTTTTGGTTTTTGGTTTTTTGGTGACAAAACATAGCCAGAAAAATTGGGGCCATTGTCGCCATCGCCGGCGCCGCCGGCGTTGCTGTCGGCCGGAAAATGGAGAAGAAGACACATATTAGAAGACTTAATTAATAATTTAATTAAATTTCACAAAATACATTAAATTGTAGGATTACACTTAATCTCCACTAACTACACTTTCTTAATCTCCGTGCCGAAAAGAATGTGGCCAACAATATTGGGACGGAGGGAGTATTAAATTACACTATCTACGATTTTATCTTCATTTGTTTGGCTCCCTCCCTCGTTCAGCGCATCTTTCCACTTTTTTTTTTTTTTTTTTTTTTTTCATTTTTAATCTTATAATGATACTATTGTTGTTAGTAAATTACACTATCTATATTATTAAATGATACTATTATTCAGTGCATCTTTCCACTTCTTTCTTTCTTTTCTTTTTTTTCATTTTTAATCCTATAATAATACTATTGTTGTTAGTAAATTACACTATCTATATTATTAAATGATACTATTATATTTTTATTTGAATTACACTTTTAATTGTGTATAACAATACTAATTCTATTATTAAATTATACTATTTAATCATATAATGATACTATTGTTGTTAGTAAATTACACTATCTATATTATTAAATGATACTATTATATTTTTATTTGAATTACACTTTTAGTTATGTATAACAATACTAATTCTATTATTAAATTATACTATTTAATCCTATAATGATACTACCTTTGTTAGTAAATTACACTATCTATATTATTAAATGATACTATTATATTTTTATTTGATTTACACTTTTAATTATGTATAACAATACTAATTCTATTATTAAATTATACTATTTAATCCTATAATGATACTATTGTTGTTAGTAAATTACACTATCTATATTATTAAATGATACAATTATATTTTTATTTGAATTACACTTTTAATTATGTATAACAATACTAATTCTATAATTTTTATTGTGTTAATATATAAGAGTAGCCACTTTTATATAGCAAAAATAAATTTTACCCACTCAAATAAAAACTTAAAAAAATACCCACTTTTTGTGTTAAAGGACTAAATTACCCTTCTATATAAATGGGCAAACCCTAATTTCTTTTCATTCTCTCATTTCTCTCTCTCTCTCTACCCGCTCTCTCCTCTCTCTCTCTATACACGCCCTCTCTTTTCTCTCTCTTTCTCTCGATCTTTCTCTTCCAAGCAACGCCGCCGCATGCTCTTCACCACGCCGCCGCCTCAGCACGGCCACCGCCAACTCCGTCCTTCACCACGTCGCCGCCTCAGCGCCGATCTCTCTCTCTCTCTCTCTCGATTTCTGCTTCCGATCGCGTCCAACGGAGCCTGGCCTCGGCCGCCCCGTCCTTCACCACGCCGCCGCCCTGGATCTGCATCACCGCTGGATCTGCAGCGCCCACGCAGTCTGGAGAAGCACCAGAGACTTCGCCTTCTGCCGCGCCGCCGTCTACTTCCTCCCGGCGCCGACCGCTACGAGCCGGAGGTGGCGTACAACGACCGCGCGATTGCGAAGGTCGGCGTGAAGGGAGCCTGGCCTAATTTAGTTTCCTGATTTGGTTTTTGATTTAGTTTCCTAATTTTGGGGAAATCGTGCCCTAATTTGAGATGAACTTGGGGCTTTTTTAAATTTTTCTTGTTTTAAGGATTTTCGATGTTTGCAAGCGATGTATTTCATTTCAAGAAAGGAAATGTAATAAATTTTCTGCATAAGCTTTGCTTTGATTGAATACTAAGTATATTGGATCACATATTGAAGAAATTGATGAAAATCACGCAATTTTGTACAAATGTTCTTGAATTCACAACCAAGTTTATGAATTCACAACTGAATTATCGGCGTTGGTTGTGAATTCACAATTGAAATAGTGTTGATTGTGAATTCAAGTTTTATTGGTTGTGAATTCACAACTTGAAAAAATGTTGGTTGTGAATTCAAGTTTTATCGGTTGTGAATTCACTTGAATTCACAACTAACACTATTTATAGTTGTGAATTCAAACTTTAAAACTTGAATTCACAACCAATACTTGTTATTCAGTTGTGAATTCACTGGTTGTGAATTTGTGGGTATTTGTAAAAATTTTATATGCAAGGGTAAAATGGTAAATGTGGGTATTTTTTTTAAAGTTTTTATATTAGTGGGTAAAATTTATTTTTACTAAAGGAAAGTGGGTATTTTCAAAATCCACTAATTTTTATTATACTATCTACATTAATTATTGATACTATATTTATATATGAATGCCACTTTTTATATATCTAAATAATATTAATAAATAATACTATATTTATATTTAAATGATACTTTTAATATATGTCTATAAATGACACTACTACGACATACAAATGACATTATAAGATTTCAAATGATATTATAACATTTAAAATGTCACCTTAACATTTCGAACACTACTCCGACATACAAATGACACTTTAAAATTTTATAGTGTCATTCGAAATGTTTGAAATCTTATAGTGTCATTCGAAATCTCATAGTGTCATTCAAGACGTTATAGTGTCTTTCGAAATTTCATAGTGTCATTCGCAATGTTAAAGTGTCGTTCATTCGAAATGTTATAGTGTCATTCGAAATCATGTAGTGTCATTCGGAATGTTAAAGTGTCGTTCCAAATATTATAGTGTTATTCGAAATGTTAAAGTTTCATTCGAAATCTTAAAGTGTCATTTGAAATATTAAAGTGTCTTTCAAAATGTTATAGTGTCATTCAAAATATTATAGTGTCATTCGAAATCATGTAGTGTCATTCGAAATTTTATAGTGTTATTCGAAATCATGTAATGTCATTCAAAATCTCATAGTGTTATTTCAAAATCTTAAAGTGTCATTTTGAAATGTTAAAGTGTCATTTCAAATGTTAAAGTTTCATTCGAAATCTTAAAGTGTCATTCGAAATCTTAAAGTGTCTTTCAAAATGTTATAGCGTCATTCATAATTTTATACTGTCATTCGAAATCATGTAATGTAATTCGAAATCTCATAGTGTTATTTCAAAATCTTAAAGTGACATTTCGAAATGTTAAAGTGTCATTTCAAATGTTAAAGTTTCATTCGAAATCTTAAAGTGTCATTCAAAATGTTAAAATGTCTTTCAAAATGTTATAGTGTCATTTCAAATATTATAGTGTCATTTGAAATCTCATAGTGTCATTTGAAACGTCATAGTATCATTCGAAATGTTATAGTGTCGGTCCAAATCTTGTAGTGTCATTTGTATGTCGGAGTAGTGTTATTTGAAATACTAAAATATCATTTGAAATATTATATAAAGTGTCATTTAAAATATTGTAGTGTCATTCGAAATGTTAAAGTGTCATTTGTATATCGGAGTAGTGTTATTTGAAATGTTATAGTGTCATTTGTATATCGGAGTAGTGTCATTTGAAATATTAAAGTGTCATTTAAAAGGCACATAGTGTCATCTATACAATTATATAATGTTAGTGTTATTTATATAACATGATAGTGTTATTTTTATAATATGATAGTGTCCTTTTTACCATATGATAATGTCATTTGTAGAACTATATAGTGTTATTTATATAATACATTAAAAGTGTTATTTAAATATAAATATAGTATCATTTATTAATGAATATAGTGTAATTTAATAAGAAAAATAGTGTTATTTATAAAAAAATAAAAAAATAAAATCAAAATATAATTTTTAAAAAAATGAAAAAAAAGAAAAAGGAAAAAGAAAATTACGAAAAGAAAGAAAAAAGAAGAATAAAAAAATGAAGAAAAAAAATGCAGAAAGAAAAAGAAAAAACGAAAGGAAAAAAATTGCAAGAAAAAAAGAAGGAAAAAAACAAAGAAAGAAAGAAAGAAAGAAAGAAAAGCTGCTGGAAATCATGAAATAAAATAAACCACGAATTGCGCTCTTGTAGTGAGAATCGAACCCGCACGACCTTCATCTCGGAGGCGTGGGTTCAAACCAAATGCGCTATCCGTGCGCATGTTAAATAACGCCGAAATTTGATATATATCATTTGTTATATACCAGGTCAGATTTGACCCGGGTGCACCGTGCACCTGGGTGCAAGCAAGAGTGCCTCTTATAGTAATCATTTCAAGAATCAGAATTGAATTTAGCTTGTGTTGAATATTCTGTTCTTCAATTAATCTACGAAGAGTTGGCATTGCATATTCTTAGAACCTTGAATTTAAAAATCTATCTTCAATTGTTTTTTTTGGAAAGTAAATAGTATGAAATTCTCATTTAAGGGTAGTACCAGAAGTACTCAAAATGCTGATAGCTCTTACAATCTTGATACCACTAACATACAAGTAGAGAAAGACAAAGAAGAACTAAAGATCTATTGGCATACAATTGAGAGAATATAAACTCCAATTATGCAGAGAAACACAAAAAAATGATGAATAGTGTGACTAACCATTTCCACAAGCAGAATTTAATACTCTCTACAATGTTCTCAACAATCAGTATTAAGTTTTTGATCATTTCTCACATTCCAATTTCTCCACACAACACATTGCCAGATATTCACTTTTCCAAAACCAAACTCACAAAATCATTGAGATGATCTTTCAATTTAGCTGCGTAAAGCAAAGGACGATCAAGCCATTCACATACCTTAGACCAAACCAAAAGTGCCTCGTAGCATGTAACAAGAACGTGGCACGAAGATTCATTTTTAGCCTAACACATAGTACAAACAACGTCTTCTTGTGAGCGTAAAATTCCTCTTCCGATCAAGTTATCTTCGTTGGCAATCTGCCTAGCATAGCTTTCCAAACAAAAACTGAAACCTTCAATGGGATGGCTTTCCACCACAATCTTGACCATTGATTTGTAGCTTCTTCATCGCTTGGTGTTGCATTTGCAATGGTGAAATAAAGATCCCTTGAATGAAATATTCCGTCATTCTAATTCGCCCAAAATCGAGAATCTGGTTGATTATGATCGAACTCCAATCTGCAAATGCAATTTCAAAGTTCCAAAAAGTCATAAAACTCATTAGCATTGAAGACACGACTCCATTTAAATCTATCTTCAGTTATGAGTGTGTGTTTACTGCTTTACATGCCTAAAAACTCGGGATTTATTAGTCTTGTCGGCGTCATTAAATAATTAGTTGTCGTTTAAGCATCATGTCAAGAGACTTTCTTTGTGAAAGAGTATAGGTCTAGAGAGATGCTAATCTAAAAAAGTTAATTGACAATTAATGTACGAATTTTCATTAATTTTGCAATTTTAATGTGACCTTTAATATGTTGAAATGAACACTTTAATCTTTTGTTTTTTTTTTTACTTGGGGGAGTTGGGGAGGGGAACAGTGGGGTTTGAATCCAAGACCTCACTGTTCACACACAGGAGGTCGCACCGCTTGGTGTCTCCCTTGGGAACACTTTAATCTTTTGTTTGTCACTGCAAAGATGACATATAAATATAATATGATGGAATTGAAAATACTAAAGCTGTGCAACCAACTTTCCAATGACCAAAAAATATTGCAACCTTTCAAAAGGTAAAACGAGTGAAAAAGTTCACGTATTAACAACTAATAAGGAATTAACCCAATTTAAAGTGGGCACTTAACAACTTTCTTGTTCCAAAATATCCTCAGCAACATGAATGAGGCAACAAACAGAGGCAGAACAGGGGAAGCATCTTCAACCAACTGTGAGTAAAGAAAGGAAGATAAAGATCCTCCATAACCAGCTGTCTAATATCTGCAGCATCATGAGACCAATAACCTTCATCTTTAACATGAGAGGCCAAATAATCCGCGACTCTATTGCCCTCACGGTAAATATGAGAGATCCGGTAAGAAAAGGTAGCCGCATAAGATAACGCCTGAATCCAACAAGCTTTGAAACGCCAAGAAACACTTAAAGATTGAGAGCTCAGGAGACTAACAACGAACATGGAGTTGGCCTCAAACCAGACTTGCTGCCAACCCATTTTATGGGTGCTCTCTATAGCAATAATGAGAGCAAAAAGCTCCGCTTCAAAAGCCGTGTCCCTACTCCCAGAGAAATGAAAGCAGCTGATCACCTCATTGAAAGCATTACGTACAACCCCTCCAGCGTGTATGATGCCATACCGGACGGACCCATCAATATTAATTTTGTCCCAGTTGGGAGGAGGAAGCTGCCACGTGATGTAGATGTAAGTCAGAGGCCGCTTGGCCTTGCCGGGAATCAAGAGAGCTCTAAGAATTAGAAGGTCCGAAATAGAATTGTTCATCGGCTCCACGTCGAAATTATTTGCCGCCTCGGTCAAGAAAACCTTGAGCTGAATCTATTCAACATGTCGAGAAGGGGCTCTAACGTTGAAAATAATATCATTACAATGATTCCATAAGCTCCAAATCAATGAAACGACCTCGATCCGCTAAATGTTATACACTTGTTTTCCAGCCTTAAAACCCATAGCATATCTGATGAAGCTGCCAATATCATAATAATCCGGCAACTCTAGATTAAACCAGCTCATGAAATCCTTCCAAATATCTTTAGAAAGTGAGCAAGACCAGAGGATATGGTCTGCCGTTTCCTCATTGCCACAACAAAAAGAGCAGCGGTTAGGCCCCAAGAAACCATGTCTTTGCAGTACATCAAAAGTGGGTAACCTTCCTATAATATCGCGCCAGACTAGCAATGATCTACGCATAGGAATAAAAGGGGTCCAAATCCAGCCACCCCAATCAACAATAGGAAAAGAAGGGCGAATATGATCAAAAGCTAGAGCCGCGGTAACCTCTCCAAAGCTCGAATGAACCCAAGCTCTATCATCTTTCTCAGCAGAAATAGGGGTCATGATGATATCCAAAGCCACGGTTGGAAAGGCACTCACAAAGCTCTCGGTAAGATGCCAAGTACCATCAAAGAGATAATCCGAAACCTTTTGATGAAAGAAGGGTATGTAATCCGAAATTTTCAGCCTCTTAGAAAGACGATAACCAAGCCAATTATCTCTCCATAAATAAATAGTGTCACCCAGCCCAACCATGCAGAAAGAATCAGCAGCCAAGGAGCGAATGAAGTGACGAACCCCAGTCCAAATAGAAGAAGAAGCCCACCGCGAGATCGGCTCCATAACGCTGGTGAGATACTTTTTTCGAAGAAGAGAGTAACCAAATGAGCCCAACTTCATGATGTACCAGCCAAGTCTATACATAAAGCTAGAGTTAATATCCAAGAAAGATTTAATACCGACTCCTCCTTGGGCCTTAATAGCCCTCATTTTGTTCCAATTAACCGAAGAGACCGGCTTCTGCAAAATACTCCCAGTCCAAATGAAAGATCTACAAGCACGATCAAGTTCATGAAGCAGCTTAACCGACCATTTGTACACGAGCATGCTATGAACAGCTGAACTGTTGATCACCGAATTTATCAGACAAATCCGATCGGCCATGGACAATTGCTTCCCTTGACAACACGGAAAGTGCGCCAAAATTTTATCTCTAATCGGGGCGAGCTTAGTGACCCGTCCAACAAAAATATGGAGCCTAAGATAAATAAACGGAGTGGAACCAGCGCCGAAACCCAAGGCCCGAGATATCCGCCATTTCCGCGCTGTAGATACCCCTTTTCCAAAATAGACGGTTGACTTATTCTTATTGCAGTGCTGTCCAGAAACAGCATAAATTTGAAGAACCGAATCTATCATAACATTATTTCTCTTAGAAACTTGACAAAATAAGAGGACATTGTCAGCATAAAGAAGATGGGACGGGAAAAACTCCTTTCTAGAATAGCGCATAGGAGTAATGAGCCGCCAAATCGAAGCATCCAGAAGGAGTCTGCTCAAAACATCCTCTGCAATGCCAAACATAATAGGAGAAAGAGGGTCTCCTTGTCGAACACCCCTACTGCAGGCAAAATAATCATGAAAAGTGCCGTTAAAGTGGACCGAGATACGAGCGGAAGTGAGAATCATGTCGATCCAAGAGCAAAAAATATTAGGAAAACCAAAGTTCTTGAGCACAGTCCGGATAAAATCCCAATTAAGGGTATCAAAAGCTTTCTTAATGTCAACTTTTAGAGCCATATTCTTGCCCTTACAAGATCGTTCCATGCAATTCATGCCCTCGGAAGCAAGCATCATGCACTAGTGAATGGCGCGACCCCAGATGAACCCAAATTGATTATCA
The DNA here is from genome assembly GCF_028751815.1 of Salvia miltiorrhiza. Classification (NCBI taxonomy): domain Eukaryota; kingdom Viridiplantae; phylum Streptophyta; class Magnoliopsida; order Lamiales; family Lamiaceae; genus Salvia; species Salvia miltiorrhiza. The sequence continues at coordinate 30,981,832 of NC_080390.1, read as the reverse complement.
GAGATAATGCCAGGAGCAATTCTGTTGAGCCGAACCGTGAGAATCTTAGCAATGATTTTAAAAATGAAATTCCCCAGCACAATTGGCCGATAGTCGGAAATATACCGAGCATCTTTCTTATTGGGTAAAAGACTAAGCACGTTAGAATTCATGCCAGTGGCCAAATAGTGATGAGTGAAGAAACATTGGACCACCATAATGACATCCGCCGAGATAACATCCCAGGCCTTGTGATAAAACATCCCATCAAAACCGTCAGGTCCGGGATGTTTTGAAATGGGTTTAACTTGGCGTTAGTTTTGAGATGGGTTTGGAGATATTTGGTGGGGAAGGGGAAGCTGTGGGCGAGGACGGTGAGGTCGATTTATGGGGAGTTAGAGTGGGGGGAAGAGGGGATGAAAACATCTGGGCAAAGCAGAAATAGAGCCAGGTGGTGGTCTAGAGTTCTTACCAATGCAGCCAAACATTCGGAGAAATGGTTCGGCAACAATATTAGGAGCAAGTTGGGAAGTGGAAGCGATACAAAATTCTGGGAGCACATTTGGGTGGGCTTGAGACCGCTTAAGTTAGAGTTCCCCATATTGTTTCACCTTAGCAATAATAAGGAAGCAACTGTTAGTGACGTTGGAAGGTGGGTGGAGGGGAGCTGGGTGTGGGATCTGAAATGAAGACGAGATCTTTTTTAGAGGGAGAGAGCGATGACTAACGACCTTGCTGTTACTATCTCTACTGCTGTACCTATTGCAGGAAAGGAAGATTCATGGGTATGGAGTGCAACCAAGGACGTGTCATTCTCAACAAAATCAGCCTACAACATCATTCAAGACTCAAGGAACACTGCAACACAAACGAGTTTCAGCAAAGAAATGATGCAGAAAATGTGGGACACTCCGGTTCCTCAGAAGGCAATAGTCACTTCTTGGAGATTACTGAGGAATAGATTACCAAACATTCCAATTGGTGAAGTGGAGCTCATGTGCAATGCTTGCTGCCACCAACTGGAATCGGCAAATCACTTATTTACGAGGTGCCCAAAGACTGAAGAGGTTTGGATAGGAGTGCAAAGATGGCTGGGCGTTCACACTCTGCGACCACAAGGTACGATTGAACATTTCGACGCGTTTACTAACTTGGGGAGGAAAAAGAGTTCGAAGTTTCTTAGGGCTCTTTGGATCTGTACCACTTGGTTACTTTGGAAGAGTCGCAATGAGAGGAGATTTGATGGAAAGAATTGGGAAGTTCAAAGCTTGATTGGGGAGATAAAAGTAAGACTTTGGAGTTGGAACATGATTTTTAAATTGAATGAAAAGGAGATGTGTTTCTCCTCATGGATGTCTGGATCAATTTCAAGTGTAATTGTGTAACTTATTTCGGTACCACTGGTACCAAGTGTTTGAATAAATTTTCCTTTTCTGATAAAAAAAAACCGTCAGGTCCGGGAGAGCTATCCTTATCCATCGAGAAGATTGTAGCTTTAATTTCCTCAACAACGGGGACACAAGTAAGATCAGAAGCCTGATCCTCATAAACCAAAAATGTAGTTCGAAATCCAAGATAAGTCTTGATTGAGTGGAGCGTCCTGAGAGAAAAGCTCCTTATAAAAATGCACAACATGATCAGCCATGCGATCATGATCATCCACCAACTCCCCTTCAATGTCCAGATAATTGATAGTCAGAGTAGAGCATCGCATTTTCACCCTGTTATGAAAGAAACGAGTGTTACGATCACCATCGGTAAGCCAACGAACCCTGCTCTTCTGCCGAAGGAGAGCAGATTGCTGAGAAAGAATCGAGGCAATCGAAGCCTGAAGCCACACCTCGCTATCAAAAAGAGCATCTGAATAACCATTGTTGTCAATCTCAATCTGCAGCAAAGAGAGTTTAGAATTCAAGTCCGCCAGCGAAACGTTGAAATTACCAAAAACCTCTCGATTCCAAATTTTAATATCCTTTCTGAGATGCTTGAGCTTTTGCATAAACCGAACCATGGGGCAGCGGAAATGAATGGGGGCAGACCAAGATCTAGAAACCATAGGAAGAAAGTCAGAATGATCACACCATATATTTAAAAAATGAAAAGGCTTTGAAATCACAGCGGAAGAAGCCGGATGCGCCTTAAGCAGAATAGGGGCGTGATCCGAGCCATTGCGAGGAAGCACAGTTACATTTGCCGAATGCCAATGATCAACAAAAGCACTGGTAAAAAGAACTCTGTCCAACATGGATTTCGTAGTAAGAGGGAACCGGCGACGATCCGTCCAGGTGTAAAACGGTCCGCTAGAGTCGGCTTGAATGAGCTCATTATTGTCAATAAAAGTCGGAAACTCTCTACAGGAGATACGAGACGGACGCCTGCAGCCTTTATTCTCATGCGCTCCAAGAATAACATTAAAGTCACCAAGAATAACCATGTGTTCAACCGTAAACTGAGTAATATCTTCCCAATGGATGTGACGAGAAATATGATTACAACTGTTGATTTATGCCTAATTGTTCTTAATTTAGGGGTTTGATTGTGCTATTTATGAGTTAAATATTCTGGAAGTTGGTGCGTTTATGGGTTTGTTTAATGGTTTGTAGGAGCTTTTGATAAAATAGGCTGAAGAATGTTTTGTTCGAGTTTTTGGATCAGAATTGGCTATTTTGGGCTCAAAGTGGTGTCCAGAGCTGACGACGCATACTCTGTTGTCTTGCTAGAGCTGAAAGAGCTGAAGTCCATTCGTCAGAGTGGATTTCCCGTGCCAGAGCCAGAGCTAACAATCCCAAGTCAGAGCTGAGTTCCAGAACCGACAAATCTCGATAGAGCGGACCTTCCAGACTTCCTTGCCAGAGCTGGCATTCATGTATGCAGAGCTAAATCTACAGAGCTGGCTGATCACTAAATTATTAGCAACAAATTACCGCAACTAACACGGTGCAATTGTAGCACAAATAACAAGTAACCGAGTATCGTATCCACATGGACTATTATAACGAATCACTCTAAGTAATCCTAATTAAACTCTAGTAATATTCAGGCAAACGAAATAAGGAAAGTTTAATTAACTTAAACTAAAACACTAATAACAATAATTAAAATCACGTAGGAAAAATCAAGTATTAAAAGACAACTGATCCTAGGGTAGTAAATTCATCAATTAAATCTACGCAATAAATCTATTAATCCTATGTACCAATTTAATCCAGTTATGATGAGAGATCACTTAATTAATCAATTACTCTCGCTAGAGCAGCAACGATCGTAGATTAGTAAATTATCTATCTCCGTTAGGTCTCAAGAAAATCTACTAACTCCCAAAAGTTCCTAAGAATAGCTCCCTATGATCCACCTATCTCCGCTAGGTCTCAAGGTTAAAATCATATCATACATTCCTGAATCCGCTAAACAGTTATCTCCGCTAGGTCTCAAACCGAATAGCTAAACATGCAAACTATTGATCAGATAATTCACAAGAAATTAAGCACCAGGAATTATGAATCATAAACTGGAATGCACAAAGATATTAACAAATAAATCACATAAATTCAATCAACTATTTACAAACCCTATAATCAGCTAAAAGAAACTAGCCAGACATAGCAAAATAAAACAAAAGCATAATTAAAAACTGAAGTAGCGGCTTGAATCTTCAATCTTGATCCAAGCCTTAAAACTAGAAAGCAATAAAATTCTAAAGCTAAAAACTAAAGTATGAATGCTAGGATTCTCGGATATCTTCAATAGGTCAAAAGAGGACCTATTTATAGTTTTCAGATTTCCTTCAGATCAACATGGAAGTTGCCATGCAAAGTAGAATTCTAAAGGTAATAGAATCGTGTGAAATAAGGCAACTCTCTAGCTGGATGCGCGCTCCGGAAAATACTCCCACTTTTGCCAACTTCGCAGCTCTCGCTAGAGGAACGATTGTCTCTCGGGAAACAGGTCGCGCCCGAGAAATGACGAATTCTCTGCTATCGCCAGAGGAATGGTATTGCCAGAGGAATAGGTGATTTCTCTGACCTCGCCAGCGGAATAGGTTGCGCCAGAGAAATGGACCTCCGCTCTGGCATTTCTCCGCTCTGGCATTCCTCCGCTCTGGCAGCGGGGAAGCGAATCCTCTGGCATCGACTCCTCTGACCTCGACTCCTCTGGCCTCGACTAGCGCTCCGGAATGGCGACTCCTCTGGCGCCTTATGAGTCCTCTGGCGTTTCCGGCCTCGCTTCGATTCCTCTGGCGTTCGTGGATTTCGCTGCACTGAACTTTGATTTCTCTGACTCCAGAGGAATGGTGATTTCTCTGCTCTGGACATGTCGGTTCCTCTGCTCTGGAAACCAGAACACCTGGAGAACGCTAAATTCTTCCAAATTCATTCAAAACTGCATTCTTCCATCTCGAAAGCCTAAATCTCCTGCAAAGCATAAAATACACCATAAACGCACCAATTTCCAGAAGATTATCTTAAAACATGCATAAACAAACCCTTAAAAATAGAGTAAATTAAGCATAAATCACTGGCATTTATTCGTCCAGAGCTGATACATCTTCAGAGCTGACAAACTCCAGAGCTACCTACGCCAACACTTTTCTAGAGCTGGCAATCTCCTTATCCATAGCTGACTACTTCTACAGAGCTGACTTTCCAGCTCTGCCATGACTTTCCAGCTCTCCAAAAAGTTGATCGCTAATTTCTTAACAACAATAACTGCAACTAAACAGTATAATTGTAGCACGAAAACAGCAAGCAGAGTATCGTATCCAGAAGGACTATTATAACGAATCACTCTAAGTAATCCTAAATAAACTCTAGTAATATTCAGGCAAACTCAAATAAGAATGAAGAATAAAACTAAAATCAAAACAAAGCAAATAAAATAGGATAAAAACTCAAATAATAACAGACTCTGACCCTAGGGATGTACTTTTTCTAATTAATTACATGCATTTAATTTATTGATTCAATTACCAATTTAATCCAACCCTGATGAGAGATCACAGAACTTTTTACAAGCTTCTCTAACGAACACCTATGAAAGTAGATTAATTTACCCCCCTTCACATTCAAGACTCCAAGGAATAAATTAACTCACAAGCGTACACAAAGAATAGCTCCCTATAGTTTCACCTATCCCATTCAAACTCAAGGCTACTACTATAACATGCATTCCTGAATCGGCTGAACAATTATCGCATTCAAGTCTTCAAATCGAACAACTAAACATGTAAATTATTGGCCAAATAATTCACAAGAAATTAAGCACCAGGAATCATGAATCACAAGTTTGAGACGCAGCTAGGGTTTGGAAACCCTAGTCGCCGCCGCCCTTGGCAGCCTCCACCGCCGCACATCAGCCCTCAGCGCCGCACAGCAGCACGCCGGTGCTGCAGCAGCCAAGGCGCACGCAGCGTCCCGGCGCTGACAGCAGCCCGGCGCTGCATTAGCACCGTCCGGGCCTCGGTGCTTCCGGCAGTCCTCGCGCACAGCGGCAGCAGGCGCGCGCGCAGCCACCAGCACCCGGTCGGCAGCCTCCAGCAACAGCAGCAACAGGCGCTCGGCGGCAGCAGCTCCAGCGGACGACAACAACAACGGTAGTGCACCGCTCGCCGGGCGCGCAGCGCGCAGAGCGCGCAGGCGCAGCCCCGGGCGCGCACCACCCCTGCCCACTGCTTCCAGCCGTTCGCCCAGCCCTAGCCGAGCCCGCCTCGCCATCAGCGCGTGTCCAGACCGGGGAGCAGCAGCGGCCGCGCGGTCGCCTGCCTGGGCGCGCTGCGCGCGGTGTGCACGCACCCGCGCGCGCGCTGCCCTCGGCCCGCAGCCCTCGCTCTCGGTCACCCACGCCTCGCCATGATCCGGCAACCCGTGCCACACTCCTCACACCGTTCTTCGTTTGTTGATCCGTCGTCATCCTCGTTTCGTTCCTCGATTTTACAGATTTACAACGGAAAAACAAATACAATTGAAATTCTAATCTAACCATGGATTTTCTCGTGGTGAAAAACTGATTACAACGTCAAACGACGTATCCCACGAATCAACAAGCCACGAAGAACAACAGCAGTAAAAAACAACGCATATTATTAATCGTACATAAATTAATAATAGAGCCAAGAAATTAATCCTTGGCTCTGATACCAATTGAAGGAATATTAAATTGAATTAACGTTCCACTTTGCCCGATGATCGTTTCTTGGTTATTATTAATTTACCATACAACGATTAATTCCTAACATGCTCCTATGAATTTAACAGCTGCACATAGGTGTTAGGAAAACTTACTTGAGAATCGGGTGCACAAACTGTTGATGATTGCGTCGAAAGGATCTGACTCCAGCTCTGATCTTCTCGACTGTATCCCGCTCAATTCCCAACGTTGGATGGACAACGAGCTATGGAAATTCCCAAGACAGAATGGCGTCCCACGTTTCTGCGCCTCCCTCTGCTCTCAAAAACCCTAATTTTTATCAGTGTATTTTCCTGAGAGCTGACAGCTGTATTTAATAATATAGAAAAAGGGAGGAGGCGCCACTTTCTTAGTGAGGGCCGAAAATTCTGTCTTCTTGGGCTAGGAGACATTGGGCCAGCCCAGGGACCAGATACAAGGAATAAAGATGGGCCTCAAATAAATTAATTTATCCATGGTCAGCCCAGACCATAATTAATTTATAAATATCAGTTCATTCCACTAGAGAACCGATACTGACTTACCCCTTTATTGCCGATGATGAGTCGGGGCTTGTATTTAGACTTATTAAATCTCCGTATTTAAAATATCCGACATCCATTAATTAATTAGAGCTCTGACAGCTTAAATTAATTAATCTCTTAATTATTCCTTAAGCAGTACCACTCAAACTTTATTATTACGCCTGAACTTAATCAACCTGCAGGGTTTAGCGTAATAAACCTTATTGAGCTCCTTAAGGGGATGTCATTATCCTATACCGGATACGGGTACTAATACAGATAATCAAATATAATATATTAACCGCTATCACCCAAGATACAGAGTACTCGAGTGAGTATATAACTTTCACCCATAGTAAGTCAAAGTGATATACGAGTTAACATATATATCTGAATACTTATTAGTATTAAGATTTATAAGTCACCGAGATCTTGATTCTTCACTTAAGTCAGATAGAAGAATACATCTCAAACTGTGGTCCTATCAATACGTAATGACGTACCAGTATAGACAAGTAGCCAAGACAAACTACTTCCATCTATACTGCAGCCTAAACCAATAACTTGTCCTACAGTTATTTCGGCTGTGATCATATTATATCTCTTAAGGTTATTCCAATTATACGATCTTCTGTGATACACCGTATAACCGTATAATCTACTTATATAGAGATAAAGAACATACATATGCAATCATGAACACAATCAGATAGGAGATTGAAAACAGTGAACACATGAATCATTATATACAAGCATAAAAGTTCTTGCTTTCAGTATATAAATCCAACAATCTCCCACTTATACTAAAGCAAAACTTTTAGTATACAATGTGTCTAAATACTAGCTATTACAAAAACTTCACTTCATCTCTCCCACTTATACTGAAAGTTTTTCTCTAAGTGGGTGGCATCAACCGCAATCCCATCCCTCGAGCATGCTTCTCATAGGTCTTTTGCGGTAAGCTTTTCGTGAAAGGATCAGCTAGGTTCTCCAATGTATTAATCTTTTCTACTAGCACATCTCCTCTGTTTACGATTTCTCGTATGATGTGGTACTTTCTCTCTATGTGTTTTGACGCCTTGTGGCTCCTGGGTTCCTTAGAATTTGCCACTGCACCCGAGTTATCACAATAAATTATGATACTCTTAGGCAAATTAGGGACCACTCCTAGATCCAAGAGGTAGTTTCCGGAACCATACAGCCTCCTTAGCAGCTTCCGAAGCAGCTACATACTCGGCTTCCATGGTGGAGTCTGCAATGCACTTCTGCTTTGCACTCCGCCACGATACGGCTCCACCTCCCAAGGTAAACACATAACCAGAGGTAGATCTCTTCTCATCCCGGTCAGCCTAGAAATCCGAATCGGTGTAACCCAAAGGAAATAGACTGTCTGACTGGTAAACTAGCCTATAATCTCGAGTCCTCTTCAGGTACTTGAGAATATGCTTTACCGCAGTCCAGTGTCCTGGTCCAGGGTTCGACTGATATCTTGCGACCATGCCAACGACATAGCAAATATCAGGTCTCGTGCAGAGCATTGCATACATGAGGCTACCTACGGCGGAAGCATAGGGTATCTTCCTCATCTCCTCAACCTCACTAGGCGTCTTAGGACACATGTCCTTAGACAGAGGAATGCCATGTCTAAAAGGTAGCAAGCCTTTCTTGGCATTTTGCATGCTAAAACTGAGAAATCACAGTATCAATGTAAGACGCTTGAGATAAGCTCAACATCCTTTTCTGGCGATCACGAACGACCTTGATCCCCAGGATGTACGCTGCATCTCCTAAGTCTTTCATTTGAAATTGTTCGGATAACCATTTCTTTATGTCTGATAATAGGTCAACATTGTTGCCAATGAGGAGGATATCATCTACATAAAGTGCAAGGAAAACCACGTCACCATTGGCATCTAAACGGTACACGCAACTTTCGTTCTCACAACGAGTAAATGCATAGGATTTAATGACCTCGTCAAAACGTTTGTTCCATGACCTTGAAGCTTGCTTAAGTCCATAAATGGACTTCTTAAGCTTCCACACAAGATGCTCTTCGCCCTTCTTCACAAACCCTTCAGGTTGCTGCATATAGATGTCCCTTCCTTCTTCAAGGAAACCGTTTAGGAAAGCGGTCTTGACATCCATTTGCCAAATCTCAAGGTTCATGTGGGCTGCTATGGCAAGGAGTATTCGGATAGACTTGAGCATGGCAACCGGCGAGAAGGTTTCATCATAATCTATACCCTGTTCCTGGGTATAACCTTTCGCCACTAGTCTAGCTTTAAAAGCTGCGACTTCGCCATCCGAATCTCTCTTTCTCTTGTATACCCACCTACTACCTATAGCTAAAAAGCCATCTGGTAGTTCGGTCTTTTCGTATACATCCATAGCACCCATGGATTCTATCTCAGAAACCATGGCCTCGTACCAAGAATCTGCATCTTGATCTTTCATCGCTTGTCTATAGTTATCGGGGTCGACATCCTTTTGTTCATCAACAGGAAGTAGATCCGAAGATTCTCCCAAGAACATAAATCGATCGGGTTGAACTACAACCCTCCCACTACGACGAAGCGGTGGTGGTACAGCTGTGACAATGGTTTGTGCAGTGTCTTGTGGTGCATTCACTTGCACACTTGGCTGGGGTGATGGAATCGCCTGTCCATTGCCTTCGATTTCTTGAAGGGCAATCTCGGACTTAGACTTGTGGTTATTCATATAATCCTCTTCCAAGAATCGTGCGTTGGTGCTAACAACCACTTTCTGATCCTTAGGATTATAGAAATATCCACCTTTCGTTTCTCTTGGACATCCTATGAACAACATTACTTCGCATCTAGGGTCCAATTTCCTTGCCTCTTTGTCAAGCACATATGCAGGACAACCCCATATCTTTATATGATTCAAGCTGGGCTTACGCCCTGACCATAATTCAGTGGGAGTCTTAGGCACAGACTTGGATGGCACTAGATTCAGCAAGTAAGCCGCTGTTTGCAAGGCATATCCCCAAAACGAAATAGGCAACGATGCATAACTCATCATTGATCGTACCATTTCCAAAAGAGTCCTGTTTCTTCTCTCTGCTACACCATTCTGTTGGGGAGTACCTGGTGCAGTCAATTGGGATGTAATCCTAGAATCTGACAAGTATTGCAAAAACTCGTTCCCGAGGTATTCGCCACCGCGATCAGACCGCAATGACTTGATAGATTTACCCGTTCTCTTCTCCACTTCCGCCTTGAATTCTTTAAATTTCTCAAAGCATTCAGACTTGCGTTGAAGTAGGTAAATATACCCATATCTTGAGTAATCGTCAATGAAAGTGACGAAATACTCATACCCTCCACGAGCTCTAGTGGACATCGGTCTACACAAGTCAGAGTGAATCAATTCTAACACATGCGAGGCCCTATTCCCCTTTGTCTTAAAAGGCCTTGCCGTCATCTTTTCCTCTATACAGGATTCGCAGGTTCTAAATGGAACCGCTTGAAAGTCTTTCAAGATTCCATTTGAAACGAGCCTTTGGATCCTATTTAGATTGATGTGGCCTAATCTTAGGTGCCACGCATGCGTATATTGTTCATGAGAATAATACTTCCTCTTATTCGGATTTGGAAGGATTTGTGATGTAGATGCAACATGGACAGAGTTGTTAATTGGACATGTAATAGTATAGAGAGAGTTGTTCAAAATTCCAGAACAAATAGTCTTGTTATCTCTCATGATAGAAACACCCCTATAAAAAAAAACAGAATATCCATTCAAAACAATTTTGAAACAGAGATTATGTTCCGCCGAAATTCCGGCACATACAAAATATCTCTCAAAACTAAAATGTCATCACCAAAACATAAAGATAAATCTCCAATAGCAATAGCTGCGACCTTCGACGCATTGCCCATGGAGATGGTGATCTCATCACTTGCTAGCTCCCTTGTTGGGTTGAAGCCCTGCAAGGTGTAACAAACATGGTCAGTTGCCCCCGTATCCACTACCCACGAATGAGTACAAAACGAAGCTAAACATGTTTCTGTTACTAAAACTTGTGACGTACCTTGTCCCTTTGCCTTGAGCACTGGACAATCTTTCTTCCAATGCCCAACCTTGCCGCATTTGAAGCACTTTCCCTTGCCCGTTGGCTTCTTCACGTCGCCGGTAAGGCCATCTACTTTGGCTTTACCGCTCCCACTAGCCTCATGGTCATGCTTGCCCTTTGGACCTTTCCACTTCTTTTTCCCGCCTTTCGACGAAGAAGCAGATCCCTTGGCAGCAACAAGGACCTCTTTCCCACGGCCCATCACTCCCTCTGCCGCAACTAGAGCATTCAACAACTCATTAAGAGTGTAGTTGACTTTGCTCATAACGACATTGAGACGGAAGTGCTCAAAAGTTTTGGGGAGAGTATTGAGGATGATATCGACCTTGGCTTCGCCTTCGATACCCCCTCCTAGCAGATCAAGCCTGTCAAACAGATTTGTCATATGCATGACATGATCGTGCACCGAGCTGCCCTCGCTCATTTTACAAGATAAGATTTCTCTCATCAAGTTAAAACGAGCAGACCTCTCGGACTCCCCATAAACCTCGCTGAGATTTAACATGATGGTCGCTGCATCATCCATGACCTGATGCTGGAGTTGCAAATTTTGCGACATAGTCATCATAATATACCACTTGGCCATATTATTCGACTTGTGCCACCTTTTATGCGCCTCACGTTCCGCATCAGTCGACTCATCAGTTAAGGCCGCGGGACGTGGAGTGGTAAGCACAAAACTGTGCTCATCAGCGTCAAGTATGTACATAATATGGCGTTTCCATTCGGTGTAATTAGGACCGATGAGAGGATTGTTTTCTAGAATGTTAATAATAGGAGACATAGACATATCTGAAAGTAAACAAATAAACATGTAAGAACATGAAAAGCATATAGTTCGTAACAATAATATTGTAACCTTTTGATAAAACAATATTAATGAAACCCCCAACTGCCCAAGGAATCTCACGAGTAAGCCACGATCGTGTGGACGTTTACACATGAACCCCTCAACCAGACTATTTTATCTAGTCATTTAATCTCCATCCATGTCAACTTAACCTTTTGACAAAGGAAATTAATAGTTGGATCTTAACTAGACCATATCATATTCAAGAAGGGACTCCCATGGGGAGTTGTACATTGTACTTGAAATGATATCTAAACAGTGACCACAATTTAACCTTGAAAATTAAATTCTCGAAATTAGCATACTCACTAGGACCATACCGCTTTCAATTTAACCTCTTGGTTATCTTATTTAGAATCCACCCTCTAAAGTACTTGTGAAAATTATACGAGTAAGCCACGATCGTGTGGACGTTTACCGCATAACTCCCACTACTTAAATGGATTTAAATATTTTTGATAGAAACCTCAACTTAACAAACTTGTGAAATCCAATATGAAGTAAGCCACGATCGTGTGGACGTTTACTCATATTTTCAATCACTTTGTCTTGAGGCCGCATGTGGAGGTCTAAAAAAATTTTTAAATACTATAAAAATTATTAAAACAGTTTAGTCTTTTTCTTTCAAAAGGTTTGTACATGCTCAAGCACATAATCCTAATCATGCTTTTCTAGAACGCAACATGTAAAACATGCTCGCAGAATTCTAAAACATATTTAGGAAAACGATAAACCTACTAGCATGCTCGTCTAAGCGCAATTAATAAACAAATATTAACAAGCAAAGACGTGCAAAAGCAGGTAAAGAGCATAAGGGATTAACAACCACGACATGCAAAGAACAGTAATAAAAGAATTAAAATTCTTCGTGACCCATTCGTGGAAACCCAACATCTATTCTATTACAAAATAAAATAGAAAAACAGGCCAAAAACTAAAAAACAGCCTGAAAACTTCAAGCCCGTCGTTGGAATTAGGGTTTGGGTCCCCCTAGGGTTTGAGACGCAGCTAGGGTTTGGAAACCCTAGCCGCCGCCGCCCTTGGCAGCCTCCACCGCCGCACATCAGCCCTCAGCGCCGCACAGCAGCACGCCGGTGCTACAGCAGCCAAGGCGCACGCAGCGTCCCGGCGCTGCATCAGCACCGTTCGGGCCTCGGTGCTTCCGGCAGTCCTCGCGCACAGCGGCAGCAGGCGCGCGCGCAGCCACCAGCACCCGGTCGGCAGCCTCCAGCAACAGCAGCAACAGGCGCTCGGCGGCAGCAGCTCCAGCGGACGACAACAGCAACGGCAGCAGCGGCAGTGCGCCGTTCGCCGGGCAGCGCAGCACGCAGAGCGCGCAGGCGCAGCCCCGGGCGCGCACCGCCCCTGCCCACTGCTTCCAGCCGTTCGCCCAGCCCTAGCCGAGCCCGCCTCGCCATCAGCGCGTGTCCAGACCAGGGAGCTGCAGCGGCCGCGCGGTCACCTGCCTGGGCGCGCTGAGCGCGGTGTGCACGCACCCGCGCGCGCGCTGCCTCTCGGCGCCCGCAGCCCCTCGCTCTCGGTCACCCACGCCTCGCCATGATCCGGCAACCCGTGCCGCACTCCTCACACCGTTCTTCGTTTGTTGATCCGTCGTCATCCTCGTTTTGTTCCTCGATTTTACAGATTTACAACGGAAAAACAAATACTCCAATTGAAATTCTAATCTAACCACGGATTTTCTCGTGGTGAAAAACGATTACAACGTCAAACGACGTATCCCACGAATCAACAAGCCACGAAGAACAACAGCAGTAAAAAACAACGCATATTATTAATCGTACATAAATTAATAATAGAGCCAAGAAATTAATCCTGGGCTCTGATACCAATTGAAGGAATATTAAAGTGAATTAACGTTCCACTTTGCCCGATGATCGTTTCTTGGTTATTATTAATTTACCATACAACGATTAATTCCTAACATGCTCCTATGAATTTAACAGCTGCACATAGGTGTTAGGAAAACTTACTTGAGAATCGGGTGCACAAACTGTTGATGATTGCGTCGAAAGGATCTGACTCCAGCTCTGATCTTCTCGACTGTATCCCGCTCAATTCCCAATGTTGGATGGACAACGAGCTATGGAAATTCCCAAGACAGAATGGCGTCCCACGTTTCTGCGCCTCCCTCTGCTCTCAAAAACCCTAATTTTTATCAGTGTATTTTCTTGAGAGCTGACAGCTGTATTTAATAATATAGAAAAAGGGAGGAGGCGCCACTTTCTTAGTGAGGGCCGAAAATTCTGTCTTCTTGGGCTAGGAGACATTGGGCCAGCCCAGGGACCAGATACAAGGAATAAAGATGGGCCTCAAATAAATTAATTTATCCATGGTCAGCCCAGACCATAATTAATTTATAAATATCAGTTCATTCCACTAGAGAACCGATACTGACTTACCCCTTTATTGCCGGTGATGAGTCGGGGCTTGTATTTAGACTTATTAAATCTCCGTATTTAAAATATCCGACATCCATTAATTAATTAGAGCTCTGACAACTTAAATTAATTAATCTCTTAATTATTCCTTAAGCAGTACCACTCAAACTTTATTATTACGCCTGAACTTAATCAACCTGCAGGGTTTAGCGTAATAAACCTTATTGAGCTCCTTAAGGGGATGTCATTATCCTATACCGGATACGGGTACTAATACAGATAATCAAATATCATATATTAACCGCTATCACCCAAGATACAGAGTACTCGAGTTAGTATATAACTTTCACCCATAGTAAGTCAAAGTGATATACGAGTTAACATATATATCTGAATACTTATTAGTATTAAGATTTATAAGTCACCGAGATCTTGATTCTTCACTTAAGTCAGATAGAAGAATACATCTCAAACTGTGGTCCTATCAATACGTAATGACGTACCAGTATAGACAAGTAGCCAAGACAAACTACTTCCATCTATACTGCAGCCTAAACCAATAACTTGTCCTACAGTTATTTCGGCTGTGATCATATTATATCTCTTAAGGTTATTCCAATTATACGATCTTCTGTGATACACCGTATAACCGTATAATCTACTTAAATAGAGATAAAGAACATACATATGCAATCATGAACACAATCAGATAGGAGATTGAAAACAGTGAACACAGGAATCATTATATACAAGAATAAAAGTTCTTGCTTTCAGTATATAAATCCAACAAAAGCAAATTAAGCACAAAACAACCATCCAACACTCAATCTCCTATAAAAATGACATCATATGAATACTAAAAACCATGGAAACATGAGTGTTATCAACTCTCCCAAACTTAAGCCATTGTTCGTCCTCGAATAATGAGAACACAATCAATAACACGAAAGGGTAAGAACTCTAGCTCATCGATGCCTTCGAAAAATAAAGGATAATGGAATTCTCAAATCTTCAATAATCAAGCACAAAATTCACCAATAAACACAACCTATAGCAAAATCAACCTTGACATTCCGAACAATTGAATCTCACACGGAATGTATATCACTCAACTCTCAATTTAATGGAATATATAGGACGTGTATGCTCTCATCGAATTCAATGCAATATAGATCACTTACCATAAGCTTGCCAATCGTTTACAATCTCCATCGCTAATAGTGTGCCAGGACTATATCAGAAAGGTCTTTTTCTTTGGATTATAATGTAAGGATATTGGTTAAGGTAGGGAAATATAGGCTAAGTGACTCAATAAATAACTAAGAACACCAACCTTATAGCTTCACAAATCAAGTATGGAATAAATTCCATCTTCCACCCAACTATATCACCATAAACAGTACAATTCAAGGGATTTAATCATCACAAAACAGAACTAACACTCTTTTATGCTCTCCATTTATTTCCAACAAACAAAGTCAATTTTCTAACAAATTTATCAATAAACACTCGACTTCATACTTTTTTTCTTTTTCTTTTTTTTCTTGAACAATTTTTTTTTTTCACAACTTTTCTAGAGCTTATAAGAGTAAAAAGTAGCACAATATCATCCCTTCTTTTTTTTTTATGACCCACTATGATATTCACCACACAAAGATTCCCATATACTACATCACCCCCTATCATCCGGCTAAAGAATAAAAGCTAAATAGGCTCAAAGTGGATAACAAAGGATAATTTTTTTTCAAGGACAGTGTTTGGGATAATAATGTGATTAACAAAAGATGGCCTAAAATCATCTCCTAATCCTGGGCACAACAGCAACCTCGACACAGAAACCATGGCAAGTTCTAGAAGATCACCACATGCATGACAAAACTCACAACAAAGAATAAACTGTGTATAATAAACAGCTATGGCTCAAAATCTCACAGGTTTATTCAACGTCCAAAAGTCAAGGTCAAAATCACTCTAGAATTATGCAAATTAGTTCCGATTATGCTTAAATCATCAAAGAAAATCAAACTCCAATTTTTTTTTTTCCACATAATTCATCATTGGCATCTCACCAAAAATCTAATGGAGCAATAATCATCTCAAAAACAAAACAATCACACACCACCAACCAAGCAGGATAAAGCAATAAAGCTAACAAAAATAATAAAAGCGATACACATATCTATTCTCACCCCCCTCCCCCAAACTTATTACAGAACATAAGTTCGAAAATAAGTTTGGAGGGATGATGATATGTGTGTCACTACTCACAGAAAAACATGCTCCATGGTGGTAGTATGAACAAGGCGCGAGTTCCCGCATCTTCCAAGCTCAACACTGCACTAAAACACCAAACAAAACAAAGAAACAAAAAGAAACAAAAAGAAACTAAAAGAAAGAAAAACAAAACAAAGAAAAACAGTTGGGTTACCTCCCAACAAGTGCTTAATTTAACGTCTAGAGCTCGACGATACCTCAAAAACTCATGGAGGTCGGAAACAACATTCTAACCATTGGAAAGCTTTTCTACTCTTGGGTGCCATCTCCACAAAAACACTTCTCTTGGCTTGGACATCCTCCACAAGCATTGCCCCCTTCTTATTCTTGTTCCGAAAAATCCGGAATTTCACTTTCTTCTTCTTGGGGGTATGGGTTTTCAATGACCCCCCATCATGTTCCAAAAACAAACACATCTCAAAATTCAGAACTTCTTTTGGCTTTGGAGTTTTTTTCTTGGCTTCATACTTGGGCAGCTCACTCTTCTCAACCTCTTTATCCTCCGAATTTACTAGAAAACTGTCAGCCAAATTAATCACTTCATTCTGGGGAACTTCCTTTGGTGGAGGTTTCTTGAAAATCACAGTTTCCCTATAGGCTCTCAATGTCATCGTCCCCCTTTGCATATCTAGATTTGCTCCACATGTGGCAAGGAAAGGTCTCCTTAATAGCAAATGCATCTTTGGATCCTCCGGAATATCCAACACTACAAAGTCGACTGGGAAGAAAAAATCACTCACCTTCACAAGCACATCTTCCGCAACTCCTAGAGGTTTAGAGCAAGACTTATCAATAAGCTGAATTGTCTTGTTGGTTGGCTTCAAATCCCCTAGCTGCAACTTCCTATAAACTTTGAGAGGCATGACATTTATGCTTGCTCCGGTGTCACACATCACTTTCTCAAACAATGACTTTCCAATCTTCACAGGAATATTGAAGCTGCCCGGATCTTCTCTCTTTGGAGGCAACTGATACTCCTTCACTGCGAGCACCTCCTAAAATTCATTGAATGCACGCTTCTTTTCCATCACATCTTTCACAATTTGCACCTCATTTGGCTTGTTTCTCAAGATCTCCACGGAAGGAATATTCACAGCCAACTTCTTAAATGTCTCCAAAAATTTGGAGCTTTGCTCATCTAATCTTGGCCTCAGGAATGGAAGAGGGGGAGAAACAGAAATACCTTCATCCTCAACTGAATTATCAACCACCCGGATGGAATGACATTGCTGATTTTGCTGAGGCTGTTGATGTTGGCTCTTCGGATTAAACTGAGTGTTTCTAGGAAATTGGCCTGGCTTGTGCTGTGCAGCTGCTTGGTTAGCCATCTGACCAACTTGAGTCTCCAACATCTGCACCTGCTTAGACAACGCTGAAAAATTTTGCTCTATGCTGGAAATTTTGGTCCCCATGTTTGCCGAGTTTGCTTCCATCCCGGTCACCTTCACCAACACTTGCTTCATCATCTCCTCTAGTGAATCCTTCTTCGGCTCATTGATGACTCCTCCACTAGACATAGAAAACCCAGGTGGAGGCTGCAACTCATACTGCTTTTGAAGAGCTTCATATTTCTCCTTAAAATCATCTCTCTCCTCATGCACAACTGAAATTCTTCTCGTAGAATTTCTGTCATTTGGCCATTGATAACTATTAGAGGCCATCTCTTCTATCACACGATAAGCCTCCTTTGTATTTCTATGGAGAAGACATCCACCTGCAGTAGCATCCACCATACTTTTTGTTAGACCAGTCAAACCATTATAAAAGTGAATGATCTGCTGATCCTCCGTGAAACCATGTTGTGGACAGTTCCTGAGCAGCTCACGAAATCTTTCCCAGGCATCATGAATGGTCTCATCTTCAAGCTGGGAAAAGTGAGAAATCTCTGCAATGATTTTCTGAGCTTTAGAAGCAGGAAAGTATTTTGCCAGGAAAGCTCTACACAAATCCTCCCATCCAGTAATAGCACTTTTGTCCAAACTCTTGAACCACTCCTTCGCTCTGTCCCTGAGAGAGAATCCAAACATCTTCATTCTGATGGCATCTGGTGGCACTCCATTCTGCTTAATAGTGTCGCAAATATCGAGAAACTAAGTGATGTGAGCATGTGGGTTTTCAGAAGCAGTTTCACTAAACTGTTCAGCTTGCACCATGTTTATCAATCCCGGCTTCAGCTCAAACGTGGTAGCCTGCACAATCGTTCCCATCTGGCGCCTTGAAATTGATCAACCCGAGGCTGATACATGTGATTCAGTGGTGGCTCTGGTGGAGGAGCCCGGTTGCGCCTGCTCTCCTCTCTCTCTTCATCTAGCTGCCTCTGAAGGTCTGTCACTGCTTGCATAAGAGTTTCAAGATCCAAGTTATTACGTTACTCTGCCATTGCTTGCTTTTCTTTTCGCGGTTGTCTCTTTTATATTGCTTTTCGATTTCCAAATTCAAAGGTACAAGTTGTTCCTTTCCTTTGGATCTAGTGATCATACACTCCTGAGACAACAAACAAAAATCAGAAGCAGAAATTAAAAGCTAAAAATAAAATTAAAACTTATAACGCCTAAAATAATGCTTAAGTCCAGTCAGAAATATTAAAGTAAATTCTAAATAGTCCCCGGCAACGGCGCCAAAAAGTTGATCGCTAATTTCTTAACAACAATAACTGCAACTAAACAGTATAATTGTAGCACGAAAACAGCAAGCAGAGTATCGTATCCACAAGGACTATTATAACGAATCACTCTAAGTAATCCTAAATAAACTCTAGTAATATTCAGGCAAACTCAAATAAGAATGAAGAATAAAACTAAAATCAAAACAAAGCAAATAAAATAGGATAAAAACTCAAATAATAACAGACTCTGACCCTAGGGATGTACTTTTACTAATTAATTACATGCATTTAATCTATTGATTCAATTACCAATTTAATCCAACCCTGATGAGAGATCACAGAACTTTTCACAAGCTTCTCTAACGAACACCTATGAAAGTAGATTAATTTACCCCCCTTCAAATTCAAGACTCCAAGGAATAAATTAACTCACAAGCGTACACAAAGAATAGCTCCTTATAGTTTCACCTATCCCATTCAAGACTCAAGGCTACTACTATAACATGCATTCCTGAATCGGCTGAACAATTATCGCATTCAAGTCTTCAAATCGAACAACTAAACATGTAAATTATTGGCCAAATAATTCACAAGAAATTAAGCACCAGGAATCATGAATCACAAGTTTGAGACGCAGCTAGGGTTTGGAAACCCTAGTCGCCGCCGCCCTTGGCAGCCTCCACCGCCGCACAGCAGCACGCCGGTGCTGCAGCAGCCAAGGCGCACGCAGCGTCCCGGCGCTGACAGCAGCCCGGCGCTGCATCACAAGTTGGAGGGCAAATTGATATCAATAAATCATACACACATAATTAATCAGCTATGTACAAACCCTAGGTTCAGATAAAAGAACTAGCCAGACATCGTAAAATAAATCAAAAGCATAAATAAAAAGAACACAATTGAAAGAACTGAATTATATAAAAACCGAATAAGAACAATTGTAGCGGCTTGAATCTTCAATCTTGTGGAAATCCAATCCAAACAGTAAAAACTGAAAGCAATAAATTCTAAAGCTATGAAACTGAAAAATAAAAGCTGGGAACCCTAGATAGGTCAAAAGAAGACCTATTTATAGTGTCAGAGTAAAATACAGTGTTTGAAACCCAGAAGAACTCCAAAAACGCGCAAAACTAAAAAAATCGGGTAGCCGACGACCTGCCCGGCGACCCATCCGGCGGTCGCCGGCTCGAGCACAAAAAATCTTCATCACACGGCGATCACCGCATCTCTTCCACCGTTCCAGAAGGCTCGGCGACCCAGGCGGCGGTCGCCGGTCAGGTCGCCGGAAATCCTTCTTCGGGCGGTGGTCAACGGTGTTTGACCGCCGAGTTCTGACAGCTGCGTGCGATATTTTTGTTTCGGCCATAATATTCTCGTCTGAACTAAGATTTGTGATCCGTTTGCGCTCACGAACTTCTATCGAGACGATCTACAACTTTCATTTCAGCACAGTTTTCCAAATTCGAAGTAAGCACAAAACAACCATCCAACACTCAATTTCCTATAAAAATGACATCATATGAATACTAAAAACCATGGAAACATGAGTGTTATCAGTTGCCGGGGATGGTTTTAGCCTTTTTAATTGTGTCACTTTACTTTCTATTTTTACTTGCTTTATTTTTTTACTTTTTCGTGTTACTTTTACTCTTTCCCTCCGGTGCGTTTAATCCGTGTGTTAAGTGTTGTGTATGTAGGGACGCCGTAGTCTGAAAAGAAAACTGATGTCTCACTTGGACAACACGAACTCGGGGATTTTCAGACAAAACTGCATCAAAGAAGTTGTTGCAGACAGAGCAGACGATTCTGAGTCTGGTTCTGACGGAAAGGTGCACGACAGAGCTGACGAGTTCTACTCTGGTTCTGGCTCTAGCGCAGACTCTGACCGCGTAGAGCAGTCCTTAGAACAGGGAGGACTGTTCGAGAGATACATCCCGTGTGTCCATGCCCTAAGCTTAATGTAGGAATTCTATGACGAAATATCTTGATATTTGGGATTACATCAACCTTGTGGTGGAAGCAATTCCCAAGTTTGGAGTCATACAGATCCAATACCATGAAGTCATTTAAACTTTGGCGAAATTGCCTGGACATATTAAGATTGGGCATAACTCCCAAATACAAGTGAATTCTCCTCTTGAGAGAGCCCTTCAATCCTTCATACAAGCGACCATGTCAGTCATTCAATCGACACAACAGGATGTTGAGTTTGTTGACGCAACAGTGAAATGCTTTGAGACTCACGTCAATCAAGTTGTTAGTTGGGTGAGAAAAATGGTACGACAGAGCAAGGGAGAAGATCTCGACATGGAGGTAGATGACAACAATGACAAGGAGTTAACTATGGAAGAGCCAATTGCTGAGACGCTAATGTGGCCCAAGACCGAGGAGGTCCCTGTTTCTTTGTCAGATGGCGATGAACTAATCTATTTGTTGGATGAGGATGTGATAGAGTTAGAGTGTTTGGCAAATTTAGAGGAAGATTCCACAGAGATGTTGGAAGAGCCTGGATTGGCCATTACCAAGACCCTAAGTGATGCCAAGCAAAATCAAATAATTACACCCTTTATTTCTTTGGTTGTTCATTTTTATTATATCATTGCCTCTGACACGTTTTTCTCCAATAATTTTATGCAGGGACGTGACTATGATGCACAAGAGGTGAACTACACATGTGAGAATAGGACGACCATGATTCCATCTATTTCATCAACTCTTAGATCAGTGGCAATGGATGATGAAGATGAAATGGTCCGGATAATGGAGTGGTTCAAGCTTGAGTTTGATTTCGGATAACACCTGCTGTTGTCGAGCTCTAGACGTTAATCAGAGCGCTTTGTGGGAGGCAACCCACAGTTGGTTTTGTTTTATTTACGTTTTGCTTGTTCTTTTGCTTTCTGTTTCTATTTTCCTTATTTTGGTGCTTGTTCGGTTGCTTTGATTTCTTTTTGGTTGTTCTTGTTTATGGCAGAAGAGTACTTTCCCAGCACTACAATTCCACTCTGGCGCTGAAATTCCCCTCTGAAATCCCAGCGCTGAACTTCCACTCTGACTAGGCTGCCAGTGCTGAAGAGAGCCACCAGCTCTGACACTGCGGCCAGCGCTGACTTTACACTCTGCCGAGCCCTTAAAGCCAAGGCAGCAAACCCTAATTTTCGCCGCCTCTCACAGTGCTTATGCTTTTCAGTGCCCATGATCAGGGACGTCTTCTAACTCTTATATCTTTTGCCCTGAGGACATGGCTTACTTTATGTGTGGGGGGGTACTTGTTTTGATGCGTGCTTTTTGCTTATGATGTTGATGTTAGGCGATTGGTCCCTCTGTTCTTAGTTTATGCTTGGAGGCTTGCTAATTTTTATGAATTTGTGGAAGAGATGTTTTTGATGTGAATTTCGGGTTTGTGATTGAATGGTGGTTATTCTGGTTTTACTCTTGATATATGTCTCTTGTTTGTGCAAAGAATTATGAGTTTTGTTGCAATACGGTTGTAAGTAAATAATATGTGATTTGTCCGGTAGATGCTAGAGGAAGTGTTGTCATTGTGATTGCCTACGATCGTATCCTTATCTGTGAAATGTTTGATTGCTGAAAATTCTGCTAGCTCTGAAAATCTGGCCAACTCTGAAAAACGTGACAGCTCTGAGTCTCTGCTCCTCTAGTTTAACTATGAGCATGGGAAACCACGTGAGAAAACTTTGGATTACATCCAAATGGTTTTATTTCACGAATTATGGCTCAACTGTCGAAATTTAAGTGATTAAGCACACAAAGTGTGAAAAAGGAAAGGTTGTGAAATGGAGATACTGATTATAAAGGCGATCACATTAGTGAATTCACTTCTAGCGGAGAATTGGGTCTGATCGAATTATTTGAATGACTGCTGACTCAACCTAAACACTACGTTAGATTGACTCGCAATAGGACGAGATCTATTGTAATGTGTAAGCTAATCCAAGTCGTTTCTCAAAGAAGATCTTAAAGGGCTTTTAATTATATCGCAAGAAAGCAGTAAAGAAAAGCAGTAAAGGTTGGTTTAAAAACGGTAAACTTAAACGTGAAAAGTAAACTTGAACGTAAACTTAAACTAGTAAATTTAACTAGGCAAGAAACTATTAAACCCTAGACAAGAATTAAACGCTTAAAGAATTTAAACGAACTTAAGAATTTAAAGACTTGTAAATTAAAGCTTCTAATCTACTAGGCATGAAACTAAAGTGCAGAATATAAAGGAAAACATAAACATAATGAAAACACATAATTAAAATTGCATAATTGAAATTGCATAATTTAAAGTGCAGAATTGAAATAGCATAATTTAAAGCAACACATAATTTAAACAAAGCAAGTAAATAAAAATAAATACGGAATACCATAAACGTCTCGAGAAGCAACCTATCACTTGATTACAACTCTAAACGGAAAACTAAAGTAAAACTTGAATTAAAAGCTAACTAAGAACGAAATCTAGAAAAACTTAAAGAACTATGAAAGCAATAAAAACCTAAATCTTTTGCTGCCTAGCGGAAGAATGAATCTCAAAAGACGGAACAAAGATTAGGGAAAAGGGATGAATATTACAATGAATATCAAGACCCTATTTATAGACTTCATTCCAACCCTAATTATCATAAAACTCGCCTTACAAAACTGGACTCTTAAGGAAATAGAATCGTGCATTCAAAGGTAAGTCCAGCTGAATCGTGCTCTGCAAGTAATCTTGGCTCTGGCGAGAAATTGTAGCTCTGGCGAGAAATCATTAACTCAGGAAACGTAAGCGAACTCTGGAAAGGTATGATAGAGCTGGAAGTCAGCTCTGGAATTAGCAAGCTCTGGCAAGTATGGCAGAGCTGGAAGTCAGCTCTGGATATGTTGACTCTGGCAAAATAGTCAGCTCTCTCGATTCTTCCCAGTTCTGGAATGTGTTTACTCTGGTGCGTAAGTCAGCTCTGTCGAGTTTAGCTCTGCTCTGACAAGTTTGTTCTGCTATGGAGATTTCAGCTCTGATAGTGGAGTTCAGCTCTGACTATGAAGTCAGCTCTGCTCTGGTATTTCATCTCAGCTCTGCTCTGCTCTGGCGCGGGCTTTTCAGCTCTGAACACCATTTTGCGCCTAAGTACGCAATTTTGACCCAAAATCTCCAACATCACACTCTTCCATCTATAAAATCAGAATCTCCTGCAAAGCATAAAACAAACCATAAACGCACCAATTTCCAGGATATTTAACTTAAAATAAGCACATGCAAACCCTCGAATTTAGAACAATTAAGCATAAATCAACTGCTGTGTTGCTTCTTAAACTTTGAGTTACTTGCATGATAGGAGAGATATATGTTGATTGGAAAATTTTGAATTGACTTGTTGAATGATTGAATGGAAATTATCATCGTGAAACGCTCTCTTCCTTAGATTCATACGGATTTTGCTTGAGGACAAGCAAAAGGCTAAGTGTGGGGGGGGGTTGATTTATGCCTAATTGTTCTTAATTTGGGGGTTTGATTATGCTATTTATGAGTTAAATATTCTGGAAGTTGGTGCGTTTATGAGTTTGTTTAATGCTTTGTAGGAGCTTTTGATAAAATAGGAGGAAGAACGTTTTGTTCGAGTTTTTGGATCAGAAATGGCTATTTTGGGCTCAAAGTGGTGTCCAGAGCTGACAGCACATACTCTGTTGTCTCGCCAGAGCTGACAGAGCTTAAGTCCATTCGTCAGAATGGATTTTCTGTGTCAGAGCCAGAGCTGAGTTCCAGAACCGACCAATCTCGACAGAGCGGACCTTCCAGACTTCCTTGCCAGAGCTGGCATTCATGTATGCAGAGCTAAATCTACAGAGCTGGCATTTATTCGTCCAGAGCTGATACATCTCCAGAGCTGACAAACTCCAGAGCTACCTACGCCAACACTTTTCCAGAGCTGGCAATCTCCTTATCCAGAGCTGACTACTTCTACAGAGCTGATTTTCCAGCTCTGCCATGACTTTCCAGCTCTGCCATGACTCGCCAGAGCTGCCAAGACTTGCCGAGCAAGTTATCCAGTGCAATCCCCTGTGCGCGCACGCTGCCTTGATGTCTATCTCTTAGGCCCAGTTTGGCTGGGCCGTACTTGATGGTCATTAGGGTTGATGAAGGGTGGTCTATAAAAAGGGGTGAACGTTCATGATCAAGATCAAGAACAATCTTCTGCCTCCGGCACTTTACTTCTTTTGCCTTTGGGAATTATTGATCTTCCGTTTTGGTGAAATAAGAAATAATACGGTAAATAAAAGCAGTAAACGTGTAGTAGCCCGCTCTTTTATATATATTAAATCCAGTATTTTGTGTTTATTATTTTTTCATCAGTGAATGGAACCGATTATTATCCGGATATGAATTCAGCTTATGATCCTGAATTTATATTATTGAAGCAGTCAGTGATGTTTTTCAAAAGTTATAACTGGCTTAGCGAAGTCATGTTATTTATTGAGCGAGATGAGACTATCGATTATATTATTTATAATTACTTAAGTTGTGGATTATTTCCGACTCATGAGTTAATTAAATCTGCGGATTTAATTTAGACATCAGAACAGCGAATGAATTAAATCTACGGATTTAATTTAGATTCATTTTACAACCTGTAAATTCTAGCAAGGCGGGAAATCATATGTCGAAACACAGGATTTATTTAAAAGGTTAGACAGTATCAAAGCAGATACGAGCACGTGATTCATATTACAATTACAAAAGCACCGAGATATACGAATATATCTCATTTATTCACCACAATCAACCTCCATTTCTATCTTCTAAATTACACCAACACTAAGTACCAAAAGGAAATAACAGAATAAGAAAAGGGAAAAGGAAAAGTGGGCTGCAAAGGCAGTCACCACTGCACTCTTTCCTCCTGCTCCACCGCCTATTTTGCACCTTTTGACTAAGCACACTCAAGCGTGCATACCACATCCAACCACCTCAGCCGCAACCTATGACTATACCTCCTCTAAAGGCAGATACATTTTGATTTCCTTGTAGTATCAGCCAACATCCATCCTTAGTTCACCAGAATTCGAAGAAAGAAAGAGAGGAGGAGACTTCATTTACTGCATCCAAAACTCCAAGCAAATCCCCACTGAACTAAAGGAAAACGCATCAGCTAATCAAGCACGAAATACACAAGGTATTCACACCATCTCAGTTCAGTTTAAATCCATGCTTCATACCATCAAGCATACATTCAGTTGTATAGAAATACATATGCAGCAAACATAGAATGATAAAGAACTAGATGATTAGCCCAATCACAGTTTATATATGTTTCTTCACATGAGTCAGACGATGAGAATTCTTATGACATTAGCAAACCACAGTTCCTAGTTTAATCTCTAACTTTATCAAAATAGGAACACAGAACAGACCCCTTTAACTTCAAACCACACACCATTGTTTATATAAAGACTTATACAAAGAAGAAGAGGACGATAGAACAAAGACTTAGCTTTTAGAAGGGCGGTTGCTCCGTTCGGTCGAAGCTGAGCCGACGATGGCAACGGCAAATACTTGCTGCTCCATCGAACTCCGACAACAGCAGCGGATCGGCGGGCCTTCACCTGCCGCCGGGAGGAACAGCAACAATGGTCCAAAGGCAGCAGCGGCGCGGTGAGAGGCGTAGGCCTTCTTACTCCAGTCGCCGGAAACTCAGGAACATCAAAGCGGAAGCGGAATGGCTGAGGGAGGAGACCAACCGGTTTCAGGGACCGGAGTAGAACTTACACGACGACGAAGGAGCTTCCGTTGGCATCGGAACTAGGCGCAGGGACAGCTGACGCCGGCAAGATCAGATCTTGGCCGAGAAAGAGAGAGAGCGGCCGGCACCGCCCGATTCCATGTTTGAGACGAGGGAGACGAACGGCGCTGCTTCCAGGAGGCGACCGCTCGCCGGATTCCAGACGGAGGTGCGACAGCGGCGATGATTTCCAGAATCAGGGCTCGATGATGGGCTCTGGGATGCCGGGGTTTCATGAGTCGCCGGTCGAAGCTGACCGGAGCAGTGATGGCTGAACGGCTGAGGAAGAAGAAGCCGGCCGATTTTTGGGAGGGCCGATCGAACGCTGAGTTTGAAAAGGGGCGAGCAGCTCCTTGAGAGAGAGAAAAGAGAGAGAAAGGCGTGAATTGTTTTGAGAAAGAGAGAGAGTCCGATAGTTTGTGAGAGAAAGAGAGAGAGTTGGGCTTTAAAATTTTAATTGTTTGGGCTTTCCTCTACTTTTATGTGGGCCGAATTTTGAGCTTGTTTTTTTTAAATTGGGCTTCCAATTTTAATTATTTTGGGCCTCACCTTTTAATTGTTGTGGGCCAAAGACTTTTAAGTTCGGGCTTGATTTTAATTGCTTGGGCTTTCACAGTTAAATTCGAATTGGGCCAGTCTTTTATTTAATTGGCACTTCTCATTAATTCTATTGGGCTCGATTTAATTAAGGAGTTGGGCTGATGCATATTTTATGATGGGCTATTATTCTAGTCCCACTAATATATTTCGTTGGGCCAGTTTAATTCATCATTTTGGCCGATTAAATTGTCTTTTTGGGCTAAGATTAATTCTTTTTAAGTCCACATTAATTATTTTTGGACCCTATTTTAATTGTTTTGGGTCGAAGACTTTTAAGTTGGGCTTTAATTCTTTTAAAGCTTGAGCTGAAGTTACTCCTTTGAGCTAAGCCTAGCAGTATCAATTTTTGATGGAGCCCAATTATTTATCAGTGGGTGAGCCGATTCGTATTCAGTAAATGAGCCGCCCAGTTTATTAATTATTGTTTTGGACTTCAGACTTTAAAGCGAGCTGACATTGTTTATTTCATTAAAGCCACTTGTTTATTTAATTAATTGGCTACTCTCTTTTGATGCCTATTAATTATTTGAGGTTACGCTAGTAATGATGCTTCTATCGAAAAGCCCGATAATTTTTACGAGATCACACCTCGATTAAAGCCGAGTTAGTTCTTTATTTTCGATCGAGTACACATGCGAGATCTATTTTACAATTAGAATATTCCGATGGGAAAGGAAGAATCACATCTCTATTCGACCGCGTTGGACAGAAGTTAGTTAAATCTATTAACGAGGATAAATAGTAGGATGCCCCGAACATCGTTCGAACATGTTAGTTCATGCATACAAGATTCATGCATAGTTAAATTACGATTTCTCATTAATTGAGAATTTTCCTTGAGGCAATGTCTTATTTTATATTCTCGCAATAAAGGTCAAGTGGGAGAGCAATAACTAGATTAAGAGCCACTACACCACAACAAGAGTTACTATCAGGTGGGCATTACTTTCATATATATCAAAATGAGTTTAAATGTTACGTTCAAGCAAGTTATTTCATGATAAAATCTTTGAGTTAAAGTTATTTCAAGTATTGTCTTGCCATAAAATGTTTCAATTTTAGTATGATATCTATCTGCTTTGGCTTCGCCAATGATGCAATCGAATTCGGGTCCTGAGCAGTTGATAGCTATCCTGTCAGGGCTAGTGTACACCAGTGACCGTGAGTCATCTAGCGGGTTGGCCGGTCAAGTGACCGTGAGAGGTGGCCACCTCTCCGGCACACAGTTCCAGATATGATAGATTACAAGAGAACTTAGTCTGCAGACGAACTTTAAGAATCACAAATGAACTTAGTAAGCTTGGGCCTTTTAGCGAAAAAACTCCCTTGCTGTACTGTTTATGATGGCATGACAATTTACAGTTTTGAAGCATGTATTTTTATACCTAGGCTTACGTGCCCACTGAGTGCTTTTGTACTCAGCCCTGCAGATGTTTTCTAAATGTGCAGGTTGAGCTGATGTGATGATGGTGTTGCAATGAGCGGAGTCTCCAGGGTTGTTAATAAATAGTTAACCTGTCTAGAATATGTCTTCATACATATGTCTAGCTACTTTCCGCTGCAAGATGTTGATGTTATAGTATGTTATGTCATACTTTGAGTCTTAAGAGAATGATTTCATATGATGTATAACTTGATTAATGATATTAATTAAGTTTTATGTTGTCTTTCATAGACTATTTTCAATTGAGTATTAATGAATAAAAATGACGAGTTTTAATAAGATGAGTAAGTTTTAAGGCTATAAATGACGCCCCTTTTCTTCCCCTTCTTCTTTAACCCCATCCCTAGTCGTAGATCACTCGGCTTAACTATCCTTAGTTAGGGCGGGCTGTGACAGAGTGGTATCAGAGCGAAGGAAAGCTCTGAATTAGAAGTCTTGAGTTTAGTCTAGAATGAGTCACTAGACTAATAGTTATTAACAACCGTGAGCTCAGCGCACCATCACACCAGGCTCAACGAGGTATGTAAAAATTCAAAGTTTATTTGACGTTAAATTTTGAAGAGCATGATGTTGAGGTTATATGATGAGTTATGATGTTACACTTTAAAGGTGCATAGTTTGAGTTTGAGGATGACAACATGATTAATAATGAGTTATTATGTTGTAAGAGCATATGTTGATGTTACATGATGAATCATGAGAGCGTTTATATCATATGATGTTATATGATTGATGATGCATAATTATGAGTTATGATGTGATGTATTTGAGATGTTTTGTGATGGGAATTGTTTGAGCAGTTGTGATAAGTCACGATGATTTAGATGAAGGAATCTAATGTCATTGTTAAGAGAGATTTTTTTTTTACTAAGTAGAAGGATGAAATGAGAACTTAGAGCTAAAGCTTGAGAGAATTAGCAATTGCTTTAAGTACTTGTTGGTTTGAGTTATGAGTTTGAGTTATGAGCTTGAGTATAATAGCATGATTAATGATGAGTTATTAGCATGCTGCAATGAGATATTGTACGATATGTTGAGTTATTTTGTGACGCGAGTTTTGCTCACGCAACCTTAATGGTACTTGAGGAGGTATCATGAGCCATAGTCTTTGGAGATGGCTTTGAGAGAGAATTGTTGAGTTGTCTTACTGAGTCACGATGATTTAGATTAAGGGATCTAATATCATTGTTTAGAGAGATTCCCTACTAAGTAAAGACGGGACGAGATGAGAATTTAGATGTTTTGAGCTTGAGTTTTAAGATAACAGTACTACTTAATAGGAGTTTTGCTAAGTTATGTTTTGTTTATTTCTGTTGCTGGAGCCAAGTAGAGTTAGTTCCTAGAGTCACCTTTAAGTTCTCCTTATAGGTTGGCCATGACTGTTGGCACCGCACGAAAGTGGACTGTTGTGAGATCGAACTCAGGAAAGATCGGATACGAGGACGAGGCGTACAGTATGTGGTACAGAGATACCCTAGCAGATTTTCAAACACATGTTCATAGACTATGAAAGGATGAAAGCCTTATGGTTGTTACTAGACTGGATGGCATCGTGCACCTAGTCCCCGTGCTACCAATCGAGTGGTAGGATTGAGCAAGGAAGAAAGCCACTCAATATGATGGGACATGTCGTCTTGAGCATTGGACCCACAGGAGATGGGATTTGTTACAGATACCCAGATTTTCTATGCGGATCTACTGACCGGATGCTTGTTTTCTACCAGGGACTCTAGAAGAGTGTAGTAGATATCGAGTCGATCCTTGAGTATCAGTTACCAAAGATGATAAAATGATAAACGATAATGAGGATGAGAAGTAGCCGAGGAGGGCTAGAGTTGATGAGGATGAGAAGAGAAGTCGATGTAGGCTAGAGCTAAGGATGATCTTGAGAGTATGCGCGGTACACCCTCGTTTTTGATTAGTTGCAATTACATTGCGATGTATATAACTTACTTAGGAGATACTGGTACTTGAGATTTTGACATGATGATAGATAAGCATGCGAATTTAGTACCCTACTGATGTTAAATAGATGGATGTTCCTAGTGTGCTAAAGTAGCAACTAGATGAGTTAACTGGTAGCAATTACCGTAGGAGGTCCAGACCGAGACATAGTACTATTAATGGTGTCGATTTAGAAGGGACATTACGATAGATACTATGGTTTTTGTAGGGTTTAAATAACCCCTTTATGTAAGCCCACTAAAAAGAGGCATTCTACTGATGGATATATTAGGTTGACCAGAGTGGTCTTTTTGTTAGCATTTCGTGAGTGCTTATTGCCTTACAGATGAATGTTAAGGTGACCGTGAGGGTTTCCTTAAAGTTGAGTTAGTAAATTGAACTTGAGTTTTGAGGATGCTTAGAGCGTTGGTCGAGTTGAGTTTTCCTTTTGTGATTTCAAAAATGCCTCAAAGATGTCATCAAGAGTGTGATGTGAAGGATAGGCGGGATAATATTCCGCCACCACCACCGCAACATGAGAGGAGAGTCGAAAAATATTGAACTTTCGAAACAAGAGTCTAGAACATAGGACCCTGAGTTTAAGCTTTTAGCTTGCTGGTGTGAACTTAAGTTTTGTTATGTATAGTATGTTGAGGGTTTAGAAGACACAGAATTTCCAAGTTCGGGATAGTATATCCCGTGTGACTGGGGAGTGATTATGTTGGACCTGGCCAGTCCGCATGATCTAAATCTCAGTAGACGTTAACTGGGTTTATAAACCCATGTGTTTCAACTTTCGGTTGAAAAGCCAGATGGGTTCTTACTCTAGGTCATTTTTGTTCGACCTGGTAGTTACTTCATTCTACCCTCTGGTCATTCATTTGAGTCTCTTGAACAATTTGTTTTGATGTCGTTCTAGTGTTGAACCCTTACAACTTTTGAGTTATCCTAGTAGATTCTTTTGATGTATAAGACTAGTGAGAGGCACGTCAGAAGACTTTAACACCCGAGCAACTGGTAAACTACACCTGAGAACAATTCAAGGCTACTCTTGAGAAATATGTACCAAGGAGTACAGTAAGCAGCAAGAGGCTGACTATCGAAGTTTGATGCAAGGAAAGAAATCGGTTGTAGAGTATAACCGAGAATTCTGTGAGCTATCACGATTTGCTCATCAGAAGATGGATACTGATGATGAGATGTCTGAGTTTTATGTGCCGGTTTAAGGCAAGACTTTAAGGTAGTATTGGGCAAGTTATTGGATGCATCAGTTAGAATCCTGTTTAATACAGGAGCCTCGCATTCTTTAAGTGTTTGAAGCATGTTACCTTCAAACTCGAACCAAAACGAGCTAGTCCCAAGTTGAGAGTAATCACTCCTGTAGGAAGAGCTACTACAGTTTCTCACATGATTTCTAAATTAGAGTTTGAGTTAGGATCACTAAAGATGAAAACAAGAACCTTGCACTTAATGCCTATGTGGAACGTAGACATTATTCTAAGGATGGACTGGTGACTCATCCAAAAACACCTAACGGATGGACTCGAATTTATACGAGGTCGTCCTAGGGTGGTAAGGTGACTCAAGTCGTCTCACAAGGAAGACTTAGCAGGGCTCTAATCGTATTGCTCACAAGAAACTTAAAAGAAATCTAAACACTCTAATCGGGTAATTGGGTCTGACACTTTCTCTCCGATTAACTAATGCGTAATTAAAATAAAGCATATAAAGTTAACTAGGCAAAAGATAGGAAGCCAATAAGAACGCAAGAAGGTAAACAAAGCTAAGGTTCTAAACTAGCAATCTAGAAAGCAATCATCAATTCAACACCATAAACAACGATTATCTAGGCGAAATAACATATTAACATTTAATCAAATGAATGTTAAGCAAACACACACAATCAAAGAGAATTCCGCAAGTAACTCAGCGACGAACTAACTAGAACATGGCATTTGAACATTAACGAAATCAACTAGAGTTTCCAACTCCAACACTAAACCAAACGATCATAAACTTGTAAACATCAAAGATTAATAACTACCTAGGCAAGAAACTCAATCAAGCATAAGATTCTAATGCAAAGAAAATCTTAATCTCCATAAAAAGAAATATCTAAACCTTCAACAACAAAAAGGGAAAAACGTAAGCAATAGCAACGAACTACGAATCACGTAGATTATCTAAACTCAACGACAATAATCTCCAATCATCACATCCATCAAAAGTATAAAACAACGATTCAATTAACCAAAGGATTCATATAATCCAAAATTATCTAAACTCAACAATAATAATCTCCAATCATCACATTCATCAAAGCATAAAACACAAAACTTAATTAACCAAAAGATTCATATAACCAAGAGAATATAGAATCAACAACAATGATCTTCAATCATCATAATCATCAAAGACAAGAAACAAAAGATTCAATAACCAAAGGATTCATAAAACAAAGAGAATCAAAAGGAGTTCTTACAAAACGTAGCAATCCAAGGAAATCCAATCCGATGAAATGTTAATTGACATCCAAAGCAATCCAATGAATCCACAATCGAAAGTAATTGTTTTGAAACTCTAAAAACCCAAAGAAAATGGTGGAAATCGCCCCTAGAGGTTGCTGGAGACGAGAATGATAAAGTAAAACCCTAGAAAGGGGTTTTTAATCGAAAAAACGTACTGTCGGATCTGCACAGAGGCGGCCGCCGCCGTGTAACGGCGCCGCCGTGAGGGCCTTTCGCAGAATGGGCACGGCGGCCGCCGTCCCACGGCGCCCGCCGTCTACTGCAATGCGCAGCGGTTTTGTTTTGGCCTGTTCTCCCTCGTTTCAAGTCGGATTTTGGATCCGTTTTCGCCTACGAACTCGTATCAAGACAAACTTCGATTCTTATTCAAACCAATCAACTAAATTCTGACTTTATTTTTGTCCACATATCAATCAATTTGAGCACAAAATCCTGAGACCACAAAATTAGCACAAAAGCTCAAATCATTCAACTCTTAAGTGAAAGAGACCAAAATAAAAGTCAATATAAGACGTAAATACCCAGAGATTCATCACAAAATAGGGCTAAACAACCCCCCCACACTTGATCCTTTGCTTGTCCTCAAGCAAAGTCACGACACCAAAAGATAGTTCACAAGAAAACTTCCTCACCATTCACATCTCCAACCAATCTAAGTCTCTTAGCCATTCACATTCCTCACGAGATGTTCATTGTTAAGATTTTAAGAAGCAACAACCACATGATACAATTCAATCCGATCAGACCCAATTCTCCGCTAGAGGTGAATTCCCTAATGTGATTGCCTTTATAATCAAATCCCATTTTCCTTGAAGATGATAAACATTCAAACCAAAAATAATTTTATACATCTTTCTTTTAAAGGTGATGTTATTCCATTCTCAATAGATGGGCCAACTTTCGTGAGATCAACACTTTTGGAGGTAATCCAAAATGTTCTCACGTGGTTTTCCATGCTCATAACACTACCGTCAGAGGAGCAGAGACCCAGAGCTATAGAAAACTTCACAACAAACCAACATTCAAACTCAAGGGATAAGATCGTAGGCTATCACAATGAAAACACTCCCTCTAGCATCTACCGGACAAATCACGTCAAGAATAGCTCATAAGGGTGTTGCATCCAAAACATTAAACAACTTACATCAAGAGAGGAATATGCATAGCCTGAGAGACAAAGATAGCAACCAAGCCAACACAAAGCATGAAATTTACTTGTGAACAAATCATCAAAGTGTGCATTATTACTTGAAGCCAAACAACAATCAAGATAAAGGAGACCATTTGCCCCACACAAGAAAGCCCAAAAACACAACAAAAAGGCACCCATAGGATCACAACTACCAACAAACACCCTCCCCCCCACACACTTAAACTCTGGCACTGTCCTCAGTGCAAACAAAAAGAGGGGTGAAGGAGGAAACTTCCCTAAATTCCGATCCAGTGGTGAGTCTGTAGTGTCCCACGATGTTTGCCTCTCTCTCATTCAAAGAACAAGCAGTCTCCAACGCAACAACCTGCACCAAACAACAGATGCAACAAATCACAACACAAACAAAACGACAGAAAAATGAAACCAGAAAAAGCAAGAAAACATGGGTTGCCTCCCATGCAGCGCTAGTTTTTAAGTCGCCAGCCCGACTAAGAAGGTCCCTTAACCAAAATCCGATTGGAGCTCCAGCTGTCTTAGCGCCCTTGTAAACACATCTTTTTGAATTGCAGCTGCGGGTCCTCCAAATGAGCGTTCCATGCTCATATCATGAGATGCTCCTCTATCCACCCATCCAAGGAGATTGAGTGACATAACCTCATCGAGCTTCTCTTCCAGTGGCAAGGCAGACAGGAAGCCTTGCTCTATGTCATATTCCTCGTGCAGCTTATCCAGAGATTCATGCTCAATGTCAGCCTCATCCTGCAGGTTAGCAAGGAATTCCTCCACGATCTCGTCCTCCTCTTGCAGCTGATTAAGGAATTCCTGCACAATATAGTTCTCATCCAAAGCATCAAATGCTTCAACATAAGAGCAGGTTTGAATTAAGCGAGTGGGGGTAGTAGGTTTTTGATCAAAAACAGAGAATGTTACCGCTCTACCCGCCCCCTACCATACTTACAGTTCCCGTACCCACATCGATGCGAGTACGGGTGGTAGCCATAAAGGGTCGGCCAAGTAGCACGAGATGCCCATTCTCGCCTCTAATCCCTTTTCCCTCATCAAGTACAACAAAATCAGTGAAAACACTAATCCCCCTCACGACCACCTCAACATCCTCAACAAGGCCTCGTGGGCTGCTAATGGAGCCGTCAGCTAGCTCTATCTTAATGTTCGTGCATTTCAGCTCTTTATTTCCCAACCTCTCAAAAATATCAAGCGGCATCAAATTGACTGCCGCGCCCAAATCAAGCATTCCCAAAACCTTTTCAACCCCACCTAAGCTAATATCAAAAATAAAGCTACCTGGATCTCCTTGCTTGGGTGGTGGTTGGTCTAGTGCAACAGTGACGGGTGGCAGTGGCTCACTGGGGCATTGGGTAGCCTTGATTGCCTGCACAGTTTTGCTTCTCCATCTCCCCATGGTTATTGGGGCCTTGTCCTTGACTACCTCAACGGCATGAGCTTGATGCGGCTGTTTGTCCTGGTTTGGGAACTTTCCGGTCGGCTGTTCTTGCTGCAGCTGATTCAGGGCTCCTGTAAGTTGCCCAACTGTAGTCTCGAGACGCTTGATGGTAGCACTCTGAGACTCCATGTTCTGTTTGGTCATCTCCATGAAAGACTGCATGGTGTCCTCGAGAGACGGCTTCTGTGGTTGAGCTTGCTTCTGAAACTGTTGGGGAGCATTCTGGTATTGCTGCTGCTGCTGCTGCTGAAAATTCCCTTGTTGTATAGGAAACTGTTGATACTGCTGATACTGCGGGGGCTGCTGTTGCTGATAAGCTTGAGTGTAGTTCTGCTGCTGAGCTCTCCAACCCGAGTTGGAATTTTGTTGCCCTTGATTAAACACGGGCCTCTGTTCAAATTGAGGCCTCCCCGGATAGCTCTGAGCAGCATAGACCTCTGCTTCTCCTTCAGGTGTGCATTCCCCCATGCGATGGCACGCGTTGGTTCCATGACCAAAATCGCCACATATGCCACATCCTTCTGCTGGTGGCGCATGAACTGGTGGAGCCTTCACCTGGTTCATCGTGAGGTGTTGTACTTGCCTCATCAGGTCCGCTACTTGCTTCTGAAGCTCATTGTTGGGAGCTACTGCATTGGCTTCAACCCTCCTTCCTCTAACTGATTTCTGTTGAGAACTCGCGGCAAGTGTTTCGAAAATCCCTTTGAGCTCATCAGCTGTCTTCCGGGCAATGTTGCCCCCTGCTGTACTGTCCACCATAAACTGTGCCGTCTGGATCAATCCGTCATAGAAGAACTGCATCAACATGACGGGTGATAGCTGGTGCTGCGGGCACTGGCGGAGGAGCTCTTGGAATCTCTCCCAAGCCTCGTGGAAAGGCTCGTCAGCTCCTTGCATGAAGTCCATAATTTGGCTCCTAATCTCTTGAGTCTTGTGATTAGGGTAGTACTTGAGCATGAACTTCTCACACGCCTCTCCCCATGTAGTGATGGAGTTCGGCGGCAGGGACAGCAACCACGTTCTCGCCCGGTCCTTGAGTGCGTAGGGCAAGCACTTGAGTCTCAACTGATCCTCGGTGAGTTCCAGCAGTGGGAAGGTCTGCACTTGGGTGCAGAAATCACGGATGAACTGCAAGGCGTCCTCACTGGGCATCCCATAAAAGAGCGGCAACAGGTTTGAATCATTGGGCTTCAGATTATAATTTCGGACCGCCGTGGGAAGCACTATAGCTGACGTGCTAGTGGTCCCAATAACTGGTCTGGAAAAATCTCCCATGTACTGAACATTCTTCTCCGCCATTGCTTCTTGGTCAGGATTGGGCCAAGCTTCTTCTTCTTTTTCAGAATGCACTGAAAGTGTCTCCTCAAAAGCTTCCAGAATGGGATTGGAAGCAATTCTCTCTTCACAATTTTTCTCTCGAAACTGTGATTCCACAAAACTTCTCGAACTGGACTCGGACTCCTTCTCCAGGCTTGAAAGAACCTCCCGAGGTCGATGAATGTTGTCGTAGTAAGGTGCAAGCTTTCTCTTCAAGCTTCTACGTCCTTGCATACACAACACGAACAAACAAATCAAACGCACCGGAGGGAGAAAATAACCGAGTCAAAAGAAATAAACAAAAATAAACACGGAAAACAATGCAACACAATCAAATGCCTAAAGCCTTCCCCGGCAACGGCGCCAAAATTTGACTCATCCAAAAACACCTAACGGATGGACTCGAATTTATACGAGGTCGTCCTAGGGTGGTAAGGTGACTCAAGTCGTCTCACAAGGAAGACTTAGCAGGGCTCTAATCGTATTGCTCACAAGAAACTTAAAAGAAATCTAAACACTCTAATCGGGTAATTGGGTCTGACACTTTCTCTCCGATTAACTAATGCGTAATTAAAATAAAGCATATAAAGTTAACTAGGCAAAAGATAGGAAGCCAATAAGAACGCAAGAAGGTAAACAAAGCTAAGGTTCTAAACTAGCAATCTAGAAAGCAATCATCAATTCAACACCATAAACAACGATTATCTAGGCGAAATAACATATTAACATTTAATCAAATGAATGTTAAGCAAAC
The DNA here is from genome assembly GCF_028751815.1 of Salvia miltiorrhiza. Taxonomy (NCBI): domain Eukaryota; kingdom Viridiplantae; phylum Streptophyta; class Magnoliopsida; order Lamiales; family Lamiaceae; genus Salvia; species Salvia miltiorrhiza. Next base: position 30,943,978 of record NC_080390.1, on the reverse strand, counting down.
ACACACAATCAAAGAGAATTCCGCAAGTAACTCAGCGACGAACTAACTAGAACATGGCATTTGAACATTAACGAAATCAACTAGAGTTTCCAACTCCAACACTAAACCAAACGATCATAAACTTGTAAACATCAAAGATTAATAACTACCTAGGCAAGAAACTCAATCAAGCATAAGATTCTAATGCAAAGAAAATCTTAATCTCCATAAAAAGAAATATCTAAACCTTCAACAACAAAAAGGGAAAAACGTAAGCAATAGCAACGAACTACGAATCACGTAGATTATCTAAACTCAACGACAATAATCTCCAATCATCACATCCATCAAAAGTATAAAACAACGATTCAATTAACCAAAGGATTCATATAATCCAAAATTATCTAAACTCAACAATAATAATCTCCAATCATCACATTCATCAAAGCATAAAACACAAAACTTAATTAACCAAAAGATTCATATAACCAAGAGAATATAGAATCAACAACAATGATCTTCAATCATCATAATCATCAAAGACAAGAAACAAAAGATTCAATAACCAAAGGATTCATAAAACAAAGAGAATCAAAAGGAGTTCTTACAAAACGTAGCAATTCAAGGAAATCCAATCCGATGAAATGTTAATTGACATCCAAAGCAATCCAATGAATCCACAATCGAAAGTAATTGTTTTGAAACTCTAAAAACCCAAAGAAAATGGTGGAAATCGCCCCTAGAGGTTGCTGGAGACGAGAATGATAAAGTAAAACCCTAGAAAGGGGTTTTTAATCGAAAAAACGTACTGTCGGATCTGCACAGAGGCGGCCGCCGCCGTGTAACGGCGCCGCCGTGAGGGCCTTTCGCAGAATGGGCACGGCGGCCGCCGTCCCACGGCGCCCGCCGTCTACTGCAATGCGCAGCGGTTTTGTTTTGGCCTGTTCTCCCTCGTTTCAAGTCGGATTTTGGATCCGTTTTCGCCTACGAACTCGTATCGAGACAAACTTCGATTCTTATTCAAACCAATCAACTAAATTCTGACTTTATTTTTGTCCACATATCAATCAATTTGAGCACAAAATCCTGAGACCACAAAATTAGCACAAAAGCTCAAATCATTCAACTCTTAAGTGAAAGAGACCAAAATAAAAGTCAATATAAGACGTAAATACCCAGAGATTCATCACAAAATAGGGCTAAACAACTGGTTAGCAGAGAACTTTGCCCCGATTGATTGTTAGAAGAGACAGATAACTTTCCAACCACCTGGGAAGGAACAAACATGTTTTCACGACATTGATAGAAAGAAGAGAATTCCAATCATTTCGGCACTTCAGGCGTCGAAATTGGTAAAAAAGAAAGGAGCACAAGCTTACCTAGTTTACTTGAATGATGAAGGAGAATCAAGTAAATACTTTGAGGATGTAGTAGTGGTAAGGGAATATAGAGATGTATTTCCCGAGGTCTTACCAGGATTGCCACCAACAAGATAGTTGGAGTTCACTATCGACCTAGAACCTGGATCAGCACTAGTGTCGAAGGCACCCTATAGAATGGCGCCTAAGGAGCTACAAGAGCTGAAGATTCAGCTACAAGAATTGCTCGAGTTAGGTTTTATTAGACGTAGTGTATCCCCGTGGGGAGCACCAGTCTTTTTGTCAAAAAGAAAGATGACACGTTGAGAATGTGCATAGATTATCGAGAACTGAATAAATTGACACTCAAGAACAAATATCCTTTGCCGAGGATAGATGACTTGTTTGATCAATTACGAGGAGCGAGTTTTTCTTGAAAGTTGACTTGAGATCATAATACCACTAGTTCAAATTTTGACAGGAGGATACACTTAAGACAGCTTTTCAAATGAGGTATGAGCACTATGAGTTCATAGTTATGCCATTCGGTTTGACGAAGGCACCAGTAGTTTTCATGGATCACATGAATTGAGTTTTCATCGATAACGGGATAAATTTGTCCTAGTTTTCATAGATGATATTCTCATCTATTCGAAGAATGAGCAGGAGCTCCAAAACATTTGAAAACGATGTTGGAAACACTAAGAGTTGAGAAGCTTTTTGCCAAATTCACCAAGTGCGAGTTTTGGTTGAACAAAGTAACTTTACTAGGACATGTTATATCATCTGAAGGAATTAAAGTTGACCCCGTCAAGGTACAAGCTGTACATGAGTGGAGATCACCAACTACGCCTAACAAGATTCTCAACTTTTTAGGCTTAGCAGGATACTATCAGAGGTTTATTGAAGGATTTTCCACGATAGCAAGACCGATGACACAATTACTTAGAAAATAAGCTAAATACAATTGGAAAGAGGAGTGTGAAAAGAGTTTTTAAGAGCTTAAAGGAAATTGACTACAGCACCAGTGCTGATAGTCCTAGAAATGGATAAAGAGTATACCATCTACGCAGATGCGTTAGAGAGTGGGCTAGGATGTGTTTTGATGCAAGAAGAAAGAGTTATAGTCTATGCATCACGATAACTTAGACCCCACGAGATAAATTATCCAACTCATGATTTAGAGCTTGCAGCCGTTGTGCATGCCCTGAAAATTTGGAGACATCATCTCTACGGAGTTAGATGTGAGATTTTCACGGACCACAAAACTTTGAAATACTTTTTCAAGCATAAGGATATTAACATGAGGCAAAGGAGATGGCTCGAATTAGTAAATAATGTTAACTGTGACATTAACTATCACCCTGGCAAGGCCAATGTAGTAGCCAATGCATTGAGCCGAAAGGGTCTCGTCAAAGTAAGGATGTCTTCTCACGAGAGAGGATGAGCTTATAAAGGACTTTGACAAGATGAGGATAGAGATGATAAAACCACCAGGGACGATAACGAGTATTGTTGCGACGATGACTAGTTTAAAAAAAAAAAAAAATGGTGATTGAAGCACAAGGAAAGATGAGACAATGAACAAGTTACGAGAAAGGATAAGAGCATGAGATCTCAAGAGTTACCAAAAAGCATCAGACAATGCTATTTTATTTGAGGAGAGAATATGCATTTTCCGCGATGATGAATTTAAGAATACGATCATGAGTGAGACTCATGACACGCCTTACATCGCCCACCCAGGAGGCACAAAGATGTATCAGGTTGTGAAAAATAGATTTTTGTGGGACGGAATGAAATGAGACATAGCTTCGTTTGTAGAGCGATGCTTAGCTTGTCAGCAAGTGAAAGCATTACACCAACGACCCTATGGGAAGTTAAAACCGTTGGAGATTCCCGAGTGGAAATGAGATCACATATCGATGGATTTTGTGATAGCTTTACCGAAAAGTCAATGAGGAAATACAGCAATTTGGGTGATTGTAGATCGACTAACAAAATCTGCACATTTCATATCGATCCTAATCGCGTATGGACCAGATAAGTTAGCACAACTGTATGTTCGTGACATTATAAGATTGCATTGAGTACCGGTGTAGATCACCTCAAAATATATATATATATATATGTATATATATATATATATATTACATCACGTTTTTGGATGAGTTACAGAAAGAGTTGGGTACAAGGATGAATTTTAGCATAGCAGACGATAGAAGATATGATAAGAACTACTATCCTTGATAGAGGAGTAAATCGGGAGAATGTGTTGCCACTAATTGAGTTTGCCTATAAGATGTGAGACAAAGTTTCGAGATAGGAGACAAAGTTTTCTTGAAGGTTTCACCCTCAAAGGGGATGAATAGATTTGGAGTTAAAGGACAGCTTAGACCCAGAGTTATAAGTCCTTACGAGATATTGCAAAAGATAGGTCCAATAGCGTATAGGATGGCTTTGTCACCTAGCTTTGGAAATGTGCATAACGTATTTCACGTGTCACAATTGAGAGGATATATATTTTCGACCCAAACCATGTGGTTTACTAAGAAGAAATGATCTTAGAAACAGACTTGAGTTATGAAGAGAGATCTCAGAGGATGCTAGATCATAAAATTCGGCAATTGAGTAATAAGTCGATTGCATTGGATAAAGTCCAATGGAGATATAATTATTTAGAAAGAAGTGGAAAGAGAGCTTGAAAACAAGATGAAAGAAAAATACCCCGAGTTGTTTTAGCAGAGATATGCAAATTTCGGGACGAAATTTTTGTTAAGAGGGGTAGTATGTAGTAGCCCGCTCTTTTATATATATTAAATCCAGTATTTTGTGTTTATTATTTTTTCATCAGTGAATGGAACCGATTATTATCCGGATATGAATTCAGCTTATGATCCTGAATTTATATTATTGAAGCAGTCAGTGATGTTTTTCAAAAGTTATAACTGGCTTAGCGAAGTCATGTTATTTATTGAGCGAGATGAGACTATCGATTATATTATTTATAATTACTTAAGTTGTGGATTATTTCCGACTCATGAGTTAATTAAATCTGCGGATTTAATTTAGACATCAGAACAGCGAATGAATTAAATCTACGGATTTAATTTAGATTCATTTTACAACCTGTAAATTCTAGCAAGGCGGGAAATCATATGTCGAAACACAGGATTTATTTAAAAGGTTAGACAGTATCAAAGCAGATACGAGCACGTGATTCATATTACAATTACAAAAGCACCGAGATATACGAATATATCTCATTTATTCACCACAATCAACCTCCATTTCTATCTTCTAAATTACACCAACACTAAGTACCAAAAGGAAATAACAGAATAAGAAAAGGGAAAAGGAAAAGTGGGCTGCAAAGGCAGTCACCACTGCACTCTTTCCTCCTGCTCCACCGCCTATTTTGCACCTTTTGACTAAGCACACTCAAGCGTGCATACCACATCCAACCACCTCAGCCGCAATCTATGACTATACCTCCTCTAAAGGCAGATACATTTTGATTTCCTTGTAGTATCAGCCAACATCCATCCTTAGTTCACCAGAATTCGAAGAAAGAAAGAGAGGAGGAGACTTCATTTACTGCATCCAAAACTCCAAGCAAATCCCCACTGAACTAAAGGAAAACGCATCAGCTAATCAAGCACGAAATACACAAGGTATTCACACCATCTCAGTTCAGTTTAAATCCATGCTTCATACCATCAAGCATACATTCAGTTGTATAGAAATACATATGCAGCAAACATAGAATGATAAAGAACTAGATGATTAGCCCAATCACAGTTTATATATGTTTCTTCACATGAGTCAGACGATGAGAATTCTTATGACATTAGCAAACCACAGTTCCTAGTTTAATCTCTAACTTTATCAAAATAGGAACACAGAACAGACCCCTTTAACTTCAAACCACACACCATTGTTTATATAAAGACTTATACAAAGAAGAAGAGGACGATAGAACAAAGACTTAGCTTTTAGAAGGGCGGTTGCTCCGTTCGGTCGAAGCTGAGCCGACGATGGCAACGGCAAATACTTGCTGCTCCATCGAACTCCGACAACAGCAGCGGATCGGCGGGCCTTCACCTGCCGCCGGGAGGAACAGCAGCAATGGTCCAAAGGCAGCAGCGGCGCGGTGAGAGGCGTAGGCCTTCTTACTCCAGTCGCCGGAAACTCAGGAACATCAAAGCGGAAGCGGAATGGCTGAGGGAGGAGACCAACCGGTTTCAGGGACCGGAGCAGAACTTACACGACGACGAAGGAGCTTCCGTTGGCATCGGAACTAGGCGCAGGGACAGCTGACGCCGGCAAGATCAGATCTTGGCCGAGAAAGAGAGAGAGCGGCCGGCACCGCCCGATTCCATGTTTGAGACGAGGGAGACGAACGGCGTTGCTTCCAGGAGGCGACCGCTCGCCGGATTCCAGACGGAGGTGCGACAGCGGCGATGATTTCCAGAATCAGGGCTCGATGATGGGCTCTGGGATGCCGGGGTTTCATGAGTCGCCGGTCGAAGCTGACCGGAGCAGTGATGGCTGAACGGCTGAGGAAGAAGAAGCCGGCCGATTTTTGGGAGGGCCGATCGAACGCTGAGTTTGAAAAGGGGCGAGCAGCTCCTTGAGAGAGAGAAAAGAGAGAGAAAGGCGTGAATTGTTTTGAGAAAGAGAGAGAGTCCGATAGTTTGTGAGAGAAAGAGAGAGAGTTGGGCTTTAAAATTTTAATTGTTTGGGCTTTCCTCTACTTTTATGTGGGCCGAATTTTGAGCTTGTTTTTTTTAAATTGGGCTTCCAATTTTAATTATTTTGGGCCTCACCTTTTAATTGTTGTGGCCCAAAGACTTTTAAGTTCGGGCTTGATTTTAATTGCTTGGGCTTTCACAGTTAAATTCGAATTGGGCCAGTCTTTTATTTAATTGGCCCTTCTCATTAATTCTATTGGGCTCGATTTAATTAAGGAGTTGGGCTGATGCATATTTTATGATGGGCTATTATTCTAGTCCCATTTATATTTCGTTGGGCCAGTTTAATTCATCATTTTGGCCGATTAAATTGTCTTTTTGGGCTAAGATTAATTCTTTTTAAGTCCACATTAATTATTTTTGGACCCTATTTTAATTGTTTTGGGTCGAAGACTTTTAAGTTGGGCTTTAATTCTTTTAAAGCTTGAGCTGAAGTTACTCCTTTGAGCTAAGCCTAGCAGTATCAATTTTTGATGGAGCCCAATTATTTATCAGTGGGTGAGCCGATTCGTATTCAGTAAATGAGCCGCCCAGTTTATTAATTATTGTTTTGGACTTCAGACTTTAAAGCGAGCTGACATTGTTTATTTCATTAAAGCCACTTGTTTATTTAATTAATTGGCTACTCTCTTTTGATGCCTATTAATTATTTGAGGTTACGCTAGTAATGATGCTTCTATCGAAAAGCCCGATAATTTTTACGAGATCACACCTCGATTAAAGCCGAGTTAGTTCTTTATTTTCGATCGAGTACACATGCGAGATCTATTTTACAATTAGAATATTCCGATGGGAAAGGAAGAATCACATCTCTATTCGACCGCGTTGGACGGAAGTTAGTTAAATCTATTAACGAGGATAAATAGTAGGATGCCCCGAACATCGTTCGAACATGTTAGTTCATGCATACAAGATTCATGCATAGTTAAATTACGATTTCTCATTAATTGAGAATTTTCCTTGAGGCAATGTCTTATTTTATATTCTCGCAATAAAGGTCAAGTGGGAGAGCAATAACTAGATTAAGAGCCACTACACCACAACAAGAGTTACTATCAGGTGGGCATTACTTTCATATATATCAAAATGAGTTTAAATGTTACGTTCAAGCAAGTTATTTCATGATAAAATCTTTGAGTTAAAGTTATTTCAAGTATTGTCTTGCCATAAAATGTTTCAATTTTAGTATGATATCTATCTGCTTTGGCTTCGCCAATGATGCAATCGAATTCGGGTCCTGAGCAGTTGATAGCTATCCTGTCAGGGCTAGTGTACACCAGTGACCGTGAGTCATCTAGCGGGTTGGCCGGTCAAGTGACCGTGAGAGGTGGCCACCTCTCCGGCACACAGTTCCAGATATGATAGATTACAAGAGAACTTAGTCTGCAGACGAACTTTAAGAATCACAAATGAACTTAGTAAGCTTGGGCCTTTTAGCGAAAAAACTCCCTTGCTGTACTGTTTATGATGGCATGACAATTTACAGTTTTGAAGCATGTATTTTTATACCTAGGCTTACGTGCCCACTGAGTGCTTTTGTACTCAGCCCTGCAGATGTTTTCTAAATGTGCAGGTTGAGCTGATGTGATGATGGTGTTGCAATGAGCGGAGTCTCCAGGGTTGTTAATAAATAGTTAACCTGTCTAGAATATGTCTTCATACATATGTCTAGCTACTTTCCGCTGCAAGATGTTGATGTTATAGTATGTTATGTCATACTTTGAGTCTTAAGAGAATGATTTCATATGATGTATAACTTGATTAATGATATTAATTAAGTTTTATGTTGTCTTTCATAGACTATTTTCAATTGAGTATTAATGAATAAAAATGACGAGTTTTAATAAGATGAGTAAGTTTTAAGGCTATAAATGACGCCCCTTTTCTTCCCCTTCTTCTTTAACCCCATCCCTAGTCGTAGATCACTCGGCTTAACTATCCTTAGTTAGGGCGGGCTGTGACAAAACGACACCGGATTTACGTGGTTCGGTCGAGAAGACCTACGTCCACGGGGGTTTTGGGGGTTTTTCACTATAATTGAGAGAGTATTTTACAGTTTACAAGTTGAGGCTAGAAAAATGACTCTCTTCTCTAATCCATGCATCAAGGCCCTATTTATAAGCATGAACATAAACTTAAGGCCCCTGGGCCCATTAGACCCCTAAAGCCTATTAGCCCAATGAATCAAGCCCAAGCCCCGTTATTCTAATCTACATCTTGAAATTGAGCCATCAAAGCTGGAAATCGGAGCCGAGCTGAGCCGAGCCGGGAGTCAGGGCAATCCTGTATCAAATATCAGAAATAACCACAATAACAATAATAATAATAATAATCATAACTAGAAATATTCCCGTTATGTTTGGTACAAGCGCTGGTGCATATTTCAGTCCTCATCACCTACTCCCCCTAGTCTGGTTGAACCGGGTATTCTTCGTGTTCAGCCAGCGAAGTATTGTTAAAGCCAGCGCTGTGCTGTTTTCCTTAATCCCTGCAAATTATGAAGACATAAGAGTTTTAATACTGTAAGAAAGCAAAGATAAGCATTTTTCCCTTGACTTTAGAATTTGTAGTTCCAAGTTAGATTTCCTACTTGTTTGTTGAATGTTGACAAAGATAAATAATTTTCATTTCTTTGGGCGCATAAGAAGACCAGCGCTGAGAATACCCCATATTGAATACTTTGCATAGATAAGCAATATAAATGCTTTGTGTTGGATGAATCAGAAGACCGTTGCAAGAATACCCGAATAATATAGGAAGACCCATGTCGAAGTTGAGAAATATGATACTCTGATCATGTGAGAAAACCCGTCATAAATATTTGTCGAGTCTGAACAATATACCCTGTTGTTGAGCGCGTAAGAAATCCAGCGCGTGAGAAGACCAATAGATAATCCGCGCGTAAGAAAACCAGCGCACGAGAAGACCGATGGATGACAGTAGCTCGCCAAAAGGCGGCTTATTTCTCGCTGAGCAGCGAGTAAAATATCAAAGCAGCCCATAGAGCAGAGGCGCAAAACAGTGTAGCCCGTAGAGTAGAGCAGAGCATCCCATAGAGTAGGGTAGAGCAGCCACAAAGTAGCGAAGAGCATTGAAATCATAGCAGAGCATTGAAATCACGGCAGAGCATTGGGATCACGGCAGAGCATTGAAATCGCGACAGAGCATTGAAATCTCGGCAGAGCATTGGAATCACGGCAGAACATTGAAGCCACGACAGAGCATTGAAATCACGGCAGAGCATTGAAGCCACGGCAGAGCATTGAAGTCACGACAGAGCATTGAAATCATGGCAGAGCATTGAAGCCACGATAGAGTATTGAAACAACGGCAGAACATTGGAATCCCGCACTGTGGCAGAGCATTAGGATCACGAACGGTGGCAGAGCATTGGGGTCACGGACGGTGGCAGAGCATTCCTCTGCTGCTTCCCTCCTTTGTATGCATTCCTTTGGTGCTTCCCTCCTTTGTGTGCATTCCTTTGCTGCTTCCCTCCTTGCCGGCTGGAACACTCTGCGCGGAGCATGGAAGACCTGGGGGGTGCAACCAACTTTCGCAGCTTACGATTGAACAGTAACCCTCTGCGCGGAGCATGGAGGACCCGGAGGGTGAAACCAACTTTCGCGGCTTACGATTGAACAGTAACCCTCTGCGCGGAGCATGGAAGACCCGGGGGGTGCAACCAACTTTCGCGGCTTACGATTGAACAGTAACCCTCTGCGCGGAGCATGGAAGACCCGGGGGGTGCAACCAACTTTTGCGGCTTACGATTGAACAGTAACCCTCTGCGCGGAGCATGGAAGACCCGGGGGGGTGCAACCAACTTTCGCGGCTTACGATTATTGGAACAACTCGCTAAACAGCGATTAGCACTCTTTTGCTCCCTCCCGAGTGAATGCTGGTTGTGGGTGTACACCCTACTCCCCCCTCTGGTGACATGTGCATGCCTCGCAAAAACATGTCAAGTGTGTGTGTTTGGTGCTCATGCTTGTGATGATTGTGAGAGAGTTAGCATAATTATAATTCCCAAGTAACATAATTCAAGTTGCATTTCAAGCCCTAACACATATGCAGAAGGTGTGCAGCTTCCAAGATGATGTTGTGATTACATAAATCTCATCAAAGTTCAGCGAAGTACCTGAATTAGCACTTACAAGTGGTTTACCGTTTTCATGTTATGGCGGTTCCCATATTTTGTTCAAAGCTTTCCCAAATTTAATTGCCCTGTGCTACAAGATCTCTTAGGCACAGATATTAGTACAAATATGAAGGCTCCTAAAGGCAGAGTTGTAAATCAACTTAGTAAAGAATTAGGAACCCTTGAACTTATAATATATTCATGCATTTGATCAAATGATGGGGCACATATAAACTCTGGATTCTGAGCCCACTACATTAGTACAGCCAACAGATTTCCTACTAACCATCCAAAGTAGATGTACCAATATCTTGCTTAGGAGAAAATCATGTCCCAATGGACCAAAGACAAGACTGGTATTGGCGCAGAGACCAAGTTGTCGGCATTTAGCAGCTGGAGATCAGTTGCTATCCCAGAGTTATAATTGCTCAAATTCAACTCTGATTTTTTTTTGGGGCTTTCGGCTATAACAGCCCGATTAACGATGGGTGATGATTGCTGCTTAACGGCAATTTCGCCGAAATCTGGAAAAATAAAGATAGTAGATGGTTTCGACTTGAGCTGGGATTTGATTTTGGGGAAAGGTTTTGCATGATTTCAGAAATTGGAGAACATGATTTTCGATGAACAGTGATGAATAGTGATGAACAGTGACTTGAAAACAATAAATCTCACGCCTTAGCTCGATTTTCCCACAGACGGCGCCAGATGGTGAAACGAGAAATAATACGGTAAATAAAAGCAGTAAACGACACCGGATTTACGTGGTTCGGTCGAGAAGACCTACGTCCACGGGGGTTTTGGGGGTTTTCCACTATAATTGAGAGAGTATTTTACAGTTTACAAGTTGAGGCTTGAAAAATTACTCTCTTCCCTAATCTATGCATCAAGGCCCTATTTATAAGCATGAACATAAACTTAAGGCCCTTGGGCCCAATAGACCCCTAAAGCCCATTAGCACAATGAATCAAGCCCAAGCCCCGTTATTCTAATCTACATCTTGAAATTGAGCCATCAAAGCTGGAAAGCGGAGCCGAGCTGAGCCGAGCCGGGAGTCAGGGCAATCCTGTATCAAATATTCCCGTTATGTTTGGCACAGCGCTGGTGCATATTTTAGTCCTCATCACGTTTAGGCAATCAAAACACTTAGGGTTTTCGAGTTTTCATTGTTCTTCGAGTTTTCGAGATTTTTGTTCTAGTTAGATTTCATCTTTGTTTTGCTTTACTTTTCTGTTTCGAGTTGTTATCAAGTGATAGTGATTTCATCCTCGCAACGTTTTATGGTATTTCGTATTTACTTTAATTTCTTTGCATCGTTATGAATTCTGTTAAGCTTTCAATTTGTGATTTCTTTTATGTCAATTAGATTAGAACCTTTTAGTTACAAGTATTTAAATTCTTAGTCTAGTAGCGTTTAAATTCTTAGTCGCGTTTACTTTACCGTTTAATTCTGCCTAGGGTTTAATAGTTTATTTCTACTTAAGTATTTAGTTTAATTCTTTTCCGCCTAGTTAAGTTTAAGTTTAAGTTTTAAGTTTAATTTACAAGCATTAGTTTAATTCCTTTTCGCCTAGTTAATTCTTAAGTTTATTTTCAAGTTAAGTTTTAATTCCAAGCTTTAGTTTAATTTTACAGTTTTCAATCCAACCTTTACTGATTTCTTGTGATACAATTAGAAGCACTTTAAGATCTTCCTTGAGAGACGACTTTGGGTCAACTTACCATTACTAGAGTGTCCTTGTCCTATTGCAAGTCAATCTAGAGGTGTTTTAGGTTGAGTCAGCTGTCGTGAACAATCGCAACCTGAAAGTCATAACCAACGTAAGAAGTGTCAAAAATAACCACCTCCTCAGTGGAAAGAATAAGAGAAAAAGAGATATCCTGATGCACAAAAATCAAAATATTTGAAGAGTGCTCCTTGCGGACGTTTTGATGTGCCGGAGTAAGACGAAGAGAGGTCCAAAAGAAAGCCTCAATATTCTGAAATTGAGACTTGGGTTCAATAATACCCATGATCGAAGGATGATGGGTGTTGCAGTAAGAAAATAGAAGATAACGAGCTGTGGTGTTGAGCCCGCGAATATTCCATGAAAGAATATTCAATATTAATCTGATCATACAATCGCATTCCTGAGTTTGGAAATTCATCATAGAAATTGTATTCTAAACTAATTTAAAATTTATGACCAGTATATATATATATATATATATATATATATTTTGCAAAGTAAAAATAGTATTCTCATTTAAAATACTAGATGTACTTAAAAATAGAGGTATTGGCCTGTAAATATTCAAACTTTTCCTATTTTCTGGTTTTACGCCCCAACTTAAAAATCTACCTATAAATACCTGAACTTCGTATTTTTTTCTGATTTTGCACCCATCGCATTTTTACCCCCAAATAGTTGCTGACATGACAATTGGATTGACCCAAACCCTACAATTACATGTTCTAGATCTATATTGGCAACAAACTTATCTTTTTCATTATGCACTTCAAACTTCTCTCAGTAACGATTTAAGGGTAAAAATTCGTTGGTTGCAAAATAAAAAATAAAAATACAAAGTTCAAGTATTTATAAGTAGATTTTAAAATTAGGGTGCAAAACCAAGAAATGGACAAAGTAAAAATAGTATTCTCATTTAAAGTACTAAATGTACTTAAAAATAAGTGATAATACAGTTTGGATGAATTTCCAAACTAGAAAAAATGACAAAAGAAAACAACAATTAAATATTTACAGGAATACAATCATTAGAGTGCGAGCTTCAATCATGAAGAAAAGCATAGAAAAAAGACGGATAATGTGATTTCATCCATTTCTATGAGCAATACTCGATAATTTCCACAATCCTTTGGGTATTTGATGTTATTGAAGTATTGGAATAACAGTAAAGAGCAACAACAGCTATGCACACGTGTCAAAGATTAGTTACACAATTAGTTGTAGTTTGTTGTAACAGTCTCTCTCTTCTTCACAACTTCTGTAGATATATAGCTATGTAAATTTCTCTTTATAATTCAGTTTTTTATAATGAAATGAAATCTCTATTCTCATCTCAAGAGCTTAGTTCACCTTAACATGGTATCTAGAGCTTCTTTTCGAGAAATCAGATTTGTCACAACAAATTCGTGTGGAAATTTGCTCTATCTTTTGGTTTCTTCCTCATCAATTTTCTGATTTCTCTATCTTTTTTTCTTTGATCCTGCATTTTTCCATAGCTATGACAAATAATTACAATCAAGCTTCCGCTCAATCATCTCCTTTACCAAATCTACATCATCTTCTCCTTCGTTTAGATCGGAGCAATTACGTCTACTGGCGCATTCAAGTGTTAAGCACAATTCGTGCTCATGTACTAGAAGATCTAATCTCATCGGCTACTGCTCCACCACCACAGTTGCTACCTCCGAATCAAAACGCGCCGATCAATTAAGTGCTACAGGACACCACATTCAAGATGATGAACTTGGAGACTATATACTCAATGGTTGTAGACCAGAGTTCGAAGCTATGGTTATTAATCTAATGCATCGAACTGAATCTCAATCTCTTCAGGAAATGCAGTATGCTCTGCAGTCACATGAAATTCGTCTTCAACAATCTGCATACATCATTGATCCTATGGCTCACTATGTGCAAAGAGGTCGTGGTACACGAGTCAGGGGCATGATTGGAAAGAGCACCAGATTTACTGGAAAATCTATAATTGTTTGTCAGTTATCTGGCAAAATAGGTCATGTTGCAGCTAAATGCTTTAAAAGATTTGATGTTTCCTTTTCTGGTGCAGATGCTCAAACCTCCTCACCTCAAGCATATATAACTGATCTACATCAGCTTCCAGAGTATCAGTTTGATGAAGAAGCATGCATATGGTATGTGGATAGTGGAGCCACAAACCACATTACAAATGATATAAACAATTTGTAGCTTCACACACCATATACTGGGGCAGAGCATCTCACAGTTGGTGATGGTAAGACAATTCCTATCACATCTGTTGGTCAATCTTTAATACAGTCACATTCCTCTGCTCCTACATCTCTTCTTCTGAATAATATCCTCTTTGCTCCACAAATTACCAAAAATCTTCTAAGTATCTCCCAGTTTACTAAGGATAACAATGTGATATTTGAATTTCATGATACTTGTTGTCTTGTGAAGGACAAGAAGAACATCACAACTCTGCTGAAGACAACTCTACATAAAGGCTTGTATCAACTTGATTTGTCTCAATTTCAAGCTAGGTCAGATCACTCTTTCTCCAAACTTCCTGCTACACATGTACCAGCTGTGTTTGTGTCTACTTGTAATGGTCCAAATCCTTGTAAATCCTCTTCTCCTGATATGAATAAAATGGATCTTTGGCATTAACGTTTGGGTCATCCTAGTGTTTCTACTTTACATTCTGTTCTCACTCATCTAAATGTATCAGTAAAAGGCACTGTCATAAGTTTCTGTCATGATTGTAGTCTAGGTAAACTTCATCAAAAATCTCATGTCACTCAACCTCTAAAGACTACCAAACCTTTCCAATTGGTGCATTCTGACTTATGGGGACCCTCACCTATAGCATCTACCTAAGGATACAAATATTACATACATTTTGTAGATGACTATAGTAGATATACATGGATTTACCCTCTTAAGCTTAAATCTAAAACAAGTAGTATAGTGCAGCAGTTCTTTCAAATGATAAAATGTCAATGCTCTAGCACTATTCAAGCTTTTCAATCTGATTGGGGAGGGGAATATAGACCACTAGTTTCATATTTTAAAACTCTAGGTGTGCATTTTCAACACCCTTATCCTCATATTCATATACAAAATGGTAAGACCGAGAGGAAGCATCAACATATTGTTGATATAGGGCTTACTTTACTCAGTCAAGCTACACTCCCTATGCAATATTGGTGGTATGCTTTTGAACAACCACTCATCTCATTAACCTTCTGCCCTCAATCACTTTAAATAAGTAAACACCTCATTTTATCCTTCATAAGTCCCATCCCGATTATACTCAATTTATATGCCTTTGGGTGTGCCTGTTATCCATATCTTAGACCTTATAATGACAATAAACTTCAATTTAGATCTGGAAAATGTGTGTTTTTGGGATATAGCAATCATCATAAGGGATACAAATGTTTAGGAACTAATGGCAGAATCTATATTGCTAACACAATTAGGTTTAATGAGGCAGAATATCCATATTCTACACTTTTTTCATCTTCCTCTTCTGCTACTGAGTCCACATTCACATATGCTTCTGTGTCTGCACCACCACCAATCTTAATTCCCACTTCATTGCATCCAGTCAATACTAAACCTAACTCTCCAAATCAGTCTACTTCTCAAACACATACTGCTAATACTCACTCACCAGTAGCATATCATTCTCCAGCACCAACTGACCTATCTCAATCACCAGTAGTAACTCCATTATTTCATCTAGATAATCCAGTTGATACATCCTCTAGTAGCTCCACTTCAACATCTGAGTCTAGTACCAGCTCAGTTCTTGCTTCTAGCTCCACCTCAGACACTAATCTCTCCAGTAATCCCCACCAACTTCAACTCCTCATTCATCTAGTCCTTCATCAGTTTCACTCCCTTCACCATCCACTTCTCCTCATCCACCAAGTTCTCCAACAGTTCCACATCCATCAAATAATACTTCCACTCATCCAATGACTACCAGAGCCAAAAATGGTATTTTTAAACCCAAATGTTATGTGGTTGTATTAGATTGTCCTCCAGTTAAATCATCTATTCCTGCCCTACCATTAACACTGGAAGAAGCTTTGTCTCATGATGGATGGTTTGAAGCTATGTCCAAAGAGTTTGATGCTATAATGGGAAAGGGTACCTGGGTATTAATCCCACCAGATCCCAGTCACAAAGTCATCAGCAACAAATGGATATTTCGGGTGAAACTTAACCCTGACTTTACTCTTGATAAGCTCAAGGCTCGATTAGTAGCTAGGAGTTTTGAGCAGTTGGCGGGTGTTGACTTCTTAGAGACCTTCAGTCCAGTAGTTAAAGCATCCACAATTCGCCTTATGTTCTCATTAGCTGCAACAAATGGCTGGCCTATACAACAGATAGATGTGAACAATGCGTTCTTAAATGGTGCTCTAATAGATACAATATACATGGCACAACCTGCTGGATTTGAAAATCCTCAATTTCTGGATTATATTTGTAAACTTCAGAAGGCAAAAACTTGTTCGCTAATATTTTCGCCACGCCGCAAGTATATAGTGTAGTTGCAACATAGGGAAGCAAGGTCGTATTTCAGAAGGATTAATAGTTAATTCTAGTGATTATCTTAATTCATTGTACTAGGACTATTTAGACGAAACAATAAGGTGAGTGGTTTGATTATCTAACTAATTACTTAACAAGTTCAAAGACAAATAAAATCAAATAAGCAAAGTGGATTAATATGATGATTAAGATGATTTAGGGACTAGACATCAATGGATTAGTAATGGACCTCAAATTAGCTCAACATTAGTCTTGATATTACCTATTATCTAGAGTGATCTCCCAACTAGTTCTAGCCCCATCCCGGATGACTAAAACGGTAGATTACGGGTCATAGTTACCGTCCCCGTTTAACTTCTAACCTATAACTCCCAAAAGCACAACAAAGATTGATAAACTCTCACCCAACTCTTAACCTCCTGGTTTATTGAGTCGATATGTTTCAATCACCTAATCTATTGCAATTATCCTCTCCCGATTCAAATTACAAATTAGAAATGCATAAAGAGTGGCCAACACTTCATACAAGGAATAAAACTAGGGCTTGAAAAGATAATGGAGAAGGCATAATCAAAGACAAATATTGAGCATAATAATCAATTCATTACATCATCCATGAGCCTAATCCCCAAATCAATGGGGGATTTAGCCTATCATGCTTACAAATAACATACCTAAATCAAATGGGTACACTAATAAAAGAGAGAGTAAGAGATGATAAATCCTATTTAATGAGCTTCCTTCAATCTTCTCTCTTCTTCAATGTCCTTCCAATCTTGGTGGTTGAATGTAGTAATGGAGGCTAGGGTTTAGTGTGTGGAGGATTGGGAGTGATGGGGTTGGTGTGGGTGATGAGAGATATGAGAAAAGAGGGGGAAAAAGGGGTTTTTGGGGCAAAAATAGCATCTGGGCCCACCAAAGGGAGCAATCCCGCCTTTTCCCCGCGACCACGGCATGAACCGCGGTCGAAGCCCGCGGCCGCGGCTCAGACCGCGGGTGATTGCCAAAAACGTTCTGGACTGCTTTGGAGCAGAGGCCCACGGTCGGGCCCGTGGCCACGGCCCGGATCGTGGGTTACTGGGCAATTTTGGAGTAGAGGCCCACGGTCGGGCCCGTGGCTGCGGCCCAAACTGCAGGGTTCTGGGCTTTATGCGCAGTCCGCTCGTTCGGCTCCGTTCTCCCTCGTCCGAACTCCGATTTGGTCGCCATTTGCGCTCACAGATTCCTCTCGAGATGAACTTCAACCTTATATTTTCAAAATTCTCTAATTTATCTTTGAATTTTCCTGAAATCACTCCAAAAGCTACACCAAGCATCAAAACTCAACAAAACTCAAAATTTGGATACAAACACATATTAACAATCAATTAATGCGGGAAAATGACAACAATTCATGCGATATTGAGGTACGAAAACCATGTTTGTCACTAGGGGTTTTGAGCAGTTGGCGGGTGTTGACTTCTTAGAGACCTTCAGTCCAGTAGTTAAAGCATCCACAATTCGCCTTATGTTCTCATTAGCTGCAACAAATGGCTGGCCTATACAACAGATAGATGTGAATAATGCGTTCTTAAATGGTGCTCTAACAGATACAATATACATGGCACAGCCTGCTGGATTTGAAAATCCTCAATTTTCGGATTATATTTGTAAACTTCAGAAGACAATCTATGGTTTGAAATTAATAGGCTCCAAGAGCATGGTATGAAACATTAACTTCTGAGATTTGCAGCTTGGGGTTCAAGAAGTCTGCATCAGATTTCTCTTTGTTATATCAGAATTCTGGTATTTCTCTCACTCTTATACTGGTGTATGTGGATGATATTTTAATTATTGGTGATGATGCTAATGTGGTGACTGCTGTGGTTGATCATCTTCATCATAAGTTTTCAGTTAAGAATCTTGGATGAGTCAATGACACGGTGCGAGCAAAATACTTGTGTATGCCCGATACAGACAATACACACTCCTACGTCTCAAAACAAGAAACAAGTCTTAGTGGCAAGTGTAGGGTCGAATCCCACAGGGAGTGATGAACTACTTTGTTCTCCAACGACAAACTGAGGTGTCACAGGTCTCAATCTGTATACTCTGCACAAGAAATTAACAAGATCAATAATAACAAAGGGGTGAGGTTATTCGGTTAGGTCATAACTGTTGTCAACATTCGTTTCGGTCATAGGCATACTGATGATCCGTCCATGATCCATATAAACCCAAGGCGTGGCCCAAAGACATTGGGGCGTTTCAAAGGGTTATACTTCACATTTAGGATGGTTGATCCCATTGTGGTCACTTGGTCCGAAGGTCACACAATCCCCGGTCACAAGGCAGTGCTTCACTTCTCCTTAGATGGTAGTCATACCCGTTACTCACCAAGTATGACCCTCACCAACCTTCTCTCCCGAGGTCCCCAACTCTGCACTTTGAGTGACACATGCCTCCTGGACACAACCATTTCCGGCTTGTTAGCCGACCAGTCATAGACATGCTACAGCGCAGAAGTTACCTTCCTCGTTTGATAACCATGGCTTTATGCCTCGTCACAATTGATGGATAGTCTCTAGAGAAGCCCAAGACTGAGAAAGGACAGTGTATCCCATCAATCTTTTCCCCACCTTCCGGATCTACAACGCTTTTTGTTGACGCTGCTCAGCTACTCGGTCGTGGGCATACCAGTTGTCACGCCCTGGTATACCCTGGCCTTTGCTTGACATGGGCAGCGTTTTACCGAACGGAGATCACCCGTTAGGCCCCTACTGCCCATGGTTTCGAACAGGTCCTTCCGGAACCACGAGACTCAACCGAAAGAACAAATGCCTCACGAATGTTTACATGTTGACAACAATTATTTCCACCCCTAAAACCTCACCTAAGGAACTACTCACACATAGCAGAATTCATAAATGCAAAATAAATTAAACACATCATGTAACAAAAAGGAAATACTTGATTAATAGAAATGATACCTACGGCCTCGAGCCTTGAATCTTGTTCGAATGAAAACACAACGGAAATAGGAAATAGTACTGGAATGTAAAATTGTTTGGATGCCACACACGGCAGGTTTAAAGTAATAAACTAAATAAAACAGAGTTCAAAAGTGCCAAGAAGTTCTTTCACTCTGCACACCACCCTTCTTTTATACTGCCGAATGGTAAAGGTCTAACCCTAGCTGCGCCAGCTTCATATCTTCATCGAGATATCTTCTTTCCTTCTTTAGCTCAATCCTTGATTGATCCAATTGAAGATAGTTTCCAGCTGCTTGTTGTAGTCAACCTTTCCCTTTTTTTCGATGCTTCTAGCTCCTTCCTCCTTCTTCCGTTCGCTTCCTCCAAATCCCCGAGATTTACTTTCCTTTCCTGGCTTTGGCTGTCTGCTCCTCATTGTAGTGGTCAGGCGGATTGCTTCCTTCGGTTTGATTCATACCAGGTGGGTTGCTTCAGGTTCCCATGCCCCAAGTTAGACTGTAGAGGTACTGCAGCCGAAGCTCCATGCTGGTAAACATAACATTGCAATCTGGGCCTGGTAATGCCCATTCCAACCACATTCCTTCGGTTTCCGCTCTATTGGACCTTCCTTCCTCAACAACTTTGTTTTCCCCTGGACAGACCTGAACTGACATAAACAAAGAGAAAAATAGGGTCAAATGGTCCAAAAGTCGAAGACGCATCAGTCAACTATTTTTTGGGAATAAAGGTTGTGTTTGCTGCAGGTACTTACTATTTGTGTCAACACAAATATATACATGAGCTATTTACAAAAGCCAAGATGTTGGATAGCAAAGCCTGCTCTACACCTATGACACCTGCCACCAAGTTGTCAAAGGCTGATGGTCTCTTATTTGATAATCCCACACTGTACAGAAGCACCATTGGGGCGCTGCAATATCTAACTATCACCAGGCCCGATATTGCTTATGCAGTCAACAAATTGAGTCAATTTCTCTCTGCACCAACAAATTATCACTGGATTGCTTGCAAACAGATGCTCAGGTATCTTAAAGGTTCTTTTCATCTTCGCCTAGCCTTCAAATCTTCTCATATTACTCAGATAGTGGGGTTCTCGGATGCGGATTGGGCTAGTTGTGTAGATGATCGCTGCTCCACTGACGGCCACTGCATATTTCTGGGGTCCAATCTTGTCACATGAGCTGCCAAGAATCAAGATGTTGTTTCACGTAGTAGTGCAGAATCAGAGTATCGGAGTATGGCTACTGCTACCACCGACATCATTTGGCTCCATGCTTTGTGTACATAGCTTGGTATATCTCTTACATCTCCTCAAAAGCTATGGTGTGATAATATCAGTGCCATCGCCTTAGCTGGAAACCCGGTATTTCACGCCCGCACTAAACATATAGAAGTGGACGTACACTTCATTCGTGAGAAGATTAAGGATGGCTTGTTAGATGTGGGGCATGTTCCCTCTGATGAACAGCTCGCAGATTTATTCACTAAACCACTGGCTGATACGCGCTTTAGTCTTTTTCGTGATAAACTCAATTTGGTAGCCATCACTCCTGGTTAGGACTCAAAGGGGGAGTATTGAAGCATTGGAATAACAGTAAAGAGCAACAGCAGCTATGCACACGTGTCAAATAGTAGTTACACAATTAGTTGTAGTTTGTTGTAACAGTCTCTCTCTTCTTCACAACTTCTGTAGATATATAGTTGTGTAAATTTCTCTTTGTAATTCAGTTTTTCATAATGAAATGAAATCTCTATTCTCATCTCAAGAGCTTAGTTCACCTTAACAGATGTTATATTCTAATCATTTAATTTTGACTTTCTTTTCCTTCCCAATTATTGATGAGTTGATGTGTCTGTTTCCAAAGGCTCCGAGCAATGTTGTCGTCACTGGCGAGGGCTGAGCAGTGGCTCTCATTGCAGTCTGCGAAATACGCGCCGCTTACGCCAGCTAGTCGAGGGCTCAATGCGACATAGCATGTTGTAGCCGCACCCTACACCAAACATCGAATGAGTAACAAAAGTTGAAGCGGGTTCAGTGGAATGAGGGGATGGGAAGGGGGAGACCAAAGGAGATTTGTGGGGATAGGGGAGGTGGTGGCAGTTGGCAGTTGGGGGGGCGGGGGGAGGGTGCCATGATGATGGTGGGTTTCAATTATATTTTTTAATTTTATTTATTTATTTATTTTTTCATTAAGGGTAAAATAGTATATTTACATACAAATTGATTAAAATTAATATATTTTTATTTTTGTGGTTCATAGCAACCTTTTGTTAAGTAAAATGGTTATTTAGAGATATTAACACTTGGGGAAATAACTATATATAATGAAGAGGAGGTTTGGGTAGGGAGATGTTCAAATAATACTAGTTAAATAAACTAAGAATGAATAATTATTTTTAATTCTTCAATTGTAAATTTTTATTTTGATAAATTATTTTGATGAATAAATGTAACATTGGATTTAAATTTTGGAGGGAGCAATTTTTTTTTTCTTCAGATACATTAAATTTAATAGTGAATTCATTATATTTATTGGAAAATGTGATGTTCTCACGAAAAATGTACTTATCTGATAACCACACCCGATTTGAGTATATATATTTATAAGTGTTGGTTATAATGAAACCACAATTTAAAATAAGAACTGTGAACTTTGTATTGAACACTGCATTGACGTCTAAAATTATGTATTCGTTGTGCAATTAACTGCATCCGGAGAAAATGAAAAAAAACAAAAAATCGCTCCCTCCAAGATTCAAATCTAAATGGTGCATTCATCCATCAAGATGATACATCCATCATAAATTTCATAATCCAAGGGTTGAGAATGGTTCTCCGTTCTCATTTTAAATAAAAATTCTCATTTGAAACCTCTCTTATTATATACTCCCTCCGTCCCAATAATGAAGACACACTTCATTTGGGCACGGAGGTTAAGGTGGGGTAATTTAGAGAATAAAGTGTTGTGGCCCACATCATTAGTGTATTTGATTGAGAGTTAATTAAGGGTTTTATTTACTTTACTCTCAACTCTCTGTCATCTTCTCCAACCACCACTGCCGCCGCCGACCATCACCACCACCACGGCACCACCTCCGAAAATCGAACTCAAAAAATCAAAACTAGAAATCGCAAATTATCATTCCAAACAAAACCATTCCAGTCGAAATTCCAAAAATTGGAAACAAAAATTGTCATTCCAGTCGAAATTCCAAAAATTCCAAAACCATTCCAGTCGAAAACCATTCCAGTCGAAAACCATTCCAGTCGAAATTCCAAAAATTGGAAACAAAAATTGAAATTCCAAAAATTGGAAATTCCAAAAATTGGTCAGTGTGTGTGAGCGGTTGGAGGCTCACCGGAGGAGCGTTCGAAGGTCGGAGGATGGTGGCGCAAGATCTGGGGCGGCGCAAGATCTGGTGGCGCAGAAATTCCAGAAAAGCGCAGAAATTCCAGATCTGGTGGCGCAAGATCTGGTGGCCGCCGACCATCACCATCACCACCACCACGGCAGAGGGACGAGGAGAGGAAGGCGGCGACGATTCAGAGGAAGAACGCGGCAGAGGGACGAGGAGATCTGGAGATGAAGATGCGATAGAGGGACAAGGAGGTCTGGAGATGAAGAGGGACGAGGAGATGAGGACGGCGGTGACTCTAGATAGAGGGGTGAGGGGGTGTTCGGCGGTGGTGGTGGCTCGCCGGCGGCGACTCCGCCGAGAAGGGGGAGAAGATGGGCGGCGGGTTAAGGAGTGAAGAGAAATGAGGGGGTGAACTGAAATGAGTAAATTAAGATTTTGTATTAATTTGTACCATAATTAAGGTTCAATTAATTAGTTATAGTTGAGCCCTAATTATTTCCATATATAGAAATGTGTCTTCATTATTGGGACAGCCCGAAAAGGAAAGTGTGTCTTCATTATTGGGACGGAGGGAGTATAAATATAGAGAGATGAGTTCAAATAAAAATTATCCTTATCGTAAGAACGTAGAACCAATCTTGTTCATTTATTTTGAATTTGTAATGGTTCAGACTAATTTTTTTTTTTTTTTATTTAAATATGTCAATTTGTAATTGTGTGTTATCTGTAGTGCCGATTTTTATGGGTTACAGATTTTCATATACGGTTTTTTCTTTTGCTTATTGTTGTTTATTTATGTTTTCACATTAATTTTTCTTTCATTAGCATACAAAATGGTTGAGAATATTGGTCAATAATTTTTGTGAATTTGATGTTATTGTGCGAGAAATGAATTGGATGTTTTCTTGTTGTTTGATAAAGTAATGATGTTAAATATATATTGTAGTGCATGTTAATTTATGGTTTAATTGGGTGCAAAATCAGTTCCATAATTTTTTTTGAACTTGATGTGCATGTACGAAAAAAAAAATAGTTAGTGCAAATTAAAATCTATAGAAATACATGTACAAAAAAGATAAAATACAGCTTAAATTTTCAATAATTAAAGTGCATGTACAAAAAAAAAATGGTGACATTTAAATCTATAAAGGTACATGTACAAAATGATAAATTGCAATTCATTTTTGGGTTAATTGTCTATAAATACACGAGCTATATTCTTTTTGATCAAATCTATTTTTTTGGTAAAAAAATACATAAATTTTTATATTTTTGGAATTTGACCGAAGCCGAAAGTTCGTCGGCTAATAAATTGATTGTCTGAATTCTGATGGGCAATCCGAAGGTACCGTTAGAAAGCTCTTAATGTTATCTTTCTAATGATACTTATATTATTGGGGTTTGGTAACCAAAAATGGTCGAAAAAAAGAAAAAAATATAGAGTTTCGTGACCTCGACTTTCATGCCATTTTTTTTACCACTTTCGATTATCAAAACCCAACAATATAAGTATCATTAGAAAGATAACATTAAGAGCTTTCTAATGGTACCTTCGGATTGCCTATCATAATTCAGACAATTAATTTATTAGCCGACGAACTTTCGGCTTCGGTCAAATTCCAAAAATATAAAAGTTTATGTATTTTTTGACCAAAAAAATAGATTTGGTCAAAAACCAAAATTTGAGTATAGCTCGTGTATTTTTAGGCAATTAACCCTTCATTTTTTTCAAAGAAAAATGTGCATGTTTTGTGCAAATTAAAATCTATAGAAATGCATGTACAAAAAGATAAAAATGTACGTCAATTATATTTCAAATATAGAAGCGTGTACATAAAAAAAATACTCCTTGTGCGTTTTAAAAAATACTCTCGATCCCGTTCTATATATATATGTGTGTGTGTGTGTTAGCATGAATCTTGATGAGTTATAACTTATATTTGATGAAAACAAGATAAATTAACCTGTGGTATTGACTTGAGAAATTTGGAGAGCATAGAACCGAGAAAACCTGAAAAAATATTTCAATGTGGGATTCAGTTATGCTTGTTGGACATTAAATGAAAAAAGATAGTCAAATTAAATCACATGATTAATTCACAGAAAAAAAAGTGGGAATATTTATATGCCTGAAAGCAAATGCAAGACTTTGAAATCTTTCACAATTCCGGTACCGATAGACCCTGGATGGACAGCATTGATGGTCACATTTGCTTCTTTTGCCTTAAGAAAGAAGAAGAAGAAGAAAGAAACATAGGTCAGAATAGGGGAGTAATTCAACGAGATCCCTTATATGTGGTGAGATTTGTAAGTGTTGATTTAATGTATCCTATGATTGATATTTATCTAGAGGAGGAATTTTTTTACCTAAGTTCGAATTTTGGAGAGAGCGGGAAATTTTACTAATTTTTTGAATATCGTTATTCAACACTATATACTGCATTATTCAATAATATATATTGCCTTATTTATTAGTCTCACGATCTCACGAAAAATAGCAATCTCATTGGAACTTACTCCGGTCAGTATATATATATGAGAAAGAGTTCGAATAAAAATTTCTTATTGTGTGAATGACGATAATTAAAATTTCTTATCCCTCCTTGAAGTGAAAATAAGGAAGGAAAAATGGTGAACTTCTCTTTTTGTCTAAAATGTGGAAAAAGAAATGAGACATTTAAATGCATAAATTTTTGTTATTCCTCATTTTCCCATCCATCAAAGTGAATGCACCCTTAATGTATAAAATAACCGCACTACAATAATATTATACGTTTAATATATTATCGTAATACAATTACTTTATATGTGAAGTGCATTAATTTTATGAACATTTTATCAAAATGTAAATTCATTAATTTTCTTGGTCAGTTTTGTACCTTGAGCTGTCTTGATAGTTCCCTGGCATGTAATATGATGGCTAATTTTGATTGAGCATAAGCTTTCATGATACTGTAGCTGCAATTAAGGTACAAAAGTGCTAAATAAACTTGATATGAAGTTCGATGAATATTATTGTAAATGCTACATGCGGTGAAATATACATATAATAATGTGGGAATTATCACATATAGTCATTTTTGTTAAAAACATAAGTTTTATAATCCTAGTTTATAATAGATAAGTTATATAGCCATTTTAGGCTTAAAAGACTATAACACCCTTTGACTTTTTTGAAACTTCGAGTACTCAATGGTGTACTCGATGGCACCATCGTGTACACCATCGAGTAATGGAAAAAATGAAGATTTTTTACAACACTATCGAGTAATCGAAGTACTCGATGGTGTACACGATGGCACCACGAGTACTCGATGGTGTACACGATGGCGCCATCGAGTACTCGATGGTGTCATCGAGTACACCATCGAGTACAAAAAAGTCAAAGGGTGTTATAGTTTTTTAAACTTAAAATGGCTATATAACTTATCTATTATAAACTAGGGCTATAAAACTTATGTTTTTATAAAAGAGGGTTATAATAAGATTTCCCTCTATAATAATTATATATTCAAATAAGAATCCTTTTCTTAAATGTGAATGTCAAATTATTTTCGGTCATCGGATCGCCATTATCTACGATGAATGCATTGCCTTAGTGGATAAATGGATCAGAGCACTCGGGTTGGAATTTCATGAGGAGTGATTTTTTTAGTGCACTTAATTTCATAGCAAGTGCAGTAATTTCATGTGTTCAATGCAATATTCTCATTTCTCATGATAAAATGCACTCGATTGAAATATCATGAGAAGTAATTTTTATGTTAACCAATTATTGTGAGAACAGGGAACCGCTCAAAGCCCTTTGACTGTGAAGATTTATGGTAGATGCATCATTTGAGGAGTGATTTTTTATTTTCAAGTGCATTAATTTTAATAGTGAATGCGTGCCAAGTGTACCAATTTATTATTATTATTTTCTGTTGGTATTTTTGGCACTAATAGTGCCAAGTGTACCTAACTCGTGCGTAAATTCAAATTCAATCCGTCCTAATTAAGGGCAAAACTGTCTTAAAACGTAAAAAAATGGCCAGATTTAGTGTTTTATTAAATTAGTGGACAAAATTTATGTTTCCTTCAAAATGGTCACACGAATGTATTATTTAAAAAAAAAATCATTCTTATTTACCATATATATACCTTTTAGGGTGGAGCAATTCGTTGAAGCAAAAGTGTTTGCTATCCACCCAACTGTGACTCGCAGAGGAGACATTCACTATTCTCCCCTCTATGCAAGATTCTGCAGCTGTCTCCACCATTTTCCCCACTAGCATTTCTGTCAATACAAAATGGCCTTCAAAAAATACAAAATATATTTCAATCTTCTTCTTTTTTTTCATGTTTCTTGATTAATTAAAGTAAGAAACTTAATAAATAGAAAACGATTACCTAAATAATTTGTTGCAAAAGTAAGCTCAATTTGGTCTTCAGAAAATTCCAGTTGTCGCGACATTATGCCAGCATTGTTTCTGCAAGAAAACAATATACTTTTGATACAAATTAAACAAAAGTAAAATAAGCAACATAAGAGAAAACATTAAATTACATGAGGATGTGTAGCGGCAATCCTAAAGATAAGAAGTGAGAGCAAAATCTTTTGATTGAAGCAAACGAGCTCAAGTTTAACTCCAATATGATTATCTCAGCTTCTGGGCTCTCTTTTTGTATACTTTCCTTGACTCCTTCTCCCTCCCTCAAATCCATTGCTGGAATTACCACTCTCACACCTCCCTTGGCAAGCACTCTTGCTGTCTCTTTACCGATCCCCGACGTCGCGCCTAATCATCACACAATCCATCATTTGAATAAATTTGTGTAAACATTATCTCATGAGAAGCAATATCATCATTGTTTTCATGATGTTAAACAAAATTGTAGTTATAAATACCTTAACACAATGAATAACTTCTTCAAAACTCCATGCATGCATGCCCAATATGCATAAGTGAAATAAACATTATCTTTGTTGAAAACGTGATTCTTGGCATGAATTATTTAAATTAACCGCCTTTTCCATGAATATATTACTATGAACATTCAAAGGAGAGAGAGAGAGAGAGAGGCTGACCAGTGACTATTGCAGTGAGATGAGATGAAGGCATGGAGGAGAAGCAATCATCAGCAACTTGTTGAGCAGTAGTTTTGGAGCCATAGCCACTTGGCCCAACAATTCCTGCCAAATATTTCAACGCAGCCATCATCTCTGGGCTCAGAATTTTTCACCTTGAACTCCAACATTCTAAAAATTGTCGCAATCCATCTATCTTTATAGATAAAAGCGGATGGGATCCTCTTTAATACTAAAAAGTTTACGCAGTTAATTAATATTTATTATTCATAGATACTATACATATAGATGCGGCTGAAAGATAATCTTTAATTCCCAGCAGACGAAATCATACATTGAATAAGAACCTAACTAAAATTTAATTCTCAACAGACGAAGTCATACATTAAATAAACATTAGAGATAATATCACCTTTCAGTAGTTACATTATTATTTTCTGACTCTAAATATCTGGTCAATATTTCTAAACATTCATTTTAGACTCTCTTTTCCTTCTTAAGTATTGACTCGTGAGTCGCGAGGGCTGAGCAGTGGCTCTCGTTGCAGTTTGTCAAGTACGTGTTGAGAGCTCAATGCAGTGTGCGAAACATCGAGTGAGTAACGAAATTTGAAGAGGGTGCAGTGGAATCTTCTAACAATTTAATTGTATATTAAAGCGGTGTTTTTTTCTCATCCCACTGAAAGGATGAGATTGGAAAAATCATACTCTTGATAATAAAAATATTTAATTATATCAATCTTGCAAATATATAAATACCTCCTAAAAGTCTTTCTTGGAAGAGATTTGACAAGCATGTTGAAGGACTTGGATTGTGGTGCCTCCTACATACTTAAGGAAACTAGTTATCCATTTGTGCGATGTACGGTGACCATCGAAATTAAACGACATTGTTAAATAAATAATCTAGATATTATGTATAATCAATATATAAACAAATGCAAAATATGTTTTAAAAATAAAATAATATAATTAACATCAATACTCAATAAAATTGTGAATATAAAAACGTAAATTTTTAACGTTGTATAAAGTGTAATATAGAGTATTTCAACTTCACGTTACCTAATTAATTCACATTAATTATCACTAATGATAATTATAGTTATTAAATGAATTTAAACCATTTGATAATGAAAATTAGCCTTACACTTTATTATAGAATATTCCGCGTTACCTAATACTCCCTCCGTCCCAATTAAGATGATACATTTTTTTTTCGGCACGGGATTTAAGGAGTTGTAGATTAGTGTTTTAAGTGTGTAATAATAAAGTGATAAAGTAGGAGATAGAATTTAATACGGGAGTAATTAATTAGTTGTAATTATGCAATTAAAAGAGTTAATATATAGAATTGTCCACTTTCATATTGTGAAATTAAAATTTAGCCTGTGAAATAAAAATATTAAAAAATGGCCAGTTTTTGAGCGAAAAGTCAGAAATACCCCTAACAATAAAATTTTAAAAAATAGACTCTCTCTCTCTCTCTCACGGTTTCCACTGTCATGACCTGGGTTAAATCCTAATTTTCATTTTCTCTCATTCTACTGCCTCCTTCACGAGTACTCTCTCTCTCTCATGAAATGCCTGTCTTTCTCATCCATTCTCTTTCTTTTCTCTCTCCACACTTCCATTTTTTGATGTATGATCGCAGATAGGGGTGAGCAGAAACCGAACCGACACTAAAAATCGAACCGAACCGAACTGGATTGGTGCGGTTTGGTCCCAATTCTATTGGTTCGATTTTGAAAAGTAAAACCGAAAATTTTCGATTTGGTGTCGGTTTCCATTTTTAGTTCGTTTTAAACCGAACCGAACAGATACATATTAATATTTTATTATATATAATTATTTTATAATATATAATTATTTTTCTAATTTTTTAACCTAAAACTAAAACCCTAATTCACAATTATAATATATAATTATTTATCATGTTCATGTTGTGGGGATTTGACATTTGAAATTTGTGTATTTTACATTATTTTACAATTTTTAATTGGTATTTTCGAAATTTTAACGATCGATTCAATTTTCGATTTTAAGTTTTTGGTTCGGTTTTGCACCGAACCGAACCGATGCTCACCCCTAATCGCAGAGATCAGAAAGAACTTTGGAAAGTCACATTCTTAAAGCAAATCTATGTATATAGTGACTTCTCAACATACGGACCAGAGAGCCTTCAACTACACGGTTATAATGGGAAATTTGGTGATTTGCGAAATCTTGGTTGACCAGTTCGGAGCCTATGTTGATATACTCGTCTTACAGATGTTCTCTCTCTCTCTCTCCCCTGCTTCTTTTGAGAGGTGTATTCAATTCAGATTTTAAAAGATTTTGACAGACTTTTTATAATCAGATTTTAAAAGATTTTGACAGACTTTTTATAATCTATGAATTCTGTAAATTTCATAGATTGTTTTAATTCTATATAGAGTTTTGCAGATTCTGTTAGACTATTTTATCTGTGTTTCCATAGACTTTATAAGTCTATAGATTGTTATAATAAAAAATGTCTATGAAAAAAAATATAATATAATAAATACAAATTGGTACGCAATCAACTGTATATGCAACATGCTTGTAAATAAAATCAGTTATCCAAACTCCCTAATTCATTTACATTTTCTAAAACATCAATAAAAAATGCAAACACAATGTATACCAAAAATGTGAATGTAATTAAAAAAATACATTAGAATCTTGCATAGTCAATGATTCTAATTATCCATATTTTCCTCATTAGTGTGTAAATTGTATTTAAATGTTTATGTAACTACTGCACATATGATTCTTTTTGTGGGAAAAGGGATGGATTTGGCCTCTAGATTTTCTTTTGAGTTTATGGAAACGCCCAATTGTTATTGTATGTTATGAGTATGCAAATCATATTCATTGATGAATACGCATGGTCTTAAGCCCCCACCAAGCCCAATTTTAAAGTTTTTTTCTGTACAAATTATTATGTGAAAGACACCATTTATTAACCAAATCGTTTGATAATATATTTTCGAGATAAAGTAAATTAATAGTCTCACAATATATTTTTTCTGTGTCTGCTTCTGCTCAGATCATGTGTATTCATCAAGAAAACGGGTCTTTCAATCAATATTTGAGAGAAAAAAACAGAAAAAAAATCGAGAGAAAAGGGAACGAAAATAGTTGAAATATATTTTCGATGAAAAGTAAATTAATAGTCTCACAATATATTTTTACCGTGTCTGCTTTTGCTCAGATCATGTGTATTCATCAAGAAAACGGGTCTTTCAATCAATATTTGAGAGGAAAAAACAAAAAAATCGAGAGAAAAGGGAACGAAAATAGTTGAAAATTTTGATATACTTGGTATTTCTTTCTTGTTCACGTTCGATGGAGACAGAGAGACAGAATATATCAAAATCTTTTGCGTAGAGGTGAGATTTCTAGAGGGGCTTTGTATTTATATTAGAGTATTAAGAATTCTATAAAGTCTATGATATATTAGAATCCTACAAATTTTCAATATCATAAGATTTAGATGGATATTTAAGATTCATAATTGAATACCAACAGATTTTTAAGGATTTTTTAAAATCTGAATTGAATACCTATGGAATTTTAAAATACAAAGAAATCTTTTAAAATCTGAATTGAATACACCCTCCTTAATTGCGCAGTGATTTGATACAATTTTTAACTTTTTATGAATCTGGGATTGGGATTTACTATGAATCCACTGTAACGTGAAGCTTTCATCTTTTACCAAGCACAAAAATATACTCCATATAGATATACCAGACTGGTTTGAGTACAATATTTAAAATTGTTGGCATAAATATCTTGTTGAATTCTCAACTTGTCTCGACGGCTTTGCTGCGCGATGTGGAGTTCAGGCCTATAGTTGTTCATATCCACCAACAATTTCACACTCTAATTAGGTCATAGTGATTACTGCTTGTACTTTAGTAATTCGATCAAGTAGTTATTGTTGTATAAAAAAAGTAATTATTGATATGAAGAAATGTAATGTTTTAAAAGTATTACCTTTATTTTACCGACAATTGTTATTTTTATTGTCCTAAGAAAAGTAATTATTGATAATGTAATGTTAAAAAATATTACTACATTTTTTCACGACAAAAACTTGTACTTTTAGTTATTTGGTCGAGTAATTATATATTGTTGTAAGAAAAAGTAATTTTTTATATGAAGAAATGTAATGTTTCAAAAGTATTAGTACATTTTTTCACGACAATTGTTATTTTTACTCACGAGAACTTGGACTTTAAGTTATTTGATCAAGTAATTAATTATTGTCGTAAAAAAAGTACACAAAATCTTGGGTATACCTGGGTGTACCGTACAACCGAGTTGACCCGTACCCAAAATGAGTATTATTTATATGGGTTAGGTTAAGATATGGGTTCAAATCAGGGTGCAGGTCAAAGTTTAAGTGAAGATATAACCCGGTTGTACGGTACACCCGGGTGTACCCAAGATCCCCTCAAAAAAGTTATTAATTAATTAAATTGGAATTTTATTAAAAGAAAAGAAAAACCTAGAAAAAACCCTTGAGAGCACAAGAGAGCAGACTAAGGGCCGAGCCTCATTAAAACCTCCTTAAGTAAAACCCAACAAGGGAAACCTTAAAGAGGAAAAAGAGTACTCGTCTAAAAGACCCAGCGTTCGTAAGCGGAGTTAGGATTATTTCAGAAGTTCCGGCCTCACCATCACCCCTAAATAATCCCGGCTCACAAGCGCAGAAAAAACAAACGACAACAAAAGCAGGAAAACAAAAATCAGCACCAAGAAGTGCAAAGCAAGACCAACAAAAAAAGGACGTAACCAAAGCCAAGCAAAAAACCAAGAAGGGAGCAAAAAACCAAGAAAAGTCCAGCCAACCCAAAAGCCCATCCTCTACTCGATCGGTGACGTCATCATAGAGAATAAGGTGAATACAAACACTGTCAATAAAAAACTGAAAAATATGCTCAGAAAAGAGCCGGATCCAACGCATCACCGACCAAAGCTCGTTGTCCGAAAAAAAACTCTTCCGCCGATGAACAGAGAAATCCTCCATCGCGGAGCAACCAACAGGGCAAAACCGAGTCAGCCTCAATCCCGAGCGCACCCGAAGACTGATAAAAAACTGAATGGTCACCCCAAACCACCACACCTCACGAGCACAAAGCAGACGCATACTCCCGAGCGGCGCCTTCCAAGTGCTCGAAGAAAGAGCCAAATGACCACTCCTTAAACCGCTGTAGGTGCGCCAACTATTGGAACGACAAAACACAGCAGCAAAAGTGCGTTCAGCTGAACAGCAGAAAAAAGAACTCAAATTCCAATCCCAAGAAATGGAGACTTCAAGGAGGCTAAAGCAGGAGGCGAAGAAGACCAGAGAAACACAGCCAAGAAGAGAATCATTATGCTCAGAAAAGAGCCGGAGCCAACGCATCACCGACCTAAGCTCATTGTCTGAATAAAGATCCCGCCGATGAAGAGAATCATCCATCGCCGGCCAACCAGCAGGGCAAACACGAGCCAGCCTCAATCCCGAGCGCACCCGAGGACTGATAAAAAACTGAGCAGTCGCCCCAAACCACCACATCCAGAACGAACACCTACTGAAGAGCAACGCATATAACGTGTTCGAAGAAAGTCTAGAGAAACGATTCCAGACAGAAGAAGAATTCAAGCCACGGCAAGCGCACCAACTGTTAGAGACCGAGTGCCAAGCTTGATCAAACCAAAAAGGGTCCAGCCAAAACCACCAATTCCAATCCAAAGGGATTGAAACATTAAGAAGGCTAATGCTTAATACGAAGATGACTATGAGTAGACATATCTCGACGAACCGCATCTTTAATAGCATCAATTTCGTAAGGCCACCATCCTTCCTCCCGGCTGTTATTAGCCATAATATCGGCAGCGCTGTTACCCTCGCGGAAGATATGAGAAACTTGCAACTGAAAATCATGAAGGAGACGAAGAACCTCGCGCCAAGCAGCAATATATTTCCAAGGAACATTACTGGAACAACAAGCAAGAATGTGAACAATATAAGTGGAATCCGTCTCCACCCAGAGATGTAACCAACCTCTTCGATGGGCAATTTGAATGGCATGAATAACAGCGAGGAGTTCCGCCTCAAACGCGTAGCCGATATTCCCTTTAACATGAAAGCAGCCACGAACCCAAGCCCATTTATCGCGAAAGACTCCGCCCGCAGAGATCTTACCGGGAGCCCCAAGAGCAGATCCATCAGTATTAACTTTTATCCAATGAGCGCCTAGCGGCCACCAATGAACATTAATAATATCCGGCGGAGGCGCGGTCCTAGAGGAGATACCAATAGCACGGATAATAGTGTAGTCAGTCCAATTATTATTGATATGTCCCATATGAGAAAAATTGGCCTCAATCTCAAGAAAAGCCACCCGAACAGTATGAAGAATTTGTTGCCCCCGCCATTCCATATCCTCAAAGATGCAGTTATTACGGGAGGTCCAAAGAGCCCAAAGGAGGGTTATGATACCAGCTTTCCAATAAGCACCGACTTGGGTGCTGAGCTTCCGATTCCACGAATCCACGAGCATACTATGAACATCCAGGAAGTTAAGCGCCTGCTCATACTGAAACCAAGTGAAGAACTCCTTCCAAACTTGCACCACCTTGTCACAGCTCCAAAGAATGTGATCAGCCGTTTCATAATGATTATAACAAAAGACACAAAAATTGGGCATGATCAAACCTTGGCGAATCAGCCTATCATAAGTAGGCAACCTATTATGAATAATCCGCCAGCAAATCAAGGAGCGACGCGTAGGAATATACCGCTCCCAAATCCACTTACCCCAACTCACTTTAGGATGTTTATTGCCAAGATATGAGAAGGCAAGCTTTGCAGTGATCTCCCCATGCAAGGCTGGCTTCTAAAATCTTGTGTCAGCGTCATCCCCAATAGGCGTGAGCAATATGTCGCAAACAATTTCCGGAAAATTGTTGACAAAATCTTGAGTAAAGTGCCATATGCCCTCAAAGAAGTAATCCGCAACAGACTGGGAGAAAAGTAAATAAGGGGGAGCACCGCACTTGGCAGCTATAGAGTAGCCCATCCAGTCATCAAGCCAGAAATTAGTGAGGTGACCAGAGCCAACATGATTATAAGTGTTATCAACAATGTCCTCAATCTCCTCACGAACACCAAGCCACACCGAAGAGGAGGCAGTACGAGTGCGGATTCGACTATGAGCCGTAAGATAACGCGTGTGCATCAAATCATAGCCAAAATCCACACCTTTAATAATCTTCCAAGCTAATTTCATAAGAAAACTTCTATTCGAAATACCAAAAGGACGAACTCCAAGCCCTCCTTCATCCCAAGAAGCGCTGACCCTATCCCAGCTGACAGTGCAGGTCGCCGCTTTTTGAATGTTGCCCGTCCATAGAAAATTACGACACTTTCTGTCCAACTCTTCAAGAAGCGCACGAGGCCAACGGTAAACCATTATAGAGTGAGTTAGCGAACTCTGTATGACAGACTTGATAAGGCAGAGACGACCAGCCATAGAAAGGTGAGCTCCTTTCCATCGAGAGAATTTATTAATGATGCGATCATGAATAGTTCTCAGATGATTGGCCCGAGCACGACCGAAAAAAATAGGCACCCCCAAATAGACAAACGGAAAGGTGCCCCGAGCGAACTGGAGAATCCCTCTGATGGCGCGCTGTTCATGAGCGGGAATTTTGTCCACGAAGTAGACACTAGATTTCTCCATGCTGCAAATCTGACCAGAAATATCCCCATAATAAGTCATAATTTTCTTAATAGTTTGAGCATTGGCAGTCGAAGCCTGACAAAAGAGTAAGATGTCATCCGCATATAATAAGTGAGTTGGAAAGGGCCGATTTAAAGCCATTCTCATAGGCGTGATGTGTCCAGACTCCACACAATTATAAAATAGTTTACTGAGCGCATCCTCGGCAATACCAAACAAGATAGGCGAGAGAGGGTCGCCTTGCCTGACTCCGCGCGAACAGGAAAACTAACCCCAAGTACGACCATTGCAAAGAATAGATATGCGAGCAGAGTTAAGAATCACCTCAATCCACTGGATAAACCATGCATTATAACCAAGAACCCGGAGCACATTAAGAAGGAAATCCCACCGAAGAGTATCAAAAGCCTTTGTAATATAAATCTTGCACGCTATGTTACGGCCACCATGCGAACGTTTCATGCAATTAACACCCTCGGAGCCCAACATAATACAATCATGAATTGACCGTCCTTTGATAAAACCAAACTGATTGGGAGTGACAGTATCAGCAGCAATCGCGCTCAAGCGAGTAGCCAAGACTTTGGAAATAATCTTGAAGAAGAAATTAGACATAACAATAGGTCTAAGATCTTTAACAGTGGAGATCGTATCCTTCTTCGGAATGAGAACCAAGGTGTTAGCATTACAACCTGAAGGAAGATAGCACTTCTCAAAGAAAGCACGCACCGCTTTAAGCACATCCTTTTTCACAACAGCCCAGCAAACCTGAAAGAACTTTCCAGAGAAACCATCCGGACCGGGCGAGCTTAGCGCATCCATATCAAAAACGGCAGCCGTAATCTCCTCATCCTCAGGAATACGACATAAAACTCTATTATGAATGTCCGTAACAACCGGGTCAAGAATAGCCTCCACATCAACAATGTCACTCACGGACTAATTTTGAGCAGTAAAAAGCGTGGTGAAAAATTGCACCACATGATCTGCAATAAGAGCTTCATCGTGAACCAAAGCTCCCTCAATCCTAAGGCTTTCAATATTGTGATGACGCCGTTTATAGCGGAGCATCGTGTGAAAGAAAGAAGTATTTCTATCACCATCTTGCAACCACTTCACACGACTTTTCTGTTGGAGCAAGCTGGATTTTTTGGTGAGAGTAACGTTGATTTTAGCTTGCACCTGCACCTCCCTGTTGAACAGGTCATCCGTGTAACCTTCGACCGAAATATGTTGCTGAATGTCTATAAGCTCCTGTTGATACTCAGCCAACATGACCTCCACTTTACGGAACGTGACCTTATTCCAAGTTTTCAGCACATATTTGAGGCGCTTGAGCTTGGCCATGACCGTGTAAATAGGACAAGAGATACTGCAATCTTGTTCCCAAGAACCACGGACAACATCTAAAAAATCGGGTTGTAAAACCCACATGTGTAGGAACCTGAAGGAATGCTGCCGTTGCGCCTGAAGTTTCTGGCATTTCAAAAGAAGGGGAGAGTGATCCGAAGTAACTCTAGGAAGAGCATGAGTATGAACAGAGTCTGTTAGGTCCGGGGGGTCTCGAATAGGTGTAT
The DNA here is from genome assembly GCF_028751815.1 of Salvia miltiorrhiza. Classification (NCBI taxonomy): domain Eukaryota; kingdom Viridiplantae; phylum Streptophyta; class Magnoliopsida; order Lamiales; family Lamiaceae; genus Salvia; species Salvia miltiorrhiza. Next base: position 30,906,738 of record NC_080390.1, on the reverse strand, counting down.
GGGGGGGGAATACACCTATAGGCTATTTTTGACTATCTACCAACCTCAATCAGAGGGATCTCAGTCAGAGATAGAAAAGAAACTTTGCATGCAAACCAGACACCTGTTTAACCGAAATAGTTTTGACCAACAGGGTTGACGACTGATACTGAAAGCTCTTCAGTAAAGAGTTATCAGTTAAGTCACTAGAACTTAACTGATCCACGTAAGGGCTTCAGTCGTGTTTGCAACGATAGAGATGATATCTCTCTTTCTTACTATCAGAGGATAGTTCAGTCAGATTGATATCACACGCAGCGGAAATTAAACTTAGTTTCGAATAGCCTCAGTGGAGCAGATAGTTGGATTAGGGTTTCTCTTTGCTGTTAGTCAGTGTTCAGTTTTATCAATTGAAATAGCACAGTTATGAATGTAAAACTGAAAGCTGTAAATAACACAGAGACTTTTACGTGGTTCGGAAAAACTCTTTCCTACATCCACGGCTGGTTGATCAGACCAACAATCCACTCCGCAAGTGCTTGCCTGGTGCACTGCAAACCGTAAACTGAAGATAAACTCTCTTCAGCACCTACACACCTCGCGTAGGGTTTCCCCACCTACACACCTCGTATAGGATTTCAGCACCTACACAACTCGCGTAGGATTTCCCTGCTAAGCACACCTCGTGCTCAGATTTCCCTTTCAGAGTTCAGAGTACCTTCCTGAACTCCGAGTCACTCAAACACTCTTATGGGGGAGAGGTTTAAACGAGTGCCAACTATACTTACAAAGAACAAGTTCTTTGAAGCAAGTTTGACCTTTGGCTTCTGGGTACACAAAATATATGCCTAGGGTCTAAGAGAATGTATGTAATCAGCAGTGACTGATTTTGGCTTTGGAATTCTCTTCTTCGATTCAAGCTTTGAGCGGTTAAGCTTTAGGCTGAGTAGCTATTTCGGCAGAGCTTCAGCTTATGTCGTTGAATCGGTGAAGATTGAAGTGATCCTCGAGCGCTATTTGTAGGAGAACTCTTGAATAGATCCGTTGGCGTAAATCGTCCTCAAGATTTCTTCCGTTGGAGAGCAATTCGAATTTGGGTTGAGGCTTCAATCTTCGAGGTTCCTTGTCTGTGTGGAAACGGCTCTCTTTGAAGGACAGGAGATGTGACATCTCTGAAAAGTAGCCACCAGATAGGAATGACCTCTGCAGAGATAAGATATTGAGATATCTCTGCATTTAATGCGGCTGTACTTTGAGCGTACGTGGCTTCCTCTGAACGTTGGAAGATCAGTCCTAGGAGGAATGTTCAACTGATACTTGACTTTAGTATCAGTCTATGGCGCGCATTAAATAATCAGTCTTCAACTGATTCTTCAACTGGCACTTCAGTTGGTAACTCCAGTCTTCAGTCTTCAGTCTTCATTCTTCAGTATTCAGTCTTCAGTCTTCGACACCGCAACTAAACTAGAAACGAACTCTAACACTTGAGTTCAAAACGATTCTAGTCTATTACATTTAAGTCCTATGAATTTTGGTATCATCAAAACAAGGGTTATGATATTCCACAAGGTTCCCAACAATTTCCCCCTTTTTGATGATGCCAAAACCACACAGCAGTTCTAGACAATAAAAAGACTGAGCTCTCAGTACAAGTTCTAGACAAGGAGTGAAAACAGTTCCCCCTTAACAACAGAACCTAAACAACTTGTACTTAGAGCAAGAACGAAAACAGTTCTAAACACAGAACTTAAAAGAAGACAGAAAAACCATAAATCAGAGCCTGGACAAAGAGTCATTGTCTTCAGGGTGAGATCAATAAGAAGTTCATTTCATTAAAAAGACTGATAAGCCATCAGTCGAGGTACAGAGCAAGACTTACATTGGAGTAACAAGAAAAACAAGAAAACATCATGGATAAACCATGGACTCCAGCAGTCTGCTTGGCTGCGCCTTGAACTTGTTGATCTTCATCTTCTGTCTTCGTGTCTTCATGTTCCTAAGCTTGTTCCACTCTCACTTGTGTTCCGTTGAATTGAGGTCTCTTCCTCTTGGCGTATCTTCCTCATGATCATCGGATGAAGGATGATCATGTTGCTTAACCTTACTTACGTCCATTAGATTGTTCTTCTTTCCCCCTTTTTGGCAACATAAAAAAGAAGGATGAACAAAAGAAGGAATCACACAACATGCGAAGGTAAGTTCGCATGAGGAAGATATTGGGGTTATGGAGATGCAGAAGGCGAAGGCTTAGAAGGAGGTTAGGAAGAAGAAAGAAATGACGAGGAAGAAAAGAAGAGAAGCAGAGGTTTTGAGAGATGAGGGGTTGTCAAAACAGAGGAGATTGTGAGGGTCTCCCTGTTGACATAGCGCCGGTTGACAATGAGTTCCAGCTCATTGTTGTTGCTCCGCATCGGTTCTCCACAAAGAGCAAGAAGCTTTTTGGTGAAGACGATGAAGTCTGTCCTTTTTCAGACAGGTACTACAAACCAATACACCGGGCATGAGGATGGAAGACACTCGCTTCGCTGGATACAAGTGAGGGTAGAGCAAACTTTGACGTCGGAGAGACGTTGTGATCCAGTGAAAGGGTCCGGTGTAGACCAAGACTATGAGCGTCATTCTTCCACTCCATGACTTTGCAGTCATAGATTTCTCCTTTAGTCGGAACAATTTTTCTCTGCAACTTTTGAAAAAATTGAAACTTTTTCTCACAGTGAAGGCTGTGGAGAGTTGTTAGTTGATGCAGAAGAATCGTGAAGACAGCATGGTGTATAAATAGACAAGATGTGAACCATGAAGAAGATGAAAAGGTTTTTCGAAAACTGTGCCTAAAATGCAATTGAAGAAAAATTTTCGCGTCCGCCGTCACTGCGAGGGACTGTGAAAGGCATCATTACATATGTCATGTCAATGAGCGTTCAAGAAATTTTATTGCAGAGGCAAAAAGGTTGGAAGGATTTTTGGCAAAAAGATCAGGACAAGTTCAATCAAAATAGATTTTCTCTTTAAAAAAAAACTTGTCCTTTTCGGATATTCCATTTTCCAACAATTCCAACAATTCCAACAATCAGTTAAAGTTTTTGAAAGAAACTGATCAGTTAGAGAAAAGATTTTGAACTAAACACTTAAAGCTCTAAACTGAAATAACTGATTTTTGAAAAGGTAAGCATTTAAAATACTTACTGATCAACTGAACATAGTAGTCAGTTGATACCACGTGATCCTGGTTGAATCATCAGGATGACTTCTTCTTCAGATGAGCATTCGGACTTCATTGCTTTCCACGTCGGCGATCGTAGAAGCAGCAGTTGGTTGACCACCAGTCAGCATGACTGTTTGAGAAAATCTTCAAACACAGCATCACTCTTCAGGGTTGATGAGGCCGATCTTTGCACATAGATCATTAAACCTCTCTTCTGGAAGAGCCTTGGTCAGCAGGTCCGCTCTCTGAATAGCAGTGGGAATCCATTCCACTGAGATATTCTTCTTTTCGACATGATCACGAATGAAGTGATGTCGAATCTCGATATGTTTGACTCTGGTGTGATGAACTGGATTCTGGGAGATTGCAATAGCACTGGAGCTGTCGCAATAGATAGGAACTTCCTTTTCCTCGATCCCATAGTCCTTTAGTTGATGGACTAACCACAGGATTTGTGAGCAGCAGCTTCCGGCAGCAACATATTCAGCTTCAGTTGTAGAGGTGGCGACTGAAGTCTGCTTCTTTGAAAACCAAGAGATGAGCTTGTTGCCTAGGAATTGACATGTTCCGGAGGTTGATTTGCGATCAAGCTTGCATCCACCGAAGTCGGAGTCTGAAAATCCGGTGAGCTTGATGTCGTCGTCTGCTGGGTACCACAATCCTAAATTGGGTGTGCCCTTGAGATATCTCAGAATCCGCTTAGCTGCATCCAAATGAGCTTCCTTAGGATCTGATTGATATCTTGCACAAACCCCGACTGCAAATGCGATATCTGGTCTGCTCGCAGTCAAATACAGCAAAGATCCAATGATTTCTCTGTACTTCTTCGAAGAGACAGAGCTTCCTTCTGAACCTGGATCAACTTTCCAGTTTGTGTTCATTGGGATCTTGACTGATTTCATGTGCTGAATACCGAACTTAGCTATCAGCTCCTTGGCATACTTGGACTGGCTGATCAGTATTCCTTCTTTGGTCTGCTTGACTTGCAATCCGAGAAAGAAATTTATTTCTCCCATCATGGACATTTGGAATTTGTTCGTCATGATGTCAGCAAACTTATTGCACATGCGTTCGGATTTGGATCCGAAGATTATGTCATCGACATAAATTTGAACAAGCAGGAGATCTTCTCCTTCTTTGAGAGTGAACAAAGTTCTGTCCACAGATCCCTTTTTGAAGCCTTGTTCAATCAGATACTCAGAGAGAGTATCATACCACGCTCTTGGTGCTTGCTTCAACCCATAGAGCGCTTTCTTCAGCTTGTACACCTTTTCTGGTCCAGCAACCTCAAATCCAGGAGGTTGTTCTACATAGACTTCATCTGTGAGCACTCCATTAAGAAATGCACACTTGACATCCATTTGGTGTACCTTGAAACCTTTGTGAGCTGCGAAGGCTAAGAAGAGTCTGACTGCTTCCAATCTGGCAACTGGGGCGAATGTCTCGTCGTAGTCGATTCCTTTTTCTTGACTGTATCATTTAGCCACAAGCCTTGCTTTGTTTCTCACAACGTTTTCTTCTTCGTCTTCCTTGTTCTTGAAAATCCATTTCAAGCCAATCACCTTTGCATCGTCTGGTCGATCCACAAGCTCCCAAACTAAATTTCGGTTGAATTCATTGAGTTCCTCTAGCATTGCGATGACCCATTCAGTGGACTTCAGAGCTTCTTCAATATCCTTGGGCTCTGTAGTTGATAAGAGACAGCTGAAATTCTTATCTTCGTTGATGCAGTTCTGGTTGATGTCGAAGACGAGGTTGCACATTGATCTCTGAGTCTTGACGCCATCTGATGGTTCTCCAATGATGTTCTCCTTAGAGTGGAGTTTAAACCATCTTCGATACTTCTTGATTTCTTCAGGGGATGGTGGAGCTTCTTCGGTTAGAATAGATCTGGGATGTTGAGCACCTTCTGGAGCAGGGGTGAGTTGAGCTGGGGCGGCTTCTGCGCGTTCAACTTGAACTTCAGCAACTGGAGTTCCCCCTTGACTGATGCCATCTGTATTGGCTCCAGTCTGGACTTCAGACCGTTGGATGATCTTCTGATACTGAAGCATCTCAGTATCTTCATCTTTGCCAGGTCCCCACACCAAGACAGTAGAGGGCTCGACAGTGTGGATTTCAGCTTTGGAACCTTCAGCGATCTGAACACCCTTTTCAGCATCTTGTTCCCTGAAACCATCTGTAGACTCATCAAAGATCACATGAGGTGTTTCTTCTACACAAAGAGTTTGAGTATTGAACACTCGATAGGCTTTGCTTGAACGTTCTGTTCCAGAGTATCCAAGGAAGACTCCTGGATCAGCCTTGCTATCGAAGGTGTTCAACCTCTTCTTATCATTGTTGTGTATGAAACACTTAGAACCGAAAGCATGAAAGTAGGCAATCGATGGCTTTCTGTTCTTCCATAACTCGTATGGAGTTCTTCCATGTCTCTGAGTGAGGAATGAGCGATTCTGTGTGTAGCATGCGTTGTTGACTGCTTCGGCCCAAAACTTCAAGGGGAGTTTTGACTCGGCTAGCATCGTCCTGGCTGCTTCCTTTAGAGACCTGTTTCTTCTTTCTGCAACTCCATTCTGCTGTGGAGTTCTTGCTGCAGAAGTTTGATGACTGATTCCTTGTTCATCACAATACTCACGAATGACAGTATTGAGGAACTCAGTCCCACGATCTGATCTGATGCTGATGATGTTGACTTTCTTTTCAACGCTCAGTCTTCTCAGCAGCTTTGGCAGTTCCTCCAGTGTCTCCTTCTTTTTGAAGAGAAAGATAACCCAAGTATATCGTGAATAATCATCCACAACTACCAAGGTGTACTTCCTACCGTTGTAGCTTCTTGGAGTGATCGGGCCAAACAGATCCATGTGAAGTAGATGCAGAATCCTTCCAGAGGAGTGTCCTGTCTTTGACTTGAATGACGTCCGCGTCTGCTTTCCTCTGAGGCATGCTTCACATTCTTGCTTCTTCTGGAATACAATAGAAGAAAGACCTTCTACCAGTTGATGTTTAGCAAGTTTGTTGATCGTCTTGAAGTTGAGATGGTTGAGTCTCTTGTGCCATAGCCAATTGAACTCCAAGCTGCTCTTGCTGATGAGGCACGTTTCTGGTGGGCTGTCTTCCCAAGAAACGACGTAGAGACTCCCTTGTCTGAATCCCTTCAGAACCACCTTCTTCTGATTGTTTCTAACAGTGAATTCATCCTTTTTGATTTTCACTGTGAAACCACTGTCACAAAATTGACTCACAGACAACAGATTATGTTTAAGACTAGAAACAAAGCTAACATTACTGATACTGGCGTTACCCATGTTGAGCACATCGTAGCCTTTTGTTTCTCCAATCGAGTTGTCTTCGAATGCAACTTTGGATCCAACTTTCTCAACATACTGGGATAGATATTCTTTGTAGCCCGTCATATGCTTCGAACAGCCACTGTCCAGATACCACGCTCTGATTGAAGCTTTGGCCTCTTCCTTCTTTTTATGTTTCCTGACATTGACCTGCAAGGAAGAGTTGCTTCAGGCACCCATCAAGCTTTGGGTCCTTCAATATTAGTTCGACTTCCCTTTGGAACCCAAATCTGCTTCAGAATTGGTCTGGCTGATCTTTTGCGCATTTTTGGATGTCTGATCGATGTCGTTGGCGCTTCAGGTGGCACATGAGCATTCTTCTGTTGAGAAATCCTTTTGAAGGCCTCACTCTTGTAGCAGTTATGTCTGATGAGTGGTTGAGGTCTTCTTTGCTCGGCGAAGTATCTTCCTTGAGATACTTTAGTCTTTGTAGACTTATGGAGATTTGTCTGACGTCCAGTGGCTTATCGTCGAGGAAGTGGCATGGCTCGACTGGACTCAGCATTGCTTGATCTCCATGGATGTTGTTCCTTCTGAAACTGAACTGAGGATGTCAGTTTCTGACTGATGTGGCCTTTCTTCCCCCTGGATTGATGAGGAAGATTCTTCTTGGCTCTTGATGTTCCTTCCCGGATCTTTGACTGAAATCTGCTTTCCAGCCTTTTCAATAAGATGATCTGGTTGGGAGCCTCCTTAGCTCGTCTGTAGCTTCGTGGAGGTGGAACATTTGATCTGGCCATCAGTCTGCGCTTGTGAACTTCATCCATATCATGGTCTCTTGATTCTTCTGAGGTTGTGATTTCAGAAGGATCATTCTTAGAGATGATCATGATATCCTTTCCTTTGGCAGCTGCAACCTTTCCTCCGATGCTGTTGACCAGTCCTTTCGATGGAAAGTTGCTCATCATGGGAGACTGCATCATGCAGTTCTTGACTGTTTCTTCCAGCTTGTGATTGAGCCTCTTGATTTCATGATATGCTCTTTCACATTCTGAGTTGGAGACTCTGAGCTCTTCTTCCAGTCGGCTGTTCTCCATGATTAGCTGATCAAGACAAGTTTCATCCGGAAAGTAGATGATTGTCTGATGTTTAGCTCGTTCATCATTGATCTCCTTGTCCATTTTCTGATTCTGCTTGAGGAGATCTTCGAACATTTTCCTCAGCTGACAGTGATCAGTCATGAGCTGATCGAACTCGTCAGTTTCAAAGGATGAGCTATCTCCAGATTCTGAGTGGTCTCCTGAAAGCATCAGGAAGTTATCAGTATATGGAGTTTTTGTGAGAGATTTTACCTCTGGGCCATTCATTCCATTGTCGTAGCTGTTGTCAGCTACACTTTCTGATTCGTTGGCTATCAGGGCTCGGCTCTCATCATCTGAGCTGGAACTGTCGAAGTCGGATGATTCTGATGTGTCGTTGGAAGAGTCAGCATCATTAGCAACCATTGCTTTCTTCTTTGAAGATCTGCGATCTTTCTTCGCTTTCAGTTCCCTGTGCTCAGCTGGAGTCAAATCAGGGCATTCATGTCGAAAGTGCCCTTTCTTTCTACATCCAAAACATTCCAATTCTTTGATGTCGTAAGCGGCTGACTTCCTTTCTCCGCTTCGATCTGTGGAATGTCTGGAGTCCCCTTCTCTTTCTTTTCCCTTGTAGTGCTGCTTATGGAACCTTCTGTACTTCCGAAACTTGGACTCCATCTTGTTGAATCTGTCAGTCAACAAGGCATATTGACTGAAGAAGTCCTCAGAATTGAGTTCCGTTGGCTCCTTGATCTGCTTCTTGCCTTCTCTGGTCGAGGCCTTCAGTGCAACTCCTCTTGAGGTTGATGGACCATCTTCGTCTGATCCTCCAGCCTTCTTGTTACCAAGATTTCTCATAAGGTCGAACTCATTTGCCATGAGATCGGAGAAAAGCTTGTTTGTCGGGAGCTGACTGAATCCTGGCTTATGCTGATGAGCGACTGAGTAGATCTGCCATTCTCCACGTGGCAGTGCTCGAAGAATCTTCAGGTTGATTTCTCGTTGAGTGTATTTGTCTTTGGAAATGGATTGAACTTCATTCAATATAAGATTGAATCTTTGTTCCATTTCCTCGACAGATTCATTCTTGAGCATGTGGAAGGAGTCGAATTTCTGGCAAGCTATGGACAGCTTATTCTCCTTGATTTCCTCAGAACCTACGCACATTCTTTCCAGAATGTCCCACATCTCCTTTGCTGTTCTGCACTTGATGATCTTCATGACATGCTTGTCGGGAACGGTGCCGGAGATGATGCTTTTGGCGAGGTTGTCTAACTCATCTTGCTTCCTTTCTTCTGTGGTGAAGTCTGCCTTTGACTTGGGCTGGTCCTCATCGTAAGGTTCCTGACGGATGTCATTAGGAACCCTTTTTACAGTTTCGGTGATGATGATCGGACCGCTGGTGATGACTTCCCACATTCTGCAATGTTGGGCGGTGAGGAAGCTTTCAAGCCGAAACTTCCATATGTCGTATTTTTCAATACTAAACATAGGTAGAGAAGATAATCTGCTGTGGTTAGTCTCCATCAAAAAAGAGAGAACAGATAACAGCAGATAGAGCAAATAGCAAGCACAAAAATAAGAAAGAGTAAAAACTTCTTCGAGACCTTTAATAAAAGATCTAGTTCAAGTATGAACTAGTCAGAGACGGATAGTTCTTGCGAACAACCTGCTCTGATACCAATTGTTAGGTCCGGGGGGTCTCAAATAGGTGTATGGGGGGGGGGGGAATACACCTATAGGCTATTTTTGACTATCTACCAACCTCAATCAGAGGGATCTCAGTCAGAGATAGAAAAGAAACTTTGCATGCAAACCAGACACCTGTTTAACCGAAATAGTTTTGACCAACAGGGTTGACGACTGATACTGAAAGCTCTTCAGTAAAGAGTTATCAGTTAAGTCACTAGAACTTAACTGATCCACGTAAGGGCTTCAGTCGTGTTTGCAACGATAGAGATGATATCTCTCTTTCTTACTATCAGAGGATAGTTCAGTCAGATTGATATCACACGCAGCGGAAATTAAACTTAGTTTCGAATAGCCTCAGTGGAGCAGATAGTTGGATTAGGGTTTCTCTTTGCTGTTAGTCAGTGTTCAGTTTTATCAATTGAAATAGCACAGTTATGAATGTAAAACTTAAAGCTGTAAATAACACAGAGACTTTTACGTGGTTCGGAAAAACTCTTTCCTACATCCACGGCTGGTTGATCAGACCAACAATCCACTCCGCAAGTGCTTGCCTGGTGCACTGCAAACCGTAAACTGAAGATAAACTCTCTTCAGCACCTACACACCTCGCGTAGGGTTTCCCCACCTACACACCTCGTATAGGATTTCAGCACCTACACAACTCGCGTAGGATTTCCCTGCTAAGCACACCTCGTGCTCAGATTTCCCTTTCAGAGTTCAGAGTACCTTCCTGAACTCCGAGTCACTCAAACACTCTTATGGGGGAGAGGTTTAAACGAGTGCCAACTATACTTACAAAGAACAAGTTCTTTGAAGCAAGTTTGACCTTTGGCTTCTAGGTACACAGAATATATGCCTAGGGTCTAAGAGAATGTATGTAATCAGCAGTGACTGATTTTGGCTTTGGAATTCTCTTCTTCGATTCAAGCTTTGAGCGGTTAAGCTTTAGGCTGAGTAGCTATTTCGGCAGAGCTTTAGCTTATGTCGTTGAATCGGTGAAGATTGAAGTGATCCTCGAGCGCTATTTGTAGGAGAACTCTTGAATAGATCCGTTGGCGTAAATCGTCCTCAAGATTTCTTCCGTTGGAGAGCAATTCGAATTTGGGCTGAGGCTTCAATCTTCGAGGTTCCTTGTCTGTGTGGAAACGGCTCTCTTTGAAGGACAGGAGATGTGACATCTCTGAAAAGTAGCCACCAGATAGGAATGACCTCTGCAGAGATAAGATATTGAGATATCTCTGCATTTAATGCGGCTGTACTTTGAGCGTACGTGGCTTCCTCTGAACGTTGGAAGATCAGTCCTAGGAGGAATGTTCAACTGATACTTGACTTTAGTATCAGTCTATGGCGCGCATTAAATAATCAGTCTTCAACTGATTCTTCAACTGGCACTTCAGTTGGTAACTCCAGTCTTCAGTCTTCAGTCTTCATTCTTCATTCTTCAGTCTTCAGTCTTCAGTCTTCGACACCGCAACTAAACTAGAAACGAACTCTAACACTTGAGTTCAAAACGATTCTAGTCTATTACATTTAAGTCCTATGAATTTTGGTATCATCAAAACAAGGGTTAGGATATTCCACAAGGTTCCCAACAGAGTCCCAAAGGTCAGCAAAATGGGTAGAGAATAAGGCTCTATCCAGAATAGACTCCACATGACGTGGCATAAATCTACGACCAGACCAAGTGAATTTAAGCCCCGTAGAAGGGGCCTCAATAAGCTCAGAGGCATCAATGAAATCACGAAAATCACGACAAGCTGTGGAATTAGGTTGACAAGAGCTGAGATGCTCATGAGCTCCTTTCACGGCATTAAAATCCCCCAACAACACGGTGTTTCTGTCCAAATAATTTAAGAGATCAATCCAGAGATTCCGACGCTGAATATGACAATTTGCACCATGAATGATGCCAATCCTGAAAGTGAGCTGACGCCAAACGCAGTCCGAAATAATAACCTGCTCGGAGGAAAAAATAATGCTGATTCAGGATGAGAAAGGAGCCAAATGTTAGGCTTCATGTTATTTCTGGAATTCTGGAACTAAGCCACCATATTCAAAGAATTCCAAAAAGCTAAGGGAGTCTTAGAGAGATCAGATTTAGGTTCCAAGATACCCAAAATAATAGGAGAGAAAGAAGCACAGTGCTCCTTGATAATACGTTTGGATTCCTCCGTAAACCCACGAATATTCCAAACAAGAATATTCATGAGAAATTAAACAAGGTACGTGGAGTGAAGGTCCCCCTTCTCCACTTCGTCTGCCCATCTTCCTGCTGCAACATTGGACATCGTTGTAGAGCTATCTGCTCTTCCCTTATCAATAATAAAATCCCTAGGGGTTTGCCCAGCGTCAAACGCCGACTGTAAGCGATTATTGATTAGATCCACCGACTTTGGGTTCGGGTTAACCTTCTGTTCAGCTTTTCTCAAACGTCCCTTGATACTATCATCCAAAACCGGAACTTGCTTCTTACCCCCACCAGCCGGCCTTCCCCTTTTTTTAGGCTCAGAAACCATCTTAACAACTTGTTGTATCTTCATCGATTTCTCCATCTCAGCCAACGCAGTCTCTTTAGATTGTCTAGAGGTAGATGTGTTGTCCTTATAATCAGCAGATGGCAAAACTCTGCTATTACTGCACTGCTCCGTAACCTTCTCTTCCAAGTTATGAGCTTCCATGGAATTAGTATCAATATATTCCTCCACCGAATCATCCTCACTACCATACTCCAAGCGGTCAGCCTCATTAAATGATCGGTTGCTTTTTTCCGCCAAGACCCATCCTCACAAGGTGTCATCGTGGTTTCTAATAAATCAGGACCATAAGCATTAAGTCCTAAGCTCACTCCTTTCTCACCCTCCTCGACGTCATCCTGAGCTTCCACAAGATCCTCCCCTTCAACACCACCCAGGATGCCAAACTGATTAGAGCCAGGAGCCGACGCCTGCTCCTTCTCCTTGGGCTGCCAATTGCTAACTTTTTTTGGTTGTGAAAACTCGTTGTTTCCCTTTTCCGCCGCAGCAGCGATGTCTTTATCAGCAATTTTATCATCCTTTTTTCCAATGACTTCTTGTTGTTTGGCCTTGACACGTTTGCATTTATCCACAGAATGTCCCGTGATCCTACAATGAGAACAAAAATAAGGCAATTGTTCATAAACGAACTCAACATAGAACAAGGTGACATCACAGTCAATGGTCATAGACTCCACTAAGGGATGAGCCAAGTCAATTTCAACAAGTAAACGAGCAAAACTTCCCAATTCTCTGTTAGCCGAGGCCCCGTCAAGCTTAATCGGGAATCCCAACGTTCGTCCAATAGCAGCAAACACCTCCGGATGCCAGTACTCCACCGGCATGTTATAAATTCTAACCCACACCTGACAAAGAGAAGAAATTTCCTTGTGCGGATCAAAGTTACGAATCCATTCACGTAGACGCAGAGAGCCCGAGGATAGTTCCCAGCTCGTTTTCTCCTTGGCCAGCAATTTATCCGAATGGTTCCCAAACTTCAACGTAAAATAACCTTTACCCATGGGTATCAACTGCCATTCATTTTTGATATTCCAGATGCGCTGCAGTTCGGCTTTGATATCATTAGTAGCCCTAGGTTTATCACCTTTGCGCAATAACAATCTACCAATGACTGCGTGTTTGAAGTCCTCGACGTTACGATCAACGAGGGCTTTAGGGACAGAAAGGGAGAAACCCTTCCCAGTTTTCTCCGAGTCAAGCGACGTGAATTTATGAATCAAAAGCTCTGGCTTCTTGCGCAAGTTATTGTTCACAATTGAAGAGAAAGACTTGCGCTGATTTTGCACAGCTTCATCCTTATCGTGGTTAATCGAGACCATAACATCCTTAACCGGAATCTGTTCAGCATGGGAAGAGTTCATGATCGCCTTCGTCGGGTTCTTGAATCCAGAAGAATTAGCAGGAGGCGTAGCTTTCGCCGGAGGCAAAGCGAAGTTGTTGGAAACTTGAGGGAACTGAGAAGACAAACGTACAGAAACAGGAGGGGCGGCGACTTCCGGCGCCGTCATCTCGTCAAACGGTGGTCACTAGGGCAAAACCAGGGCTAGGGTTTCTTGACGTATCATGCTCCCCATGAAAATATTATCTCTCTTCGTGAAAAATCCCTCAAAAAAGTAATTATTGATATGAAGATTGGTAATGTTAAAAAATATTACTACATCTTTTAACACGACAAGAACTTTCTGCTTTTACTTATTTGGCTCAGCCGGCTCCAATTCGTCTTATCGATATACTTAGTCTCATACGTGAGCAACTCCATAAGATTTTGATATTTAATAAAAGGGTTAATTGCATGAAAATATACGAACTATAGTCATTTTTTCATTCTGCACACATTTTCATTCGGCTATAATCACGAACTTTGCATTTGTTCCAATTTTTTCATAAAATTGAAGTCCGACAGCCGGAAAGCTGATGTGTCTTTAAACATTCCACGCGTATGTAACACATCATTAATTAAAACGATGTGGCACGGAAATGACGTCGTTTTAATACTGGTTATCAAAACACTGCGTTTCGCAGTGGATTAGAATGGAGCTCGGTGCTCCGATGAGCAAAGGCCATGTTTGTCGCTCCAGCGAGTTCCTGGCGCGCTCACTTGTTCTGTACAACGACATGCGCTGCATCTGCTTTTCAGGCGTCGGTGGTTGGGGATGCTCCGACGTCCCTTACCAGCTCGACGGCCGTGCAGTGATAGCAACACTGGTTCTATGGGTGGTGGGGTGCGCGATCTTGCAGCCGTGTTATTTGCACGACGAAGTCCGGCGGTCTGGAAGTCGATGCTCGCCGGAGGAAAAAGGAAGCAGGGTCTTTGGCGATTTGGGGCTAGGTTAGCTCCGGCAAACCTTGCCAGCCCAACCGCCGTGGAGGACCTGTGCATCGTTACATTTTTTAAGGCGGGGTTGCTCACAAACGGCCTCGCACACGCGTTCTTGCTTCGGCTAGGCGTCACTGGAGCTGCTGTTGTTGATGGTGAACTTGACGGCGAGATGTCGTGGAGGGCGGTAGAATAGCAAAAGCGGGCAAGGCGGCGCCGCACGTGGCGGCTCAGAACCCTAATTGTTGCGGATCAACAGGGAAAGGGTCAGAGGGGCCTGAGCTGGAGCGTGGATCTGGGCCTGGCGCGCCAATTCCGGCCCAAAGGCTGCTTGGGCTGTTTTTTCAGCCATTTTTGGAGCAAAACGACGTCATTTATCAATTTGTCGGACGACGGTTTAAATGACACACTTCCGGCTGCCACATAGGCGCCACATCATCATCAAATTGGGGGTAAATCAATTTTATGAAAAAATTGGAACAAAATTCATGATTAAAAATGTAAGTTTCAAAGTTCGTGTGCAAAATGGACAAATGACTATAGTTCATGATTTTCATGTAATTAACCCTTAATAAAAACATAAAAAATTTTCCATCAAGATAGTGCTAAAATTCATATGAATATTAAAGACCTAATTGCATTTATTTTTGAAAAAGTGGCGCGTTAATTAATTGGTCGTTATTATCTATGTGATAGTAATAAACACGGCTAGCACACAATAGTAATTACATGTTATAGAGGGTGCATGAATGCACCAAAGTTGTTATTTTATTATATATATATATATATGTATTTGATTTGAACAACTGTTGATTAGAATCTTGTTGTTCAATTCATTAAGTTAAAAAAACAAGTCATAAGAATGAAGGCTGCTGCACTATTGCAACTTTTGGCAGGAATCGAAATGAAGGCCATATTGAAATATGTGGCAGGAATTGCTGGACCAAGTGGCTATGGCTCCAAAACTACTGCTCAACAAGTTGCTGATGATTGCTTCTCCTCCATGCCTTCATCTCATCTCACTGCAATAGTCACCGGTCTCCCTCTCTCTCTCTCTCTCATGTCTGAAATCGACTTCATCTCATCTCACTGCAATAGTCACCGGATTGCTAGTAATGCCATTTCATTTTTACTAATTATAAGACCACTAATTCGTTGGCATCATGGAAACATTAATGATTTTCATAAGAAAATAATTTATTTCAAGGTACAATAAATCAATTTCAATGCGATTTTTCATCATTTTTATCGCAGCAAATTTAATATCGACTTATTTTTTATGATAAATATGGTTTATATAATAATCATAATATGGACTGGTTTATATAATTCCACGTATATATTGTACAAAATATGAACTAATTTCAGTCTTAGATTATGAGATCTACGTATGATGGATTCATAACGTTCTATATATATCGAACGTATAATGAACTTATTTTATACTATGAATTTAATTTGTACAATAAATTAGGCGCGACATCGGGCATCGGTGAAGAGACAGCAAGAGTACTTGCCAAGAGAGGTGTGAGAGTGGTAATTCCAGCAAGGGATTTGAGGAAGGCAGAAAGTGTGAAGGAAAATATACAAAAAGAGAGCCCAAAAGCTGAGATAATCATATTGGAGTTAAACTTGAGCTCATTTGCTTCAATCAAAAGCTTTTGCTCTCACTTCTTATCTTTAGGACTGCCTCTACACATCCTTATGTAATTCAATGTATCTTTGTTGAAAAGAGGTTTATTTTTGTTCAGCTATATCAAATTCCAACAATATTTGTTTTCTTGCAGAAACAATGCCGGCATATTTCCACACAAGCAGGAATTTTCTGAGGACAATATTGAGCTTACTTTTGCCACAAATTATTTAGGTAATAGCTAGTCTATCTTTTATTTTTTTAGTTCAAACAAGATTAACAATGGAAAACCAAAATATGAAAGTTAATTTGTATTTTTGGAAGGTCATTTTCTGCTGACAAAAATGCTACTGGAGAAAATGGTGGAGACAGCAGGAAAATCAAGTATAGAGGGAAGAATAGTGAATGTCTCCTCTATGTGTTACAATTCAGTGACTAGCAATGAATTTTGCTTCACTGAATTGCTCAATCCAAAAAGGTATATTACAGGGGCGGATGTAGAAAAAATATCTGGTGCGGTGCATATTTTCTAAATTTTAAGTTTGAGATTTTGAAAATATAATTTTGGATATTTGCCGTAAATTCTGATTTTTTTCATAACTTTTAAAATTTGAAAAAAAAAAATACATCACCTTTCAATTTTTTTCTGATTTTTTCCCACAGGTATGAAATACCCCAAATAGAAGTTGATTTTAAAATTTTTGACTTAAATTTTTTTTATACTTAAGCGTGAGGGATTTTCAATTCACAGATACATCGACTTTATTATGCCACCTTTATTATCCCTCACGCTTAGGTATCAAAAAATCTAATCAAAAGCCCTTAAATCGGCTTCTATTTGGGAGTATTTCATACTCGTGGGAAAATTCAGACTAAATCGAATATATTTTTTCAAATTTTAAAGGTCATAGAAAAAAATCATAATTTATTAAAAGTTCATGTATTTTACGGAAAATATCCCTTTCTTATAATCTGATTTGATGATTAAAGTTATTGTAAAACAATTCATACAATAATTTGACGATTTTAAAATAATAAAAAAAGAATACTTCCCTTCAATATATATATATATATATATATATACACTAAGAATAATTTTCAGCCCTTAGATCATCAAGATCTACGGTTGATTCATCACCCTATTGGATGAATTCATGGTCCTGAATTCGAATCCCAAAGGTAGCAAAAATTTATTTTTCGCAATTCATACATTGATACAGTAAATTCGTACGTGTTATACATAAAATTCATACATTTTTGCTGGTTTATAATTCTTAAATTAAGGGTGGTTTATTGAATAACCGCCCCCTATATATATATAAGGGAGGGCTATGATAAAAACACATTTTTTTGTATAAAATATGAACCATTTTCAGCCCTTAGATCATTAAGATCTACGGTTGATTCATCACCTTGTTGGATGAATTTATGGTCCTGAGTTCGAATCCCATAGGTAGCAAAAAAAATATTTTTCGCAATTCATACCTTTATACAGTGAATTCATACTTGTTCTACATAAAATTCATACATTTTTGTTGGTTTGTAATATTTATTTTAAGAGTTGTTAAAGATCAACTAAGAATATTGCATATATGTTGTGAGAATAGAGAATGAATCCCATGCATTGATTTACGGAATTTAATGGCTGATTGTTTTTACAGATATCTCATTAATATATTATGTAAAGGTTAATTTTGTAATCCTTTCACATATATAATCCGTTTCTCTAACTTAATTCTTGGTAGTTACTTTAAGGGATAATTGCGTGAATATACATAAACTTTGCCAAAAATCCATATTTGACGCGAAGTTAGGATTTTACATTTTAATACACCAACTTTCGTTGTTGTCCAAATTTGACACGACTTAATTCTTAAAAATTCAAAAAACAACCATTTTTATAAATAATTATATAAAGACCCACTTATGTTATTATTTGGGACATTTAAACCAAAACAAGATATTTCCTTATGATGTTTTCTTTTAATCTTTGATCCGCGCCTAAAATGGTTTAAAAGAAAACATCATAAGGAAATATCTTGTTTTGGTTTAAATATTCCAAATCATAACATAAGTGGGTCTTTGTATAATTATTTACAAAAAGGGGTTGTTTTTTGAATTTTTAAGAATTAAGTCGTGTCAAATTTGGACAACAACGAAAATTGGTGTATTAAAATGTAAAATCCTAACTTCGCGTCAAATATGAATTTTTGGCAAAGTTTGTGTATTTAGGTGCAATTTTTCCTTACTTTAATTATTCATCTTAATTTTCGTTCTTTATGGTTATTCTTAGGGTTAGGATTTACTTCACAATTTGACCTTTTTTTTTACCGATAATTAGGAAACAATTAGATTTATGTGTTAGTCTTTTTTCAATTTTTTCCTTTTGCTTGAAAAGTTTTATGTTTTTGTTTAAGATCTAATTTTATATCCTTCATTAACCTATCATTATTTACAACCAAATTATTTCACTATTATTAACCATATTCATAATCATATTTTTTTTTCTTCATGCAGTTATGGAAAAATAATACTGAAACTTATTATTCGTTAATTTATGCAATATTATTCAGTGATTCATATGTTATTATTCAATACGTAAATTCAATATATTCAAATACCAAATTTATATCATTAACGATTTCTGACATAATCACCAAAACGACTGAATATTTACATGTCAATGACTGCATATACTCTATTTTCATTTGTTTTATTGTGATAAACTATTTGAATATGTACATGTCAATGACTGAATATACTTTCGGTACTAACTGAATATCCACAGTTCAAATACAAATGTATGTGAACAATGATTGAATATATACACGTCAACGACTGAATATTCATTCGGTACTTACTGAACAACCACACATCAAGTTACTGGATACGTGCAATTCGATGACTGAATATTCATTCGGTACTTACTCAACAACCACACATCAAATGTAAATATATGCAAACTATTTAATACTTGAACCCGAATGACAAAAAAATACTTGAACCTGAATGACAAGTTCTAAGGTTTATCCAATATCCATCTAACATAAAAATGATACTTCAACTATGTTAGTTATGTGTTATTTGAATCAAGATGAAAACATTATTCACAACTCAATGATATTTTGTATTTATGAATTGTATTTTTATGCAAAATAGTGCTGGAAATTTAATATTCATGCTTATTCTTTATTTTCCTTCATAGTATTCATTGTTCAATACATTATTATGCAAAACAAAAGTACACTATATTTAAATACCATATCACTGAACAATACTATTTCATAGAAGATAACATCGTAATAATGATAACAAAATAATACCGGAATCTAAATGACAATTTTTAAAATTTATCAAATATCCAATGTCACAGCCCAAAACCATTTATTTTCTTTACAAATTTTATTTGAAAATTAGTGAACTTTTAAGTTAGAAAGTGCTTGAAAAATATTTTATTTATTGAATTAATGTTAGTCTAGTCGTGCCCCTAATTAGAAAATAATTTTATAAAAATAAAATAAAATAAATTTACATATATAAACAATTTTTTTTATATAGTGATAAATGTTTATCTATATAATTATTTATAATAAGAAATCTACATACTTAAATGTATATATTTAAATTTAGTACTGCACATGAGTTTAAAACTAATAAGTGAATAATATATTTGATTAATGTATATCCACACGAATTAAATAATATATATACATGTACATGGTTATTCAAAAAGTTATATATATAAATATTGCATGCATGTTACGTGGATTATTTCTAAGCTAATGAAAGCAAGCCTATAAGCTACCCTATAAAGCTCATTCATCAAACCTATACATTTTTATATTTATATTTTGACACTATAAATATTGAAGCATTTAGGTGATATTTTCGACCATCAACTTAAGAGCAAGCTTGGATACAGTAAGGTATATTTACCTTCTTTATTTTGTTTTAAATTATATATACATATATTATTAAATTATGTAATAATTATTTTTAGTTATTATTAAATTATATTTAATTTTATGGGATTAGGTGCGGCACGACTAAGATGTTGACATTGATTTGAATTACTCAAGTTAATTTTCAAAGCTCAAGTTCCAGGTGTGAGATTTATTTCAGTACATGTTGTGGTTAATCTTTGTCCATTTTAATATTATGTGTTTACCATATGTGAGTTACATTAAATTATATATCGCTAGGGGCCCGTTGAATGGATCCAGTAACTATTAATATGATGAAATGTAATGTTTCTAAATTATTACATTTGTTCACAATAATTGTACTTTTATTAATGAGAATTTGTACTTTATTTATTTTATCAAGTAAATATTATCATAATAAAAAATAATTATTGATATGCACAAATGTAATGTTTCAAAATTATTACATTTGTTGTAGTTATTGTTGTAATAAAAAGTATTTATTGTTGTAATAAAAAATTGTTATTATTATGAAGGATTGTAATGTTTTTGAAACATTACATTTCTTCACAATAATGTTTATTTTTATTGACAAGAATATATGAATAAAAATATTTTTTGTACTTTTAAATTTAGTTATTTGCTCAAGTAATTATTTTTGTAAGTAAAAGTAATTATTGATATGAATAAAAATAATGTTATTTTCACTCGTTAGTACTTTTATTCTTAACTATTTGCTCAAGTAATTATTGTCATAATAAAAAGTAACTATTCAGGGTTTAGGGTTTAAGGTCTAGTTTTCAGGGATCTATGGTGTAAAAAATATAATACATTATATTGAATGAAGGAAAATACGTATGTTAAAATAAGTATACATGTTTGTACTAACAAATGTAAATCTTATGCTTATTAAAAGTAAATATGTTTATTAGGTTTTAGAATTTAGTGTTCAGGGTTTAGTGTTTAGGGTTTAGAAAATATTATACTTTACATTGAATGAAGGTAAATACTTATATTAACATAAGTATACATTTGTGTCAAGTGCTACCAAATGTATATTTTATATTTATTAAAAGTAACTATTGGCTTAATAAAAAGTAATTATTCATATGAAGAAATGTAATATATTAAAATTATTACTTTTTCCACATATATTGTTACTTTTACTCACAAAAGCTTGTAATTTTTAATGACTTGGTCAAGTAATTATAGTTGTAAGAAAAAATAACTATTAATATGAATAAAGGTAATCTTTTAAAAAAAATGAAATAAATGGAAAAAAAGAAAGAAAAATAGAAAAAATAGAAAAAAAATGCAATAAGAAACACAAAAAACGCTAATGCAAAAAGAAAAACAGAAAAAATGAAAAGAAAAAAAAAACAAACAGAAAAAAAAAAAAACAAAAAACAAAACAAAAAACACAAAAGTGAAAGAAAAGAAAAAAAATAACGCAGGAAATGGCACTTGGGAGTTTCAAACCCAATACCAATACCAATACCAATTGGTTGAAAGTGAAAAGCCTTACCCACTACCCCAACATTTAATTTCAACATTTTTATATCAATTTATTCTATTTATGATCTTCTACGCCCAACCCATGCCCAGACCCGACCCGACTCGTCTTATGGTATGAGGTCAACCTCATCCAAGACCAACTCAATCTTTTGAATATTTTCGTTCAACACCATATACTATCTTATTCATCACTCTATACTGATTTATTCATTAGTCTCACGTCTCACGAAAAATTACAATCTCACTAGAACCCACTCATATATATATATATATATATATATATAGGGTGTGGTTCTAGAGAGAACTACATTATTTGTGAGAACGGGAGAACCATCAAATCTAATGCATCCACTGTAAAAATTAATGCATTCGCTGTTAAAATTAATGCACTAAAAAAATTAAAAAAAAAATGCTCCCTTCAGGATTCGAACCCAAGATCTGCATTCATCCAACAAGATGATGCATCCACCGTAGATCTTGATGATCGAATGGCTGAAAATGGTTCTCCGGTCTTCTTTTATTTATGGTTCTTTCTTGAACCTCTCCCTATATATATATATATATATAGAGCTCCTCTTGGGTTCACATCGTTATTCAAACTGCACTCGATGAATTCTACTTCATATGTGACCATAGCATCTACAATAGTAGTTGTTCATCCAACTTCATTATTATGCTTAGCCATTATTTATGTACCTTATCTGCAGCTACCTTAGCCCCAAAGCTTATGCTCAATCAAAACTAGCAAACATATTACATGCCAAGGAACTATCAAAACAGCTCAAGGTACATAATGAATTACACATTTTGATGCAAGGTGTAAAACCCAAATTCGAAAAAGGCAAATTAATTAAAGGGATATATATTTGTTCTGATCTATGATTTTGTGTTTGTGTGTGTGAATGCATGTTTAGGCAAAAGGAGCAAATGTGACTATCAATGCTGTCCATCCAGGGGTTATAAAGACTGAAATTACAAGAGATTTCAAATTTATTTCAGGCAAGCATCTATTCTCACCTTTCTTTTATGTGATATGATGATATTTGACTATCTTGTGCATTTATTTAATTATCCAAATTAAGTCTAAATTCCACTCCTCATTGGAATATTTTCTCAGATTTTATGTATTTTGTGGCATCCAAATTTGTCAAGTCAACATCACAGGTTTGTCTTCAATGTTCTGATCAAATTTACTCAAGACTAATCTTGATTATAGTTATTCCAATCTTCAAAACTAGCAACATGAATTCTTTGTAATCCGTAGCAAGTGTTTGGCATATATTTTCAAAATAGTTTACGAAATTGAATTTCCATTCCTCAGTTGATGTATGTTGCACTGTAGGGTGCGGCCACGACATGTTATGTTGCATTGAGCCCTCGACTAGTCGGCGTAAGCGGCGAGTACTTTGAAGACTGCAACGAGAGCCGCGCCTTAGGCCTTGCAAGTGACGACGACATTGCTCGGAATCTTTGGAAGCAGACGCATGAGCTCATCATCAGTATTATTGGTGAATAAAAATCTAATGTTTAGAAACATACAACAATAATTTTATGCTAGTAATTAGTTTAGATACAATGATACAAAGAAAATAGTAGATCGTCGAAAATAACGGGCTGGCTTAATGGGCTCCGCCTGGCTGAAGTGATGTGCATTTTATTATTGATAAACAAATAATTATCACCACCACAAGAGTGGGAAATTTTAATCTAATTGATGTATTATTTACATGCCTAAAAGACTAGGTAAATTAATTAGGTTGAATTTGTTCTTCTTCACCACATTTGCCCACCGGGAGAAGAAATCGCCTGTGCATGAGAGCACGCGTCTGCTTCCACAGCTTCCTCGCATTGCTCTCATCACTCGCCAGCGCTGAGCAATGGCTCTCATTGCAGTCCGCGAAATACTTGCCACTCATGCCTCCCACTCGAGGGCTCAACGCAACGTAACACGTAGTGGCCGCCCCCTGACACGTTAGGAGGACGTTTATTTTGAATGATTACACGAGCATAAAAAAAAAATTAAAAAATTGTTGATTCCATCAAAGTATGTTGTTTGTTTTGGATTGGACTAGCTGACAATTATTGGCTGAGTCCCACCAAAAGAAAATACATTTTTTTTTTTCCATTCTTTCAAAATCATCAAAAGAATTTTTTTTTTCTTTCTCAAAATCGTCAAATTATTGATATTAGTTTGTTGTACAATAACCCTCCATCACTAAATTGATATATGAAAAATATAACTCTCACATATTTTTTTCTGCGTGACTACAATCAAGAGCTAGTAGTCATTAAGTGAAACGAAGACAAATTACCTGTGATGTGGACTTGAGCAATTTTGATGCCACAAAATAGAGAGAATCTGAGAAAAATATTCCAATCAGGAGGTCAGGACAGTGGAGTGGGATTCAGATGTTTGATTGGATTATTACATGCAAAAAGATAGACAAATCAAATGCTATAAAAAGAATAAAAGTGAGAAATATTTTGCATGCCTGTAATAAAGCCTCTGTAATCTCTGGTAATTCCAGTCTTGATAATCCCAGGATGGACAGCATTGATACTCACATTTGCTTTTTTTGCCTTCAAATAAAAGAAAAGGACAAAATAGGTCAGAAAAAAACTATTATTCTTGTTCCTTTTTTTTAAATATTGGCTTTTATTTTTAAATTTTTTAAGATACAAGAATATATATTACAATGAGTTACTATATAACAAAGTAAGCTAAAATCAAGTTAGTATAAACTAGATCCAATAACCAAATAAATGAAAATACAATGAAACTTGAACCAATAAAAATACAACCCAACCCACATGACCTCTTACAAGAGAGTGATTTTAATGTCTGAACTCTGTCGCTTGAGCTATGGCTATTGACATATTTACTTTTATAACTTGCATCAAAATGTAAATTTTCATGGTGAGTGTTGTACCTTGAGCTGTCTTGATAGTTCCTTGGCATGCAGTATGTTGGCTAGTTTTGATTGAGCATAAGCTCTGGTGCCATTATAGCTGCATGACCAAGAATGCTATGCTTAATTAATATGAAAATATTGATGAACATATGCTACACGTGATGGCATACACGTGATATAAATATGTATCTACTAGTGGAATTCACAATATAGATAGAAAGATATATACCTTTTTGGGTTGAGCAATTTACTGAAGCAAAAGTGTTTGGTATTCACCCAATTGTGAATCACAGAGGAGACATTCACTATTCTCCCCTCTATGCAAGATTCTGTTGCTGTCTCCACCATTTTCCCCACTAGCATTTCCGTCAACAAAAAATGACCTTTCCAAATACAAATTAAATTTCAATATTTTTGCCTTTGTATGTTTCTTGATTAAACTAAGAAATTACGACAGAAAAAAAATAAAATAGAAGAAGACTATTACCTAAATAATTTGTGGCAAAAGTAAGCTCAATTTTGTCCTCAGAAAATTCCAGCTTCTGTGAATATTTGCCAGCATTGTTTCTGCAAGAAAATAAATATTTGTTTGAATATACATAAATATGTGAACAACACTTGCACTACAAAAACCTCTTTTCAATATGCCCACCCAAAAAAAACCACTTTCAAGAAAAGACAACAATCAAATTAAGTAAATAAAACAGCATACAAAAAACAGAAAAATAAAAAAATAAAAAATGTACATTACATGAGAATGTGTAGGGGCAATCCTAATGATAAAAACTCAGAGCAAAATCTCTGAATTGAACCAAATGAGCTCAAATCAATCTCCAATATGATAATCTCAGCTTCTGGGCTCTCTCTTTGTATACTTTCCTTCACTCTTTCTGCCTTACTCAAATCCCTTGCTGGCATAACTACTCTCACACCTCTCTTGGCAAGAACTCTGGCCGTCTCTGCACCGATGCCCGACGTCGCGCCTATTCATCACACAATCCACTTTAATTAATTATCTCAACATCACATTTCAATTTTTGTGAAAAAAAAAAAAACTTTTTTTGCATAACCATGCAACAATTAGTGATCATGACATCATGTTATAGTAGAATGGCACGATAGTATACTTTTTGAATTGGGATCCAATACATTCTTGATTTACATAAAAAAAAAAAGTAAATCAAAATATTTTTAAAATAAACATTATCTTTGTTGTAAACGTGATTCTTGGCATGAATTACTTAAATTAGGTACCGCCTTTTTCCATGAATATATTACTATGAACATTCAAAGGAGGGAGAGAGAGGGGGGGGGGGGGGGGGGCTGACCAGTGACTATTGCAGTGAGATGAGACGAAGGCATGGAGGAGAAGCAATCATCAGCAACTTGTTGAGCAGTAGTTTTGGAGCCATAGCCACTTGGCCCAGCAATTCCTGCCAAATATTTCAACGTAGCCTTCATCTCTGGACTCAGATTTTTTACCTTAAACTCCAACATTCTAAAAATTGTCGAAATCCATATATATATGTATATAAAAGACATCAACTTTGATGAAACATTCCATGCACCGTACCCTCCCTAACACGTGTATATTACTCTCTCAAACGTGTGACGTACGACGTTGGTTTTAGGAGAAATTAATTGAAAAAGAAACCTAAAATTACAATTTTTATTTGAATTTTTTCTTAAGTGTGATAGTTGGAGGAGGGAATTATAGATATATTGGAGCAAAATTAGGTGGTCCATTGACTAGGTTGATGATTTATGGAACATGTAATTGTGAAAGTCTACTGTTGAGGCCAGTTTTTTCTAACCCTTTCATAATTGTTGTCTCCCTTTATTTTTTGTGCCCTTTATTTCTTTTGGTGGGCTGTTGATTATTGTTTTGGGGCACAGTTTACTGTTCCAGATGATGTTTTGTTCAACCCCTTAATGTTGGCTTTGTAGGATTTCATCATTCACAATATACATGGAGGAATATTGTGTCTTATTTAAATTATATATATATGTGGTTGATTTATTTTATTTTTGATTTTTTATTTGTTCTTTCCGGTGAAAATTGATCCGTCTCCAACTAGTGTACGTGGCATGGATTGTGATTTGTTTGTGAAATAAAAATAAAAATAAAAAGATCCTCAAGCCATTCGAATTTTTGAAGTGACCTAAATCGAATTAATTGTATATGAATTTCAATTTTGATTCAATTTTGTGAACCATACACCTCGCTACAACGACACCACAATGTCACCGTCGACGGACCATTATGTCTGTTTTGGGCGGACC
This sequence comes from Salvia miltiorrhiza, assembly GCF_028751815.1. Classification (NCBI taxonomy): domain Eukaryota; kingdom Viridiplantae; phylum Streptophyta; class Magnoliopsida; order Lamiales; family Lamiaceae; genus Salvia; species Salvia miltiorrhiza. The sequence continues at coordinate 30,880,382 of NC_080390.1, read as the reverse complement.
ACCCTTCCTTATCCTACGTGGCTCAAATTTTGTAGGGTTTTCCTTTTTTTTTTGTGAACAAAGTTTTAATTGTTCTAAATTTTCACACGATTGTCAATTGCTCCCAAATTAATGTTGAGGTGGACTTCTCAAATGTTTATATGGTTTATATTAGCAAGTTATAATTTGATTGGACGTCTCAAATGTTTATATAATGTTGAGGTGGACGTTGCAATTGCCCCAAGTTAAGCTTATGTTTTGCATTGGAGTTATAATTTAATTGGGGGTACAAATACTAAGAGAACACATAATTCTTTTTTAGGGAAGAGAACACACATTAAATGTTTTAAATTGCATCTATAAATTTTGAAACTTTGGAAATTAAGGAAAGGTGTGTTTCGATATCTTTATATATTCTCCGTATATGATATCTTTATACACAAAAACTCCCGTGAAATCGATTTCACGGTGAAACCGGTTTTCCGAATGACACTTGAACATTTCCGAATGACACTACAAATGACACTTGAAGATCTTCAAATGTCATTTGTACATTGAAGTAGTGTCATTTGGAAATCAATTTCACCGTGAAACCGGTTTCACGGAATACCGCCTCATCTTTATATTATCCACTCCCACGGAATAAATCCTTCTTTTCATATTCCTATTGCCCCAGAATTATTCTGAAATTATGAAAATACCCTTAAGAGGTCAAATCCTCAATACAAAGTTCTTCGACTAATCCTAAATGACATGACTCACAAGATACAATCGTATATATTGTTATATTACTAGTTTCCATTTTACTTGGTGCAATTTTGAAGATTTTTGATATCACACCATCTGTATATATATGCTTTTTAATCTTTTTCTCCTTATATATTTAAGTGATACACTTAATACTTTTAAACTTGGCTTCAAAGCAAACTAAGTATGAAAAGGAAAAAAAAAAAGGAATAAATATGGTCTCCAATTATTATTTTTTATAAACTTTTTCTTTAATCCTTTTATCTTTCCACTTTTCACTGAAGTGGTTGATGAAAATGTCTGTAAATTGACAAAAATGATATGATAAAAAGGAAAGGGAGTGGGCTAGACAATTACCCCTCACACGTGTTCTTCTCCAATAATCCATAATTGTAATTGGCCGGCCCTTAAGTCAAAGTATATCTATGGTGAAAATTAGGCCATAAAAAGTTTTATGGTCACTCGTGATCAATTTATTTTTGGAGTCAAGAAACAATGAGAGCCAAAAATGACAAAGTTACAGTGTTTCTTTATCATTCTATCGAATAGCTTCCCCCACACAAAATTCGGGGAAATTGATCATTCACGATCATTTATTTCCAAGTTATATATATTAGTTTATAGTGGGTTCTTGGTTAATGAATTAGACATATAGTATTTTAGTTTATTATGGATGTTTGGTTCGATGGATTAGAAAAGACTTAATCTCGTTATATGTAATGTAGTTGGATGAACACGGTCTGATACTTAATCTCAAGACAGTGCTACGTCGGTTTTTTTTGTCTTATGAGTGTTGGTTAGCAAAATTAACTTTAGATAATTTTGAATTAATATAATCTTAAATAATTCCAGATCTGTTTAATTCCGAGCAGTATATATGACTGTATTTACTATGCATAGTGATAAAGTAAATTATAGTATAATAAAAATGATAAATAAATAAAAAAACAAACAAAATCGTGTGATCTGAAATCGACATCGTGAGAGAAAAGGGGAATTTGATAGGAGAAAGTAGGCTAGGGGAGGTGATTTGTCGTTGAACCGTGTTGCATGCTTTTATAAAATCTTCTTTTATGAACGAGAACTTAAGAGTTGAAAAACCAAAAATATAACACAACTACTTCTACCGGACGTTATGAGGAAAATAAAGTTATTTAAGTTGGCTTATGGAAAAAATAAACTCAATCATTATAGTTAAAGAAATAAAATCAACCTAATTAGTGGTTAATGGGGAGGGAGGCTAAAACAAGAAACTAATAATTTGGATCTCTTATTACATGTGGTATTTTATCGCTTTAGCCACACGGCCGTTTGTTAAAACAAAATCTATCAATATATATATATTAGTACTATAAAGTGTATGATAAAACAATATATATATTATTATTAAGTGAAGCGTGCATATCTATGAGCTTCTTATAAAGAAGAAAGGATGCATTAATTTTTTTAATTTGGGCACAATAACGAACCAAAAATAAAATCGCGAATAAGATCGACTTACACAATTTCATTTATGAAAAAGTAGCAATAATGTGGATACAACCAATAGATTGCGGTGGACAAAGAACTTTTGTTGCGTGCGTGCAAGAAGAAAAAAAGGGAAAAAAAAATCAACATTCTTTTAATAATAAAATAGGAAAAGAGAATAGAAGAAACCCATAAATACATTAGAGATTTCAAAATTTTGTTTTGAAACTTTAGAAAAAATTAATGATGTCGAATGTTGGATGTTCGAAAGAGTGGAAAAAGAATATTGAAGTTGACTGCTCAACTATGGGTAATGCAAATGGGGCCAATTAGTCCCCCATTTACTACACACCTTCCATCAATATGTGTCTTTATTTACAACCACCTCTCATCTACTCCTTCCGAATGCCATCTTTTATTTCATTTCCTTTTTATTATCTTAAAAAAATATTACTTATTTATCTTAGGGTTAATTGCATCAAAATACCTGACCTTATTCCAAAATTTGGTTTTTTGACAATTTTTTTAATTGTTACAAAAATTTCAACGAGCTTTCAGTTTGTTGCAATGTTCGTCCAGAGTAATTTTCCGGCCAAATTAAATCTAAGTTGGCAGCCGGAATGCCAACGTGGCATCAGAAATGCCAAATCACACCCACCCTCCCCCACCCACGTCACCCTCTCTCTCTTCCCCCCCTCCTCCACCCCGGCGTCGCCGCGTCTTCTTCAACCGGCGAACCTTCTCCCTCCTCCACTACCGCTTCCTCCAGCCGGCGAACAGGCGAGAGAGATCTCGAGAAGGGCATCAAAGCAGAGCACTTATGGCCATCTCCGTCGCCGCATGGGCCGGCGTTGGTGGTGCCAAACTCCAGCAAAAACGGGAAGAGGGGGAAGGGGGTGGGGGAAGAGAGAGAACGACGTGGGAGGGGAAGCGGCGACGCCGCCCTCAACAAATCCTCGCTAATCCTCTTTCTCTCTTCGAATAGAACCGCACACAAACACCCACATCTCATCTCTCGACTCCCCTCCGTCCTTGTCTGGGTAGCAGTGGCACCACCGCCGCCGAGCTCAGCCTCCCTCATCCTTTCGACTCTCTCTCTCTATCACCAGCCGTCGTCGCTCGTATTTCAAGCGGCGGCGACGCCCTCTGCAAATCCTAGGTTCCAAAATTTAACCTCCTTATGGCTGGGGATATGGGGAGAGGACTCCACGCGGTTGTGGCAGCAGATCTGGGTGGATCTTTCAACCACCGCCGAGCCCATCGCGCGCCTTCAACCGTGGGTTTTCACCCGGCGCCTGAAAATCGGCCGCCTGAGAGAGAGGGTGAGAGCCGAGGGGGAAGGGGGATGGGGAAGAGAGAGAGAGGGTGACGTGGGTGTGTGCAGGGGGAAGAGAAAGAGAGGGTGACGTGGGTGGGGGAGGGTGGGTGTGATTTAGCATTTCTGATGCCACGTTGGTATTCCGGCGGCCAACTCAGATTTAATTTGGCCGGAAAATTACTCCGGACGGACATTGCAACAAATTGAAAGCTCGTTGAAATTTTTGCAACAATTAAAAAAATTGTCAAAAAATCAAATTTTGGAATAAGGTCAGGTATTTTGATGCAATTAACCCTTTATCTTATAGTTGTGTGTTGTTTTTTCTTGTTGTTTCATGTGTGAATTCTTCTTCGATTCTTAACTATTTTTATAAGGCATGTTACAATGAGTAAAAAGTTGTATCCATGATCACTAGGGTAAAATAACATGCACTATGATGATTTTAATTTTTAAGACTACTGGTGAGTAGTCTGTTCAGTTTTGACATTGAATTATTTTACATTTTTCATTATAGGTATAAATTTAAATAAATTAAAGGATTAATTGATTGTAAATTCATACATTGCGGTCAAATTTTAATTTTTTCCATACACTAAATGCACACTTTAAGACTTTTTTATAATTTCTCATGAATTTTAAATCAATTTTTCTCATGAATTTTAAATCAAAACTGATGTGGCAAAATTACAACTGATGTGACAAGCTTATCTATCAAAACAACGTCATTTTATATATATTTTTTAAAAAAATAAAATAAAATGAAATACAACTCATCATCTCTCTCCATCTCATCACCTAGTGAAGTTACAAATGTTTTTATACCGTTTCAAGAAAATAAAATTAGTAAAATGAATAACTAAGTGTGTCAAAAAAACCCTTGCATGTAGCGCCGATTGATGGCCCGATGCTTTGTGGCCTAAAGCTGCACTCAGCACCGATGGGCTGAGAACGTGTGTGCATCGTGTGAGGTTGTCTTTGCATCGTAGCACCTAGTCAACGATGATTGACACCAAACACCGGTAGGAGAGGGTGTACTGACTTGGTGCTCTCTCTCACAAGCTATCCCTTCATTTTTAAATAAAATTTTCCATCGTTTCATCCCCAAAATCCTAAAGTATTTAAAACTAAAATTCACCAGAAAATTTTAAGGCTCGACAACACTTGCTAAGCAGCGGGGGTGGTGGCATTGCGAAAGTTGGAGAGGTTGAGGTGGTTGCGGGCCTCGTCGATGAGGAAGATGAAGATATGGTCCTGGATGATTAGGGAGCCATGACTGCGGAAGGTGGGGGAGGAGGGGTGTGGGGGCAGACTAAGTGATGAGATGGAAAGAGATGATGAGTTGGATGTTTTACTTTTCAATTTAATAGAAAATAATATTCCCTTCGTCCCGTAAGAGCGTATCACGTAAGAGATAGTGTGAATTTTAAGAAAAAAGTTAATAGATAAAGTGTTGAGTGGAAATGAGTAGTTGTGGTTGAATTGGTTGTGGGGTTATGTAGAAATGAGTGATTGTGGTTAAAAGGAGAAAGTGGAGCTATGTCCCAAAATGAAAGTGATACACTCTTATGGGACGAACGAAAATGAAAAATGTGATACACTCTTACGATACGAAGGGAGTAATATTTGAAATTACATCGGTTTAATAAATAAGCTTGTCACACCAGTTTTAATTTTGACACGTCAATTTTGATTTCAGTGAAATTGAAATTCATGAGAAATTCCAAAAAGTATCTAACAGTATGTCAAAAACCAGAATTTGACTATAATATATGAATTCTTAGCCAATTAACTCTAAATTAAATATTTAATCTTGATGCACTATTATTTGATAATTCATTGAAAGAAATATTTGAAGAAAAAATTATAGTAACAATGCAAAAATAGGTTTAGAATGACCTTCTTAATTTTTTTTTCAACTTATATGTGTAAACAAAATTATATATATATATATATATATATATATATATATACAACACATGTTGCAATTCCGAATAAAATGTGATTTTACTACTTATTTTCATTTAAAATTATTAATAATACCTTCGAAATTCTCGAATCTAATTAAATTTATAAATATATTTTTTTTAAATAATTAGTTACTCCCTTCGTCCCACCTATCTTGAGACATTTTCTTATTTGGCAAAAGTATTACCGTTTATTCATTTTTTTCACTTTCTCAACAATAAGAATCATCCCAATTTTTCCTATTCCAACTCCAATAATGCTTTGCAGCCTCCACCTGGCTTCTCTGTTTCTAGTGGAGGAGTCATCAATGAGCCGAAGAAGGGATCACTTGAAGAGATGATTCAACAAGTGTTGGTGAAAGTGACTGGGGTAGAAACGAATTTGGGGACTAAAATATCCAACATGGAGAATTCTGTTTTCAAGTATGGGTGCGAGGATATGCAATCTTGGGAATGGTTTGGGTTCCATGAGGTATACTATTTCAGCTCTATCCAAGCATATGAAGATGTTGGAGACTCAAGTGGGCCAAATGGCCAATCATGCAGCTGCGCAGAACATGCCTGGACGTACCGAAGGCAAGCAGAAGAGTCAATGCAATGCAATTTTCGATGGCACTCTGTCCCCAAAAGATAGAAAGACGAGCAAGGAGCACGAACCGCCAAGTGAGGAACCATATAAGGCTCCACTTAGGGAATACATCCCAAAGGCTCCGTTCTCTAGTAAGCTGATGAAGAGGGAGGTGCTTGAAGAGCAATGTACTGTAGAGCCGAGCAAAAAGGTGGATACCAAGAAATCAAGTTGGAGATCTCCCATTGCAAAAATGAGAAGAAAGTTGCCAATCCCGAGGAGACAGAGCATAGACGTATAGTGGAAGAGCTAGAGAGACTACTTGAGGAATCGGACCGGCGTGCACAACCTCAAACTCTCTCAAAATTGCAGGATCCCAAGGAGAAAGATGAGAAAGAAGTTATCCACCCCGAGAAGACGGGTGATGAGGAAGAAAAAATCCCGCCAGCAGAAGATGGTTGTACTGAGCTGCCAATGAAGCTACTACCGAAGATGGAAGATCCGGGTAGCTTCACCATTGAGTGTGAGATTGGAGGAGAGCTCTTTCCCGAGGCTCTTTGTGATTTAGGGGCTAGTGTTAATGTGATGCCTATCTCTGTGTTCAAGCGGTTGGGAATTGGAGATCTCAAGCCGACCTCGATGGAGATTCAGATGGCAGATCGATCAAGAGTGAAGCCGAGAGACAAGTTTGAGGACATCTTTGTGAAGGTTGACAAGCTCGTCTTTCCAATGGCCTTCTCTACCACCACGGCCTCATCTGCTGCTTCGGCCTCATCGAGTGAAATTGGTCTCTTTGGAGTGAGACTGCTCGATCTGGTCGATCCTATCATTCACCAACTCCAATTCTAGTCTCAGAATCTTTCCCAATTCTGACTTAAGTGTGCCTCCATCATGAATTTCATCTTTGGATCAACAACAGGTTGATCATCCTCCGTATTGGAACCCTGTTCATCTCTTTTTGACATATTGACACTGAAAAACAAAGGTTAGTAAAAATAAATAGGACCTCACCACCTCACAAGCACTCATGCATCACTCAAATAATGAATCACTCAAATAAATGTTTTTTTTCACTCTAATAGTCTCACCACTCCTGCCTTTTTTCACTCAAGTTCTCTCTCAATGAAACAAATTCCCTTAATCTACCACCTGAATTCAACACCAACAATAACAAACGAAACCACCGAAAAGAACGTCCCGCAAGACACTACACCAACAAAATGAAAGGCACAAAGAAACGAAAATTAAAAACCTAAAAACGTGATGCATAGAAACGTGCTCAAAATGATCAATACTACCCAAGGAACCAAGAAAACACTACGAGATTTAATTTAAAATCGGAAAAAGTACACGCAGAAGATGCCCCAAAAGACACTACACGACCCAAGGAAGCAAAGAAACAAAATTGCACAAACGAATTTCTGAAATTTCTATAATAAACTCAAGAACGAAACGAAAATATGAAGTATGACTAATTGGCGATCAGTTTGAGTCGACAATGGATTCTGGATGTGTATGGACGTGTATGAAAGGTATAATAATCTCTTAATGTTATATAATAATCTCTTAATGTTGTATGTTACTGCACTCTATCAATCGGATGAAAATCTCGCAGGTAAGAATATGGAAAATTCGAACAGTTTATGGAAAATATAAGGAGAACACGGAAACAGAAACGGAACCCTGAATATACAGAAATACGGAAAAATACGAAAAAAAAAATGAACGTGAAAACCCTAAAATTTCTACCCTTGATACGAAGAAAGAAAAACGAAACCTGGATACAAAACGCGGCTTTGGTGCCAAATGATACGATCCTTGCCAGACCCTTCAAACGAACACGCAAACGGAAGACTTAATAACGAACGAACGAATGGAATACCCCAAAACCTCTGAATCTAACCCACGGAATGATATAGACGAACGAATTCCCTATACCCTAACGTGATGTTGATGCAGCAACTCGGGGACGATGAATGACACTCGACGAGGGTTGGTTGACTCGCCGTTACGCCGATAATTGAATTCGTCTTGAAATAATCAAGAAGAATTCGAAAACTCTCAAGAGAGAATAAAACTCACAAATTTGATAAAAGGTAGGCTAAAATTTCGTCCAACACAAAGCCGTCTTATATAGGCAAAGACTAAACCTAATCTATTAAGGAAACAACTTTAAATAAAACTCTAGCTAAACTAATCAGCCAAACAGGGCCCTTATTTCGAAAATAACTAAGCAACTATCAAAACAAGCCCAAACAACTCGAAAATAACATGGGCTCGAAAATAAATAAATAAAGTCTTCAAACTTGAGCCCACTCTCACGTAGTGAGATTAATCAAAATTGAATTCGTCTTGGAATAATCAAGAAGAATTCGAAAACTCTCAAGAGAGAATAAAACTCACAAATTTGATAAAATGTAGGCTAAAATTTCGTCCAACACAAAGCAGTCTTATATAGGTAAAGACTAAACCTAATCTATTAAGGAAACAACTTTAAATAAAACCCTAGCTAAATTAATCAGCCAAACAGGGCCCTTATTTCGAAAATAACTAAGCAACTATCAAAACAAGCCCAAACAACTCGAAAATAACATGGGCTCGAAAATAAATAAATAAACCTTCTACTTGACACTGTCACCTAGATTTGGAACCTATTACCTTTAGAAGAATGTTAACACTCTTATCCACTCCACTAACCTATTATTTATGCTTACACAAAACATAAAATTGTTATATAGAAACGTGGATTTTTTTTTATAAAAAAATAACAACTTTAATTTTAATTTTTAAAATAAAATATAGTATTTTAATTATTAATCCGGTTAACCGGTTTTAACTTATAGTTACCGGTTAAACTGATTTGCTGAATTTTAGAGAATTCATAACCGAAAATCGAACCAAATCGATAAAAATCAGTTATCGATTAACCGATTGATCGAAAATTCATTTTTGTTATGGTTAACCGATTAATTGAACCTGTTTTACTATCGAAAATTCAGTTTTGTTATGGCTAACCGATTAATTAGTTTCAGAATCATAAAACTTTGCAGTTTATATCGTCATTTTTTTTACATTGTTTGTTGAAGATTACTTCCTATTTCCTAATATGAAGAAATTGTCAGTGCTGAAATAATCGATCTGTTTTCTAAAAGAAAGTAGAAAAATAATTTGACCTACTTTAGATTTGTTTTTTGTTTTTTGTTTATTCAAGTAACAATCTCTATCCTGGATTTTAAAAAAAAATATTGGGCAAATAGCGTCAAAATCCATGAAGTTTGCCGCGATTCTCGTTTTTCCCTTGACCTTAAAATCTCGTGTAAAAATCCATGAACTTATATCCGATTTGTAATTTTCCCATAAAATTAAAATTCCCCCAAAATAATGCTGACATTGCAATCGAAAATACACGTTAGCTAATTTTTTCCGGCAACTAGAACGAATGTGTTTCAGTTAACCATTAAACATCCTCTTTTTAATTATTTTTGGGGGATTAAATCAAAATTAACTCAAATCCCTCTTCAAGTTAGGGTTCTTCACGAAGAAATCTGAATTCATTAAACAAATTAAACACTAATTTTAGTTCCCAATTCACACTAAGTAAAGAATTCCCTTTAAATTTACCAGAAATTAGGGCACAAACTCATTCTCCAACAAAGGCTTCGTCCGCGTCTCCATAGACACCGACGCCTTCGTATTCCCCACAACGATCATCGACGGCGGCACCCCCACCTCCGCCTCGTGCTCCATCCGCCGGATCTTTTTCCGCCACCAACACCTCTTCACATAAGCAAACAACACAGGCAGTGCTAACACCAGCGCCACCCCTCCCAACACCGCAGCCACAATTATCCAAACCCTCTTCTTCCTCTTTCCCTTCCCCTTCCCAGGGATACTTCGCGACGCACTGTAATACCCCGTTTCCTCGAGCTAAGTTTAGAATTATTTCGAACTTAGAATTAAGATGATTCACGCCGGATTGAGAAAAAGAATTTATTTTAAATCCAACAAAAATGATTTACAAAAGCATTTGTAAATTTAGTAATTAAATTTATATGCATTGCATATCTATTTAATTAAGCATTCAAGCATTTATGTGTGTTGAGATTTGTTTTCTTTTTGGGCCTTATGTTTTAATTACCTTTGGATATAAATGAAAGCCCAACCCATCAAGATCCATCAAGCCCAACCCATCTTGATCCTCAAGATATTTTCGCTCCACTCAGCCGCCTCACTATTCCCTCTCTTCTCAAATATAACCCCTTCTCTAGTTCACCCAAATCATTCTCTCTCATTCACTCACTTCATCTCTCTCGGACTGAACTTCAAGAACAGCAGCCCAGCAAATTCACCCAACAACCATAGCTCATTCTCGATTCACACAGCAGCCCAGCAAATTCAAGCCAAGGTTTCACCTTTAACTCCCCTGCTTCTTTACTTCACTTTTCGTTCAAGAATCTAAATTCTTGTTCATGTATCTGTGTGTTTATATGTATTTTAGCAGCATAACTTTTGAAAGAATTGATAAAGGTAGAGTCTTGTTTTTATGCTTGCTTTAGAACTTGTCGGTGTTAAAAGAAAAGAAAGAAAGGTAGAATCTTGTGGAGTGTTGGCTGTGTGGGTGGATCAGTCGAGAGTATATGAGAGTCGAGGGTGGCAGCCGTAGCTTGCTGCGGTCGCCGGAAACAGAGGGAGGTGACGGCGCTTCGCCGTTGCCAAGGAGGTGATCGGCGTGAGCTGTACTGGTGGGCTGAGAAAGAGAGAGTCGTGAGGAGCTGGGCAGAACTGGATAGAGCAGGGCAGAGCTGGGCAGAGCTGGACAGAGCTGGGCAGAGCTCGGACGCCAAAGCTGGGCAGAGCTCGGACGCCAGAGCTGGATAGCAGAGCTCGGACGCCAAAGCTGGATAGCAGAGCTCGGACGCCAGAGCTGGAAGGCTAGAGCTGGAAGGCCAGAGCTGGGAGGCCAGAGCTGGGAAGGAAGCCAGAGCTAGGAGGCCAGAGCTGGGAAGGAAGCCAGAGCTGGGAAGGACAGAGCTGGAAAGCCAGAGCTGGGAGGCCAGAGCTGGGAAGCCAGAGCTGGGAGCCAGAGCTGGGAGGCCAGAGCTGGGAAGCCAGAGCTGGATGCTAGAGCTGAATTGCAGAGCTCGGACGCCAGAGCTGGATAGCAGAGCTCGGATGTCAGAGCTAAAAAGACCAGAGCTGGAGAGCAGAGATGGTTGAAGTAGAGCAGAGTAGAGTATAGTAGAACAGAGCAGAACGGAGTAGAACACTTGTGCATTTTAAATAAACACTTTTTTTATGCTTAAGTATGAAATGAGTCATGCATTGCATCATGTTTTAATTGGTTATTTATATTTCCAATTACGAAAGAAAGACGAGTAAGAATATTGTTGGTGTTCTTAACTCAAGAGAATTGTTTTCAATTATTTTATCCATTAAATTTTGAAAACCCGGCTAAGTGAATCATAGAATGTTAAGCACTTTACCGTGACTTGAGTTTAGATTTAAGAGACCTATTAAGAATAGATTTCTTGTAGGCTTTGAACGTCAGGAGGATTAGCACTGCAATTTCGATTCAGAGATAAGTTAAACGACAGGCTTTGCCTATTCAGGTGGGCTTATTTTCTAAATGTATGATTGAGCTAATGAGCTTAAATGTTTGTGAAAAATAAATTGTTTATCCAATAAAATGTTTATGTGCACTCTGCTCTGTTTAATGCTCGCCACAACGAATCAATTGAGGTTCTCTCATAGCCTAACACGTTATTTTAGAATTGTGTACACCGTTAGTTGACTTGGTGGGTTGATCTCCATCGGGTACTAACTAAGAGGCGTTATAAGGGTGTTTGCTGGATGTGTTCCGAAGCATGTAATGTAAGGGCCTGCCTGGGTAACGTCCCGAGGTCAAAAGTAAACTTGTCTGGGTTACGCCCTCAGTTCAAGTAAATGGGAGAAATGGATCCGTCGGTGGCTAAAAGGTCCGGGATCATAGCGAGTAACAAAAATGAGTGTGACAACTGCGCGCAAATTAAGTGTATACATATAATAATGAAATATTTTAACATGCTTAGAAGTTCTTTCACTTTAAAAACCTTCTAAGTCATGTCAAGTATGATTGGATAAACTGCCATTCAGATTATGAAATGTTTCAAAAGTTGCAGCCCACTAAGTACATTAGTACTTAGCCCAAATATCTTCAAATGTTTTTCAGGTTAATGGCTGGTGCTGACGGGGCGAGCTGAGGCTAGGGTTCAACTCCGTGTTTTGACTTCCGCTGTAGAACTAGTCAATATATGTCTTTTATTTCCTTAACTTAAGACCTTTATGTTGTGACTCTAAACTATATATTTTGTTGAGCCGAGACTTTTATTTCACAAGTATTTCATTCTAAATGTTGGTTATCTGAAGCATGACACTAAATTTGTGATCCTGAAGTTATTATGTTTGTTGATTGATTTGTATCACTTGAATACCTGTCTTTCTTCATCCAAATGGGCTAAGCCCGATTGTTATCCCTTTTATTCGGATTTCACAAGGTTTTTCCCTTGTTCATTTTAAATGAAGAGTCGTACCCCGGTTATAGTTATTGTTTCAAAAATTGGGGTGTGACAGAGTGGTATCAGAACATAAGTTTTCTTTCATGTCTCTGATAACCAAAAGCTTCTAATGTTGAGTCTAGATTAGTGCCTCTGGACTTCTAAGAAAGTTGTTGAACCTCAGCTCGCCGTCACACTGCCGCAAGAAAGGTCCGATTTAAAAGTTTCAAAGTTATTATATATTTTGAGAGTTTTCAAGAAGTGCGCGCTTTCAATGAATGATGCTATGTGAATTGCTTACCGCTTTCCATATGCTATAAGTTATGAATTGCCAATCGCTTTCATATTATTATTTTGAGTCTTCGACTCATATAACCAAGTTAATATCGTGTTAGGGACTACCCGAACCCTTAACGATAGTGTCGTGTTTGGGACTACCCAAACCCATAACGACTCAATGAATGTTATTTCTTGTTTGTGACTATCGAGCCCTTATCGAACTAATGATAAACGGTCGAGTTAGATTCCTTGAATCTTTCCGGCAAAAACAAAGTTTTTAAGGAATGGGATATTTATTGTCCACGTGTTTTAAAGGTTTCAAAAAAATAAATGAATGAACGAATGAGAAAGTTTATGTTATCGTTTAGGTTCACCGCCTATACGATCAGAATGTTGGGTCCTATTACAAACTGTTTGAGTACCACCCAAGAATGCCTTGGGAATGTTAGTCGTGATAGCTCCGCTTGATCAATTTAAGTAAGGACTGGTAAGATAGAGGCGTTTAACATAGATAATTTATAACGTAGAAGCAATGAGATGAGATTAAGGATTCACTTGAGTATTCCACTAAGATAGATAAGTTTCCACTTAAAGTAGGCCTTTCACAGGGTTATACTATAGAAGCGATATACCTTGTGTATATCTATGTATGTATGTATGTATGCATGCATGCGGAATGAGTCTCACTTTTATGTTGATAACGTCCGTAAAACAGAATGGAAGATGCGCCAAGAGGACACGGTAGGGGACGAGGACGTGGTTGCGGACGCGGCAGGGGATTAATCCTGAGCAACCAATTCCACAAGTAGCACCGAATCGTACTGCTGAAGAAAAGTTTCGTAAGGAAAAACCGCCAACGTTTGATGGTCTGGGTGATCCCACAGACGCCGACAAATGGGTCAGGGCAGTGGAGCGAATCTTCAGCTACATCCGCTGCGATGACGAAGATAAAGTAACTTGCGCAGCCTACCAACTGGTGGACGAAACCGACTTCTGGTGGGAGTCGGTGAGGCGCACAATGACTGAGGAACAATGGGAAAATTTCACTTGGGAAGATTTTAAGAATGAGTTGTATGAGAAGTACATACCGGGATGCTATAGACAGAAGAAACAGAACGAGTTTTGGAATTTGAACCAGAGGACTGGGACAGTGACTGAGTATGACAGGGCTGTTAACCAGCTGTCACGATATGCACCAATGTTAGTGGATACTGATGAGAAGCGCGCAGAGAAATTCAGGAACGGACTGCGCCACGAGATCTCGATCTCCCTAGAAAGTCAGTGAGGTCTCACTTACGCACAAACACTGAGCAGCGCTCTCACCATTGAGTCATTGCTACCAAGGGAGAAAGGAAAGGCTCCTGGACAGTCTGGTTTTGTACCACCTCAAGATGGTGGTAAAGGAAAAAGGAAATGGAACGAAAGAACGGGTGGAAACCCTGGAAATGAAACGGGTGGAAACCCTGGAAATGAAAATGGATATAAGAAGAAACCATGGGCTGTAAACCAAAATGAGAATCAGCCTCAGAACCAACAGCATCAGGCAGTTATTAAAAGACCTTGCCCGAAGTGTCAGAAACTCCACCTGGGAGAATGCCTGAGAGGAGTGAACGTCTGCTTTACCTGCAGAGAAACTGGGCACTATGCTCCGGCTTGTCCAAGGAAGAGAGGAGGAGCACCGCAACAGCCACAGAACCAGGGTCGTGGAGGACATCGGGGGCCACCCCAAAATGCTAGGGCATATGCCCTTAACCGAAACCAAGCAGCGGGAGACCAAGGAAACTTGGCAGGTATGATTAATGTCTTTGACGTACCGATAATAGCTTTGTTTGATACTGGAGCGTCCCACTCTTTCATTTCACATGCTGCTTGTAAGATATTAGAACTGACTCCACAATTGGGTGAGACAACTTTAGAGGTTAGCACCCCTGGTGGTGGAAGATTGGCCGCTAAGGACGTTATCTCGAACTTAGAGCTGAACATAGGTGCTGAAACGTTTAAGGAAGAATTGTATGTCATCGCTATAATAGAATTTGACATGATCCTAGGGATGGACTGGCTTACTCAAGTCGGTGCCACGATACTGTGTAACGCGAGAAAGATCTATTTCCAATCCGCTGGAAAGGAGAGGGCAAGTTTTCATGGCATAAGAATGGGAGAAAGAGTACCAGTGATTTCAGCAATGAAGGCCACAAAGATGATAAAGAAGGGAGAATGTCAGGCTTTCCTAGTCAGTTTGACAGGAGAACATGAAGTAGAGAAAACGATCGAAGAAGTTCGTGTGGTTCAAGAGTTCAAAGATGTTTTTCCCGAAGAATTGCCCGGTATGCCACCGAACAGACAATTAGAATTCACGGTAGATCTAGAACCTGGAGCAGCGCCATTATCCAAGGCACCTTACAGAATGGCTCCACCGGAGTTACAAGAATTCAAAGTGCAACTACAAGAATTGTTGGACCTAGGTTTCATATGACCTAGCGTATCACCGTGGGGAGCACCAGTCCTATTCGTCAAGAAAAAAGATGGCTCACTAAGGATGTGTATCGATTATAGGGAACTGAACAAGCTCACGATAAAGAATAGATATCCTCTTTCGAGGATAGACGGCCTGTTCGATCAGTTGAGAGGAGCCGCTGTATTTTCCAAGATTGACCTAAGATCTGGTTACCACCAACTAAGAACGAAAAGAGAAGACATCCCAAAGACAGCGTTTCGAACGCGTTATGGACATTACGAGTTCACCGTGATGCCTTTTGGTTTAACGAATGCCCCAACAGTCTTCATGGACCTGATGAACAAAGTTTTCCATCAGTACTGTCACAGCCCACTATCCCAATGACGGGTTAACCGGGGTTATGACTTGGGGTGAACAATGAAAAATAGAATTTAAAGGGGGTTTGTTAAGTAACCAACATTAACAACAACAAACTAGTAACTCATATATAACTGCTTGGGTATTTTACAAACGGTCATATTGTACGACTAGACCCAAGAGAAAGTCATTCAAAACAAAAGAGTACTAAGTTCAACAGAACGATAACAATATCGGAGTGTTTGCAGCGGAAAAACGTGTGAGTTATGCATATGGAGATGCATACTCAAGGTTTCATTACATGACCATAAAAAGGGAATCCGCTCAACACCGATCCATTCCATTGCTTGCTCAACCTGCACATTTAGAAATACATGCAGGGCTGAGTATAAAAATACCCAGTGGCATAAGCCGAAAAAAAATAACATACATACATATATAAATTGAACTGCCAACAGTAACACACAAGGGTTTTCTTGAATAACCTGCGCTTACTAAAACATTTCTTTCATTTTCATAAAGTTGATCGGCCGATCATTTTCCTTCATATGATCCATATCTGTTCTTTTCTGTCACGCGCCGGGAAGGAGGCCTCCTTACCACGGACGCCAAGACCGGTCGCAAGCGACTCGCGGTCTCCATGAGTGTACACGTTAACCCTAGCTAGCGACCTTTGTCTAGCATAGGATCCCAATTAGATTTCCTTTAAAGTTGGCGAACCAACACAGATATAATACATACGTAAAACATAAACATTTTTGGCAGTCAATCATTTCATAAACATTTTCATTTTCATAAACATTTTCATTTTCATAATGGCATTGAACATATAAGCATTTCAAAAAAAACTGAATAACGGTTAAAACTTGTCATGCACATATATTCGTATATGAGGCCTACGTCACGCATGAGATCTCTATATACGTATAGTAAAAGTAATACCCACCTCAAACGTTCTTAAGCTAGCGTGGAGTCGCTTCTTCTTCGACTTCACTTCCTGTCGCCCGGACCTTTATTGATGAAGAGTCGGTAAGTTCGAGAAGAAGATTGTCACAAGACAAAGTCTAATTCTACGTGTCTAGGGTATATTTTAGTGTTTTAGGGTTCTAGCATCCATAATTCGTTCCATTAAAGACAGTCAAAACCCATCATTCCTCGTCTAATCTCACTCAAACACATAAGGCACATAAGAATCACAATCAAACATCATCAAAACATGTTCTGTTTTAACACTGACTCAACTTCAAAATTTAATCTGTTCTGACTCCAATGTCTTCTAGACTTGAGACTCATACCAAAAGAAAGATATTCGAGTCTAGTTTCATATTTAAAAAAGTAGAGTCGAAACTCCAAGTGGTTTGAGAGATATGACGTTTTTACCACGATCTACCATGTTCGGCAGTTTTGAGCAATCGAAAACTTGGATTTTTGAAAAATAGTAAACGTTGTCAGACTGGGCTCAACTTTGGTGGATATCTAGCTAACACAATAAGGTTAATACCATAAAAGTTTGGAAAGCTAGATCACACAGGAAGCTACTGAAATGAATGACTCTTTCCCCTGTTCTCTGAAATTCTCGGTAGTAATGTGCAGTGTAGGTTTTGTATTTTAAAGAAATATCAAACGAAGTTGGAATGACTTGAAATTTTACCAGGGTACTCAAGACTCATGTAGGGACTTGATATAAAATTTGTACAGCTATTAGACATCGACAAACCGTCGATCACAGTAGGTCAGTAACCCTACGAAATTTCTCCAATTTGTACTTAAAACTCATATATCTCAAAAACATCTCTAACTTGAGTATAACATCTCCATATGCATAACTCACACGTTTTTCCGCTGCAAACACTCTGATATTGTTATCGTTCTGTTGAACTTAGTACTCTTTTGTTTTGAATGACTTTCTCTTGGGTCTAGTCGTACAATATGACCGTTTGTAAAATACCCAAGCAGTTATATATGAGTTACTAGTTTGTTGTTGTTAATGTTGGTTACTTAACAAACCCCCTTTAAATTCTATTTTTCATTGTTCACCCCAAGTCATAACCCCGGTTAACCCGTCATTGGGATAGTGGGCTGTGACATAATGGTATCAGAGCAGAGAAATGAAAAACTCGCCAGAGCAGAGGAATCAAAACTCGGCAGAGCAGAGGAATCAAAACTCGGCAGAGCAGAGGAAACGCACTCCGCCAGAGGAATCGCACTCCGCCAGAGGAATCCCACTCCGCCAGAGGAATCGCACCTCTGGCGCTCCGCCAGAGGAATCGCGCTCCGCCAGAGGAATCGCACTCCGCCAGAGGAATCACACTCCGCCAGAGGAATCACTCAACCCACTAATTAAACTTTATGCACTATAATAATAAAAATATTTTTAAATCTCAAACGGATTCAAATATTAATAAGAACTAAGCACATCAAAACACATATATAACGATTAAAATACATCAGATAAATCAAACCAGTTTTATTATTAATGGATGCCGAACCCTACTTATTAATAATTAAGCCTTTAATCAGTGATTAAAAGCCGGGATATGACAAGTACCTCGATAGTTTTGTCTTAGTATTCATTGACGACATCCTCATTTACTCTAACACTGAAGAGCAACACGAGGAACACTTGCGCATCGTACTCGAAACCCTGCGTAATGAGAGACTGTTTGCCAAATTCAGCAAGTACGAGTTTTGGTTGAGGGAAGTGATGTTTCTCGGTCACATAGTGTCGACTGAAGGAATCAAAGTAGACCCCGCCAAGGTCGAAGCAGTCAAGGAATGGAAGGCACCATCAAACGTCAATGAGATCAGAAGTTTCCTCGGTCTAGCTGTTCGCTATTATTTTCGCTACGCCGCAAATATACGGTGTAGTTGCAATAAGTGGAAGCAAGGTCGTATCCCACAAGGATTGGTGAATTCAAACTTCTAAATACTATTAATAAGTTGTTTTCAATCTATTTAGACAACCAAAGATGAAGAGATGTTGAGAACTAAAACAAAGCTAAATAAAGCAAGTAAATAAAATAACAACAAGATAAACTTAGTTAATAAATTGGGGAATGACTCGAAGGAAAGTTATCTTAGGGACTAGATTTCGATGGATCGTAATGAACGTCAATCTAAACAATATAAATCTTGATATGGCCTACTTATCTAGGGCGATCTCCCCACTAGTTTTAGCCCCCTCCCGGACGACTAAAACAGTAGATTACGGGTCATAATTGCCGTCCCCGGTCAATTTCTAACCTATAACTCCCAAGAGCACAAAAGATCAACAAGCCCTCACCCAACTCTCAACCTCCCGGTTTATTGAGATGATATGTATCAAACTCCTAATCTATTATAATTATCCTCTCCCGATTCAAATCACAAATTAGAAATGCACAAAAGGTGGCCAACCAATCATACAAGAGATAATTCTAGGACTTGAAAAGATAACAATTAAGCACAATCAAGATATATATTAAACAAAGAAATCAATCCATTACACATCCATCTAATCTAATCCCTAAGATAAGGGATTTTAGCCAAGCATATTCATAATAAAAATAAATCCCAAGTCATAAGAAAACATAAATAAAGATATAGAGAGATAGAGATTCATAGACAAATCCTATAATCTTGATCTTCAATCATGTAGTCTTGATGAGCTCCTTTCCAAGTCTTCCCCTTCTTTCTTTGATTTTGGTATTGTTCTTGTGTGTGGAAGAGAGAAAAATGGTAGAGAATCGAGGCTAGGGTTTGGAATTGGAGTGTTGGGGAAGATGAAAATGTGTGGGAATGATGAATGTGATTTATGCTTAATTTACTATATTTTTAAGGGTTTGTTTGTGCGTATTTTAAGACAATCTTCTGGAAATTGGTGCGTTTATGGTGTATTTTATGCTTTGCAGGAGATTTAGGCTTTCGAGATGAAAGAATGCAATTTTGGATGATTTTGGCATTTTCTAGGTGTTTCGGTCTCCAGAGCAGAGAAATCATCATTCCTCTGGAAGACCAGAGAAATCAAAGCCCAGATCAGTGAAGTCGAAAGCCAGAGCAGAGAAACCAATCGCCAGAGAAATCAACATATCAGAGCAGAGGAGTCTCTAGTCAGAGGAGTCGCTAGTCAGAGGAGTCGCTAGTCAGAGGACTCATAAGGCGCCAGAGGAGTCGCCATTCCAGAGCGCTAGTCGAGGCCAGAGGAATCGCCAGAGAAATCACTTCGCCAGAGAAATCAACATGTCAGAGAAGTTGCTAGTCAGAGAAGTCAAGTCCTCAATTTCAGAGGAGTCACCATTCCTCTGAAGAAAGCCAGAGCGGAGGAAGGCCAGAGCTGAAGAAGACCAGAGCGGAAGACATTCCGCTGGTGACCCATTCCGCTGACGAAGTACCAGAGATATCACCCATTCCTCTGGCGAATGCCACAGAGATCATCATTCCGCTGGCAACCCATTTCTCTGGCGAGGTCAGAGAAATCATCTAATCCTCTGGCGCGACCCGTTTCCTGGGTAACATCCGTTCCTCTGGCGAGAAGCTGCGAATTCGGCAAGAGTGGGAGTATTTTCCGGAGCGCGCATCCAGCTGGAAAGTTGCCTTATTTTACACGATTCTATTACCTTTAGAATTCTACTTTGCATGGCAACTTCCATGGTGATCCGAAGGAAATCTGAAGCTTATAAATAGGTCCTCTTTTGACCTATTCATGATACCCCGAACACCCAAACACTTTAGTTTTCATATTTTTCAGTTTTATAGTTTTAGACTTTTATTGTTTTCTAGTTTTCAAGGCTTGGATCAAGATTGAAGATTCAAGCCGCTACTTCAGTTTTCATTCGGTTTTTATACAATTTGTTTTTACAATTGCGTTCAATTTAATTATGTTTATGTTTGATTTTATTATGTCTGGCTAGTTCTTTTAATCTGAACCTAGGGTTTGTACATAGCTAATTGATTATGTGTTTTTGATTTGTTGATATCAATTTGCCTTCCAACTTATGATTCATGATTCCTGGTGCTTATTCTATTGTGAATTATTTGATCAATGATTTACATGTCTAGATGTTCAGTTTGAGTCTTGAATGCGATAATTGTTCAGCCGATTCAGGAATGCATGATATAGTGTTAGCCTTGAGTCTTGAATGCGATAGGTGAAGCTATAGGAAGCTATTCTTAGGAGCTATTGGGAGTTAGTAGATTTTCTTGATACCTAACGGAGACAGAGAATTTATTAATCTACGATTATTGCTGCTCTAGCGAGAGTAATTGGTTAATTACGTGATCTCTCATCATAACTGGATTAAATTGGTACATAGGATTAATAGATTAATTACGTAGATTTAGTTAATGAATTTACTGCCCTAAGATCAGTTGTTTTTCATATTTGATTTTTCTACGTGTGTTTATTTATTATTAGTTAACCAATCAAATCTCTACGTTTTGTTGCCTGTCTACTATCATAGTCTGTTTAGGAGATAGATAAAGTCGTTTCGTTGTGTCAGTCCCTGTGGATACGATATCTGGTTACTATTTCTATGCTACAATTACACCGTGTTAGTTGCGGTATTTTGTGCTAATAATTTAGTGATCAACTTTTTGGCGCCGTTGCCGGGGACTGTTAAGAAGTTGCTTTAATATTTTCGATAGGATTTTATAGTACTACAGGTTTTATTTGTTTTTTTTTCTGTTCTAATTGTTAAAATGTGTGTTTCCGTAGGTTGCGTATGAACACTAGATCTCAAGGAAATCCTCTTTTTGAGTTTGACCCTGAAATCGACAAGACTTTGCGCAATCTTAAGAAGCAGCAGAATCAAGTTGAGGATAATACGATGGCTACTCCAGAGCAAATCCAAATTCGAGCTCTGCAAGAACAGTTGAAGAAGCTGCTTGATGCACAGGAGACGAGAGAGGCTCAGAAACAACCAGCCATCAATGAAGCATTCATTCCGCAGTATGTGTATCAGGAACCTCCACGAGTGAACGTTAATAACTTTGAGCTGAAAACGGGTTTGATCACGATGGTCCAACAGAGCCAATATGGTGGACAAGAGATCGAAGACCCTAATGCGCACCTGGCGCATTTCCTGGAGCTGTGTAGCACGGTGAAGATGAATGGTGTCCCTGATGACATTAATCGTCTTCGTCTTTTTCCCTTTTCACTGCGGGATAAGGCGAAGTCGTGGTATCATACGCTACAGCTGGGAGATAATATCGTGTGGGAGGATTTGGCTCATGCGTAAGTTTCATCCGCCTGGCCTTGCGCTGAAATTGAAGATGGACATCGTGCAGTTTCAACAGTACGACGGAGAAAAGCTAGCGGAGACTTGGGAGCGGTATCAGGAGAAGCTCAGAAAATGCCCCGGCCATGGATTTGATGAGGGCACACTCGTGATAATGTTCTATAATGCCTGCGGGGAGCGTACAAGGATGCACATGGATACAGCTGCAGGTGGCTCCTTACTCCAGAAAAGTAGTTCTGACGCATGGAACATTATTGACAGTATGGCTTCTACGAGCTACCAATGGCCATCTGAGCGAGTACAATTGAAGAAGGTTGCAGCTGCGTCAAGTTCTGATCCTATGGCAGCAATGGTTACTCAACAGGCAGCGATGGCTACTCAATTGGCAGAGCTGACTACAAAAATTGGTGAATTGAATGGTGGACGTCATGAGCAAGCTGTGATAGACTCGTCAGGCATGGAAGATGTCAATTTTGTGAATGGCAGAAATTATGGGAATTTCCAGCGAGGACAGCCAGGAATGTATGGCAGAGGTCCACAATTTCAGCAGGGTCAGCAGCAGTTTCAGCCAGGAGCACGTCCTCATCCTAACCTTTCTTACGGAAATCCGAGCAATGCTTTGCAGCCTCGACCTGGATTCTCTGTATCTAGCGGAGGAGTTATAAATGAGCCGAAGAAAGCATCAGTGGAGGATATGATGCAGCAGATGTTAACAGAGATGTCTAGCATGAAGACAACTGTTAATTCAAGGATGACTAACTTGGAGTCTCAAGTGGGTAACATTGGGAATAATTTTTCATCACTGTCGAAGGAAGTACAGATTTTGGAGACTCAAGTTGGTCAGATTGCCAACCAAGCAGCTGCACAGCACAAGCCGGCCACTTTCCTAGCAACACTGAGATCAATCCTAAAAATCAGTGTAATGCAATTCATCTAAGGAGCGGAACTCAATATCAAAATCATACAGAGCAGAGGAATCACCATTCCTCTGCAGAACAGCAAGATCGTCCAGAGCAGCGGAATGACAAGGGAAAAGGCAAAGTAGTGGAGGACGACGATAATGACTTGGAGGAGCTTGCAGCGAAACAGACGCCTCTCCCTGAGAAGGATTCGTGCTCTTCTGCTGTTAAGGAGCCGGTTCCAACTCCTACGTTTCCCAGGCCAGAGTACAAGCCTGTAGCACCCTTCCCGAATAGCCTGGCAAAGCCGAAGATGGATAAGAAGTTAGCCAAGTTTATGGAGATGTTTTCAAAGCTTCACATCAACATTCCTTTACTTGATGCTTTGAGAGATATGCCAGGCTATGCCAAGTTCCTCAAGGATGCAGTCTCCAACAAGAGGAAGTTGGGGAAATATGAGACGATTAATCTCTCAGAGGAATGTAGTGCAGTGCTACAAAAGAAGCTACCATTGAAGCAAAAGGATCCTGGCAGCTTTACAATAGCTTGTGTAATTGGAGGGCAGAATTTCTCCCGCGTTCTTTGTGACTTAGGGGCAAGCATCAATTTGATGCCTCTCTCTATTTTCAACCGGTTGGAGATCGGAGATATCAAGCCTACCTCAATTGCATTGCAGATGGCAGATCGTTCCATCACATATCCCAAGGGAGTTGTGGAGGATGTTCTTGTGCAGGTAGAGCAGTTTATTTTTCCTGCGGACTTTATGGTCTTGGACATGCCGGAGGACAAGAATACTCCATTGATTTTGGGGCGTCCATTCCTAGCTACCGGACGTGCGTTGATTGATGTACATGATGGAGATCTCACATTTAGAGTCAATGATGAAAAATTGACTCTATCTATCTATGACGCTATGAGAAAACCAGCCGAGCCGCAGATGGATGAGTGCAACATGATTGAGTCTGTAGTGGATTTCCCTGCAGCCGTGAAACATGATTGAGTCTGTAGTGGATTTCCCTGCAGCCGTGAAGGATCCCTTGGAGGAGTGCATCACACGGTCCTTATACCCATACTCTGAGCTCGATGATGCATATGATGAGATTTTGGAATACATTGCTGAGTTGGAGGCTGTAGAGAAACATCCCATCGATCATGTGCCTTACATGGATATTCACAAACCTGTTGATGGGGGAAGGAAGTCGGTGGAAAAAGAATTCCCTGCGTCAGAGGAGTCAGCCAGGCCAGAGGAGTCAGCTGGGCCAGAGGAATCACCTACGCCAGCGGAATCACCCAGAGCAGCAGCCGCACCCAAACTTGAGCTGAAACCGCTTCCTGAGCATTTGAAGTACCAATTTTTGGGTGACAATGAAACTTTTCCTGTTATTGTTGATTTATGCTTAATTTACTCCATTTTTAAGGGTTTGTTTGTGCATATTTTAAGATAATCTTCTGGAAATTGGTGCGTTTATGGTGTATTTTATGTTTTGCAGGAGATTTAGGCTTTCGAGATGAAAGAATGCAATTTTGGATGATTTTGGCATTTTCTAGGTGTTTTGGTCTCCAGAGCAGAGAAATCATCATTCCTCTGGAAGACCAGAGAAATCAAAGCCCAGATCAGTGAAGTCGAAAGCCAGAGCAGAGAAACCAATCGCCAGAGAAAGCAACATATCAGAGCAGAGGAATCACCTATTCCTCTGCCGAGAAGCGCCAGCATCAGAGAAGTAAAGTCCAGCACTCAATAGTTAGAGAATGCCAGAGGACTCATAAGGCGCCAGAGGAGTCGCCATTCCAGAGGATTCAATCAGAGGAGTCAAAGTCAGAGGAGTCGATGCCAGAGCGGAGAAATGCCAGAGCGGAGGTCCATTTCACTGGCGACCCATTCCGCTGGCGATACCATTCCTCCTCTGGCGATAACAGGGAAATCATCCATTCCTCTGGCGAGAGCTGCGAAGTTGGCAAGAGTGGGAGTATTTTCCAGAAGCGCGCATCCTGCTGGAGAGTTGCCTTATTTCACACGATTCTATTACCTTTAGAATTCTACTTTGCATGGCAACTTCCATGGTGATCCGAAGGAATTCTGAAGCTTATAAATAGGTCCTCTTTTGACCTATTGAGAACACCAACCCACATCCGAGAACCCTAGCATTCATACTTTAGTTTTTAGCTTTAGAATTTTATTGCTTTCTAGTTTTAAGGCTTGGATCAAGATTGAAGATTGAAGATTCAAGCGATACAATCGTTTTTCATTCGATTTTTATATAATTCAGTTTTTACAATTGCATTCCATTTAAGTATGTTTATGTTTTATTTAAGCATGTCTGGCTAGTTTCCTTTAGCTGATTCTAGGGTTTGTAAATAGTTGATTGAATTTATGTGATTTATTTGTTAATACCTTTATGCCTTCCAGTTTATGATTCATAATTCCTGGTGCTTAATTTCTTGTGAATTATTTGGCCAATAGTTTGCATGTTTAGCTATTCGGTTTGAGACCTAGCGGAGATAACTGTTTAGCGGATTCAGGAATGTATGATATGATTTTAACCTTGAGACCTAGCGGAGATAGGTGGATCATATGGAGCAATTCTTAGGAGCTATTGGGAGTTAGTAGATTTTCTTGAGACCTAACGGAGATAGAGAATTTACTAATCTACGATCATTGCTGCTCTAGCGAGAGTAATTGGTTAATTAAGCGATCTCTCATCATAACTGGATTAAATTGGTACATAGGATTAATAGATTAATTGCGTAGATTTAATTGATGAATTTACTACCCTAGGATCAGTTGTCTTTTATTTTTGATATTTTCCTACGTGATTTTAATTACTGTTATTTGCGTTTTAGTTTAGATCAACCAATCTCTACGTTCTGTTGCCTGTCTACTATTTAAGTGTGTTTTAGGAGATAGATAAAGTCGTTTCGTTGTGTCAATCCCTGTGGATACGATATCTGGTTACTATTTTTGTGCTACAATTACACCGTGTTAGTTGCGGTATTTTGTGCTAATAATTTAGTGATCAACTTTTTGGCGCCGTTGCCGGGGATTTGATAAGAAATTGCTTTAATATTTTCGATAGGACTTTATAGTACTTCAGGTTTTTATTTGTTTTTATTTTTGTTCTAATTATTTTTAAAAGTGTGTTTCTGTAGGTTGCGTATGAGCACAAGATCTCACGATAATCCTCTTTTTGAGTTTGATCCTGAAATTAACAAGACTTTACGCAATCTTAATAAGCAGTACAAAAGAGACAACCACGAAAAAAAGAAGCAAGCAATGGCAGAGCAACAGAATAACATGGACCTTGAAACTCTTGTGCGAGACAGCTAGACGAAGAGAGAGAGCGCAACCGGGCTCCTCCACCAGAGCCACCACTGAATCACATGTATCAGCCTCGGGTTGATCAATTTCAAGGAGGCAGATGGGGACCAACTGTACAAGCCAACACGTTCGAGCTGAAGCCGGGATTGATAAACATGGTGCAAGCTGAACAGTTTAGTGGAGCGACTTTTGAAAATCCGCATGCTCACATCACTCAGTTTCTAGATATTTGCGACACTATTAAGCAGAATGGAGTGCCACCTGATGCCATCAGAATGAAGATGTTTGGATTCTCTCTCAGAGACAGAGCGAAGGAGTGGTTCAAGAGTCTGGACAGAGGTGCTATTACTGGATGGGAGGATTTGTGTTGAGCTTTCCTGGCAAAATACTTTCCTGCTTCTAAAGCTCAGAAAATCATTGCAGAGATTTCTCACTTTTCCCAGCTAGGAGATGAGACCATTCATGATGCCTGGGAAAGATTTCGCGAGCTGCTCAGGAACTGCCCACAACATGGTTTCACGGAGGATCAGCAAATCATTCACTTTTATAATGGTTTGACTGGTCTAACAAAAAGTATGGTGGATGCTACTGCAGGTGGATGTCTTCTCCATAGAAATACGAAGGAAGCTTATCGTGTGATAGAAGAGATGGCCTCCAACAGTTACCAATGGCCGAATGACAGAAATTCCACGAGAAGAATTGCAGCTGTGAATGAGGAGAGAGATGATTTTAAGGAGAAATATGAAGCTCTTCAAAAGCAGTATGAGTTGGAGAGAAAGGCACTGCTAGCTAAAATTCCTCAGCAGGCGAGTTTACCTGATGTGTCGCAGCTGGAAGATGCTAATTATGTCCAACGGCAGTACCAATTCAATAGACCAAACTATCAAGGACATCAGGGCGGCAATCCACCGTATCATCCAAATAATAGGAATCATCCAAATTTTTCCTATTCAAATCCCAACAATGCTTTGCAGCCTCCACCTGGATTTTCTGTTTCTAGTGGGGGAGTCATCAATGAGCCAAAGAAAGATTCAATGGAGGAAATGATGAAGCAAGTATTGGTGAAGGTCACCGGGATGGAGACAAACTCGGCAAACTTGGGAACCAAAATGTTCAACATGGAGCAAAATGTGTCAGCACTTTCTAAGCAGGTGCAGATGTTAGAAAATCAAGTTGGTCAGATGGCTAACCAAGCAGCTACACAGCACAAGCCGGGCCACTTTCCTAGCAATACTGAAATTAATCCTAAAAATCAGTGTAATGCAATTCATCTAAGGAGTGGAACTCAATATGAAAATCATACAGAGCAGAGGAATCGCCATTCCTCTGCAGAACCGCAGAATGACAAGGGAAAAGGCAAGGTAGTGGAAGACGACAATGATGACTTGGAGGAGCTTGCAGTGAAACAGACGCCTCCCCCTAAGAAGGATTCGAGCTCTTCAGCTGTTAAGGAGCCTATCCCTACTCCTACGTTTCCTAGGCCAGAGTACAAGCCTGTAGCACCCTTCCCGAATAGCCTGGCAAAGCCGAAGATGGATCAGAAGTTGGCCAAGTTCATGGAGATGTTTTCAAAGCTTCACATCAACATTCCTCTACTTGATGCTTTGAGAGATATGCCAGGCTATGCCAAGTTCCTCAAGGATGCAGTTTCCAACAAGACAAAATTGGGGAAATATGAGACGATTAATCTTTCCGAGGAATGCAGTGCAGTGCTACAAAGGAAGCTACCATTGAAGCAAAAGGATCCAGGGAGCTTCACTATCGCTTGTGTGATTGGAGGGCAGAACTTCTCCCGTGTTCTTTGTGACTTAGGGGCGAGCATCAATCTGATGCCTCTCTCTATTTTCAACCGGTTGGAGATTGGAGATATCAAGCCTACCTCTATTGCATTGCAGATGGCAGATCGTTCCATAACATATCCCAAGGGCGTTGTGGAGGATGTTCTAGTGCAGGTGGAGCAGTTTATCTTTCCTGTCGATTTCGTAGTCTTGGACATGCCGGAGGACAAGAATACTCTATTGATCTTAGGACGTCCGTTTCTAGCTACGGGACGTTCGTTTATAGATGTGCAAGATGGAGATCTGACTTTCCGCGTCAATGATGAAAAGATGACGTTATCCATCTATGATGCAATGAAGAAGCCAGCTGAACCACAAATCGAGGATTGCAACTTAATCGAGACTGTAGTGGATTCCACTGCAACCGTGAAGGATCCTTTGGAGAAGTGCATCACACAGTCCTTATACCCTTATTCCAATCTAGACGAGGCGTGTGATGAGATTTTAGATTATATTGCAGAGCTGGAGGCCGTAGAGAAACATCCCATCGATCCTGTCCCTTACATGGATATTCGCAAACATGTTGATGGGGGAAGGAAATCGGTGGAAAAAGAATTCCCCACGCCAGCGGATTCAAACACGCTAGAGGATTCAACCAGGCCAGAGGAGTCTGCTACGCCAGCGGAGTCAAACAAGCCAGAGGATTTAACCAGGCCAGAGGAGTCATCCAGAGCTGCCGCCACACCCAAAATTGAGCTGAAACAACTTCCAGAGCACTTGAAGTACCAATTTTTGGGTGACAATGAAACTTTTCCTGTTATTGTTTCTGCCTATCTATCTCCGTTGGAGTTGGAGAAGTTGATGCGAGTTTTGAGAAAATACAAGTCTGCTATAGGATGGTCTATTTCCGACATCAAAGGAATTAGTCCTTCTATTTGCATGCATCGTATCTTAATGGAGCAGGAATACAAGCCTAAGGTGCAGCCGCAACGACGTTTGAATCCGACAATGCAAGAAGTTGTGAGAAAGGAGGTGCTCAAGTGGTTGGATGCAGGAATCATTTATGCCATCTCTGATAGTGAGTGGGTGAGCCCGACGCAAGTTGTCTCTAAGAAGGGAGGCATGACTGTGGTTAAGGATAAGAAAGATGAGCTCATAGCTACGAGGCTGGTCACAGGATGGCGCGTGTGCATTGATTACCGAGCGTTGAATGCAGCCACACGTAAGGATCACTTTCCTTTGCCGTTTATTGATCAGATGCTTGACCGATTGGCAGGATATGAGTACTACTGTTTCTTGGATGGGTTCTCGGGTTACAATCAGATTATGATAGCCCCGGAGGATCAGCATAAGACCGCGTTTACTTATCCCTATGGCATCTTTGCTTTTAGGAGAATTTCTTTTGGTCTTTGCAATGCTCCTGCCACGTTCCAGCGCTGCATGATGGCGATTTTCCATGGGTTGATTGAAAATATCATGGAGGTATTCATGGACGATTTCTCTGTCTTTGGATCTTCCTTTGATAATTGTCTGGACAATCTTGCTCAAGTATTGCAGCGATGTGAGGAGACGGCACTCGTACTCAATTGGGAAAAATGCCACTTCATGGTCCGTGAGGGCATTGTTTTGGGGCATAGAGTCTTTGCCCAAGGATTGGAGGTGGATCGTGCTAAGATCGTGGCCATGGAAAAGTTGCCACCTCCTACTTCTGTGAAATCAGTGCGGAGCTTTCTTGGGCATGCAGGATTTTACAGGCGCTTCATTAAAGACTTCTCCAAACTGTCCAAGCCACTTTGTGCTTTACTAGAGAAGGATGTGAAGTTTGTCTTCACCGACGAATGCCGCGTATCCTTTGAGAAGTTGAAAGCCGCGCTGATCTCTACGCCAGTGTTGATCACACCGGACTGGAGTGCTCCGTTTGAATTGATGTGCGATGCTAGCGATTGGGCCGTAGGAGCTGTGTTGGGGCAAAAGAGGGATAAGTTATTCAAGGTAATTTACTACACTAGTAAAACTTTGGATTCTGCTCAGAGAAATTACACAACCACGGAGAACGAGCTGCTAGCTGTGGTGTATGCCTTTGATAAGTTCCGTTCTTATTTGATTGGAACTCATTCCATTGTGTACACTGATCATGCCGCCATCCGCTACTTGTTCACGAAGAAGGACTCCAAACCTCGATTGATTCGTTGGATTTTATTGCTGCAAGAGTTTGATATGGAGATCCGAGATCGAAAGGGACGTGAGAATGTGGTAGCCGACCACTTGTCTCGCTTGGAGAATCCGATCGAAGGGGATGATCCAAAGATGGCCATCAATGAATCCTGCCCCGATGAGCAAATATGGGCTCTGTTATTTAAGGATCCTTGGTATGCTAAGTATAGCAATTACTTGGTTATTGGAGCTCTTCCCGAGGGGTTGTCGCATTATCAAAAGAAGAAGTTCCTACATGATGTCAAGTTTTATTATTGGGAGGATCCTTACCTATACCGAAGATGCGCCGATGGCTTTATTCGGCGATGTGTTAGAGATCATGAATGGCCCAAGATCATTGAAGAATGCCATAGCTCACCTAGTGGAGGCCACTTTGCTGCCAACCGCACTGCCATAAAGATAAATCATAGCGGTTTCTATTGGCCTTCAATTTTCGCAGATTGCCATGCTTTTGTGAAATCTTGCGATCGATGCCAGCGCATGGGCAACATTACCAAGCGGGATGAGATGCCGCAGAATATCATTGTTGAGGTGGAGCTGTTTGATGTTTGGGGAATTGACTTCATGGGTCCTTTCCCTACGTCTTGTGGTTTTTCCTATATTTTGCTTGCTGTGGAGTATGTGTCTCGATGGGTGGAGGCGATCCCAACTACCACCAATGATTCAAAGGTAGTCATTAAATTCTTGCAAAAGAATATTTTGACTCGGTTCGGAGCACCAAGAGCGTTGCTTAGTGATGGGGGGGTCGCACTTCAACAATAAATTACTAGCGAGCATGTTGGCAAAGTATGGAGTAAAGCACAAGGTGACAACTCCATATCATCCTCAAGCTAATGGGCAGGCAGAGTTAGCGAATCGAGAGATCAAGCAGATTTTAGAGAAGAGTGTCGCCAATAAGAAGGATTGGGCGAAGCACCTAGATGATGCTCTTTGGGCGTATCGCACTGCTTACAAAACTCCAATTGGTATGTCTCCCTATCAACTTGTCTTCGGCAAGTCATGTCATTTACCTGTTGAGATTGAGCATAAGGCATATTGGGCGACGAGGGGAATTAACTTGGAGTTCAAGGAGGCTGGTCATACAAGGCGAGATCTATTGACGGAGTTAGATGAATGGAGGAATGAGGCCTATGAGAGTTCCCGCATCTACAAAGAGAGGGCCAAGAAATTCCATGATTTAAGCATCCGCACCAAGGAAATCAAGCCAGGAGATGAGGTACTCCTATACAACTCGAAATTACGCTTGTTTCCTGGCAAGCTGCAATCAAGATGGACAGGGCCATATGTGGTGCATAAGAGCAATTGGAATGGGACGTATGAGTTGTTTGCCGCTGATGGCACTATTTTCACTGTCAATGGTCATCGTCTCAAACCATACTTCAAGTCAAACATGGATCGTGGCCTTGAAGTTGTCAAATTCAATGACCCATGAGTTGAGGTATCGTCGAGCTCTAGACGTTAAATTAAGCACTTGTTGGGAGGTAACCCAATTGTTTTTCTTTGTTTTGTTTTTCCTTTCTTTTCGTTTTGTTTTGTTTCGTTTTGTTTCTCTTTGTTTTGTTGTTTTGTTTGGGGCGGGTATTTCTTTGCCAGATTCCTGGAGGTCTTTATGTTCCAGCGCGACCACTGTCCACGCTGCACATGTCCAGTGCAGCCATTCTCCCCTCTGAAAAAGACCGCAAACTCACATTTTCACCGCCTCTCACGACGCTTCAGTTTTTCAATGCCGATAATCAGGGACGTTTTCTCAATTCTCCTTGTTTCTTTTGTGCCCTGAGGACATGGCATGTTTTAAGTGTGGGGGGGGTGTTGTGGAGCTTATATTTTTCAAAAATTAGGCAAAAATTGATTTTTCTATGCTTAGTTTTTGGTCTCGAATCTGGCTAATTTTTATGAATTTGTGGAAGAGAAGATGGTTTTCGATGTGAATTTCGGGTTTGTGAATGAATGGAGGATATTCTTGTTTTACTTTTGATATATGTTTCTTGTTTGTGCAAAGAATTATGAGTTTTGTTGCAACACTTTTGTAAGTTAGTAAAACGTGATTTGTCCGGTAGATGCTAGAAGGAGTGTTGTCATTGTGATTGCCTACGATCGTATCTTGTCTGTGAAAAATGTTGGACGAATTGCCAACTTCAAAATTGCCAGCTCTGAAACATCTGGCCTGTTCTGAAATGTGATAGCTCTGAGTCTCTGCTCCTCTAGTCTAACTATGAGCATGGGAAACCACGTGAAAAGGCTTTGGATTACATCTAAATGGTTTTATTTCATGAATTATGGCTCAACTGTCGAAATCTCAAGCACACAAAGTGTGAAAATTGGTGATATTGATTATAAAGGCGGTCACATTAGGGAATTCACTTCTAGCGGAGAATTGGGTCTGATCGAATTACTTGCATTACTTTTGTGTTGCTTCTTAAACTTTAAGATTACTTGCATGATTGAGAGATGTGTGTTGATTGTAAAGTTTTGAATTGACTTTGTGAATGATTGGATGGAAATTTACATTGTTGAAATCAATTTCTT
The DNA here is from genome assembly GCF_028751815.1 of Salvia miltiorrhiza. NCBI lineage: Eukaryota > Viridiplantae > Streptophyta > Magnoliopsida > Lamiales > Lamiaceae > Salvia > Salvia miltiorrhiza. The sequence continues at coordinate 30,847,767 of NC_080390.1, read as the reverse complement.
CCTAGGATTCATATAGATTTTGCTTGAGGACAAGCAAAAGGCTAAGTGTGGGGGAGTTGATTTATGTTTAATTTACTCTATTTTTAAGGGTTTATTTGTGCATATTTTAAGATAATCTTCTGGAAATTGGTGCGTTTATGGTGTATTTTATGCTTTGCAGGAGATTTAGGCTTTCGAGATGAAAGAATGCAATTTTGGATGATTTTGGCGTTTTCTAGGTGTTTTGGTCTCCAGAGCAGAGAAATCATCATTCCTCTGGAAGACCAGAGAAATCAAAGCCCAGATCAGCGAAGTCGAAAGCCAGAGCAGAGAAACCAATCGCCAGAGAAAGCAACATATCAGAGCAGAGGAATCACCTATTCCTCTGCCGAGAAGCACCAGCATCAGAGAAGTAAAGTCCAGCACTCAATAGTCAGAGAATGCCAGAGGACTCATAAGGCGCCAGAGGAGTCGCCATTCCAGAGGATTCAATCAGAGGAGTCGAAGTCAGAGGAGTCGATGCCAGAGCGGAGAAATGCCAGAGCGGAGGTCCATTTCACTGGCGATACCATTCCTCATCTGGCGATAACAGGGAAATCATCCATTCCTCTGGCGAGAGCTGCGAAGTTGGCAAAAGTGGGAGTATTTTCCAGAAGCGCGCATCCTGCTGGAAAGCTGCCTTATTTCACACGATTCTATTACCTTTAGAATTCTACTTTGCATGGCAACTTCCATGGTGATCCGAAGGAATTCTGAAGCTTATAAATAGGTCTTTTGACCTATTGAGAACACCAACCCACATCCGAGAACCCTAGCATTCATACTTTAGTTTTTAGCTTTAGAATTTTATTGCTTTCTAGTTTTAAGGCTTGGATCAAGATTGAAGATTCAAGCGATACAATCGTTTTTCATTCGGTTTTTATATAATTCAGTTTTTACAATTGCATTCTATTTAAGTATGTTTATGTTTTATTTAAGCATGTCTGGCTAGTTTCCTTTAGCTGATTCTAGGGTTTGTAAATAGTTGATTGAATTTATGTGATTTATTTGTTAATACCTTTATGCCTTCCAGTTTATGATTCATAATTCCTGGTACTTGTTTTCTTGTGAATTATTTGGCCAGTAGTTTGCATGTTTAGCTATTCGGTTTGAGACCTAGCGGAGATAACTGTTTAGCGGATTCAGGAATGTATGATATGATTTTAACCTTGAGACCTAGCGGAGATAGGTGGATCATAGGGAGCAATTCTTAGGAGCTATTGGGAGTTAGTAGATTTTCTTGAGACCTAACGGAGATAGAGAATTTACTAATCTACGATCATTGCTGCTCTAGCGAGAGTAATTGGTTAATTAAGCGATCTCTCATCATAACTGGATTAAATTGGTACATAGGATTAATAGATTACTTGCATAGATTTAGTTAATGAATTTACTACCCTAGGATCAGTTGTCTTTTATATTTGATATTTTCCTACGTGATTTTAATTACTGTTATTTGCGTTTTAGTTTAGATCAACCAATCTCTACGTTTTGTTGCCTGTCTATTACTTAAGTCTGTTTAGGAGATAGATAAAGTCGTTTCGTTGTGTCAATCCCTGTGGATACGATATCTGGTTACTATTTCTGTGCTACAATTTCACCGTGTTAGTTGCGGTATTTTGTGCTAATAATTTAGTGATCAATTGTATCTGCCTATCTATCTACGTTGGAGTTGGAGAAGTTGATGCGAGTTTTAAGGAAATACAAGTCTGCTATAGGATGGTCTATTTCCGACATCAAAGGAATTAGTCCTTCTATTTGCATGCATCGTATTTTATTGGAGCAGGAATACAAGCCTAAGGTGCAGCCGCAGAGACGTTTGAATCCGGCTATGCAAGAAGTGGTGAGAAAAGAGGTGTTGAAGTGGTTGGATGCCGGCATTATTTATGCCATCTCTAATAGTGAGTGGGTGAGCCCGACGCAAGCTATCTCTAAAAAGGGAGGCATGACTGTGATTAAGGATGAGAGAGATGAGCTCATAGCAATGAGGCTGGTCACAGGATGGTGCGTGTGCATTGATTACCGAGCTTTGAATGCAGCCACACGTAAGGATCACTTTCCTTTGCCGTTCATTGATCATCGATTGGCAGGATATGAGTATTACTACTTCTTGGATGGGTACTCAGGCTACAATCAAATAATGATAGCCCCGGAGGATCAGCATAAGACCGCGTTTACTTGTCCCTATGGCATCTTTGCTTTTAGGAGGATTTCTTTTGGTCTTTGCAATGCTCCTGCCACTTTCCAGCGCTGCATGATGGCGATTTTCCATGGGCTGATTGAAAATATCATGGAGGTATTTATGGACGATTTCTCTGTCTTTGGATCCTCCTTTGATAATTGCTTGGACAATCTTGCTCAAGTGTTGCAGCGTTGTGAGGAGACGACACTCGTGCTCAATTGGGAGAAGTGCCACTTCATGGTTCGTGAGGGCATTGTTTTGGGGCATAGGGTCTCTGCCCAAGGATTGGAGGTGGATCGTGCTAAGATCGTGGCCATTGAAAAGTTGCCGCCTCCTACTTCTGTGAAATTGATTTATGCTTAATTTACTCTATTTTTAAGGGTTTGTTTGTGCATGTTTTAAGATAATCTTCTGGAAATTGGTACGTTTATGGTGCATTTTATGCTTTGCAGGTGATTTAGGCTTTCGAGATGGAAGAATGCAGTTTTGAATGAATTTGGAAGAATTTGGCGTTCTCCAGGTGTTCTGGTTTCCAGAGCAGAGGAACCGACATTTCCAGAGCAGAGAAATCACCATTCCTATGGAGTCAGAGAAATCAAAGTTCAGTGCAGCGAAATCCACGAACGCCAGAGGAATCGAAGCGAGCGCGGAAACGCCAGAGGACTCATAAGGCGCCAGAGGAGTCGCCATTCCAGAGGAGTCGAGGTCAGAGGAGTCGATGCCAGAGGACTCGCTTCCCCGCTGCCAGAGCGGAGGAATGCCAGAGAGGAGTCGATGCCAGAGGACTCGCTTCTCCGCTGCCAGAGCGGAGAAATGCCAGAGCGGAGGTCCATTTCTCTGGCGCAACCTATTCCGCTGGCGAGGTCAGAGAAATCACCCATTCCGCTGGCGATACCATTCCTCTGGCGATAACAGGGAAATCATCCATTCCTCTGGCGAGAGCTGCGAAGTTGGCAAGAGTAGGAGTATTTTCCGGAGCGCACATCCAGCCGGAGAGTTGCCTTATTTCACACGATTCTATTACCTTTAGAATTCCACTTTGCATGGCAACTTCCATGGTGATCCGAAGGAAATCTGAAGCTTATAAATAGGTCCTCTTTTGACCTATTGAGGACACCAACACACATCCGAGAACCCTAGCATTCATACTTTAGTTTTTAGCTTTAGAATTTTATTGCTTTCTAGTTTTAAGGCTTGGATCAAGATTGAAGATTGAAGATTCAAGCGATACAATCGTTTTTCATTCGGTTTTTATATAATTCAGTTTTTACAATTGCATTCTATTTAAGTATGTTTATGTTTTATTTAAGCATGTCTGGCTAGTTTCCTTTAGCTGATTCTAGGGTTTGTAAATAGTTGATTGAATTTATGTGATTTATTTGTTAATACCTTTATGCCTTCCAGTTTATGATTCATAATTCCTGGTACTTGTTTTCTTGTGAATTATTTGGCCAGTAGTTTGCATGTTTAGCTATTCGGTTTGAGACCTAGCGGAGATAACTGTTTAGCGGATTCAGGAATGTATGATATGATTTTAACCTTGAGACCTAGCGGAGATAGGTGGATCATAGGGAGCAATTCTTAGGAGCTATTGGGAGTTAGTAGATTTTCTTGAGACCTAACGGAGATAGAGAATTTACTAATCTACGATCATTGCTGCTCTAGCGAGAGTAATTGGTTAATTAAGCGATCTCTCATCATAACTGGATTAAATTGGTACATAGGATTAATAGATTACTTGCATAGATTTAGTTAATGAATTTACTACCCTAGGATCAGTTGTCTTTTATATTTGATATTTTCCTACGTGATTTTAATTACTGTTATTTGCGTTTTAGTTTAGATCAACCAATCTCTACGTTTTGTTGCCTGTCTATTACTTAAGTCTGTTTAGGAGATAGATAAAGTCGTTTCGTTGTGTCAATCCCTGTGGATACGATATCTGGTTACTATTTCTGTGCTACAATTTCACCGTGTTAGTTGCGGTATTTTGTGCTAATAATTTAGTGATCAACTTTTTGGCGCCGTTGCCGGGGATTTGATAAGAAATTGCTTTAATATTTTCGATAGGACTTTATAGTACTTCAGGTTTTATTTGTTTTTATTTTTGTTCTAATTTTTTTTAAAAGTGTGTTTCTGTAGGTTGCGTATGAGCACAAGATCTCACGATAATCCTCTTTTTGAGTTTGATCCTGAAATTAACAAGACTTTACGCAATCTTAATAAGCAGTACAAAAGAGACAACCACAAAAAAAAGAAGCAAGCAATGGCAGAGCAACAGAATAACATGGACCTTGAAACTCTTGTGCGAGCCGTGACTCACCTTCAGAGGCAGCTAGACGAAGAGAGAGAGCGCAACCGGGCTCCTCCACCAGAGCCACCACTGAATCACATGTATCAGCCTCGAGTTGATCAATTCCAAGGAGGCAGCTGGGGACCAACTGTGCAGGCTAACACGTTTGAGCTAAAGTCGGGATTGATAAACATGGTGCAAGCTGAACAGTTTAGTGGAGCGGTTTCTGAAAATCCGCATGCTCACATTACCCAGTTTCTAGATATCTGTGACACTATTAAGCATAATGGAGTGCCACCTGATGCCATCAGAATGAAGATGTTTGGATTCTCTCTCAGGGACAGAGCGAAGGAGTGGTTCAAGAGTCTGGACAGAGGTGCTATTACTGGATGGGAGGATTTGTGTAGAGCTTTCCTGGCAAAATACTTTCCTGCTTCTAAAGCTCAGAAAATCATTGCAGAGATTTCTCACTTTTCCCAGCTAGGAGATGAGACCATTCATGATGCCTGGGAAAGATTTCGCGAGCTGCTCAGGAACTGCCCACAACATGGTTTCACAGAGGATCAGCAAATCATTCACTTTTATAATGGTTTGACTGGTCTGACAAAAAGTATGGTGGATGCCACTGCAGGTGGATGTCTTCTCCATAGAAATACAAAGGAAGCTTATCGTGTGATAGAAGAGATGGCCTCCAACAGTTACCAATGGCCAAATGACAGAAATTCCACGAGAAGAATTGCAGCTGTGAATGAGGAGAGAGATGATTTTAAGGAGAAATATGAAGCTCTTCAAAAGCAGTATGAGTTGGAGAGAAAGGCACTGCTAGCTAAAATTCCTCAGCAGCCGAGTTTACCTGATGTGTCGCAGCTGGAAGATGCTAATTATGTCCAGCGGCAGTACCAATTCAATAGACCAAACTATCAAGGACATCAGGGCGGCAATCCACCGTATCATCCAAATAATAGGAATCATCCAAATTTTTCCTATTCAAATCCCAACAATGCTTTGCAGCCTCCACCTGGATTTTCTGTTTCTAGTGGGGGAGTCATCAATGAGCCAAAGAAAGATTCAATGGAGGAAATGATGAAGCAAGTATTGGTGAAGGTCACCGGGATGGAGACAAACTCGGCAAACTTGGGAACCAAAATGTTCAACATGGAGCAAAATGTGTCAGCACTTTCTAAGCAGGTGCAGATGTTAGAAAATCAAGTTGGTCAGATGGCTAACCAAGCAGCTACACAGCACAAGCCGGGCCACTTTCCTAGCAATACTGAAATTAATCCTAAAAATTAGCGTAATGCAATTCATCTAAGGAGTGGAACTCAATATGAAAATCATACAGAGCAGAGGAATCGCCATTCCTCTGCAGAACCGCAGAATGACAAGGGAAAAGGCAAGGTAGTGGAAGACGACAATGATGACTTGGAGGAGCTTGCAGTGAAACAGACGCCTCCCCCTAAGAAGGATTCGAGCTCTTCAGCTGTTAAGGAGCCTATCCCTACTCCTACGTTTCCTAGGCCAGAGTACAAGCCTGTAGCACCCTTCCCGAATAGCCTGGCAAAGCCGAAGATGGATCAGAAGTTGGCCAAGTTCATGGAGATGTTTTCAAAGCTTCACATCAACATTCCTCTACTTGATGCTTTGAGAGATATGCCAGGCTATGCCAAGTTCCTCAAGGATGCAGTTTCCAACAAGACAAAATTGGGGAAATATGAGACGATTAATCTTTCCGAGGAATGCAGTGCAGTGCTACAAAGGAAGCTACCATTGAAGCAAAAGGATCCAGGGAGCTTCACTATCGCTTGTGTGATTGGAGGGCAGAACTTCTCCCGTGTTCTTTGTGACTTAGGGGCGAGCATCAATCTGACGCCTCTCTCTATTTTCAACCGGTTGGAGATTGGAGATATCAAGCCTACCTCTATTGCATTGCAGATGGCAGATCGTTCCATAACATATCCCAAGGGCGTTGTGGAGGATGTTCTAGTGCAGGTGGAGCAGTTTATCTTTCCTGTCGATTTCGTAGTCTTGGACATGCCGGAGGACAAGAATACTCCATTGATCTTAGGACGTCCGTTTCTAGCTACGGGACGTTCGTTGATAGATGTGCAAGATGGAGATCTGACTTTCCGCGTCAATGATGAAAAGATGACGTTATCCATCTATGATGCAATGAAGAAGCCAGCTAAACCACAAATCGAGGATTGCAACTTAATCGAGTCTGTAGTGGATTCCACTGCAACCGTGAAGGATCCTTTGGAGAAGTGCATCACACAGTCCTTATACCCTTATTCCAATCTAGACGAGGCGTGTGATGAGATTTTAGATTATATTGCAGAGCTGGAGGCCGTAGAGAAACATCCCATCGATCTTGTCCCTTACATGGATATTCACAAACCTGTTGATGGGGGAAGGAAATCGGTGGAAAAAGAATTCCCCACGCCAGCGGATTCAAACACGCTAGAGGATTCAACCAGGCCAGAGGAGTCTGCTACGCCAGCGGAGTCAAACAAGCCAGAGGATTTAACCAGGCCAGAGGAGTCATCCAGAGCTGCCGCCACACCCAAAATTGAGCTGAAACAACTTCCAGAGCACTTGAAGTACCAATTTTTGGGTGACAATGAAACTTTTCCTGTTATTGTTTCTGCCTATCTATCTCCGTTGGAGTTGGAGAAGTTGATGCGAGTTTTGAGAAAATACAAGTCTGCTATAGGATGGTCTATTTCCGACATCAAAGGAATTAGTCCTTCTATTTGCATGCATCGTATCTTAATGGAGCAGGAATACAAGCCTAAGGTGCAGCCGCAACGACGTTTGAATCCGGCAATGCAAGAAGTTGTGAGAAACGAGGTGCTCAAGTGGTTGGATGCAGGAATCATTTATGCCATCTCTGATAGTGAGTGGGTGTGCCCGACGCAAGTTGTCTCTAAGAAGGGAGGCATGACTGTGGTTAAGGATGAGAAAGATGATCTCATAGCTATGAGGCTGGTCACAGGATGGCGCGTGTGCATTGATTACCGAGCGTTGAATGCAGCCACACGTAAGGATCACTTTCCTTTGCCGTTTATTGATCAGATGCTTGACCGATTGGCAGGATATGAGTACTACTGTTTCTTGGATGTGTACTCGGGTTACAATTAGATTATGATAGTCCCGGAGGATCAGCATAAGACCGCGTTTACTTGTCCCTATGGCATCTTTGCTTTTAGGAGGATTTCTTTTGGTCTTTGCAATGCTCCTGCCACTTTCCAGCGTTGCATGATGGCGATTTTCCATGGGCTGATTGAAAATACCATGGAGGTATTTATGGACGATTTCTCTGTCTTTGGATCCTCCTTTGATAATTGCTTGGACAATCTTGCTCAAGTGTTGCAGCGTTGTGAGGAGACGGCACTCGTACTCAATTGGGAAAAGTGCCACTTCATGGTCCGTGAGGGCATTGTTTTGGGGCATAGGGTCTCTGCTCAAGGATTGGAGGTGGATCGTGCTAAGATCGTGGCCATTGAAAAGTTGCCGCCTCCTACTTCTGTGAAATCAGTGCGGAGCTTTCTTAGGCATGCAGGATTTTACAGGCGCTTCATCAAAGACTTCTCCAAACTGTCCAAGCCACTTTGTGCTTTACTAGAGAAAGATGTGAAGTTTGTCTTCACCGACGAATGTCGCGTCTCCTTTGAGAAGTTGAAAGCCGCGCTGATCTCTACGCCAGTGTTGATCACACCGGACTGGAGTGCTCCGTTTGAATTGATGTGCGATGCTAGCAATTGGGCCGTGGGAGCTGTGTTGGGGCAAAAGAGAGATAAGTTATTCAAGGTAATTTACTATACTAGTAAAACTTTGGATTCTGCTCAGAGGAATTACACAACCACGGAAAAGGAACTACTAGCTGTGGTGTATGCTTTTGATAAGTTCCGTTCTTATTTGATTGGAACTCATTCAATTGTCTACACTGATCATGCCGCCATCCGCTACTTGTTCACGAAGAAGGACTCCAAACCTCGATTGATTCGTTGGATTTTATTGCTGCAAGAGTTTGATATGGAGATCCGAGATTGAAAGGGATGTGAGAATGTGGTAGCCGACCACTTGTCTCGCTTGGAGAATCCGATCGAAGGGGATGATCCAAAGATGGCCATCAATGAATCTTTCCCCGATGAGCAAATATGGGCTCTGTTATTTAAGGATCCTTGGTATGCTAAGTATAGCAATTACTTGGTTATTGGAGCTCTTCCCGAGGGATTGTCGCACTATCAAAAGAAGAAGTTCCTCCATGATGTCAAGTTCTATTATTGGGAGGATCCTTACCTATACCGGAGGTGCGCCGATGGCTTTATTCGGTGATGTGTTAGAGAGCATGAATAGCCAAAGATCATTGAAGAATGCCATAGCTCACCTAGTGGAGGCCACTTTGCTGCCAACCGCACTGCCATGAAGGTAAATCATAGTGGATTCTATTGGCCTTCAATTTTCGCAGATTGCCATGCTTTTGTGAAGTCTTGCGATCGATGCCAGCGCATGGGCAACATTACCAAGCGGGATGAGATGCCGCAGAATATCATTGTTGAGGTGGAGCTGTTTGATGTTTGGGGAATTGACTTCATGGATCATTTCCCTGCTTCTTGCGGCTTTTCCTATATATTGCTTGCTGTGGAGTATGTGTCTCAATGGGTGGAGGCGATCCCAACTACCACCAATGATTCCAAGGTAGTCATTAAATTCTTGCAAAAGAATATTTTGACTCGGTTCGGAGCACCAAGAGCGTTGCTTAGTGATGGGGGGTCGCACTTCAACAATAAATTACTAGCGAGCATGTTGGCAAAGTATGGAGTAAAGCACAAGGTGACAACTCCATATCATCCTCAAGCTAATGGGCAGGCAGAGTTAGCGAATCGAGAGATCAAACAGATTTTAGAGAAGAGTGTCGCCAATAAGAAGGATTGGGCGAAGCACCTAGATGATGCTCTTTGGGCGTATCGCATTGCTTACAAAACTCCAATTGGTATGTCTCCCTATCAACTTGTCTTCGGCAAGTCATGTCATTTACCTGTTGAGATTGAGCATAAGGCATATTGGGCGACGAGGAGAATCAACTTGGAGTTCAAGGAGGCTGGTCATACAAGGCGAGATCTATTGACGGAGTTAGATGAATGGATGAATGAGGCCTATGAGAGTTCCCGCATCTACAAAGAGAGGGCCAAGAAATTCCATGATTTAAGCATCCGCACCAAGGAAATCAAGCCAGGAGATGAGGTACTCCTATACAACTCGAAATTACGCTTGTTTCCTGGCAAGCTGCAATCAAGATGGACAGGGCCATATGTGGTGCATAAGAGCAATTGGAATGGGACGTATGAGTTGTTTGCCGCTGATGGCACTATTTTCACTGTCAATGGTCATCGTCTCAAACCATACTTCAAGTCAAACATGGATCGTGGCCTTGAAGTTGTCAAATTCAATGACCCATGAGTTGAGGTATCGTCGAGCTCTAGACGTTAAATTAAGCACTTGTTGGGAGGTAACCCAATTGTTTTTCTTTGTTTTGTTTTTCCTTTCTTTTCGTTTTGTTTTGTTTCGTTTTGTTTCTCTTTGTTTGTTGTTTTGTTTGGGGCGGGTATTTCTCTGCCAGATTTCTGGAGGTCTTCATGTTCCAGCGCGACCACTTTCCACGCTGCACATGTCCAGCGCAGCCATTCTCCCATCTGAAAAAGACCGCAAACCCACCTTTTCACCGCCTCTCACGACGCTTCAGTTTTTCAATGCCGATAATCAGGGACGTTTTCTCAATTCTCCTTGTTTCTTTTGTGCCCTGAGGACATGGCATGTTTTAAGTGTGGGGGGTGTTTTGTTGCTTATATTTTTCAAAATTGGGCGAAATTGATTTTTCTATGCTTAGTTTTTGGTCTCGAATCTGGCTAATTTTTATGAATTTGTGGAAGAGAAGATGGTTTTCGATGTGAATTTCGGGTTTGTGAATGAATGAGGATATTGTTGTCATTGTGATTGCCTACGATCGTATCTTATCTGTGAAAATGTTGGATGAATTGCCAACTTCAAAATTGTCAGCTCTGAAACATCTGGCCTGTTCTGAAAACGTGATAGCTCTGAGTCTCTGCTCATCTAGTCTAACTATGAGCATGGGAAACCACGTGAAAAGAATTTGGATTACATCCAAATGGTTTTATTTCATGAATTATGGCTCAACTGTCGAAATCTCAAGCACACAAAGTGTGAAAAATAGGTGATATTGATTATAAAGGCGATCACATTAGGGAATTCACTTCTAGCGGAGAATTGGGTCTGATCGAATTACTTGCATTACTCTTTTGTTGCTTCTTAAACTTTGAGTTACTTGCATGACCGAGAGATGTATGTTGATTGTAAAGTTTTGAATAGATTTTGTGAATGATTGAATGGGAATGAACATTGTTGAAATCGATCTCTTCCTAGGATTCATATAGATTTTGCTTGAGGACAAGCAAAAGACTAAGTGTGGGGGAGTTGATTTATGCTTAATTTACTCTATTTTTAAGGGTTTGTTTGTGCATGTTTTAAGATAATCTTCTGGAAATTGGTACGTTTATGGTGTATTTTATGCTTTGCAGGAGATTTAGGCTTTCGAGATGGAAGAATGCAGTTTTGAATGAATTTGGCGTTCTCCAAGTGTTCTGGTTTCCAGAGCAGAGGAACCGACATTTCCAGAGCAGAGAAATCACCATTCCTATGGAGTCAGAGAAATCAAAGTTCAGTGCAGCGAAATCCACGAACGCCAGAGGAATCGAAGCGAGCGCGGAAACGCCAGAGGACTCATAAGGCGCCAGAGGAGTCGCCATTCCAGAGGAGTCGAGGTCAGAGGAGTCGATGCCAGAGGACTCGCTTCCCCGCTGCCAGAGCGGAGGAATGCCACAGAGGAGTCGATGCCAGAGGACTCGCTTCTCCGCTGCCAGAGCGGAGAAATGCCAGAGCGGAGGTCCATTTCTCTGGCGCAACCTATTCCGCTGGCGAGGTCAGAGAAATCACCCATTCCGCTGGCGATACCATTCCTCTGGCGATAACAGGGAAATCATCCATTCCTCTGGCGAGAGCTGCGAAGTTGGCAAGAGTAGGAGTATTTTCCGGAGCGCACATCCAGCTGGAGAGTTGCCTTATTCCACACGATTCTATTACCTTTAGAATTCCACTTTGCATGGCAACTTCCATGGTGATCCGAAGGAAATCTGAAGCTTATAAATAGGTCCTCTTTTGACCTATTGAGGACACCAACACACATCCGAGAACCCTAGCATTCATACTTTAGTTTTTAGCTTTAGAATTTTATTGCTTTTCAGTTTTAAGGCTTGGATCAAGATTGAAGATTCAAGTCGCTACTTCAGTTTTTATTCGGTTTTTATATAATTTGTTTTTACAATTGCTTTATTTTTAATTATGTTTATGTTTTATATGTCTGGCTAGTTTCCTTTAGCTGATTCTAGGGTTTGTAAATAGTTGATTGAATTTATGTGATTTATTTGTTAATACCTTTGTGCCTTCCAGTTTATGATTCATAATTCCTGGTGCTTAATTTCTTGTGAATTATTTGGCCAATAGTTTGCATGTTTAGCTATTCGGTTTGAGACCTAGCGGAGATAACTGTTTAGCGGATTCAGGAATGTATGATATGATTTTAACCTTGAGACCTAGCGGAGATAGGTGGATCATAGGGAGCTATTCTTAGGAACTTTTGGGAGTTAGTAGATTTTCTTGAGACCTAACAGAGATAGATAATTTACTAATCTACGATCGTTGCTGCTCTAGCGAGAGTAATTGATTAATTAAGTGATCTCTCATCATAACTGGATTAAATTGGTACATAGGATTAATAGATTAATTGCGTAGATTTAATTGATGAATTTACTACCCTAGGATCAGTTGTCTTTTATTTTTGATATTTTCCTACGTGATTTTAATTACTGTTATTTGCGTTTTAGTTTAGATCAACCAATCTCTACGTTCTGTTGCCTGTCTACTATTTAAGTCTGTTTAGGAGATAGATAAAGTCGTTTCGTTGTGTCAATCCCTGTGGATACGATATCTGGTTACTATTTCTGTGCTACAATTACACCGTGTTAGTTGCGGTATTTTGTGCTAATAATTTAGTGATCAGAAATCAGTACGGAGCTTTCTTGGGCATGCAGGATTTTACAGGCGCTTCATCAAAGACTTCTCCAAACTGTCCAAGCCACTATGTGCTTTGCTAGAGAAGGATGTGAAGTTTGTCTTCACCGATGAGTGCCTCGCCTCCTTTGAGAAGTTGAAAGCCGCGCTGATCTCTACACCAGTGTTGATCACGCCAGATTGGAGTGCTCCGTTTGAATTGATGTGCGATGCTAGCGATTGGGCCGTGGGAGCTCTGTTGGGGCAAAAGAGAGATAAGTTATTCAAGGTAATTTACTATACTAGTAAAACTTTGGATTCTGCTCAGAGGAATTACACAACCACAGAGAAGGAGCTGCTAGCTGTGGTGTATGCTTTTGATAAGTTCCGTTCTTATTTGATTGGAACTCATTCAATTGTCTACACTGATCATGCCGCCATCCGCTACTTGTTCACAAAGAAGGACTCCAAGCCCCGCTTGATTCGTTGGATCTTATTGCTGCAAGAGTTTGATATGGAGATCCGAGACCGAAAGGGATGTGAGAATGTGGTAGCTGACCACCTGTCTAGATTGGAGAATCCGATCGAAGGAGATGATCCGAAGATGGCCATGAATGAGTCTTTTCCCGATGAGCAGATTTGGGCAGTGCTATTTAAGGATCCTTGGTATGCAAAGTATAGCAATTACTTGGTTATTGGAGCTCTTCCCGAGGGGTTGAACCACTATCAAAAGAAGAAGTTCCTCCATGATGTCAAGTTTTATTATTGGGAGGATCCTTACCTATACCGGAGGTGCGCCGATGGCTTCATTCGACGATGTGTTAGAGAGCGTGAATGGCCGAAGATCATAGAGGAGTGCCATAGCTCGCCTAGTGGAGGTCACTTTGCTGCCAACCGCACTGCCATGGGCAACATTACCAAGCGGGATGAGATGCCGCAAAACATCATTGTCGAGGTAGAGCTATTTGATGTTTGGGGAATTGACTTCATGGGTCCTTTCCCTCCTTCATGTGGTTTTTCCTACATATTGCTTGCTGTGGAGTATGTGTCTCGATGGGTGGAGGCGATCCCAACCACCACTAATGATTCAAAGGTAGTCATTAAATTCTTGCAAAAGAATATTTTGACTCGGTTCGGAGCACCGAGAGCGTTGCTTAGTGATGGGGGGTCGCACTTCAACAACAAGTTACTAGCAAGTGTGTTGGCGAAGTATGGAGTAAAGCACAAGGTGACGACTCCATATCATCCTCAAGCTAATGGGCAGGCAGAGTTGGCAAATCGAGAGATCATGCAGATCTTGGATAAGAGCGTCGCCAATAAGAAAGATTGGGCAAAGCACTTAGATGATGCTCTTTGGGCGTATCGCACTGCCTACAAAACTCTGATTGGTATGTCTCCCTATCAACTTGTTTTTGGCAAATCCTGTCATTTACCTGTTGAGATTGAGCACAAGGCATATTGGGCGACGAGGAGAATCAATTTGGAGTTCAAGGAGGCCGGTCATACAAGGCGGGATATGCTGACGGAGTTGGATGAGTGGAGGAATGAAACTTACGAGAGTTCTCGTATCTACAAGGAAAGGGCGAAGAAGTTCCATGATTTGAACATCCGCACAAAGGAATTCAAGCCGGGACATAAGGTACTCTTTTATGATTCTAAGCTCCGACTATTTCCTGGCAAGCTGCAGTCTAGATGGAGAGGTCCTTACGTGGTTCACAAGAGCAATTGGAATGGGACCTATGAGTTGCTTGCGTCGAATGGGTCTACTTTCACTGTTAATGGTCAATGCCTCAAACCATACTTCAAAGCAAAGTTGGACCGCGACGTGGAAGTGGTCAACTTCGTCGATCCGTGATTGAAGGTATCGTCGAGCTCTAGACGTTAAATTAAGCACTTGTTGGGAGGTAACCCAACTGTTTTTTTTTTCTTTGTTTTGTTTTTCTTTCTTTTTGTTTCGTTTTGTTTCTCTTTGTTTCTTTGTTTTGTTTGGGTTTTTAGTGCGGTGTTGAGCTTGGAAGTCGCGAGAACTCGCGCTTTACCACCGCCAGAGGAACAAGTGTTTCTCTGCCAGATTTCTGGAGGTCTTCCTGTCCAGAGGAGCCGCACTCTTCGCTGCCCTACCCAGCGCCGCCACTCTCTACTCTGCCCAAGTTCACAAACCTTTTCACCGCCTCTCACGATGGTTCAGCTTTTCATTGCCGATAATCAGGGACGTTTTCTACACTCTTCGTATTTCTTTTATGCCCTGAGGACTTGGCATGTTTTAAGTGTGGGGGGGTGTTTTGTTGCTTATATTTTTCAAAATTGGGCGAAATTGATTTTTCTATGCTTAGTTTTTGATCTCGAATCTGGCTAATTTTTATGAATTTGTGGAAGAGAAGATGGTTTTCGATGTGCATTTTGGGTTTGTGAATGAATGGAGGATATTCTTGTTTTACCTTTGATATATGTTTCTTGATTGTGTAAAGAATTATGAGTTGTGTTGCAACACTTTTGTAAGTTAGTAAAACGTGATTTGTCCGGTAGATGCTAGAAGGAGTGTTGTCATTGTGATTGCCTACGATCGTATCTTATCTGTGAAAATGTTGGACGAATTGCCAACTTCAAAATTTCCAGCTCTGAAACATCTGGCCTGTTCTAAAAACGTGATAGCTCTGAGTCTTTGCTCCTCTAGTTTAACTATGAGCATGGGAAACCACGTGAAAAGACTTTGGATTACATCCAAATGGTTTTATTTCATGAATTATGGCTCAACTGTCGAAATCTCAAGCACACAAAGTGTGAAAATTGGTGATATTGATTATAAAGGCGATCACATTAGGGAATTCACTTCTAGCGGAGAATTGGGTCTGATCGAATTACTTGCATTACTCTTGTGTTGCTTCTTAAACTTTAAGATTACTTGCATGATTGAGAGATGTGTGTTGATTGTAAAGTTTTGAATTGACTTTGTGAATGATTGGATGGAAATTTACATTGTTGAAATCAATTTCTTCCTAGGATTCATATAGATTTTGCTTGAGGACAAGCAAAAGGCTAAGTGTGGGGGAGTTGATTTATGCTTAATTTACTATATTTTTAAGGGTTTGTTTGTGCGTATTTTAAGATAATCTTCTGGAAATTGGTGCGTTTATGGTGTATTTTATGCTTTGCAGGAGATTTAGGCTTTCGAGATGAAAGAATGCAATTTTGGATGATTTTGGCGTTTTCTAGGTGTTTTGGTCTCCAGAGCAGAGAAATCATCATTCCTCTGGAAGACTAGAGAAATCAAAGCCCAGATCAGTGAAGTCGAAAGCCAGAGCAGAGAAACCAATCGCCAGAGAAATCAACATATCAGAGCAGAGGAGTCGCTAGTCAGAGGAGTCGCTAGTCAGAGGACTCATAAGGCGCCAGAGGAGTCGCCATTCCGGAGCGCTAGTCGAGGCCAGAGGAATCGCCAGAGAAATCACTTCGCCAGAGAAATCAACATGTCAGAGAAGTCGCTAGTCAGAAAAGTCAAGTCCTCAATTTCAGAGGAGTCGCCATTCCTCTGAAGAAAGCCAGAGCGGAGGAAGGCCAGAGCTGAAGAAAGCCAGAGCGGAGGAAGGCCAGAGCTGAAGAAGACCAGAGCGGAAGACATTCCGCTGGTGACCCATTCCGCTGACGAAGTACCAGAGATATCACCCATTCCTCTGGCGAATGCCAGAGCGATCATCATTCCGCTGGCAACCCATTTCTCTGGCGAGGTCAGAGAAATCATCTAATCCTCTGGCGCGACCCGTTTCCCGGGTAACATCCGTTCCTCTGGCGAGAAGCTGCGAATTCGGCAAGAGTGGGAGTATTTTCCGGAGCGCGCATCCAGCTGGAAAGTTGCCTTATTTTACACGATTCTATTACCTTTAGAATTCTACTTTGCATGGCAACTTCCATGGTGATCCGAAGGAAATCTGAAGCTTATAAATAGGTCCTCTTTTGACCTATTCATGATACCCCGAACACCCAAACACTTTAGTTTTCATATTTTTCAGTTTTATAGTTTTAGACTTTTATTGTTTTCTAGTTTTCAAGGCTTGGATCAAGATTGAAGATTCAAGCCGCTACTTCAGTTTTCATTCAGTTTTTATACAATTTATTTTTACAATTGCGTTCAATTTAATTATGTTTATGTTTGATTTTATTATGTCTGGCTAGTTCTTTTAATCTGAACCTAGGATTTGTACATAGCTAATTGATTATGTGTTTTTGATTTGTTGATATCAATTTGCCTTCCAACTTATGATTCATGATTCCTGGTGCTTATTCTATTGTGAATTATTTGATCAGTGATTTACATGTCTAGCTGTTCAGTTTGAGTCTTGAATGCGATAATTGTTCAGCTGATTCAGGAATGCATGATATAGTGTTAGCCTTGAGTCTTGAATGCGATAGGTGAAGCTATAGGAAGCTATTCTTTATGTGCTATTTGGAGTTGATTGATTCCTTGGAGTCTTGAATGCGAAAAGGGGTTAGTTAATCTACGTTCATAGGTGGTCGTTAGAGACGCTTGTGAATAATATAGTGATCTTTCATCAGGGTTGGATTAAAATTGGTAATTGAATCAATAGGTTGAATACATGTAGTTGATTAGTGAAAGTACATCCCTAGGGTCAGAGCTTTCCTTATATTTGAGTTAATTATCATAGTTTACATGCTATTTAGTTTTTATTTAGTTAATCTTAGTTCGTAAATCACCTTCATCATTGTTTTGCCTGTTTACTGTTAGAATCTGTTTAGGAAATAGTTTTAGCAATTTCGTTTTACAGTCTCTGTGGATACGATACTCTGCTTGCTATTTGCGTACTACAATTACACTGTTTAGTTGCAGTTTTTGTCGCTATAAAAATAGTGATCAGAATGATATGAGGAATGGGGGGAAAATGGGGTTTTAGAGCTCAAAATCACGTCTGGGGCCCACTTGGGGGAAGCCCCGCCCTTTTCCCGCGGTCACGGCCCGCGTCCGCGGCCTACAAACGTGGGGAAGGATCAGGGGACCAGCGGTCCCACCCCGCGGCCGCGGGTGGTGACCGCGGGTGTCTCCTGGAGTCGGGGGCAGCTCACCCGCGGTCCCACCCCGCGGCCGCGGGTGGTGACCGCGGGGTACTGGGCGTTTTGCGCAGTCCGCTCATTTTGCTCCGTTCTCCCCCGTCCGGATTCGGATTTGGTCGCCGTTTGCGCTCACGGATTCCTCTCGAGACGTACTTCAATCTCATATCTTCAAAATCCTCCAATTAATCCTTGAGTTTTCCTGAAATTACTCCAAAACTACACCAAGACATCAAATCTTCATAAAACTAAATATTCGGGCACAAACAAGCATTCACAAGCAAAACATGAAGGGAAATGACAACAAATCATGTAAAATTGAGGTACGAAAACGATGTTTGTCACTAGCAGGTTACTATAGAAGATTCATCGAAGGATTCTCGAAATTGGCTAGGCCAATGACTCAGCTTTTGATAAAAGGGACTAAGTATGTTTAGTCTGAAGCTTGTGAACAAAGTTTTAAGGAGCTCTAGACAAGGCTAGCCACTGCTCCAGTGTTAGCAATACCAAAAGAGAATGAAGAAACTAGGATTGGGTTGCGTGTTGATGCAAAATCTGAAAATGATAGCATACGCGTCTCGTCAATTGAAGCCCCATGAGCTGAACTACCCGACTCATGATTTAGAACTAGCAGTCGTCGTGCACGCGCTGAAGATTTGGAGACACTACCTCTATGGAGTTAAGTGTGAGATCTTTACAGATCACAAGAGTTTAAAGTACTTCTTCGAGCAAAAGGATTTGAACATGAGACAACGAAGATGGCTCGAATTAGTAAAGGATTACGATTGCACCATCAGTTACCATCCAGGAAAAGCGAATGTAGTAGCTGACGCCCTGAGTCGAAAGACGAAGGCTAAGCTAGGGTATTTTATCACCCAACAGAAGGAACTGATCCGTGACTTTGCCTCACTCAGTTTAGAAATTGTTCATCCTCCGAACACAGTATCGGGTTGTGTAGCTGCGCTGACAGCTAAACCTGATTTGAGAGAAAGAATTGTACAAGCACAAAGAGAAGATTGGTTCTTGGAGAAGATGCGTCTCGCTGCAAGAACAAATGAAACGAAGAGATTCACTGAAGCCAATGATAACGCAATTATGGTTGATGAAAGATTGTGTGTGCCACATAAGGAAGAGTTAAAGAACGAGATTATGAGCGAAGCTCATGATACTCCTTGCACTGCACATCCAGGCAGCACAAAGATGTACCAGGATTTAAAGAAAATTTTCTGGTGGAAAGGAATAAAAAGAGATGTAGCCTTGTTTGTAGAGCGATGTCTCGCTTGTCAACAAGTGAAGGCCGTGCATCAGAGGCCGTATGGAATGCTGCAACCACTACCAATCCCCGAGTGGAAGTGGGAGCACATCAACATGGACTTCGTAGTGAGTCTACCGAAGTCGGTACGTGGAAATACTGCAATTTGGGTCATAGTGGACCGATTATCAAAGACAACGCACTTTCTGCCAATTCAAATGACATTTGGATTGGAAAAACTTGCAAAGTTATATGTCAAAGAGATAGTACGCCTTCACGGTGTACCTGTATCTATCACGTCAGATCGTGACACCAGATTCACATCGCGTTTCTAGAAAAGTTTACAAGAAGCAATGGGCACTCAGCTGAACTTCAGCACAGCGTACCACCCTCAGACTGACGGACAGTTAGAAAGAACGATTCAGATTCTAGAAGATATGTTGCGAACGATTGTCGCAGACAAAGGTGGAAGTTGGGAGGATTTGTTACCTCTCGTGGAATTTGCTTATAACAACAGTTATCAAGCAACAATTGGAATGGCTCCATATGAGGCTTTGTATGGCCGAAAATGTCGATCACCACTTTACTGGGATGAAGTGGGTGAAAGAAAGTTGTTAGGTCTTGAAATGGTCCAACAGATGGTTGAGAAAGTCGACCACATCAAGCAAAGAATCAAAGAAGCTCAAGATAGACAAAAGTCTTACGCCGATAAACGCCGATCGGAGTTAGAATTCAATGTTGGGGATCGAGTTTTCCTCAAAGTTTCTCCCTCAAAAGGGGTTATACGTTTCGAAAAGAGGGGCAAGTTACGACCCCGTTATATAGGACCTTTTGAGATCCTAGATAAGATAGGCCCTGTAGCCTATAGGTTGGCATTGCCGCCTAGTATTGGGAACGTGCACAATGTGTTTCATGTCTCTCAATTAAGAAAGTATGTGTTTGATCCAAAACATGTGATTAAGCACGATGAAGTGGTCCTAGCCCAGGACTTGAGTTATGAAGAGAAACCAGTCCAGATACTTGATCGCAAGGTTCAAGTTTTACGGAACAAGAATACTGTTCTCGTTAAAGTGAAGTGGAACCATCACGGGATGGAAGAGGCCACATGGGAACTAGAAGATTCAATGAAAGTCAAGTATCCCCAGCTACATTATCAAGGTATGTAAATTCGCGGACGAAATTTTCTTTAAGGAGGGAGGGATGTTGTCGCAGCCCGATATAGCCAGTGATAGCGTATACCAAGTATCGTACGACTAATAATAAAAATAATCATGAAAGAAATAGAATTTATGTCTTGCTTTAGCGGAAGCATTTGCAACTATACTCTTTTTCAAGAAAGACTTTAAGACTAAATTAAATTACTTGCTTGGTAAAACATAATTCGAGACTTCGCAAGGTTTGAGAGTATTTTCCCTTATGGGATATTACAGGCAACAGCAAATTAAATAAAGAGATTCATCAGAGTTGTGCAGCGATGCGTTACTATATGTGTGAAGACATATAGCAGGGAGTTTAATAACTTATAGAGTCATAGCAATAAGATAAGCATGAGACATAGAAAGACACGGTCAACTGACAATTCCAACAGCCTTCACCCATCCTCGCGCCAAGCCAGACCTGCACATTTAGAAATACATGCAGGGCTGAGTACCAAAAAGCACTCAGTGGACTCATGCCGGAAATAATTGAAATCTTGCTCTTAGAGCTATATGTCAATCTTGCCCTTTTCAATGCATCAACAGGATTTAATTGAGATTAAAAATACCTGTTCATGTTTTTCTGTCATAAACTCATTTGCATCATCATCATTAGTCTGCAGACATTATATACTGGGTATGTGCCAACTATGATAACTCATATAATATATATATATATATATATATATATATATACTAGGTGAAGAGAAGGAGGCCTCCTTCAAATCACCGTGACCGGCCGACTAGAGACGGCTCACGATCACCTCTTGTGCACATAACCTTTACTGTCATCTGGATCAGTTAAAGGTCGATATCTTGCTTCATGAACTTAGTCATGTCTTTCATAAGGCAACATACCATACTTCTTTCTCATCAATAATAAATATGGCAAGATGACAATTTTCATAATATGCATCAGTAATGCTTCAACATGCTTCATTTTCATAATACTTTGCATTTGAACTCATTATCATGGTAGCTAACCATAATAGAGTTAGAATAAAGCCCACCTGTCTCAGGAGTCGATGACACAACGCTCGGGGTCGTACTAACGCCGGCCGTCACTCGAACCTTTAGTGGCGCACGTGTTTAGATTGCCATGTGACAAAATAAACTCTAGTTAGAAACTCATCTAACTCATATCTCATACTTAAGCTTAAACTTTCATCATGTGCTTAATCTCATCTTATAACTTCTCCACTATTTACCCAACTGGACTTCCCAATATAATCAGATATCTTATCCAATTAAAGGACTCTCAATCCTAGGCAAATAGCATTCAAAAATCACTTAATCATACATGCTTCAAAATAATCACTTATTTCACATAATATGCATATAACTTATCTTAATAATCAAATGACTTAAAAGTCATTATATGAACTTGAAATCTTTTTCTCTGTGGGGAAAATCCCAAATATTCATATAAGCCTTGAAAAATTTATAAAACTTTCTAGTAGCATTTTTATGCCATAATATGTTGTATAATTCCACCAAAACCCTTTAAAATTTCTTTACACAAAATCAAAGTAAAATTTTCGGACATTCCAGTTTACCATTCTGTTCTGTCTCAACTTTAACGAATAAACTGCTTTAACTCAGGAATCTCCTGGATTCGAGACTTATACCGATGAAAACCGCTTTGAGTCTAGTTTCGTTTAAAAAAAAGTAGACTGAAAAACTCCAAGTGGTTTAAGAGATATGGGTGTTTTCCCACAGTCTACCAGATTCAGCAGTTTGGCACGACTGGAAGCTAGGATTTTTACAAATTAGCAAACGTTGTCCAAATGCTTTGAAATTTTACATGAGTCTGTATAACACTTGTATCTTTCTCCCATAAAAGTTTGGGAGGCTGAATATTTTTGAAAGTTACTGAAATGTGCGACTCCACAGACTGCCCTTCAAAATTTCCGGTGGAAATGTGCAGTAAACGTTTTATATTTTAAAAAGGTAGTAAACCAAGTCCAAATGACTTGAAAGTTTACCAGTGCTTACAAGACTCATATATGTACACACCATAAAATCTTGAAGATTTTTGGACGAGGGAAACCTTGTCGATTCATCAGTCCAGAACGTAAGAAAATTCCCGAAATGGTCGAATTTATAACATATACACATATCATCATAGATTCATGCTTTCACCATCATTCTCATGCATTTTCTTACTAAGAACTTATCATGCTTCACTAATCATAACATATAGCCCTTTCAAGGGTTCTCAAGAAACATATCTCTTCCTCTCATGTATCTAACATGGAGAGGTGTATGAGCACATGAAGGTAGTGGAAAGTTGAAAGAATTCATCATGCTTTCTTATATCAAAATTTTCGAGAATTACAAGAGTGGAGAGGGGACTATCATGCTTCTATATACTTCAATAAACATGCTTATACATCAAGGAAAATATATATATACAACATGAGAGGAGAATTGAGATTGCTACCAACAAGATTAATGGAGGTGGAATAGAGAATGATGCGTAGGCCTCTTGGAGCTTGATTTTGAAGATTGAAGTACACTTGATAGCTTGGTGTGAGGGTAGAACTCTTTTGGCTTCCTTAATCCTTTCCAAAAATGGTGAAACAAGGAGAGAAAAAGTGTGGTGAGTGAGAAGGGGGGGCTGCCGAAGGGGAAGAAAAAGGGAGAGAGATAGCTTGCTTGTCTTGATGCTTTGATGAGAGGATGTGATGGAGGGATTGCTTCCATCAATGCATATCTTGTCTTAAATGTGTGAGGATGTCATGATGTGAGGGGAATAGAGAGTGAGAAGAGAGAAGAAGAGAAGAGAGAAGAGTGAGGGCCGAGAGGGAGTGATCGAGTAAGGGGGGGGAAGAGAGAGACTTGCATGTGCATGTGTGATCTTCCATAAATACACTATCTTGTAGTAAATGATGGATTAATGGTTGAGGATGTCATGAGATGAGGTGAATAGAGAAAGAGAAGAGAGAAGGAGGGAAGAGAGAAGAGTGAGGGACGAGAGAGAGAGATATGAGAGAGAGGTGTGAGAGCTTAAAGTTTGGGATTGTGTTTGGCTAACTAGGTTAGCCTTTTAGGGCCTTACTATGCTTGCATGTGTGCTACATTTATGGGGGAGGAGAATGAAGTAATGAGGGAGAGAAACCGAGAGAAAGAGTGAGAGAGATTGAGAGAGGTCGAGAGATAGAGAGAGTGAGAGAGAGTGAGAGAGATCGAGAGATAGAGAGAGTGAGAGAGAGTGAGAGATAGAGAGAGTGAGAGAGATATAGAGATAGAGAGAGTGAGAGAGATCGAGAGATAGAGAGAGTGAGAGAGAGTGAGAGAGATCGAGAGATAGAGAGAGTGAGAGAGATCGAGAGATAGAGAGAGTGAGAGAGATCTAGAAAAAAATATATACATATATGCTTGAATACTTTACATCACTAATTTAGTGTGTAGGAATATATCCCACGGAAATATATTTATTTTCGTGTGGGAAAAACTTATCTCAAATATGATATTACAATATCATAATAACAATGCATCAAAATCACATGTGAATATTCTACCACGTAAAATATTTAAATCACATAGACAATTCAATAAAATATAGGGCGAAGATAGGTTTCTCTATAAGAGAATTTATATGACCCGAGAAAGATAATATCGCCTTCTATAATTCTCAAAAATAATTCTTATCTCATTTATTCGCCCACGTGCATAATTCCTCTAGCTACTATTTAAAACTCAATTTAAATACGAGCTAGGGCACAATTAGCTTCTCAAAATACGGGGTGTTACATCCTTACCCCCTTAAAAAAAAATTTCGTCCCGAAATTTGAAATCTCACCTTCGGGAAACAACTCTGGATATTTTTCCTTCATTTTATCCTCCAATTCCCAAGTTGCTTCTTCTTGCCCGTGATGTCGCCATTATATTTTGACTAAGGCAATTGACTTATTTCTTAATTGTTGAATCTTTCTATCCAACACAGCTTCGGGTCTTTCTTCATATATCAGGTCCGGTTCAAGAGATATATCCTCTCGATGAATAACATGCTTCGGGTCAAACACATATTTTCTCAACTGCGACACGTGAAAGACATTGTGAACATTCGCGAAATTTGGAGGTAACGCGAGTCTATAGGCAACAGGGCCTACTCTTTCTAATATATCATATGGGCCTATAAATCTAGGCTTGAGCTTTCCTTTTATACCGAAGCGGTGAATCCCTCGAGAAGGGGAAACTTTCAAAAAGACTTTACTTCCCACTTCGAATTGAATCTCTGTGCGTCTAGTGTCGGCATAAGATTTTTGACGATCTTGAGCTTCTTTAATTCGTTGCCGAATTTGTCTCACAGTTGTGATCATTTCTTCCACTGCGTCAGGACCTAACACTTTTCTTTCTCCTACTTCATCCCAATAAAGCGGAGATCTACATTTTCTTCCATAGAGGGCTTCATATGGTGCCATGTTAATAGTCGTTTGGAAACTATTATTGTAGGCAAATTCAATCAGGGGTAACACTTGTTCCCATTGAGCTCCTCTATCTAACACTACAGTCCGAATCATATCTTCCAAAATTTGTATAGTTCTTTCAGACTGTCCATCCGTCTGTGGATGAAAAGCTGTGCTAAAATTCAACTTGGTACCTAATTCCCTGTGTAAGCTCATCCAAAAACGTGAGGTAAATTTTGTATCTCTATCGGAGGTAATCGTCATTGGAACTCCGTGCAAACGTACTATCTCACGAATGTATATTTGAGCTAACTTTTCAGACCCATGCGTGACAGGAATTGGTATGAAATGAGCACTTTTTGTCAATCTATCTATGATCACCCAAACAGCGGTATTTCCTTTATTCGACTTTGGCAACGCAGTGACAAAGTCCATGGCAATGTGGTCCCATTTCCATTTTGGGATTTCCAACGGTTGTAATTTGCCATAAGGTCGTTGGTGCAACGCCTTCACTTGCTGACAAGCTAAACATCGTTCTACAAACGAAGCTATGTCTCGCTTCATGCCTTCCCACCAAAATCTTGCTTTTAAATCTTGGTACATCTTCGTACCTCCTGGATGTGCTGCGTAAGGCGGGTCATGAGCCTCACTCATGATTTCATTTCTTAATTTCTCATTATTGGGTACACAGATTCTTCCCTCAAACATCAATGCATTATCTGCTGCTTCTTGATATGAATCAAGCTTCTCGGTACGGATTTTCACCCGCAATCTTTCTAATTTCTCATCCTCTCTTTGCATACTAACAATTCTTGATCTTAGATCGGGGGTAACACTGAGTGTCGCCATGATCAAATCTGTGGTTTGCGATGGAAATACCACTTCCAACCTTAACCTTTCGAATTCTCTGACCAAGTCATTCTCCTTGGTTAGGATACATCCTAACTTTCCTCGTTCCATTCTACTCAAGGCATCTGCCACGACGTTGGCCTTGCCTGGATGATAATTGATTCCACAATCATAGTCCTTGACTAATTCTAGCCATCTTCTTTGTCTCATATTCAGATCCTTTTGCTCAAAGAAATATTTGAGACTCTTATGGTCGGTGTAAATTTCACACCGTACTCCATAAAGGTGGTGTCTCCAAATTTTCAATGCGTGTACTACTGCTGCTAGCTCCAAGTCATGCGTCGGGTAATTTGCTTCATGTGGCCTAAGCTGTCGCGAGGCGTAAGCTATTACCTTTCCCTCTTGCATCAGTACACATCCTAGTCCTTTCTTTGATGCGTCTGTATAGATAGTATATTCTTTGTTTGCTTCTGGAACGGCTAGTACTGGGGCAGTAGTCAATCTCTTCTTCAATTCTTGAAAGCTTTGCTCACACTCGTTCGTCCACAAGAATTTGACTTCTTTCTTGAGCAGATGAGTTATAGGCTTGGCTATTTTGGAGAAATCTTGTATAAAACGACGGTAGTAGCCTGCTAATCCTAGAAAGCTACGAATTTCGTGAGGTGTCGTTGGTGATCTCCATTCTTGCACTGCTTGTACTTTGGCAGGATCCACTTTGATTCCCGCAGCTGAAATGACGTGGCCTAAGAAATTGACTTCTCGTAGCCAAAACTCACATTTGCTATACTTAGCATAAAGCTTTTCAGCTCTTAGCTTCTCTAGCACTGTTCTAAGGTGCTCTTCATGTTCCATCTCATTCTTTGAGTAAATCAAGATGTCGTCTATGAATACCAACACGAATTGATCCAAAAATTCGTGAAACACTCGATTCATGAGATCCATGAAGACGGCGGGGGCATTTGTTAATCCAAAAGGCATCACTATGAACTCATAGTGTCCGTATCTCGTGCGGAATGCTGTCTTTGGAATGTCCTCAGGTCGTATCCTCAATTGGTGATATCCCGTCCTTAAATCTATCTTTGAGAAAGCGCGTGCTCCTCGAAGTTGGTCAAACAAATCGTCTATACGTGGCAAAGGATACTTGTTCTTTAGGGTTACCTTGTTCAATTCCCGGTAATCGATGCACAATCTTAAACTCCCATCTTTCTTTTTGACAAAGAGGACCGGCGCTCCCCAAGGCGAAGCACTGGGTCGAACGAATCCCATGTCCAACAACTCTTGTAGTTGCAACTTCAGTTCTTGCAATTCTGCTGGTGCCATCCTATATGGTGCTTTGGATATTGGTGCTGCTCCAGGCTCCAAATCGATCGCGAATTCTAATTGTCGGTTCGGGGGTAGACCTGGTAGAACGTCAGGGAAAACGTCTTGATACTCCCGCACTACAGGTACATCTTCAATCTTCACTTGTGCTTCCTCTTCTTGGTTCAAGTATACTAAATATGCTGTCGCACCTTTTTCTTTTAGTATCTTGTTCGCTTGCACTGCAGAGATAATAGGTGTCTTCTTCCATTTTCTATTGATGGCATAAAAACATGTGGGTTCCTCGCCTGGTGGCTGGAATGATATCCGTCTTTGCTCGCACTGTATCACCGCATGGTGTTCTGCTAACCAGTCCATTCCCAAAATGATGTCTGTGGTCCACATTCGCATTAGTCTCAACGTCTTAGCCTTAAGCTTAAGAGGTCCTAATTCGAATTCCAAGTTAGGACACACATGTGTAACTGTGGTGATCTTTCCTAAGGGAGTGGCTACCCTTAAGTGTAGCTGGGCTGGTTCTACTTTCAGCTCTAACGTATCCACACAGGTATATGAGATGAAAGAATGTGATGCTCCCGTATCAAAGAGAATAACAATGGGTACACCTTTCAGTTCCCCAATACCTGTTAGGTTTCCTTGATTCTTATCCTGATTCTTCTGATTGATAGCATACATCATTTGATGTTGTGGTGGTCTTCCTGCTTGCGGTGCAGGTAGCTGCTTATGAGGCTGGTTTGGACGGCGAAAAGGTTGTTGCTGTAGTGGTTGAGGTAGAGGGAGAATTCCTTCCATTGCCCTGAGCTGTGGGGTTGGAAACTGATTGGGTCTTCCCCCACTCATCCCTTGCTGTCGGTTGGGGCACTGGCTCGAGTAATGCCCTGGTTTTCCACAAGTGAAACAATTTGGGTTTCCAGCTTTGCACACTCCTGTGTGTAACCTGTTGCACTTAGGACAAGGGGATATCCCTTGGTGTCCGGGGTGTGATGTCGCTGGTCCACCATAAAAAGACTTATCGCCCTTCACGAAGGGAGGCTGAACATTCTGGCCTTGCCATGGCTTCTTGCCGTCATTTCTATGATTATCCCATTTGCGTTTTCCTTTCTGTCCTTGATTAGAGTAGGGAGTGTTTGATGCTTGCGTGTAATGGCCTGATGGAGGCGTTGGTGCGTGTGTTGCTTTCTCCGGCTGCATTGCTAGCTCCATATCTAGAGCTCTGTTCAAGGCCTCGGCATAGGAAAGTGCCGTTTGACTTGCTAAAACCACTCTTATCTCTTGCCTCAGTCCGGCGCAAAACAACTCGGACATCTTCTCGTCCGTATCCACTCTATACGGTGCATAGCTGGCCAGATCGCAGAATAGTCGATCGTACTCCACTACAGTTATATTTCCTTGCTTTAAGGTGGTAAACTCCATCTCTTTCTTTTTCCTATAACTTCTGGGTATGAACTTCTCACACAGAGCAGTCTTAAAAAGCTCCCAAGTGAGTTCATCTAACTGCTCCGGGGCCATAGTTTTCTGCTTTGCTTCCCACCAATAGTCGGCGGTTCCTTTCAGCTGGTAAGACACGCACATAAGACGTTCTGCGTCGTTGCATCTCAAAAATCGAAAGATTCGTTCCATAGCACGAATCCATTCTTCCGTTTCGGCAGGGTCTCCCGTGCCTGCGAAAGTCGGTGGGTTCTGTCTTAAGAAAAGTTCTTCCACTCTCCTATCTTGAGGTGGAGGCGGCGGCGTAGGTTCTCTGGGTTCTTCCTCATTCACGGGTACATTTCTGTTCACTCTTCGTGGAGGCATTATGACAATCTACAAGTTTGGGTCAAAAGATAAGTTCCTCTATGTGACAAGGCTCATTGTACTCTAGTCTTATAGCTGAGAAATTCACAACATAACATGCATCTCAAATATATATCATGCGTCTCATATATATATATAGGTATATATATATACATACTTTCACATAGAGTATACTTAATGCGTCAAAATACTGTGCTTTCAATCAATGTATACAAATTGACAATTACTTCATAACAATGCATCAAAACAAGTAATCTCATTACTCATTTAGTCAAAAATGGCCACTTTGGCCCATCATGTATATACCGTGAAAATTGCCTCAGTGAGGTCTTTCTTTGTACAAAATGTATACTATGATCTATAACTGCTATAGGTCAGTACAAAGTACTACTCTGTTAAAGACCTAACTACTGCATTAACACTGCGTCTATGTACAAGCAGCCCTACAACTGGGTACAGATACTATCCGTTACCCGAGTACTATAGGGGCCTAACAAAATCAGTACAAGCCCTGGTCTGGGATGGAACTATCCATTGCCAGCCAAAACTATGGGCTATCTAAACAAAGCTACTATATATACAGATGCATCTCTACATAATACCATCATATCAGTACCATATCCACCCATGACCTCTACCGTCATCCCGGCTACCCTCGTCACTCCCATCCTCCGTAGCATCATCACCGTCATCCTCTCGAGCGTCGCCCAATCGAGGCACATATGGCACGCCGTCCTCACTGTCAGAGTCAGCACGGTGAAACGGGTCGTAAGAGGCTCTCTCTCGAAGCGGATCCCCTCGAGGAATGTCCGTCTCGAATGCCAAGCCCATGCTAGGAAGATCCAAGGGCTGTGAGGTGAGAGTCCCAACAATCGGGACTGATCCTGCGTCGTCCTCCGGGTCTCTAGCCATCCCCGGGGGTCGTGACGGCCCTGGTGCGAGTGGGTCAACATCGGCCATAGTGATCTCACCCTCTCCAACAGCAGGGAGGGGAGGAACAGGAAGGGTCTCACGGATGGGGCTCATCAGCTGCTCAGTGGTATCAATGGCCTCAGTGGTGTCGATGGTCATAGGGGTAACAAAGGATAAATATCCAAAAGTCGGGGAGTACATCCCGGGAGAATACATGGGATAGTGAGGGTCCAAGACATCCATAGGAGAAATCTCTTCCTCGGGCAGAGTGCCCTGAGGGAGTGCAGGAATAGGGTCATCAATCGGCTGGGAGCTAAGGAGCTCTAGTCCCAATGCCATAAGGGGATCCTCAGTCTCAGGAAGACCCTGAGGCTGGCTCTCTGCCTCACCCTCTCGGGTGTCACTCTCCGTCAGATAAAAATAGGGTGGGTTCGCATAAATCACGAACCGGCTCAACAGAATGGATAGGTACTCCGGAAATCGCACCTCAAATCCTCCCGGTGCCAACGGGCTATAGAAGTCTGGGGCGATAAAATGACACCAGGCCTGCCAGTGGGGTGGCATCCTATGTGATAGTATCTGCATGGCCTGCTGCGCTGTGACTCCGTACTCCACGGCGTCTATCCACCTGTGGTGGAAACGGGCCAAGAACTCCCCAATAGTCTCATGGTGCTCTAAAGTATAGTCGTAGAAAGCCTGTACTATATCGAATCCCTCTGCCATGCTATAAACAAAATAACAACTCTTGTTATTAAGTCAAGAATGACTTACTCGTTTATTTCTTAACAGCATACTTGCTTGTCTATCTTTCTCTACAATTCTCGTAATGTATTATGCACTTATCGTGTCTCTTTCTCAACTTATAAAACACTTTCTCATTAACTTGCTCAATTGCATATCTCATGCTCATAAGAAACTTTAACTTACTCAAATGCATATCTCATGCACATAAGTAACTTTAAACTCAATCAAATGCATATCTCATGCATATAAGTAACTTTAAAACACAATCAAATGCATATCTCATGCATATAAGTAACTTTAAAACTTTAACTTGCATACCTCGTCAAGCTGGCGGAGATGGGGTGTTGGCTCTTGTCAGTGACATAACTCTTTTAGTCTAAGACTCTAGCTTAGACTAATAACTCAATTGAGAAGAGACTCTATAAGGGATTATGCTCAGAGCAGACGAGCTGCTCTGATACCACTCTGTCGCAGCCCGATATAGCCAGTGATAGCGTATACCAAGTATCGTACGACTAATAATAAAAATAATCATGAAAGAAATAGAATTTATGTCTTGCTTTAGCGGAAGCATTTGCAACTATACTCTTTTTCAAGAAAGACTTTAAGACTAAATTAAATTACTTGCTTGGTAAAACATAATTCGAGACTTCGCAAGGTTTGAGAGTATTTTCCCTTATGGGATATTACAGGCAACAGCAAATTAAATAAAGAGATTCATCAGAGTTGTGCAGCGATGCGTTACTATATGTGTGAAGACATATAGCAGGGAGTTTAATAACTTATAGAGTCATAGCAATAAGATAAGCATGAGACATAGAAAGACACGGTCAACTGACAATTCCAACAGCCTTCACCCATCCTCGCGCCAAGCCAGACCTGCACATTTAGAAATACATGCAGGGCTGAGTACCAAAAAGCACTCAGTGGACTCATGCCGGAAATAATTGAAATCTTGCTCTTAGAGCTATATGTCAATCTTGCCCTTTTCAATGCATCAACAGGATTTAACTGAGATTAAAAATACCTGTTCATGTTTTTCTGTCATAAACTCATTTGCATCATCATCATTAGTCTGCAGACATTATATACTGGGTATGTGCCAACTATGATAACTCATATAATATATATATATATATATATATATACTAGGTGAAGAGAAGGAGGCCTCCTTCAAATCACCGTGACCGGCCGACTAGAGACGGCTCACGATCACCTCTTGTGCACATAATCTTTACTGTCATCTGGATCAGTTAAAGGCCGATATCTTGCTTCATGAACTTAGTCATGTCTTTCATAAGGCAACATACCATACTTCTTTCTCATCAATAATAAATATGGCAAGATGACAATTTTCATAATATGCATCAGTAATGCTTCAACATGCTTCATTTTCATAATACTTTGCATTTGAACTCATTATCATGGTAGCTAACCATAATAGAGTTAGAATAAAGCCCACCTGTCTCAGGAGTCGATGACACAACGCTCGGGGTCGTACTAACGTCGGCCGTCACTCGAACCTTTAGTGGCGCACGTGTTTAGATTGCCATGTGACAAAATAAACTCTAGTTAGAAACTCATCTAACTCATATCTCATACTTAAGCTTAAACTTTCATCATGTGCTTAATCTCATCTTATAACTTCTCCACTATTTACCCAACTGGACTTCCCAATATAATCAGATATCTTATCCAATTAAAGGACTCTCAATCCTAGGCAAATAGCATTCAAAAATCACTTAATCATACATGCTTCAAAATAATCACTTATTTCACATAATATACATATAACTTATCTTAATAATCAAATGACTTAAAAGTCATTATATGAACTTGAAATCTTTTTCTCTGTGGGGAAAATCCCAAATATTCATATAAGCCTTGAAAAATTTATAAAACTTTCTAGTAGCATTTTTATGCCATAATATGTTGTATAATTCCACCAAAACCCTTTAAAAATTCTTAACACAAAATCAAAGTAAAATTTTCGGACCTTCCAGTTTACCATTCTGTTCTGTCTCGACTTTAACGAATAAACTGCTTTAACTCAGGAATCTCCTGGATTCGAGACTTATACCGATGCAAACCTCTTTGAGTCTAGTTTCGTTTAAAAAAACGTAGACTGAAAAACTCCAAGTGGTTTAAGAGATATGGGTGTTTTCCCACAGTCTACCAGATTCGGCAGTTTGGCACGACTGGAAGCTAGGATTTTTAAAAATTAGCAAACGTTGTCCAAATGCTTTGAAATGTTACATGAGTCTGTATAACACTTGTATCTTTCTCTCATAAAAAGTTGGGAGGCTGAATAGTTTTGAAAGTTACTGAAAAGTGTGACTCCACAGACTGCCCTTCAAAATTTCCGGTGGAAATGTGCAGTAAACGTTTTATATTTTAAAAAGGTAGTAAACCAAGTCCAAATGACTTGAAATTTTACCAGTGCTTACAGGACTCATATATGTACATACCATAAAATTTTGAAGATATTTGGACGAGGGAAACCTTGTCGATTCATCAGTCCAGAACGTAAGAAAATTCCCGAAATGGTCGAATTTATAACATATACACATATCATCATAGATTCATGCTTTCACCATCATTCTCATGCATTTTCTTACTAAGAACTTATCATGCTTCACTAATCATAACATATAGCCCTTTCAAGGGTTCTCAAGAAACATATCTCTTCCTCTCATGTATCTAACATGGAGAGGTGTATGAGCACATGAAGGTAGTGGAAAGTTGAAAGAATTCATCATGCTTTCTTATATCAAAATTTTCGAGAATTACAAGAGTGGAGAGGGGACTATCATGCTTCTATATACTTCAATAAACATGCTTATACATCAAGGAAAATATATATATACAACATGAGAGGAGAATTGAGATTGCTACCAACAAGATTAATGGAGGTGGAATAGAGAATGATGTGTAGGCCTCTTGGAGCTTGATTTTGAAGATTGAAGTACACTTGATAGCTTGGTGTGAGGGTAGAACACTTTTGGCTTCCTTAATCCTTTCCAAAAATGGTGAAACAAGGAGAGAAAAAGTGTGGTGAGTGAGAAGGGGGGGCTGCCGAAGGGGAAGAAAAAGGGAGAGAGATAGCTTGCTTGTCTTGATGCTTTGATGAGAGGATGTGATGGAGGGATTGCTTCCATCAATGCATATCTTGTCTTAAATGTGTGAGGATGTCATGATGTGAGGGGAATAGAGAGTGAGAAGAGAGAAGAAGAGAAGAGAGAAGAGTGAGGGCCGAGAGGGAGTGATCGAGTAAGGGGGGGAAGAGAGAGACTTGCATGTGCATGTGTGATCTTCCATAAATACACTATCTTGTAGTAAATGATGGATTAATGGTTGAGGATGTCATGAGATGAGGTGAATAGAGAAAGAGAAGAGAGAAGGAGGGAAGAGAGAAGAGTGAGGGACGAGAGAGAGAGATATGAGAGAGAGGTGTGAGAGCTTAAAGTTTGGGATTGTGTTTGGCTAACTAGGTTAGCCTTTTAGGGCCTTACTATGCTTGCATGTGTGCTACATTTATGGGGGAGGAGAATGAAGTAATGAGGGAGAGAAGAGAGAAGAGAGAGAGCTGCGTGAGGGAGAGAAACTAAGAGAAAGAGTGAGAGAGATTGAGAGAGGTCGAGAGATAGAGAGAGTGAGAGAGAGTGAGAGAGATCGAGAGATAGAGAGAGTGAGAGAGAGTGAGAGAGAGTGAGAGATAGAGAGAGTGAGAGAGAGTGAGAGAGATATAGAGATAGAGAGAGTGAGAGAGAGTGAGAGAGATCGAGAGATAGAGAGAGTGAGAGAGAGTGAGAGAGATCGAGAGATAGAGAGAGTGAGAGAGAGTGAGAGAGATCGAGAGATAGAGAGAGTGAGAGAGATCTAGAAAAAAATATATACATATATGCTTGAATACATTACATCACTAATTTAGTGTGTAGGAATATATCCCACGGAAATATATTTATTTTCGTGTGGGAAAAACTTATCTCAAATATGATATTACAATATCATAATAACAATGCATCAAAATCACATGTGAATATTCTACCACGTAAAATATTTAAATCACATAGACAATTCAATAAAATATAGGGCGAAGATAGGTTTCTCTATAAGAGAATTTATATGACCCGAGAAAGATAATATCGCCTTCTATAATTCTCAAAAATAATTCTTATCTCATTTATTCGCCCACGTGCATAATTCCTCTAGCTACTATTTAAAACTCAATTTAAATACGAGCTAGGGCACAATTAGCTTCTCAAAATACGGGGTGTTACAGATGTAATACCCCGTTTCCTCGAGCTAAGTTTAGAATTATTTCGAACTTAGAATTAAGATGATTTACGCCGAATTGAGAAAAAGAATTTATTTTAAATCCAACAAAAATGATTTACAAAAGCATTTGTAAATTTAGTAATTAAATTTATATGCATTGCATATCTATTTAATTAGACATTCAAGCATTTATGTGTGTTGAGATTTGTTTTCTTTTTGGGCCTTATGTTTTAATTACCTTTAGATATAAATGAAAGCCCAACCCATCAAGATCCATCAAGCCCAACCCATCTTGATCCTCAAGATATTTTCGCTCCACTCAGCAGCCTCACTATTCCCTCTCTTCTCAAATAAAACCCCTCCGCTAGTTCACCCAAATCATTCTCTTTCATTCACTCACTTCATCTCTCTCGGACTGAACTTCAAGAACAGCAGCCCAGCGAATTCACCCAGCAACCATAGCTCATTCTTGATTCACACAGCAGCCCAGCAAATTCAAGCCAAGGTTTCACCTTTAACTCCCCTGCTTCTTTACTTCACTTTTCGTTCAAGAATCTAAATTCTTGTTCATGTATATATCTGTGTGTTTATATGTATTTTAGCAGCATAACTTTTGAAAGAATTGATAAAGGTAGAGTCTTGTTTTTATGCTTGCTTTAGAACTTGTCGGTGTTAAAAGAAAAGGAAGAAAGGTAGAATCTTATGGAGTGTTGGCTGTGTGGGTAGATCAGTCGAGAGTAGATGAGAGTCGAGGGTGGCGGCCGTGGCTTGCTGCGGTTGCCGGAAACAGATGGAGGTGACGGCGCTTCGCCGTTGCCAAGGAGGTGATCGACGTGAGCTGTACTCGTGGGCTGAGATGTTGGATTTGTATACTGAAAGCAAGAACGTTTTATGCTTGTATACAATGTTTCCTAAGTTCACTATCTAATCTCCTATCTGATTGTGTTCATGATTGCATATGTATGTTCTTTATCTCTATATAAGTATATTATATGGTGTGTTGTAGATCACAGAAGACCATATAATTGGAATAACCTTAAGAGATATAATATGATCACAGTCGAAATAACTCTAGGACAAGTTATTGGTTTAGGCTGCAGTATAGATGGAAGTAGTTTGTCTTGGCTACTTGTCTATACTGGTACGTCATTACGTATTGATAGGACCACAGTTTGAGATGTATTCTTCTATCTGACTTAAGTGAAGAATCAAGATCTCGGTGACTTATAAATCTTAATACTAATAAGTATTCAGATATATATATTAATTCGTATATCACTTTGACTTACTATGGGTGAAAGTTATATACTAACTCGAGTACTCTGTATCTTGGGTGATAGCGGTTAATATATGATATTTGATTATCTGTATTAGTACCCGTATCCGGTATAGGATAATGACATCCCCTTAAGGAGCTCAATAAGGTTTATTACGCTAAACCCTGCAGGTTGATTAAGTTCAGGCGTAATAATAAAGTTTGAGTGGTACTGCTTAAGGAATTATTAAGAGATTAATTAATTTAAGCTGTCAGAGCTCTAATTAATTAATGGATGTCGGAATATTTAAATACGGAGATTTAATAAGTCTAAATACAAGCCCCGACTCATCACCGGCAAGAAAGCGGTAAGTCAGTATCAGTTCTCTAGTGGAATGAACTGATATTTATAAATTAATTATGGTCTGGGCTGACCATAGATAAATTAATTTATTTCAGGCGGCCACGGAAAGCTCTCTCGAAGACGAAGAAGTCGTATTTCTGGGCGAAATACGATTTGAGGACGTTTGAGGCTTCAAACGAAGGCTTGAAGCTGACTGACCTGTTCAGCGACAGATTGACGAATTCTTAGGAATTCTTCAGGTATTTTCTAACTCCAACGTGCAGTTGTTAAATTCATAGGAGCATGTTAGGATTTAATCGTTGTATGATGAATTAATAATAATCCAAGAAACGATCATCGGGCAATCGAGTATTAATTCAATTTAATATTCCTTCATGAGAAAGAGAGAGTCGTGAGGAGCTGGGCAGAACTGGACAGAGCAGGGCAGAGCTGGGCAGAGCTGGACAGAGCTGGGCAGAGCTGGCCAGAGCTGGATAGCAGAGCTCGGACGCCAGAGCTGGGCAGAGCTCGAACGCCAGAGCTGGAAAGCAGAGCTCGGACGCCAGAGCTGGATAGCAGAACTCGGACGCCAGAGCTAGATAGCAGAGGTCGAACGCCAGAGCTGGAAAACCAGAGCTGGAAGGCCCGAGCTGGGAGGCCAGAGCTGGGAAGGACAGAGCTGGAAAGCCGGAGCTGGGAGGCCAGAGCTGGGAAGCCAGAGCTAGGAAGGCCAGAGCTGGGAGGCCAGAGCTGGGAAGCCAGAGCTGGATGCTAGAGCTGAATTGCAGAGCTCGGACGCCAGAGCTGGATAGCAGAGCTCGGATGTCAGAGCTGAAAAGACCAGAGCTGGAGAGCAGAGATGGTTGAAGCAGAGTAGAGTATAGTAGAACAGAGCAGAGTATAGTGTAGCAGAGCAGAACGGAGTAGAACACTTGTGCATTTTAAATAAACATTTTTTTTTATGCTTAAGTATGAAATGAGTCATGCATTGCATCATGTTTTAATTGATTATTTATATTTCCAATTACGAAAGAAAGACGAGTAAGAATATTGTTGGTGTTCTTAACTCAAGAGAATTGTTTTCAATTATTTTATCCATTAAATTTTGAAAACCCGGCTAAGTGAATCATATAATGTTAAGCACTTTACCGTGACTTGAGTTTAGATTTAAGAGACATATTAAGAATAGATTTCTTGTAGGCTTTGAACGTCAGGAGGATTAGCACTGCTATTTCGATTCAGAGATAAGTTAAACAACAGGCTTTGCCTATTCAGGTGGGCTTATTTTCCAAATGTATGATTGATCTAATGAGCTTAAATGTTCGTGAAAACTAAATTGTTTATCCAATAAAATGTTTAAGTGCACTCTGCTCTGTTTAATGCTCGCCACAACGAATCAATTGAGGTTCTCTTATAGCCTAACACGTTATTTTAGAATTGTGTATACCGTTAGTTGACTTGGTGGGTTGATCTCCATCGGGCACTAACTAAGAGGCGTTATAAGGGTGCTTGATGGATGTGTTCCGAAGCATGTAATGTAAGGGCCTGCCT
The DNA here is from genome assembly GCF_028751815.1 of Salvia miltiorrhiza. Taxonomy (NCBI): domain Eukaryota; kingdom Viridiplantae; phylum Streptophyta; class Magnoliopsida; order Lamiales; family Lamiaceae; genus Salvia; species Salvia miltiorrhiza. The sequence continues at coordinate 30,810,186 of NC_080390.1, read as the reverse complement.
GGGTAGCGTCCCGAGGTCAAAAGTAAACTTGTCTGGGTTACGCCCTCAGTTCAAGTAAATGGGATAAATGGATCCGTCAGTGGCTAAAAGGTCCGGGATCATAGCGAGTAACAGAAATGAACGTGACAACTGCGCGCAAATTAAGCATATACATATATATAATGAAATGTTTTAACATGCTTAGAAGTTCTTTCACTTTAAAAACCTTCTAAGTCATGTCAAGTATGATTGGATAAACTGTCATTCAGATTATGAAATGTTTCAAAAGTTGCAGCCCACTAAGTACATTAGTACTTAGCCCAAATATCTTCAAATGTTTTTCAGGTTAATGGCTGGTGCTGACGGGGCGAGCTGAGGCTAGGGTTCAACTCCGTGTTTTGACTTCCGTTGTAGAACTAGTCAATATATGTATTTTATTTCCTTAACTTAAGACCTTTATGTTGTGACTCTAAACTATATATGTCACGATCGGACTTAATTAAGGATAATTAAGCCGGGAAACCATGACTAAGGGAGGAAGATTAGAAGTGGGGATAGAAAGGGGTAAAATATAATGAAGGATCGAACTTAATCATTGACAGTGAAGGGGACATTTATACTATAACTTATGTTTAGCCACAAAGATTCAAATAACTAGTAAGTTCGGATGAATCCGACTTAATTCAAAAGGCTTATTTCTTAAGAATACGCAGCGGAAATAATAATCTGATTACATGTATGAAGACATGTATCCAAGAGTTTATTCAATCAACTTATGACAAAAGCTCCGCTCCTCACTTCATCTTCATCAACCAATGCTCAACCTGCACATTTAGAAATACATGCAGGGCTGAGTACAAAAATACTCAGTGGACACGTATGCCTAAGTAAACATATAAACATACTTCGTGAAACTGTAAATTGTCATGCCATCATAAACAGTACAGCAAGGGAGTTTTAGCTAAATAGGCCCAAGCTTACTAAATTCATTTGTGATTCTTAAAGTTCGTCTGATCAGACTAAGTTCTCTCGTAATCTATCATATCTGGAGCTGTGTGCCGGAGAGGTGGCCACCTCTCACGAACACTTGACCGGCCAACCCGCTAGATGACTCACGGTCACTGGTGTACACTAGTCCTGACAGGATACCCGAATTTGATTGCATCATTGGCAAAGCCAAAGCAGATAGATATCATACTAAAACTGAAACATTTTATGGCAAGACAATACTTGAAATAACTTCAATTCAAAGATGAAATAACTTGCTTGAACGTAACATTTAAACTCATTTGATATATATGAAAGTAATGCCCACCTGGTAGTGGAGACTCACGACTAAGCTTTAAACTCTTGCGTTCAACCTTGATTCGGAAAAGAAATAACGTAAGGTCTTAGTCCGAGGAAATTCTAAAATAAATGAGGATGCGTAATGTAATTATGCATGGCTCGTATTCCTTTTTATTAACCAATTACCCCAACTAGGTTTCGTCCCATGAAGTCAAGTAATTAACTACATTGATTCGTTCTCATTAGGGTGTTCTAAACTGTCAGTAAAACATAGTAATCTCCCTTCGTGTAAGCAAGGGAAAGAAAATAATAAAGATTTAAACACCTATGTTCTCTTCTCTCTCTCTCCCTATCTCTCCGTCTGCTCTGATTCTTCGCTTTCTGCTCTGGAGGTCAGCTCTGGCCTCTAAGTCAGCACTGGCTGAGTTAGCTCTGTGGCGAAGTGATTCCTCTGGCGAGGAACAATTCCTCTGGTGAAAGTGATTCCTCTGGCGAAGTGATTCCTCTGGCGAGGTGATTCCTCTGGCGAGGCGATTCCTCTGGCCCTTCCTCTGGCGAGGTGATTCCTCTGGCCATTCCTCTGGCGAAGTGATTCCTCTGGCGAGGTGATTCCTCTGGCGAGGCAATTCCTCTGGCCATTCCTCTGGCGAGGTGATTCCTCTGGCGAGGTGATTTCTCTGGCGAGGTGATTCCTCTGGCCATTCCTCTGGCGAGGTGATTCCTCTGGCGATGAGCGACGGGGACTCCAGTTTCCAAAACCAGAATTCTCCGTCCTTATCTCGCCCCGATTCTCACTCGTATACAGACCTTAATCTCTACCTATGTGAGCATGCTGTAATTATTCACGTTCGTCTACGTTTAAAGCTAAAGTTCTCGTCGTTCATCAAAGTTCAAGTTGTAGGTTCCACAAAAACGTGACTTAACATGCTTTTTGTTCATTCGTTTACAACCCATAAAACATGATTTCTGCGAGTGTGATTCATGTCGATTGGAGTAGCAACAGAGGTCGAAGGTTACCTTGATATATCGCGTGCTTTGGTCGGGTAAAGAACGATGGTTTCTCTCTCGCTTTTTCGAGCGTCGAGGTGCAAACTTGTTCAAGTCAGCAGCAAGAATCTCGCTCTACTCCCCTTCGTGTAAGGCGTCGAGAGAGATGAAACTTCTTGTTGTTGCTGCTGAAAAATTCTAAGTGTTGAAAGGAGAAAGGGGTGGCTCAAGGGTTGAAGAGTGAATTTATACAAGGAGCTTGGTTGGTGTGCACTTGAGTGCCGAAGGGCATTGGTGGCAGTACTGCATGGCGTGGGATGGGGTGCAGCAGGTGAGGTGATGGGAGGCCTTTCGGCTGCCCAGCCAATGGGAAGAGCTGCTGCTGCATCTTGCGTGGGAGGCCTTTCGGCTGCCCAGCCAATGGGAAGAGCTGTTGCTGCAGCTTGCGTGGGAGGCCTTTCGGCTGCCCAGCCAATGGGAAGAGCTGTTGCTGCAGCTCCTTTTCCACCTCTTCTTTTCTCCCTTTTTCCTTCTTTTCCTTAATCATGGCGTTGGCAGGTGGCGGGATAGGGTGGCGTGGGTGGTGATGTGATCTAAGAGAAAGATCTAAGTAAAATCCTTCAGTGTTGGTTTCTCTGTATTAGAAATACTGGTTTCGCGTTTCTGCTAAATTCGATAAGTGCTAAATTAAATCTGTAGATTTAATTCGTTCGTCATTCTAATTCTTAAATTAAATCCGTAGATTTAATTAGCTTCAAAGCCGGAAATAATTCACGACTTAAATAACAACATGAAAAAAAAAACTCCATCTTGATAAATAACATAACTTTGCTAAGTTGGTTATAACTTTGAATAATAATTATTCATCGACTCAAAGATTCTCGTCGCGGTCTTAAACACGCGAAGGTAAATAGAAATGCATACTGTTAGTGTAGTGATTCTGTCTCCAAAATACGTAATTCAGAAACATGGCTGAAAACATAAGGTGCTTCATTTACTGGCAAATAGATAACTAAACACGCAAAAACTGGAATTAAAAACTGATAAAAGAGCGGGTTGTTACAATATATTTTGTTGAGCCGAGACTTTTATTTCACAAGTATTTCATTCTAAATGTTGGTTATCTGAAGCATGATACTAAACTTGTGATCCTGAAGTTATTATGTTTGTTGATTTATTTGTATCACTTGAATACGCGTCTTTCTTCATCCAAAGGGGCTAAGCCCGATTATTATCCCTTTTATTCGGATTTCACAAGGTTTTTCCCTTGTTCATTTTAAATGAAGAGTCGTACCCCGGTTATAGTTATTGTTTCAAGAATTGGGGTGTGACACGCACCTCTGTTGGGTGCCGGCGCCGCCACCATCTACACCACTATTGAGTAATGCCACCATCTACACCACTATTGAGTAATGCCCCTGGTCAGTAGTCAAACAAGTCGTTCCATTCATCACATCGAACAACATAGGGTTATTAAATTAATTCAGATGCAAAAAGACGTTGTTTTACTCTTAATTAATCTACTCAACATAAGTGTGACATGTCATCTAATTAATGGCCGAAAAACGTCTTTATGGGAAAATTACAAATCGGAGCAACGGTCATGGATTTATACGCGAGATTTTAAGGTCAAGGGAAAAATGAAAATCACACCAAATTTCATAGATTTTGACGCTATTTGCCTAAAAATATATCCTTAAATTTAAATTTGTTTTTGAAAAGCATAGTCTATTTAAAAACCAAATCACAAATACTCTTTAAAAATTGGACATATTAATTAATTCTTACACATCTCGATCAATATGTGGGATTTACGAAGGAATTTCCCATTCTAAATATTTTTCCCTCTTGCGTTTGTCACAAATTATTGTTTTCTATTAACTTTGTAAACGGTCTCTACAATTCAAATCCACAAATATATTATATATAATAGCATAACATAGTGCCCATATACCATTTTAATCCTAGATTTTATATGACATTTTTTTATATTTTTATTTTTTTCAAATTTCATAATTTATTCTTTGAATAATTCTCTAAACTGAATTATCTCATTTTCTGATTCAATGATTAGTTAATGAAATTGTCACACCCCAATTCTTGAAACAATAACTATAACTGGGGTACGACTAATCATCTAGATGAACAAGGGAAAAACCTTGTAAAATACGAATAATGGGATGATAAATCGGGCTTCGCCCCTTTGGATGAAGAAAGAGAGATATCCAAACGATACTAATCCATCGACAAACATTTCAACTTCAGGATCACAAGTTTAGTTTCATGTTTCGGATAACCAACATTCATTAATCAAAATACTTAAGAGACAAGAGTCTAAGCTTATCAAAAGATATCATTTAGAGTTATAACATAATGCCTTAAGTCAAGGAAACGAAAGACAAAAAAAGGCTAGTACTACAGCAGAAGTCAAAACACGGAGTTGAACCCTAGCCTCAGCTCTGCCCCGTCAGTCTGAGGGTGGTACGCTGTGCTGAAATTTAGTTGAGTGCCCATGGCTTCTTGTAAACTTTTCCGGAAACGCAATGTGAATCTGGTGTCACAATCTGACGTGATAGATACAGGTACACCGTGAAGGTGTACTATCTCTTTGACATATAACTTTGCAAGTTTCTCCAAATCCAAAAGTCATTTGAATTGGCAGAAAGTGCGCTGACTTTGATAATCGGTCCACTATGACCCAAATTGCAGTGTTTCCACGTGCCGACTTCGGTAGGCTCACTACGAAGTCCATGTTGATGTGCTCCCACTTCCACTCGGGGATAGGTAGTGGTTGCAGTATTCCATACGGCCTCTGATGTACGGCCTTCACTTGTTGACAAGCGAGACATCGCTCCACAAACAAGGCTACATCTCTTTTCATTCCTTTCCACCAGAAAATTTTCTTTAACTCCTGGTACATCTTTGTGCTGCCTGGATGTGCAGTGTAAGGAGTATCATGAGCCTCGCTCATAATCTCGTTCTTTAACTCTTCCTTATGTGGCACACACAATCTTTCACCAACCATAAGTGCGTTATCATGTGCTTCAGAGAATCCTTTTGTTTCACTCGTTCTTGCAGCGAGACGCATCTTCTCCAAGAACCAATCTTCTATTTGTGCGTGCACAATTCTTTTTCTCAAATCAGGTTTAGCTATCAAGGCAGCTACACAACCCGATACTGTGTTAGGAGGATGAACAATCTCTAAACTAAGGGAGGCGAAGTCACGAATGAATTCCTTCTGCTGGGTGATGAAATACCGTAGCTTAGCCTTCGTCTTTCGACTCAGGGCGTTAGCTACTACATTCGCTTTTCCTGGATGATAACTGATGGTGCAATCGTAATCTTTTACTAATTCGAGCCATCTTCGTTGTCTCATGTTCAAATCCTTTTGCTCGAAGAAGTACTTCAAACTCTTATGATCTGTAAAGATCTTCAGCGCGTGCATGACGGCTGCTAGTTCTAAATCATGAGTTGGGTAGTTAAGCTCATGGGGTTTCAATTGACGAGACGTGTATGCTATCACTTTCTGATTTTGCATCAACACGCAACCCAATCCTAGTTTCGAGGCATCAGTGTACACCACAAATTTTTCATTCTCTTTTGGGATTGCTAACACTGGTGCAGTAGTCAGCCTAGTCTTGAGTTCCTTAAAACTTCGTTCACAAGCTTCAGACCAAACATACTTAGTCCCTTTTTCTCAAAAGCTGAGTCATTGGCCTAGCCAATTTTGAGAATCCTTCGATGAATCTTCTGTAGTAACCTGCTAAACCGAGGAAACTTCTAATTTCATTGACATTTGATGGTGCCTTCCATTCTTTGACTGTTTCAACCTTGGCGGGGTCCACTTTGATTCCTTCAGGCGACACGATGTGACCGAGGGACATCACTTCCTTCAACCAAAACTCGCACTTGCTGAATTTGGCAAACAGTCTCTCATTACGCAGGGTTTCGAGTACGATGCGCAAGTGTTCCTCGTGTTGCTCTTCAGTCTTAGAGTATATGAGGATGTCGTCAATGAACACTAAGACAAAACTATCGAGATACTGATGGAAAACTCTGTTCATCAGGTCCATGAAGACTGCTGGGGCATTCGTTAAACCAAAAGGCATCACGGTGAACTCGTAATGTCCATAACGCGTTCGAAACGCTGTCTTTGGGATGTCTTCTCTTTTCATTCTTAGTTGGTGGTAACCAGATCTTAGGTCAATTTTGTAAAACACACTGGCTCCTCTCAACTGATCGAACAGGTCATCTATCCTCGGAAGAGGATATCTATTCTTTATCGTGAGCTTGCTCAATTCCCTATAATCGATACACATCCTTAGTGAGCCATCTTTCTTTTTGACGAATAGGACTGGTGCTCCCCACGGTGATACGCTAGGTCGTATGAAACCTAGGTCCAACAATTCTTGTAGTTGCACTTTCAATTCTTGTAACTCCGGCGGGGCCATTCTGTATGGTGCCTTGGACACAGGTGCTGCTCCAGGTTCCAGATCAATCGTGAATTCTAATTGTCGGTCTGGTGGCAAACTGGGCAATTATTCAGGAAATACATCTTTGAACTCTCGAACCACGCGAACTTCTTCGATCGTTTTCTCTACTTCATGTTCTCCTGTGAAACTGACTAGGAAAGCCTGACATTTTCCCTTCCTTATCATCTTCGTGGCCTTCATTGCTGAAATCACTAGTACTCTTTCTCCCATTCTTATGCCATGAAAACTTGCTTTCTCCTTTCCAGCGTATTGGAAAGAGATCTTTCTCTCGTTACACAGTATCGTGGCACCGACTTGAGTAAGCCAGTCCATCCCTAGGATCACGTCAAAATCTATTATAGCGATGACATACAATTTTGCCTTAAACATTTCCGCACCTATGTTCAGCTCTAAGTTTGAGATAACGTCCTTAGCAGCCAATCTTCCACCACCAGGGGTGCTAACCTCTAAAGTTGTCTCAGCCAATTATGGAGTCAGTTCTAATCTCTTACAAGCAGCATGTGAAATGAAAGAGTGGGATGCTCCAGTATCAAACAAAGCTATTATCGGTACGTCAAAGACATTAATCATACCTGCCAAGTTTCCTTGGTTTTCCGCTGCTTGATTTTGGTTAAGGGCATATGCCCTAGCATTTTGGGGCGGCCCCCAATGTCGTCCACGACCCTGGTTTTGTGGCTGTTGCGGTGCTCCCCCTCTCTTCCTTGGACATGCCAGAGCATAGTGCCAGTTTCTCCACAGGTAAAGCAGACGTTCATTCCTCTCAGGCATTCTCCCAGATGGAGTTTCTGACACTTCGGGCAAGGTGTTATAATAATTGCCTGATGTTGTTGGTTTTGAGGCTGATTCTGATTTTGGTTTACAGCCCATGTTTTCTTCCCAAATCCATTTCCATTTCCAGGGTTTCCACCCATTCTCTCGTCCCACTTTCTTTTTCCTTTACCACCATCTTGAGGTGGTACAAATCCAGACTGTCCCGGAGCTTTTCCTTTCTCCCTTGGTAATGACTCAATGGTGAGAGCCCTGCTCAATGTTTGTGCGTAAGTGAGACCTCCCTGACTTGCTAGGGAGATTGATATCTCGTGGCACAGTCCGTTCCTGAATTTCTCTGCGCGCTTTTCATCAGTGTCCACTAACATTGGTGCATATCGTGACAACTGGTTAGAAGCCCTGTCATACTCAGTCACTGTCCCAGCCCTCTGCTTCAAATTCCAGAACTCGTTTTGTTTCTTCTGTCTATAGCATCCCGGTATGTACTTCTCATACAACTCATTCTTAAAATCTTCTCAAGTGAAATTTTCCCACTGTTCTTCAGTCATTGTGCGCCTCACCGACTCCCACCAGAAGTCAGCTTCGTCTACCAGTTGGTAAGTCGCGCAAGTCACTTTCTCCCCGTCTTCGCAACGGATGTAGTCGAAGATTCGCTCTACTGCTCTGACCTATTTCTCGATTTATGCGTGTCATCCTTGCACAGGGGCCATGCTAATCTTCTCTGTATCGTTCCAATTTTATAAGTCAAAGCAAGTGGATAAACATAGTTAACGGATAAGATATTTTATGCAAGTGGATAATTAAGCATGTGTTATTTATCCAATACTTGATGGCTAAGTAAATGGGGTTAAATAAAACAACATCTTTCTCTTTCATCCCTCATAACAGACGTCTCTTTTCTCTCTCTTCTCTCTCTCCTTTCTCGACTGTCATCACCCAACACCATTGCTGAGATTACTCCACCCTTCTCGGCACATTCATTATCCCTTCTTTAAGAAGTTAAACAATCAACTCCTCATTCAAGCAACAACAAGAACGAATCTCAACCGAAACCTCTTAAGGTTCCCTCTTGAGCCCTTATCTCATTTACTCAACTGTAAATTCAAGCATATCAATAGTGTCATTCCAGTAAACCACCATACCAGTATAAGTTTTTGCAAGAAATTGAAAAGATGCAAACTTTATTCACATGCATACACTCTGCTCGTATATAATTTTACAAGGCTGTTTATTTTTTTTAAAAAGGAAGAAAGGTTGAGTCTTAAACTTGGTTTGTGTTTGGGCCGAGTCAGTTGGGTCAGTTTTATTTTAAAAACATGAAATTGCATTTTTATTTTGCAATAAAAGTATTTATGATTTAATTGGTTTTATTTATAAATTCCAATGACTAAAGAAAGATGAGTAAGAACATTGTTGGTGTTCTTAACTCAAGAGACATGTTTTCAATTATTTATTCATTAAATTTTGAAAACCCGACTAAGTGAATCATAGAATGTTAAGCACTTCACCACGACTTAAGATTAGATTCAAGGAGACCTATTGAGAATAGATTTCTTGTAGGCTTTGAACGCCAGGAGGATTAGCACTGCTATTCCGATTCAGAGATAACGTTAACGACGGGCTTTGCCTATACAGGTGGGCTTATTTTTCCAAATGTATGATTTAGCTATTGAGCTTAAATGTTCGTGAAAAATAAACTGTTTATCCAATAAAATATTTTTTGTGCACTCTGCTCTGTTTAAGGCTCGCCACAACGAATCAATTGAGGTTCTCTTATAACCTAACACGTTATTTGAGAATTGTGTACACTGTTAGCTGACTCGGTGGGTTGATCTCCATTCGGGCACTAACTAAGAGGCGTTATAAGGGTGCTTGCTGGATGTGTTCCGAAGCATGTAATGTAAGGGCCTGTCTGGGTAGCATCTCGAGGTCAAAAGTAAACTTGTCTGGGTTACGCCCTCAGTTCAAGTAATGGGCGAAATGGATCCGTCGGTGGCTAAAAGGTCCGGGATCATAGCGAGTAACAGAATTGAGTGTGACATCTGCGCGCAAAACTAAGTATATATATATGAAATGTTTTAACATGCTTAGAAGTTCTTTCACTTTAAAACCTTCTAAGTCATGTCAAGTACGATTGGATAAACTGTTCTTCAGGTTATGAAATGTTTTAAAGTTGCAGCCCACTAAGTACATTAGTACTTAGCCCAAAAATACTTTCAAATGTTGCTAGCTGAGGCTAGGGTTCAACTCCGTGTTTTGACTTCTGCTGTAGTACTAGCCTTTTTTGTCTTTCGTTTCCTTGACTTAAGACATTATGTTATAACTCTAAATGATATCTTTTGATAAGCTTAGACTCTTGTCTCTTAAGTATTTTGATTAATGAATGTTGGTTATCCGAAGCATAAAACTAAACTTGTGATCCTGAAGTTGAAATGTTTGTCGATGGATTAGTATCGTTTGGATATCTCTCTTTCTTCATCCAAAGGGGCGAAGCCCGATTTATCATCCCATTATTTGTATTTTACAAGGTTTTTCCCTTGTTCATTTAGATGATTAGTTGTACCCCAATTATAGTTATTGTTTCAAGAATTGGGGTGTGACAGAGTGGTATCAGAGCATAAGTTTTCTTTCATGTCTCTGATAACCAAAAGCTTCTAATGATTGAGTCTAGATTAGTACCTCTAGACTTCTAAGAAAGTTGTTGAACCTCAGCTCGCCGTCACACTGCTGCAAGTAAGGTACGTTTTAAAAGTTTCAAAGTTATTAAATATTTTGAGAGTTTTCAAGAAGTGTGCGCTATCAATGAATGATGTTATGTGAATTGCTTACCGCTTTCCATATGCTATAAGTTATGAATTATCAATCGCTTTCATATTGTTATTTTGAGTCTTCGACTCATATAACTAAGTTAATATCGTGTTAGGGACTACCCGAACCCTTAACGATAGTTTCATGAATGGGACATTTATTGTCCACGTGTTTTAAAGGTTTCAAAAGAAACAAACAAATGAATGAACGAATGAGAAAGTTTATGTTATCGTTTTAGGTTCACTGCCTATACGATCAGAATGTTGGGTCCTCTTACAAACTGTTTGAGTACCACCAAAGAATACCTTGGGAATGTTAGTCATGATAGCTCCGCTTGATCGATTTAAGTAAGGACTGGTAAGATAGAGACGTTAAACATAGATATGTTATAACGTAGAAGCAATGAGATGAGATTAAGAATTCACTTAAGTACTCCACTAAGTTAAGATCAGTTCCACATAGAATTAGCCTTTCACAGGGTTACACTATAGAAGCAATATACCTTGAGTATATCTATGTATGTATACATGTATGCATGCATGCGGAATGAATCTCACTTTGTGTTGATTTCGTCCGTTAAATCAGAATGGAAGATGCGCCGAGAGGACGCGGCAGGGGACGAGGACGTGGTCGCGGACGCGGTAGGGGATTCATCCCTGAACAACCTATCCCTCAAGTAGCACCAGAGCGTACTGCTGAGGAAAAGTTTCGTAAGGAAAAACCTCCAACGTTTGATGGTCTAGGCGATCCCGCGGACGCCGAGAAATGGGTCAGAGCAGTAGAGCAAATCTTCGACTACATCCGTTGCGAAGACGGGGAGAAAGTGACTTGCACGACTTACTAACTGGTAGACGAAGCTGACTTCTGGTGGGAGTCGGTGAGGCGCACAATGACTGAAGAACAGTGGGAAAATTTCACTTGGGAAGATTTTAAGAATGAGTTGTATGAGAAGTACATACCGGGATGCTATAGACAGAAGAAACAGAATGAGTTCTGGAATTTGAAGCAGAGGGCTGGGACACTGACTGAGTATGACAGGGCTTTTAACCAGTTGTCACGATATGCACCAATGTTAGTGGACACTGATGAAAAGCGCGCAGAGAAATTCAGGAACGGACTGCCCCACGAGATATCAATCTCCCTAGCAAGTCAGGGAGATCTCACTTACGCACAAACATTGAGCAGGGCTCTCACCATTGAGTCATTGCTACCAAGAGAGAAAGGAAAAGCTCCGGGACAGTCTGGATTTGTACCACCTCAAGATGGTGGTAAAGGAAAAAGAAAGTGGAACGAGAGAATGGGTGGAAACCCTGGAAATGGAAATGGATTTGGGAACAAACCATGGGCTGTAAACCAAAATCAGAATCAGCCTCAGAACCAACAACATCAGGCAATTATTAAAACACCTTGCCCGAAGTGTCAGAAACTTCATCTGGGAGAATGCCTGAGAGGAATGAACGTCTGCTTTACCTGCGGAGAAATTGGGCACTGTGCTCCGGCATGTCCAAGAAAGAGAGGGGGAGCACCGCAACAGCCACAGAATCAGGGTCGTGGACGACATTGGGGGCCGCCCCAAAATGCTAGGGCATATGCCCTTAACCAAAATCAAGCAGCGGGAAACCAAGGAAACTTGGCAGGTATGATTAATGTCTTTGACGTACCGATAATAGCTTTGTTTGATACTGGAGCATCCCACTCTTTCATTTCACATGCTGCTTGTAAGAGATTAGAACTGACTCCATAATTGGCTGAGACAACTTTAGAGGTTAGCACCCCTGGTGGTGGAAGATTGGCTGCTAAGGACGTTATCTCAAACTTAGAGCTGAACATAGGTGCTGAAACATTTAAGGCAAAATTGTATGTCATCGCTATAATAGATTTTGACGTGATCCTAGGGATGGACTGGCTTACTCAAGTCGGTGCCACGATACTGTGTAACGAGAGAAAGATCTCTTTCCAATCCGCTGGAAAGGAGAAAGCAAGTTTTCATGGCATAAGAATGGGAGAAAGAGTACCAGTGATTTCAGCAATGAAGGCCACGAAGATGATAAGGAAGGGAAAATGTCAGGCTTTCCTAGTCAGTTTCACAGGAGAACATGAAGTAGAGAAAACGATCGAAGAAGTTCGCGTGGTTCGAGAGTTCAAAGATGTATTTCCTGAAGAATTGCCCGGTTTGCCACCAGACCGACAATTAGAATTCACGATTGATCTGGAACCTGGAGCAGCACCAGTGTCCAAGGCACCATACAGAATGGTCCCGCCGGAGTTACAAGAATTGAAAGTGCAACTACAAGAATTGTTGGACCTAGGTTTCATACGACCTAGCGTATCACCGTGGGGAGCACCAGTCCTATTCGTCAAAAAGAAAGATGGCTCACTAAGGATGTGTATCGATTATAGGGAATTGAACAAGCTCACGATAAAGAATAGATATCCTCTTCCGAGGATAGACGACCTATTCGATCAGTTGAAAGGAGCCGGTGTGTTTTCCAAAATTGACCTAAGATCTGGTTACCACCAACTAAGAATGAAAAGAGAAGACATCCCAAAGACAGCGTTTCGAACGCGTTATGGACATTACGAGTTCACCGTGATGCCTTTTGGTTTAACGAATGCCCCAGCAGTCTTCATGGACCTGATGAACAGAGTTTTCCATCAGTATCTCGATAGTTTTGTCTTAGTGTTCATTGACGACATCCTCATATACTCTAAGACTGAAGAGCAACACGAGGAACACTTGCGCATCGTACTCGAAACCCTGCGTAATGAGAGACTGTTTGCCAAATTTAGCAAGTGCGAGTTTTGGTTGAAGAAAGTGATGTTGCTCGGTCACATCGTGTCGCCTGAAGGAATCAAAGTGGACCCCACCAAGGTTGAAACAGTCAAAGAATGGAAGGCACCATCAAATGTCAATGAAATTAGAAGTTTCCTCGGTTTAGCAGGTTACTACAGAAGATTCATCGAAGGATTCTCAAAATTGGCTAGGCCAATGACTCAGCTTTTGAGAAAAGGGACTAAGTATGTTTGGTCTGAAGCTTGTGAACGAAGTTTTAAAGAACTCAAGACTAGGCTGACTACTGCACCAGTGTTAGCAATACCAAAAGAGAATGAAAAATTTGTGGTGTACACTGATGCCTCGAAACTAGGATTGGGTTGCGTGTTGATGCAAAATTAGAAAGTGATTGTCGCAGCCCGATTCCCGACACTAGTGATAGTGGGGTACGAGTATCGATACGACTATTTTTAAAAGAATAAAAGATAAGAAGAATAGGTCGAACATCAAGCGGAAGCTCGCATCAAAGCATGCTAAGGAAAATCATCATAAATGAACCCAAGGGTAAAATCGTCAACGTCGTTATAACTTTTTAATTATCAGGAATTTCACGAACAAAAACAAAACGGGTATAGCTCATTTTTCATAAGGAATCATAAAATGCAGAGTATCGCAGCAAAAGGCGAATCGATTACATGTATGAAGACACATAACCGTGAGTAAATTGCTTGATTTCAAAAGAAAACAAAGTATCTCAATCCTCAAGACTCTATTAACATGAAGGCAATACGAAAACATAATTACATCGATTGAAACGTTTCCCCCACTAGCACCAGACCAATCTCGCTCCTCGCTTAGCCTGCATATTTAGAAATACATGCAGGGCATGAGTACATAATACTCAGTGAGCAAACGCCGAAAAACAAGAAATGTGCTCTTAGAGCTATAGGTTTGAAACTTGCCCCATCTCAGCAATACACAGGAATAAATTTAGCGTAAATGAACCTGTGTAAGCAGTTTTAATAATCATGATATCATAAAGAAACGACTGCAGTCAAAGATCTCAACATGTATGCACCACATCTACAACTCGTTATTATCAAAGGTACTGAGAAGTAGGCCTCCCTCTCAAGTACCGTGACCGGCCGACCCGAAGACGGCTCACAGTCACCTCTGTGCACAAAATCCCGCTTGTGGCAGGACCGAATTCGTCTCAGTAGAGGGTAACACACAAGTCATTATCAACAAAAATCGGCAAGTCAAACAGTTCTCAAATATCATTTATCTCAAAGCATTTGATAAATTCATAACATCATCAAAACAGTTTCGAAAGCTCGTATGATATATGTATACTCAAAATATTGCCCACCTGAAGACCTTACTCAAACACTCCCGTCAAAGCGGAGTTACTTACTTCCTTGCTCTGCTCGTGTCTTCAGGGATCATCGTCATCATCGAAGGTTCATGTCATAAAATGAATCTCGATTAGAACTCAACGACAAAAACTCATGCCTTAACTCATGCTCTATCTTATATTCTATCTCTTGATCGACTCTACATAAACTTCTTCACTCATTTCAAATCCTTAAGTCCAAGGATAGGTTTCAAGAAAATCATGGTTCTAAGTCTCGATTTATCTCTCATATAAGACTCGTCTAATCTCATTAAAACACTTAAGCAACATAAACACATAAGGCACATAAGAAAATACAATCAAACATCAACAAATCATGTTCTGTTTTCCCACTGACTCAACTTCAAAATTTAACACGTTCTGACTCCGACATCTTCTGGACTCCAGACTCATACCAAAAGAAAGGTATTTGAGTCTAGTTTCA